>NC_138302.1:79446271-80696271 GCF_965601325.2 Salmo salar | reverse complement strand
ATTCAGTGCTGAACCAGGTTTATAATTGTAATTATATACTGGGTGGTTCGAGCCCTGAATGCTGTTTGGCTGACAGCCGTGGTATATCAGACCATATACCACGCGTATGACAAAACATGTCTTTTTACTGCTTTAATTATGTTGGTAACCAGTTTATAATAGCAATAAGTCACCTCAGGGTTTGTGATGTATGGTCAATATACCACTGCTAAGGGCTGTGTACAGGCACTCCGTGTTGCGTCGTGCTTAAGAACAGCCCTTAGCCGTGGTATTTTGGCCATATACCACACCTCCTCGGGCCTTATTGCTTAAATAAATCCCTTTTGCGCATGTGCATAACTATAGATAAATCCAACAAGAGAGTTTGAGTGATGAAAATTGAACAGAGGATCTCGGAAACTAATGTTAAGCTATTTTCTGGCAATTGTGCTGTTATTATGTGCCAGATGTTAACTACAAACTGTTATAAATGGCCCATTTGCGAGATTGTCATTTCAATAGGCATAGGCTACAAACTGAAATCTGGGTTCACGATTGTAATTCAACTTTGCCATGGTTTGCTTAGATAAAGGCAGGTAGCCTATTGCCCCTGATAGTCCTACATCTAATTTCAGATAGTCTACAGTAGCCTATGCCTATTGTAGGCAAGATGTAAACTGAACAATTTAGCAGCTTTCTTAGTTCAAATTAACAGGCTAATTTCTTCAACATGAACAGCTTTGCGATTTCGAGGTAAGAAGTGCTTGTGTTTCCCAATAGCCTGTTGGAATAGGCTACTGAGGATGGGGTCATCATTTCAATCACTGAATTAAATATGAATAATATATGTAGTAACTGAATATGCTTGTCAACAACAGCCAGTGTTTATTTGTTTTAAACCTGTAGCCTAATCTGACTACTGTTACCAGTTCTAATAACTGATCGGCAATTTCAATAGAGCTTTGATAACTTCTAATTTAATTAACTAAACATGTCCATTAATAATTGCATAATAACACAAGGCTACAACAACAGTAAACTGAAGTTATAGGCTAACATAGAAATAGTCAACAAAAAACAACCCACGACCAATACATTTTCACCCGCGACATAGTTTTTAAAGTAGCCCAATTTGACTGGAAAACTGTGGACATTGCAACCCTGACTGTTGGTTTGAATTCTTTGATGTACTGTCCAGCAAGTTATTTTGACCTATGTGATCATGTGAACTGGGTGACCTGATTTGGTTTAGCGAATGAAAAGCCTTGTTAAGTTTTTTGGCCAATCGTGTGAAGACTGATGTTGCTGTTCGAGATGTGAGGAGGAAAAATACCCATCCCTGTGGTTGAGTTTAAAGTTTTACATCTGAAGAGATTACGAATTGCATGTAGCAAAAAGCTTGAGCTGCAATGTGTAACTTTTTGGACTAGCTGACCAAATTCACATAGAAATGTGTGTTATAAATCTGTCATTCTCATTGAAAGCAAGTCTAAGAAGTGGTAGATCTGTTCTATGCATGCTATTTCTATGCTTCCCGTTCATAAGTTTAATATTTGCTCCTTTTACTTTTGGTTTTGCACACCAGCTTCAAACAGCTGTAAATAATATTTTTGGGGTTTGGAAAATATATTTCACAGCGGTTTAGATGGTACAATGACTCTCTACATAAGGGGTATTCAACTCTTACCCTATGAGGACCGGCGCAACGAGCAGCTATGACCTGTGCAGCTCGATTCATTGTCGAAAGAGTATGAACAACATGTCGGCAGAATGTGTCTTTTCAACTATACCCATGTCCCATAGATCTTTAATAATCACTACTTTAGTAGCGGCCATAGCTTCCTTGCTAACGGGATATTGTTTTGTGCAAGTGGGGCAACACCTGACAAATACATTGGTTCCATATCCAAAGTTACACACTCCTTTTTCTTCGTCGTCCAAATAGGATGGTTCTGAACTGTAGATCCCTGCAGTTGTCTAATTTGCCACGTCACCTTCCCTTCAGAAATGTTCAGTGTAGAGTAAAGTTGCATAGTAACATCAAGTCCTAAAATAGGTTGTTCAAATGAGCCTATCCACACCACTGCATCAATTTTATTTATTTTTTTATTTTATCAAGGCAAGTCAGTTAAGAACAAATTCTTATTTTCAATGACGGCCTAGGAACAGTGGGTTAACTGCCTTGTTCAGGGGCAGAGTTTTACCTTGTCAGCTCGGGGATTCAATCTTGCAACCTTTCAGTTACTAGTCCAACGCTCTAACCACTAGGCTACCTGCCCCCCGTCAATCTTCATTGGACCAATATAAATTTGGTCTGTTTCATATCAGCAAAGGACCTTGTGAAGATGCTGGAGGAAACAGGTACAAAAGTATAGAAACAATAAACCATAAACAAAACACAAACCGTGACGACAGAGGTGCAACATGCACTAACTCAAAATAATCTCCCACAAACACAGGTGGGAAAAACAACTACTTAAATATGATCCCCAATTAGAGACAACGATGACCAGCTGCCACTAATTGGGGATCATCCAAAAATCCCAACATAGAAAAACAGAAACTAGAAACAAACAACATAGAACTAAATAAACTAGATAAACCCACACAGTCAAACCCTGACCTACTCTACCATAGAAAATAAGAGCTCTCTATGGTCAGGACATGACAGTACCCCCCCAAAGTTGCGGACTCCGGCCGCAAAACCTGAAACCAAAAGGGAGGGTTGGGGGGGGGGGAGGTGTCTAGTGTTGGTGGCAGTTCTGGTGCAGGACAAAGAACCTTATCATCCCGCTGATCCTCCCGCATCGGAGGCGGTTCTGGTGCAGGACGAAGAACCCTCTCATCCTGCGGATCCACCAGAATAGGAGGCGGCGCTGGTGCAGGACGAAGAACCATCTTATCCTGCAAACCCATCAGCATCGGTGGAGGCTCCGGGCCGCAGACCGTCTCAGGAGGCTCCGGGCCATGGACCGTCTCAGGAGGCTCTGGGCCACAGACCGTCTCAGGAGGCTCCGGACTGTAGGCCGTCTCAGGAGGCTCCGGGCTGTAGGCCATCTCATTAGGCCCCGGACTGTAGGCCGTCTCAGGAGGTCCCGGACTGTATGCCGTCTCAGGAGGTCCCGGACTGTATGCCGTCTCAGGAGGTCCCGGACTGTATGCCGTCTCAGGAGGTCCTGGACTGTATGCCGTCTCAGGAGGTCCTGGACTGTAGGCCGTCTCAGGAGGTCCCGGACTCTAGGCCGTCTCAGGAGGTCTCGGACTGTAGGCTGTCTCAGGAGGTTTCGGACTGTAGGCCGTCTCAAGAGGTTTCGGACTGTAGGCCGTCTCAGGAGGTTTCGGAATGTAGGCCGTCTCAGGAGGCTCCGGACTGTAGGCGTTATCTAGAGGCTCCGGACTGTAGGCCGTCTCAGGAGGCTCCGGACTGTAGGCCGTCTCAGGAGGCTCCGGACTGTAGGCCGTCTCAGGAGATTCCGGACTGTGAAATGGCGCCGGAAGCTCCGGACTGGGAACTGTTGCCCTGAGCTCTGGACTGGGAAGGCGCACTGGAGGCCTGGTGCGTGGAGCTGGAACAGGTAGCGCCAGACTGGTGACACGCACTTCAGGGCGAGTGTGATGAGCAGGCACAGGACGTACCTGACTGGGCAGACGCACTTCAGGGAGAGTGTGATGTGCAGCTTGGACATGCACTTCAGAGGACATGCACTTCGGGGAGAGTGCGAGGAGGAGGCACAGGACGTACTGGGCTGTGAAGGCGCACTGGCGACACAGTGCGTAGCGCCAGACTGGTGACAAGCTCTTCAGGGTGAGAGCGATGAGCAGGCACAGGACGTACCTGACTGGGCAGGCGCACTTCAGGAAGAGTGTAAGGAGCAGGCACAGGACATACCTGACTGAGGACATGCACTTCACGGAGAGTGCGAGGAGGAGGCACAGGACGTACCTGACTGAGGACACACACTCCAGGGAGAGTGCGAGGAGGAGGCACAGGACATACTGGGCTGTGGAGGCGCACTGGAGACCTGGTGCCTAGAACCGGTGCAGGATATACTGGACCGTGGAGGCGCACTGGAGGTCTGGAGCGTAGAGCTGGCACAACCCGTCCTGGCTGAATGCTCACTTTAGCCCGGCAAGTGCGGGGCGCTGGCACAGGACGCACTGGGCTGTGAAGGCGCACTGGCGACACAGTGCGTAGAGCCGGTGCAGGATATCCTGGACTGAGGAGACGCACCGGAGACCAGGAGCGCTGAGACGGCACAACCCGTCCTGGCTGAATGCTCACTTTCGCCCGGCAAATGCACAGGCACAGTGCGCACCGGGCTATGAATGCGCACTGGAGATACAGTGTGCATCATCACATAACACGGTGCCTGATTGGTCACACGCTCCCCATGGTAAGCACGGGGAGTTGTCTCAGGTTTAAACCCTGACTCCGCCAATCTCCCCGTGTGGCCCCCCCAATTTTTTAGGGGAGCTGCCTCTCGGGCTTTCATCGTTGCCGTGACTCCCGATTTCGTCGCCGTTCCTCCCACGCTGCTTCACCTCCTCCCATGGGAGGCGATCCCATCCGGCCTGGATCTCCTCCCACGTCCAGGATCCTTTGCCGTCCAGGATCTCCTCCCATGTCCATTCCTCCTGGCCACGCTGCTTGGTCCTCTGGTGGTGAGAGATTCTGTCTCGATCATCGTAGGAAGGAGACCAAAGCGCAGCGTGGGTATCGTTCCACATCTTTTATTTTAATGTGAAACTTTGCAAGACAAACAATAAACAAAACACAAACCGTAACGACAGAGGTGCAACATGCACTAACATAAAATAATCTCCCACAAACACAGGTGGGAAAAACAACTACTTAAATATGATCCCCAATTAGAGACAACGATGACCAGCTGCCTCTAATTGAGGATCATCCAAAAACCCCAACATAGAAAAACAGAAACTAGAACCAAACAACATAGAACTAAATAAACTAGATAACCCCGCCCCAAGGAATATCTAACAAGTAATATCTAACAAATTACACAACAAATACCCAATGCACACAAATCTAAGTAGGAATGAATTAAGACGATACATATGAACGGATTAAGATACAGTAGAATAGTATAGGAAACAGTATATACATATGAGCTGAGTAATGCAAGATATGTAAATATTATAAAGTGAATGAGATACCATGGAATAGTATAGAAAACAGTATACCCACATCAGATGAGTAATGCCAGATATGTAAACATTAAGTGACTAAGATACCATAGAATAGTATAGAATACAGTATATACATATGAGATGAGTAATGCCAGATATGTAAACATTATTAAAGTGACTAGTGTTCCATTCCTTAAAGTGGCCAGTGATTTCTAGTCTATGCCTATAGTCAGTAGCCTCTAATGTGCTAGTGATGGGTGTTTAACAGTCTGATGGCCTTGAGATAGAAGCTGTTTTTCAGTCTCTCTGTCCCAGCTTTGATGCACCTGTACTGACCTCACCTTCTGGATGATAGCGGGGTGAACAGGCAGTGGCTCGGGTGGTTGATGTCCTTGATGATCTTTTTGGCCTTCCTGTGACATCGGGTGCTGTAGGTGTCCTGGAGGGCAGGTAGTTTTAATGCGTTGGGCAGAATGCACCACCATTGGGAGAGCCTTGCAGTTGCGGGCGGTGCAGTTTCCATACCAGGCGATGATACAGCCCGATAGGATGCTTTCAATTGTGCATCTGTAAAAATGTGTGAGGGTTTAATTAAGGTGACAAGCAAAATTTCTTTGGCCTCCTGAAGTTGAAGAGGCTCTGTTGCGCCTTCTTCACCACGCTGTCTGTGTGTGTGGTCCATTTCAGTTTGTCAGTGATGTGTACGCCAAGGAACTTGAAGCTTTCCACCTTCTCCACTGCGGTCCCATCGAAGTAGATAGGGGGGTGCACCCTCTGCTGTTTCCTGAAGTCCATGATCAGCTCCTTAATTTTGTTGACGTTGAGGGAGAGGTTATTTTCCTGGCACCACTCCGGCAGGGCCCTCACCTCCTCCCTGTAGGCTGTCTCGTCATTGTTGGTATTCAACCCTACTACTGTTGTGTCGTCTGCAAACTTGATGATTGAGTTGGAGGCGTGCTTGGCCATGCAGTCATGGATGAACAGGGAGTACAGGAGGGGGCTGAGCACGCACCCTTGAGGATGTACGCACCCTAATACAGGATGTGGTAGGAGTCATAAGGGACATCATCATTACACCTGTTAATACTTATTTTCTATAACTTTGTTTGAAATCTATTTCTTATTGTAACAGCAAGTAAAATATGCCCTTTGTGTTTGATAGAAATGCAAGGTGTTTAATGTGAATGATTTTATGCTTACTGCTAATGTTTTTTATATTGCCTGTCACGGCTGTCGAAAGGATCGGACCAAAGTGCAGCGTGGTTGTAGTTCCACATTTTATTAAATCCGTGAAACTTTGCAATACACAAACAACTGAAAATGACAAAACAAACCATGACGCAGAGAGAAACAAACACTACTCAAAATATAATCACCCACAAAACCCAGGAAGAAAAACCCCTACTTAAATATGATCTCCAATCAGAGGTAACGAGGACCAGCTGCCTCCAATTTGAGATCAACCCCCCCAAAAAACAACATAGAAATAGAAAAACTAGAACTTAAACATAGAAATAGAAAACATAGAAAAACACAAAACACCCCCTGTCACGCCCTGACCTACTCTACCATAGAAAATCACATCTTACTATGGTCAGGACGTGACATTGCCTATATTTTCATGTTTCTTATTATTTTCTAAAAATACATATTTAAGTATATGTATTTTTTAAATTGTCTAGGGGGGAGTGCAAGAATATTTTGAAGATAAATACACAACGCAGAAGATTAAAGGTCAAGAGGAAATTAACGATCAATGGAAATAGTGTTTTTTCTGTAATCGGGAATTAATGATCAATGGATCAGAGACATGGGAGGAATTTGTCTAGGCATTGAGCCTGAAACAGGTTACTTGTTATTTGGCCATTGACCCAGTTTTATTGCAAGGAATTCTAATTGGTCAACCACAGGCTAGGGTTCTGTTATAAAACTATATCCTGCCTCTTTGTTCTATGGAGAGAATCACTGAGGATAGGGAAGAACGAACATCTACTTCTCAGCACAACATCTATGATTTGTCCTCTTTGAATAAACCTTTTTTTCTCCCCCTTATTTGCTTTGGGTCTGTGTTATTGAAGAGTAACATCAACTGCCAACATGCCTGATATTTAATTGCACACAACTGGTGTCCCGGGTCTAAATCAGTGCCTGATTAGAGGGGACCAATGAAAACACACAGTGGAACTGGCTTCGAAGTCCAGAGTTTGAGGGCTCTACACTATACTTTCTTGATTTGTCACATAAACTGAAATTAGGTGAACTGTTAGGCAAACTAACTTTTAGCAACTAGGAAATGGCGGAGCGATTTCTGCATAGTGCATCTTTCATTTGACTAACCTGTAACAAGTCCAGAGAAAGTCTAGTTAAACATCTATCTATCGGATTTACCTGAAATCGCCTGCTGCTGTGGAGAATATAGCTAGCCAGCGTTGCAACAAGAGTTACCCACATAAAAATATTATAGTATACTATAATATGGTATAAATACTATAGTATTCACTGTAGTATTTTTTCAGCCTTTATTGTAGGATTCACTGTAGTATTCACAAAAGTCAGCAAAAACACTACAGTAAATACTGTAGTATTTACTGTAATATTTACTTTAGTATACTGTAGTATTTACAGTTAACTATAATATAAATGTAGTAAAAGAAAACTGTAGTATGTGCTATAGTAATTAATGTAGTATTTTTGCAGATTGTAGTATACTGTAGCATTTACTGTAGTGTTTTTGCAGACTGTTCTATGCTGCAGTATTTACTGTAGTGTTTTTGCGGACTTTACAATACTGTAGTAGTTACTGTAGTGTTTTTGCAGACTGTAGTAGACTAGTATTTACTGTAGTGTTTTTGCAGACATTACTATAGTATTTATTACAGTGTTTTATTATCTTTGACATAGAAGTGGAGGCTTTCTTTTTCAGGAAACCAGCTGGAGAAATACTAAAAGAGCACATTTTATATAAAGTGTAGGTAGGTACACTGCCGGTCAAAAGTTTTAGAACACCTACTCATTCCAGAGTTTTTCTTTATTTTTACTATTTTCTACATTATAGAATAATAGTGAAGACAGCTTTGCACACTCTTAGCATTCTCACCAAAGGGTTCTCCCACCAAGTCAAAACGGGGTTCCGAACCAGCGACCTATCGGCCACCAGCCACCGGGCCAAGCTCCCAACCACCAGGCCACCAAAGATTCCCCACAGTTCCCCAAAAGCTGCCCCTCAACCATCCAAAACCTCTCCCTCTCCTTGTGCTGATCTATTGGAGTCGTGGTGAGAGGGTTACATAAGCAAGTGACATCATCATTCTACTCTCTATCCAGTACCTTCCTAACGATGAGGCTCTTTGATCTCTTGGAGCAATTAGCTCATGGTGGAGATAAAGATAGGCCAGTCTCCTCCTCTCCTCCTCTTCTCCTCTTCTCCCTTCATCCACCTCTTCTCTTCTTCCTCTACTTCCCCCTCCTTGGCTCCGTGGCGAGGCCAGGCGAGGTGAGGGAGGAAGATGACAGCCTCACTTTCTGTGAACATCCTTATCAGCTCGGCACATATTGATCACATTAACATTACCTCACACTCTAATCAATGGCTGGCCCAGCTAATGAGCTGTGCTTAACGTGAAGACAAAGGATTTAATTTTTCATCATCTCATCCCATCTAGCATCTTTATATCTATCTCCTCGTCCCGCTCGCTCTTTATTTATTTATCTCTCTCTTTCTTTCTCTGCCTCTTCCCTGTCTCGTTCTCTCTCTTTCACTCACTCATCCTCTCTCTTGATCCCTCGCTTTCTTCCTCCATTTTCCCCTCCCTCTCTGTTTTTATGATGGGGACCCAGGTGTTGGCTGAAATGGAGGACATGAGACAGTGGAGAGAGCTATTGAGCAAGCAGCAGGAGTTAAATGGAACAAATACAATCCCTGTTTTTGTTTCTTGTGGGTAACTGAACATCACCAATCAAAATATGTTCTTACATGCGCATGCACAGACACACACACACTGATAAACAACCTTGTAAACCCTACACTACAGCTTTGTTCCAATGTCCTGCAGCAAATATTCTCTGTGATCTTTCAGAATTGATAGTGACCCCCTTTATATCCATTTCTCTCCAACACAAACAGCAGAGCCAGCAGACTGTGGATGTAGCCCCTGCAGAACATAAGCATTACTGTCAGTCTCTCACCAGAGCATGCCCAAATCCTTAGAGCAACTTTGGAGCAAATGTATTAATATGATTTACATGAAGTTCAACTTCTCGCATGCAGCCAAGGAGGCCATTCTAAAATAAACAGTGATGACAGAGCCAATGTGTTATGTGTGTCAGGCCCGGGGCAGGGCGGTCTCCCAGGGGAGTGCTGGCCTGGAAATGACACAGACTGCGAGAAGAACCCAAATGCAGGGGAATCAGTCATCTCATCTGCAGGGGCAAAAAAAGGACAAAGATGCATTACAGGAGCTATGGACACAAACACCTGATATTTCACGCATAAGGGTTTAAATGTTATTTCAGAGAGGGATTATTATGCAGGAGAGATGATGCAAGGGCACTTTTAATGCAAGGGCATGTTTTCAACACCAAGAACACTTCATCTTTTCAGAGGTACTGTGGTAGCTATATTTTTCGAAGCGCTTATTTACAGAAAAGAGCATTATTTATGACATTATTCTAAGGACTATATTGAGGATTTCTTATAAATGTCCTTCCAAGATGTTTGATGTATAACTAGGTAATAACAGGTTTAATAAAATAACAAGCGGTCAAAGACAGCGATGATACTGAAATTGATGAAATATAGCAATATACAGTATTATGATAAAATAAGTGGTCATGTCATAGTCATGTTTACCGCAAGGTCAATATCCTCTCCAACATCTTGACTGCATTATAATCTGCAACTAAACTGACACCTTTTAAAGTGGAATGATTTTTGAGAAACCTCAATGGAATCTCTGGAGAGCTGAGGTGATAGAAGCGGAGGAACACAATCCAGTGTCAAATGGAACATGAGGTACAGAAGAATGATTCCCTCCAGAGCCACACAGAATGGCCTGGAATATTCTAACAGGGCCATGGCACGCAACAAGAAACACCAGGACCTGTAAAAAGCAAGTGCTTCACACTTAAGCACAGGCACCATGCCGTAAAGCGAAAGAAAAGCCCTGTGTCAAGGGTATCAACAACACTACAGACCCAATGTCCCCCATGCATGCCTCCACTATTCCCAGCCACAACTGTGAAATGACCAGAATGCCTTCCTCTTAACTGTGAAAAGGTGAAAAAACTCACATTTCAACACCTAGTTTTAGCTTGAGACTGCAAAGACAACTGTGACCAAGTCAGAAACCCATCAAACAGAGAGAGGAGGAAGTAAGAATTCATTTAACCATGTAAGGAACTTTCTAGCCATGCAAATCTGATTGTCAGTTTCTGCCAGGAAATCCATAACCACAGTGCGATATTAATTACTCCTGCAGGATCCATTCTATATTTAATATGCAGGGCGCATCCAGTCATTACCAGCCTGTGTTTCAGCCCTGGCCTGCATGTCAGCAGTAATCAAATCTAAATGTTAACAACAACACGTCCAGCAATCAATACAGAGGAGGAGGGAGGAGGGGGGAATTTACAGCACAATATTCATTCATAATTTCATGTGTGTTTGTTTCTTCATTTTTACATCATGTCAAAATCCTATTGCACATATCAACCCCTCGCCCCTTCATATTCCATTGGGGCTCCCGAGTGGCACAGCGGTCTATGGCACTGCATCTCAGTGCAAGAGGCGTCACTACAGTCCCTGGTTTGATTCCAGGCTGTATCATACCCGGCCGTGATTGGAAGTCCCATAGGGCGGCGCACAATTGGCCCAGTGTCATCCGGGTTTGGCTGGGGTAGGCCGTCATTGGATATAAGAATTTGTTCTTAACTGACTTGCCTAGTTAAATTAAGGTTCAATTTTATAAAATATACATAAAATGTTAAAAAAAATATTCCCTGAATATGATTCTCTCAATGTTCTTTTGCATCACTCAAACCTACTTAGCCTTTGTAGTAGATATTCTTCAGTCCACACACATTCAATTTATTTATTGATACTTTATCAAACATTTCATTATGTATTGTAATACAAAGAATCAATCATATTGTATTATCACTAAACATGTAGTTGATGAATCAGATTATGCATCACATAATGTATCTGAAGATAACCGCTCCAGTCTCCCAGTTTATCAAGCCTTCCAGCTGGTCTAACCTCAGCTTTGACCAGGGACTGTCAGACTGCCATCAGCCCTGGCTCAATCAGCCTCAACCACAGTGCTTAGTTACTGGGCAACAGTCAGATGAGAATTTAAACAGCTCAGATAACGCTGCCCTGAAACTTCAACAGTGGAGCAACACTGACCTCTAGTGTCTGAGAAAATCACAGAACAACTCTGCCTGTTGCTCTCCCACCCGGCAGCTACTTGAGCTCTCAAATTGCTTTCTTAAATCATTCTGAATGTGAGAGGGGACATAGATCAAGCCATGGAGGAATACAAAAAAAAAACAAAGCACTGTGCCAATTACTGCCAGTGGGTCCACATCAGACTTTTAAAAACCTAATCAATCACTTTCTCCCTACATGCTATGTGTGTGCGTGTGCCTGTGCGGGTGCGTCTATGTGTGTCACCCAGATCGTAGCCCAGAGTTTACACAACCACTGTAGGTAGACAGTAGCCTACCTCCACTGCCTGTGACTTATTCAGAATACTGAAATGTTTAGTGACCTTGGGATAGCTAGAAATCGGAAATGTGCACCTGTCACACAGCTCTTCTCTCAAAAACCAGCCCTCCAGATCAGTTCAGTTCTGTTTTAGACAGGCAGT
This sequence comes from Salmo salar, assembly GCF_965601325.2. Lineage (NCBI taxonomy): Eukaryota > Metazoa > Chordata > Actinopteri > Salmoniformes > Salmonidae > Salmo > Salmo salar. The sequence goes on along the minus strand of NC_138302.1, from coordinate 80,684,275 downwards.
GAAGAGGCCACCTGCAGGTGTTAGTGCTCAGAGTGTGTCAGGGGCACTGAGCTATAATAATAACAGTTAGGGGCAACCCAGGAGTCCTCCCAGGCCTGGACAGGCTCATTAATATAGGTATGTTACTGAACACAGAGATCCACTGGAACAAACAGGCAGGGCCAGGGCTGACAAAAAAATAATATTATACTGTGAAGAAGAGTCATGTCCGATTGGCACCACGTTCACACAGGCAGGACTGAACAGATGCCATTCATTTCTGCTGGCCAGTGGCCCAAAGATCAGTTGGCCACCCATCTCCAAAAAACACCAACCAGTAATGAGTGAAATTAATGCTCAACTCAGCGACTCCTTCTCTCCAATTCCCTTTCTCTGTTCCTCTCTTTCTCCCAACCCCCTCCCCCACCCCCACCCCCTCTCTCTCTCCCTCTGTATCTTCCTCTCTCTCTCTCTCTCTCTCTCTCTCTCTCTCTCTTTTACGCTCTTTCACTCTCTCTCTCTCTCTCTCTCTCTCTGTCTCTCTCTCCCTCTTTCTATCTTCCTCTCTCTCTCTCTCTCTCTCTCTCTCTCTCTCTCTCTCTCTCTCTCGCGCTCTAGCTCTCTTTCTCTCTCTCTCGCTGCCTCAATTCGGCAGTTGGTTGCTGATGCATTCCTATGACATATTGAGGTAATAAAAAGCCACTCCTCTGGGATGGCCATGCTGGACTAATTAAACACCTCCTCCGCGACCTTATTGCGGGAGGCAGTTGCCATGGAATCGCAATACATTTGGGCCCTGCGTCGACTAGATCTCTCATCTCCAATTTATAGGGGGGGGGGGGGGGGGGGGGGGGTGTTGCAAGGTTGTTACCTCAAAAGGCCCAATTACACAAAATAATCTCCTCAGTATAAATGAGCTGGATTGACCCCCAGCACAGAGATACTACTTTGATAGGAGGGGTACAGACTGTTTGTTTTTATCGAACACATGTGAGATGGGTGGAGAAAGGTTATCTTATCACTATGTGCAGTAAGTTATAGTTCCCCAACCAATAGAATGAATAAACATGACCAAAGAACACTATCTTCCCTGCATAAGTGGAAGCAAATAGATGTTTTTCTGCCTCAGGCAAGGTAAATAAATGCACAGGCCGCTCTTGAATAAGCAATCCAGGGGCCAGTTTATAGTTATTCCCCCTCTCATTATTAACCAGAGAAGAACATTCAATTAACATGAAGAACATTAAATCCTAAGCCATATGTCTCATGTTGCTCAAAAACATAATTGCTTCCTACTAAAGAACAAGATGTTTTCTATATTGTGTGACTGAGTGGGTGTGTGTAGACACAAGGCAAGCTGAGGAGATGAGAGAATCCAAAATAGCAAAGTAAAGAGTGTGAAACTAAGGCACCTGGTGCTGTGCAATGTGTGGTCAACCTGTAAGACTTCAGAGTGGGTGTGCTGTGTGTGTGTGCTGTGTGTGTGCGCTGTGTGTGTGCACTGTGTGCGTGTGTGTGTGAGGGGGTTGAAGGTGTCCTTTGATTTGGCCTGTTGTGCACTGGGGCTCAGTGCGACAGATGACTCAGCACCTGTCATCACGATACACCACTCATCAGTCATCCACTCCATATGCTGCCCATTAAAACCAGACATGTGAGCAACTTCCTGGCAAAGTCCAAGCACCTACTGACCCACTCCACATCTGCTTACAAAGCCTTAATCACATTCAGTGGAGAGATGAAGAGGAAGAGAAGAGAGAGAGAGAAAGAAAGAAAGAAAGAAAGAAAGAAAGAAAGAAAGAAAGAAAGAAAGAAAGAAAGAAAGAAAGAGAGAGCGAGAGAGCGAGAGAGAGGGAAAGAGAGATTGAGTGTGAGAGCGTGCGCGCGTATGTGTGTGAGCCTGGGTTTCTGAGAAAGAGATGCAGAGGGTATTCTCTTCAAAAAGGCAGAATTCAAAGAGCAGGGAGTTTCAAAAGGAACCAGCACTGAGGGCAGTTTGGTTTGAACTGTGTTTGTGAAAAGGACTCTGGGTAAGAAATACATTTCTGAAGACCATTAAGTGAGTTTCTGTCAGAGATAGGAGAGGAAAGTAGTATGAGAAATGAGGGGGGAGGGAGTGAGGAATGCACCGGCACCTCTGCAGAGGGGCTATAGGGGGCGGTACAGGGGATGTACAGAAGCAGCAAAAGTGTGTGCTCACATTGAGGGAGGAAGAGAGAGCAAGGAAGAGAGAGAAGAGAGAAAGGGAAAGAAATAGAGACACATAGTGGGACAATAGTGGGACACATAGTGGGACAATAGTGGGACAATAGTGGGACACATAATGGGACAATAGTTGGACACATAGTGGGACACATAGTGGGACAATAGTGGGACACATAGTGGGACAATAGTGGGACACATAATGGGACAATAGTGGGTCACATAGTGGGACAATAGTGGGTCACATAGTGGGACAATAGTGGGCCACATAGTGGGACAACAGTGGGACACATAGTGGGACAATAGTGGGTCACAGTGGGACAACAGTGGGACACATAGTGGGACAATAGTGGGTCACAGTGGGACACATAGTGGGACACATAGTGGGACAATAATGTGACAATAGTGGGACACATAGTGGGACAATAGTGGGTCACATAGTGGGACAACAGTGGGACACATAGTGGGACAATAATGTGACAATAGTGGGACACATAATCGGACAATAGTGGGACACATAATGGGACGATAGTGGGACACATAGTGGGACAATAATGTGACAATAGTGGGACACATAATGGGACAATAGTGGGACACATAATGGGACAATTGTGGGACACAATGGGATGATAGTGGGACACATAATGGGACAATAGTGGGACACATAATGGGACGATAGTGGGACACATAATGGGACAATAGCGGGACACATAGTGGGACAATAGTGGGACACATAATGGGACAATAGAGGTACACATAATGGGACGATAGTGGGACACATAGTGGAACAATAGTGGGACACATAATGGGACAATAGTGGGACACATAATGGGACAATAGTGGGTCACATAGTGGGACAATAGTGGGTCACATAGTGGGACAATAGTGGGCCACATAGTGGGACAACAGTGGGACACATAGTGGGACAATAGTGGGTCACAGTGGGACAACAGTGGGACACATAGTGGGACAATAGTGGGTCACAGTGGGACAACAGTGGGACACATAGTGGGACACATAGTGGGACAATAATGTGACAATAGTGGGACACATAGTGGGACAATAATGGGACAATAGTGGGTCACATAGTGGGACAACAGTGGGACACATAGTGGGACAATAATGTGACAATAGTGGGACACATAATCGGACAATAGTGGGACACATAATGGGACGATAGTGGGACACATAGTGGGACAATAATGTGACAATTGTGGGACACATAATGGGACAATAGTGGGACACATAATGGGACAATAGTGGGACACATAATGGGACAATAGTGGGTCACATAGTGGGACAATAGTGGGTCACATAGTGGGACAATAGTGGGCCACATAGTGGGACAACAGTGGGACACATAGTGGGACAATAGTGGGTCACAGTGGGACAACAGTGGGACACATAGTGGGACAATAGTGGGTCACAGTGGGACAACAGTGGGACACATAGTGGGACACATAGTGGGACAATAATGTGACAATAGTGGGACACATAGTGGGACAATAATGGGACAATAGTGGGTCACATAGTGGGACAACAGTGGGACACATAGTGGGACAATAATGTGACAATAGTGGGACACATAATCGGACAATAGTGGGACACATAATGGGACGATAGTGGGACACATAGTGGGACAATAATGTGACAATTGTGGGACACATAATGGGACAATAGTGGGACACATAATGGGACAATTGTGGGACACAATGGGATGATAGTGGGACACATAATGGGACAATAGTGGGACACATAATGGGACGATAGTGGGACAGATAATGGGACAATAGCGGGACACATAGTGGGACAATAGTGGGACACATAATGGGACAATAGAGGTACACATAATGAGACGATAGTGGGACACATAGTGGAACAATAGTGGGACACATAATGGGACAATAGTGGGACACATAATGGGACAATAGTGGGACACATAGTGGGACAATAGTGGGTCACATAGTGGGACAATAGTGGGACATATAGTGGGACAATAGTGGGACACAAAATGGGACAATAATGGGACACATAATGGGACGATAGTGGGACACATAATGGGACAATAGTGGGACACATAGTGGGACAATAGTGGGACACATAATGGGACAATAGTGGGTCACATAGTGGGACAATAGTGGGTCACATAGTGGGACAACAGTGGGACACATAGTGGGACAATAGTGGGTCACAGTGGGACAAGTAGGACACATAGTGGGACAATAGTGGGTCACAGTGGGACAACAGTGGGACAACAGTGGGACACATAGTGGGACACATAGTGGGACAATAATGTGACAATAGTGGGACACATAGTGGGACAATAATGGGACAATAGTGGGTCACATAGTGGGACAACAGTGGGACACATAGTGGGACAATAATGTGACAATAGTGGGACACATAATCGGACAATAGTGGGACACATAATGGGACGATAGTGGGACACATAGTGGGACAATAATGTGACAATTGTGGGACACATAATGGGACAATAGTGGGACACATAATGGGACAATTGTGGGACACAATGGGATGATAGTGGGACACATAATGGGACAATAGTGGGACACATAATGGGACGATAGTGGGACAGATAATGGGACAATAGCGGGACACATAGTGGGACAATAGTGGGACACATAATGGGACAATAGAGGTACACATAATGGGACGATAGTGGGACACATAGTGGAACAATAGTGGGACACATAATGGGACAATAGTGGGACACATAATGGGACAATAGTGGGACACATAGTGGGACAATAGTGGGTCACATAGTGGGACAATAGTGGGACATATAGTGGGACAATAGTGGGACACAAAATGGGACAATAATGGGACACATAATGGGACGATAGTGGGACACATAATGGGACAATAGTGGGACACATAGTGGGACAATAGTGGGACACATAATGGGACAATAGTGGGTCACATAGTGGGACAATAGTGGGTCACATAGTGGGACAACAGTGGGACACATAGTGGGACAATAGTGGGTCACAGTGGGACAAGTAGGACACATAGTGGGACAATAGTGGGTCACAGTGGGACAACAGTGGGACACATAGTGGGACAAATAGTGGGACAATAATGTGACAATAGTGGGACACATAGTGGGACAAATAGTGGGACAATAATGTGACAATAGTGGGACACATAGTGGGACAATAATGTGACAATAGTGGGTCACATAGTGGGACAACAGTGGGACACATAGTGGGACAATAATGTGACAATAGTGGGACACATAATCGGACAATAGTGGGACACACAATGGGACGATAGTGGGACACATAGTGGGACAATAATGGGACAATTGTGGGACACATAATGGGACAATAGCGGGACACATAATGGGACGATAGTGGGACACATAATGGGACAATAGCGGGACACATAGTGGGACAATAGTGGGACACATAATGGGACAATAGAGGTACACATAATGGGACGATAGTGGGACACATAGTGGAACAATAGTGGGACACATAATGGGACAATAGTGGGACACATAGTGGGACAATAGTGGGTCACATAGTGGGACAATAGTGGGACATATAGTGGGACAATAGTGGGACACAAAATGGGACAATAATGGGACACAAAATGGGACAATAGTGGAACACATAATGGGACAATAGTGGGACATATAGTGGGACAATAGTGGGACACAAAATGGGACAATACGGGGACACATAGTGATAGAACATTGGCCTCAGGCTGTGCTACGTGCTGTGACTCCCATCTCTGTCTTCAGGAAGCTGCGTGTGTGTGTATGTCTGTGCATGCATACACGTGTGGGTGTTTGAGGTAGGGGCCAGCATTGGCCCACATTCCCTGCTCAACCTGGTGCTGGAGTGATGGCTACAGCATTACAGTGTCAGTGGCCCTGTGCCCCGCCACGCCAGCTCATTCACACACACATAATAAACACACTCCATCACCCGATCAAGCTCAGCCGCACAGACCAATCACAAGCAACAGCCCAAAGAGAGCAAATTAATTATAGATGTAAGTTAAATTACTTTCACTACCTCCCCTAGTCCATGGATGGGACAGAGAGAGTGACTAATGAAATAGTGTTTCAATACCTCCTCTAGCCGTGAACTCTCCCCAGTCTCTCTTACTCTCTACTGCTCCCACTCTTTCTCCAACCCACTATTTCTCCTTCGCTTTTCTACCCCACCTCCACTCTGCTCTGTACCTCCCCTCCTTTACTGCCCCTCTCCCTCTCTCTCGCTGTCTCTGTCTCCTTCCCTCCCTCCCTCTATCTCAATGTGGCTGACTGCTGAACAGTGAGAGACTGGTGCTTATTTTTATTCTAAGGAGGGCTGTGCAGAAAAGCAATGTCAAATGTTGGTGTGAATAGATAATGCATTAAGGAAGGTCTACTGGGGGGGAGGGACAACATGGAAAGAGAGGTGGATTGTGCAAAGAAGACCGAAATGATCCAGGATCCATCCCTGCAGGATTCCTAACAGGGGAAAGTGTGAAATAGGTTCTGTTCCATGTAGGTACTGGGAAGAAAGAGGAGAGAAGGGGAGGGATAGATTATGGCCACACTCCATAATAAGGGAAAAAGTAAACCTTGCTGTGTATACCATCTCTCATACAAATAATACACAAAACTCACACATATAAAGATAGTACAACAGACCGAACTGTTAAACAACTTCATTTTGGTCAGAATAAAACCCCTTGCGGTAATGTTTAAACTGGTCAATATTTATATTGTCTTCAATCATAGGAAATTCTTCTGTCCTACATTCAATTGAAAAAAAACTGCCTCTCAAAAGGAATATATTCTGAATATATTAGCTAGCTCTAGTGTAAATTGTCACAAAGACGGTTCTGCCCACCCTCCCACTCTGTACTGTAAAGCAATCTAATCTGGCATTTCTTGCATGATGTCAAACCGTACACATGGGGACACATTCTGACATTTAACAAAGCAGTTTGTCAAACCTAAGCCGCCTTTGATGAACCTCACTTTCATATGGTTAATAATACAAATACGCAGAGAACACTCCAATGGGAATCACACATTACCAAACATCCCATCTACAACACATAATGAATTCTCCCTGGGCTGCTTAGTGTGGAAATAGTACAGGTCTGACATTATACTCCAGGGTACAGGGATGTTCTTTCTAAACTAATAACTAGAACACGTCATCTCCAAAGACAGATAGACAGAAAGACAGAAGGTTTCCCCAGAGTTGTGTCAGTGTTCTATGCTTGATCCTACAACAGTAGCAGAAGCAAGGCAATCATACTGGTAGCCTCTGCTCTGCTTGCACAACATCTATGCCTATCTAATCTGTGAAGCTCAGAGAAACACAACCCATTCAATTTCTTCTGCTGATAGATGGTGGTGCTCTTTGAGCCCTGAGGGACTAAATCTCTCCATCTCACCACGGCCCTGACTGTGTTTCTTGTGCAAGCCAACTCTAAATTCATCAGATGGGCATTATCTTGTACACAGCATAGACCTGCATTACCAGGTGTCAAGGTTCAAGAAAAACACCCATTCAACTAACAGTATATCCATCTTATTTCATGTTAGGCTTTTCATCTGTTGTAGCAATTACACTTTCTTAACAAAGACTGTCTTTAATTTGACTATTGTATCTTAGTTCTTAACTATAATTGACATTCTACTGTGATCTGCCAATCAGTGTCACATATTCTACATGCATGGATCACCATCTGAGGTCAATTTGATCCCAAGAAGAAACTATTGGAAAAAGCAAAACATCATTATACATTTAAATAATGTTATATGAAATTGAAAATAACCAAAACAGACTTTTCATTTAGCAAAATTACAGTTAAATACAAATGTTTCCTTAAAAGAATGTGTTCAATCCACAAGTACTAAAAAGCAGATTTACCATCATTTGATTGTAATATCATAAAACATTTCAATATACTTAATTTTATTGACAAAAAGTTATTTATCCATTGATCCTGAGAGACAATGACCAAAACTATGGCTTAGTTTAATTTGTTCACTTCCCCTACAGCTAGCATCAACATTACTGCTAGTGAAACAATGGGAGGGGCGGGGCCTATGGCAGGAGGCCTTAAAAAGTTAGCCCAAATCCTCAAAGTCACTTCAAACCAAATGTTATAGCAACGCAAATACCATAACAAGTTGCACATGTAGAATATTGGAGGATATTATAGGAATTCTGGTATTAATATACCATTTTCCGTAGAATAACTATTTTTTGGCAAAATACACACCAATACAGTCATACCTCATTATAACCAGTTATAACTATATGCGAGCCCATAAGGTGCTCCATCTCTGCAGGTGATCTGTCTATCAGGCCATGATCACTCCAACAGGTCCTCCTCCACCTTCTGAGGATATGTATAACTTAACAGTACGTCTCCGGAGAATATCTGGATTCAAATAAATACTTTTTTAGATTTGCCCTAGAATAACTACTTTTTGGAGAAAACATACCAATACATCTCTCTGTGTACATTGAGTGTATCTAAGTTCTGTATTGCAGTTCTATCAAGTATTTATACAATTGGCATATGTTGTATACCATTAGCATATTTATATATGCACAGAAATAAGGCCATTTTGGTTTTGTACACAGTCATTTGATACGTGGTACAGCTATATCTCTGCAGATGATCTGTTTATCTGGTCAAAATCTGTGACACAGGTCCCCCTCCACCCTCTGGTGGCATGGATAACTTGCTATTATGTCTCCAGAGAAACATATATGAAAATAAAGGTTTGTTCAGTGTTTACATTTTTAGTTTAGAACATAAAAAAAATGTTTAAGTCCATATTGATACAGAAACAGTAAACAATGATTTAGAATGGTTAAGAACATGTTTATTGACAAAGTCATGAACATTTGAAGCATAGAAAAAAACACCTTTGGGCTATGATAGAAAATGTGTCTCTGGGGTTAAAATGACCCCAGTCAGTAGTATGAGGGTTAAAATGACCCCAGTCGGTAGAAAGAGGTTTAAAATGACCCCAGTCAGTAGTATGAGGGTTAAAATGACCCCAGTCGGTAGTATGAGGGTTAAAATGACCCCAGTCGGTAGTATGAGGGTTAAAATGACCCCAGTCGGTAGTATGAGGGTTAAAATGACCCCAGTCGGTAGTATGAGGGTTAAAAATGACCCCAGTCGGTAGTATGGGTTAAAATGACCCCAGTCGGTAGTATGAGGGTTAAAATGACCCCAGTCGGAAGTATGAGGGTTAAAATGACCCCAGTCGGTAGTATGAGGGTTAAAAATGACCCCAGTCGGTAGTATGAGGGTTAAAATGACCCCAGTCTGTAGTATGAGGGTTAAAAAAAAGTTTGTTAAACCTAAGCCGCCTTTGATGAACCTCACTTTCATATGGTTAATAATACAAATACAGAGAGAACACTCCAATGGGAATCACACATTACCAAACATCCCATCTACAACACATATTGAATTCTCCCTGGGCTGCTTAGTGTGGAAATAGTACAGGTCTGACATTATACTCCAGGGTACAGGGATGTTCTCTCTAAACTAATAACTAGAACACGTCATCTCCAAAGACAGATAGACAGAAAGACAGAAGGTTTCCCCAGAGTTGTGTCAGTGTTCTATGCTTGATCCTACAACAGTAGCAGAAGCAAGGTAATCATACCGGTAGCCTCTGCTCTGCTTGCACAACATCTATGCCTATCTAATCTGTGAAGCTCAGCGAAACACAACCCATTCAATTTCTTCTGCTGATAGATGGTGGTGCTCTTTGAGCCCTGAGGGACTAAATCTCTCCATCTCACCACGGCCCTGACTGTGTTTCTTGTGCAAGCCAACTCTAAATTCAAACACAGTATAGACCTGCATTAGCAAGGTCAAGAAAAACACCCATTCAACTAACAGTATATCTATCTTATTATGTTAGGCTTTTCATCTGAGGTAAAAATGACACTATCTTAACAAAGACTGAGTCTTTAATATCCATATTGTATCTTAGTTCTTAACTAGAACTGACATGTTCGTGTGGTCTGCCAATCAGTGTCTTATATCCTAATTTCATAAGAGAAGCATGTACAGTACCAGTCAAAGGTTTGGACACACCTACTCAGTCAAGGATTTTTCTTTATATTTACTATTTTCTACATTGTAGAATAATAATGAAGACATCAAAACTATGAAATCACACATATGGACTCACATAGTAACCAAAAAAGTGTTAAACAAATCAAAAGATATTTTAGATTTGAGATTCTTCAAAGTAGCCACCCTTTGCCTTGATGACAGCTTTGCACACTATTGGCATTCTCTCAACCAGCTTCATGAGGTAGTCACCTGGAATGTATTTCAGTTAACAGGTGTGCCTTGTTAAAAGTTAATTTGTGGAATTTCTTTCCTTCTTAATGCGTTTGAGCCAATCAGTTGTGTTGTAACAAAGTAGGGGTGGTATACAGAAGATAGTCCTATTTGGTAAAAGACCAAGTCTATATTATAGCAAGAACAGCTCAAATAAGCAAAGAGAAACAACAGTCTATCATTACTTTAAGACATGAAGGTCAGTCAATCTGGAAAATTTCAAGAACTTTGAAAGTTTCTTCAAGTGCAGTTGCAAAAACCATCAAGCGCTATGATGAAACTGTCTCTCATGAGGACCGCCACAGGAAAGGAGAGTTACCTCTGCTGCAGAGGATACGTTCATTAGAGTTACCAGCCTCAGAAATTGCAGCCCAAATAAATGCTTCACAGAGTTCAAGTAACAGACACATCTCAACATCAACTGTTCAGAGGAGACCGTGAGTCAGGCCTTCATGGTCAAATTTCTCTAACGAAACCACTACTAAAGGACACCAATAAGAAGAAGAGACTTGCTTAGGCCAAGAAAAACGAGCAAAGGACATTAACATTTGGAAATCTGTCCTTTGGTCTGTTGAGTCCAAATTTGACATGTTTTGTTCCAACCGCCATGTCTGTGAGTTGTAGATTAGGTGAACGGATGATCGCCGCATGTGTGGTTCTCACCGTGAAGCATGGAGGAGGAGGTGTGATGATGTGGGGGTGCTTTGCTGGTGACACTGTCTGTGATTTTTATTTTATTTCAAGGCACACTTAATCAGCATGGCTACCACAGCATTCTGCAGCAATACGCCATCCCATCTGATTTGCACTTAGTGGCACTATCATTTGTTTTTCAACAGGACCCAAAACACACCTCCAGGCTGTGTAAGACTATTTAACCAAGAAGGAGAGTGCTGCATCAGATGATCTGGCCTCCACAATCACCCGACCTCAACACAATTGATATGGTTTGGGATGAGTGGGACCGTAAAAGTTAAGGAAAAGCAGCCAACAAGGGCTCAGCATATGTGGGAACTCCTTCAAGACTGTTGGAAAAGCATTCCAGGTGAAGCTGGTTGAGAGAATGCCAAGAGTGTGCAAAGCTGTCATCAAGGCAAAGGGAAGCTACTTTCAGGAATCTCAAATATAAAATATATTTCAATTTTTGTATCACTTTTTTGGTTTCTACATGATTCCATATGTGTTATTTCATAGTTTTGACTTCTTCACTATTATTCTACAATGTAGAATCTGGATCCAAACCAGGGTGTCTGTAGTGACGCCTCTAGCACTGAGATGCAGAGTCTTAGACCGCTGCACCACTTAGGAGCCGCCCAAATACAGGTGTGTCAAGCTTGTAGCGTCATACCCAAGAAAACTTGAGGCTGTAATCGCTGCCAAAGGTGCTTCAATGAAGTACTGAGTAAAGGGTCTGAATACTTAAGTAAATGTGATATTTCAGTTTTAGATTTTTAATACATTTGCAAAAATGTCAAAAAACCTGTTTTGCTTTGTCATGGGGTAAAACAATGTAGTCCATTTTAGAATAAGGTAACAAAATGTGGAAAAAATCAAGGGGTTTTCCAAATGCACTGTATGTTACATTTGGTATGGTTACATAAGACAGATGGTTACTTAATGAATAAACAAATGTTTAGCAACTCAAAGGTTGCGAGTTCAAATCTCATCATGGACAACTTTAGCATTTTAGCAACATTTCAACTACTTACTACTTTTTAGCTACTTTGCATGTTAAATAACCCTTCCCTTAACCATTTATTAACCTAACTCCAAAACTTAACTTTAACTCCTAGACTAACTAACGTTAGCCAGCTATCTAGTGTTAGCCACCTAGCCAGAATCCATAACATATCATACATTTTGCAAATGGTAATTCATAACATATCATATGAAATGGGTGATGGACATCCACAAATTTATACATACCATATGAAACGTAACAAATCATACTAAATGGAGTGTCTCGGATTTATGTACAACATAATACGAAATGCTCTGAGACCAGATTGTATCAACATGACCTCAAAGTCCTGTGGAAAAGCATAAAGGGGCATTATGGGAACACACAGTGTGTAGATGGGGGTTGGGTAGGGGGTCAACAGGGTGGAGGGAACAGGGTGAAATAAAATATTATAATAATAATAAGATCCTCAGACTTAGCGACCATCCCCCGGTCTCTGTGGCATTCACCACCTTGTCATGTCCCAGGACCTTGGACTGGGCTCAGTGGGCTGGTGTGTGTTCTAACTTATTGGCATAGTGATTTGTTGAGTGTTTCAGACTGCATGCGGCTCAGAGCGCTAGCCTGGAACATCGGGGCCTTGATTCATTAGCTAGTCACACCCTTAGCGCTGACATTTTCAAACTTGTTACACAGCGTTCTAATTGGCGTGAAAAATTGGACACAGCTACAAATAAACAGTCATGGCTGCATTGTAAATCTGGCTTTGACACCATGTTGGGTGCCATGTTGACTGTCATTTTACTCTCCCAATGTAAACATGCTGATAAGAAATAGAACACAGACATGGTTTTGTCTTAGCTGAATTGTAGTGGTAAAACTACAAGAAACAATAATCTTACCCATTTCAATAGCTACATGAGTAGACACAGGTGAGTGACAGGGTATTCACATCTGGTGAATTGTAATTGATAGAATTTCTTTATGAAATAATTATATGCAAATACTGAATGATAATGATGTCATTTATTGCTGAGCACTCTACTCAACAATCATATTTACTTCAAATACAGTTCTTCAAAAAAGTGAGTTCCCATCAGTATCTTATAACAATAAACGCATCTTTCAAAAAACACTAATGCAAAGCTACAACCTATCTAGACATGAATTACATGGTTGTCATCATAGACTTCATAACAGCTGAAACTGTTTGTGCACTCATTCTATGATCTATATGTGAAAATGTAAAAGCAGACATTTATTTTGGTCATATTCAAATAGAAATGGATCCTGAACAAGAATATAAAATGACATCATTATGTCTGTAACAGTGCATGTAAAAACATGTGGCCTTCTTCATCCACTCATTGGAACATCAATACAGGTGGAAGAGTAAAATGTTCATGACTACCTCAAGGCTGAAATATTACATCCTCAGCATGTACGTGACACACATCTCAACTGCAAACGTGTGTTCAGTTTCATGATTGATACAACATGTGAATTTAACTGTCAAAATTCACAGAATAACACTCAATATAAATGTAAATATAATTTTTAGCTGGTTTTAACTTATACGGTATACCTAGGGCCAGGAGAATTTACTGAGCACAAAAAAAAAGTGATACTAGCTGGGACTGCGATACTAGCGGGGAGTGGCACACCTGGCAGCTGAAATAAATAAATAAAGGCCCAGAAAGGATTACACAGTTATTTGATCTCATACAGTCAGAAGTACTTCTTTCCAAACAGCCTTTGTCAGCATGGGGGAAAAACTGCTACATGGGGAAAAAACAACATAAGAGAAAAAACTTCATGAGTGTCCCCTTCCAAGGTTAGTAGTAGTGTGTGTATGTGTGTGTGTATGTGTGTGGGGGTGGGCTATATACAGTATTGGGTAGGCCTATATACTGATATACTGGCATCAATATATGAGAGTGTACTTGTAAACAGTGGTATCATGCATGGCTTAATTTAGTCTCTTCCGTTTCTGATTCGTCTCCCTAGGGGATTTGTTGCTTCTTAGCCTCCTTCCCTGCCTCTCCTTGCTCCTCTGAGGAGGGCTCTCCCCTCTCCCTCAGCCCCATCTCCTGGTCCTGGCTCTCACAGCCCTCCTCTACCTGTCCCTCCTCCTGCCGCCTCTCACGCTCCAGCATCCTGTAGTTGTAGATATTCATAACAAAGAGGAAGAGTCCTGCGAACACCATCACCGATCCACACATGAGGTACAGGTACTTGTAGTCACCAAAGGTGTCCACCAAGGCTCCTGAAGGTGAGGAGAGGGGAGATGTTACTGAAGGTTACATAAAGTTTTCCCCCCATCAGATAAAAAGTTAAGTTATATGAAGGATAGTTAGACAAGATGCCCACAAAATCCCCCCTGCTTATAGTATATTCCTATCAACAAGTTGTTATGGGTTAAGGTAAGCCTTTCCCCATCTCTCTCCACGAGGTGAATCAGGAGGTGTAACATGGGTATGGTTTAGATGTGCTTTTCAAACTCTGTTCTGTAGAGTAAAAGATCCTACTGGAGACATGACATGGAGCCATTACACCTGACCTTGCTTGCCACGGCTCTCTGGGAAGGCAATTTGGGCTGCTGCACCAGAACAAATCAGGAGTGTGGCCATGTCGATTCTGAAAACGATCAAAATCTAGCCCGCTTCAGAGGAAAAGTGACAAATGGAGTTTATATCAGATTGGAGCCATAAGCTTCTTGAACCTCCCCCTGGATCGATCTGCAGTCCTCCCCAACTCACTCAGCCTCCAGAGTGTGCATCTAATCATTTGTCTGTCCATCCGTCTGTGAATACTGTATAACAATTTGCAGGATCATGCAAGTCAGATGTTTGTAGGAACCACTAAATTGATTAATGAAGGGAAGATCAACTGTGACAACAGTGTACTTTCCCAAGCTATTGTATGCCCAGTTGATGGTCATTGACTAATTCATTCACAATGAATAACTTTAGAAAGTATAAGACGAGGGCTTGGGACTAGAAGGTTCTATCTGTAAAAAGAGGATTCTGAGACAATTGGCTTTAAAGTTCTGAACCCTCAATGGTTTGAATGGTGTCGGCAAAATGTTATCTTGTATTGTTTTGAACTTAACAACATGAATTATATAGGTAGAGAATATAAAACAGAACAAGGCTATGTCAATAACACAATTTTTATAAAAATGCAGAAAGAAACTTATAGTCCCAAGCACTCGAACAGCCACAGCAGAGCGACACTACATGATTTAACCACATCCCTTTTACGTATCTTATGTAACGTCGCCTTGTTTGTGCAATGAGACAGGGCCTTTGATTGCTCTCTATATTTCAAACTTTTATTGAGGTGTTTATCTGTAATGGACTCATTTCCCACAAACATCAGTTAGTAATGGTCAATTACTGAGTCTGGCATTATTGAATCATCTGGGAGAGACAATCAACACAACACCCCACTATACATAAACACAGAGTTAGGTTGTTGAATAGAAGGGTAGTTTTCAGGTTCGGTAAACCAATTAAAAGACAGGTCTTAATGAGTCAATTTTCAATTCAGTTGATGATGGGGGCATGAGTTTGTCTCTCTCACTCTGTTTGTGTGTGTGTGTGTGTGTGTGTGTGTGTGTGTGTGTGTGTGTGTGTGTGTGTGTTTGTGCGTGTGTGTGTGCGTGTGGAGGTCACTTTGCCCGTGGTCCAGTACAAAGCAGCAACAGGGACATGGTCTGATTAATGGCGTTCTATCCTGTGGGTGTGTGCAGATGACCATCACCCTCATTAAGGCAACCCTTGATTGGCTGAATGGTAATTAAGTCCATCTGGCAGCGTCACCTCTTTTTTAAATGTATTCATAGCTTCATTATGGTCCAGGTACGGGCCTCTAATGAGTGAAGTCTGAACTGAGATTCATTAAACACCGAAAGCAAAAGGCTAATTACACCAATTACCTCACTTTCTCCTAATTAGGCTGACCCCCAGGTTTGGGCGGAGGCACGGCGCGGCATGACGAGGCTGGCTGTAATGAGGAGACTTGTAAGGGGAAATGTAGAGACTCTGCCCTCTGGAGAAGAACGCTCAACGTGCAGGGAGGCGCTTATTTACCCCCATTAAATGAGCACCTCAGAACAGGGTCGCACAAAACAACCAGGAGGACTATACATTTACACCTCATTAAAACTCTGCAGAGGAGAGAGAAGCATAGGAATGCCAACAAACGTGATCCTACGTCTACCAGACAGACTAGACAGACAACCAGTTTGTATGGAGAAGAGAAGTGTGTTCTGACAGAGCCCGTTCTCCCTCTTTTTTCACTCCACCGTTTGTGTCTGTCTGCCATTTCAGAGACTGTGAAATGAGATGGGCTCTAGCAGCATTCTGAGGAGAACATTTGTATTCTGTCAGAGAAAGCCCACAGGTGGTTCAAAGACTAAGCAAGTTCACTTCCATGGAAATGTGTTATTTAACAGCTTGGGCTGAGCAGAGAATGTTAGCATTGTTAGTTCTCCTCTGTGCCAAAATAAGAGCAAAATGAAAGTGGGCTGTAGGAGACAGAGTTTTCTAAATGTGTGCTATCCCTAGTAATCTCAGTGAAATATGGGCGGGAAACATAACCTTTTTGATTACACACTCAAAAAAGCATGAAAGGAAAAAGGTCCTCTAAAACTCACTGCTTGTGGTTTAAAAAAAGAAGAGCCGTCTTGGAATAACCTTGCACAATGACTCCGTATGTTCATTTCATCAGTCGTAAGCTATTATTGGGAAAGGCCTTTCTCATCTTAAACCTTAGATTCTGAAAGAGATTTATGCTATCGTTTTAATAGTAACGTGTACCAGATTGTGCACGCTAATTAGGATTTGGGGTTAGGGTCAATGATTTGACTTGTATTAACAGCTAATCAAATGAAGTTGGTAACATCGCAATGGTCAAAGTTTTCCGTAACTCCAATAACTGAAACTCTCTAAGCTTGTGTTTGCAGCCAGTTGCAGTAGGTCTATTATAGACCGAGGGGACCCGGTAAAGAGAGAAGGGGAAAATAGACAGAGAAAGAGTCGCAGAGAGACCTTGATTACCCTTACGGCTTTTTAGCTCCGAAAAATGTTCCATCATTTGTGTGGAGGACGAATCCTCTAGCGGGCGTGCCCTGAAAGCCAGAGCGGCCCGGCTTATTTACAACAGTAAATAACCGTGACCAATTACTGCTTTTCTCTGGGCAGGCCGTGCGCTCCAGGCCACCCTGCTCACCGATGATAATCCAATTCTACTGGAATGTCTTACAATAATGACACCCTGGAAAGTAGTTGGGCTCCACTCCCGCACCATGCAGCATGCAGCACACGGCCGTGAACGAGGAGCAGAGTGAGAAAGAGGGGAACAACTGACTGGCAGGTTTTCTCTGCTCCAAATCCATTTTCTGCTTTATTTACCCAAGTTATTCTAAAGTAGGACTTTTCCTATACTCTGACAATAAAGGTTCTCTCAAGTCCATGCGTAACACTGGGATACTGTCAGCCATGTATTGAATAACCATGGAGAGGTGGTCTTGGGGGAAATGGAGGGAGAGTGTTTGCTGACTAAAGGGAAAATAGTGCTTGTCCTTTGTCAATAGGGAGTACGTTTGTCTAAAGGTGTCATAGCATTAGTTGTCTAAGAGCTGTATGGTTGTGTATTAACTTGAGAGAGAGGGGGATTGTGGGCTGTGTGCAGCGTGAAGGCTTACCTCCAATAGGTGGTCCCAGGAGCACGGGGCAGCACTCTATGATGGTGGCAAGTCCCACTGCACTGGAGAACCGCTGAGGCCCCACCAGGTCCATGAGCGTCTCAAACAGCAGGGCACACACCATGCCAAACGCTATGCCAAAGAACACTGAGTAGGCCGCCAGCCCCCCGTACCCACTGGCCAAGGGACACAGCAGGTGGCATAAACCATTATAGATGATGGCAAAGCTGAAGAAGTACTGTATCCTGGGCCTGATCCACTTAGTGTTAGCCATCAGCCCTGTCAACGGCCTGGCAAACATGTCTACGAAGCCCATGATGGACAAGAGAAAGGCGGAGGAATACTCGTCGAAGCCATGGCTCAGGGCGTAAGGGGACAGGAACACTACAGGGGCGAAGAAACCAAAGAACATCACCGCGTTCCCTACGATGTAGATCAGAAAGCCCCTGTGTTTGAAGAGCGAGAGGTCCAGAAACTTGTTGAAGTTGTCCAAACAGCCTTTCTCCAACTGTGTGTTGTGTCCATTCACCTGGGCCTCAGACCGGTCGGTGGTAGGTTTCTTTGGGGTTCCGTTTGTCTGCGTGAGTTGGTCTCCAGTTGGCTTTGGACCAATGGGCCTCATGAGAGAGCCGGCAACACAGCAGTTGAGCAGCAGAGCTCCCAGGATGAAGAAACTGCCCCTCCAGCCAAATTGGTTAAACAGGAACTGGTTGACAGGTGCTAAGGTACAGAGGAGGACTGGACTTCCTGCCATGGCCAGCCCATTGGCTAACGGCCTCTTGACCTGGAAGTACTTCCCAATGATGGCGACGGATGGCTGGAGGTTAAAAGAGAGACCAAATCCTGCGGGAAATACAAGAGAGGAGAGCAGTCACGTTCACAAGTTCCATTTTCAGAGGCTAAAACCTTGACATAAACGCCTGGTACTGCAGGATTAAATTAAGACCAATTCTACTTTGTGCACATTAAGGTTCCATCTCATTGAACATTGCCTACTAAAATCTCATTAAGGAAAGCAGGAATAATTTCAGAAATGATTTCTCCATTTAAATGGCAATAAATTACAGGCTCCGGGTAGTCCATTCACTACCACCTCCTTTCCCAAAAATCCAATTTAGTAGCATTTCAGCCTGTAAATGAGCATCTTATTCTCTAAATGAGTCTTCACTTTAAGATGAAGAGCTTCAGGTAGCGACCTCGACTGACCCATTCCATCATTCTAACATTTGCTAAATGTCTGCTGCTCACAATTCCACACTAATGCCCACTGAGCTACACAATTTCCAAAGCCTTATTTTACGAAATTCACAGATAAAAAAAATAGTTCTTAGTATGCATTCTTCCTGGATTAAAATGGCATAATGCCAACGCAGATTTTGATTCGTTTTCACCTCCATTGTCTAAAGATGTGGTCAACAATTATGGCCATCTCAACTTGATCGAATTAGGAGGCTCATTAAAGTACACTGATTAGAAATGAATACTAATTGTATTTATTATTTGTCTCTTTTAGAGGGTACAAACTAAGAAATCACTTCCATTTAAATGGTAGCTGCATTTACAAGGGGTTCTGTATCTCAACTACCATCTAAACTCACAGGGTGTTTGTGGCAGCTTTCAACGGACTGGTAAGATGTATGTGAGAAAGGGATGTGTGTGTTAGCCTAGCTAGCGCATCTCACCGGGCCAGGGCAGAGGGGATGCAGAGAGAGCACAACACAACACAAGGCCCTATAGCTATAGCCACCTCCTCCCTCTATTAATCTTCCAGGCCTGCGGGTCTGGTGCTGGCTAATGAATCTCGCTGGGTGGAGGATGGCGGCGACTCCCGTGAGGGGACCAGGACTGGAGCCTACGGGAAAGAACAGGGGTCCTGGTAGACCATGCTCTCTGGAAACCGGAATGACACCATCTTAATTACACCTGCGCTGTCCTCACAGTGCTCTGGCCCAAGCCCAGAGGCTGAGAGACTCCCTGGGCCCAGACAGACTGCTTGCCAGCCAAGCCAGGGAGACCTGGGCCACCCAGGGAGGATATGCACCCCTAGAGGAGCACCACCAGGGCTGGTTGAGAGATGGGAGAGGGTTGGTCTAGCGGTGGGGTAAACAAGTCTAAGACCCAGTCAGGAGACTAGTTCACTCACACTTTACTTCACATACACAACATCCAACCAGTCCAGCCATCGTCCCAGATGTCTTTCCTGAAGAAAACTCTCAGAGGCCTATATCTAAAGTTGTGTTTTATGTATAATGAATCCACTACAGTATCTTTAATAGAACCAATAATTCAATTGCTTAGGTTTTCACATTTAGAGCATATAGTAAGCTTATGGATTAGGCCTACAGAAACTATTAGTATCTCTCATTAGTCAACTTTAATGGCATTAAAAACAAGTGATTTCTGTTTCTGTTGGCCCACACATAATATACACATCAATCACAAAACAAGCCATGTCAATCAAATGTATGGAGTGAGTGGGTACCATACCTCCAATGACTCCTACGCATATGTACAAATGCGTAATGGTATTGCCAAAAGAAGCAGTTACCATACCGACGCTACACATCACTCCACCAGCTATGACCACAGGCCGGCTTCCATAGCGATTGACCAGAATACTGCTGATAGGTCCTGCAAAGAAAAAAGTGAGAGAGGAGAGATGAAAAGGGGAGAGAAAGTGTTCGTCTTAGGTTCATACAGCATTGAGATAATGGATAGGCAGTTGACATCGGACCGATAGATCCCTCCCGAAACCTAACCCTTGATCTTAACGTTACCCCTAATGCACTGCTGTTCAAATATCCACACAAAGTAACATGTCGGGCGTGAATAGATAGCTGATGTTCTAAATAGTTATCTTACCTACATAAGCAAAGCAGACCAGTGCCTAATTTGCATTTCTCCTGATAATGTTCCCACAAAAAAGTGTGATATATCATTAAATAGCCTTCTATATTCTGTCTCTCTTTATCCTTCATTCATAACCCTGCCACAGAGAATATGTACAACAGTCCTTTAGCATCACACAACCTAACCCACTTCTGTTCCCTGCTAAAACCAGAGGATTTAAATAGTCACTAAATCATTTCCTTCAATTCATTTAACAAAAAAAATGAGGGAGCATCAATCAAAAAAATATGTAGGCTGACACGAATATTGAAATCTCAACATGCTGCCTTTCTAGTCAGTGCTGGAATGATACTGCAAGGCGGGTGATCATTGAAAATTCCTAGTAAACAATAAGAAGATTACAGTTTTGGCATACAGCTGAATCCATTGTCCAAAATTGATTTCACACATTAAAAAACACATTTTAAATCGTTCTACATTGATCAGGACTTATGCACATCAAAAGGACGAGCTAAATGTAAAAAAACAAATCATTTCACATGTCAATTAGACATTATGACAATGACCTTGGTGTTATACTTCATATAAAAGCAGCTGTACACTGCACATGTTCAAATAATAACTTGCATCCTCATTTTATTTCTGTTTTGTTTTTTTATCAAATCTGCTTATGATCATTTCCAGAGGTACTCTTTCTCCATATCTAGTCTTGTATCCTTTTTTATCAATGTAAAATGCTATGTTTAGTCATTATAGCATTAAAAAAATTTTTTACTACAGCTGAATCTATAGATAAAAAGATACACTTTCATATTTACCTATCTACAAGATACAGAAGAAATCTCTGGATTAGCTATTACATAAAAAATGTCATCCTAGCAGTGACCTTAGCTATTGCTTGAACAGATTCATTCAGCCTAGCAAACCCTGTGTGGATATAGAGACTAGGTGTACATATAGACCCTGTCCTCCTAGTGACTGTGTCACTTTGGGGTGGCATCCCAGACATCATCACAATTTCCTCACCCATTAGAACTTTATCACTCTGGCTCCCTAAGTCATAGGTCCCCTGAAATGCTGTCCCGTTCGTCCCATAGGGACTTGTTGTGAGGACCAAATGTACTGAACCCATGTCTGATATATTCCCTGTCTGTTTTCCACTGTGTGACATTGTAAAAGCCGAGTCAAGGACAATATGATAAAGACATGTGCCTCTGCCACTGTGCGTGGAAATATTTCACAGAATTCTCTATGCTGGTGAATGCAGGTGAGTCAGGCGCCCTGTCGTCTTTTAACCTTGCAGCCACTGATGGATTTACCTCCAACTTCAACTGGATCATTCTATTATAATATCTCAGTGTCATCTAATGAGTCATTGAAGGTGCATTATAAAACATCCTTACACTTGAGCCACAGACTGACAATTATGAATATACAAATGTTCATGCAAACAGAGCAAGGATAGACTAAATAAATAACATTTGCAACTGACAGTCCAGACAGTTGTGACCTGGATCACTCCATGATGGCCTACTGCACGTGCCCCAGGGTGAATCACCTGCCGCTGCACGTGATAAGTGAAAGAGTGAGTTTGTTTAAACATCCAAATTCTGGTCAGATGCAAAAGCACATGAACAACCCATTTCTAACCCTTCCATATGAAGCCTAACAATAAGCAGCAAGACGCAGCCACTGGTTTAGCAGTTAGTTTTACTCAATATATTATATTTACAGGTTTCCAAGATGAAAGAGGTTGCTGTCAAATATCATTATACTAAAGTAAGAGGCAACAAGGTGCTTGTTCTATGAACATGATTAAGTAGGTTAGGTTACTTACAATTGCTTGTCTTTTATCTTAGATAGCCTACTACAGTATTTTCTTAAACTAGTAAACTTACTAAATAAACTACAAACAGATGTTATTATCCCTGAATAATACATATGATTTTAGAGGAGACAACTGCACTAAGACTTTACTTTTTAGGCATTCCTAATAATTTGAACACAGCAGTACTCATTACTCTTGATCAGTTACAGGTATTACAATGAGTCCTCACATGGAAGATATAAGCCTACATTTTAGGGATGAAAAAACAAGCAACTGCAACGCTCCATACAAGCCATGCATCCCTTAATACATAATCTGTACATTGTGGTCATAATTGACTCAATGCTGACTCAGAGCTGCTTGGCTACATCATGTCTACTCACCACCGGCATACATTGCTGCCAGCATGATGGAAGAAATCCATGCAATCTGGCTGTAGGAGGCACCGAAGATCAGCTGGATGTCTTTGAAGAAGACAGTGAGGGCTTTGGGAAAGGCATACGAGAAGCCGATAGAGATGAAGGCCCCAAACACCACGGCCCAGCCCCAGCCCCCGTCCGGAGGGGTGTCCCGCAGAATAGATGCTGGTGCAGGGGACATGTTTCTGTTGATAGAGGGGAGGAGGATGATGATCTAAGTGTTTCATGAAAGCAAAAACATCATCTTGAATGTACCTTTTTTTAGAAAGCAGATGAATCACCACAGAGAGCAGTCAATCAAATCATCACTTTATTTACCCAAACCAATTGTTTGACTCAGGGTGTCAGGACTGTGTAATATTGTTTTTACATTAAATAAGACCTAAATACGAGTTTATTAAGAAATGTCCTCTGTAGTGGACACCCGGATGCCGCAACTTTGTTTTTCATCTACTGTACCCATTGACTGAAATATTAATTTGGTCATATATTCGTCATAATGGCCACTAATGAGGCCAATTTTGCACTTACAATAAAATATAAAAAATATTTGTTCACTTTTTATTTACCTCCAAGACTTATGTTATGTGAAAGAAATCCTAAACTAGTTTTTGTTCGTGTCTCAGGGGGATATGGAAGTTGCATCAGTCTACCTGATGAGACGCACACCGCAGCACGTAAACGAACGAGGGCTCTTTAGTTTAGGTTCTAAGAATGTCATTTCAGAAGTAGCCTAATGATTTGTGCTACCCTCAGCAAACGAACACTCAAATGTGGTTTGTACACGTGGATATCCGACTTGGAATACATACACACAACAGAAAGTTGACGCGCGTCAAAATATTATACATTGGATGCAAGACAAAAAATAAAACGATCTTACCTTGGTGACGAATGGCGCAGAACTTAAACTCCCAGTTCACGCACAAAGTTTCTGAAACATCGATTAGATTTTTCAGTCGCCTTTAGGCATGTGTACCTCATTTGCCCCTATTGGTTCATTGAATTAGAACGGTGACTGTCTTCTGCTCCCAAAAGTCTAGGAATTAGCATTTTAGGCTCCTAGGCTATCAATTCTGGCCGGTTTATCTTTTAGCCAAACACAAATCTATTTCTGATTGTCTTATCTTTCACTAAAAAGGTCACAAGAATGTCGCTACTCAGGGATGTCAACTAGGTCTATTTGTTACAAAAGTTGCAACCTTGTAACTAACTGGTGATGGCATCATGTCTCATAACATGTTACATGAATGTGATCTAGGTTAGCCTACTTTCAAAAATAGCTACATACATATACACAAACATATAATATATACACACATATGCATAACACACACGGAGTATAGGCTACAAGGGGAATAAAAGGTTAGCAAACATTCATTCAGCACCAAATAATCATATGGCAAAAAAAAGTCACTATGGTTTCACTTGTCATTTTATTCTCAAATTATGTGCAATGTGAATTTCACAGTTGAGCTCAACCACCACTATTCCCCAAACTACACAGACAAACCAGCAAACAAAAAGAAAAGCAGTAAGATTCCACTGGTAGTAGCCATCCATGCAGGATGCATACATAACAGGGCTTGAATGAGCTTGGGCATGGCCACACAAGGCCAACTATATCTTTTGCACAGAAAGCACATTGACTGGCTGATTCGTTGCTTTAACTATTATTTCACAAAACTGATGTGTTGGAGATAATGTAACATCGGAGTTACAGATCTGCTTATTGTGAAGTTTTGGTAAAGCAAAACTACTGAGAATATTTAAATTTATGAGCAGATTCATATTGTGTGAGATACAGAACAGAATTGCTCTACTATAACTAAACATAGAAAATGGAAAAACAGCCATTGAAAATAACATTTCTACTTTTCAAGTTATAAAAGAAAAAAGTTGTAAAAAACTGTGCAAGTACAGCAAACGTATATTACACATGAAACAAGACATTTAAATACAGTACTGTTTATCAATAGAAATCCTGAGTTGTCCATTCCTGGTTCCCATGTGACTGAGTTTTTAGGCATTTGGGGAAACCCCTTTTCTCCTTCCTCACCCATGGAGGGCACTGCTCTGGCCAGATCAAACCAGTGCCAAATAATGTGCACTATTTTTCTTTACAAAAGTTCATGTCCACAGCTACAAACAGAATGTTTTTATACTACTCTCCATTTCAAATTCTGTGAAGACAGAACTGCATTTCCCAAGATTGCTTTGTGGTCGATGATATATTTTGGGGAAATGCTTTAAATATGAGATCAAATAAATGATCATATGTAGTGCAAAGATGACACAGGAACCTGCATGAGGAAATTGACGTCATTGAATTTGTTACAGTTCCACAGAGAACATCACTCAATTGCTGTTACTCATTTAATATATACAAGATCAAAAAAGCAGCACCAATAGTTAGTTTTTCTCAATGTCATAGCATACAGATGGATTCATGTATAAAAGAAGCACTCTGTGGTAATGCTCTGTCCAGGTGGGTGCTGCTTGGTCAAGTTTGCAGTGACGGACCATTGAAGAGTGATTCAGTGCAATGATAAATAAGACTTGAGACACACTACCTCGCCAGGCTAAACACACAGGACTATCTGGATGCCCCCACCCATCCATAGGCACAATGACATCCCCCTTGGGATCTGCACTAAATTACACACCAACAATCTCTACTTTACTCCTCCTCAGACAACTACTGTACAGCAGCCAGCCACACAGGCAAATATTGAAACATTTCAACAAGCAAAGGTAAGTACCCAAATTAAGCTTGAAAACAAAATCTAATGCACTTCAACTAGCGTAAACCTAAACGTAGGGCTGTAACGATACCAGCATTGCAATATTTTATCAATGGCAAAAATGAAAACACGAAGCAGACCACCCTCTTTGGCCCTGTAAAAACCTGCTGTATGGAAAATATTGTGCTATAGTTTGGAAAATAAATAACGGTGACTCCGGATAACATAATGAGGTCTGTTTCCAACGTTAGAACTGTTATCCTAAAGAAGTTAAATCTGCTTCATGTTTTGTTTCCTTGCCACAATACTAACGAGTATTGCGATACTGGTATCGTCCCAGCCCTACCTAATTGTAGCAAAGTTTCCTTAGTTATAGCTACTTGAAACTTTATCAACTTTTCAGATGAACCAAAACAAGTTCTTAAATGCATTTTGGCATTTAAGAGGTAGGTTAACCCAAACACTTTTTTAAAGCAGGTTGTAATCAATACCAGACATGCTGAAAGAAAAAAAAAAAAGCTACAGAAAAGACTATTCTGCAGCGAGCTGCCCACACTTTGGCCAAATCAATGCATCAGCCCGAACCATGTCCCTTCATTCCTTATCTGACTTCTGTTAAGTTGCTATCAAAGCAAACTGTTGCCTGGTTCGAAATGTCGCACTTATCTTGGCCAACCACACATCTGACGCCCTGCTTGTTTCTCCAATGTGGAGAGTGAATCGTCTAACTTCTCTCAAGTTGTCTTGGCATGTGAAACTCGTTGCAACAAAATGGATGCCAGCTCAGAGTCCATTGCATTATTCTACGAATTCAAAAAGTATAAATCCAACTGCAACGAAGCCGATTAGCACATTGGTTGACAACTTAGGCCTTCTCTTGAAAGCAAAGTATGCGTTTTATAAAGTAGCATCATACCGATCACGCAATAATACTACATTTATCTAAATCACTAGCACACTTCATACACAACTAATACACACTTCCACAAAGACAAACTTGCTGTAGGGAGCAATCAGCATTCAAATCAATACAAAAGTCAGACAGAAAAAACCCTCCATCTGAACTAACAACCTACCAATGAGCAACACTGCTCATCTTACCCGTATGAATATATATATAAAATTAAAATGATTTATATATATAATTTTCACTTTATGCTAACATGCCGCGGTTCCATAACTAGAGGGTACTTCATCTGATCCATCAACTGCATGTCAATCAATTGTAAAAATTTGAACCTATATATGCTTTTAAGATTAAATGGAACAAAATGGCTCAACAACAAGCAAACATAATAATTGCACTTATAATTCATTGGACTGTAAAACAAGCATCAGTTTGGGTATTTGGTGCTGAGTGGAAGAAAAAAAACAAATACTGCAATCTTTTGAAAGCACCCCATTTGATCGTGTTAAACCTTATATTTTAATGCTTTAAGACTAAACTCTTGACTGCCCTTGTGGTGCAAAACAGGACAGTATCAGGCACAAGACAAGCAGGACCTCACGCTCCCTCCTCCCGGAGGGGTTCAACCCAATAAATGTTTGTCACATACACCAGATAGGTCCAGTGAAATGTGATGTTTTACAGGGTCAGCCTTATCAGTACAGCGCCGCTGGAGCAAATGAAGGTTAAGTGCCTTGCTCAAGGGCACAGAGATTTTTCACCTTGTCGGCTCGGGTATTTGAACCAGCAACCTTTCGGTTACTGGCCCAATGTTTTAACCGCTAGGCTACCTGCCACCCATTCCCCAAGGCCCTCTTAGAGCACTTTCTGAAGACACTGCGGGTACAGTTTGGCCACCACACATTCAAAATGGCGGCCCAGGTCCCAGAGGCGGTCAGGCGTCTCGTAGACTTTGGTCCACGCATCCGCCTCATCGTCGTACTGGTAGAGGGAGTTCTTCCTGCTAGTACGGAACACGTGTTCCTCCACCATGACCTGCGTGGCTCGGACAAACAGGTGCAGCTTGCCCTGAAGGAGCAGGGCCTTGATGTAGGGGCTGGTGGCCTGGTCGAAGGGAAGGTCCCTCTTGCGGGCCCAGGTGTTCTGCTCGATGTCGTAGACCTCCATGGTGAAGGTGCGCTGGTGGTTCCTGCAGATGCCAGCGATGTAATAGATGCAGTTCTTGTGTAAGGCAACCAGACCCTGGCTCCGGGGTACACTCATGGGGGACAGGTGGCCCCAGTAGTCCTTGCGAGGGTCAAAACAGAAGAAGTACTCACCTGTTAAACAGAGAAAAGAAGCACCAGTGTTAAGACACATTTTGAAAAAAGAAAGAATGAACTGTAGCTTTATTTAGTCTCCTACACCTGCCAGCAGCATACCACCCTGCATCCCAAGGCTGACTTACCTCTGAAGCTAAGCATGGTTGGTCCCTGGATGGGAGACCAGATGCTGCTGGAAGTGGTGTTGGAGGGCCAGTAGGAGGCACTCTTTTATCTGGTCTAAAAAAAGATCCCAATGATTGGGGACATTGTGTAGGGTGCCGTCTTTCGGATGGGACATTAAAACGGGTGTCCTGACTCTCTGTGGTCACTAAAGATCCCATGGCACTTATCGTAAGAGCAGGGATGGTAACCCTGGTGTCCCGGCTAAATCCCCAATCTGGCTCTCATACCATCATGGCTACCTAATCATCCCCAGCTTCCAATTGGCTCATTTATCTCCCCTGTAACTATTCCCGAGGTCGTTGCTGTAAATGAGAACGTGTTCTCAGTCAACTTACTTGGAAAAATAAAATACCTCTCCTGAATCTTTTTCCCACTGCATTTCAAGGTCCCATAGTCACTCCACTATCCCGACTCACCTTGGAGGATGTAGATGTGGTCTCTGTACTCCACAGCGCTGTGGAACTCCATGGCGACAGGCATGGGGCTGACGGCAGTCCAGCAGTTATCCCTGGCATCGTAGCATTCCACTGACTTCAGTGCATTCCTTCCGTCCCCTTCATACACACGGCCCCCCAGGGCGTACAGCTTCCCACAGCAGTGGACCAGCCTGCAGCCGATCCGGGCCCGCAGCATGGGCGAACGCGCCAGCCAACGGTTCCCTGCATGCTCGTATTGCCAGAAGTCGCTCTCCGCCCGGTGGTCGATGGACACCTCACTGTTGCTAGGGCGGTAGCCCCCAGCGATGAAGATGTCATTCTCCGATGACACCAGGATGCCCACCTCCCGCAGGTCATTGGGGGGCTTGCAGAGCTTGAACACCTTCCCAGCAGCAGTGTCCAGGCAAGGCACGGTCTGCTTCTTCCCTGAGTGTTTGTGTGCCGCGTCAAAGCAGATGACCATCTCGGAGGCAGTCATGCCCAGGCGCTGAGAGCAGCCGTTGAGACGTGCCTTGGCTTCGGCAGGTTCCCTGGACAGAGAGAGGGCGCAGGCGAAAGGGGCCGGGATGCGGCTGAGGAAAGAGTCATCCAGGAGGGGCAGCCGGATGCATTGAGAAAACACCTCAGCCAGGTGGGTCTCTCTGCGAGGGCTGTCGTGCTCCAACCAGCGCACAATGCTCTCATACACATGCTCTTCCTTCTCCACATTCAGGTCATCGTTGTTCAGGATGCTCACCAGCTGCTCCTTGGTGAGCTGGAGGAACTCCTGCTCCCGTGCCACACACAGGAACTACAACACAGCACAACACCGCATGTTACATTTTATCTGTCACAGCATGCTCAACTAACAGACGCAGACCTGGAGATACTTATCTAAATCTTATTTAGTGTGTCATCTACCATATGTACTCAATGTGTTCTCACATTGCTGTAGTTATAAGGCCATATTAACAACAGATCCATAGATTAATCCTTCCCAAAAGGCAAGTAAAGTGAAGCATAACAGTTGATAGAGCATGGCTCAGTTGGTAGAGCATGGTGTTTGCAAGGTCAGCATGGTGTGTACAACTCCAGGGTTGTGGGTTCGATTCCCACGGGGGGCCCAGTCAAAAAAATTAATAAAAACAAAAATAACACATGAAATGTATGCATTCACTACTGTAAGTCGCTCTGGATAAGAGCGTCTGCTAAATGACTACAATGTAAAATGTTGAACAGAACAGCTTGTTCTTAGAATAAAACCCACCTTCTTGCGTATGTAGTCCTGGGAGCGCTCCCTCAGCAACTGGTGGCCGTAGGCGTCTGCGAACATGTAGACCCCGGTGCAGTTCTGGGGGTCCAGGCGGCTGATCATGAACAGGGCACACTGGTCCTGCAGGGCTGGGATCTGGAAGATGCTGGCTGCCGTGAACAGGGCCTGGACATTGGACTCGGACAGTATGACTCTGGACGTATAGGCGTAGTCCAGGACCAGGTGCATGGACTCAGACTCAACCCCGATGAGCCGCACCTCCCTCTGGCTGCTCTCTGTAAGGCCACTGGTGAACATGGACCTGATAGGAAGAAGAGGAAACAGAAAATGCATTAAAGCTTGAACGGTTTTTGCAGCTTATTCTGGTCCCAGATGTGTTTGGGCTCTTGCCTACTCCATTGCTGTCATTGACTTGACAATAAGTTAGAGTTGGCATGATGGCGCAAACAAACTGGCACTCAGGCTAGTTGCGGAATTTGTTATCATATATAAGTTTGACCCTTCAAAAACTCAGCATAGCTAATACATTTCCCTCAACTCAGTGATATCCCAAATGTAAAGGACTAGAAGCAAGCAAACGCCTCACACATATCTGACCTACCTAAAGTAAGGGCTGATTGCTGCAAGGACATTTCGATGACACGGAAATGTCTTGCCATGGTCCACCTCAACGACAATGTCTGTGAGCTGTGCTTCATCATACAAGGCTTTGAGCTGCTGGAGGATGTTACAGGCATGAACGGCATCAACCCCACTGTAGGCTGTGTTTGCAGGAGTCACATTCTGTACTTGTAACAGCTTGCCTACGTCTATGGAACAAACATGAAAGAGACAACATGCCTTTTAAAAATGACGGATTAAACAATACTGACATACGAGAGTCACAAACAAAAGGCTACAGATTTTAAAATGATGTTGGTACTAAATAATATTACTTAACGTTAGTGGCATCATTAGCTAGCTATATGCAGCACAACAACTGAGTCAAGTGTACTTTACAGAGTGGAGAACAAATACTCTAACTACAACACGTGGAAATTAGTAGCATGAATCTATTACTGAACTAAAATTACTTTTCGATACTTGAGATGTCTTGTTTGTAGCGCTAACGTTACCAGTGTACCATGGAAATCACCCACCCAGTTCAACTTGTGTGCTCGAGTTAACTTAATGACAGAACAAAGACCCGTCTAAAACAACGAGGCTTTCACAACAAGCTAGCTAGCTCTGCGGATTAGAAACTCAGTTGCATAGCACCAGAGCAAGTCATCCGCGGCATTATTAGCCGGCTAAAGTAGCTAGAAAGCAATCTTTTAGCCCTTAAACCAGTCAAAACGGTCACTAAAACCACCTAACGGATAGTCACGAATCTAATTTGATCGTTAAGGATATCGTGCTCATGATGTTGAAATGGAGCTAGCCAGTTAGCTGGCTATCCAAGTAAACTGGCCAACCACCATTAATTTTTCGTCAGGATGAGACGTGGGTACGTTAAGTACTGTAGCTAACTAGCTAGCTGGACATACCTACTTTTCTGTTGGATAACTATAGTAGCGGTAGATATTAACTAGTCAACTACCTAACTACACACTTTGACAACTATTAATAAAAGCTAAGATAGCTACGAACAGGTTGACAGTATTAGCCACGACTGTCATTTGCATACAAAGACATGCAATTGTTTACAGACTCGGCTGTACTAGCTAGCCATCTATCTGATCGAGTTAGCTAAGGTTATAGCAATGCTAACTAGCTAGCACACTTTTTAAAGAAGCCATTCGCTTACAGCGTCACTTGTAGCTAAAACAAAGACAAGTCATTGTCTATGACTTTTGTCAGAGTGTAATCTCGGTTATATATCCTTCAGTATGAATTATGGAACTTTAAAATGCGTTAAATAAGTTTGAATCGTCAACACAAACAATCAAGAAACGCTAACCTCCACTGGCAGCCATTCTCCCCCAGTCTTTCTCAAACTGGTCTACAAGCTCAAAGCGGTTAAGGCTAGAAGGGATACAGCTTTTGTTAGATTTGACTTTTCGTACGAACAGGTTAAGATAATTTACGCAGCATGTTATGTTAATTAACGTAGGATAATTATGTTATGGGAAGGGTTTGCTAAAATGCAAAACATTTCAACTTTTGACGTTAACTTGATAAAAGCTCAATCCCTTCTAGCCAAAATCGTCTCAAAGCAGACCGTGAAACGTCACTACTGTGAGCCCCGGAAACAGACGACAGCCAATCGCAAGAGAGAGCAAGCCAATAAAATTATTTTGGGTAAAGAGAAAGCAAAATAAAATATCAAAGCAACCTTTCAAAAATGGATGATCAATTTATTGTCTCATTTTGACATAGCCCACAAGGTTCCGCAAATAGGTAATTGTGAGTTACTGGTACTAATTGATTGTTTTCCCCAATCAATGGCTAGATTATTGCATTGTATTTTCAAAGACATTTTCATACATTAAATGTATCCTACAAAACACAGGAAAAAGGAAAAGCTATATGCTATTCATCTATATGTTCTTTTCACATTAAAATTATATATTTATATAAATATAATAAATACACCATAGAGATATATATGCCCAGAGCATTATATTTAGGAGAGAGAACGTGTTTGTAATGTTGCCCAGATTTTACCCAGTAAAACCTATTTACCCAGATTTTACTCCTGAAAACCTATTTAGCATGTTTTGCCATTAGTGTTAGGAGAGCATTGCCTAAATGTCTAACAGAATTTACCCAGAACGTGGTTGCCATGTTCTCCGAATATCCAATATTAATGTTCTAGACACGCATGGGAATGTTGCAAGAATATTCCTGTGTCCAGTTTTCTGAGGGTCAGGAAAATGTTCCATTAATGTCCCACCAAACATACACAGAACATGGTTGCCAAGTTCTTAGAATAATAGATAAGAAATGTTCTACACACTTTTCATGGGAACGCTGCAGTAATATTTCTGTGTGTCACTTGATGGTCCCAAAGAAACATTCTCAAAAAAAAGAAACGTTTTCATTACACACCATGCCTTGCTACTGTTTCCGAGCCCATCAAAGACCGATTGGTGAAACACTGATCCATTTACAGTGCTTTCTGTTGACAAGATTATGGACACGCATATGCACACACGTACACACACACACACACACACACACACACACACACACACACACACACACACACACACACACACACACACACACACACACATATTTGACACACTTTGACTACAAGAAGACGATGGAGCGATGCTCAACTATATAGAATGAATAAATACTGATATTTTTATGAGAGGTAGTGGACATGTGGTAATAATTTGTGCTCAAGGGCTAATCCTACAGATTCCCATCTTTCAATGAGAAACCAATTTTAATTAGATCAGTTAGGGGTGTTGTAACTGTTGCCAAATAATTACATTAACATACAGTATATTGTTAAGAATGTGAGAGTAGTGTGTCTCCCCTAGCGGGTCTTGAACCCAGGCAACCAGCACCAATGACCTAACCATGGTCCCAATAAGGGATATCCTAGGGACCCCATACTCAACTGGTGGACTGCGGTCTGGATCTGGACCCAGAACGAGGTCAATACTACAAACAGTGCCCCAACATTTTGTTTATTTTATTTAATAAAACATTTGAATCGGTCGGGCTTCGACCCCTGGTATCATATAAAAACACATAAGAGATGGAAAAATTAGCCGAATTGCAGAAAATACGCTTTAAAATAGCAAAAAAATATATATCTGCCTCATGCAAAATGTGTAGAATTGCGGGAAATGTACTTTAAAGCTTCTAAATGTTCAACAGGGGTGTGAACAGTTTGGGGTCGCTAGGGTTGCGAGGTATCCTTTACCTACGCACATTGACTCGGTACCGGTACCCCCTGTATATAGCCTCATTATTGTTATTTTATTGTGTTACTTTTTTTAAAGTTTAGTTTATATAGTACATATTTTCATAACTCTCATTTTCTTAACACTGCATTGTTAGTTTGGCTTATTACCTAAAACCCTCACAAACTTTTACAGATGCACAATTGAGAGCATCCTGTCGGGCTGTATCACCGCATGGTACGGCAACTGCACCACCCGCAACTGCAAAGCTCCCCAGAGGGTGGTGCAGTCTGCATAAAGCATCACCTGGGGCAAACTACCTGCCCTCCAGGACACCTACAGCACCCAATGTCACAGGAAGGCCCAAAAGATCCTCAAGGACATCAACCACCTGAGCCACTGCCTGTTCACCCCATTACCATCCAGAAGGCGAGGTCAGTACAGGTGCATCAAAGCTGGGACCGAGAGATTGAAAAACAGCTTCTATCTCAAGGCCATCAGACTGTTAAACAGCCATCGCTAGCAAAGAGAGGCTGCCGCCTACATACAGACTCAAATCATTGGCCACTTTAATAAATGGATCACAAGTCACTTTAAATAATGCCACTTTAATAATGTTTACATATCTTGCATTACTCATCTCATATATATAGATATATTTAATTTAACTAGGCAAGTCAGTTAAGAACAAATTCTTATTTACAATGATGGCTACGACAGATTTTTACCTTGTCAAGCTTAGGGATTCAATCCAGCAACCTTTCAGTTACTGACCTAACACTCTAACCACTAGGCTACCTGCCGCAGTATGTATATACTATACCTTATACCATCTATTGCATCTTGCCTATGCCGCTCGGTCATCGCTAATCCATATATTTATATGTACATATTCTTATTCCAACCCTTTAGATTTGTGTGTATTAGGTAGTTGTTGGGGAATTGTTAGATTACCTGTTAGATATTACTGCACTGTCGGAACTAGAAGATCAAGCATTTTGCTACACTCGCATTAACATCTGCTAACCATCTGTATGTGACCAATAACATTTGATTTGATTTGGTTAAGGGTTTGTAAGTAAGCATTTCCTTGTAAGTTGTATTCGGCGCATGTGACAAATAAGATTTGATTTTATTTGTAAGCATTTCCTGGTAAATTGTATTCGGCGCATGTGACAAATAAGATTTGATTTTATTTGAGGTGGGCATTTGTTACTATGCAGATAAATTACAATATCTATCCGTACCTTTGTCACCTAGGAAACTGGTGTGACTGGACCTTCTCAAATAGTATTTGAGTGCCCTTGCCCTAGGGCACGCATGTGCTTATTGAGCCAGTATAGTTAGGCCATGTCCGTAAACAAAACCTAACCCCTTCTCCCTAGACACTTGATCTGAAACAACTGGATAGGTGTAAGCAATAGGGTAAATGCAAATCTCAGGTCTGTTAAAACCTGTTGGGGATAGGGGGCAGTATTTGCACGGCCGGATAAAAAACGTACCCGATTTAATCTGGTTACTACTCCTGCCCAGTAACTAGAATATGCATATAATTGTTTGATTTGGATGGAAAACACCCTAAAGTTTCTAAAACTGTTTGAATGGTGTCTGTGAGTATAACAGAACTCATTTGACAGGCAGAAACCTGAGAAGATTCCAAACAGGAAGCGCTCTCTCTGACTAATTCTTGTCCTTCTTGATCATCTCTAACCAAAACAGGGGATCTCTGGCATGACGTGACATTTTCTAACGCTCCCATAGGCTCTCAGAAGGCGCCAGAACGATGAATGGTGGCTTTGCAGGCCATGGCTGAAAAACATTACCGCATTTTGTAAGTGGTCGATCTGAGGACAATGAGACTGGAGGCGCATGCATGAGCCGACACCATGTTTACTTTCTCTCTCTTTGAACGAAAACAACGACTCCCGGTCGGAATATTATCGCTTTTTTATGAGAAAAATAGCATAAAAATTGATTTTAAACAGCGTTTGACATGCTTCGAAGTACGGTAATGGAACATTTTGAATTTTTTTGTCACGAAACGCGTCGGGCGCGTCACCCTTGTTTACCCTTCGGATAGTGTCTTGAACGCACGAACAAAACGCCGCTATTTGGATATAACTATGGATTATTTTGAACCAAACCAACATTTGTTATTGAAGTAGAAGTCCTGGGAGTGCATTCTGACGAAGAACAGCAAAGGTAATCAAACTTTTCTAATAGTAAATCGGAGTTTGGTGAGTACCACACTTGGTGGGTGTCAAAATAGCTAGCCGTGATGGCCGGGCTATCTACATAGACTATTGCAAAATGTGCTTTCACCGAAAAGCTATTTTAAAATCGGACATAGCGAGTGCATAAAGGAGTTCTGTATCTATAATTCTTAAAATAATTGTTATGTTTTTTGTGAACGTTTATCGTGAGTAATTTAGTAAATTCACCGGAAGTGTTCGGTGGGAATGCTAGTCACATGCTAGTCACATGCTAATGTAAAAAGCTGGTTTTTGATATAAATATGAACTTGATTGACCAAAACATGCATGTATTGTATAACATAATGTCCTAGGATTGTCATCTGATGAAGATCATCAAAGGTTAGTGCTGAATTTAGCTGTGGTTTGGGTTTATGTGACATTATATGCTAACTTGAAAAATGGGTGTCTGATTATTTCTGGCTGGGTAGTCTGCTGACATAATCTAATGTTTTGCTTTCGTTGTAAAGCCTTTTTGAAATCGGACAGTGTGGTTAGATTAACGAGAGTCTTGTCTTTAAAATGGTGTAAAATAGTCATATGTTTGAGAAATTGAAGTTATAGCATTTCTAAGGTATTTGAATATCGCGCCACGGGATTGCACTGGCTGTTGAGTAGGTGGGACGCAAGCGTCCCACTGGCCCAGAGAGGTTAAAAGTACACTCAAGAAAAACTATTTTATTGATTATAGTGATTCAGGACTGGAGTAACATTAAAACAGGGTTATATGCCCCACCAACATTAGACAACTATACAAAAAGCCCTAAAATTGCTGAAATAAGTAAATCAAATCAACGATGAGAGAACAGTCAGATTAACTGATAGATGACACAGACATGGTGGCGTAGGAAGAAGATCGGAATGTCGTGAACAAAGAGATTTTGAGTTAAAATCCCAAGGGAGGACATGTTGAATAATAACTACTGTATAAATGAACATGCACAATGTAATCATGTATGTTAAAGTGTGTCAAATATGTAAATTGGAAAAACACTGTATGTTAAAAGCATTGTGTGAAATCCCTAATCTTGCCAACAAACAAAGAGCTGTGAATGGATCAGTGGTTCACCAATCAGAGCCTTGATGGGCTCGGCCACAGTAACAAGGGGTGATGTGTAATGATGAAACACTCTGACTAGGCTACTTTCTTCTAGTGTGGATGCTTGCCCACATTTTAGATTATGTATAATTTACAGAGGTGGGTAGAGTACAGAAAATATGTACTTCAGTAAAAGTACTATTACTTAGATTGTAATTTACTCAAGTAAAAGTATGCCTCTTAAGAAACTATTCAAGTAAGAGTAAAAAGTATCCAGTCATAAAACTATTTAAGTACTAGTTAAACATTTTGTTTGGTAATTTCATTTTACACCTCATGGCAAACTGTGGCAGCGACAACAAATTAGTGCAATTTATTTGACATTCATTTATTAATTAAGCCTGCCAGCACCATAGTGGAGATGTCTTCCAACACAGGTAGTTTCCAATGAAGACTGACGTCAAACAAAGTTCGTAGGCTGGACAGTTTCAATGAAGGTCTTATTCACAGTTGACTTAATATATATCAATGTGCTCAATTTCATAAAAAGATAAATGGTACTCGAATTTTACAATTTAAATAGCATTAATGACAATTCATTTTACAAGAGGATGTGATGGTGAATGCGTACTAAAAAGATTTGCTCCAAGTGTGATGTTACATTTTTCATTCAGAATGAAATATCAAGGTTGATCAGTCAAACAACAATCAATATCTAAATGTTACTATCAATCATGTTAATAGTATGCAAATCAGACACATTTCAGCATGGAATAAAATACATTTTCTACATAAATTCTCCTAACCTGCTACTAAAAGAACAATTTTGACAAAAGCTGTATCCCTTCTAGACAAATCTGGATTTACCCTCCATCCTCCTTCTCTTCCAAACCTCTCCTTTCCACCTTGAAGGGTGTTTTGTTTTCTTTGCTGGCACATTCTCATTCCCCTCTGTTGTGCCACTACAAGCTGTAAATAAAAAGACACACACACAAACATTTTTGATTTCTAGTATATGGTGTACAAAAAGCTTACTAAGATGATAAACCGCCTGTATGGCAGATGTGCTTACGACATTTAGACACACACACACAGAGTGAGAGAGAGCAGTAGAGTGGGAGAATGCTTTGCTTGACTGACCCAGCTCATGTTAGCTAGCTACATAGTTGACACTGCAGCTAGTTAGCTAAGGGACAGATGAAAATGTACTGGGCAGGGGTTTGCTTTGGGGAGGGTTGTGTGTTTTTTTAATGGGAGCAGGTGATGGTAGTGTGTTTTTTTCCCTGGTTTACATTAGGTCTTTTGCAGGTTTTACTACATAATTTCTTCCATCCTAGCCACATTTCCTCATCTGCTTGCATGCGCCTCCCCCATATCACAGTGTTTTGGTACTTCCCTTATGCACTACGCTTTTCCATGTGCTAACTTTTATTATAAACTGGGTGGTTTGATCACTGAATGCTGATTGGCTGACAGCCAAGGTATATCAGACCGTATACCACGGGTATGACAAAACATGCATTTATGCTGCTCTATTTACATTGGTAACCAGTATATAATAGCAATAAGGCACCTCAGGGGTTTGTGATATATGGCCAATATACCACGGCTAAGAGCTGTTCTTATGCACGACGCAACGCGGAGAGGCGAGGTGCATCATTGCACATGAAAGAACAGTGAAGACATGAAACAATCAGCTCAAAAGCTCTCCTATTGATCTTGTTTAGGGATAATACAATTAACCTACCTAGACTATAGTAGCCTACAACACCACAATGCAACAAATACTTCGATTATTGTCTTCAAGTGGGTACAAAATTCTACTCTAGGCTGCAGTGAAAATGTCATCTGAATAACGGCGCAAAAGTCCTGTGATTTGAATGTTTCATTCCATTTGGATCCATTGTGGGTCTACTCTGGACAGTTTAGAAAGAAACAGTAGCAGGCCAGTCTGGCTGTATTTTTACTTCTGATACTGAGATGCGCTGTCTGTTGCAGATCATCATTCTCCCAAGTCATCCTATAGTAATGTTGCCACATACTGTATGCTCCCGGCAGGCCCAATTATTCAGAAAAGCTTAACGCAAGCTCTGTCTCCAATCCAAGTGGCTTTTTCTCTTGCACCTATAACATAATGCTTCAATATATCAAAAATATTTGTCATTTAACTTTTAAAATGTATAACCTTTTATATGTGTCATAAACACAACCAGTCAACATTTAATCTGATTAGGCTGCTTCAAAGTCTCATGTAGGCATGCGCACATTTGTCCAAAATATAATTATAGCATCCTCAAAATGGCTTGACATTAACCAGGTTTCCATCCTACCTTTTTATGCGAGGAAAGTACATGTCAGATAAAAAATGTCACAACATCATGGGAAGCTTGCAGTTTATTAGGCTACAGACGAAATAAATTATGATGAACTTCACAGGGTGGTGAAAGTGCACGGTGATGTGCTTGATGCTCCTTTCAATAAATATCAAGGGTTTTATTCTGGAGACATGATGATCGATGCTTGGCTGCCGTTTGACAAATAAAAATAATCTCACTTATGTGTGTAATAATCTCATTAAGTAGCAGGCTATACCTGCACTGTACCTGTGAGCTGTTGGCTAGAGTGCACGTGCCAATACCAGAGAGGGCACATTCACTACACCTACACAATGTTTTTGTGACAAAACCATCAGTAGGCCTACAGTGAAAATGCTATGGAAACCCATTTTACTTGTATTTTTTATTCAGTACATGGGAATTTACCCCACAAAGTTATTTTGATGTGCCCTACGTATTTACTCACAGACTTTAATTTGCAACAACTCAATTTGATGGAAACACAAATGTGATGGGAAAATGTGCATATTGTTTTCATGCAGACTTTAGAATATTCCCATGAAAATCTGTCCCCAACTGGATGGAAACCCAGCTATTGACACCATAAAGACTCTGGCAGGTGTGCTAGTCCAGTGTCACTTTGACTATGCCTGCTCGTCATGTTTCACCAGCAACCCCAAACATCTGAAGAATAAACTACCAGCCAAGCAAGCTTGTAAGAATTTTATTCAAACTCCCCCCTCATACTCGTCTGGGGTTGAGCATGTTTTTGTCTGTATCTCTGTAATGTGTCTGTATCTATGTAATGTGTCTGTATCTATGTACTGTGTCTGTATCTCTGTAATGTGTCTGTATCTCTGTAATGTATCTATGTACTGTGTCTGTATCTCTGTACTGTGTCTGTATCTCTGTAATGTATCTCTCTAACGTATCTGTATCTATGTAATGAATCTATGTAGTTGTATACCTATTTATGTAAAAAATAGGGACCACAATGCAAATAAGTCCCTTTTAAACATATTTGTACTGTGTGTATATGTATTTATTTTTACTGACAAATTAAATCAATCAATCCAAACTGTACAGCGGACATTTGATGAATAGAAAAAGACATCTGTTACAAAACACCAAAAAGGTTAATCACATTTGGAGATTGTCAAGCCAAGCCTTCGGTACTGGGTAAGCCCATAAGGTAGGTGTCACGCCCTGACCTGAGAGAGCTGTTTTTCTCTGTTTGGTTAGGTCAGGGTGTGACATGGGGTGGGCATTCTATGTGTTATATTTCTATGTTTTCTATTTCTTTGTGATGAGCCAAGTGTGGTTCCTAATCAGAGGCAGCTGTCTATCGTTGTCTCTGATTGGGAATCATACTTAGGCAGCCCTTTTTCCCTCCTTCTGTGTGGGATCTTGTTTTTGTACAGCTCAGTAAGCCTGCAGAACGTGACGTTCGTTTTTCGTTGTTTATTATTTTGGTTTAGTGTTCTGAGTTACAATAAAGATTAATATGAGCACTTACCACGCTGCACCTTGGTCTACTCCTTTTGACGACGAGCGTCACAGTAGGGAGGGATGTATTTTCTCCTTGTCGAGATTGTCAGTCTATTTACTGTGGTGTTGAAAACGCAAACCATGATATTGAAGTGCCTGAAATGGGTATGCTTGTTTACTGGTACAGAAACCTGTTGGTGGAATATTTGTTGCATATATTTTCTATAATTATATAAATATGGCATCAAAATGTTGAATCTGATTTTCCGCTACACTCTTAGAAAAAAAAGGTGTTTTCTGTAACCTAAAGGGGTGCTTCAGCTGTCCCCATAGGAGAACCCCTTGAAGAACCCTTTTTTGTTCCAGGTACAACCCTTTTGAGTTCCATGTAGAACCCTTTACACAGAGGGTTCTACATTGAACCCAAAATTGTTCTACCTGGAACCAAAAAGGCTTCTCCTATGGGGACAGCCGAAGTACCCTTTTGGAACCCTTTTTTCTAAGAGTGTAGCTGATCATTGTCTCTGATCATAGTTTAATGAAACAGGCAGGGAGAGTGAGGTCGACCATGGTTTGGCGAACCCTCAACCTTCTGGCTCGTAGCCCTGCATGGCATCGACTGTGCCACAAAAGCATGCTGAAGCGGTGAAG
This sequence comes from Salmo salar, assembly GCF_965601325.2. Taxonomy (NCBI): domain Eukaryota; kingdom Metazoa; phylum Chordata; class Actinopteri; order Salmoniformes; family Salmonidae; genus Salmo; species Salmo salar. The sequence goes on along the minus strand of NC_138302.1, from coordinate 80,642,813 downwards.
TCAATATTCACATTTATAAACACAGGGTCGCTACAGTTATTGTTATTTATGGTCATAAACATTATTTTTAGATACTTCTATGAGGGAGAGGGTGTGCAATTTATTTTACAGTACTAGGTAAGGGTCTTGTGAAAAAATTTTTTATGTTGAGGGGGGTGCATTTATTCTTTTATGACACCTTGAGTTGGACCAGTCACCCAGTCAATTTTGAACTGTCCCTAATGTCAGCTATTGCCACACCCATCTGATGAATCACTCTTTATGTCAATGACAAGGTGGCTAGTTAGCCAAAAAGCACATATCATATGGGGAGCTAAAAACAGGAGATTAAACTTTGTCTATCAGATTCAGGGTTAGCCAAAGCTAACCGTCTAGCTAGTTAGCTACCTAGACATTTGATTTCCGCTCGCCCTCAAAACACGACTTCAACAGCAGAATTATATCTGAGATATTTATTTTACTCCAGAAATACACAACATTACCAAAAGTATGTGGACACCTGCTCGGCGAATATCTCATTCCAAAATTCCATTCAGCCGCAAGAGTATTAGTGAGGTCGGACACTGATGTTGGGCAATTACGCAGTCAGCGTTTCAATTCATCCCAAAGGTCTTCGATGGAGTTGAGGTCAGGGCTCTGTGCAGGCCAGTCAACTTCTTCCACAACGATCTCGACAAACAATTTCTGTATGGACCTCGCTTTGTGAACGGGGGCATTGTCATGCTGAAACAGAAAAGGGCCTCGCCCAAACTTTTGCCACAAAGTTGGAAGCACAGAATCGTCTAGAATGTAATTGTATGCTGTAGCGTTAAGATTTTCTTTCACTGGAACTAAGGGGCCTAGCTCGAAGTATGAAAAAAAGCCCCTAAGCATTATTCTTCCTCCAGCAAACTTTACATTTGGCACTATGCATTGGGGCAGGTAGCGTTCTCCTGGCAGCCGCCAAACCCAGATTAGTCCGTCGGACTGACAGATGTTGAAGCGTGACTCCAGAAAACGCGTTTCCACTGCTCCAGACTCCGATGGCAGTGAGCTTTACACCACTCCTGCCGATGCTTGGCATTGCGCATGGTGATCTTAGGCTTGTGTGCAGCTGCTCGGCCATGGAAACCCATTTCATGAAGCTCCCAACAAACAGTTCTTGTGCTGACATTACTTCCAGAGGCAGTTTGGAACTCAGTAGTGAGTGTTGCAGCCGAGGACAGATTATTTTTACGCCCTACGCACTTCAGCCCCCGTTCTGTGAGCTTGTGTGACCTACTACTTTGCGGCTGAGCCGTTGTTGCTCCTAGACCTTTCCACGTCACAATAACAGCACTTACCGTTTACTGGGGTAGCTCTAGCAGGGCAGAAATTTTACGAACTGACTTGTTGGAAAGGTGGCATCCTACAGTATGACAGTGCAACGTTGAAAGTCACTGAGCTCTTCACCAAGGCCATTCTACTTTGTCTATGGAGATTGCATGGCTGTGTGCTTGATTTTATACACCTGTCAGCAACGGGTGTGGCTGAAATAGCCGAATCCACTAATTTGTAGGGGTGTCCAAATACTTTTGTGTTTTTTTCCCCTCTGCTAGTAAAGATACCATATCAAGCTTGTTGTCAACATTAGCGTTAGGGATGCCTTTTCCGTAATTAATAAGAATGCATGAAAGGCAAAGAATTTCTATTTAAGCTCTCAATCACAATACAGTTGTGAGCGTGTGCTGTGGGCCTCTTGGCATTCAGCACATGAGGTGCCACCTGCAATCTAATGCTGTCAAGATAAACAGGGTAATTGCTGTTATAAGCCATACAATTACCTTGTAATTTCCAAATGTTAATGCAGTGTGTAATTTAATCTATATTGCTCTTAATTAGAATATATATTCTGGCAGCATTATTAGATTAATTACATCAACATGCAAGAGCACATTATCTTTTAGTGGCTATAACAACTGGCATATTTTTGGACATTTTATTCCTGTGTATAGGCTACATGTGCACTGACATTGGAGTGAAAAATGGTTTTGTCTGTATTGTTTGTTCTTTTTATTAATGCAGAACAGGACACGTTTCTAGTCCAGGCCAGTGATGGCTGTGCAGAACAACTGCCTGGCTGTTTTATGGACGCCTGACCTTTGTTCTGCTATTTTATGTGTTTTTTTTTGCGACGATCTTTACCAAATGTTTCCGCCATCGCTTGCGATGACCGAAAAGAGCTTTTGGACATCAGAACAGCAATCACTAACCTCGATTTGGATGAAGATTTCTACTTCGACGAGTCGGCGGCGCAGGACATACTGGGGTCCCAGGACCAGGCCCTAATTCCCAATGTACAATCACTGGAGAACAAACTGGATGAGCTCCATTTGAGACTATCCTATCACCTCTTCATTCAAAGACTCAATCATGGACACTCTGACAGTTGTGGCTACTTCGTGTGATGTATTGTTGTCTCTACCTTCTTGCCCTTTGTGCTGTTGTCTATGCCCAATAATGTTTGTACCATGTTTTGTGCTACTACCATGTTGTGCTGCTGCCATGTTGTGTTGCTACCATGTTGTTATCATGTTGTGTTGCTACCATGCTGTGTTTCATGTGTTGCTGCCATGCTATGTCACTGTAGTGTTGTGGTGTCTCTCTTGTCGTGATGTGTGTTTTGTCCTATATTTTTTTTTTATCCCGGCAGGAGGCCTTTTTCCTTCTGGTAGGCCATCATTGTAAATAAAAATGTGTTCTTAACTGACTTGCCTAGTTAAATAAAGGTTAAATAAAAATAAATAAATATCAAAGGGACCTGTAAAACTGTAATATGCTATGTTTCCCAGAAACACGGATAATATAAATTTAGCTGTATTTTCTATGCATCAGCTGGGCAGAACGGCAGCGTCGGGTAAGCTCAAGGGGGGTGGTGTGTATCTCTTTGTTAAAAACAGCTGGTGCGCAATCATTAATATTAAGGAAGTCTTGAGGTTTTGCTTGCCTGAGTTAGAATACCTCATGATAAGCTAGAGACCATACTATTTACCAAGAGAGTTTTTGTCAATATTTTTCGTAGCTGTCTATTTACCACCACAAACCGATGCTGGCACTAAGACCGCACTCAACGAGTTGTATAGGGCCATAAGGAAACAAGAAAATGCTCATCCAGAGACGGCGCTCCTAGTGGCTGGTGATTTTAATGCAGGAAAACTGAAATATGTTTTACCTAATTTCTACCAGTTCGTCACCTGTGCAACTAGAGGCGAAAAAACTCAAAATCACCTTTACTCCACACACAGAGACGCATACAAAGTTATCCCTTGCCCCCATTTGTCACGTCCTGACCAGCAGATGGAGCTGTTGTAGTAGTTTTGGGGTCAGGACGTGGCAGTCTTGTGTGTGTGTGTGATTGTTCTGTGTTGGTCTTGTGACTCCTGATCAGGAACAGCTGGGGATCGTTGGTTTTGTGGGTAGTTGTTTTTGCACTGCGTTGGTGAGCCTGCAAAACTGTTTAGTGTTGTGGGTATCATTTATTGTTTTGTCAAGTGGATGCGTTACTCTTTTTTTGTTAATTAAAATATGAGTATCCACAACTTCGATGCATTTTGGTCTTCCCTGCAACACAACGAAGGATTTTGTGACAGAACTACCCACCACCAAAGGACCAAGCAGCGGAGAAGAGGACAGAGGCAAGTGAGGGAGGAATGTTGGAAGCAGCACGCTCGGGAGGTGATGGATTCCTGGTCGCTGGAGGTGTTGACGGAGAGGATTGACTGGACATGGGAGCAGTTGCGGGTCCACTGTGACAACCTGCCTGGGAGGCAGGTAGAACCCGAGAGGCAGCCCCAAGATTTTTTTAGGGGGGGGCACAAGGGCTATTTGGCGGGGCGAGATTACAGCCCCAGGCCAGCTCCCCGTACCCTTGTAGGGCAGACTGGACAGGTCCCGTGCTTTGGGGTTGGGGCTGTGGTGAGGCCTGGGATTTTCAGGCCGGTAGGCAAGGTACCAGCGCCCCGCATGTGCCAGGGCGAAGTAGGCATCGAGCCGGAAGGGGTGATGCCAACCCTGCGCTCAAGACCGCCAGTGCGCCCTTTCGGTCCGGTGTTTCCCGCTAGACGCACTAGCATGGAGGTGCGTGTCTCCAGGCTGGCACGTCCAGTACCAGCCCCACGCATCAGGAGTCTAGTGCGTCAGCCCAGCCTCGCCAGTCAACAGTCGCCAGAGCTGCCCGACAGTCAACAGTCGTCGGAGCTGCCCGCCAGTCAACAGTCGTCGGAGCTGCCCGCCAGTCAACAGTCGTCGGAGCTGCCCGCCAGTCAACAGTCGTCGGAGCTGCCCGCCAGTCAACAGTCGTCGGAGCTGCCCGCCAGTCAACAGTCGTCGGAGCTGCCCGCCAGTCAACAGTCGTCAGAGCTGCCCGCCAGTCAACAGTCGTCAGAGCTGCCCGCCAGTCAACAGTCGCCGGAGTGGCCAGACTGCGCTGAACTGCCAGAGTGGCCAGACTGCGCTGAACTGCCGGAGTGGCCAGACTGCGCTGAACTGCCGGAGTGGCCAGACTGCGCTGAACTGCCGGAGTGGCCAGACTGCCCCGAGCTGCCGGAGTGGCCCTCCTGTCCTCCGGCCCAGCCCGAGGGGCCCTCCTGTCCTCCGGCCCAGCCCGAGGGGCCCTCCTGTCCTCCGGCCCAGCCCGAGGGGCCCTCCTGTCCTCCGGCCCAGCCCGAGGGGCCCGTCTGCCTGGCGCAGCTATCGGCGCCACCGAAGTGGGCGACGCCGAGGGTGGAGCAAGGTCCATGTCCTGCACCGGAGCCACCTCCAGGATAGGTGGGTTGGGGAGGGAGGGTGTAGCACAGTGCCGTCGTTGACGGCAGCCACCCTCCCTTCCCTCCCTTATTGTTTAGGGGTTATTGTTTATGGGTTTTGTTGGGGATTTTGTTTGTTGGTGTTTTGTGTTGTTAGGTGCATTCCGGGGTCTGCACCTTGAGGGGGGGGGGGGGGGGTACTGTCACGTCCTGACCAGCAGATGGAGCTGTTGTAGTAGTTTTGGGGTCAGGACGTGGCAGTCTTGTGTGTGTGTGTGATTGTTCTGTGTTGGTCTTGTGACTCCTGATCAGGAACAGCTGGGGATCGTTGTTCCTGATTGGGAATCATATATGTAGGAGTATGTTTGTCACTTGGTTTTGTGGGTAGTTGTTTTTGCACTGCGTTGGTGAGCCTGCAAAACTGTTTAGTGTTGTGGGTATCATTTATTGTTTTGTCAAGTGGATGCGTTACTCTTTTTTTGTTAATTAAAATATGAGTATCCACAACTTCGCTGCATTTTGGTCTTCCCTGCAACACAACGAAGGATTTTGTGACACCATTTGGCAAATCTGACCATAACTCTATCTTCCTGATTCCCGCTTACAAGCAAAAACACAAACAGGAAGTACGAGTGACGCGCTCAATATGGAAGCAGTCCGATGAAGCGGATGCTAAGCTACAGAACTGTTTAGCTAGCACATACTGGAATATGTTCCGGTACTCATCCGATGGTCTTAAGGATTTTACCACATCAGTCATAGGCTTCATTAATAAGTGCATTGACGATGCTGTCCCCACAGTGACCGTACATACATATCCCAACCAGAAGCCATGGATTACAGACAACATTCGCACTGAGCAAAAGGCTAGAGCTGCCGCTTTCAAGAAACACTAACCCGGTCACTTATAAGAAATCTTGCTATGCCCGACGACAAACCATCAAACAGGCAAAGTGTCAATACAGGTGTCACAGCTGTCTGAAGGATCGGACCAAAATGCAGCGTGTTCGTAGTTCCACATATTTTATTTATTGTGAAACTAAAATGCAAAGACACTAAATACTTGAAACACAAAAAACAACAAACCGTGACGCAGAGAGAAAAACACACTACTCAAAAGATAATCACCCACAAACACAGGTGGGAACAACATCAACATAAATATGACCTCCAATTAGAGGTAACGAGGATGAGCTGCCTCCAATTGGAGATCAACCCAAACAACACCAACATAGAAATACAAAACTAGACACTGAACATAGAAATACAAAAACAGACAAACACCCCCTATCACGCCCTGACCTACTCTACCATAGAAAATAACAACTTACCATGGTCAGGGCGTGACAGTACCTCCCCCCCAAAAAATGTTTAAAACCCCACACAACAAACCCCCCCAACAACAAAACACAAAGGGAGGGTAGGGTGGGCGACTAATGTCTATGGCGGCTCATATGCAGTACCCAGAACCTTCTTATCTAGTGCCTCCCCCCATGGAGGCGGCTCGGGTTCGGGGCGTAACCCCCACTCCACCCACTGATCCCTCTGCTTCTTTACCACCTGACCGTGGATCGTCGTCGAAAGAACCGGACTGTAGACCATTGCTAGAGGCTCCGGGCTGCAGACCGCCGCTGGAGGCTCCGGGCTGCAGGCCGCCGCTGGAGGCTCCGGGATGCAGGCCGCCGCTGGAGGCTCCGGGATGCAGGCCGCCGCTGGAGGCTCCGGGATGAAGACCGCCGCTGGAGACTCCGGGATGCAGACCACCGCTGAAGACTCCGGGCTGCAGACAGCCGTTGAAGACTCCGGACTGGGGAGCGTCGCTGGAGGCTCCGGACTGGGGAGCGCCGCTGGAGACTTCCGGACTGGGGAGCGCCGCTGGAGGCTCCGGACTGGGGAGCGCCGCTGGAGACTCCGGGATGCAGACCGCCGCTGAAGACTCCGGGATGCAGACCACCGCTGAAGACTCCGGGCTGCAGACAGCCGTTGAAGACTCCGGACTGGGGTGCGTCGCTGGAGGCTCCGGACTGGGGAGCGCCGCTGGAGACTCCGGACTGGGGAGCGCCGCTGGAGGCTCCGGACTGGGGAGCGCCGCTGGAGGCTCCGGACTGGGGAGCGCCGCTGGAGACTCCGGGATGCAGACCGCCGCTGAAGACTCCGGGATGCAGACCACCACTGAAGACTCCGGGCTGCAGACAGCCGTTGAAGACTCCGGACTGGGGTGCGTCGCTGGAGGCTCCGGACTGGGGAGCGCCGCTGGAGACTCCGGACTGGGGAGCGCCGCTGGAGGCTCCGGACTGGGGAGCGCCGCTGGAGGCTCCGGACTGGGGAGCGCCGCTGGAGGCTCTGTACTTGTGAGCGTCGTTGGAGGCTCTGGACTGAGGAGTGTCGCTGGAGGCTCCGGACTGAGGAGCGTCGCTGGAGGCTCCGGACTGGGGATGCGCACTGGAGGTCTGATGTGTGGGGCTGGCATAGGAGGCGCCAGACTAGTAACACGCACCTCAGGGCGAGTGCGGGGAGCAGGAACAGGACACCCCAGACTGGGCAGGCGCACTATAGGCCTGATGCGTGGGGCTGGCATAGGAGGCGCCAGACTAGTAACACGCACCTCAGGGCGAGTGCGGGGAGCAGGAACAGGACACCCCGGACTGGGCAGGCGCACTGGAGGCCTGATGCGTGGGGCTGGCATAGGAGGCGCCAGACTAGTAACACACACCTCAGGGCGAGTGCGGGGAGCAGGAACGGGATATACTGGGCCGTGGAGGTGCACTGGAGATCTCGAGCATAGAGCTGGCACAATCCGCATAACACGGTGCTTTCCCCGTCACTCGCTCCCCACGGTAAGCATGGGGAGTTGGCTCAGGTCTCCATCCTGACTCTGCCAAACATCCCGTGTGCCCCCCCGCAATTTTTTGGGGGGGATGCCTCTCGTGCTTCCTTCGTTGGGCTAGCTCCTCGTAATGTCGCCGTTTATCCCTCGCTGTCTCCACCTGCTTCCATGGCAGGGTCTTGTCCCCTGCCATTACCTCCTCCCATGTCCAGGACGTCCTCCATTCTCTTCTTTCCCTGGCCCAGGATCCCTGCTCCTCCTGGGCACGCTGCTTGGTCCTTTTTTGGTGGGTGATTCTGTCACGGCTGTCTGAAGGATCGGACCAAAATGCAGCGTGTTCATAGTTCCACATATTTTATTTATTGTGAAACTAAAATGCAAAGACACTAAATACTTGAAACACAAAAAAACAACAAACCATGCCGCAGAGAGGAAAACACACTACTCAAAAGATAATCACCCACAAACACAGGTGGGACCAACATCAACATAAATATGACCTCCAATTAGAGGTAACGAGGATCAGCTGATTCCAATTGGAGATCAACCCAAACAACACCAACATAGAAATACAAAACTAGAAACTGAACATAGAAATACAAAAACAGACAAACACCCCCTGTCACGCCCTGACCTACTCTACCATAGAAAATAACAACTTACTATGGTCAGGATGTGACAACAGGACTAAGATCGAATCCTACCAAGCTGGCTCTGATGCTTGTCGGATGTGGCAGGGCTTGCAAACTATTACGGACTACAAAGGGAAACCCAGCCTTTTGATGCAAGCCTACCAGATGAGTTAAATCAATCAAATTCAATCAAATGTATTCATAAAGTCCTTTTTACATCAGCAGATGTCACAAAGTGCTATACAGGAACCCAGCCTAAAACCCCAAACAACATCAATGCAGATGTAAATGCACGGTGGCCAGGAAAAACTCCCTAGAAAGGCAGGAACCTAGGAATAAACCTAGAGAGAAACCAGGCTCTGAGGGGTGGCCAGTCCTCTTCTGGCTGTGCCGGGTGGAAATTATAAGAGAACATGGCCACAACTGCTGTCCACACCTGTTGCTTACGAAGCATGTGAATACAATTTGATTTGATTTGATCTCCACCCCTGGCCTGGCCTGGACTGGGCTAGTTCTATTTCCTGCTCAGGATGTCTGTGTCTTGCCATACTACAGTACAGGCAACAGCCTGACTGCTCTTTTTGCCATTATCAGCACAGTGCAGGCTGGAAATTGACTAACGCTGCATAGCATTGTAAAATGATAGAAGGAGAGTCAAATAAAATAGAACTGCAATCGATTTCACATTTTTTTCCAATTTCTTCCCCTTCAGCTACAGCGCAGGCTGTGAAATAGGGCCTAGCTGCTCTGGGATGAGGGAAAGCGACTTCCTGGGGCTTCTGTAATTTAATGATACCATTGGCTTATGTTTACTTCTGTAGAATGTTCCCTTTTTATACATTGAAACCGATCTCCTGATATATCTTCTCTTTAAAACGTGTATTTTTTGCACATAGCACTGCGTTTTCAGGTCACAGTAATACTGAAAAAAGTATTCATTATTTTGGGGCACTTTCTACTCTGTCTCAACTTTAAAAACAGTGTGATTTGCTGCAACCCATGAAATGTGGGGAATGTTGACTGAGAGAATGGGAATAGATGGGGTCTTATTTTGTTGTTTATCCGCAGACTGCAGTCTAAACATGTAGGCTGGTGTTTTACTACCAAGGGACAATATTTTGGATGATCTTTATCATGTAGTTATAGGCTTAGAGAATGATAGTTTATGGTTTAAAAAATGTAATCCTTTGATACACGTTGTTAAAATATCATTATTTTCTGGTGGGGGTGGGGGTTACAGAGCCTCGTTTGAGTGGGGGAAACATTTATGCATTCGGTAATTAAAAACAGAGATGCTATCAAATATTCCTCTGGAAGAATTTGCGATGTCCTCATTTAGCCCTGCCTGTTCTCAGATTTTTACCCTTAGCAACAAGAACCTGCTGAGAGAATCGGATGGGGCCACAGTGTCTCCTGACCCCTCCTGTCTCAGCCTCCAGTATTTATGCTGCAGTAGTTTATGTGTCGTGGGCTAGGGTCAGTCTGTTATATCTGGAGTATTTCTCCTGTCTTATCCGGTGTCCTGTGTGAATTAAACCTGTTTGGGATAGGGGGCAGTATTTTCACGGACGGATAAAAAACGTACCCGATTTAATCTGGTTACTACTCCTGCCCAGAAACTAGAATATACATATAATTAGTAGATTTGGATAGAAAACACTCTAAAGTTTATAAAACTGTTTGAATGGTGTATGTGAGTATAACAGAACTCATATGGCAGGCCAAAACCTGAGAAGATTCCATACAGGAAGTGCCCTGTCTGACAATTTGTTCTCATTCTGTGGCATCTCTATCAAAAATACAGCATCTCTGCTGTAACGTGACATTTTCTAAGGCTTCCATTGGCTCTCAGAAGGTGCCAGAAAGTGGAATGACGTCTCTTCAGTCTCTGGGCGAAAAATAGCAGGATTTTTTGTGAGTGGTCAGGCAGGGAACAATGACACTGGAGATGCGCGTCCATGAGACGACTCCATGTTTTTCTTTCAGTCTTTGAATGAATACAACGTCGCCCGGTTGGAATATTATCGCTATTTTATGAGAAAAATAGCATAAAAATTGATTTTAAACAGCGTTTGACATGCTTCGAAGTACGGTAATGGAATATTTTGAATTTTTTTGTCAAGAAATGCGCTCGCGCATCACCCTTCGGATAGTGACCTCAACGCACGAACAAAACAGAGGATATTTGGATATAACTATGGATTATTTTGAACCAAACCAACATTTGTTATTGAAGTAGAAGTCCTGGGAGTGCATTCTGACGAAGAACAGCAAAGGTAATCCAATTTTTCTTATAGTAATTCTGAGTTTAGTGAGCACCAAACTTGGTGGGTGTCAAATTAGCTAGCCTGTGATGGCCGAGCTATCTACTCAGAATATTGCAAAATGGGCTTTCGCCGAAAAGCTATTTTAAAATCTGACACCGCGATTGCATAAAGGAGTTCTGTATCTATAATTCTTAAAATAATTGTTATGTTTTTTGTGAACGTTTATCGTGAGTAATTTAGTAAATTCACCGGAAGTTTGCTAGTTCTGAACATCACATGCTAATGTAAAAAGCTGTTTTTTGATATAAATATGAACTTGATTGAACAAAACATGCATGTATTGTATAACATAATGTCCTAGGAGTGTCATCTGATGAAGATCATCAAAGGTTAGTGCTGCATTTAGCTGTGGTTTTGGTTTTTGTGACATATATGGTTGCTTTGAAAATGGCTGTGTGATTATTTTTGGCAGGGTACTCTCCTGACATAATCTAATGTTTTGCTTTCGCTGTGTCTGTCCCTAACAGGTTTTAAGTATGCTCTCTCTAATTCTCTCCTTCTCTCTTTCTTTCTTTCTCTCTCTCAGAGGACCTGAGCCCTAGGACCATGCCTCAGGACTACCTGGCATGATGACTCCTTGCTGTCCCCAGCCCACCTGGCCGTGCTGCTGCTCCAGTTTCAACTGTTCTGCCTGCGGCTATGAAACCCTGACCTGTTCACCGGACGTGCTACCTGTCCCAGACCTGCTGTTTTCAACTCTCTAGAGACAGCAGGAGCGGTAGAGATACTCTCAATGATCGGCTATGAAAAGCCAACTGACATTTACTCTTGAGGTGCTGACTTGTTGCACCCTCGACAATTACTGTGATTGTTATTATTTGTTCTGTTATAATCTCCATCCTGCACAGCCAGAAGAGGACTGGCCACCCCTCATAGCCTGGTTCCTCTCTAGGTTTCTTCCTAGGTTTTGGCCTTTCTAGGGAGTTTTTCCTAGCCACTGTGCTTCTACACCTGCATTGCTTGCTGTTTGGGGTTTTAGGCTGGGTTTCTGTACAGCACTTTGAGATATCAGCTGATGTAAGAAGGGCTATATAAATCAATTTGATTTGAATGAGCACTATATTGTCCTGTGGAATCCAAATGTAATTATTTGGTACGTATTGCACATTCATTTAATTACACAACAGATGTTACGCCATAAAAATAACCAATGTCTACGTGAATGTGGGAATCAAAGTGTTTTAGTGTGTGTGTTTGTGTGTGCGCTCCATAGAAGGATTGCACATAATGATGAATTTCCCTATCCTGCCCAAAAGGCCTCTTTCCAGTTGTGAGACAATCTTGCACCCTCTCCATGGTGGATGAAAGAAAGGGTTAAGTGGAGGAGCCTTGGGTCGGGAGTGATTGAATTGCAGAACAGAAGAGGGGATGAGATGGAATGCATGAGGGAGAGGAGGCAGGGGGTGTAATTGTAGTTTAAATGTGTGTTTTGTCAGAGATGGAGGTAATAGGTTATTATATGCCTCTAGGGACCTGTGGGAGAACGCCTGCTGATGTTATGAAGCCTCTCTCGTTCTGTCTGTGTCTCCTTTGCCACCTAGGAGGAGACAAATAGGAGCTCGATGGGAGGCTGATGTAAATACAGACCTGGAGTTCCCGCTTCATGTTTAAAAAGTGCCTTTCTAACCCCATCTGTGGGGCTGGATGAATACCCCAGCTTTTGCTCTGAGCCTACCTGGCTAGTTTCAGCACAACCCCAAGAACACTGCTGATGAGGATGTTTCTTAATGACGACAATAGCTATTGTATATGAGTTGAATTACAGCAGAATTGGAAACCACTTTGGTTCATTGAAGGTCTGTATGGTCAACGAGTCAAAAACAATCCTCTCCAGTTCTCTTCAGGTAAGAAGAGGCAGAAGAATTCTTTGTCATGAATCTTACTCTGGAGGCAGCTCTGCAGGGTGGTCACTAGCTGGCACAGCCATAAAGTCCTAAAATCAGATTTTTTAACCGTAACCCTAACTTTAACCATAACCTTAACCACACTGCTAACCCTAATGTCGAACGGTAACCTTAAATGAAGACCAGAAAGCACATTATTGTTTTCATACATTTTTACAAAATAGCCAATTTTGACTTTGCAGCTGGCCTGGCCCATCTTGCGGAAATTGCTCAGTTCATGCCTCAAGGACAAGACAAATCCCAATAAATGTCAACCCGTGAAGAAGAAGAAGACGAAGAAGAAGTCAAGATGATGATGTGATCTTTATTATTCGCTACCTCCAGTGGTAGTGTGGGAGACATCTACACCACATCCCCTCTGAGTGGTAGTGTGGGACACATCTACACCACATCCCACCTCTGAGTGGTAGTGTGGGACACATCTACACCACATCCCCCCTCTGAGTGGTAGTGTGGGACACATCTACACCACATCCCCCCTCTGAGTGGTAGTGTGGGACACATCTACACCACATCCCCCCTCTGAGTGGTAGTGTAGGACACATCTACACCACATCCCCCCTCTGAGTGGTAGTGTGGGAGACATCTACACCACATCCCCTCTGAGTGGTAGTGTGGGACACATCTACACAACATCCCCCCTCTGAGTGGTAGTGTGGGACACATCTACACCACATCCCCTCTGAGTGGTAGTGTGGGACACATCTACACCACATCCCCCCTCTGAGTGGTAGTGTGGGACACATCTACACCACATCCCCTCTGAGTGGTAGTGTAGGAGACATCTACACCACATCCCCCCTCTGAGTGGTAGTGTAGGAGACATCTACACCACATCCCCCCTCTGAGTGGTAGTGTGGGACACATCTACACCACATCCCCCCTCTGAGTGGTAGTGTGGGACACATCTACACCACATCCCCCCTCTGAGTGGTAGTGTGGGAGACATCTACACCACATCCCCCTCTGAGTGGTAGTGTGGGAGACATCTACACCACATCCCCCCTCTGAGTGGTAGTGTGGGACACATCTACACCACATCCCCCCTCTGAGTGGTAGTGTGGGACACATCCACACCACATCCCCCCTATGAGTGGTAGTGTGGGAGACATCTACACCACATCCCCTCTGAGTGGTAGTGTAGGAGACATCTACACCACATCCCCCCTCTGAGTGGTAGTGTAGGAGACATCTACACCACATTCCCCTCTGTGTGGTAGTGTGGGACACATCTACACTACATCCCCCCTCTGAGTGGTAGTGTAGGAGACATCTAAACCACATCCCCTCTGAGTGGTAGTGTAGGAGACATCTACACCACATCCCCCTCTGAGTGGTAGTGTGGGACACATCTACACCACATCCCCTCTGAGTGGTAGTGTAGGAGACATCTACACCACATCCCCTCTGAGTGGTAGTGTAGGAGACATCTACACCACATCCCCCCTCTGAGTGGTAGTGTGGGACACATCTACACCACATCCCCTCTGAGTGGTAGTGTGGGACACATCTACACCACATCCCCCTCTGAGTGGTAGTGTGGGAAACATCTACACCACATCCCCCCACTGAGTGGTAGTGTGGGACACATCTACACCACATCCCCTCTGAGTGGTAGTGTGGGACACATCTACACCACATCCCCCCTCTGAGTGGTAGTGTGGGAGACATCTACACCACATCCCCTCTGAGTGGTAGTGTAGGAGACATCTACACCACATCCCCCCCTCTGAGTGGTAGTGTAGGAGACATCTACACCACATCCCCCTCTGAGTGGTAGTGTGGGAGACATCTACACCACATCCCCACTCTGAGTGGTAGTGTGGGACACATCTACACCACATCCCCTCTGAGTGGTAGTGTAGGAGACATCTACACCACATCCCCCCTCTGAGTGGTAGTGTAGGAGACATCTACACCACATCCCCCCTCTGAGTGGTAGTGTGGGACACATCTACACCACATCCCCCCTCTGAGTGGTAGTGTGGGACACATCTACACCACATCCCCCCTCTGAGTGGTAGTGTGGGAGTCATCTACACCACATCGCCCCTCTGAGTGGTAGTGTGGGAGACATCTACACCACATCCCCTCTGAGTGGTATTGTAGGAGACATCTACACCACATCCCCCCCCTCTGAGTGGTAGTGTAGGAGACATCTACACCACATCCCCCTCTGAGTGGTAGTGTGGGACATATCTACACCACATCCACCCTCTGAGTGGTAGTGTAGGAGACATCTACACCACATCCCCTCTGAGTGGTAGTGTAGTAGACATCTACACCACATCCCCCCTCTGAGTGGTAGTGTAGGAGACATCTACACCACATCCCCTCTGAGTGGTAGTGTGGGACACATCTACACCACATCCCCCCTCTGAGTGGTAGTGTGGGACACATCTACACCACATCCCCCCTCTGAGTGGTAGTGTGGGACACATCTACACCACCTCCCTCCTTTGAGTGCTAGTGCGGGACACATCTACACCACATCCCCCCTCTGAGTGGTAGTGTGGGACACATCTACACCACATCCCCCCTCTGAGTGGTAGTGAGGGAGACATCTATACCACATCGCCCCTCTGAGTGGTAGTGTGGGAGACATCTACACCACATCCCCCCTCTGAGTGGTAGTGTGGGAGACATGTACACCACATTCTCTCTGACTGTTAGTGTGGGAGACATCTACATCACATCCCCTCTGAGTGGTAGTGTGGGAGACATCTACACCACATCCCCTCTGAGTGGTAGTGTAGGACACATCTACACCACATCCCCTCTGAGTGGTAGTTAGGACACATCTACACCACATCCCCTCTGAGTGGTAGTGTGGGACACATCTACAACACATCCCCTCTGAGTGGTAGTGTTGGACACATCTACACCACATCCCCTCTGAGTGGTAGTGTAGGAGACATCTACACCAAATCCCCTCTGAGTGGTAGTGTGGGACACATCTACACCACATCCCCCCTCTGAGTGGTAGTGTGGGAGACATCTACACCACATCCCCCCTCTGAGTGGAAGTGTAGGAGACATCTACACCACATCCCCTCTGAGTGGTAGTGTGGGACACATCTACACCACATCCCCCCCTCTGAGTGGTAGTGTGGGACACATCTACACCACATCCCCCCTCTGAGTGGTAGTGTGGGAGACATCTACACCACATCCCCTCTGAGTGGTAGTGTAGGAGACATCTACACCACATCCCCCCCTCTGAGTGGTAGTGTAGGAGACATCTACACCACATCCCCCTCTGAGTGGTAGTGTGGGAGACATCTACACCACATCCCCACTCTGAGTGGTAGTGTGGGACACATCTACACCACATCCCCTCTGAGTGGTAGTGTAGGAGACATCTACACCACATCCCCCCTCTGAGTGGTAGTGTAGGAGACATCTACACCACATCCCCCCTCTGAGTGGTAGTGTGGGACACATCTACACCACATCCCCCCTCTGAGTGGTAGTGTGGGACACATCTACACCACATCCCCCCTCTGAGTGGTAGTGTGGGAGTCATCTACACCACATCGCCCCTCTGAGTGGTAGTGTGGGAGACATCTACACCACATCCCCTCTGAGTGGTATTGTAGGAGACATCTACACCACATCCCCCCCCTCTGAGTGGTAGTGTAGGAGACATCTACACCACATCCCCCTCTGAGTGGTAGTGTGGGACATATCTACACCACATCCACCCTCTGAGTGGTAGTGTAGGAGACATCTACACCACATCCCCTCTGAGTGGTAGTGTAGTAGACATCTACACCACATCCCCCCTCTGAGTGGTAGTGTAGGAGACATCTACACCACATCCCCTCTGAGTGGTAGTGTGGGACACATCTACACCACATCCCCCCTCTGAGTGGTAGTGTGGGACACATCTACACCACATCCCCCCTCTGAGTGGTAGTGTGGGACACATCTACACCACCTCCCTCCTTTGAGTGCTAGTGCGGGACACATCTACACCACATCCCCCCTCTGAGTGGTAGTGTGGGACACATCTACACCACATCCCCCCTCTGAGTGGTAGTGAGGGAGACATCTATACCACATCGCCCCTCTGAGTGGTAGTGTGGGAGACATCTACACCACATCCCCCCTCTGAGTGGTAGTGTGGGAGACATGTACACCACATTCTCTCTGACTGTTAGTGTGGGAGACATCTACATCACATCCCCTCTGAGTGGTAGTGTGGGAGACATCTACACCACATCCCCTCTGAGTGGTAGTGTAGGACACATCTACACCACATCCCCTCTGAGTGGTAGTTAGGACACATCTACACCACATCCCCTCTGAGTGGTAGTGTGGGACACATCTACAACACATCCCCTCTGAGTGGTAGTGTTGGACACATCTACACCACATCCCCTCTGAGTGGTAGTGTAGGAGACATCTACACCAAATCCCCTCTGAGTGGTAGTGTGGGACACATCTACACCACATCCCCCCTCTGAGTGGTAGTGTGGGAGACATCTACACCACATCCCCCCTCTGAGTGGAAGTGTAGGAGACATCTACACCACATCCCCTCTGAGTGGTAGTGTGGGACACATCTACACCACATCCCCCCCTCTGAGTGGTAGTGTAGGGGACATCTACACCACATCCCCTCTGAGTGGTAGTGTAGGACACATCTACACCACATCCCCTCTGAGTGGTAGTGTAGGAGACATCTACACCACATCCCCTCTGAGTGGTAGTGTGGGACACATCTACACCACATCCCCCCCTCTGAGTGGTAGTGTGGGAGACATCTACACCACATCCCCTCTGAGTGGTAGTGTGGGAGACATCTACACCACATCCCCCCTCTGAGTGGTAGTGTGGGAGACATCTACACCACATCCCCTCTGAGTGGTAGTGTAGGAGACATCTACACCACATCCACACTGAGTGGTAGTGTAGGAGACATCTACACCACATCCCCTCTGAGTGGTAGTGTGGGACACATCTACACCACATCCCCCCTCTGAGTGGTAGTGTGGGACACATCTACACCACACCCCCCCTCTGAGTGGTAGTGTAGGAGACATCTACACCACATCCCCCCACTGAGTGGTAGTGTAGGAGACATCTACACCACATCCCCCCTCTGAGTGGTAGTGTAGGAGACATCTACACCACATCCCCTCTGAGTGGTAGTGTGGGAGCCATCTACACCACATCCCCTCTGAGTGGTAGTGTGGGAGACATCTACACCACATCCCCTCTGAGTGGTAGTGTGGGACACATCTACACCACATCCCCTCTGAGTGGTAGTGTAGGAGACATCTACACCACATCCCCTCTGAGTGGTAGTGTGGGAGACATCTACACCACATCCCCCCACTGAGTGGTAGTGTGGGACACATCTACACCACATCCCCTCTGAGTGGTAGTGTGGGACACATCTACACCACATCCCCCCTCTGAGTGGTAGTGTGGGAGACATCTACACCACATCCCCTCTGAGTGGTATTGTAGGAGACATCTACACCACATCCCCCCCCTCTGAGTGGTAGTGTAGGAGACATCTACACCACATCCCCCTCTGAGTGGTAGTGTGGGACATATCTACACCACATCCCCCCTCTGAGTGGTAGTGTAGGAGACATCTACACCACATCCCCTCTGAGTGGTAGTGTAGTAGACATCTACACCACATCCCCCCTCTGAGTGGTAGTGTAGGAGACATCTACACCACATCCCCTCTGAGTGGTAGTGTGGGACACATCTACACCACATCCCCCCTCTGAGTGGTAGTGTGGGACACATCTACACCACATCCCCCCTCTGAGTGGTAGTGTGGGACACATCTACACCACCTCCCTCCTTTGAGTGCTAGTGCGGGACACATCTACACCACATCCCCCTTCTGAGTGGTAGTGTGGGACACATCTACACCACATCCCCCCTCTGAGTGGTAGTGAGGGAGACATCTACACCACATCCCCTCTGAGTGGTAGTGTAGGAGACATCTACACCACATCCCCTCTGAGTGGTAGTGTGGGACACATCTACACCACATCCCCCCTCTGAGTGGTAGTGTGGGACACATCTACACCACATCCCCCTTCTGAGTGGTAGTGTGGGACACATCTACAACACATCCCCTCTGAGTGGTAGTGTTGGACACATCTACACCACATCCCCTCTGAGTGGTAGTGTAGGAGACATCTACACCAAATCCCCTCTGAGTGGTAGTGTGGGACACATCTACACCACATCCCCCCTCTGAGTGGTAGTGTGGGAGACATCTACACCACATCCCCCCTCTGAGTGGAAGTGTAGGAGACATCTACACCACATCCCCTCTGAGTGGTAGTGTGGGACACATCTACACCACATCCCCCCCTCTGAGTGGTAGTGTGGGACACATCTACACCACATCCCCCCTCTGAGTGGTAGTGTGGGAGACATCTACACCACATCCCCTCTGAGTGGTAGTGTAGGAGACATCTACACCACATCCCCCCCTCTGAGTGGTAGTGTAGGAGACATCTACACCACATCCCCCTCTGAGTGGTAGTGTGGGAGACATCTACACCACATCCCCACTCTGAGTGGTAGTGTGGGACACATCTACACCACATCCCCTCTGAGTGGTAGTGTAGGAGACATCTACACCACATCCCCCCTCTGAGTGGTAGTGTAGGAGACATCTACACCACATCCCCCCTCTGAGTGGTAGTGTGGGACACATCTACACCACATCCCCCCTCTGAGTGGTAGTGTGGGACACATCTACACCACATCCCCCCTCTGAGTGGTAGTGTGGGAGTCATCTACACCACATCGCCCCTCTGAGTGGTAGTGTGGGAGACATCTACACCACATCCCCTCTGAGTGGTATTGTAGGAGACATCTACACCACATCCCCCCCCTCTGAGTGGTAGTGTAGGAGACATCTACACCACATCCCCCTCTGAGTGGTAGTGTGGGACATATCTACACCACATCCACCCTCTGAGTGGTAGTGTAGGAGACATCTACACCACATCCCCTCTGAGTGGTAGTGTAGTAGACATCTACACCACATCCCCCCTCTGAGTGGTAGTGTAGGAGACATCTACACCACATCCCCTCTGAGTGGTAGTGTGGGACACATCTACACCACATCCCCCCTCTGAGTGGTAGTGTGGGACACATCTACACCACATCCCCCCTCTGAGTGGTAGTGTGGGACACATCTACACCACCTCCCTCCTTTGAGTGCTAGTGCGGGACACATCTACACCACATCCCCCCTCTGAGTGGTAGTGTGGGACACATCTACACCACATCCCCCCTCTGAGTGGTAGTGAGGGAGACATCTATACCACATCGCCCCTCTGAGTGGTAGTGTGGGAGACATCTACACCACATCCCCCCTCTGAGTGGTAGTGTGGGAGACATGTACACCACATTCTCTCTGACTGTTAGTGTGGGAGACATCTACATCACATCCCCTCTGAGTGGTAGTGTGGGAGACATCTACACCACATCCCCTCTGAGTGGTAGTGTAGGACACATCTACACCACATCCCCTCTGAGTGGTAGTTAGGACACATCTACACCACATCCCCTCTGAGTGGTAGTGTGGGACACATCTACAACACATCCCCTCTGAGTGGTAGTGTTGGACACATCTACACCACATCCCCTCTGAGTGGTAGTGTAGGAGACATCTACACCAAATCCCCTCTGAGTGGTAGTGTGGGACACATCTACACCACATCCCCCCTCTGAGTGGTAGTGTGGGAGACATCTACACCACATCCCCCCTCTGAGTGGAAGTGTAGGAGACATCTACACCACATCCCCTCTGAGTGGTAGTGTGGGACACATCTACACCACATCCCCCCCTCTGAGTGGTAGTGTAGGGGACATCTACACCACATCCCCTCTGAGTGATAGTGTAGGACACATCTACACCACATCCCCTCTGAGTGGTAGTGTAGGAGACATCTACACCACATCCCCTCTGAGTGGTAGTGTGGGACACATCTACACCACATCCCCCCCTCTGAGTGGTAGTGTGGGAGACATCTACACCACATCCCCTCTGAGTGGTAGTGTGGGAGACATCTACACCACATCCCCCCTCTGAGTGGTAGTGTGGGAGACATCTACACCACATCCCCTCTGAGTGGTAGTGTAGGAGACATCTACACCACATCCACACTGAGTGGTAGTGTAGGAGACATCTACACCACATCCCCTCTGAGTGGTAGTGTGGGACACATCTACACCACATCCCCCCTCTGAGTGGTAGTGTGGGACACATCTACACCACACCCCCCCTCTGAGTGGTAGTGTAGGAGACATCTACACCACATCCCCCCACTGAGTGGTAGTGTAGGAGACATCTACACCACATCCCCCCTCTGAGTGGTAGTGTAGGAGACATCTACACCACATCCCCTCTGAGTGGTAGTGTGGGAGCCATCTACACCACATCCCCTCTGAGTGGTAGTGTGGGAGACATCTACACCACATCCCCTCTGAGTGGTAGTGTGGGACACATCTACACCACATCCCCTCTGAGTGGTAGTGTAGGAGACATCTACACCACATCCCCTCTGAGTGGTAGTGTGGGAGACATCTACACCACATCCCCCCACTGAGTGGTAGTGTGGGACACATCTACACCACATCCCCTCTGAGTGGTAGTGTGGGACACATCTACACCACATCCCCCCTCTGAGTGGTAGTGTGGGAGACATCTACACCACATCCCCTCTGAGTGGTATTGTAGGAGACATCTACACCACATCCCCCCCCTCTGAGTGGTAGTGTAGGAGACATCTACACCACATCCCCCTCTGAGTGGTAGTGTGGGACATATCTACACCACATCCCCCCTCTGAGTGGTAGTGTAGGAGACATCTACACCACATCCCCTCTGAGTGGTAGTGTAGTAGACATCTACACCACATCCCCCCTCTGAGTGGTAGTGTAGGAGACATCTACACCACATCCCCTCTGAGTGGTAGTGTGGGACACATCTACACCACATCCCCCCTCTGAGTGGTAGTGTGGGACACATCTACACCACATCCCCCCTCTGAGTGGTAGTGTGGGACACATCTACACCACCTCCCTCCTTTGAGTGCTAGTGCGGGACACATCTACACCACATCCCCCTTCTGAGTGGTAGTGTGGGACACATCTACACCACATCCCCCCTCTGAGTGGTAGTGAGGGAGACATCTACACCACATCCCCCCTCTGAGTGGTAGTGTGGGAGACATGTACACCACATTCTCTCTGACTGTTAGTGTGGGAGACATCTACATCACATCCCCTCTGAGTGGTAGTGTGGGAGACATCTACACCACATCCCCTCTGAGTGGTAGTGTAGGACACATCTACACCACATCCCCTCTGAGTGGTAGATAGGACACATCTACACCACATCCCCTCTGAGTGGTAGTGTGGGACACATCTACAACACATCCCCTCTGAGTGGTAGTGTAGGACACATCTACACCACATCCCCTCTGAGTGGTAGTGTAGGAGACATCTACACCAAATCCCCTCTGAGTGGTAGTGTGGGACACATCTACACCACATCCCCCCTCTGAGTGGTAGTGTGGGAGACATCTACACCACATCCCCCCTCTGAGTGGAAGTGTAGGAGACATCTACACCACATCCCCTCTGAGTGGTAGTGTGGGACACATCTACACCACATCCCCCCCTCTGAGTGGTAGTGTAGGGGACATCTACACCACATCCCCTCTGAGTGGTAGTGTAGGACACATCTACACCACATCCCCTCTGAGTGGTAGTGTAGGAGACATTTACACCACATCCCATCTGAGTGGTAGTGTGGGACACATCTACACCACATCCCCCCCTCTGAGTGGTAGTGTGGGAGACATCTACACCACATCCAATCTGAGTGGTAGTGTGGGAGACATCTACACAACATCCCCCCTCTGAGTGGTAGTGTGGGAGACATCTACACCACATCCCCTCTGAGTGGTAGTGTAGGAGACATCTACACCACATCCACACTGAGTGGTAGTGTAGGAGACATCTACACCACATCCCCTCTGAGTGGTAGTGTGGGACACATCTACACCACATCCCCCCTCTGAGTGGTAGTGTGGGAGACATCTACACCACATCCCCCCTCTGAGTGGCAGTGTAGGAGACATCTACACCACATCCCCTCTGAGTGGTAGTGTGGGACACATCTACACCACATCCCCCCCTCTGAGTGGTAGTGTAGGAGACATCTACACCACATCCCCTCTGAGTGGTAGTGTAGGACGCATCAACACCACATGCCCTCTGAGTGGTAGTGTAGGAGACATCTACACCACATCCCCTCTGAGTGGTAGTGTGGGACACATCTACACCACATCCCCCCCTCTGAGTGGTAGTGTGGGAGACATCTACACCACATCCCCTCTGAGTGGTAGTGTAGGAGACATCTACACCACATCCCCTCTGAGTGGTAGTGTGGGACACATCTACACCACACCCCCCCTCTGAGTGGTAGTGTAGGAGACATCTACACCACATCCCCCCACTGAGTGGTAGTGTAGGAGACATCTACACCACATCCCCCCTCTGAGTGGTAGTGTAGGAGACATCTACACCACATCCCCTCTGAGTGGTAGTGTGGGAGACATCTACACCACATCCCCTCTGAGTGGTAGTGTGGGAGACATCTACACCACATCACCTCTGAGTGGTAGTGTGGGACACATCTACACCACATCCCCTCTGAGTGGTAGTGTAGGAGACATCTACACCACATCCCCTCTGAGTGGTAGTGTGGGAGACATCTACACCACATCCCCCCACTGAGTGGTAGTGTGGGACACATCTACACCACATCCCCTCTGAGTGGTAGTGTGGGACACATCTACACCACATCCCCCCTCTGAGTGGTAGTATGGGAGACATCTACACCACATCCCCTCTGAGTGGTATTGTAGGAGACATCTACACCACATCCCCCCCCTCTGAGTGGTAGTGTAGGAGACATCTACACCACATCCCCCTCTGAGTGGTAGTGTGGGACATATCTACACCACATCCCCCCTCTGAGTGGTAGTGTATGAGACATCTACACCACATCCCCTCTGAGTGGTAGTATAGTAGACATCTACACCACATCCCCCCTCTGAGTGGTAGTGTAGGAGACATCTACACCACATCCCCTCTGAGTGGTAGTGTGGGACACATCTACACCACATCCCCCCTCTGAGTGGTAGTGTGGGACACATCTACACCACATCCCCCCTCTGAGTGGTAGTGTGGGACACATCTACACCACATCCCCCCTCTGAGTGGTAGTGTGGGACACATCTACACCACATCCCCCCTCTGAGTGGTAGTGAGGGAGACATCTATACCACATCGCCCCTCTGAGTGGTAGTGTGGGAGACATCTACACCACATCTCCCCTCTGAGTGGTAGTGTGGGACACATCTACACCACATCCCCTCTGAGTGGTAGTGTGGGAGACATCTACACCACATCCCCCCTCTGAGTGGTAGTGTGGGAGACATCTACACCACATCCACCCTCTGAGTGGTAGTGTGGGAGACATCTACACCACATCCCCCTCTGAGTGGAATTGTGGGACACATCTACACCACATCCCCTCTGAGTGGTAGTGTGGGACACATCTACACCACATCCCCCCTCTGAGTGGTTGTGTGGGACACATCTACACCACATCCCCCCTCTGAGTGGTAGTGTGGGACACATCTACACCACATCCCCTCTGAGTGGTAGTGTAGGACACATCTACACCACATCCCCCCTCTGAGTGGTAGTGTGGGACACATCTACACCACATCCCCCCTCTGAGTGGTAGTGTGGGAGACATCTACACCACATCCCCTGTGAGTGGTAGTGTGGGACACATCTACACCACATCCCCCCTCTGAGTGGTAGTGTGGGACACATCTACACCACATCCCCTCTGAGTGGTAGTGTGGGACACATCTACACCACATCCCCCCTCTGAGTGGTAGTGTGGGACACATCTACACCACATCCCCTCTGAGTGGTAGTGTGGGACACATCTACACCACATCCCCACTCTGAGTTGTAGTGTGGGAGACATCTACACCACATCCCCCTCTGAGTGGTAGTGTAGGAGACATCTACACCACATCCCCCTCTGAGTGGTAGTGTGGGACACATCTACACCACATCCCCTCTGAGTGGTAGTGTGGGACACATCTACACCACATCCCCCCTCTGAGTGGTAGTGTGGGACACATCTACACCACATCCCCCTTCTGAGTGGTAGTGTGGGACACATCTACACCACATCCCCTCTGAGTGGTAGTGTGGGACACATCTACACCACATCCCCCCTCTGAGTGGTAGTGTGGGACACATCTACACCACATCCCCCCTCTGAGTGGTAGTGTGGGAGACATCTACACCACATCCCCTCTGAGTGGTAGTGTAGGAGACATCTACACCACATCCCCCCTCTGAGTGGTAGTGTGGGACACATCTACACCACATCCCCTCTGAGTGGTAGTGTAGGAGACATCTACACCACATCCTCTCTGAGTGGTAGTGTAGGAGACATCTACACCACATCCCCTCTGAGTGGTAGTGTAGGAGACATCTACACCACATCCCCTCTGAGTGGTAGTGTGGGAGACATCTACACCACATCCCCCCACTGAGTGGTAGTGTGGGACACATCTACACCACATCCCCTCTGAGTGGTAGTGTGGGACACATCTACACCACATCCCCCCTCTGAGTGGTAGTATGGGAGACATCTACACCACATCCCCTCTGAGTGGTATTGTAGGAGACATCTACACCACATCCCCCCCCTCTGAGTGGTAGTGTAGGAGACATCTACACCACATCCCCTCTGAGTGGTAGTGTAGGAGACATCTACACCACATCCTCTCTGAGTGGTAGTGTAGGAGACATCTACACCACATCCCCTCTGAGTGGTAGTGTAGGAGACATCTACACCACATCCCCTCTGAGTGGTAGTGTGGGAGACATCTACACCACATCCCCCCACTGAGTGGTAGTGTGGGACACATCTACACCACATCCCCTCTGAGTGGTAGTGTGGGACACATCTACACCACATCCCCCCTCTGAGTGGTAGTATGGGAGACATCTACACCACATCCCCTCTGAGTGGTATTGTAGGAGACATCTACACCACATCCCCCCCCTCTGAGTGGTAGTGTAGGAGACATCTACACCACATCCCCTCTGAGTGGTAGTGTAGTAGACATCTACACCACATCCCCCCTCTGAGTGGTAGTGTAGGAGACATCTACACCACATCCCCTCTGAGTGGTAGTGTGGGACACATCTACACCACATCCCCCCTCTGAGTGGTAGTGTGGGACACATCTACACCACATCCCCCCTCTGAGTGGTAGTGTGGGACAAATCTACACCACATCCCCCCTCTGAGTGGTAGTGTGGGACACATCTACACCACATCCCCCCTCTGAGTGGTAGTGAGGGAGACATCTATACCACATCGCCCCTCTGAGTGGTAGTGTGGGAGACATCTACACCACATCTCCCCTCTGAGTGGTAGTGTGGGACACATCTACACCACATCCCCTCTGAGTGGTAGTGTGGGAGACATCTACACCACATCCCCCCTCTGAGTGGTAGTGTGGGACACATCTACACCACATCCCCCCCTCTGAGTGGTAGTGTAGGGGACATCTACACAACATCCCCTCTGAGTGGTAGTGTAGGACACATCTACACCACATCCCCTCTGAGTGGTAGTGTAGGAGACATTTACACCACATCCCCTCTGAGTGGTAGTGTGGGACACATCTACACCACATCCCCCCCTCTGAGTGGTAGTGTGGGAGACATCTACACCACATCCCCTCTGAGTGGTAGTGTGGGAGACATCTACACCACATCCCCCCTCTGAGTGGTAGTGTGGGAGACATCTACACCACATCCACTCTGAGTGGTAGTGTAGGAGACATCTACACCACATCCACACTGAGTGGTAGTGTAGGAGACATCTACACCACATCCCCTCTGAGTGGTAGTGTGGGACACATCTACACCACATCCCCCCTCTGAGTGGTAGTGTGGGAGACATCTACACCACATCCCCCCTCTGAGTGGCAGTGTAGGAGACATCTACACCACATCCCCTCTGAGTGGTAGTGTGGGACACATCTACACCACATCCCCCCCTCTGAGTGGTAGTGTAGGAGACATCTACACCACATCCCCTCTGAGTGGTAGTGTAGGACGCATCAACACCACATGCCCTCTGAGTGGTAGTGTAGGAGACATCTACACCACATCCCCTCTGAGTGGTAGTGTGGGACACATCTACACCACATCCCCCCCTCTGAGTGGTAGTGTGGGAGACATCTACACCACATCCCCTCTGAGTGGTAGTGTAGGAGACATCTACACCACATCCCCTCTGAGTGGTAGTGTGGGACACATCTACACCACACCCCCCCTCTGAGTGGTAGTGTAGGAGACATCTACACCACATCCCCCCACTGAGTGGTAGTGTAGGAGACATCTACACCACATCCCCCCTCTGAGTGGTAGTGTAGGAGACATCTACACCACATCCCCTCTGAGTGGTAGTGTGGGAGACATCTACACCACATCCCCTCTGAGTGGTAGTGTGGGAGACATCTACACCACATCCCCTCTGAGTGGTAGTGTGGGACACATCTACACCACATCCCCTCTGAGTGGTAGTGTAGGAGACATCTACAACACATCCCCTCTGAGTGGTAGTGTGGGAGACATCTACACCACATCCCCCCACTGAGTGGTAGTGTGGGACACATCTACACCACATCCCCTCTGAGTGGTAGTGTGGGACACATCTACACCACATCCCCCCTCTGAGTGGTAGTATGGGAGACATCTACACCACATCCCCTCTGAGTGGTATTGTAGGAGACATCTACACCACATCCCCCCCCTCTGAGTGGTAGTGTGGGAGACATCTACACCACATCCCCTCTGAGTGGTAGTGTAGGACACATCTACACCACATCCCCTCTGAGTGGTAGTGTAGGAGACATTTACACCACATCCCCTCTGAGTGGTAGTGTGGGACACATCTACACCACATCCCCCCCTCTGAGTGGTAGTGTGGGAGACATCTACACCACATCCCCTCTGAGTGGTAGTGTGGGAGACATCTACACCACATCCCCCCTCTGAGTGGTAGTGTGGGAGACATCTACACCACATCCCCTCTGAGTGGTAGTGTAGGAGACATCTACACCACATCCACACTGAGTGGTAGTGTAGGAGACATCTACACCACATCCCCTCTGAGTGGTAGTGTGGGACACATCTACACCACATCCCCCCTCTGAGTGGTAGTGTGGGAGACATCTACACCACATCCCCCCTCTGAGTGGCAGTGTAGGAGACATCTACACCACATCCCCTCTGAGTGGTAGTGTGGGACACATCTAC
Organism: Salmo salar; assembly: GCF_965601325.2. Taxonomy (NCBI): domain Eukaryota; kingdom Metazoa; phylum Chordata; class Actinopteri; order Salmoniformes; family Salmonidae; genus Salmo; species Salmo salar. The sequence goes on along the minus strand of NC_138302.1, from coordinate 80,614,928 downwards.
ACCACATCCCCCCCTCTGAGTGGTAGTGTAGGAGACATCTACACCACATCCCCTCTGAGTGGTATTGTAGGACGCATCAACACCACATGCCCTCTGAGTGGTAGTGTAGGAGACATCTACACCACATCCCCTCTGAGTGGTAGTGTGGGACACATCTACACCACATCCCCCCCTCTGAGTGGTAGTGTGGGAGACATCTACACCACATCCCCTCTGAGTGGTAGTGTGGGACACATCTACACCACACCCCCCCTCTGAGTGGTAGTGTAGGAGACATCTACACCACATCCCCCCACTGAGTGGTAGTGTAGGAGACATCTACACCACATCCCCCCTCTGAGTGGTAGTGTAGGAGACATCTACACCACATCCCCTCTGAGTGGTAGTGTGGGAGACATCTACACCACATCCCCTCTGAGTGGTAGTGTGGGAGACATCTACACCACATCCCCTCTGAGTGGTAGTGTGGGACACATCTACACCACATCCCCTCTGAGTGGTAGTGTAGGAGACATCTACACCACATCCCCTCTGAGTGGTAGTGTGGGAGACATCTACACCACATCCCCCCACTGAGTGGTAGTGTGGGACACATCTACACCACATCCCCTCTGAGTGGTAGTGTGGGACACATCTACACCACATCCCCCCTCTGAGTGGTAGTATGGGAGACATCTACACCACATCCCCTCTGAGTGGTATTGTAGGAGACATCTACACCACATCCCCCCCCTCTGAGTGGTAGTGTAGGAGACATCTACACCACATCCCCCTCTGAGTGGTAGTGTGGGACATATCTACACCACATCCCCCCTCTGAGTGGTAGTGTAGGAGACATCTACACCACATCCCCTCTGAGTGGTAGTATAGTAGACATCTACACCACATCCCCCCTCTGAGTGGTAGTGTAGGAGACATCTACACCACATCCCCTCTGAGTGGTAGTGTGGGACACATCTACACCACATCCCCCCTCTGAGTGGTAGTGTGGGACACATCTACACCACATCCCCCCTCTGAGTGGTAGTGTGGGACACATCTACACCACATCCCCCCTCTGAGTGGTAGTGTGGGACACATCTACACCACATCCCCCCTCTGAGTGGTAGTGAGGGAGACATCTATACCACATCGCCCCTCTGAGTGGTAGTGTGGGAGACATCTACACCACATCTCCCCTCTGAGTGGTAGTGTGGGACACATCTACACCACATCCCCTCTGAGTGGTAGTGTGGGAGACATCTACACCACATCCCCCCTCTGAGTGGTAGTGTGGGAGACATCTACACCACATCCACCCTCTGAGTGGTAGTGTGGGAGACATCTACACCACATCCCCCTCTGAGTGGAATTGTGGGACACATCTACACCACATCCCCTCTGAGTGGTAGTGTGGGACACATCTACACCACATCCCCCCTCTGAGTGGTAGTGTGGGACACATCTACACCACATCCCCCCTCTGAGTGGTAGTGTGGGACACATCTACACCACATCCCCTCTGAGTGGTAGTGTAGGACACATCTACACCACATCCCCCCTCTGAGTGGTAGTGTGGGACATATCTACACCACATCCCCCCTCTGAGTGGTAGTGTGGGAGACATCTACACCACATCCCCTGTGAGTGGTAGTGTGGGACACATCTACACCACATCCCCCCTCTGAGTGGTAGTGTGGGACACATCTACACCACATCCCCTCTGAGTGATAGTGTGGGACACATCTACAGCACATCCCCCCTCTGAGTGGTAGTGTGGGACACATCTACACCACATCCCCTCTGAGTGGTAGCGTGGGACACATCTACACCACATCCCCCCTCTGAGTGGTAGTGTGGGACACATCTACACCACATCCCCTCTGAGTGGTAGTGTAGGAGACATCTACACCACATCCCCCACTCTGAGTTGTAGTGTGGGAGACATCTACACCACATCCCCCCTCTGAGTGGTAGTGTGGGACACATCTACACCACATCCCCTCTGAGTGGTAGTGTAGGAGACATCTACACCACATCCTCTCTGAGTGGTAGTGTAGGAGACATCTACACCACATCCCCCTCTGAGTGGTAGTGTAGGAGACATCTACACCACATCCCCCTCTGAGTGGTAGTGTAGGAGACATCTACACCACATCCCCCCTCTGAGTGGTAGTGTGGGACACATCTACACCACATCCCCTCTGAGTGGTAGTGTGGGACACATCTACACCACATCCCCCCTCTGAGTGGTAGTGTAGGAGACATCTACACCACATCCCCCCTCTGAGTGGTAGTGTGGGAGACATCTACACTATATCCCCTCTGAGTTGTAGTGTGGTAGAAATCTACACCACATCCCCTCTGAGTGGTAGTGTGGGAGACATCTACACCACATCCCCTCTGAGTGGCAGTGTGGGAGACATCTACACCACATCCCCTCTGATTGGTAGTGTGGGAGACATCTACACCACATCCACCCTCTGAGTGGTAGTGTGGGAGACATCTACACCACATCCCCTCTGAGTTGTAGTGTGGGAGAAATCTACACCACATCCCCTCTGAGTGGTAGTGTGGGAGACATCTACACCACATCCCCTCTGAGTGGCAGTCTGGGAGACATCTACACCACATCCCCCCCTCTGAGTGGTAGTGTGGGAGACATCTACACCACATCCCCTCTGAGTGGTAGTGTGGGAGACATCTACACCACATCCCCCCTCTGAGTGGTAGTGTGGGAGACATCTACACCACATCCCCTCTGAGTGGTAGTGTAGGAGACATCTACACCACATCCACACTGAGTGGTAGTGTAGGAGACATCTACACCACATCCCCTCTGAGTGGTAGTGTGGGACACATCTACACCACATCCCCCCTCTGAGTGGTAGTGTGGGAGACATCTACACCACATCCCCCCTCTGAGTGGCAGTGTAGGAGACATCTACACCACATCCCCTCTGAGTGGTAGTGTGGGACACATCTACACCACATCCCCCCCTCTGAGTGGTAGTGTAGGAGACATCTACACCACATCCCCTCTGAGTGGTAGTGTAGGACGCATCAACACCACATGCCCTCTGAGTGGTAGTGTAGGAGACATCTACACCACATCCCCTCTGAGTGGTAGTGTGGGACACATCTACACCACATCCCCCCCTCTGAGTGGTAGTGTGGGAGACATCTACACCACATCCCCTCTGAGTGGTAGTGTGGGACACATCTACACCACACCCCCCCTCTGAGTGGTAGTGTAGGAGACATCTACACCACATCCCCCCACTGAGTGGTAGTGTAGGAGACATCTACACCACATCCCCCCTCTGAGTGGTAGTGTAGGAGACATCTACACCACATCCCCTCTGAGTGGTAGTGTGGGAGACATCTACACCACATCCCCTCTGAGTGGTAGTGTGGGAGACATCTACACCACATCCCCTCTGAGTGGTAGTGTGGGACACATCTACACCACATCCCCTCTGATTGGTAGTGTAGGAGACATCTACACCACATCCCCTCTGAGTGGTAGTGTGGGAGACATCTACACCACATCCCCCCACTGAGTGGTAGTGTGGGACACATCTACACCACATCCCCTCTGAGTGGTAGTGTGGGACACATCTACACCACATCCCCCCTCTGAGTGGTAGTATGGGAGACATCTACACCACATCCCCTCTGAGTGGTATTGTAGGAGACATCTACACCACATCCCCCCCCTCTGAGTGGTAGTGTAGGAGACATCTACACCACATCCCCCTCTGAGTGGTAGTGTGGGACATATCTACACCACATCCCCCCTCTGAGTGGTAGTGTAGGAGACATCTACACCACATCCCCTCTGAGTGGTAGTATAGTAGACATCTACACCACATCCCCCCTCTGAGTGGTAGTGTAGGAGACATCTACACCACATCCCCTCTGAGTGGTAGTGTGGGACACATCTACACCACATCCCCCCTCTGAGTGGTAGTGTGGGACACATCTACACCACATCCCCCCTCTGAGTGGTAGTGTGGGACACATCTACACCACATCCCCCCTCTGAGTGGTAGTGTGGGACACATCTACACCACATCCCCCCTCTGAGTGGTAGTGAGGGAGACATCTATACCACATCGCCCCTCTGAGTGGTAGTGTGGGAGACATCTACACCACATCTCCCCTCTGAGTGGTAGTGTGGGACACATCTACACCACATCCCCTCTGAGTGGTAGTGTGGGAGACATCTACACCACATCCCCCCTCTGAGTGGTAGTGTGGGAGACATCTACACCACATCCACCCTCTGAGTGGTAGTGTGGGAGACATCTACACCACATCCCCCTCTGAGTGGAATTGTGGGACACATCTACACCACATCCCCTCTGAGTGGTAGTGTGGGACACATCTACACCACATCCCCCCTCTGAGTGGTAGTGTGGGACACATCTACACCACATCCCCCCTCTGAGTGGTAGTGTGGGACACATCTACACCACATCCCCTCTGAGTGGTAGTGTAGGACACATCTACACCACATCCCCCCTCTGAGTGGTAGTGTGGGACATATCTACACCACATCCCCCCTCTGAGTGGTAGTGTGGGAGACATCTACACCACATCCCCTGTGAGTGGTAGTGTGGGACACATCTACACCACATCCCCCCTCTGAGTGGTAGTGTGGGACACATCTACACCACATCCCCTCTGAGTGATAGTGTGGGACACATCTACAGCACATCCCCCCTCTGAGTGGTAGTGTGGGACACATCTACACCACATCCCCTCTGAGTGGTAGCGTGGGACACATCTACACCACATCCCCCCTCTGAGTGGTAGTGTGGGACACATCTACACCACATCCCCTCTGAGTGGTAGTGTAGGAGACATCTACACCACATCCCCCACTCTGAGTTGTAGTGTGGGAGACATCTACACCACATCCCCCCTCTGAGTGGTAGTGTGGGACACATCTACACCACATCCCCTCTGAGTGGTAGTGTAGGAGACATCTACACCACATCCTCTCTGAGTGGTAGTGTAGGAGACATCTACACCACATCCCCCTCTGAGTGGTAGTGTAGGAGACATCTACACCACATCCCCCTCTGAGTGGTAGTGTAGGAGACATCTACACCACATCCCCCCTCTGAGTGGTAGTGTGGGACACATCTACACCACATCCCCTCTGAGTGGTAGTGTGGGACACATCTACACCACATCCCCCCTCTGAGTGGTAGTGTAGGAGACATCTACACCACATCCCCCCTCTGAGTGGTAGTGTGGGAGACATCTACACTATATCCCCTCTGAGTTGTAGTGTGGTAGAAATCTACACCACATCCCCTCTGAGTGGTAGTGTGGGAGACATCTACACCACATCCCCTCTGAGTGGCAGTGTGGGAGACATCTACACCACATCCCCTCTGATTGGTAGTGTGGGAGACATCTACACCACATCCACCCTCTGAGTGGTAGTGTGGGAGACATCTACACCACATCCCCTCTGAGTTGTAGTGTGGGAGAAATCTACACCACATCCCCTCTGAGTGGTAGTGTGGGAGACATCTACACCACATCCCCTCTGAGTGGCAGTCTGGGAGACATCTACACCACATCCCCCCTCTGAGTGGTAGTGTAGGAGACATCTACACCACATCCCCTCTGAGTGGTAGTGTGGGAGACATCTACACCACATCCCCTCTGAGTGGTAGTGTGGGAGACATCTACACCACATCCCCTCTGAGTGGTAATGTGGGACACATCTACACCACATCCCCTCTGAGTGGTAGTGTAGGAGACATCTACACCACATCCCCTCTGAGTGGTAGTGTGGGAGACATCTACACCACATCCCCCCACTGAGTGGTAGTGTGGGACACATCTACACCACATCCCCTCTGAGTGGTAGTGTGGGACACATCTACACCACATCCCCCCTCTGAGTGGTAGTGTGGGAGACATCTACACCACATCCCCTCTGAGTGGTATTGTAGGAGACATCTACACCACATCCCCCCCCCTCTGAGTGGTAGTGTAGGAGACATCTACACCACATCCCCCTCTGAGTGGTAGTGTGGGACATATCTACACCACATCCCCTCTGAGTGGTAGTGTAGTAGACATCTACACCACATCCCCCCTCTGAGTGGTAGTGTGGGACACATCTACACCACATCCCCCCTCTGAGTGGTAGTGTGGGACACATCTACACCACATCCCCCCTCTGAGTGGTAGTGTGGGACACATCTACACCACATCCCCCCTCTGAGTGGTAGTGAGGGAGACATCTATACCACATCGCCCCTCTGAGTGGTAGTGTGGGAGACATCTACACCACATCTCCCCTCTGAGTGGTAGTGTGGGACATATCTACACCACATCCCCTCTGAGTGGTAGTGTGGGACACATCTACACCACATCCCCCCTCTGAGTGGTAGTGTGGGACACATCTACACCACATCCCCCCTCTGAGTGGTAGTGTGGGACACATCTACACCACATCCCCTCTGAGTGGTAGTGTGGGACACATCTACACCACATCCCCCCTCTGAGTGGTAGTGTGGGACACATCTACACCACATCCCCCCTCTGAGTGGTAGTGTGGGAGACATCTACACCACATCCCCTCTGAGTGGTAGTGTAGGAGACATCTACACCACATCCCCCCTCTGAGTGGTAGTGTGGGACACATCTACACCACATCCCCTCTGAGTGGTAGTGTAGGAGACATCTACACCACATCCTCTCTGAGTGGTAGTGTAGGAGACATCTACACCACATCCCCCTCTGAGTGGTAGTGTAGGAGACATCTACACCACATCCCCCTCTGAGTGGTAGTGTAGGAGACATCTACACCACATCCCCCCTCTGAGTGGTAGTGTGGGACACATCTACACCACATCCCCTCTGAGTGGTAGTGTGGGACACATCTACACCACATCCCCCCTCTGAGTGGTAGTGTAGGAGACATCTACACCACATCCCCCCTCTGAGTGGTAGTGTGGGAGACATCTACACTATATCCCCTCTGAGTTGTAGTGTGGTAGAAATCTACACCACATCCCCTCTGAGTGGTAGTGTGGGAGACATCTACACCACATCCCCTCTGAGTGGCAGTGTGGGAGACATCTACACCACATCCCCTCTGAGTGGTAGTGTGGGAGACATCTACACCACATCCACCCTCTGAGTGGTAGTGTGGGAGACATCTACATCACATCCCCTCTGAGTTGTAGTGTGGGAGAAATCTACACCACATCCCCTCTGAGTGGTAGTGTGGGAGACATCTACACCACATCCCCTCTGAGTGGCAGTGTGGGAGACATCTACACCACATCCCCCCTCTGAGTGGTAGTGTAGGAGACATCTACACCACATCCCCTCTGAGTGGTAGTGTGGGAGACATCTACACCACATCCCCTCTGAGTGGTAGTGTGGGAGACATCTACACCACATCCCCTCTGAGTGGTAGTGTGGGACACATCTACACCACATCCCCCCTCTGAGTGGTAGTGTGGGACACATCTACACCACATCCCCCCTCTGAGTGGTAGTGTGGGAGACATCTACACCACATCCCCTCTGAGTGGTAGTGTAGGAGACATCTACACCACATCCCCCCTCTGAGTGGTAGTGTGGGACACATCTACACCACATCCCCTCTGAGTGGTAGTGTAGGAGACATCTACACCACATCCTCTCTGAGTGGTAGTGTAGGAGACATCTACACCACATCCCCCTCTGAGTGGTAGTGTAGGAGACATCTACACCACATCCCCCTCTGAGTGGTAGTGTAGGAGACATCTACACCACATCCCCCCTCTGAGTGGTAGTGTGGGACACATCTACACCACATCCCCTCTGAGTGGTAGTGTGGGACACATCTACACCACATCCCCCCTCTGAGTGGTAGTGTAGGAGACATCTACACCACATCCCCCCTCTGAGTGGTAGTGTGGGAGACATCTACACTATATCCCCTCTGAGTTGTAGTGTGGTAGAAATCTACACCACATCCCCCCTCTGAGTGGTAGTGTGGGACACATCTACACCACATCCCCCCTCTGAGTGGTAGTGTGGGAGACATCTACACCACATCCCCTCTGAGTGGTAGTGTAGGAGACATCTACACCACATCCCCCCTCTGAGTGGTAGTGTGGGACACATCTACACCACATCCCCTCTGAGTGGTAGTGTAGGAGACATCTACACCACATCCTCTCTGAGTGGTAGTGTAGGAGACATCTACACCACATCCCCCTCTGAGTGGTAGTGTAGGAGACATCTACACCACATCCCCCTCTGAGTGGTAGTGTAGGAGACATCTACACCACATCCCCCCTCTGAGTGGTAGTGTGGGACACATCTACACCACATCCCCTCTGAGTGGTAGTGTGGGACACATCTACACCACATCCCCCCTCTGAGTGGTAGTGTAGGAGACATCTACACCACATCCCCCCTCTGAGTGGTAGTGTGGGAGACATCTACACTATATCCCCTCTGAGTTGTAGTGTGGTAGAAATCTACACCACATCCCCTCTGAGTGGTAGTGTGGGAGACATCTACACCACATCCCCTCTGAGTGGCAGTGTGGGAGACATCTACACCACATCCCCTCTGAGTGGTAGTGTGGGAGACATCTACACCACATCCACCCTCTGAGTGGTAGTGTGGGAGACATCTACATCACATCCCCTCTGAGTTGTAGTGTGGGAGAAATCTACACCACATCCCCTCTGAGTGGTAGTGTGGGAGACATCTACACCACATCCCCTCTGAGTGGCAGTGTGGGAGACATCTACACCACATCCCCCCTCTGAGTGGTAGTGTAGGAGACATCTACACCACATCCCCTCTGAGTGGTAGTGTGGGAGACATCTACACCACATCCCCTCTGAGTGGTAGTGTGGGAGACATCTACACCACATCCCCTCTGAGTGGTAGTGTGGGACACATCTACACCACATCCCCCCTCTGAGTGGTAGTGTGGGACACATCTACACCACATCCCCCCTCTGAGTGGTAGTGTGGGAGACATCTACACCACATCCCCTCTGAGTGGTAGTGTAGGAGACATCTACACCACATCCCCCCTCTGAGTGGTAGTGTGGGACACATCTACACCACATCCCCTCTGAGTGGTAGTGTAGGAGACATCTACACCACATCCTCTCTGAGTGGTAGTGTAGGAGACATCTACACCACATCCCCCTCTGAGTGGTAGTGTAGGAGACATCTACACCACATCCCCCTCTGAGTGGTAGTGTAGGAGACATCTACACCACATCCCCCCTCTGAGTGGTAGTGTGGGACACATCTACACCACATCCCCTCTGAGTGGTAGTGTGGGACACATCTACACCACATCCCCCCTCTGAGTGGTAGTGTAGGAGACATCTACACCACATCCCCCCTCTGAGTGGTAGTGTGGGAGACATCTACACTATATCCCCTCTGAGTTGTAGTGTGGTAGAAATCTACACCACATCCCCTCTGAGTGGTAGTGTGGGAGACATCTACACCACATCCCCTCTGAGTGGCAGTGTGGGAGACATCTACACCACATCCCCTCTGATTGGTAGTGTGGGAGACATCTACACCACATCCACCCTCTGAGTGGTAGTGTGGGAGACATCTACACCACATCCCCTCTGAGTTGTAGTGTGGGAGAAATCTACACCACATCCCCTCTGAGTGGTAGTGTGGGAGACATCTACACCACATCCCCTCTGAGTGGCAGTGTGGGAGACATCTACACCACATCCCCCCTCTGAGTGGTAGTGTAGGAGACATCTACACCACATCCCCTCTGAGTGGTAGTGTGGGAGACATCTACACCACATCCCCTCTGAGTGGTAGTGTGGGAGACATCTACACCACATCCCCTCTGAGTGGTAATGTGGGACACATCTACACCACATCCCCTCTGAGTGGTAGTGTAGGAGACATCTACACCACATCCCCTCTGAGTGGTAGTGTGGGAGACATCTACACCACATCCCCCCACTGAGTGGTAGTGTGGGACACATCTACACCACATCCCCTCTGAGTGGTAGTGTGGGACACATCTACACCACATCCCCCCTCTGAGTGGTAGTGTGGGAGACATCTACACCACATCCCCTCTGAGTGGTATTGTAGGAGACATCTACACCACATCCCCCCCCCTCTGAGTGGTAGTGTAGGAGACATCTACACCACATCCCCCTCTGAGTGGTAGTGTGGGACATATCTACACCACATCCCCCCTCTGAGTGGTAGTGTAGGAGACATCTACACCACATCCCCTCTGAGTGGTAGTGTAGTAGACATCTACACCACATCCCCCCTCTGAGTGGTAGTGTAGGAGACATCTACACCACATCCCCTCTGAGTGGTAGTGTGGGACACATCTACACCACATCCCCCCTCTGAGTGGTAGTGTGGGACACATCTACACCACATCCCCCCTCTGAGTGGTAGTGTGGGACACATCTACACCACATCCCCCCTCTGAGTGGTAGTGTGGGACACATCTACACCACATCCCCCCTCTGAGTGGTAGTGAGGGAGACATCTATACCACATCGCCCCTCTGAGTGGTAGTGTGGGAGACATCTACACCACATCTCCCCTCTGAGTGGTAGTGTGGGACACATCTACACCACATCCCCTCTGAGTGGTAGTGTGGGACACATCTACACCACATCCCCCCTCTGAGTGGTAGTGTGGGACACATCTACACCACATCCCCCCTCTGAGTGGTAGTGTGGGACACATCTACACCACATCCCCTCTGAGTGGTAGTGTGGGACACATCTACACCACAACCCCCCTCTGAGTGGTAGTGTGGGACACATCTACACCACATCCCCCCTCTGAGTGGTAGTGTGGGAGACATCTACACCACATCCCCTCTGAGTGGTAGTGTAGGAGACATCTACACCACATCCCCCCTCTGAGTGGTAGTGTGGGACACATCTACACCACATCCCCTCTGAGTGGTAGTGTAGGAGACATCTACACCACATCCTCTCTGAGTGGTAGTGTAGGAGACATCTACACCACATCCCCCTCTGAGTGGTAGTGTAGGAGACATCTACACCACATCCCCCTCTGAGTGGTAGTGTAGGAGACATCTACACCACATCCCCCCTCTGAGTGGTAGTGTGGGACACATCTACACCACATCCCCTCTGAGTGGTAGTGTGGGACACATCTACACCACATCCCCCCTCTGAGTGGTAGTGTAGGAGACATCTACACCACATCCCCCCTCTGAGTGGTAGTGTGGGAGACATCTACACTATATCCCCTCTGAGTTGTAGTGTGGTAGAAATCTACACCACATCCCCTCTGAGTGGTAGTGTGGGAGACATCTACACCACATCCCCTCCGAGTGGCAGTGTGGGAGACATCTACACCACATCCCCTCTGAGTGGTAGTGTGGGAGACATCTACACCACATCCACCCTCTGAGTGGTAGTGTGGGAGACATCTACATCACATCCCCTCTGAGTTGTAGTGTGGGAGAAATCTACACCACATCCCCTCTGAGTGGTAGTGTGGGAGACATCTACACTACATCCCCTCTGAGTGGCAGTGTGGGAGACATCTACACCACATCCCCCCTCTGAGTGGTAGTGTAGGAGACATCTACACCACATCCCCTCTGAGTGGTAGTGTGGGAGACATCTACACCACATCCCCTCTGAGTGGTAGTGTGGGAGACATCTACACCACATCCCCTCTGAGTGGTAGTGTGGGACACATCTACACCACATCCCCTCTGAGTGGTAGTGTAGGAGACATCTACACCACATCCCCTCTGAGTGGTAGTGTGGGAGACATCTACACCACATCCCCCCACTGAGTGGTAGTGTGGGACACATCTACACCACATCCCCTCTGAGTGGTAGTGTGGGACACATCTACACCACATCCCCCCTCTGAGTGGTAGTGTGGGAGACATCTACACCACATCCCCTCTGAGTGGTATTGTAGGAGACATCTACACCACATCCCCCCCCCCTCTGAGTGGTAGTGTAGGAGACATCTACACCACATCCCCCTCTGAGTGGTAGTGTGGGACATATCTACACCACATCCCCCCTCTGAGTGGTAGTGTAGGAGACATCTACACCACATCCCCTCTGAGTGGTAGTGTAGTAGACATCTACACCACATCCCCCCTCTGAGTGGTAGTGTAGGAGACATCTACACCACATCCCCTCTGAGTGGTAGTGTGGGACACATCTACACCACATCCCCCCTCTGAGTGGTAGTGTGGGACACATCTACACCACATCCCCCCTCTGAGTGGTAGTGTGGGACACATCTACACCACCTCCCTCCTTTGAGTGCTAGTGCGGGACACATCTACACCACATCCCCCCTCTGAGTGGTAGTGTGGGACACATCTACACCACATCCCCCCTCTGAGTGGTAGTGAGGGAGACATCTATACCACATCGCCCCTCTGAGTGGTAGTGTGGGAGACATCTACACCACATCTCCCCTCTGAGTGGTAGTGTGGGACACATCTACACCACATCCCCTCTGAGTGGTAGTGTGGGAGACATCTACACCACATCCCCCCTCTGAGTGGTAGTGTACGAGACATCTACACCACATCCCCCTCTGAGTGGTAGTGTAGGAGACATCTACACCACATCCCCTCTGAGTGGTAGTGTAGGAGACATCTACACCACATCCCCTCTGAATGTGTAGTGTAGTAGACATCTACACCACATCCCCCCTCTGAGTGGTAGTGTGGGAGACATCTACACCACATCCACCCTCTGAGTGGTAGTGTGGGAGACATCTACACCACATCCCCCTCTGTTTGGAATTGTGGGACACATCTACACCACATCCCCTCTGAGTTGTAGTGTGGGACACATCTACACCACATCCCCCCTCTGAGTGGTAGTGTGGGACACATCTACACCACATCCCCCCTCTGAGTGGTAGTGTGGGACACATCTACACCACATCCCCTCTGAGTGGTAGTGTAGGACACATCTACACCACATCCCCCCTCTGAGTGGTAGTGTGGGACACATCTACACCACATCCCCCCTCTGAGTGGTAGTGTGGGAGACATCTACACCACATCCCCTGTGAGTGGTAGTGTGGGACACATCTACACCACATCCCCTCTGAGTGGTAGTGTGGGACACATCTACACCACATCCCCCCTCTGAGTGGTAGTGTGGGACACATCTACACCACATCCCCTCTGAGTGGTAGTGTGGGACACATCTACACCACATCCCCCCTCTGAGTGGTAGTGTGGGACACATCTACACCACATCCCCTCTGAGTGGTAGTGTAGGAGACATCTACACCACATCCCCCACTCTGAGTTGTAGTGTGGGAGACATCTACACCACATCCACCCTCTGAGTGGTAGTGTGGGAGACATCTACACCACATCCCCCTCTGAGTGGTAGTGTGGGACACATCTACACCACATCCCCTCTGAGTGGTAGTGTGGGACACATCTACACCACATCCCCCCTCTGAGTGGTAGTGTGGGACACATCTACACCACATCCCCCCTCTGAGTGGTAGTGTGGGACACATCTACACCACATCCCCTCTGAGTGGTAGTGTGGGACACATCTACACCACATCCCCCCTCTGCGTGGTAGTGTGGGACACATCTACACCACATCCCCCCTCTGAGTGGTAGTGTGGGAGACATCCACACCACATCCCCTCTGAGTGGTAGTGTAGGAGACATCTACACCACATCCCCCCTCTGAGTGGTAGTGTGGGACACATCTACACCACATCCCCTCTGAGTGGTAGTGTAGGAGACATCTACACCACATCCTCTCTGAGTGGTAGTGTAGGAGACATCTACACCACATCCCCCTCTGAGTGGTAGTGTAGGAGACATCTACACCACATCCCCCTCTGAGTGGTAGTGTAGGAGACATCTACACCACATCCCCCCTCTGAGTGGTAGTGTGGGACACATCTACACCACATCCCCTCTGAGTGGTAGTGTGGGACACATCTACACCACATCCCCCCTCTGAGTGGTAGTGTAGGAGACATCTACACCACATCCCCCCTCTGAGTGGTAGTGTGGGAGACATCTACACTATATCCCCTCTGAGTTGTAGTGTGGTAGAAATCTACACCACATCCCCTCTGAGTGGTAGTGTGGGAGACATCTACACCACATCCCCTCTGAGTGGCAGTGTGGGAGACATCTACACCACATCCCCTCTGAGTGGTAGTGTGGGAGACATCTACACCACATCCACCCTCTGAGTGGTAGTGTGGGAGACATCTACACCACATCCCCTCTGAGTTGTAGTGTGGGAGAAATCTACACCACATCCCCTCTGAGTGGTAGTGTGGGAGACATCTACACCACATCCCCTCTGAGTGGCAGTGTGGGAGACATCTACACCACATCCCCTCTGAGTGGTAGTGTGGGAGACATCTACACCACATCCCCCTCTGAGTGGTAGTGTGGTACACATCTACACCACATCCCCTCTGAGTGGTAGTGTGGGAGACATCTACACCACATCCCCCCTCTGAGTGGTAGTGTGGGAGACATTTACACCACATCCCCTCTGAGACGTAGTGTGGGAGACATCTACATCACATCCCCTCTGAGTGGCAGTGTGGGAGACATCTACAACACATCCCCTCAGAGTGGTAGTGTAGGACACATCTACACCACATCCCCTCTGAGTTGTAGTGTGGGACACATCTACACCACATCCCCTCTGAGTGGTAGTGTAGGAGACATCTACACCACATCCCCTCTGAGTGGTAGTGTGGGAGACATCTACACCACATCCCCCCACTGAGTGGTAGTGTGGGACACATCTACACCACATCCCCTCTGAGTGGTAGTGTGGGACACATCTACACCACATCCCCCCTCTGAGTGGTAGTGTGGGAGACATCTACACCACATCCCCTCTGAGTGGTATTGTAGGAGACATCTACACCACATCCCCCCCCCTCTGAGTGGTAGTGTAGGAGACATCTACACCACATCCCCCTCTGAGTGGTAGTGTGGGACATATCTACACCACATCCCCCCTCTGAGTGGTAGTGTAGGAGACATCTACACCACATCCCCTCTGAGTGGTAGTGTAGTAGACATCTACACCACATCCCCCCTCTGAGTGGTAGTGTAGGAGACATCTACACCACATCCCCTCTGAGTGGTAGTGTGGGACACATCTACACCACATCCCCCCTCTGAGTGGTAGTGTGGGACACATCTACACCACATCCCCCCTCTGAGTGGTAGTGTGGGACACATCTACACCACATCCCCCCTCTGAGTGGTAGTGTGGGACACATCTACACCACATCCCCCCTCTGAGTGGTAGTGAGGGAGACATCTATACCACATCGCCCCTCTGAGTGGTAGTGTGGGAGACATCTACACCACATCTCCCCTCTGAGTGGTAGTGTGGGACACATCTACACCACATCCCCTCTGAGTGGTAGTGTGGGACACATCTACACCACATCCCCCCTCTGAGTGGTAGTGTGGGACACATCTACACCACATCCCCCCTCTGAGTGGTAGTGTGGGACACATCTACACCACATCCCCTCTGAGTGGTAGTGTGGGACACATCTACACCACAACCCCCCTCTGAGTGGTAGTGTGGGACACATCTACACCACATCCCCCCTCTGAGTGGTAGTGTGGGAGACATCTACACCACATCCCCTCTGAGTGGTAGTGTAGGAGACATCTACACCACATCCCCCCTCTGAGTGGTAGTGTGGGACACATCTACACCACATCCCCTCTGAGTGGTAGTGTAGGAGACATCTACACCACATCCTCTCTGAGTGGTAGTGTAGGAGACATCTACACCACATCCCCCTCTGAGTGGTAGTGTAGGAGACATCTACACCACATCCCCCTCTGAGTGGTAGTGTAGGAGACATCTACACCACATCCCCCCTCTGAGTGGTAGTGTGGGACACATCTACACCACATCCCCTCTGAGTGGTAGTGTGGGACACATCTACACCACATCCCCCCTCTGAGTGGTAGTGTAGGAGACATCTACACCACATCCCCCCTCTGAGTGGTAGTGTGGGAGACATCTACACTATATCCCCTCTGAGTTGTAGTGTGGTAGAAATCTACACCACATCCCCTCTGAGTGGTAGTGTGGGAGACATCTACACCACATCCCCTCTGAGTGGCAGTGTGGGAGACATCTACACCACATCCCCTCTGAGTGGTAGTGTGGGAGACATCTACACCACATCCACCCTCTGAGTGGTAGTGTGGGAGACATCTACATCACATCCCCTCTGAGTTGTAGTGTGGGAGAAATCTACACCACATCCCCTCTGAGTGGTAGTGTGGGAGACATCTACACTACATCCCCTCTGAGTGGCAGTGTGGGAGACATCTACACCACATCCCCCCTCTGAGTGGTAGTGTAGGAGACATCTACACCACATCCCCTCTGAGTGGTAGTGTGGGAGACATCTACACCACATCCCCTCTGAGTGGTAGTGTGGGAGACATCTACACCACATCCCCTCTGAGTGGTAGTGTGGGACACATCTACACCACATCCCCTCTGAGTGGTAGTGTAGGAGACATCTACACCACATCCCCTCTGAGTGGTAGTGTGGGAGACATCTACACCACATCCCCCCACTGAGTGGTAGTGTGGGACACATCTACACCACATCCCCTCTGAGTGGTAGTGTGGGACACATCTACACCACATCCCCCCTCTGAGTGGTAGTGTGGGAGACATCTACACCACATCCCCTCTGAGTGGTATTGTAGGAGACATCTACACCACATCCCCCCCCCTCTGAGTGGTAGTGTAGGAGACATCTACACCACATCCCCCTCTGAGTGGTAGTGTGGGACATATCTACACCACATCCCCCCTCTGAGTGGTAGTGTAGGAGACATCTACACCACATCCCCTCTGAGTGGTAGTGTAGTAGACATCTACACCACATCCCCCCTCTGAGTGGTAGTGTAGGAGACATCTACACCACATCCCCTCTGAGTGGTAGTGTGGGACACATCTACACCACATCCCCCCTCTGAGTGGTAGTGTGGGACACATCTACACCACATCCCCCCTCTGAGTGGTAGTGTGGGACACATCTACACCACCTCCCTCCTTTGAGTGCTAGTGCGGGACACATCTACACCACATCCCCCCTCTGAGTGGTAGTGTGGGACACATCTACACCACATCCCCCCTCTGAGTGGTAGTGAGGGAGACATCTATACCACATCGCCCCTCTGAGTGGTAGTGTGGGAGACATCTACACCACATCTCCCCTCTGAGTGGTAGTGTGGGACACATCTACACCACATCCCCTCTGAGTGGTAGTGTGGGAGACATCTACACCACATCCCCCCTCTGAGTGGTAGTGTACGAGACATCTACACCACATCCCCCTCTGAGTGGTAGTGTAGGAGACATCTACACCACATCCCCTCTGAGTGGTAGTGTAGGAGACATCTACACCACATCCCCTCTGAATGTGTAGTGTAGTAGACATCTACACCACATCCCCCCTCTGAGTGGTAGTGTGGGAGACATCTACACCACATCCACCCTCTGAGTGGTAGTGTGGGAGACATCTACACCACATCCCCCTCTGTTTGGAATTGTGGGACACATCTACACCACATCCCCTCTGAGTTGTAGTGTGGGACACATCTACACCACATCCCCCCTCTGAGTGGTAGTGTGGGACACATCTACACCACATCCCCCCTCTGAGTGGTAGTGTGGGACACATCTACACCACATCCCCTCTGAGTGGTAGTGTAGGACACATCTACACCACATCCCCCCTCTGAGTGGTAGTGTGGGACACATCTACACCACATCCCCCCTCTGAGTGGTAGTGTGGGAGACATCTACACCACATCCCCTGTGAGTGGTAGTGTGGGACACATCTACACCACATCCCCTCTGAGTGGTAGTGTGGGACACATCTACACCACATCCCCCCTCTGAGTGGTAGTGTGGGACACATCTACACCACATCCCCTCTGAGTGGTAGTGTGGGACACATCTACACCACATCCCCCCTCTGAGTGGTAGTGTGGGACACATCTACACCACATCCCCTCTGAGTGGTAGTGTAGGAGACATCTACACCACATCCCCCACTCTGAGTTGTAGTGTGGGAGACATCTACACCACATCCACCCTCTGAGTGGTAGTGTGGGAGACATCTACACCACATCCCCCTCTGAGTGGTAGTGTGGGACACATCTACACCACATCCCCTCTGAGTGGTAGTGTGGGACACATCTACACCACATCCCCCCTCTGAGTGGTAGTGTGGGACACATCTACACCACATCCCCCCTCTGAGTGGTAGTGTGGGACACATCTACACCACATCCCCTCTGAGTGGTAGTGTGGGACACATCTACACCACATCCCCCCTCTGCGTGGTAGTGTGGGACACATCTACACCACATCCCCCCTCTGAGTGGTAGTGTGGGAGACATCCACACCACATCCCCTCTGAGTGGTAGTGTAGGAGACATCTACACCACATCCCCCCTCTGAGTGGTAGTGTGGGACACATCTACACCACATCCCCTCTGAGTGGTAGTGTAGGAGACATCTACACCACATCCTCTCTGAGTGGTAGTGTAGGAGACATCTACACCACATCCCCCTCTGAGTGGTAGTGTAGGAGACATCTACACCACATCCCCCTCTGAGTGGTAGTGTAGGAGACATCTACACCACATCCCCCCTCTGAGTGGTAGTGTGGGACACATCTACACCACATCCCCTCTGAGTGGTAGTGTGGGACACATCTACACCACATCCCCCCTCTGAGTGGTAGTGTAGGAGACATCTACACCACATCCCCCCTCTGAGTGGTAGTGTGGGAGACATCTACACTATATCCCCTCTGAGTTGTAGTGTGGTAGAAATCTACACCACATCCCCTCTGAGTGGTAGTGTGGGAGACATCTACACCACATCCCCTCTGAGTGGCAGTGTGGGAGACATCTACACCACATCCCCTCTGAGTGGTAGTGTGGGAGACATCTACACCACATCCACCCTCTGAGTGGTAGTGTGGGAGACATCTACACCACATCCCCTCTGAGTTGTAGTGTGGGAGAAATCTACACCACATCCCCTCTGAGTGGTAGTGTGGGAGACATCTACACCACATCCCCTCTGAGTGGCAGTGTGGGAGACATCTACACCACATCCCCTCTGAGTGGTAGTGTGGGAGACATCTACACCACATCCCCCTCTGAGTGGTAGTGTGGTACACATCTACACCACATCCCCTCTGAGTGGTAGTGTGGGAGACATCTACACCACATCCCCCCTCTGAGTGGTAGTGTGGGAGACATTTACACCACATCCCCTCTGAGACGTAGTGTGGGAGACATCTACATCACATCCCCTCTGAGTGGCAGTGTGGGAGACATCTACAACACATCCCCTCAGAGTGGTAGTGTAGGACACATCTACACCACATCCCCTCTGAGTGGTAATGTAGGACACATCTACACACCATCCCCTCTGAGTGGTAGTGTAGGAGACATCTACACCACATCCCCTCTGAGTTGTAGTGTGGGACACATCTACACCACATCCCCCCTCTGAGTGGTAGTGTGGGAGACATCTACACCACATCCCCCCTCTGAGTGGCAGTGTAGGAGACATCTACACCACATCCCCTCTGAGTGGTAGTGTGGGACACATCTACACCACATCCCCCCCTCTGAGTGGTAGTGTAGGAGACATCTACACCACATCCCCTCTGAGTGGTAGTGTAGGACACATCTACACCACATCCCCTCTGAGTGGTAGTGTAGGAGACATCTACACCACATCCCCTCTGAGTGGTAGTGTGGGACACATCTACACCACATCCCCCCCTCTGAGTGGTAGTGTGGGAGACATCTACACCACATCCCCTCTGAGTGGTAGTGTAGGAGACATCTACACCACATCCCCTCTGAGTGGTAGTGTGGGACACATCTACACCACACCCCCCCTCTGAGTGGTAGTGTAGGAGACATCTACACCACATCCCCCCACTGAGTGGTAGTGTAGGAGACATCTACACCACATCCCCCCTCTGAGTGGTAGTGTAGGAGACATCTACACCACATCCCCTCTGAGTGGTAGTGTGGGAGACATCTACATCACATCCCCTCTGAGTGGTAGTGTGGGAGACATCTACACCACATCCCCTCTGAGTGGTAGTGTGGGACACATCTACACCACATCCCCTCTGAGTGGTAGTGTAGGAGACATCTACACCACATCCCCTCTGAGTGGTAGTGTGGGAGACATCTACACCACATCCCCCCACTGAGTGGTAGTGTGGGACACATCTACACCACATCCCCCCTCTGAGTGGTAGTGTGGGAGACATCTACACCACATCCCCTCTGAGTGGTATTGTAGGAGACATCTACACCACATCCCCCCCCTCTGAGTGGTAGTGTAGGAGACATCTACACCACATCCCCCTCTGAGTGGTAGTGTGGGACATATCTACACCACATCCCCCCTCTGAGTGGTAGTGTAGGAGACATCTACACCACATCCCCTCTGAGTGGTAGTGTAGTAGACATCTACACCACATCCCCCCTCTGAGTGGTAGTGTTGCCGACATCTACACCACATCCCCTCTGAGTGGTAGTGTGGGACACATCTACACCACATCCCCCCTCTGAGTGGTAGTGTGGGACACATCTACACCACATCCCCCCTCTGAGTGGTAGTGTGGGACACATCTACATCACCTCCCTCCTCTGAGTGGTAGTGCGGGACACATCTACACCACATCCCCCCTCTGAGTGGTAGTGTGGGACACATCTACACCACATCCCCCCTCTGAGTGGTAGTGAGGGAGACATCTATACCACATCGCCCCTCTGAGTGGTAGTGTGGGAGACATCTACACCACATCTCCCCTCTGAGTGGTAGTGTGGGACACATCTACACCACATCCCCTCTGAGTGGTAGTGTGGGAGACATCTACACCACCTCCCCCCTCTGAGTGGTAGTGTACGAGACATCTACACCACATCCCCCCTCTGAGTGGTAGTGTAGGAGACATCTTCACCACATCCCCTCTGAGTGGTAGTGTAGGAGACATCTACACCACATCCCCTCTGAGTGTGTAGTGTAGGAGACATCTACACCACATCCCCCCTCTGAGTGGTAGTGTGGGAGACATCTACACCACATCCCCTCTGAGTTGTAGTGTGGGAGAAATCTACACCACATCCCCTCTGAGTGGTAGTGTGGGAGACATCTACACCACATCCCCTCTGAGTGGCAGTGTGGGAGACATCTACACCACATCCCCCCTCAGAGTGGTAGTGTGGGACACATCTACACCACATCCACCCTCTGAGTGGAAATGTGGGAGACATCTACACCACATCCCCCTCTGAGTGGTAGTGTGGGACACATCTACACCACATCCCCTCTGAGTGGTAGTGTGGAACACATCTACACCACATCCCCCCTCTGAGTGGTAGTGTGGGACACATTTACACCACATCCCCCCTCTGAGTGGTAGTGTGGGACACATCTACACCACATCCCCTCTGAGTGGTAGTGTGGGACACATCTACACCACATCCCCCCTCTGAGTGGTAGTGTAGGAGACATCTACACCACATCCCCCCTCTGAGTGGTAGTGTGGGAGACACCTACACTATATCCCCTCTGAGTTGTAGTGTGGGAGAAATCTACACCACATCCCCTCTGAGTGGTAGTGTGGGAGACATCTACACCACATCCCCTCTGAGTGGCAGTGTGGGAGACATCTACACCACATCCCCTCTGAGTGGTAGTGTGGGAGACATCTACACCACATCCACCCTCTGAGTGGTAGTGTGGGAGACATCTACACCACATCCCCTCTGAGTTGTAGTGTGGGAGAAATCTACAGCACATCCCCTCTAAGTGGTAGTGTGGGAGACATCTACACCACATCCCCTCTGAGTGGCAGTCTGGGAGACATCTACACCACATCCCCTCTGAGTGGTAGTGTGGGAGACATCTACACCACATCCCCCTCTGAGTGGTAGTGTGGTACACATCTACACCACATCCCTTCTGAGTGGTAGTGTTGGAGACATCTACACCACATCCCCCCTCTGAGTGGTGGTGTGGGAGACATTTACACCACATCCCCTCTGAGAGGTAGTGTGGGAGACATCTACATCACATCCCCTCTGAGTGGCTGTGTGGGAGACATCTACAACACATCCCCTCTGAGTGGTAGTGTAGGACACATCTACACCACATCCCCTCTGAGTGGTAATGTAGGACACATCTACACCACATCCCCCCTCTGAGTGGTGGTGTGGGAGACATTTACACCACATCCCCTCTGAGAGGTAGTGTGGGAGACATCTACATCACATCCCCTCTGAGTGGCAGTGTGGGAGACATCTACACCACATCCCCTCTGAGTGGCAGTGTGGGAGACATCTACACCACATCCCCCCTCTGAGTGGTAGTGTGGGACACATTTACACCACATCCCCCCTCTGAGTGGTAGTGTGGGACACATCTACACCACATCCCCTCTGAGTGGTAATGTAGGACACATCTACACCACATCCCCTCTGAGTGGTAGTGTAGGAGACATCTACACCACATCCCCTCTGAGTTGTAGTGTGGGACACATCTACACCACATCCCCCCTCTGAGTGGTAGTGTGGGAGACATCTACACCACATCCCCCCTCTGAGTGGCAGTGTAGGAGACATCTACACCACATCCCCTCTGAGTGGTAGTGTGGGACACATCTACACCACATCCCCCCCTCTGAGTGGTAGTGTAGGAGACATCTACACCACATCCCCTCTGAGTGGTAGTGTAGGACACATCTACACCACATCCCCTCTGAGTGGTAGTGTAGGAGACATCTACACCACATCCCCTCTGAGTGGTAGTGTGGGACACATCTACACCACATCCCCCCCTCTGAGTGGTAGTGTGGGAGACATCTACACCACATCCCCTCTGAGTGGTAGTGTAGGAGACATCTACACCACATCCCCTCTGAGTGGTAGTGTGGGACACATCTACACCACATCCCCCCTCTGAGTGGTAGTGTGGGAGACATCTACACCACATCCCCCCTCTGAGTGGCAGTGTAGGAGACATCTACACCACATCCCCTCTGAGTGGTAGTGTGGGACACATCTACACCACATCCCCCCCTCTGAGTGGTAGTGTAGGAGACATCTACACCACATCCCCTCTGAGTGGTAGTGTAGGACACATCTACACCACATCCCCTCTGAGTGGTAGTGTAGGAGACATCTACACCACATCTCCTCTGAGTGGTAGTGTGGGACACATCTACACCACATCCCCCCCTCTGAGTGGTAGTGTGGGAGACATCTACACCACATCCCCTCTGAGTGGTAGTGTAGGAGACATCTACACCACATCCCCTCTGAGTGGTAGTGTGGGACACATCTACACCACACCCCCCCTCTGAGTGGTAGTGTAGGAGACATCTACACCACATCCCCCCACTGAGTGGTAGTGTAGGAGACATCTACACCACATCCCCCCTCTGAGTGGTAGTGTAGGAGACATCTACACCACATCCCCTCTGAGTGGTAGTGTGGGAGACATCTACACCACATCCCCTCTGAGTGGTAGTGTGGGAGACATCTACACCACATCCCCTCTGAGTGGTAGTGTGGGACACATCTACACCACATCCCCTCTGAGTGGTAGTGTGGGAGACATCTACACCACATCCCCTCTGAGTGGTAGTGTGGGAGACATCTACACCACATCCCCTCTGAGTGGTAGTGTGGGAGACATCTACACCACATCCCCTCTGAGTGGTAGTGTGGGAGACATCTACACCACATCCCCTCTGAGTGGAAGTGTGGGACACATCTACACCACATCCCCCCTCTGAGTGGTAGTGTAGGAGACATCTACACCACATCCCCTCTGAGTGGTAGTGTAGTAGACATCTACACCACATCCCCCCTCTGAGTGGTAGTGTAGGAGACATCTACACCACATCCCCTCTGAGTGGTAGTGTGGGACACATCTACACCACATCCCCCCTCTGAGTGGTAGTGTGGGACACATCTACACCACATCCCCCCTCTGAGTGGTAGTGTGGTACACATCTACACCACCTCCCTCCTCTGAGTGGTAGTGCGGGACACATCTACACCACATCCCCCCTCTGAGTGGTAGTGTGGGACACATCTACACCACATCCCCCCTCTGAGTGGTAGTGAGGGAGACATCTATACCACATCGCCCCTCTGAGTGGTAGTGTGGGAGACATCTACACCACATCTCCCCTCTGAGTGGTAGTGTGGGACACATCTACACCACATCCCCTCTGAGTGGTAGTGTGGGAGACATCTACACCACATCCCCCCTCTGAGTGGTAGTGTACGAGACATCTACACCACATCCCCCCTCTGAGTGGTAGTGTAGGAGACATCTTCACCACATCCCCTCTGAGTGGTAGTGTAGGAGACATCTACACCACATCCCCTCTGAGTGTGTAGTGTAGGAGACATCTACACCACATCCCCTCTGAGTTGTAGTGTGGGAGAAATCTACACCACATCCCCTCTGAGTGGTAGTGTGGGAGACATCTACACCACATCCCCTCTGAGTGGCAGTGTGGGAGACATCTACACCACATCCCCCCTCTGAGTGGTAGTGTGGGACACATCTACACCACATCCACCCTCTGAGTGGTAGTGTACGAGACATCTACACCACATCCCCCCTCTGAGTGGTAGTGTAGGAGACATCTTCACCACATCCCCTCTGAGTGGTAGTGTAGGAGACATCTACACCACATCCCCCCTCTGAGTGGTAGTGTGGGAGACATCTACACCACATCCCCTCTGAGTTGTAGTGTGGGAGAAATCTACACCACATCCCCTCTGAGTGGTAGTGTGGGAGACATCTACACCACATCCCCTCTGAGTGGCAGTGTGGGAGACATCTACACCACATCCCCCCTCTGAGTGGTAGTGTGGGACACATCTACACCACATCCACCCTCTGAGTGGAAATGTGGGAGACATCTACACCACATCCCCCTCTGAGTGGTAGTGTGGGACACATCTACACCACATCCCCTCTGAGTGGTAGTGTGGGACACAACTACACCACATCCCCCCTCTGAGTGGTAGTGTGGGACACATTTACACCACATCCCCCCTCTGAGTGGTAGTGTGGGACACATCTACACCACATCCCCTCTGAGTGGTAGTGTGGGAGACATCTACACCACATCCCCCCTCTGAGTGGTGGTGTGGGAGACATTTACACCACATCCCCTCTGAGAGGTAGTGTGGGAGACATCTACATCACATCCCCTCTGAGTGGCAGTGTGGGAGACATCTACAACACATCCCCTCTGAGTGGTAGTGTAGGACACATCTACACCACATCCCCTCTGAGTGGCAGTGTGGGAGACATCTACACCACATCCCCTCTGAGTGGTAGTGTGGGAGACATCTACACCACATCCCCCTCTGAGTGGTAGTGTGGTACACATCTACACCACATCCCCTCTGAGTGGTAGTGTTGGAGACATCTACACCACATCCCCCCTCTGAGTGGTGGTGTGGGAGACATTTACACCACATCCCCTCTGAGCGGTAGTGTGGGAGACATCTACATCACATCCCCTCTGAGTGGCAGTGTGGGAGACATCTACAACACATCCCCTCTGAGTGGCAGTGTGGGAGACATCTACACCACATCCCCCCTCTGAGTGGTAGTGTGGGACACATCTACACCACATCCACCCTCTGAGTGGAAATGTGGGAGACATCTACACCACATCCCCCTCTGAGTGGTAGTGTGGGACACATCTACACCACATCCCCTCTGAGTGGTAGTGTGGGACACATCTACACCACATCCCCCCTCTGAGTGGTAGTGTGGGACACATTTACACCACATCCCCCCTCTGAGTGGTAGTGTGGGACACATCTACACCACATCCCCTCTGAGTGGTAGTGTGGGACACATCTACACCACATCCCCCCTCTGAGTGGTAGTGTGGGACACATCTACACCACATCCCCCCTCTGAGTGGTAGTGTGGGAGACATCTACACCACATCCCCTCTGAGTTGTAGTGTGGGAGAAATCTACACCACATCCCCTCTAAGTGGTAGTGTGGGAGACATCTACACCACATCCCCTCTGAGTGGCAGTGTGGGAGACATCTACACCACATCCCCTCTGAGTGGTAGTGTGGGAGACATCTACACCACATCCCCCTCTGAGTGGTAGTGTGGTACACATCTACACCACATCCCCTCTGAGTGGTGGTGTGGGAGACATTTACACCACATCCCCTCTGAGAGGTAGTGTGGGAGACATCTACACCACATCCCCTCTGAGTGGCAGTGTGGGAGACATCTACAACACATCCCCTCTGAGTGGTAGTGTAGGACACATCTACACCACATCCCCTCTGAGTGGTAATGTAGGACACATCTACACCACATCCCCTCTGAGTGGTAGTGTAGGAGACATCTACACCACATCCCCTCTGAGTTGTAGTGTGGGACACATCTACACCACATCCCCCCTCTGAGTGGTAGTGTGGGAGATATCTACACCACATCCCCCCTCTGAGTGGCAGTGTAGGAGACATCTACACCACATCCCCTCTGAGTGGTAGTGTGGGACACATCTACACCACATCCCCCCCTCTGAGTGGTAGTGTAGGAGACATCTACACCACATCCCCTCTGAGTGGTAGTGTAGGACACATCTACACCACATCCCCTCTGAGTGGTAGTTTAGGAGACATCTACACCACACCCCCCCTCTGAGTGGTAGTGTAAGAGACATCTACACCACATCCCCCCACTGAGTGGTAGTGTAGGAGACATCTACACCACATCCCCCCTCTGAGTGGTAGTGTAGGAGACATCTACACCACATCCCCTCTGAGTGGTAGTGTGGGAGACATCTACACCACATCCCCTCTGAGTGGTAGTGTGGGAGACATCTACACCACATCCCCTCTGAGTGGTAGTGTGGGACACATCTACACCACATCCCCTCTGAGTGGTAGTGTGGGAGACATCTACACCACATCCCCTCTGAGTGGTAGTGTGGGAGACATCTACACCACATCCCCTCTGAGTGGTAGTGTGGGAGACATCTACACCACATCCCCTCTGAGTGGTAGTGTGGGAGACATCTACACCACATCCCCTCTGAGTGGAAGTGTGGGACACATCTACACCACATCCCCCCTCTGAGTGGTAGTGTAGGAGACATCTACACCACATCCCCCCTCTGAGTGGTAGTGTGGGAGACATCTACACTATATCCCCTCTGAGTTGTAGTGTGGGAGAAATCTACACCACATCCCCTCTGAGTGGTAGTGTGGGAGACATCTACACCACATCCCCTCTGAGTGGCAGTGTGGGAGACATCTACACCACATCCCCTCTGAGTGGTAGTGTGGGAGACATCTACACCACATCCACCCTCTGAGTGGTAGTGTGGGAGAAATCTACACCACATCCCCTCTGAGTGGTAGTGTGGGAGACATCTACACCACATCCCCTCTGAGTGGCAGTGTGGGAGACATCTACACCACATCCCCTCTGAGTGGTAGTGTGGGAGACATCTACACCACATCCCCCTCTGAGTGGTAGTGTGGTACACATCTACACCACATCCCCTCTGAGTGGTAGTGTTGGAGACATCTACACCACATCCCCCCTCTGAGTGGTGGTGTGGGAGACATTTACACCACATCCCCTCTGAGAGGTAGTGTGGGAGACATCTACATCACATCCCCTCTGAGTGGCAGTGTGGGAGACATCTACAACACATCCCCTCTGAGTGGCAGTGTGGGAGACATCTACACCACATCCCCCCTCTGAGTGGTAGTGTGGGACACATCTACACCACATCCACCCTCTGAGTGGAAATGTGGGAGACATCTACACCACATCCCCCTCTGAGTGGTAGTGTGGGACACATCAACACCACATCCCCTCTGAGTGGTAGTGTGGGACACATCTACACCACATCCCCCCTCTGAGTGGTAGTGTGGGACACATTTACACCACATCCCCCCTCTGAGTGGTAGTGTGGGACACATCTACACCACATCCCCTCTGAGTGGTAGTGTGGGACACATCTACACCACATCCCCCCTCTGAGTGGTAGTGTGGGACACATCTACACCACATCCCCCCTCTGAGTGGTAGTGTGGGAGACATCTACACCACATCCCCTCTGAGTTGTAGTGTGGGAGAAATCTACACCACATCCCCTCTAAGTGGTAGTGTGGGAGACATCTACACCACATCCCCTCTGAGTGGCAGTGTGGGAGACATCTACACCACATCCCCTCTGAGTGGTAGTGTGGGAGACATCTACACCACATCCCCTCTGAGTGGTAATGTAGGACACATCTACACCACATCCCCTCTGAGTGGTAGTGTAGGAGACATCTACACCACATCCCCTCTGAGTTGTAGTGTGGGACACATCTACACCACATCCCCCCTCTGAGTGGTAGTGTGGGAGATATCTACACCACATCCCCCCTCTGAGTGGCAGTGTAGGAGACATCTACACCACATCCCCTCTGAGTGGTAGTGTGGGACACATCTACACCACATCCCCCCCTCTGAGTGGTAGTGTAGGAGACATCTACACCACATCCCCTCTGAGTGGTAGTGTAGGACACATCTACACCACATTCCCTCTGAGTGGTAGTTTAGGAGACATCTACACCACATCCCCTCTGAGTGGTAGTGTGGGACACATCTACACCACATCCCCCCCTCTGAGTGGTAGTGTGGGAGACATCTACACCACATCCCCTCTGAGTGGTAGTGTAGTAGACATCTACACCACATCCCCTCTGAGTGGTAGTGTGGGACACATCTACACCACACCCCCCCTCTGAGTGGTAGTGTAGGAGACATCTACACCACATCCCCCCACTGAGTGGTAGTGTAGGAGACATCTACACCACATCCCCCCTCTGAGTGGTAGTGTAGGAGACATCTACACCACATCCCCTCTGAGTGGTAGTGTGGGAGACATCTACACCACATCCCCTCTGAGTGGTAGTGTGGGACACATCTACACCACATCCCCTCTGAGTGGTAGTGTGGGAGACATCTACACCACATCCCCTCTGAGTGGTAGTGTGGGAGACATCTACACCACATCCCCTCTGAGTGGTAGTGTGGGAGACATCTACACCACATCCCCTCTGAGTGGTAGTGTGGGAGACATCTACACCACATCCCCTCTGAGTGGAAGTGTGGGACACATCTACACCACATCCCCCCTCTGAGTGGTAGTGTAGGAGACATCTACACCACATCCCCCCTCTGAGTGGTAGTGTGGGAGACATCTACACTATATCCCCTCTGAGTTGTAGTGTGGGAGAAATCTACACCACATCCCCTCTGAGTGGTAGTGTGGGAGACATCTACACCACATCCCCTCTGAGTGGCAGTGTGGGAGACATCTACACCACATCCCCTCTGAGTGGTAGTGTGGGAGACATCTACACCACATCCACCCTCTGAGTGGTAGTGTGGGAGACATCTACACCACATCACCTCTGAGTTGTAGTGTGGGAGAAATCTACACCACATCCCCTCTGAGTGGTAGTGTGGGAAACATCTACACCACATCCCCTCTGAGTGGCAGTGTGGGAGACATCTACACCACATCCCCTCTGAGTGGTAGTGTGGGAGACATCTACACCACATCCCCCTCTGAGTGGTAGTGTGGTACACATCTACACCACATCCCCTCTGAGTGGTAGTGTTGGAGACATCTACACCACATCCCCCCTCTGAGTGGTGGTGTGGGAGACATTTACACCACATCCCCTCTGAGAGGTAGTGTGGGAGACATCTACATCACATCCCCTCTGAGTGGCAGTGTGGGAGACATCTACAACACATCCCCTCTGAGTGGTAGTGTAGGACACATCTACACCACATCCCCTCTGAGTGGTAATGTAGGACACATCTACACCACATCCCCTCTGAGTGGTAGTGTAGGAGACATCTACACCACATCCCCTCTGAGTTGTAGTGTGGGACACATCTACACCACATCCCCCCTCTGAGTGGTAGTGTGGGAGACATCTACACCACATCCCCCCTCTGAGTGGCAGTGTAGGAGACATCTACACCACATCCCCTCTGAGTGGTAGTGTGGGACACATCTACACCACATCCCCCCCTCTGAGTGGTAGTGTAGGAGACATCTACACCACATCCCCTCTGAGTGGTAGTGTAGGACACATCTACACCACATCCCCTCTGAGTGGTAGTGTAGGAGACATCTACACCACATCTCCTCTGAGTGGTAGTGTGGGACACATCTACACCACATCCCCCCTCTGAGTGGTAGTGTGGGAGACATCTACACCACATCCCCTCTGAGTGGTAGTGTAGGAGACATCTACACCACATCCCCTCTGAGTGGTAGTGTGGGACACATCTACACCACACCCCCCCTCTGAGTGGTAGTGTAGGAGACATCTACACCACATCCCCCCACTGAGTGGTAGTGTAGGAGACATCTACACCACATCCCCCCTCTGAGTGGTAGTGTAGGAGACATCTACACCACATCCCCTCTGAGTGGTAGTGTGGGAGACATCTACACCACATCCCCTCTGAGTGGTAGTGTGGGAGACATCTACACCACATCCCCTCTGAGTGGTAGTGTGGGACACATCTACACCACATCCCCTCTGAGTGGTAGTGTGGGAGACATCTACACCACATCCCCTCTGAGTGGTAGTGTCGGAGACATCTACACCACATCCCCTCTGAGTGGTAGTGTGGGAGACATCTACACCACATCCCCTCTGAGTGGTAGTGTGGGAGACATCTACACCACATCCCCTCTGAGTGGAAGTGTGGGACACATCTACACCACATCCCCCCTCTGAGTGGTAGTGTAGGAGACATCTACACCACATCCCCTCTGAGTGGTAGTGTAGTAGACATCTACACCACATCCCCCCTCTGAGTGGTAGTGTAGGAGACATCTACACCACATCCCCTCTGAGTGGTAGTGTGGGAGACATCTACACCACATCCCCTCTGAGTGGCAGTGTGGGAGACATCTACACCACATCCCCTCTGAGTGGTAGTGTGGGAGACATCTACACCACATCCACCCTCTGAGTGGTAGTGTGGGAGAAATCTACACCACATCCCCTCTGAGTTGTAGTGTGGGAGAAATCTACACCACATCCCCTCTGAGTGGTAGTGTGGGAGACATCTACACCACATCCCCTCTGAGTGGCAGTGTGGGAGACATCTACACCACATCCCCTCTGAGTGGTAGTGTGGGAGACATCTACACCACATCCCCCTCTGAGTGGTAGTGTGGTACACATCTACACCACATCCCCTCTGAGTGGTAGTGTTGGAGACATCTACACCACATCCCCCCTCTGAGTGGTGGTGTGGGAGACATTTACACCACATCCCCTCTGAGAGGTAGTGTGGGAGACATCTACATCACATCCCCTCTGAGTGGCAGTGTGGGAGACATCTACAACACATCCCCTCTGAGTGGCAGTGTGGGAGACATCTACACCACATCCCCCCTCTGAGTGGTAGTGTGGGACACATCTACACCACATCCACCCTCTGAGTGGAAATGTGGGAGACATCTACACCACATCCCCCTCTGAGTGGTAGTGTGGGACACATCAACACCACATCCCCTCTGAGTGGTAGTGTGGGACACATCTACACCACATCCCCCCTCTGAGTGGTAGTGTAGGAGACATCTACACCACATCCCCCCTCTGAGTGGTAGTGTAGGAGACATCTACACCACATCCCCTCTGAGTGGTAGTGTGGGAGACATCTACACCACATCCCCTCTGAGTGGTAGTGTGGGACACATCTACACCACATCCCCTCTGAGTGGTAGTGTGGGAGACATCTACACCACATCCCCTCTGAGTGGTAGTGTGGGAGACATCTACACCACATCCCCTCTGAGTGGTAGTGTGGGAGACATCTACACCACATCCCCTCTGAGTGGTAGTGTGGGAGACATCTACACCACATCCCCTCTGAGTGGAAGTGTGGGACACATCTACACCACATCCCCCCTCTGAGTGGTAGTGTAGGAGACATCTACACCACATCCCCCCTCTGAGTGGTAGTGTGGGAGACATCTACACTATATCCCCTCTGAGTTGTAGTGTGGGAGAAATCTACACCACATCCCCTCTGAGTGGTAGTGTGGGAGACATCTACACCACATCCCCTCTGAGTGGCAGTGTGGGAGACATCTACACCACATCCCCTCTGAGTGGTAGTGTGGGAGACATCTACACCACATCCACCCTCTGAGTGGTAGTGTGGGAGACATCTACACCACATCACCTCTGAGTTGTAGTGTGGGAGAAATCTACACCACATCCCCTCTGAGTGGTAGTGTGGGAAACATCTACACCACATCCCCTCTGAGTGGCAGTGTGGGAGACATCTACACCACATCCCCTCTGAGTGGTAGTGTGGGAGACATCTACACCACATCCCCCTCTGAGTGGTAGTGTGGTACACATCTACACCACATCCCCTCTGAGTGGTAGTGTTGGAGACATCTACACCACATCCCCCCTCTGAGTGGTGGTGTGGGAGACATTTACACCACATCCCCTCTGAGAGGTAGTGTGGGAGACATCTACATCACATCCCCTCTGAGTGGCAGTGTGGGAGACATCTACAACACATCCCCTCTGAGTGGTAGTGTAGGACACATCTACACCACATCCCCTCTGAGTGGTAATGTAGGACACATCTACACCACATCCCCTCTGAGTGGTAGTGTAGGAGACATCTACACCACATCCCCTCTGAGTTGTAGTGTGGGACACATCTACACCACATCCCCCCTCTGAGTGGTAGTGTGGGAGACATCTACACCACATCCCCCCTCTGAGTGGCAGTGTAGGAGACATCTACACCACATCCCCTCTGAGTGGTAGTGTGGGACACATCTACACCACATCCCCCCCTCTGAGTGGTAGTGTAGGAGACATCTACACCACATCCCCTCTGAGTGGTAGTGTAGGACACATCTACACCACATCCCCTCTGAGTGGTAGTGTAGGAGACATCTACACCACATCTCCTCTGAGTGGTAGTGTGGGACACATCTACACCACATCCCCCCTCTGAGTGGTAGTGTGGGAGACATCTACACCACATCCCCTCTGAGTGGTAGTGTAGGAGACATCTACACCACATCCCCTCTGAGTGGTAGTGTGGGACACATCTACACCACACCCCCCCTCTGAGTGGTAGTGTAGGAGACATCTACACCACATCCCCCCACTGAGTGGTAGTGTAGGAGACATCTACACCACATCCCCCCTCTGAGTGGTAGTGTAGGAGACATCTACACCACATCCCCTCTGAGTGGTAGTGTGGGAGACATCTACACCACATCCCCTCTGAGTGGTAGTGTGGGAGACATCTACACCACATCCCCTCTGAGTGGTAGTGTGGGACACATCTACACCACATCCCCTCTGAGTGGTAGTGTGGGAGACATCTACACCACATCCCCTCTGAGTGGTAGTGTCGGAGACATCTACACCACATCCCCTCTGAGTGGTAGTGTGGGAGACATCTACACCACATCCCCTCTGAGTGGTAGTGTGGGAGACATCTACACCACATCCCCTCTGAGTGGAAGTGTGGGACACATCTACACCACATCCCCCCTCTGAGTGGTAGTGTAGGAGACATCTACACCACATCCCCTCTGAGTGGTAGTGTAGTAGACATCTACACCACATCCCCCCTCTGAGTGGTAGTGTAGGAGACATCTACACCACATCCCCTCTGAGTGGTAGTGTGGGAGACATCTACACCACATCCCCTCTGAGTGGCAGTGTGGGAGACATCTACACCACATCCCCTCTGAGTGGTAGTGTGGGAGACATCTACACCACATCCACCCTCTGAGTGGTAGTGTGGGAGAAATCTACACCACATCCCCTCTGAGTTGTAGTGTGGGAGAAATCTACACCACATCCCCTCTGAGTGGTAGTGTGGGAGACATCTACACCACATCCCCTCTGAGTGGCAGTGTGGGAGACATCTACACCACATCCCCTCTGAGTGGTAGTGTGGGAGACATCTACACCACATCCCCCTCTGAGTGGTAGTGTGGTACACATCTACACCACATCCCCTCTGAGTGGTAGTGTTGGAGACATCTACACCACATCCCCCCTCTGAGTGGTGGTGTGGGAGACATTTACACCACATCCCCTCTGAGAGGTAGTGTGGGAGACATCTACATCACATCCCCTCTGAGTGGCAGTGTGGGAGACATCTACAACACATCCCCTCTGAGTGGCAGTGTGGGAGACATCTACACCACATCCCCCCTCTGAGTGGTAGTGTGGGACACATCTACACCACATCCACCCTCTGAGTGGAAATGTGGGAGACATCTACACCACATCCCCCTCTGAGTGGTAGTGTGGGACACATCAACACCACATCCCCTCTGAGTGGTAGTGTGGGACACATCTACACCACATCCCCCCTCTGAGTGGTAGTGTGGGACACATTTACACCACATCCCCCCTCTGAGTGGTAGTGTGGGACACATCTACACCACATCCCCTCTGAGTGGTAGTGTGGGACACATCTACACCACATCCCCCCTCTGAGTGGTAGTGTGGGACACATCTACACCACATCCCCCCTCTGAGTGGTAGTGTGGGAGACATCTACACCACATCCCCTCTGAGTTGTAGTGTGGGAGAAATCTACACCACATCCCCTCTAAGTGGTAGTGTGGGAGACATCTACACCACATCCCCTCTGAGTGGCAGTGTGGGAGACATCTACACCACATCCCCTCTGAGTGGTAGTGTGGGAGACATCTACACCACATCCCCTCTGAGTGGTAATGTAGGACACATCTACACCACATCCCCTCTGAGTGGTAGTGTAGGAGACATCTACACCACATCCCCTCTGAGTTGTAGTGTGGGACACATCTACACCACATCCCCCCTCTGAGTGGTAGTGTGGGAGATATCTACACCACATCCCCCCTCTGAGTGGCAGTGTAGGAGACATCTACACCACATCCCCTCTGAGTGGTAGTGTGGGACACATCTACACCACATCCCCCCCTCTGAGTGGTAGTGTAGGAGACATCTACACCACATCCCCTCTGAGTGGTAGTGTAGGACACATCTACACCACATTCCCTCTGAGTGGTAGTTTAGGAGACATCTACACCACATCCCCTCTGAGTGGTAGTGTGGGACACATCTACACCACATCCCCCCCTCTGAGTGGTAGTGTGGGAGACATCTACACCACATCCCCTCTGAGTGGTAGTGTAGTAGACATCTACACCACATCCCCTCTGAGTGGTAGTGTGGGACACATCTACACCACACCCCCCCTCTGAGTGGTAGTGTAGGAGACATCTACACCACATCCCCCCACTGAGTGGTAGTGTAGGAGACATCTACACCACATCCCCCCTCTGAGTGGTAGTGTAGGAGACATCTACACCACATCCCCTCTGAGTGGTAGTGTGGGAGACATCTACACCACATCCCCTCTGAGTGGTAGTGTGGGACACATCTACACCACATCCCCTCTGAGTGGTAGTGTGGGAGACATCTACACCACATCCCCTCTGAGTGGTAGTGTGGGAGACATCTACACCACATCCCCTCTGAGTGGTAGTGTGGGAGACATCTACACCACATCCCCTCTGAGTGGTAGTGTGGGAGACATCTACACCACATCCCCTCTGAGTGGAAGTGTGGGACACATCTACACCACATCCCCCCTCTGAGTGGTAGTGTAGGAGACATCTACACCACATCCCCCCTCTGAGTGGTAGTGTGGGAGACATCTACACTATATCCCCTCTGAGTTGTAGTGTGGGAGAAATCTACACCACATCCCCTCTGAGTGGTAGTGTGGGAGACATCTACACCACATCCCCTCTGAGTGGCAGTGTGGGAGACATCTACACCACATCCCCTCTGAGTGGTAGTGTGGGAGACATCTACACCACATCCACCCTCTGAGTGGTAGTGTGGGAGACATCTACACCACATCACCTCTGAGTTGTAGTGTGGGAGAAATCTACACCACATCCCCTCTGAGTGGTAGTGTGGGAAACATCTACACCACATCCCCTCTGAGTGGCAGTGTGGGAGACATCTACACCACATCCCCTCTGAGTGGTAGTGTGGGAGACATCTACACCACATCCCCCTCTGAGTGGTAGTGTGGTACACATCTACACCACATCCCCTCTGAGTGGTAGTGTTGGAGACATCTACACCACATCCCCCCTCTGAGTGGTGGTGTGGGAGACATTTACACCACATCCCCTCTGAGAGGTAGTGTGGGAGACATCTACATCACATCCCCTCTGAGTGGCAGTGTGGGAGACATCTACAACACATCCCCTCTGAGTGGTAGTGTAGGACACATCTACACCACATCCCCTCTGAGTGGTAATGTAGGACACATCTACACCACATCCCCTCTGAGTGGTAGTGTAGGAGACATCTACACCACATCCCCTCTGAGTTGTAGTGTGGGACACATCTACACCACATCCCCCCTCTGAGTGGTAGTGTGGGAGACATCTACACCACATCCCCCCTCTGAGTGGCAGTGTAGGAGACATCTACACCACATCCCCTCTGAGTGGTAGTGTGGGACACATCTACACCACATCCCCCCCTCTGAGTGGTAGTGTAGGAGACATCTACACCACATCCCCTCTGAGTGGTAGTGTAGGACACATCTACACCACATCCCCTCTGAGTGGTAGTGTAGGAGACATCTACACCACATCTCCTCTGAGTGGTAGTGTGGGACACATCTACACCACATCCCCCCTCTGAGTGGTAGTGTGGGAGACATCTACACCACATCCCCTCTGAGTGGTAGTGTAGGAGACATCTACACCACATCCCCTCTGAGTGGTAGTGTGGGACACATCTACACCACACCCCCCCTCTGAGTGGTAGTGTAGGAGACATCTACACCACATCCCCCCACTGAGTGGTAGTGTAGGAGACATCTACACCACATCCCCCCTCTGAGTGGTAGTGTAGGAGACATCTACACCACATCCCCTCTGAGTGGTAGTGTGGGAGACATCTACACCACATCCCCTCTGAGTGGTAGTGTGGGAGACATCTACACCACATCCCCTCTGAGTGGTAGTGTGGGACACATCTACACCACATCCCCTCTGAGTGGTAGTGTGGGAGACATCTACACCACATCCCCTCTGAGTGGTAGTGTCGGAGACATCTACACCACATCCCCTCTGAGTGGTAGTGTGGGAGACATCTACACCACATCCCCTCTGAGTGGTAGTGTGGGAGACATCTACACCACATCCCCTCTGAGTGGAAGTGTGGGACACATCTACACCACATCCCCCCTCTGAGTGGTAGTGTAGGAGACATCTACACCACATCCCCTCTGAGTGGTAGTGTAGTAGACATCTACACCACATCCCCCCTCTGAGTGGTAGTGTAGGAGACATCTACACCACATCCCCTCTGAGTGGTAGTGTGGGAGACATCTACACCACATCCCCTCTGAGTGGCAGTGTGGGAGACATCTACACCACATCCCCTCTGAGTGGTAGTGTGGGAGACATCTACACCACATCCACCCTCTGAGTGGTAGTGTGGGAGAAATCTACACCACATCCCCTCTGAGTTGTAGTGTGGGAGAAATCTACACCACATCCCCTCTGAGTGGTAGTGTGGGAGACATCTACACCACATCCCCTCTGAGTGGCAGTGTGGGAGACATCTACACCACATCCCCTCTGAGTGGTAGTGTGGGAGACATCTACACCACATCCCCCTCTGAGTGGTAGTGTGGTACACATCTACACCACATCCCCTCTGAGTGGTAGTGTTGGAGACATCTACACCACATCCCCCCTCTGAGTGGTGGTGTGGGAGACATTTACACCACATCCCCTCTGAGAGGTAGTGTGGGAGACATCTACATCACATCCCCTCTGAGTGGCAGTGTGGGAGACATCTACAACACATCCCCTCTGAGTGGCAGTGTGGGAGACATCTACACCACATCCCCCCTCTGAGTGGTAGTGTGGGACACATCTACACCACATCCACCCTCTGAGTGGAAATGTGGGAGACATCTACACCACATCCCCCTCTGAGTGGTAGTGTGGGACACATCAACACCACATCCCCTCTGAGTGGTAGTGTGGGACACATCTACACCACATCCCCCCTCTGAGTGGTAGTGTGGGACACATTTACACCACATCCCCCCTCTGAGTGGTAGTGTGGGACACATCTACACCACATCCCCTCTGAGTGGTAGTGTGGGACACATCTACACCACATCCCCCCTCTGAGTGGTAGTGTGGGACACATCTACACCACATCCCCCCTCTGAGTGGTAGTGTGGGAGACATCTACACCACATCCCCTCTGAGTTGTAGTGTGGGAGAAATCTACACCACATCCCCTCTAAGTGGTAGTGTGGGAGACATCTACACCACATCCCCTCTGAGTGGCAGTGTGGGAGACATCTACACCACATCCCCTCTGAGTGGTAGTGTGGGAGACATCTACACCACATCCCCTCTGAGTGGTAATGTAGGACACATCTACACCACATCCCCTCTGAGTGGTAGTGTAGGAGACATCTACACCACATCCCCTCTGAGTTGTAGTGTGGGACACATCTACACCACATCCCCCCTCTGAGTGGTAGTGTGGGAGATATCTACACCACATCCCCCCTCTGAGTGGCAGTGTAGGAGACATCTACACCACATCCCCTCTGAGTGGTAGTGTGGGACACATCTACACCACATCCCCCCCTCTGAGTGGTAGTGTAGGAGACATCTACACCACATCCCCTCTGAGTGGTAGTGTAGGACACATCTACACCACATTCCCTCTGAGTGGTAGTTTAGGAGACATCTACACCACATCCCCTCTGAGTGGTAGTGTGGGACACATCTACACCACATCCCCCCCTCTGAGTGGTAGTGTGGGAGACATCTACACCACATCCCCTCTGAGTGGTAGTGTAGTAGACATCTACACCACATCCCCTCTGAGTGGTAGTGTGGGACACATCTACACCACACCCCCCCTCTGAGTGGTAGTGTAGGAGACATCTACACCACATCCCCCCACTGAGTGGTAGTGTAGGAGACATCTACACCACATCCCCCCTCTGAGTGGTAGTGTAGGAGACATCTACACCACATCCCCTCTGAGTGGTAGTGTGGGAGACATCTACACCACATCCCCTCTGAGTGGTAGTGTGGGACACATCTACACCACATCCCCTCTGAGTGGTAGTGTGGGAGACATCTACACCACATCCCCTCTGAGTGGTAGTGTGGGAGACATCTACACCACATCCCCTCTGAGTGGTAGTGTGGGAGACATCTACACCACATCCCCTCTGAGTGGTAGTGTGGGAGACATCTACACCACATCCCCTCTGAGTGGAAGTGTGGGACACATCTACACCACATCCCCCCTCTGAGTGGTAGTGTAGGAGACATCTACACCACATCCCCCCTCTGAGTGGTAGTGTGGGAGACATCTACACTATATCCCCTCTGAGTTGTAGTGTGGGAGAAATCTACACCACATCCCCTCTGAGTGGTAGTGTGGGAGACATCTACACCACATCCCCTCTGAGTGGCAGTGTGGGAGACATCTACACCACATCCCCTCTGAGTGGTAGTGTGGGAGACATCTACACCACATCCACCCTCTGAGTGGTAGTGTGGGAGACATCTACACCACATCACCTCTGAGTTGTAGTGTGGGAGAAATCTACACCACATCCCCTCTGAGTGGTAGTGTGGGAAACATCTACACCACATCCCCTCTGAGTGGCAGTGTGGGAGACATCTACACCACATCCCCTCTGAGTGGTAGTGTGGGAGACATCTACACCACATCCCCCTCTGAGTGGTAGTGTGGTACACATCTACACCACATCCCCTCTGAGTGGTAGTGTTGGAGACATCTACACCACATCCCCCCTCTGAGTGGTGGTGTGGGAGACATTTACACCACATCCCCTCTGAGAGGTAGTGTGGGAGACATCTACATCACATCCCCTCTGAGTGGCAGTGTGGGAGACATCTACAACACATCCCCTCTGAGTGGTAGTGTAGGACACATCTACACCACATCCCCTCTGAGTGGTAATGTAGGACACATCTACACCACATCCCCTCTGAGTGGTAGTGTAGGAGACATCTACACCACATCCCCTCTGAGTTGTAGTGTGGGACACATCTACACCACATCCCCCCTCTGAGTGGTAGTGTGGGAGACATCTACACCACATCCCCCCTCTGAGTGGCAGTGTAGGAGACATCTACACCACATCCCCTCTGAGTGGTAGTGTGGGACACATCTACACCACATCCCCCCCTCTGAGTGGTAGTGTAGGAGACATCTACACCACATCCCCTCTGAGTGGTAGTGTAGGACACATCTACACCACATCCCCTCTGAGTGGTAGTGTAGGAGACATCTACACCACATCTCCTCTGAGTGGTAGTGTGGGACACATCTACACCACATCCCCCCTCTGAGTGGTAGTGTGGGAGACATCTACACCACATCCCCTCTGAGTGGTAGTGTAGGAGACATCTACACCACATCCCCTCTGAGTGGTAGTGTGGGACACATCTACACCACACCCCCCCTCTGAGTGGTAGTGTAGGAGACATCTACACCACATCCCCCCACTGAGTGGTAGTGTAGGAGACATCTACACCACATCCCCCCTCTGAGTGGTAGTGTAGGAGACATCTACACCACATCCCCTCTGAGTGGTAGTGTGGGAGACATCTACACCACATCCCCTCTGAGTGGTAGTGTGGGAGACATCTACACCACATCCCCTCTGAGTGGTAGTGTGGGACACATCTACACCACATCCCCTCTGAGTGGTAGTGTGGGAGACATCTACACCACATCCCCTCTGAGTGGTAGTGTCGGAGACATCTACACCACATCCCCTCTGAGTGGTAGTGTGGGAGACATCTACACCACATCCCCTCTGAGTGGTAGTGTGGGAGACATCTACACCACATCCCCTCTGAGTGGAAGTGTGGGACACATCTACACCACATCCCCCCTCTGAGTGGTAGTGTAGGAGACATCTACACCACATCCCCTCTGAGTGGTAGTGTAGTAGACATCTACACCACATCCCCCCTCTGAGTGGTAGTGTAGGAGACATCTACACCACATCCCCTCTGAGTGGTAGTGTGGGACACATCTACACCACATCCCCCCTCTGAGTGGTAGTGTGGGACACATCTACACCACATCCCCCCTCTGAGTGGTAGTGTGGGACACATCTACACCACCTCCCTCCTCTGAGTGGTAGTGCGGGACACATCTACACCACATCCCCCCTCTGAGTGGTACTGTGGGACACATCTACACCACATCCCCCCTCTGAGTGGTAGTGAGGGAGACATCTACACCACATCTCCCCTCTGAGTTGTAGTGTGGGAGACATCTACACCACATCTCCCCTCTGAGTGGTAGTGTGGGACACATCTACACCACATCCCCTCTGAGTGGTAGTGTACGAGACATCTACACCACATCCCCCCTCTGAGTGGTAGTGTAGGAGACATCTTCACCACATCCCCTCTGAGTGGTAGTGTAGGAGACATCTACACCACATCCCCTCTGAGTGTGTAGTGTAGGAGACATCTACACCACATCCCCCCTCTGAGTGGTAGTGTGGGAGACATCTACACCACATCCCCTCTGAGTTGTAGTGTGGGAGAAATCTACACCACATCCCCTCTGAGTGGTAGTGTGGGAGACATCTACACCACATCCAATCTGAGTGGCAGTGTGGGAGACATCTACACCACATCCCCCCTCTGAGTGGTAGTGTGGGACACATCTACACCACATCCACCCTCTGAGTGGAAATGTGGGAGACATCTACACCACATCCCCCTCTGAGTGGTAGTTTGGGACACATCTACACCACATCCCCTCTGAGTGGTAGTGTGGGACACAACTACACCACATCCCCCCTCTGAGTGGTAGTGTGGGACACATTTACACCACATCCCCCCTCTGAGTGGTAGTGTGGGACACATCTACACCACATCCCCTCTGAGTGGTAGTGTGGGAGACATCTACACCACATCCCCCCTCTGAGTGGTAGTGTACGAGACATCTACACCACATCCCCTCTCTTAGTGGTAGTGTAGGAGACATCTTCACCACATCCCCTCTGAGTGGTAGTGTAGGAGACATCTACACCACATCCCCTCTGAGTGTGTAGTGTAGGAGACATCTACACCACATCCCCCCTCTGAGTGGTAGTGTGGGAGACATCTACACCACATCCCCTCTGAGTTGTAGTGTGGGAGAAATCTACACCACATCCCCTCTGAGTGGTAGTGTGGGAGACATCTACACCACATCCCCTCTGAGTGGCAGTGTGGGAGACATCTACACCACATCCCCCCTCTGAGTGGTAGTGTGGGACACATCTACACCACATCCACCCTCTGAGTGGAAATGTGGGAGACATCTACACCACATCCCCCTCTGAGTGGTAGTGTGGGACACATCTACACCACATCCCCTCTGAGTGGTAGTGTGGGACACATCTACACCACATCCCCCCTCTGAGTGGTAGTGTGGGACACATTTACACCACATCCCCCCTCTGAGTGGTAGTGTGGGACACATCTACACCACATCCCCTCTGAGTGGTAGTGTGGGACACATCTACACCACATCCCCCCTCTGAGTGGTAGTGTGGGACACATCTACACCACATCCCACCTCTGAGTGGTAGTGTGGGAGACATCTACACCACATCCCCTCTGAGTTGTAGTGTGGGAGAAATCTACACCACATCCCCTCTAAGTGGTAGTGTGGGAGACATCTACACCACATCCCCTCTGAGTGGCAGTGTGGGAGACATCTACACCACATCCCCTCTGAGTGGTAGTGTGGGAGACATCTACACCACATCCCCCTCTGAGTGGTAGTGTGGTACACATCTACACCACATCCCCTCTGAGTGGTAGTGTTGGAGACATCTACACCACATCCCCCCTCTGAGTGGTGGTGTGGGAGACATTTACACCACATCCCCTCTGAGAGGTAGTGTGGGAGACATCTACATCACATCCCCTCTGAGTGGCAGTGTGGGAGACATCTACAACACATCCCCTCTGAGTGGTAGTGTAGGACACATCTACACCACATCCCCTCTGAGTGGTAATGTAGGACACATCTACACCACATCCCCTCTGAGTGGTAGTGTAGGAGACATCTACACCACATCCCCTCTGAGTTGTAGTGTGGGACACATCTACACCACATCCCCCCTCTGAGTGGTAGTGTGGGAGACATCTACACCACATCCCCTCTGAGTTGTAGTGTGGGAGAAATCTACACCACATCCCCTCTGAGTGGTAGTGTGGGAGACATCTACACCACATCCCCTCTGAGTGGCAGTGTGGGAGACATCTACACCACATCCCCCCTCTGAGTGGAATTGTGGGACACATCTACACCACATCCACCCTCTGAGTGGAAATGTGGGAGACATCTACACCACATCCCCCTCTGAGCGGTAGTGTGGGACACATCTACACCACATCCCCTCTGAGTGGTAGTGTGGGACACAACTACACCACATCCCCCATCTGAGTGGTAGTGTGGGACACATTTACACCACATCCCCCCTCTGAGTGGTAGTGTGGGACACATCTACACCACATCCCCTCTGAGTGGTAGTGTGGGAGACATCTACACCACATCCCCCCTCTGAGTGGTAGTGTACGAGACATCTACACCACATCCCCTCTCTGAGTGGTAGTGTAGGAGACATCTTCACCACATCCCCTCTGAGTGGTAGTGTAGGAGACATCTACACCACATCCCCTCTGAGTGTGTAGTGTAGGAGACATCTACACCACATCCCCCCTCTGAGTTGTAGTGTGGGAGAAATCTACACCACATCCCCTCTGAGTGGTAGTGTGGGAGACATCTACACCACATCCCCTCTGAGTGGCAGTGTGGGAGACATCTACACCACATCCCCCCTCTGAGTGGTAGTGTGGGACACATCTACACCACATCCACCCTCTGAGTGGAAATGTGGGAGACATCTACACCACATCCCCCTCTGAGTGGTAGTGTGGGACACATCTACACCACATCCCCTCTGAGTGGTAGTGTGGGACACATCTACACCACATCCCCCCTCTGAGTGGTAGTGTGGGACACATTTACACCACATCCCCCCTCTGAGTGGTAGTGTGGGACACATCTACACCACATCCCCTCTGAGTGGTAGTGTGGGACACATCTACACCACATCCCCCCTCTGAGTGGTAGTGTGGGACACATCTACACCA
Organism: Salmo salar; assembly: GCF_965601325.2. Taxonomy (NCBI): domain Eukaryota; kingdom Metazoa; phylum Chordata; class Actinopteri; order Salmoniformes; family Salmonidae; genus Salmo; species Salmo salar. The sequence continues at coordinate 80,570,455 of NC_138302.1, read as the reverse complement.
CATCCCCCCTCTGAGTGGTAGTGTGGGAGACATCTACACCACATCCCCTCTGAGTGGTAGTGTGGGACACATCTACACCACATCCCCCCTCTGAGTGGTAGTGTGGGACACATCTACACCACATCCCCTCTGAGTGGTAGTGTGGGACACATCTACACCACATCCCCCCTCTGAGTGGTAGTGTGGGACACATCTACACCACATCCCCTCTGAGTGGTAGTGTGGGACACATCTACACCACATCCCCCCTCTGAGTGGTAGTGTAGGACAAATCTACACCACATCCCCTCTGAGTGGTAGTGTAGGAGACATCTACACCCCATCCCCCACTCTGAGTTGTAGTGTGGGAGACAGCTACACCACATCCACCCTCTGAGTGGTAGTGTGGGAGACATCTACACCACATCCCCCTCTGAGTGGTAGTGTGGGACACATCTACACCACATCCCCTCTGAGTGGTAGTGTGGGACACATCTACACCACATCCCCCCCTGAGTGGTAGTGTGGGACACATCTACACCACATCCCCCCTCTGAGTGGTAGTGTGGGACACATCTACACTAAATCCCCTCTGAGTGGTAGTGTGGGACACATCTACACCACATCCCCTCTGAGTGGTAGTGTGGGACACATCTACACCACATCCCCCCTCTGAGTGGTAGTGTGGGACACATCTACACCACATCCCCCTCTGAGTGGTAGTGTGGCAGACTTCTACAACACATCCCCTCTGAGTGGTAGTGTGGGACACATCTACACCACATCCCCCCTCTGAGTGGTAGTGTGGGACACATCTACACCACATCCCCTCTGAGTGGTAGTGTGGGACACATCTACACCACATCACCCCTCTGAGTGGTAGTGTGGGACACATCTACACCACATCCCCTCTGAGTGGTAGTGTGGGACACATCTACACCACATCCCCCCTCTGAGTGGTAGTGTGGGACACATCTACACCACATCCCCTCTGAGTGGTAGTGTAGGAGACATCTACACCACATCCCCCACTCTGAGTTGTAGTGTGGGAGACAGCTACACCACATCCACCCTTTGAGTGGTAGTGTGGGAGACATCTACACCACATCCCCCTCTGAGTGGTAGTGTGGGACACATCTACACCACATCCCCTCTGAGTGGTAGTGTGGGACACATCTACACCACATCCCCCCTCTGAGTGGTAGTGTGGGACACATCTACACCACATCCCCCCTCTGAGTGGTAGTGTGGGACACATCTACACCACATCCCCCCTCTGAGTGGTAGTGTGGGAGACATCTACACCACATCCCCTCTGAGTGGTAGTGTAGGAGACATCTACACCACATCCCCCCTCTGAGTGGTAGTGTGGGACACATCTACACCACATCCCCTCTGAGTGGTAGTGTAGGAGACATCTACACCACATCCTCTCTGAGTGGTAGTGTGGGACACATCTACACCACATCCCCTCTGAGTGGTAGTGTAGGAGACATCTACACCACATCCTCTCTGAGTGGTAGTGTAGGAGACATCTACACCACATCCCCCTCTGAGTGGTAGTGTAGGAGACATCTACACCACATCCCCCTCTGAGTGGTAGTGTAGGAGACATCTACACCACATCCCCCCTCTGAGTGGTAGTGTGGGAGACATCTACACCACATCCCCTCTGAGTTGTAGTGTGGGAGAAATCTACACCACATCCCCTCTGAGTGGTAGTGTGGGAGAATCCAACACCACATCCCCTCTGAGTGGCAGTGTGGGAGACATCTACACAACATCCCCTCTGAGTGGTAGTGTGGGAGACATCTACACCACATCCACCCTCTGAGTGGTAGTTTGGGAGACATCTACACCACATCCCCCTCTGAGTGGTAGTGTGGGACACATCTACACCACATCCCCTCTGAGTGGTAGTGTGGGACACATCTACACCACATCCCCCCTCTGAGTGGTAGTGTGGGACACATTTACACCACATCCCCCCTCTGAGTGGTAGTGTGGGACACATCTACACCACATCCCCTCTGAGTGGTAGTGTGGGACACATCTACACCACATCCCCCCTCTGAGTGGTAGTGTGGGACACATCTACACCACATCCCCCCTCTGAGTGGTAGTGTGGGAGACATCTACACCACATCCCCTCTGAGTGGTAGTGTGGGACACATCTACACCACATCCCCCCTCTGAGTGGTAGTGTGGGACACATCTACACCACATCCCCTCTGAGTGGTAGTGTGGGACACATCTACACCACATCCCCCCTCTGAGTGGTAGTGTGGGACACATCTACACCACATCCCCTCTGAGTGGTAGTGTGGGACACATCTACACCACATCCCCCCTCTGAGTGGTAGTGTAGGACAAATCTACACCACATCCCCTCTGAGTGGTAGTGTAGGAGACATCTACACCACATCCCCCACTCTGAGTTGTAGTGTGGGAGACAGCTACACCACATCCACCCTCTGAGTGGTAGTGTGGGAGACATCTACACCACATCCCCCTCTGAGTGGTAGTGTGGGACACATCTACACCACATCCCCTCTGAGTGGTAGTGTGGGACACATCTACACCACATCCCCCCTCTGAGTGGTAGTGTGGGACACATCTACACCACATCCCCCCTCTGAGTGGTAGTGTGGTACACATCTACACCACATCCCCTCTGAGTGGTAGTGTTGGAGACATCTACACCACATCCCCCCTCTGAGTGGTGGTGTGGGAGACATTTACACCACATCCCCTCTGAGAGGTAGTGTGGGAGACATCTACATCACATCCCCTCTGAGTGGCAGTGTGGGAGACATCTACAACACATCCCCTCTGAGTGGTAGTGTAGGACACATCTACACCACATCCCCTCTGAGTGGTAATGTAGGACACATCTACACCACATCCCCTCTGAGTGGTAGTGTAGGAGACATCTACACCACATCCCCTCTGAGTTGTAGTGTGGGACACATCTACACCACATCCCCCCTCTGAGTGGTAGTGTGGGAGACATCTACACCACATCCCCTCTGAGTTGTAGTGTGGGAGAAATCTACACCACATCCCCTCTGAGTGGTAGTGTGGGAGACATCTACACTAAATCCCCTCTGAGTGGTAGTGTGGGACACATCTACACCACATCCCCTCTGAGTGGTAGTGTGGGACACATCTACACCACATCCCCCCTCTGAGTGGTAGTGTGGGACACATCTACACCACATCCCCCTCTGAGTGGTAGTGTGGGAGACTTCTACAACACATCCCCTCTGAGTGGTAGTGTGGGACACATCTACACCACATCCCCCCTCTGAGTGGTAGTGTGGGACACATCTACACCACATCCCCTCTGAGTGGTAGTGTAGGAGACATCTACACCACATCCACCCTCTGAGTGGTAGTGTGGGAGACATCTACACCACATCCCCCTCTGAGTGGTAGTGTGGGACACATCTACACCACATCCCCTCTGAGTGGTAGTGTGGGACACATCTACACCACATCCCCCCCCTGAGTGGTAGTGTGGGACACATCTACACCACATCCCCCCTCTGAGTGGTAGTGTGGGACACATCTACACTAAATCCCCTCTGAGTGGTAGTGTGGGACACATCTACACCACATCCCCTCTGAGTGGTAGTGTGGGACACATCTACACCACATCCCCCCTCTGAGTGGTAGTGTGGGACACATCTACACCACATCCCCCTCTGAGTGGTAGTGTGGGAGACTTCTACACCACATCCCCTCTGAGTGGTAGTGTGGGACACATCTACACCACATCCCCCCTCTGAGTGGTAGTGTGGGACACATCTACACCACATCCCCTCTGAGTGGTAGTGTGGGACACATCTACACCACATCACCCCTCTGAGTGGTAGTGTGGGACACATCTACACCACATCCCCCCTCTGAGTGGTAGTGTGGGACACATCTACACCACATCCCCCCTCTGAGTGGTAGTGTGGGACACATCTACACCACATCCCCTCTGAGTGGTAGTGTAGGAGACATCTACACCACATCCCCCACTCTGAGTTGTAGTGTGGGAGACAGCTACACCACATCCACCCTTTGAGTTGTAGTGTGGGAGACATCTACACCACATCCCCCTCTGAGTGGTAGTGTGGGACACATCTACACCACATCCCCTCTGAGTGGTAGTGTGGGACACATCTACACCACATCCCCCCTCTGAGTGGTAGTGTGGGACACATCTACACCACATCCCCCCTCTGAGTGGTAGTGTGGGACACATCTACACCACATCCCCCCTCTGAGTGGTAGTGTGGGAGACATCTACACCACATCCCCTCTGAGTGGTAGTGTAGGAGACATCTACACCACATCCCCCCTCTGAGTGGTAGTGTGGGACACATCTACACCACATCCCCTCTGAGTGGTAGTGTAGGAGACATCTACACCACATCCTCTCTGAGTGGTAGTGTGGGACACATCTACACCACATCCCCTCTGAGTGGTAGTGTAGGAGACATCTACACCACATCCTCTCTGAGTGGTAGTGTAGGAGACATCTACACCACATCCCCCTCTGAGTGGTAGTGTAGGAGACATCTACACCACATCCCCCTCTGAGTGGTAGTGTAGGAGACATCTACACCACATCCCCCCTCTGAGTGGTAGTGTGGGACACATCTACACCACATCCCCTCTGAGTGGTAGTGTGGGACACATCTACACCACACCCCCCCTCTGAGTGGTAGTGTAGGACACATCTACACCACATCCCCCCTCTGAGTGGTAGTGTAGGAGACATCTATACCACATCCCCCCTCTGAGTGGTAGTGTGGGACACATCTACACCACATCCCCCCTCTGAGTGGTAGTGTGGGACACATCTACACCACATCCCCTCTGAGTGGTAGTGTGGGACACATCTACACCACATCCCCCCTCTGAGTGGTAGTGTAGGACAAATCTACACCACATCCCCTCTGAGTGGTAGTGTAGGAGACATCTACACCACATCCCCCACTCTGAGTTGTAGTGTGGGAGACAGCTACACCACATCCACCCTCTGAGTGGTAGTGTGGGAGACATCTACACCACATCCCCCTCTGAGTGGTAGTGTGGGACACATCTACACCACATCCCCTCTGAGTGGTAGTGTGGGACACATCTACACCACATCCCCCCCCTGAGTGGTAGTGTGGGACACATCTACACCACATCCCCCCTCTGAGTGGTAGTGTGGGACACATCTACACTAAATCCCCTCTGAGTGGTAGTGTGGGACACATCTACACCACATCCCCTCTGAGTGGTAGTGTGGGACACATCTACACCACATCCCCCCTCTGAGTGGTAGTGTGGGACACATCTACACCACATCCCCCTCTGAGTGGTAGTGTGGGAGACTTCTACACCACATCCCCTCTGAGTGGTAGTGTGGGACACATCTACACCACATCCCCCCTCTGAGTGGTAGTGTGGGACACATCTACACCACATCCCCTCTGAGTGGTAGTGTGGGACACATCTACACCACATCACCCCTCTGAGTGGTAGTGTGGGACACATCTACACCACATCCCCTCTGAGTGGTAGTGTGGGACACATCTACACCACATCCCCCCTCTGAGTGGTAGTGTGGGACACATCTACACCACATCCCCTCTGAGTGGTAGTGTAGGAGACATCTACACCACATCCCCCACTCTGAGTTGTAGTGTGGGAGACAGCTACACCACATCCACCCTTTGAGTTGTAGTGTGGGAGACATCTACACCACATCCCCCTCTGAGTGGTAGTGTGGGACACATCTACACCACATCCCCTCTGAGTGGTAGTGTGGGACACATCTACACCACATCCCCCCTCTGAGTGGTAGTGTGGGACACATCTACACCACATCCCCCCTCTGAGTGGTAGTGTGGGACACATCTACACCACATCCCCCCTCTGAGTGGTAGTGTGGGAGACATCTACACCACATCCCCTCTGAGTGGTAGTGTAGGAGACATCTACACCACATCCCCCCTCTGAGTGGTAGTGTGGGACACATCTACACCACATCCCCTCTGAGTGGTAGTGTAGGAGACATCTACACCACATCCTCTCTGAGTGGTAGTGTGGGACACATCTACACCACATCCCCTCTGAGTGGTAGTGTAGGAGACATCTACACCACATCCTCTCTGAGTGGTAGTGTAGGAGACATCTACACCACATCCCCCTCTGAGTGGTAGTGTAGGAGACATCTACACCACATCCCCCTCTGAGTGGTAGTGTAGGAGACATCTACACCACATCCCCCCTCTGAGTGGTAGTGTGGGACACATCTACACCACATCCCCTCTGAGTGGTAGTGTGGGACACATCTACACCACACCCCCCCTCTGAGTGGTAGTGTAGGAGACATCTACACCACATCCCCCCTCTGAGTGGTAGTGTGGGAGACATCTACACCACATCCCCTCTGAGTTGTAGTGTGGGAGAAATCTACACCACATCCCCTCTGAGTGGTAGTGTGGGAGAATCCAACACCACATCCCCTCTGAGTGGCAGTGTGGGAGACATCTACACAACATCCCCTCTGAGTGGTAGTGTGGGAGACATCTACACCACATCCACCCTCTGAGTGGTAGTTTGGGAGACATCTACACCACATCCCCCTCTGAGTGGTAGTGTGGGACACATCTACACCACATCCCCTCTGAGTGGTAGTGTGGGACACATCTACACCACATCCCCCCTCTGAGTCGTAGTGTGGGACACATTTACACCACATCCCCCCTCTGAGTGGTAGTGTGGGACACATCTACACCACATCCCCTCTGAGTGGTAGTGTGGGACACATCTACACCACATCCCCCCTCTGAGTGGTAGTGTGGGACACATCTACACCACATCCCCCCTCTGAGTGGTAGTGTGGGAGACATCTACACCACATCCCCTCTGAGTGGTAGTGTGGGACACATCTACACCACATCCCCCCTCTGAGTGGTAGTGTGGGACACATCTACACCACATCCCCTCTGAGTGGTAGTGTGGGACACATCTACACCACATCCCCCCTCTGAGTGGTAGTGTGGGACACATCTACACCACATCCCCTCTGAGTGGTAGTGTGGGACACATCTACACCACATCCCCCCTCTGAGTGGTAGTGTAGGACAAATCTACACCACATCCCCTCTGAGTGGTAGTGTAGGAGACATCTACACCACATCCCCCACTCTGAGTTGTAGTGTGGGAGACAGCTACACCACATCCACGCTCTGAGTGGTAGTGTGGGAGACATCTACACCACATCCCCCTCTGAGTGGTAGTGTGGGACACATCTACACCACATCCCCTCTGAGTGGTAGTGTGGGACACATCTACACCACATCCCCCCTCTGAGTGGTAGTGTGGGACACATCTACACCACATCCCCCCTCTGAGTGGTAGTGTGGGACACATCTACACTAAATCCCCTCTGAGTGGTAGTGTGGGACACATCTACACCACATCCCCTCTGAGTGGTAGTGTGGGACACATCTACACCACATCCCCCCTCTGAGTGGTAGTGTGGGACACATCTACACCACATCCCCCTCTAAATGGTAGTGTGGGAGACTTCTACACCACATCCCCTCTGAGTGGTAGTGTGGGACAAATCTACACCACATCCCCCCTCTGAGTGGTAGTGTGGGACACATCTACACCACATCCCCTCTGAGTGGTAGTGTGGGACACATCTACACCACATCACCCCTCTGAGTGGTAGTGTGGGACACATCTACACCACATCCCCTCTGAGTGGTAGTGTGGGACACATCTACACCACATCCCCCCTCTGAGTGGTAGTGTGGGACACATCTACACCACATCCCCTCTGAGTGGTAGTGTAGGAGACATCTACACCACATCCCCCACTCTGAGTTGTAGTGTGGGAGACAGCTACACCACATCCACCCTTTGAGTGGTAGTGTGGGAGACATCTACACCACATCCCCCTCTGAGTGGTAGTGTGGGACACATCTACACCACATCCCCTCTGAGTGGTAGTGTGGGACACATCTACACCACATCCCCCCTCTGAGTGGTAGTGTGGGACACATCTACACCACATCCCCCCTCTGAGTGGTAGTGTGGGACACATCTACACCACATCCCCCCTCTGAGTGGTAGTGTGGGAGACATCTACACCACATCCCCTCTGAGTGGTAGTGTAGGAGACATCTACACCACATCCCCCCTCTGAGTGGTAGTGTGGGACACATCTACACCACATCCCCTCTGAGTGGTAGTGTAGGAGACATCTACACCACATCCTCTCTGAGTGGTAGTGTGGGACACATCTACACCACATCCCCTCTGAGTGGTAGTGTAGGAGACATCTACACCACATCCTCTCTGAGTGGTAGTGTAGGAGACATCTACACCACATCCCCCTCTGAGTGGTAGTGTAGGAGACATCTACACCACATCCCCCTCTGAGTGGTAGTGTAGGAGACATCTACACCACATCCCCCCTCTGAGTGGTAGTGTGGGACACATCTACACCACATCCCCTCTGAGTGGTAGTGTGGGACACATCTACACCACACCCCCCCTCTGAGTGGTAGTGTAGGAGACATCTACACCACATCCCCCCTCTGAGTGGTAGTGTGGGAGACATCTACACCACATCCCCTCTGAGTTGTAGTGTGGGAGAAATCTACACCACATCCCCTCTGAGTGGTAGTGTGGGAGAATCCAACACCACATCCCCTCTGAGTGGCAGTGTGGGAGACATCTACACCACATCCCCTCTGAGTGGTAGTGTGGGAGACATCTACACCACATCCACCCTCTGAGTGGTAGTTTGGGAGACATCTACACCACATCCCCCTCTGAGTGGTAGTGTGGGACACATCTACACCACATCCCCTCTGAGTGGTAGTGTGGGACACATCTACACCACATCCCCCCTCTGAGTGGTAGTGTGGGACACATCTACACCACATCCCCCCTCTGAGTGGTAGTGTGGGACACATCTACACCACATCCCCTCTGAGTGGTAGTGTGGGACACATCTACACCACATCCCCCCTCTGAGTGGTAGTGTGGGACACATCTACACCACATCCCCCCTCTGAGTGGTAGTGTGGGAGACATCTACACCACATCCCCTCTGAGTGGCAGTGTGGGAGACATCTACACCACATCCCCCCTCTGAGTGGTAGTGTGGGACACATCTACACCACATCCACCCTCTGAGTGGAAATGTGGGAGACATCTACACCACATCCCCCTCTGAGTGGTAGTGTGGGACACATCTACACCACATCCCCTCTGAGTGGTAGTGTGGGACACAACTACACCACATCCCCCCTCTGAGTGGTAGTGTGGGACACATTTACACCACATCCCCCCTCTGAGTGGTAGTGTGGGACACATCTACACCACATCCCCTCTGAGTGGTAGTGTGGGAGACATCTACACCACATCCCCCCTCTGAGTGGTAGTGTACGAGACATCTACACCACATCCCCTCTCTTAGTGGTAGTGTAGGAGACATCTTCACCACATCCCCTCTGAGTGGTAGTGTAGGAGACATCTACACCACATCCCCTCTGAGTGTGTAGTGTAGGAGACATCTACACCACATCCCCTCTGAGTTGTAGTGTGGGAGAAATCTACACCACATCCCCTCTGAGTGGTTGTGTGGGAGACATCTACACCACATCCCCCCTCTGAGTGGTAGTGTGGGACACATCTACACCACATCCACCCTCTGAGTGGAAATGTGGGAGACATCTACACCACATCCCCCTCTGAGTGGTAGTGTGGGACACATCTACACCACATCCCCTCTGAGTGGTAGTGTGGGACACATCTACACCACATCGCCCCTCTGAGTGGTAGTGTGGGACACATTTACACCACATCCCCCCTCTGAGTGGTAGTGTGGGACACATCTACACCACATCCCCTCTGAGTGGTAGTGTGGGACACATCTACACCACATCCCCCTCTGAGTGGTAGTGTGGGAGACTTCTACACCACATCCCCTCTGAGTGGTAGTGTGGGACAAATCTACACCACATCCCCCCTCTGAGTGGTAGTGTGGGACACATCTACACCACATCCCCTCTGAGTGGTAGTGTGGGACACATCTACACCACATCACCCCTCTGAGTGGTAGTGTGGGACACATCTACACCACATCCCCTCTGAGTGGTAGTGTGGGACACATCTACACCACATCCCCCCTCTGAGTGGTAGTGTGGGACACATCTACACCACATCCCCTCTGAGTGGTAGTGTAGGAGACATCTACACCACATCCCCCACTCTGAGTTGTAGTGTGGGAGACAGCTACACCACATCCACCCTTTGAGTGGTAGTGTGGGAGACATCTACACCACATCCCCCTCTGAGTGGTAGTGTGGGACACATCTACACCACATCCCCTCTGAGTGGTAGTGTGGGACACATCTACACCACATCCCCCCTCTGAGTGGTAGTGTGGGACACATCTACACCACATCCCCCCTCTGAGTGGTAGTGTGGGACACATCTACACCACATCCCCCCTCTGAGTGGTAGTGTGGGAGACATCTACACCACATCCCCTCTGAGTGGTAGTGTAGGAGACATCTACACCACATCCCCCCTCTGAGTGGTAGTGTGGGACACATCTACACCACATCCCCTCTGAGTGGTAGTGTAGGAGACATCTACACCACATCCTCTCTGAGTGGTAGTGTGGGACACATCTACACCACATCCCCTCTGAGTGGTAGTGTAGGAGACATCTACACCACATCCTCTCTGAGTGGTAGTGTAGGAGACATCTACACCACATCCCCCTCTGAGTGGTAGTGTAGGAGACATCTACACCACATCCCCCTCTGAGTGGTAGTGTAGGAGACATCTACACCACATCCCCCCTCTGAGTGGTAGTGTGGGACACATCTACACCACATCCCCTCTGAGTGGTAGTGTGGGACACATCTACACCACACCCCCCCTCTGAGTGGTAGTGTAGGAGACATCTACACCACATCCCCCCTCTGAGTGGTAGTGTGGGAGACATCTACACCACATCCCCTCTGAGTTGTAGTGTGGGAGAAATCTACACCACATCCCCTCTGAGTGGTAGTGTGGGAGAATCCAACACCACATCCCCTCTGAGTGGCAGTGTGGGAGACATCTACACCACATCCCCTCTGAGTGGTAGTGTGGGAGACATCTACACCACATCCACCCTCTGAGTGGTAGTTTGGGAGACATCTACACCACATCCCCCTCTGAGTGGTAGTGTGGGACACATCTACACCACATCCCCTCTGAGTGGTAGTGTGGGACACATCTACACCACATCCCCCCTCTGAGTGGTAGTGTGGGACACATCTACACCACATCCCCCCTCTGAGTGGTAGTGTGGGACACATCTACACCACACCCCCCCCTCTGAGTGGTAGTGTAGGAGACATCTACACCACATCCCCCCTCTGAGTGGTAGTGTGGGAGACATCTACACCACATCCCCTCTGAGTTGTAGTGTGGGAGAAATCTACACCACATCCCCTCTGAGTGGTAGTGTGGGAGAATCCAACACCACATCCCCTCTGAGTGGCAGTGTGGGAGACATCTACACCACATCCCCTCTGAGTGGTAGTGTGGGAGACATCTACACCACATCCACCCTCTGAGTGGTAGTTTGGGAGACATCTACACCACATCCCCCTCTGAGTGGTAGTGTGGGACACATCTACACCACATCCCCTCTGAGTGGTAGTGTGGGACACATCTACACCACATCCCCCCTCTGAGTGGTAGTGTGGGACACATCTACACCACATCCCCCCTCTGAGTGGTAGTGTGGGACACATCTACACCACATCCCCTCTGAGTGGTAGTGTGGGACACATCTACACCACATCCCCCCTCTGAGTGGTAGTGTGGGACACATCTACACCACATCCCCCCTCTGAGTGGTAGTGTGGGAGACATCTACACCACATCCCCTCTGAGTGGCAGTGTGGGAGACATCTACACCACATCCCCCCTCTGAGTGGTAGTGTGGGACACATCTACACCACATCCACCCTCTGAGTGGAAATGTGGGAGACATCTACACCACATCCCCCTCTGAGTGGTAGTGTGGGACACATCTACACCACATCCCCTCTGAGTGGTAGTGTGGGACACAACTACACCACATCCCCCCTCTGAGTGGTAGTGTGGGACACATTTACACCACATCCCCCCTCTGAGTGGTAGTGTGGGACACATCTACACCACATCCCCTCTGAGTGGTAGTGTGGGAGACATCTACACCACATCCCCCCTCTGAGTGGTAGTGTACGAGACATCTACACCACATCACCTCTCTTAGTGGTAGTGTAGGAGACATCTTCACCACATCCCCTCTGAGTGGTAGTGTAGGAGACATCTACACCACATCCCCTCTGAGTGTGTAGTGTAGGAGACATCTACACCACATCCCCCCTCTGAGTGGTAGTGTGGGAGACATCTACACCACATCCCCTCTGAGTTGTAGTGTGGGAGAAATCTACACCACATCCCCTCTGAGTGGTTGTGTGGGAGACATCTACACCACATCCCCTCTGAGTGGCAGTGTGGGAGACATCTACACCACATCCCCCCTCTGAGTGGTAGTGTGGGACACATCTACACCACATCCACCCTCTGAGTGGAAATGTGGGAGACATCTACACCACATCCCCCTCTGAGTGGTAGTGTGGGACACATCTACACCACATCCCCTCTGAGTGGTAGTGTGGGACACATCTACACCACATCGCCCCTCTGAGTGGTAGTGTGGGACACATCTACACTAAATCCCCTCTGAGTGGTAGTGTGGGACACATCTACACCACATCCCCTCTGAGTGGTAGTGTGGGACACATCTACACCACATCCCCCCTCTGAGTGGTAGTGTGGGACACATCTACACCACATCCCCCTCTAAATGGTAGTGTGGGAGACTTCTACACCACATCCCCTCTGAGTGGTAGTGTGGGACAAATCTACACCACATCCCCCCTCTGAGTGGTAGTGTGGGACACATCTACACCACATCCCCTCTGAGTGGTAGTGTGGGACACATCTACACCACATCACCCCTCTGAGTGGTAGTGTGGGACACATCTACACCACATCCCCTCTGAGTGGTAGTGTGGGACACATCTACACCACATCCCCCCTCTGAGTGGTAGTGTGGGACACATCTACACCACATCCCCTCTGAGTGGTAGTGTAGGAGACATCTACACCACATCCCCCACTCTGAGTTGTAGTGTGGGAGACAGCTACACCACATCCACCCTTTGAGTGGTAGTGTGGGAGACATCTACACCACATCCCCCTCTGAGTGGTAGTGTGGGACACATCTACACCACATCCCCTCTGAGTGGTAGTGTGGGACACATCTACACCACATCCCCCCTCTGAGTGGTAGTGTGGGACACATCTACACCACATCCCCCCTCTGAGTGGTAGTGTGGGACACATCTACACCACATCCCCCCTCTGAGTGGTAGTGTGGGAGACATCTACACCACATCCCCTCTGAGTGGTAGTGTAGGAGACATCTACACCACATCCCCCCTCTGAGTGGTAGTGTGGGACACATCTACACCACATCCCCTCTGAGTGGTAGTGTAGGAGACATCTACACCACATCCTCTCTGAGTGGTAGTGTGGGACACATCTACACCACATCCCCTCTGAGTGGTAGTGTAGGAGACATCTACACCACATCCTCTCTGAGTGGTAGTGTAGGAGACATCTACACCACATCCCCCTCTGAGTGGTAGTGTAGGAGACATCTACACCACATCCCCCTCTGAGTGGTAGTGTAGGAGACATCTACACCACATCCCCCCTCTGAGTGGTAGTGTGGGAGACATCTACACCACATCCCCTCTGAGTTGTAGTGTGGGAGAAATCTACACCACATCCCCTCTGAGTGGTAGTGTGGGAGAATCCAACACCACATCCCCTCTGAGTGGCAGTGTGGGAGACATCTACACCACATCCCCTCTGAGTGGTAGTGTGGGAGACATCTACACCACATCCACCCTCTGAGTGGTAGTTTGGGAGACATCTACACCACATCCCCCTCTGAGTGGTAGTGTGGGACACATCTACACCACATCCCCTCTGAGTGGTAGTGTGGGACACATCTACACCACATCCCCCCTCTGAGTGGTAGTGTGGGACACATCTACACCACATCCCCCCTCTGAGTGGTAGTGTGGGACACATCTACACCACATCCCCTCTGAGTGGTAGTGTGGGACACATCTACACCACATCCCCCCTCTGAGTGGTAGTGTGGGACACAGCTACACCACATCCCCCCTCTGAGTGGTAGTGTGGGAGACATCTACACCACATCCCCTCTGAGTGGCAGTGTGGGAGACATCTACACCACATCCCCCCTCTGAGTGGTAGTGTGGGACACATCTACACCACATCCACCCTCTGAGTGGAAATGTGGGAGACATCTACACCACATCCCCCTCTGAGTGGTAGTGTGGGACACATCTACACCACATCCCCTCTGAGTGGTAGTGTGGGACACAACTACACCACATCCCCCCTCTGAGTGGTAGTGTGGGAAAATTTACACCACATCCCCCCTCTGAGTGGTAGTGTGGGACACATCTACACCACATCCCCTCTGAGTGGTAGTGTGGGAGACATCTACACCACATCCCCCCTCTGAGTGGTAGTGTACGAGACATCTACACCACATCCCCTCTCTTAGTGGTAGTGTAGGAGACATCTTCACCACATCCCCTCTGAGTGGTAGTGTAGGAGACATCTACACCACATCCCCTCTGAGTGTGTAGTGTAGGAGACATCTACACCACATCCCCCCTCTGAGTGGTAGTGTGGGAGACATCTACACCACATCCCCTCTGAGTTGTAGTGTGGGAGAAATCTACACCACATCCCCTCTGAGTGGTTGTGTGGGAGACATCTACACCACACCCCTCTGAGTGGCAGTGTGGGAGACATCTACACCACATCCCCCCTCTGAGTGGTAGTGTGGGACACATCTACACCACATCCACCCTCTGAGTGGAAATGTGGGAGACATCTACACCACATCCCCCTCTGAGTGGTAGTGTGGGACACATCTACACCACATCCCCTCTGAGTGGTAGTGTGGGACACATCTACACCACATCGCCCCTCTGAGTGGTAGTGTGGGACACATTTACACCACATCCCCCCTCTGAGTGGTAGTGTGGGACACATCTACACCACATCCCCTCTGAGTGGTAGTGTGGGACACATCTACACCACATCCCCCTCTGAGTGGTAGTGTGGGAGACTTCTACACCACATCCCCTCTGAGTGGTAGTGTGGGACAAATCTACACCACATCCCCCCTCTGAGTGGTAGTGTGGGACACATCTACACCACATCCCCTCTGAGTGGTAGTGTGGGACACATCTACACCACATCACCCCTCTGAGTGGTAGTGTGGGACACATCTACACCACATCCCCTCTGAGTGGTAGTGTGGGACACATCTACACCACATCCCCCCTCTGAGTGGTAGTGTGGGACACATCTACACCACATCCCCTCTGAGTGGTAGTGTAGGAGACATCTACACCACATCCCCCACTCTGAGTTGTAGTGTGGGAGACAGCTACACCACATCCACCCTTTGAGTGGTAGTGTGGGAGACATCTACACCACATCCCCCTCTGAGTGGTAGTGTGGGACACATCTACACCACATCCCCTCTGAGTGGTAGTGTGGGACACATCTACACTACATCCCCCCTCTGAGTGGTAGTGTGGGACACATCTACACCACATCCCCCCTCTGAGTGGTAGTGTGGGACACATCTACACCACATCCCCCCTCTGAGTGGTAGTGTGGGAGACATCTACACCACATCCCCTCTGAGTGGTAGTGTAGGAGACATCTACACCACATCCCCCCTCTGAGTGGTAGTGTGGGACACATCTACACCACATCCCCTCTGAGTGGTAGTGTAGGAGACATCTACACCACATCCTCTCTGAGTGGTAGTGTGGGACACATCTACACCACATCCCCTCTGAGTGGTAGTGTAGGAGACATCTACACCACATCCTCTCTGAGTGGTAGTGTAGGAGACATCTACACCACATCCCCCTCTGAGTGGTAGTGTAGGAGACATCTACACCACATCCCCCTCTGAGTGGTAGTGTAGGAGACATCTACACCACATCCCCCCTCTGAGTGGTAGTGTGGGACACATCTACACCACATCCCCTCTGAGTGGTAGTGTGGGACACATCTACACCACACCCCCCCTCTGAGTGGTAGTGTAGGAGACATCTACACCACATCCCCCCTCTGAGTGGTAGTGTGGGAGACATCTACACCACATCCCCTCTGAGTTGTAGTGTGGGAGAAATCTACACCACATCCCCTCTGAGTGGTAGTGTGGGAGAATCCAACACCACATCCCCTCTGAGTGGCAGTGTGGGAGACATCTACACCACATCCCCTCTGAGTGGTAGTGTGGGAGACATCTACACCACATCCACCCTCTGAGTGGTAGTTTGGGAGACATCTACACCACATCCCCCTCTGAGTGGTAGTGTGGGACACATCTACACCACATCCCCTCTGAGTGGTAGTGTGGGACACATCTACACCACATCCCCCCTCTGAGTGGTAGTGTGGGACACATCTACACCACATCCCCCCTCTGAGTGGTAGTGTGGGACACATCTACACCACACCCCCCCCTCTGAGTGGTAGTGTAGGAGACATCTACACCACATCCCCCCTCTGAGTGGTAGTGTGGGAGACATCTACACCACATCCCCTCTGAGTTGTAGTGTGGGAGAAATCTACACCACATCCCCTCTGAGTGGTAGTGTGGGAGAATCCAACACCACATCCCCTCTGAGTGGCAGTGTGGGAGACATCTACACCACATCCCCTCTGAGTGGTAGTGTGGGAGACATCTACACCACATCCACCCTCTGAGTGGTAGTTTGGGAGACATCTACACCACATCCCCCTCTGAGTGGTAGTGTGGGACACATCTACACCACATCCCCTCTGAGTGGTAGTGTGGGACACATCTACACCACATCCCCCCTCTGAGTGGTAGTGTGGGACACATCTACACCACATCCCCCCTCTGAGTGGTAGTGTGGGACACATCTACACCACATCCCCTCTGAGTGGTAGTGTGGGACACATCTACACCACATCCCCCCTCTGAGTGGTAGTGTGGGACACATCTACACCACATCCCCCCTCTGAGTGGTAGTGTGGGAGACATCTACACCACATCCCCTCTGAGTGGCAGTGTGGGAGACATCTACACCACATCCCCCCTCTGAGTGGTAGTGTGGGACACATCTACACCACATCCACCCTCTGAGTGGAAATGTGGGAGACATCTACACCACATCCCCCTCTGAGTGGTAGTGTGGGACACATCTACACCACATCCCCTCTGAGTGGTAGTGTGGGACACAACTACACCACATCCCCCCTCTGAGTGGTAGTGTGGGACACATTTACACCACATCCCCCCTCTGAGTGGTAGTGTGGGACACATCTACACCACATCCCCTCTGAGTGGTAGTGTGGGAGACATCTACACCACATCCCCCCTCTGAGTGGTAGTGTACGAGACATCTACACCACATCACCTCTCTTAGTGGTAGTGTAGGAGACATCTTCACCACATCCCCTCTGAGTGGTAGTGTAGGAGACATCTACACCATATCCCCTCTGAGTGTGTAGTGTAGGAGACATCTACACCACATCCCCCCTCTGAGTGGTAGTGTGGGAGACATCTACACCACATCCCCTCTGAGTTGTAGTGTGGGAGAAATCTACACCACATCCCCTCTGAGTGGTTGTGTGGGAGACATCTACACCACATCCCCTCTGAGTGGCAGTGTGGGAGACATCTACACCACATCCCCCCTCTGAGTGGTAGTGTGGGACACATCTACACCACATCCACCCTCTGAGTGGAAATGTGGGAGACATCTACACCACATCCCCCTCTGAGTGGTAGTGTGGGACACATCTACACCACATCCCCTCTGAGTGGTAGTGTGGGACACATCTACACCACATCGCCCCTCTGAGTGGTAGTGTGGGACACATTTACACCACATCCCCCCTCTGAGTGGTAGTGTGGGACACATCTACACCACATCCCCTCTGAGTGGTAGTGTGGGACACATCTACACCACATCCCCCTCTGAGTGGTAGTGTGGGAGACTTCTACACCACATCCCCTCTGAGTGGTAGTGTGGGACAAATCTACACCACATCCCCCCTCTGAGTGGTAGTGTGGGACACATCTACACCACATCCCCTCTGAGTGGTAGTGTGGGACACATCTACACCACATCACCCCTCTGAGTGGTAGTGTGGGACACATCTACACCACATCCCCTCTGAGTGGTAGTGTGGGACACATCTACACCACATCCCCCCTCTGAGTGGTAGTGTGGGACACATCTACACCACATCCCCTCTGAGTGGTAGTGTAGGAGACATCTACACCACATCCCCCACTCTGAGTTGTAGTGTGGGAGACAGCTACACCACATCCACCCTTTGAGTGGTAGTGTGGGAGACATCTACACCACATCCCCCTCTGAGTGGTAGTGTGGGACACATCTACACCACATCCCCTCTGAGTGGTAGTGTGGGACACATCTACACCACATCCCCCCTCTGAGTGGTAGTGTGGGACACATCTACACCACATCCCCCCTCTGAGTGGTAGTGTGGGACACATCTACACCACATCCCCCCTCTGAGTGGTAGTGTGGGAGACATCTACACCACATCCCCTCTGAGTGGTAGTGTAGGAGACATCTACACCACATCCCCCCTCTGAGTGGTAGTGTGGGACACATCTACACCACATCCCCTCTGAGTGGTAGTGTAGGAGACATCTACACCACATCCTCTCTGAGTGGTAGTGTGGGACACATCTACACCACATCCCCTCTGAGTGGTAGTGTAGGAGACATCTACACCACATCCTCTCTGAGTGGTAGTGTAGGAGACATCTACACCACATCCCCCTCTGAGTGGTAGTGTAGGAGACATCTACACCACATCCCCCTCTGAGTGGTAGTGTAGGAGACATCTACACCACATCCCCCCTCTGAGTGGTAGTGTGGGACACATCTACACCACATCCCCTCTGAGTGGTAGTGTGGGACACATCTACACCACACCCCCCCTCTGAGTGGTAGTGTAGGAGACATCTACACCACATCCCCCCTCTGAGTGGTAGTGTGGGAGACATCTACACCACATCCCCTCTGAGTTGTAGTGTGGGAGAAATCTACACCACATCCCCTCTGAGTGGTAGTGTGGGAGAATCCAACACCACATCCCCTCTGAGTGGCAGTGTGGGAGACATCTACACCACATCCCCTCTGAGTGGTAGTGTGGGAGACATCTACACCACATCCACCCTCTGAGTGGTAGTTTGGGAGACATCTACACCACATCCCCCTCTGAGTGGTAGTGTGGGACACATCTACACCACATCCCCTCTGAGTGGTAGTGTGGGACACATCTACACCACATCCCCCCTCTGAGTGGTAGTGTGGGACACATCTACACCACATCCCCCCTCTGAGTGGTAGTGTGGGACACATCTACACCACATCCCCTCTGAGTGGTAGTGTGGGACACATCTACACCACATCCCCCCTCTGAGTGGTAGTGTGGGACACATCTACACCACATCCCCCCTCTGAGTGGTAGTGTGGGAGACATCTACACCACATCCCCTCTGAGTGGCAGTGTGGGAGACATCTACACCACATCCCCCCTCTGAGTGGTAGTGTGGGACACATCTACACCACATCCACCCTCTGAGTGGAAATGTGGGAGACATCTACACCACATCCCCCTCTGAGTGGTAGTGTGGGACACATCTACACCACATCCCCTCTGAGTGGTAGTGTGGGACACAACTACACCACATCCCCCCTCTGAGTGGTAGTGTGGGACACATTTACACCACATCCCCCCTCTGAGTGGTAGTGTGGGACACATCTACACCACATCCCCTCTGAGTGGTAGTGTGGGAGACATCTACACCACATCCCCCCTCTGAGTGGTAGTGTACGAGACATCTACACCACATCCCCTCTCTTAGTGGTAGTGTAGGAGACATCTTCACCACATCCCCTCTGAGTGGTAGTGTAGGAGACATCTACACCACATCCCCTCTGAGTGTGTAGTGTAGGAGACATCTACACCACATCCCCCCTCTGAGTGGTAGTGTGGGAGACATCTACACCACATCCCCTCTGAGTTGTAGTGTGGGAGAAATCTACACCACATCCCCTCTGAGTGGTTGTGTGGGAGACATCTACACCACACCCCTCTGAGTGGCAGTGTGGGAGACATCTACACCACATCCCCCCTCTGAGTGGTAGTGTGGGACACATCTACACCACATCCACCCTCTGAGTGGAAATGTGGGAGACATCTACACCACATCCCCCTCTGAGTGGTAGTGTGGGACACATCTACACCACATCCCCTCTGAGTGGTAGTGTGGGACACATCTAAACCACATCGCCCCTCTGAGTGGTAGTGTGGGACACATTTACACCACATCCCCCCTCTGAGTGGTAGTGTGGGACACATCTACACCACATCCCCTCTGAGTGGTAGTGTGGGACACATCTACACCACATCACCCCTCTGAGTGGTAGTGTGGGACACATCTACACCACATCCCCTCTGAGTGGTAGTGTGGGACACATCTACACCACATCCCCCCTCTGAGTGGTAGTGTAGGACACATCTACACCACATCCCCTCTGAGTGGTAGTGTAGGAGACATCTACACCACATCCCCCACTCTGAGTTGTAGTGTGGGAGACAGCTACACCACATCCACCCTTTGAGTGGTAGTGTGGGAGACATCTACACCACATCCCCCTCTGAGTGGTAGTGTGGGACACATCTACACCACATCCCCTCTGAGTGGTAGTGTGGGACACATCTACACCACATCCCCCCTCTGAGTGGTAGTGTGGGACACATCTACACCACATCCCCCCTCTGAGTGGTAGTGTGGGACACATCTACACCACATCCCCCCTCTGAGTGGTAGTGTGGGAGACATCTACACCACATCCCCTCTGAGTGGTAGTGTAGGAGACATCTACACCACATCCCCCCTCTGAGTGGTAGTGTGGGACACATCTACACCACATCCCCTCTGAGTGGTAGTGTAGGAGACATCTACACCACATCCTCTCTGAGTGGTAGTGTGGGACACATCTACACCACATCCCCTCTGAGTGGTAGTGTAGGAGACATCTACACCACATCCTCTCTGAGTGGTAGTGTAGGAGACATCTACACCACATCCCCCTCTGAGTGGTAGTGTAGGAGACATCTACACCACATCCCCCTCTGAGTGGTAGTGTAGGAGACATCTACACCACATCCCCCCTCTGAGTGGTAGTGTGGGACACATCTACACCACATCCCCTCTGAGTGGTAGTGTGGGACACATCTACACCACACCCCCCCTCTGAGTGGTAGTGTAGGAGACATCTACACCACATCCCCCCTCTGAGTGGTAGTGTGGGAGACATCTACACCACATCCCCTCTGAGTTGTAGTGTGGGAGAAATCTACACCACATCCCCTCTGAGTGGTAGTGTGGGAGAATCCAACACCACATCCCCTCTGAGTGGCAGTGTGGGAGACATCTACACCACATCCCCTCTGAGTGGTAGTGTGGGAGACATCTACACCACATCCACCCTCGGAGTGGTAGTTTGGGAGACATCTACACCACATCCCCCTCTGAGTGGTAGTGTGGGACACATCTACACCACATCCCCTCTGAGTGGTAGTGTGGGACACATCTACACCACATCCCCCCTCTGAGTGGTAGTGTGGGACACATCTACACCACATCCCCCCTCTGAGTGGTAGTGTGGGACACATCTACACCACACCCCCCCCTCTGAGTGGTAGTGTAGGAGACATCTACACCACATCCCCCCTCTGAGTGGTAGTGTGGGAGACATCTACACCACATCCCCTCTGAGTTGTAGTGTGGGAGAAATCTACACCACATCCCCTCTGAGTGGTAGTGTGGGAGAATCCAACACCACATCCCCTCTGAGTGGCAGTGTGGGAGACATCTACACCACATCCCCTCTGAGTGGTAGTGTGGGAGACATCTACACCACATCCACCCTCTGAGTGGTAGTTTGGGAGACATCTACACCACATCCCCCTCTGAGTGGTAGTGTGGGACACATCTACACCACATCCCCTCTGAGTGGTAGTGTGGGACACATCTACACCACATCCCCCCTCTGAGTGGTAGTGTGGGACACATCTACACCACATCCCCCCTCTGAGTGGTAGTGTGGGACACATCTACACCACATCCCCTCTGAGTGGTAGTGTGGGACACATCTACACCACATCCCCCCTCTGAGTGGTAGTGTGGGACACATCTACACCACATCCCCCCTCTGAGTGGTAGTGTGGGAGACATCTACACCACATCCCCTCTGAGTGGCAGTGTGGGAGACATCTACACCACATCCCCCCTCTGAGTGGTAGTGTGGGACACATCTACACCACATCCACCCTCTGAGTGGAAATGTGGGAGACATCTACACCACATCCCCCTCTGAGTGGTAGTGTGGGACACATCTACACCACATCCCCTCTGAGTGGTAGTGTGGGACACAACTACACCACATCCCCCCTCTGAGTGGTAGTGTGGGACACATTTACACCACATCCCCCCTCTGAGTGGTAGTGTGGGACACATCTACACCACATCCCCTCTGAGTGGTAGTGTGGGAGACATCTACACCACATCCCTCCTCTGAGTGGTAGTGTACGAGACATCTACACCACATCACCTCTCTTAGTGGTAGTGTAGGAGACATCTTCACCACATCCCCTCTGAGTGGTAGTGTAGGAGACATCTACACCACATCCCCTCTGAGTGTGTAGTGTAGGAGACATCTACACCACATCCCCCCTCTGAGTGGTAGTGTGGGAGACATCTACACCACATCCCCTCTGAGTTGTAGTGTGGGAGAAATCTACACCACATCCCCTCTGAGTGGTTGTGTGGGAGACATCTACACCACATCCCCTCTGAGTGGCAGTGTGGGAGACATCTACACCACATCCCCCCTCTGAGTGGTAGTGTGGGACACATCTACACCACATCCACCCTCTGAGTGGAAATGTGGGAGACATCTACACCACATCCCCCTCTGAGTGGTAGTGTGGGACACATCTACACCACATCCCCTCTGAGTGGTAGTGTGGGACACATCTACACCACATCGCCCCTCTGAGTGGTAGTGTGGGACACATTTACACCACATCCCCCCTCTGAGTGGTAGTGTGGGACACATCTACACCACATCCCCTCTGAGTGGTAGTGTGGGACACATCTACACCACATCCCCCTCTGAGTGGTAGTGTGGGAGACTTCTACACCACATCCCCTCTGAGTGGTAGTGTGGGACAAATCTACACCACATCCCCCCTCTGAGTGGTAGTGTGGGACACATCTACACCACATCCCCTCTGAGTGGTAGTGTGGGACACATCTACACCACATCACCCCTCTGAGTGGTAGTGTGGGACACATCTACACCACATCCCCTCTGAGTGGTAGTGTGGGACACATCTACACCACATCCCCCCTCTGAGTGGTAGTGTGGGACACATCTACACCACATCCCCTCTGAGTGGTAGTGTAGGAGACATCTACACCACATCCCCCACTCTGAGTTGTAGTGTGGGAGACAGCTACACCACATCCACCCTTTGAGTGGTAGTGTGGGAGACATCTACACCACATCCCCCTCTGAGTGGTAGTGTGGGACACATCTACACCACATCCCCTCTGAGTGGTAGTGTGGGACACATCTACACCACATCCCCCCTCTGAGTGGTAGTGTGGGACACATCTACACCACATCCCCCCTCTGAGTGGTAGTGTGGGACACATCTACACCACATCCCCCCTCTGAGTGGTAGTGTGGGAGACATCTACACCACATCCCCTCTGAGTGGTAGTGTAGGAGACATCTACACCACATCCCCCCTCTGAGTGGTAGTGTGGGACACATCTACACCACATCCCCTCTGAGTGGTAGTGTAGGAGACATCTACACCACATCCTCTCTGAGTGGTAGTGTGGGACACATCTACACCACATCCCCTCTGAGTGGTAGTGTAGGAGACATCTACACCACATCCTCTCTGAGTGGTAGTGTAGGAGACATCTACACAACATCCCCCTCTGAGTGGTAGTGTAGGAGACATCTACACCACATCCCCCTCTGAGTGGTAGTGTAGGAGACATCTACACCACATCCCCCCTCTGAGTGGTAGTGTGGGACACATCTACACCACATCCCCTCTGAGTGGTAGTGTGGGACACATCTACACCACACCCCCCCTCTGAGTGGTAGTGTAGGAGACATCTACACCACATCCCCCCTCTGAGTGGTAGTGTGGGAGACATCTACACCACATCCCCTCTGAGTTGTAGTGTGGGAGAAATCTACACCACATCCCCTCTGAGTGGTAGTGTGGGAGAATCCAACACCACATCCCCTCTGAGTGGCAGTGTGGGAGACATCTACACCACATCCCCTCTGAGTGGTAGTGTGGGAGACATCTACACCACATCCACCCTCTGAGTGGTAGTTTGGGAGACATCTACACCACATCCCCCTCTGAGTGGTAGTGTGGGACACATCTACACCACATCCCCTCTGAGTGGTAGTGTGGGACACATCTACACCACATCCCCCCTCTGAGTGGTAGTGTGGGACACATCTACACCACATCCCCCCTCTGAGTGGTAGTGTGGGACACATCTACACCACATCCCCTCTGAGTGGTAGTGTGGGACACATCTACACCACATCCCCCCTCTGAGTGGTAGTGTGGGACACATCTACACCACATCCCCCCTCTGAGTGGTAGTGTGGGAGACATCTACACCACATCCCCTCTGAGTGGCAGTGTGGGAGACATCTACACCACATCCCCCCTCTGAGTGGTAGTGTGGGACACATCTACACCACATCCACCCTCTGAGTGGAAATGTGGGAGACATCTACACCACATCCCCCTCTTAGTGGTAGTGTGGGACACATCTACACCACATCCCCTCTGAGTGGTAGTGTGGGACACAACTACACCACATCCCCCATCTGAGTGGTAGTGTGGGACACATTTACACCACATCCCCCCTCTGAGTGGTAGTGTGGGACACATCTACACCACATCCCCTCTGAGTGGTAGTGTGGGAGACATCTACACCACATCCCCCCTCTGAGTGGTAGTGTACGAGACATCTACACCACATCCCCTCTCTTAATGGTAGTGTAGGAGACATCTTCACCACATCCCCTCTGAGTGGTAGTGTAGGAGACATCTACACCACATCCCCTCTGAGTGTGTAGTGTAGGAGACATCTACACCACATCCCCCCTCTGAGTGGTAGTGTGGGAGACATCTACACCACATCCCCTCTGAGTTGTAGTGTGGGAGAAATCTACACCACATCCCCTCTGAGTGGTTGTGTGGGAGACATCTACACCACATCCCCTCTGAGTGGCAGTGTGGGAGACATCTACACCACATCCCCCCTCTGAGTGGTAGTGTGGGACACATCTACACCACATCCACCCTCTGAGTGGAAATGTGGGAGACATCTACACCACATCCCCCTCTGAGTGGTAGTGTGGGACACATCTACACCACATCCCCTCTGAGTGGTAGTGTGGGACACATCTACACCACATCGCCCCTCTGAGTGGTAGTGTGGGACACATTTACACCACATCCCCCCTCTGAGTGGTAGTGTGGGACACATCTACACCACATCCCCTCTGAGTGGTAGTGTGGGACACATCTACACCACATCCCCCTCTGAGTGGTAGTGTGGGAGACTTCTACACCACATCCCCTCTGAGTGGTAGTGTGGGACAAATCTACACCACATCCCCCCTCTGAGTGGTAGTGTGGGACACATCTACACCACATCCCCTCTGAGTGGTAGTGTGGGACACATCTACACCACATCACCCCTCTGAGTGGTAGTGTGGGACACATCTACACCACATCCCCTCTGAGTGGTAGTGTGGGACACATCTACACCACATCCCCCCTCTGAGTGGTAGTGTGGGACACATCTACACCACATCCCCTCTGAGTGGTAGTGTAGGAGACATCTACACCACATCCCCCACTCTGAGTTGTAGTGTGGGAGACAGCTACACCACATCCACCCTTTGAGTGGTAGTGTGGGAGACATCTACACCACATCCCCCTCTGAGTGGTAGTGTGGGACACATCTACACCACATCCCCTCTGAGTGGTAGTGTGGGACACATCTACACCACATCCCCCCTCTGAGTGGTAGTGTGGGACACATCTACACCACATCCCCCCTCTGAGTGGTAGTGTGGGACACATCTACACCACATCCCCCCTCTGAGTGGTAGTGTGGGAGACATCTACACCACATCCCCTCTGAGTGGTAGTGTAGGAGACATCTACACCACATCCCCCCTCTGAGTGGTAGTGTGGGACACATCTACACCACATCCCCTCTGAGTGGTAGTGTAGGAGACATCTACACCACATCCTCTCTGAGTGGTAGTGTGGGACACATCTACACCACATCCCCTCTGAGTGGTAGTGTAGGAGACATCTACACCACATCCTCTCTGAGTGGTAGTGTAGGAGACATCTACACCACATCCCCCTCTGAGTGGTAGTGTAGGAGACATCTACACCACATCCCCCTCTGAGTGGTAGTGTAGGAGACATCTACACCACATCCCCCCTCTGAGTGGTAGTGTGGGACACATCTACACCACATCCCCTCTGAGTGGTAGTGTGGGACACATCTACACCACACCCCCCCTCTGAGTGGTAGTGTAGGAGACATCTACACCACATCCCCCCTCTGAGTGGTAGTGTGGGAGACATCTACACCACATCCCCTCTGAGTTGTAGTGTGGGAGAAATCTACACCACATCCCCTCTGAGTGGTAGTGTGGGAGAATCCAACACCACATCCCCTCTGAGTGGCAGTGTGGGAGACATCTACACCACATCCCCTCTGAGTGGTAGTGTGGGAGACATCTACACCACATCCACCCTCTGAGTGGTAGTTTGGGAGACATCTACACCACATCCCCCTCTGAGTGGTAGTGTGGGACACATCTACACCACATCCCCTCTGAGTGGTAGTGTGGGACACATCTACACCACATCCCCCCTCTGAGTGGTAGTGTGGGACACATCTACACCACATCCCCCCTCTGAGTGGTAGTGTGGGACACATCTACACCACATCCCCTCTGAGTGGTAGTGTGGGACACATCTACACCACATCCCCCCTCTGAGTGGTAGTGTGGGACACATCTACACCACATCCCCCCTCTGAGTGGTAGTGTGGGAGACATCTACACCACATCCCCTCTGAGTGGCAGTGTGGGAGACATCTACACCACATCCCCCCTCTGAGTGGTAGTGTGGGACACATCTACACCACATCCACCCTCTGAGTGGAAATGTGGGAGACATCTACACCACATCCCCCTCTTAGTGGTAGTGTGGGACACATCTACACCACATCCCCTCTGAGTGGTAGTGTGGGACACAACTACACCACATCCCCCATCTGAGTGGTAGTGTGGGACACATTTACACCACATCCCCCCTCTGAGTGGTAGTGTGGGACACATCTACACCACATCCCCTCTGAGTGGTAGTGTGGGAGACATCTACACCACATCCCCCCTCTGAGTGGTAGTGTACGAGACATCTACACCACATCCCCTCTCTTAATGGTAGTGTAGGAGACATCTTCACCACATCCCCTCTGAGTGGTAGTGTAGGAGACATCTACACCACATCCCCTCTGAGTGTGTAGTGTAGGAGACATCTACACCACATCCCCCCTCTGAGTGGTAGTGTGGGAGACATCTACACCACATCCCCTCTGAGTTGTAGTGTGGGAGAAATCTACACCACATCCCCTCTGAGTGGTAGTGTGGGAGAATCCAACACCACATCCCCTCTGAGTGGCAGTGTGGGAGACATCTACACCACATCCCCTCTGAGTGGTAGTGTGGGAGACATCTACACCACATCCACCCTCTGAGTGGTAGTTTGGGAGACATCTACACCACATCCCCCTCTGAGTGGTAGTGTGGGACACATCTACACCACATCCCCTCTGAGTGGTAGTGTGGGACACATCTACACCACATCCCCCCTCTGAGTGGTAGTGTGGGACACATCTACACCACATCCCCCCTCTGAGTGGTAGTGTGGGACACATCTACACCACATCCCCTCTGAGTGGTAGTGTGGGACACATCTACACCACATCCCCCCTCTGAGTGGTAGTGTGGGACACATCTACACCACATCCCCCCTCTGAGTGGTAGTGTGGGAGACATCTACACCACATCCCCTCTGAGTGGCAGTGTGGGAGACATCTACACCACATCCCCCCTCTGAGTGGTAGTGTGGGACACATCTACACCACATCCACCCTCTGAGTGGAAATGTGGGAGACATCTACACCACATCCCCCTCTTAGTGGTAGTGTGGGACACATCTACACCACATCCCCTCTGAGTGGTAGTGTGGGACACAACTACACCACATCCCCCATCTGAGTGGTAGTGTGGGACACATTTACACCACATCCCCCCTCTGAGTGGTAGTGTGGGACACATCTACACCACATCCCCTCTGAGTGGTAGTGTGGGAGACATCTACACCACATCCCCCCTCTGAGTGGTAGTGTACGAGACATCTACACCACATCCCCTCTCTTAATGGTAGTGTAGGAGACATCTTCACCACATCCCCTCTGAGTGGTAGTGTAGGAGACATCTACACCACATCCCCTCTGAGTGTGTAGTGTAGGAGACATCTACACCACATCCCCCCTCTGAGTGGTAGTGTGGGAGACATCTACACCACATCCCCTCTGAGTTGTAGTGTGGGAGAAATCTACACCACATCCCCTCTGAGTGGTAGTGTGGGAGACATCTACACCACATCCCCTCTGAGTGGCAGTGTGGGAGACATCTACACCACATCCCCCCTCTGAGTGGTAGTGTGGGACACATCTACACCACATCCACCCTCTGAGTGGAAATGTGGGAGACATCTACACCACATCCCCCTCTGAGTGGTAGTGTGGGACACATCTACACCACATCCCCTCTGAGTGGTAGTGTGGGACACATCTACACCACATCCCCCCTCTGAGTGGTAGTGTGGGACACATTTACACCACATCCCCCCTCTGAGTGGTAGTGTGGGACACATCTACACCACATCCCCTCTGAGTGGTAGTGTGGGACACATCTACACCACATCCCCCCTCTGAGTGGTAGTGTGGGACACATCTACACCACATCCCCCCTCTGAGTGGTAGTGTGGGAGACATCTACACCACATCCCCTCTGAGTGGTAGTGTGGGACACATCTACACCACATCCCCCCTCTGAGTGGTAGTGTGGGACACATCTACACCACATCCCCTCTGAGTGGTAGTGTGGGACACATCTACACCACATCCCCCCTCTGAGTGGTAGTGTGGGACACATCTACACCACATCCCCTCTGAGTGGTAGTGTGGGACACATCTACACCACATCCCCCCTCTGAGTGGTAGTGTAGGACAAATCTACACCACATCCCCTCTGAGTGGCAGTGTAGGAGACATCTACACCACATCCCCCACTCTGAGTTGTAGTGTGGGAGACAGCTACACCACATCCACCCTCTGAGTGGTAGTGTGGGAGACATCTACACCACATCCCCCCTCTGAGTGGTAGTGTGGGAGACATCTACACCACATCCCCTCTGAGTTGTAGTGTGGGAGAAATCTACACCACATCCCCTCTGAGTGGTAGTGTGGGAGAATCCAACACCACATCCCCTCTGAGTGGCAGTGTGGGAGACATCTACACCACATCCCCTCTGAGTGGTAGTGTGGGAGACATCTACACCACATCCCCCCTCTGAGTGGTAGTGTGGGACACATCTACACCACATCCCCCCTCTGAGTGGTAGTGTGGGACACATCTACACCACATCCCCTCTGAGTGGTAGTGTGGGACACATCTACACCACATCCCCCCTCTGAGTGGTAGTGTGGGACACATCTACACCACATCCCCCCTCTGAGTGGTAGTGTGGGAGACATCTACACCACATCCCCTCTGAGTGGCAGTGTGGGAGACATCTACACCACATCCCCCCTCTGAGTGGTAGTGTGGGACACATTTACACCACATCCCCCCTCTGAGTGGTAGTGTGGGACACATCTACACCACATCCCCTCTGAGTTGTAGTGTGGGAGACATCTACACCACATCCCCCCTCTGAGTGGTAGTGTACGAGACATCTACACCACATCCCCTCTCTTAATGGTAGTGTAGGAGACATCTTCACCACATCCCCTCTGAGTGGTAGTGTAGGAGACATCTACACCACATCCCCTCTGAGTGTGTAGTGTAGGAGACATCTACACAACATCCCCCCTCTGAGTGGTAGTGTGGGAGACATCTACACCACATCCCCTCTGAGTTGTAGTGTGGGAGAAATCTACACCACATCCCCTCTGAGTGGTAGTGTGGGAGACATCTACACCACATCCCCTCTGAGTGGCAGTGTGGGAGACATCTACACCACATCCCCCCTCTGAGTGGTAGTGTGGGACACATCTACACCACATCCACCCTCTGAGTGGAAATGTGGGAGACATCTACACCACATCCCCCTCTGAGTGGTAGTGTGGGACACATCTACACCACATCCCCTCTGAGTGGTAGTGTGGGACACATCTACACCACATCCCCCCTCTGAGTGGTAGTGTGGGACACATTTACACCACATCCCCCCTCTGAGTGGTAGTGTGGGACACATCTACACCACATCCCCTCTGAGTGGTAGTGTGGGACACATCTACACCACATCCCCCCTCTGAGTGGTAGTGTGGGACACATCTACACCACATCCCCCCTCTGAGTGGTAGTGTGGGAGACATCTACACCACATCCCCTCTGAGTGGTAGTGTGGGACACATCTACACCACATCCCCCCTCTGAGTGGTAGTGTGGGACACATCTACACCACATCCCCTCTGAGTGGTAGTGTGGGACACATCTACACCACATCCCCCCTCTGAGTGGTAGTGTGGGACACATCTACACCACATCCCCTCTGAGTGGTAGTGTGGGACACATCTACACCACATCCCCCCTCTGAGTGGTAGTGTAGGACAAATCTACACCACATCCCCTCTGAGTGGCAGTGTAGGAGACATCTACACCACATCCCCCACTCTGAGTTGTAGTGTGGGAGACAGCTACACCACATCCACCCTCTGAGTGGTAGTGTGGGAGACATCTACACCACATCCCCCCTCTGAGTGGTAGTGTGGGAGACATCTACACCACATCCCCTCTGAGTTGTAGTGTGGGAGAAATCTACACCACATCCCCTCTGAGTGGTAGTGTGGGAGAATCCAACACCACATCCCCTCTGAGTGGCAGTGTGGGAGACATCTACACCACATCCCCTCTGAGTGGTAGTGTGGGAGACATCTACACCACATCCCCCCTCTGAGTGGTAGTGTGGGACACATCTACACCACATCCCCCCTCTGAGTGGTAGTGTGGGACACATCTACACCACATCCCCTCTGAGTGGTAGTGTGGGACACATCTACACCACATCCCCCCTCTGAGTGGTAGTGTGGGACACATCTACACCACATCCCCCCTCTGAGTGGTAGTGTGGGAGACATCTACACCACATCCCCTCTGAGTGGCAGTGTGGGAGACATCTACACCACATCCCCCCTCTG
The DNA here is from genome assembly GCF_965601325.2 of Salmo salar. Lineage (NCBI taxonomy): Eukaryota > Metazoa > Chordata > Actinopteri > Salmoniformes > Salmonidae > Salmo > Salmo salar. The sequence continues at coordinate 80,538,561 of NC_138302.1, read as the reverse complement.
AGTGGTAGTGTGGGACACATTTACACCACATCCCCCCTCTGAGTGGTAGTGTGGGACACATCTACACCACATCCCCTCTGAGTTGTAGTGTGGGAGACATCTACACCACATCCCCCCTCTGAGTGGTAGTGTACGAGACATCTACACCACATCTCCTCTCTTAGTGGTAGTGTAGGAGACATCTTCACCACATCCCCTCTGAGTGGTAGTGTAGGAGACATCTACACCACATCCCCTCTGAGTGTGTAGTGTAGGAGACATCTACACCACATCCCCCATCTGAGTGGTAGTGTGGGAGACATCTACACCACATCCCCTCTGAGTTGTAGTGTGGGAGAAATCTACACCACATCCCCTCTGAGTGGTAGTGTGGGAGACATCTACACCACATCCCCTCTGAGTGGCAGTGTGGGAGACATCTACACCACATCCCCCCTCTGAGTGGTAGTGTGGGACACATCTACACCACATCCACCCTCTGAGTGGAAATGTGGGAGACATCTACACCAAATCCACCTCTGAGTGGTAGTGTGGGACACATCTACACCACATCCCCTCTGAGTGGTAGTGTGGGACACATCTACACCACATCGCCCCTCTGAGTGGTAGTGTGGGACACATTTACACCACATCCCCCCTCTGAGTGGTAGTGTGGGACACATCTACACCACATCCCCTCTGAGTGGTAGTGTGGGACACATCTACACCATATCCCCCCTCTGAGTGGTAGTGTGGGACACATCTACACCACATCCCCCCTCTGAGTGGTAGTGTGGGAGACATCTACACCACATCCCCTCTGAGTTGTAGTGTGGGAGAAATCTACACCACATCCCCTCTAAGTGGTAGTGTGGGAGACATCTACACCACATCCCCTCTGAGGGGCAGTGTGGGAGACATCTACACCACATCCCCTCTGAGTGGTAGTGTGGGAGACATCTACACTACATCCCCTCTGAGTGGTAGTGTGGGAGACATCTACACCACATCCCCCCTCTGAGTGGTAGTGTACGAGACATCTACACCACATCCCCTCTCTGAGTGGTAGTGTAGGAGACATCTTCACCACATCCCCTCTGAGTGGTAGTGTAGGAGACATCTACACCACATCCCCTCTGAGTGTGTAGTGTAGGAGACATCTACACCACATCCCCCCTCTGAGTGGTAGTGTGGGAGACATCTACACCACATCCCCTCTGAGTTGTAGTGTGGGAGAAATCTACACCACATCCCCTCTGAGTGGTAGTGTGGGAGACATCTACACCACATCCCCTCTGAGTGGCAGTGTGGGAGACATCTACACCACATCCCCCCTCTGAGTGGTAGTGTGGGACACATCTACACCACATCCACCCTCTGAGTGGAAATGTGGGAGACATCTACACCACATCCCCCTCTGAGTGGTAGTGTGGGACACATCTACACCACATCCCCTCTGAGTGGTAGTGTGGGACACATCTACACCACATCCCCCCTCTGAGTGGTAGTGTGGGACACATTTACACCACATCCCCCCTCTGAGTGGTAGTGTGGGACACATCTACACCACATCCCCTCTGAGTGGTAGTGTGGGACACATCTACACCACATCCCCCCTCTGAGTGGTAGTGTGGGACACATCTACACCACATCCCCCCTCTGAGTGGTAGTGTGGGACACATCTACACTAAATCCCCTCTGAGTGGTAGTGTGGGACACATCTACACCACATCCCCTCTGAGTGGTAGTGTGGGACACATCTACACCACATCCCCCCTCTGAGTGGTAGTGTGGGACACATCTACACCACATCCCCCTCTGAGTGGTAGTGTGGGAGACATCTACACCACATCCCCTCTGAGTGGTAGTGTGGGACACATCTACACCACATCCCCCCTCTGAGTGGTAGTGTGGGACACATCTACACCACATCCCCTCTGAGTGGTAGTGTGGGACACATCTACACCACAACACCCCTCTGAGTGGTAGTGTGGGACACATCTACACCACATCCCCTCTGAGTGGTAGTGTGGGACACATCTACACCACATCCCCCCTCTGAGTGGTAGTGTGGGACACATCTACACCACATCCCCTCTGAGTGGTAGTGTAGGAGACATCTACACCACATCCCCCACTCTGAGTTGTAGTGTGGGAGACAGCTACACCACATCCACCCTTTGAGTGGTAGTGTGGGAGACATCTACACCACATCCCCCTCTGAGTGGTAGTGTGGGACACATCTACACCACATCCCCTCTGAGTGGTAGTGTGGGACACATCTACACCACATCCCCCCTCTGAGTGGTAGTGTGGGACACATCTACACCACATCCCCCCTCTGAGTGGTAGTGTGGGACACATCTACACCACATCCCCCCTCTGAGTGGTAGTGTGGGAGACATCTACACCACATCCCCTCTGAGTGGTAGTGTAGGAGACATCTACACCACATCCCCCCTCTGAGTGGTAGTGTGGGACACATCTACACCACATCCCCTCTGAGTGGTAGTGTAGGAGACATCTACACCACATCCTCTCTGAGTGGTAGTGTGGGACACATCTACACCACATCCCCTCTGAGTGGTAGTGTAGGAGACATCTACACCACATCCTCTCTGAGTGGTAGTGTAGGAGACATCTACACCACATCCCCCTCTGAGTGGTAGTGTAGGAGACATCTACACCACATCCCCCTCTGAGTGGTAGTGTAGGAGACATCTACACCACATCCCCCCTCTGAGTGGTAGTGTGGGACACATCTACACCACATCCCCTCTGAGTGGTAGTGTGGGACACATCTACACCACACCCCCCCTCTGAGTGGTAGTGTAGGAGACATCTACACCACATCCCCCCTCTGAGTGGTAGTGTGGGATACATCTACACCACATCCCCTCTGAGTTGTAGTGTGGGAGAAATCTACACCACATCCCCTCTGAGTGGTAGTGTGGGAGAATCCAACACCACATCCCCTCTGAGTGGCAGTGTGGGAGACATCTACACCACATCCCCTCTGAGTGGTAGTGTGGGAGACATCTACACCACATCCACCCTCTGAGTGGTAGTTTGGGAGACATCTACACCACATCCCCCTCTGAGTGGTAGTGTGGGACACATCTACACCACATCCCCTCTGAGTGGTAGTGTGGGACACATCTACACCACATCCCCCCTCTGAGTGGTAGTGTGGGACACATCTACACCACATCCCCCCTCTGAGTGGTAGTGTGGGACACATCTACACCACATCCCCTCTGAGTGGTAGTGTGGGACACATCTACACCACATCCCCCCTCTGAGTGGTAGTGTGGGACACATCTACACCACATCCCCCCTCTGAGTGGTAGTGTGGGAGACATCTACACCACATCCCCTCTGAGTGGTAGTGTGGGACACATCTACACCACATCCCCCCTCTGATTGGTAGTGTGGGACACATCTACACCACATCCCCTCTGAGTGGTAGTGTGGGACACATCTACACCACATCCCCCCTCTGAGTGGTAGTGTGGGACACATCTACACCACATCCCCTCTGAGTGGTAGTGTGGGACACATCTACACCACATCCCCCCTCTGAGTGGTAGTGTGGGACACATCTACACCACATCCCCTCTGAGTGGTAGTGTAGGAGACATCTACACCACATCCTCCCCTCTGAGTGGTAGTGTGGGAGACATCTACACCACATCCACCCTCTGAGTGGTAGTGTGGGAGACATCAACACCACATCCCCCTCTGAGTGGTAGTGTGGGACACATCTACACCACATCCCCTCTGAGTGGTAGTGTGGGACACATCTACACCACATCCCCCCTCTGAGTGGTAGTGTGGGACACATCTACACCACATCCCCCCTCTGAGTGGTAGTGTGGGACACATCTACACCACATCCCCTCTGAGTGGTAGTGTAGGAGACATCTACACCACATCCTCTCTGAGTGGTAGTGTGGGACACATCTACACCAAATCCCCTCTGAGTGGTAGTGTAGGAGACATCTACACCACATCCTCTCTGAGTGGTAGTGTAGGAGACATCTACACCACATCCCCCTCTGAGTGGTAGTGTAGGAGACATCTACACCACATCCCCCTCTGAGTGGTAGTGTGGGAGAAATCTACACCACATCCCCTCTGAGTGGTAGTGTGGGAGAATCCAACACCACATCCCCTCTGAGTGGCAGTGTGGGAGACATCTACACCACATCCCCTCTGAGTGGTAGTGTGGGAGACATCTACACCACATCCACCCTCTGAGTGGTAGTTTGGGAGACATCTACACCACATCCCCCTCTGAGTGGTAGTGTGGGACACATCTACACCACATCCCCTCTGAGTGGTAGTGTGGGACACATCTACACCACATCCCCCTCTGAGTGGTAGTGTGGGACACATCTACACCACATCCCCCCTCTGAGTGGTAGTGTGGGACACATCTACACCACATCCCCTCTGAGTGGTAGTGTGGGACACATCTACACCACATCCCCCCTCTGAGTGGTAGTGTGGGACACATCTACACCACATCCCCCCTCTGAGTGGTAGTGTGGGAGACATCTACACCACATCCCCTCTGAGTGGTAGTGTGGGACACATCTACACCACATCCCCCCTCTGATTGGTAGTGTGGGACACATCTACACCACATCCCCTCTGAGTGGTAGTGTGGGACACATCTACACCACATCCCCCCTCTGAGTGGTAGTGTGGGACACATCTACACCACATCCCCTCTGAGTGGTAGTGTGGGACACATCTACACCACATCCCCCCTCTGAGTGGTAGTGTGGGACACATCTACACCACATCCCCTCTGAGTGGTAGTGTAGGAGACATCTACACCACATCCTCCCCTCTGAGTGGTAGTGTGGGAGACATCTACACCACATCCACCCTCTGAGTGGTAGTGTGGGAGACATCAACACCACATCCCCCTCTGAGTGGTAGTGTGGGACACATCTACACCACATCCCCTCTGAGTGGTAGTGTGGGACACATCTACACCACATCCCCCCTCTGAGTGGTAGTGTGGGACACATCTACACCACATCCCCTCTGAGTGGTAGTGTGGGACACATCTACACCACATCCCCCCTCTGAGTGGTAGTGTGGGACACATCTACACCACATCCCCTCTGAGTGGTAGTGTAGGAGACATCTACACCACATCCTCCCCTCTGAGTGGTAGTGTGGGAGACATCTACACCACATCCACCCTCTGAGTGGTAGTGTGGGAGACATCAACACCACATCCCCCTCTGAGTGGTAGTGTGGGACACATCTACACCACATCCCCTCTGAGTGGTAGTGTGGGACACATCTACACCACATCCCCCCTCTGAGTGGTAGTGTGGGACACATCTACACCACATCCCCCCTCTGAGTGGTAGTGTGGGACACATCTACACCACATCCCCTCTGAGTGGTAGTGTAGGAGACATCTACACCACATCCTCTCTGAGTGGTAGTGTGGGACACATCTACACCACATCCCCTCTGAGTGGTAGTGTAGGAGACATCTACACCACATCCTCTCTGAGTGGTAGTGTAGGAGACATCTACACCACATCCCCCTCTGAGTGGTAGTGTAGGAGACATCTACACCACATCCCCCTCTGAGTGGTAGTGTAGGAGACATCTACACCACATCCCCCCTCTGAGTGGTAGTGTGGGAGACATCTACACCACATCCCCTCTGAGTTGTAGTGTGGGAGAAATCTATACCACATCCCCTCTGAGTGGTAGTGTGGGAGACATCTACACCACATCCCCTCTGAGTGGCAGTGTGTGAGACATCTACACCACATCCCCTCTGAGTGGTAGTGTGGGAAACATCTACACCACATCCACCCTCTGAGTGGTAGTTTGGGAGACATCTACACCACATCCCCCTCTGAGTGGTAGTGTGGGACACATCTACACCACATCCCCTCTGAGTGGTAGTGTGGGACACATCTACACCACATCCCCCCTCTGAGTGGTAGTGTGGGACACATCTACACCACATCCCCCCTCTGAGTGGTAGTGTGGGACACATCTACACCACATCCCCTCTGAGTGGTAGTGTGGGACACATCTACACCACATCCCCCCTCTGAGTGGTAGTGTGGGACACATCTACACCACATCCCCCCTCTGAGTGGTAGTGTGGGAGACATCTACACCACATCCCCTCTGAGTGGTAGTGTGGGACACATCTACACCACATCCCCCCTCTGAGTGGTAGTGTGGGACACATCTACACCACATCCCCTCTGAGTGGTAGTGTGGGACACATCTACACCACATCCCCCCTCTGAGTGGTAGTGTGGGACACATCTACACCACATCCCCTCTGAGTGGTAGTGTGGGACACATCTACACCACATCCCCCCTCTGAGTGGTAGTGTGGGACACATCTACACCACATCCCCTCTGAGTGGTAGTGTAGGAGACATCTACACCACATCCCCCCCTCTGAGTGGTAGTGTGGGAGACATCTACACCACATCCACCCTCTGAGTGGTAGTGTGGGAGACATCAACACCACATCCCCCTCTGAGTGGTAGTGTGGGACACATCTACACCACATGCCCTCTGAGTGGTAGTGTGGGACACATCTACACCACATCCACCCTCTGAGTGGTAGTGTGGGACACATCTACACCACATCCCCCCTCTGAGTGGTATTGTGGGACACATCTACACCACATCCCCTCTGAGTGGTAGTGTGGGACACATCTACACCACATCCCCCCTCTGAGTGGTAGTGTGGGACACATCTACACCACATCCCCCCTCTGAGTGGTAGTGTTTGAGACATCTACACCACATCCCCTCTGAGTGGTAGTGTGGGACACATCTACATCACATCCCCCCTCTGAGTGGTAGTGTGGGACACATCTACACCACATCCCCTCTGAGTGGTATTGTGGGACACATCTACACCACATCCCCCCTCTGAGTGGTAGTGTGGGACACATCTACAACACATCCCCTCTGAGTAGTAGTGTGGGACACATCTACACCACATCCCCCCTCTGAGTGGTAGTGTGGGACACATCTACACCACATCCCCTCTGAGTGGTAGTGTAGGAGACATCTACACCACATCCCCCCCTCTGAGTGGTAGTGTGGGAGACATCTACACCACATCTCCGCTCTGAGTGGTAGTGTGGGACACATCTACACCACATCCCCTCTGAGTGGTAGTGTGGGAGACATCTACACCACATCCCCCCTCTGAGTGGTAGTGTACGAGACATCTACACCACATCCCCCCTCTGAGTGGTAGTGTAGGAGACATCTACACCACATCCCCTCTGAGTGGTAGTGTAGGAGACATCTACACCACATCCCCTCTGAGTGTGTAGTGTAGGAGACATCTACACCACATCCCCCCTCTGAGTGGTAGTGTGGGAGACATCTACACCACATCCCCTCTGAGTTGTAGTGTGGGAGAAATCTATACCACATCCCCTCTGAGTGGTAGTGTGGGAGACATCTACACCACATCCCCCCTCTGAGTGGTAGTGTGGGAGACATCTACACCACATCCCCTCTGAGTTGTAGTGTGGGAGAAATCTATACCACATCCCCTCTGAGTGGTAGTGTGGGAGACATCTACACCACATCCCCTCTGAGTGGCAGTGTGTGAGACATCTACACCACATCCCCTCTGAGTGGTAGTGTGGGAGACATCTACACCACATCCACCCTCTGAGTGGTAGTTTGGGAGACATCTACACCACATCCCCTCTGAGTGGTAGTGTGGGACACATCTACACCACATCCCCCCTCTGAGTGGTAGTGTGGGACACATCTACACCACATCCCCCCTCTGAGTGGTAGTGTGGGACACATCTACACCACATCCCCTCTGAGTGGTAGTGTGGGACACATCTACACCACATCCCCCCTCTGAGTGGTAGTGTGGGACACATCTACACCACATCCCCCCTCTGAGTGGTAGTGTGGGAGACATCTACACCACATCCCCTCTGAGTGGTAGTGTGGGACACATCTACACCACATCCCCCCTCTGAGTGGTAGTGTGGGACACATCTACACCACATCCCCTCTGAGTGGTAGTGTGGGACACATCTACACCACATCCCCCCTCTGAGTGGTAGTGTGGGACACATCTACACCACATCCCCTCTGAGTGGTAGTGTGGGACACATCTACACCACATCCCCCCTCTGAGTGGTAGTGTGGGACACATCTACACCACATCCCCTCTGAGTGGTAGTGTAGGAGACATCTACACCACATCCCCCCCTCTGAGTGGTAGTGTGGGAGACATCTACACCACATCCACCCTCTGAGTGGTAGTGTGGGAGACATCAACACCACATCCCCCTCTGAGTGGTAGTGTGGGACACATCTACACCACATGCCCTCTGAGTGGTAGTGTGGGACACATCTACACCACATCCCCCCTCTGAGTGGTAGTGTGGGACACATCTACACCACATCCCCCCTCTGAGTGGTAGTGTGGGAGACATCTACACCACATCCCCTCTGAGTGGTAGTGTGGGACACATCTACACCACATCCCCCCTCTGAGTGGTAGTGTGGGACACATCTACACCACATCCCCTCTGAGTGGTAGTGTGGGACACATCTACACCACATCCCCCCTCTGAGTGGTAGAGTGGGACACATCTACACCACATCCCCTCTGAGTGGTAGTGTGGGACACATCTACACCACATCCCCCCTCTGAGTGGTAGTGTGGGACACATCTACACCACATCCCCTCTGAGTGGTAGTGTAGGAGACATCTACACCACATCCCCCCCTCTGAGTGGTAGTGTGGGAGACATCTACACCACATCCACCCTCTGAGTGGTAGTGTGGGAGACATCAACACCACATCCCCCTCTGAGTGGTAGTGTGGGACACATCTACACCACATGCCCTCTGAGTGGTAGTGTGGGACACATCTACACCACATCCCCCCTCTGAGTGGTAGTGTGGGACACATCTACACCACATCCCCCCTCTGAGTGGTATTGTGGGACACATCTACACCACATCCCCTCTGAGTGGTAGTGTGGGACACATCTACACCACATCCCCCCTCTGAGTGGTAGTGTGGGACACATCTACACCACATCCCCCCTCTGAGTGGTAGTGTGTGAGACATCTACACCACATCCCCTCTGAGTGGTAGTGTGGGACACATCTACATCACATCCCCCCTCTGAGTGGTAGTGTGGGACACATCTACACCACATCCCCTCTGAGTGGTAGTGTGGGACACATCTACACCACATCCCCCCTCTGAGTGGTAGTGTGGGACACATCTACAACACATCCCCTCTGAGTAGTAGTGTGGGACACATCTACACCACATCCCCCCTCTGAGTGGTAGTGTGGGACACATCTACACCACATCCCCTCTGAGTGGTAGTGTAGGAGACATCTACACCACATCCCCCCCTCTGAGTGGTAGTGTGGGAGACATCTACACCACATCTCCCCTCTGAGTGGTAGTGTGGGACACATCTACACCACATCCCCTCTGAGTGGTAGTGTGGGAGACATCTACACCACATCCCCCCTCTGAGTGGTAGTGTACGAGACATCTACACCACATCCCCCCTCTGAGTGGTAGTGTAGGAGACATCTACACCACATCCCCTCTGAGTGGTAGTGTAGGAGACATCTACACCACATCCCCTCTGAGTGTGTAGTGTAGGAGACATCTACACCACATCCCCCCTCTGAGTGGTAGTGTGGGAGACATCTACACCACATCCCCTCTGAGTTGTAGTGTGGGAGAAATCTACACCACATCCCCTCTGAGTGGTAGTGTGGGAGACATCTACACCACATCCCCTCTGAGAGGCAGTGTGGGAGACATCTACACCACATCCCCTCTGAGTGGTAGTGTGGGAGACATCTACACCACATCCACCCTCTGAGTGGTAGTGTGGGAGACATCTACACCACATCCCCCTCTGAGTGGAATTGTGGTACACATCTACACCACATCCCCTCTGAGTGGTAGTGTGGGACACATCTACACCACATCCCCCCTCTGAGTGGTAGTGTGGGACACATCTACACCACATCCCCCCTCTGAGTGGTAGTGTGGGACACATCTACACCACATCCCCTCTGAGTGGTAGTGTAGGACACATCTACACCACATCCCCCCTCTGAGTGGTAGTGTGGGACACATCTACACCACATCCCCCCTCTGAGTGGTAGTGTGGGAGACATCTACACCACATCCCCTGTGAGTGGTAGTGTGGGACACATCTACACCACATCCCCCCTCTGAGTGGTAGTGTGGGACACATCTACACCACATCCCCTCTGAGTGGTAGTGTGGGACACATCTACACCACATCCCCCCTCTGAGTGGTAGTGTGGGACACATCTACACCACATCCCCTCTGAGTGGTAGTGTGGGACAGATCTACACCACATCGACCTCTGAGTGGTAGTGTGGGACACATCTACACCACATCCCCTCGGAGTGGTAGTGTAGGAGACATCTACACCACATCCCCCACTCTGAGTTGTAGTGTGGGAGACATCTACACCACATCCACCCTCTGAGTGGTAGTGTGGGAGACATCTACACCACATCCCCCTCTGAGTGGTAGTGTGGGACACATCTACACCACATCCCCTCTGAGTGGTAGTGTGGGACACATCTACACCACATCCCCCCTCTGAGTGGTAGTGTGGGACACATCTACACCACATCCCCCCTCTGAGTGGTAGTGTGGGACACATCTACACCACATCCCCCCTCTGAGTGGTAGTGTGGGACACATCTACACCACATCCCCCCTCTGAGTGGTAGTGTGGGAGACATCTACACCACATCCCCTCTGAGTGGTAGTGTACGAGACATCTACACCACATCCCCCCTCTGAGTGGTAGTGTGGGACACATCTACACCACATCCCCTCTGAGTGGTAGTGTGGGACACATCTACACCACATCCCCCCTCTGAGTGGTAGTGTGGGACACATCTACACCACATCCCCCCTCTGAGTTGTAGTGTGGGAGAAATCTACACCACATCCCCTCTGAGTGGTAGTGTGGGAGACATCTACACCACATCCCCTCTGAGTGGCAGTGTGGGAGACATCTACACCACATCCCCTCTGAGTGGTAGTGTGGGAGACATCTACACCACATCCACCCTCTGAGTGGTAGTGTGGGAGACATCTACACCACATCCCCCTCTGAGTGGAATTGTGGTACACATCTACACCACATCCCCTCTGAGTGGTAGTGTGGGACACATCTACACCACATCCCCCCTCTGAGTGGTAGTGTGGGACACATCTACACCACATCCCCCCTCTGAGTGGTAGTGTGGGACACATCTACACCACATCCCCTCTGAGTGGTAGTGTAGGACACATCTACACCACATCCCCCCTCTGAGTGGTAGTGTGGGACACATCTACACCACATCCCCCCTCTGAGTGGTAGTGTGGGAGACATCTACACCACATCCCCTGTGAGTGGTAGTGTGGGACACATCTACACCACATCCCCCCTCTGAGTGGTAGTGTGGGACACATCTACACCACATCCCCTCTGAGTGGTAGTGTGGGACACATCTACACCACATCCCCCCTCTGAGTGGTAGTGTGGGACACATCTACACCACATCCCCTCTGAGTGGTAGTGTGGGACAGATCTACACCACATCGACCTCTGAGTGGTAGTGTGGGACACATCTACACCACATCCCCTCGGAGTGGTAGTGTAGGAGACATCTACACCACATCCCCCACTCTGAGTTGTAGTGTGGGAGACATCTACACCACATCCACCCTCTGAGTGGTAGTGTGGGAGACATCTACACCACATCCCCCTCTGAGTGGTAGTGTGGGACACATCTACACCACATCCCCTCTGAGTGGTAGTGTGGGACACATCTACACCACATCCCCCCTCTGAGTGGTAGTGTGGGACACATCTACACCACATCCCCCCTCTGAGTGGTAGTGTGGGACACATCTACACCACATCCCCCCTCTGAGTGGTAGTGTGGGACACATCTACACCACATCCCCCTCTCTGAGTGGTAGTGTGGGAGACATCTACACCACATCCCCTCTGAGTGGTAGTGTAGGAGACATCTACACCACATCCCCCCTCTGAGTGGTAGTGTGGGACACATCTACACCACATCCCCTCTGAGTGGTAGTGTGGGACACATCTACACCACATCCCCCCTCTGAGTGGTAGTGTGGGACACATCTACACCACATCCCCCCTCTGAGTGGTAGTGTGGGACACATCTACACCACATCCCCTCTGAGTGGTGGTGTGGGACACATCTACAACACATCCCCCCTCTGAGTGGTAGTGTGGGACACATCTACACCACATCCCCCCTCTGAGTGGTAGTGTGGGAGACATCTACACCACATCCCCTCTGAGTGGTAGTGTGGGACACATCTACACCACATCCCCCCTCTGAGTGGTAGTGTGGGACACATCTACACCACATCCCCTCTGAGTGGTAGTGTGGGACACATCTACACCACATCCCCCCTCTGAGTGGTAGTGTGGGACACATCTACACCACATCCCCTCTGAGTGGTAGTGTGGGACACATCTACACCACATCCCCCCTCTGAGTGGTAGTGTGGGACACATCTACACCACATCCCCTCTGAGTGGTAGTGTAGGAGACATCTACACCACATCCCCCCCTCTGAGTGGTAGTGTGGGAGACATCTACACCACATCCACCCTCTGAGTGGTAGTGTGGGACACATCTACACCACATCCCCTCTGAGTGGTAGTGTAGGAGACATCTACACCACATCCCCCCCTCTGAGTGGTACTGTGGGAGACATCTACACCACATCCACCCTCTGAGTGGTAGTGTGGGAGACATCAACACCACATCCCCCTCTGAGTGGTAGTGTGGGACACATCTACACCACATCCCCTCTGAGTGGTAGTGTGGGACACATCTACACCACATCCCCCCTCTGAGTGGTAGTGTGGGACACATCTACACCACATCCCCCCTCTGAGTGGTATTGTGGGACACATCTACACCACATCCCCTCTGAGTGGTAGTGTGGGACACATCTACACCACATCCCCCCTCTGAGTGGTAGTGTGGGACACATCTACACCACATCCCCCCTCTGAGTGGTAGTGTGGGAGACATCTACACCACATCCCCTCTGAGTGGTAGTGTGGGACACATCTACATCACATCCCCCCTCTGAGTGGTAGTGTGGGACACATCTACACCACATCCCCTCTGAGTGGTAGTGTGGGACACATCTACACCACATCCCCCCTCTGAGTGGTAGTGTGGGACACATCTACAACACATCCCTTCTGAGTAGTAGTGTGGGACACATCTACACCACATCCCCTCTGTGTGGTAGTGTAGGAGACATCTACACCACATCCCCCCTCTGAGTGGTAGTGTGGGACACATCTACACCACATCCCCTCTGAGTGGTAGTGTGGGACACATCTACACCACATCCCCCCTCTGAGTGGTAGTGTGGGACACATCTACACCACATCCCCCCTCTGAGTGGTAGTGTGGGACACATCTACACCACATCCCCTCTGAGTGGTGGTGTGGGACACATCTACAACACATCCCCCCTCTGAGTGGTAGTGTGGGACACATCTACACCACATCCCCCCTCTGAGTGGTAGTGTGGGAGACATCTACACCACATCCCCTCTGAGTGGTAGTGTGGGACACATCTACACCACATCCCCCCTCTGAGTGGTAGTGTGGGACACATCTACACCACATCCCCTCTGAGTGGTAGTGTGGGACACATCTACACCACATCCCCCCTCTGAGTGGTAGTGTGGGACACATCTACACCACATCCCCTCTGAGTGGTAGTGTGGGACACATCTACACCACATCCCCCCTCTGAGTGGTAGTGTGGGACACATCTACACCACATCCCCTCTGAGTGGTAGTGTAGGAGACATCTACACCACATCCCCCCCTCTGAGTGGTAGTGTGGGAGACATCTACACCACATCCACCCTCTGAGTGGTAGTGTGGGACACATCTACACCACATCCCCTCTGAGTGGTAGTGTAGGAGACATCTACACCACATCCCCCCCTCTGAGTGGTACTGTGGGAGACATCTACACCACATCCACCCTCTGAGTGGTAGTGTGGGAGACATCAACACCACATCCCCCTCTGAGTGGTAGTGTGGGACACATCTACACCACATCCCCTCTGAGTGGTAGTGTGGGACACATCTACACCACATCCCCCCTCTGAGTGGTAGTGTGGGACACATCTACACCACATCCCCCCTCTGAGTGGTATTGTGGGACACATCTACACCACATCCCCTCTGAGTGGTAGTGTGGGACACATCTACACCACATCCCCCCTCTGAGTGGTAGTGTGGGACACATCTACACCACATCCCCCCTCTGAGTGGTAGTGTGGGAGACATCTACACCACATCCCCTCTGAGTGGTAGTGTGGGACACATCTACATCACATCCCCCCTCTGAGTGGTAGTGTGGGACACATCTACACCACATCCCCTCTGAGTGGTAGTGTGGGACACATCTACACCACATCCCCCCTCTGAGTGGTAGTGTGGGACACATCTACAACACATCCCTTCTGAGTAGTAGTGTGGGACACATCTACACCACATCCCCCCTCTGAGTGGTAGTGTAGGAGACATCTACACCACATCCCCCCCTCTGAGTGGTAGTGTGGGAGACATCTACACCACATCTCCCCTCTGAGTGGTAGTGTGGGACACATCTACACCACATCCCCTCTGAGTGGTAGTGTGGGAGACATCTACACCACATCCCCCCTCTGAGTGGTAGTGTACGAGACATCTACACCACATCCCCCCTCTGAGTGGTAGTGTAGGAGACATCTACACCACATCCCCTCTGAGTGGTAGTGTAGGAGACATCTACACCACATCCCCTCTGAGTGTGTAGTGTAGGAGACATCTACACCACATCCCCCCTCTGAGTGGTAGTGTGGGAGACATCTACACCACATCCCCTCTGAGTTGTAGTTTGGGAGAAATCTACACCACATCCCCTCTGAGTGGTAGTGTGGGAGACATCTACACCACATCCCCTCTGAGTGGCAGTGTGGGAGACATCTACACCACATCCCCTCTGAGTGGTAGTGTGGGAGACATCTACACCACATCCACCCTCTGAGTGGTAGTGTGGGAGACATCTACACCACATCCCCCTCTGAGTGGAATTGTGGGACACATCTACACCACATCCCCCCTCTGAGTGGTAGTGTGGGAGACATCTACACCACATCCCCTGTGAGTGGTAGTGTGGGACACATCTACACCACATCCCCCCTCTGAGTGGTAGTGTGGGACACATCTACACCACATCCCCTCTGAGTGGTAGTGTGGGACACATCTACACCACATCCCCCCTCTGAGTGGTAGTGTGGGACACATCTACACCACATCCCCTCTGAGTGGTAGTGTGGGACAGATCTACACCACATCCCCCCTCTGAGTGGTAATGTGGGACACATCTACACCACATCCCCTCTGAGTGGTAGTGTAGGAGACATCTACACCACATCCCCCACTCTGAGTTGTAGTGTGGGAGACATCTACACCACATCCACCCTCTGAGTGGTAGTGTGGGAGACATCTACACCACATCCCCCTCTGAGTGGTAGTGTGGGACACATCTACACCACATCCCCTCTGAGTGGTAGTGTGGGACACATCTACACCACATCCCTTCTGAGTAGTAGTGTGGGACACATCTACACCACATCCCCCCTCTGAGTGGTAGTGTGGGACACATCTACACCACATCCCCTCTGAGTGGTAGTGTGGGACACATCTACACCACATCCCCCCTCTGAGTGGTAGTGTGGGACACATCTACAACACATCCCTTCTGAGTAGTAGTGTGGGACACATCTACACCACATCCCCCCTCTGAGTGGTAGTGTGGGACACATCTACACCACATCCCCTCTGAGTGGTAGTGTGGGACACATCTACACCACATCCCCCCTCTGAGTGGTAGTGTGGGACACATCTACAACACATCCCTTCTGAGTAGTAGTGTGGGACACATCTACACCACATCCCCCCTCTGAGTGGTAGTGTAGGAGACATCTACACCACATCCCCCCCTCTGAGTGGTAGTGTGGGAGACATCTACACCACATCTCCCCTCTGAGTGGTAGTGTGGGACACATCTACACCACATCCCCTCTGAGTGGTAGTGTGGGAGACATCTACACCACATCCCCCCTCTGAGTGGTAGTGTACGAGACATCTACACCACATCCCCCCTCTGAGTGGTAGTGTAGGAGACATCTACACCACATCCCCTCTGAGTGGTAGTGTAGGAGACATCTACACCACATCCCCTCTGAGTGTGTAGTGTAGGAGACATCTACACCACATCCCCCCTCTGAGTGGTAGTGTGGGAGACATCTACACCACATCCCCTCTGAGTTGTAGTTTGGGAGAAATCTACACCACATCCCCTCTGAGTGGTAGTGTGGGAGACATCTACACCACATCCCCTCTGAGTGGCAGTGTGGGAGACATCTACACCACATCCCCTCTGAGTGGTAGTGTGGGAGACATCTACACCACATCCACCCTCTGAGTGGTAGTGTGGGAGACATCTACACCACATCCCCCTCTGAGTGGAATTGTGGGACACATCTACACCACATCCCCTCTGAGTGGTAGTGTGGGACACATCTACACCACATCCCCCCTCTGAGTGGTAGTGTGGGACACATCTACACCACATCCCCCCTCTGAGTGGTAGTGTGGGACACATCTACACCACATCCCCTCTGAGTGGTAGTGTAGGACACATCTACACCACATCCCCCCTCTGAGTGGTAGTGTGGGACACATCTACACCACATCCCCCCTCTGAGTGGTAGTGTGGGAGACATCTACACCACATCCCCTGTGAGTGGTAGTGTGGGACACATCTACACCACATCCCCCCTCTGAGTGGTAGTGTGGGACACATCTACACCACATCCCCTCTGAGTGGTAGTGTGGGACACATCTACACCACATCCCCCCTCTGAGTGGTAGTGTGGGACACATCTACACCACATCCCCTCTGAGTGGTAGTGTGGGACAGATCTACACCACATCCCCCCTCTGAGTGGTAATGTGGGACACATCTACACCACATCCCCTCTGAGTGGTAGTGTAGGAGACATCTACACCACATCCCCCACTCTGAGTTGTAGTGTGGGAGACATCTACACCACATCCACCCTCTGAGTGGTAGTGTGGGAGACATCTACACCACATCCCCCTCTGAGTGGTAGTGTGGGACACATCTACACCACATCCCCTCTGAGTGGTAGTGTGGGACACATCTACACCACATCCCTTCTGAGTAGTAGTGTGGGACACATCTACACCACATCCCCCCTCTGAGTGGTAGTGTGGGACACATCTACACCACATCCCCTCTGAGTGGTAGTGTGGGACACATCTACACCACATCCCCCCTCTGAGTGGTAGTGTGGGACACATCTACAACACATCCCTTCTGAGTAGTAGTGTGGGACACATCTACACCACATCCCCCCTCTGAGTGGTAGTGTGGGACACATCTACACCACATCCCCTCTGAGTGGTAGTGTAGGAGACATCTACACCACATCCCCCCCTCTGAGTGGTAGTGTGGAAGACATCTACACCACATCTCCCCTCTGAGTGGTAGTGTGGGACACATCTACACCACATCCCCTCTGAGTGGTAGTGTGGGAGACATCTACACCACATCCCCCCTCTGAGTGGTAGTGTACGAGACATCTACACCACATCCCCCCTCTGAGTGGTAGTGTAGGAGACATCTACACCACATCCCCTCTGAGTGGTAGTGTAGGAGACATCTACACCACATCCCCTCTGAGTGTGTAGTGTAGGAGACATCTACACCACATCCCCCTTCTGAGTGGTAGTGTGGGAGACATCTACACCACATCCCCTCTGAGTTGTAGTTTGGGAGAAATCTACACCACATCCCCTCTGAGTGGTAGTGTGGGAGACATCTACACCACATCCCCTCTGAGTGGCAGTGTGGGAGACATCTACACCACATCCCCTCTGAGTGGTAGTGTGGGACACATCTACACCACATCCCTTCTGAGTAGTAGTGTGGGACAAATCTACACCACATCCCCCCTCTGAGTGGTAGTGTGGGACACATCTACACCACATCCCCTCTGAGTGGTAGTGTGGGACACATCTACACCACATCCCCCCTCTGAGTGGTAGTGTGGGACACATCTACAACACATCCCTTCTGAGTAGTAGTGTGGGACACATCTACACCACATCCCCCCTCTGAGTGGTAGTGTGGGACACATCTACACCACATCCCCTCTGAGTGGTAGTGTAGGAGACATCTACACCACATCCCCCCCTCTGAGTGGTAGTGTGGGAGACATCTACACCACATCTCCCCTCTGAGTGGTAGTGTGGGACACATCTACACCACATCCCCTCTGAGTGGTAGTGTGGGAGACATCTACACCACATCCCCCCTCTGAGTGGTAGTGTACGAGACATCTACACCACATCCCCCCTCTGAGTGGTAGTGTAGGAGACATCTACACCACATCCCCTCTGAGTGGTAGTGTAGGAGACATCTACACCACATCCCCTCTGAGTGTGTAGTGTAGGAGACATCTACACCACATCCCCCCTCTGAGTGGTAGTGTGGGAGACATCTACACCACATCCCCTCTGAGTTGTAGTTTGGGAGAAATCTACACCACATCCCCTCTGAGTGGTAGTGTGGGAGACATCTACACCACATCCCCTCTGAGTGGCAGTGTGGGAGACATCTACACCACATCCCCTCTGAGTGGTAGTGTGGGAGACATCTACACCACATCCACCCTCTGAGTGGTAGTGTGGGAGACATCTACACCACATCCCCCTCTGAGTGGAATTGTGGGACACATCTACACCACATCCCCTCTGAGTGGTAGTGTGGGACACATCTACACCACATCCCCCCTCTGAGTGGTAGTGTGGGACACATCTACACCACATCCCCCCTCTGAGTGGTAGTGTGGGACACATCTACACCACATCCCCTCTGAGTGGTAGTGTAGGACACATCTACACCACATCCCCCCTCTGAGTGGTAGTGTGGGACACATCTACACCACATCCCCCCTCTGAGTGGTAGTGTGGGAGACATCTACACCACATCCCCTGTGAGTGGTAGTGTGGGACACATCTACACCACATCCCCCCTCTGAGTGGTAGTGTGGGACACATCTACACCACATCCCCTCTGAGTGGTAGTGTGGGACACATCTACACCACATCCCCCCTCTGAGTGGTAGTGTGGGACACATCTACACCACATCCCCTCTGAGTGGTAGTGTGGGACAGATCTACACCACATCCCCCCTCTGAGTGGTAGTGTGGGACACATCTACACCACATCCCCTCTGAGTGGTAGTGTAGGAGACATCTACACCACATCCCCCACTCTGAGTTGTAGTGTGGGAGACATCTACACAACATCCACCCTCTGAGTGGTAGTGTGGGAGACATCTACACCACATCCCCCTCTGAGTGTTAGTGTGGGACACATCTACACCACATCCCCTCTGAGTGGTAGTGTGGGACACATCTACACCACATCCCCCCTCTGAGTGGTAGTGTGGGACACATCTACACCACATCCCCCCTCTGAGTGGTAGTGTGGGACACATCTACACCACATCCCCTCTGAGTGGTAGTGTGGGACACATCTACACCACATCCCCCCTCTGAGTGGTAGTGTGGGACACATCTACACCACATCCCCCCTCTGAGTGGTAGTGTGGGAGACATCTACACCACATCCCCTCTGAGTGGTAGTGTAGGAGACATCTACACCACATCCCCCCTCTGAGTGGTAGTGTGGGACACATCTACACCACATCCCCTCTGAGTGGTAGTGTAGGAGACATCTACACCACATCCCCCTCTGAGTGGAATTGTGGGACACATCTACACCACATCCCCTCTGAGTGGTAGTGTGGGACACATCTACACCACATCCCCCCTCTGAGTGGTAGTGTGGGACACATCTACACCACATCCCCCCTCTGAGTGGTAGTGTGGGACACATCTACACCACATCCCCTCTGAGTGGTAGTGTAGGACACATCTACACCACATCCCCCCTCTGAGTGGTAGTGTGGGACACATCTACACCACATCCCCCCTCTGAGTGGTAGTGTGGGAGACATCTACACCACATCCCCTGTGAGTGGTATTGTGGGACACATCTACACCACATCCCCCCTCTGAGTGGTAGTGTGGGACACATCTACACCACATCCTCTCTGAGTGGTAGTGTGGGACACATCTACACCACATCCCCCCTCTGAGTGGTAGTGTGGGACACATCTACACCACATCCCCTCTGAGTGGTAGTGTGGGACAGATCTACACCACATCCCCCCTCTGAGTGGTAGTGTGGGACACATCTACACCACATCCCCTCTGAGTGGTAGTGTAGGAGACATCTACACCACATCCCCCACTCTGAGTTGTAGTGTGGGAGACATCTACACCACATCCACCCTCTGAGTGGTAGTGTGGGAGACATCTACACCACATCCCCCTCTGAGTGGTAGTGTGGGACACATCTACACCACATCCCCTCTGAGTGGTAGTGTGGGACACATCTACACCACATCCCCCCTCTGAGTGGTAGTGTGGGACACATCTACACCACATCCCCCCTCTGAGTGGTAGTGTGGGACACATCTACACCACATCCCCTCTGAGTGGTAGTGTGGGACACATCTACACCACATCCCCCCTCTGAGTGGTAGTGTGGGACACATCTACACCACATCCCCCCTCTGAGTGGTAGTGTGGGAGACATCTACACCACATCCCCTCTGAGTGGTAGTTTAGGAGACATCTACACCACATCCCCCCTCTGAGTGGTAGTGTGGGACACATCTACACCACATCCCCTCTGAGTGGTAGTGTAGGAGACATCTACACCACATCCTCTCTGAGTTGTAGTGTGGGAGAAATCTACACCACATCCCCTCTGAGTGGTAGTGTGGGAGACATCTACACCACATCCACTCTGAGTGGCAGTGTGGGAGACATCTACACCACATCCCCTCTGAATGGTAGTGTGGGAGACATCTACACCACATCCACCCTCTGAGTGGTAGTGTGGGAGACATCTACACCACATCCCCCTCTGAGTGGAATTGTGGGACACATCTACACCACATCCCCTCTGAGTGGTAGTGTGGGAGACATCTACACCACATCCCCCCTCTGAGTGGTAGTGTGGGACACATCTACACCACATCCCCTCTGAGTGGTAGTGTAGGAGACATCTACACCACATCCCCCTCTGAGTGGAATTGTGGGACACATCTACACCACATCCCCTCTGAGTGGTAGTGTGGGACACATCTACACCACATCCCCCCTCTGAGTGGTAGTGTGGGACACATCTACACCACATCCCCCCTCTGAGTGGTAGTGTGGGACACATCTACACCACATCCCCTCTGAGTGGTAGTGTAGGACACATCTACACCACATCCCCCCTCTGAGTGGTAGTGTGGGACACATCTACACCACATCCCCCCTCTGAGTGGTAGTGTGGGAGACATCTACACCACATCCCCTGTGAGTGGTATTGTGGGACACATCTACACCACATCCCCCCTCTGAGTGGTAGTGTGGGACACATCTACACCACATCCTCTCTGAGTGGTAGTGTGGGACACATCTACACCACATCCCCCCTCTGAGTGGTAGTGTGGGACACATCTACACCACATCCCCTCTGAGTGGTAGTGTGGGACAGATCTACACCACATCCCCCCTCTGAGTGGTAGTGTGGGACACATCTACACCACATCCCCTCTGAGTGGTAGTGTAGGAGACATCTACACCACATCCCCCACTCTGAGTTGTAGTGTGGGAGACATCTACACCACATCCACCCTCTGAGTGGTAGTGTGGGAGACATCTACACCACATCCCCCTCTGAGTGGTAGTGTGGGACACATCTACACCACATCCCCTCTGAGTGGTAGTGTGGGACACATCTACACCACATCCCCCCTCTGAGTGGTAGTGTGGGACACATCTACACCACATCCCCCCTCTGAGTGGTAGTGTGGGACACATCTACACCACATCCCCTCTGAGTGGTAGTGTGGGACACATCTACACCACATCCCCCCTCTGAGTGGTAGTGTGGGACACATCTACACCACATCCCCCCTCTGAGTGGTAGTGTGGGAGACATCTACACCACATCCCCTCTGAGTGGTAGTTTAGGAGACATCTACACCACATCCCCCCTCTGAGTGGTAGTGTGGGACACATCTACACCACATCCCCTCTGAGTGGTAGTGTAGGAGACATCTACACCACATCCTCTCTGAGTTGTAG
This sequence comes from Salmo salar, assembly GCF_965601325.2. NCBI lineage: Eukaryota > Metazoa > Chordata > Actinopteri > Salmoniformes > Salmonidae > Salmo > Salmo salar. Next base: position 80,516,138 of record NC_138302.1, on the reverse strand, counting down.
TGTGGGAGAAATCTACACCACATCCCCTCTGAGTGGTAGTGTGGGAGACATCTACACCACATCCACTCTGAGTGGCAGTGTGGGAGACATCTACACCACATCCCCTCTGAATGGTAGTGTGGGAGACATCTACACCACATCCACCCTCTGAGTGGTAGTGTGGGAGACATCTACACCACATCCCCCTCTGAGTGGAATTGTGGGACACATCTACACCACATCCCCTCTGAGTGGTAGTGTGGGACACATCTACACCACATCCCCTCTGAGTGGTAGTGTGGGACACATCTACCCCACATCCCCCCTCTGAGTGGTAGTGTGGGACACATCTACACCACATCCCCCCTCTGAGTGGTAGTGTGGGACACATCTACACCACATCCCCTCTGAGTGGTAGTGTGGGACACATCTACACCACATCCCCCCTCTGAGTGGTAGTGTGGGACACATCTACACCACATCCCCCCTCTGAGTGGTAGTGTGGGAGACATCTACACCACATCCCCTGTGAGTGGTAGTGTGGGACACATCTACACCACATCCCCCCTCTGAGTGGTAGTGTGGGACACATCTACACCACATCCCCTCTGAGTGGTAGTGTGGGACACATCTACACCACATCCCCCCTCTGAGTGGTAGTGTGGGACACATCTACACCACATCCCCTCTGAGTGGTAGTGTGGGACAGATCTACACCACATCCCCCCTCTGAGTGGTAATGTGGGACACATCTACACCACATCCCCTCTGAGTGGTAGTGTAGGAGACATCTACACCACATCCCCCACTCTGAGTTGTAGTGTGGGAGACATCTACACCACATCCACCCTCTGAGTGGTAGTGTGGGAGACATCTACACCACATCCCCCTCTGAGTGGTAGTGTGGGACACATCTACACCACATCCCCTCTGAGTGGTAGTGTGGGACACATCTACACCACATCCCTTCTGAGTAGTAGTGTGGGACACATCTACACCACATCCCCCCTCTGAGTGGTAGTGTGGGACACATCTACACCACATCCCCTCTGAGTGGTAGTGTGGGACACATCTACACCACATCCCCCCTCTGAGTGGTAGTGTGGGACACATCTACAACACATCCCTTCTGAGTAGTAGTGTGGGACACATCTACACCACATCCCCCCTCTGAGTGGTAGTGTGGGACACATCTACACCACATCCCCTCTGAGTGGTAGTGTAGGAGACATCTACACCACATCCCCCCCTCTGAGTGGTAGTGTGGAAGACATCTACACCACATCTCCCCTCTGAGTGGTAGTGTGGGACACATCTACACCACATCCCCTCTGAGTGGTAGTGTGGGAGACATCTACACCACATCCCCCCTCTGAGTGGTAGTGTACGAGACATCTACACCACATCCCCCCTCTGAGTGGTAGTGTAGGAGACATCTACACCACATCCCCTCTGAGTGGTAGTGTAGGAGACATCTACACCACATCCCCTCTGAGTGTGTAGTGTAGGAGACATCTACACCACATCCCCCTTCTGAGTGGTAGTGTGGGAGACATCTACACCACATCCCCTCTGAGTTGTAGTTTGGGAGAAATCTACACCACATCCCCTCTGAGTGGTAGTGTGGGAGACATCTACACCACATCCCCTCTGAGTGGCAGTGTGGGAGACATCTACACCACATCCCCTCTGAGTGGTAGTGTGGGACACATCTACACCACATCCCTTCTGAGTAGTAGTGTGGGACACATCTACACCACATCCCCCCTCTGAGTGGTAGTGTGGGACACATCTACACCACATCCCCTCTGAGTGGTAGTGTGGGACACATCTACACCACATCCCCCCTCTGAGTGGTAGTGTGGGACACATCTACAACACATCCCTTCTGAGTAGTAGTGTGGGACACATCTACACCACATCCCCCCTCTGAGTGGTAGTGTGGGACACATCTACACCACATCCCCTCTGAGTGGTAGTGTAGGAGACATCTACACCACATCCCCCCCTCTGAGTGGTAGTGTGGGAGACATCTACACCACATCTCCCCTCTGAGTGGTAGTGTGGGACACATCTACACCACATCCCCTCTGAGTGGTAGTGTGGGAGACATCTACACCACATCCCCCCTCTGAGTGGTAGTGTACGAGACATCTACACCACATCCCCCCTCTGAGTGGTAGTGTAGGAGACATCTACACCACATCCCCTCTGAGTGGTAGTGTAGGAGACATCTACACCACATCCCCTCTGAGTGTGTAGTGTAGGAGACATCTACACCACATCCCCCCTCTGAGTGGTAGTGTGGGAGACATCTACACCACATCCCCTCTGAGTTGTAGTTTGGGAGAAATCTACACCACATCCCCTCTGAGTGGTAGTGTGGGAGACATCTACACCACATCCCCTCTGAGTGGCAGTGTGGGAGACATCTACACCACATCCCCTCTGAGTGGTAGTGTGGGAGACATCTACACCACATCCACCCTCTGAGTGGTAGTGTGGGAGACATCTACACCACATCCCCCTCTGAGTGGAATTGTGGGACACATCTACACCACATCCCCTCTGAGTGGTAGTGTGGGACACATCTACACCACATCCCCCCTCTGAGTGGTAGTGTGGGACACATCTACACCACATCCCCCCTCTGAGTGGTAGTGTGGGACACATCTACACCACATCCCCTCTGAGTGGTAGTGTAGGACACATCTACACCACATCCCCCCTCTGAGTGGTAGTGTGGGACACATCTACACCACATCCCCCCTCTGAGTGGTAGTGTGGGAGACATCTACACCACATCCCCTGTGAGTGGTAGTGTGGGACACATCTACACCACATCCCCCCTCTGAGTGGTAGTGTGGGACACATCTACACCACATCCCCTCTGAGTGGTAGTGTGGGACACATCTACACCACATCCCCCCTCTGAGTGGTAGTGTGGGACACATCTACACCACATCCCCTCTGAGTGGTAGTGTGGGACAGATCTACACCACATCCCCCCTCTGAGTGGTAGTGTGGGACACATCTACACCACATCCCCTCTGAGTGGTAGTGTAGGAGACATCTACACCACATCCCCCACTCTGAGTTGTAGTGTGGGAGACATCTACACAACATCCACCCTCTGAGTGGTAGTGTGGGAGACATCTACACCACATCCCCCTCTGAGTGTTAGTGTGGGACACATCTACACCACATCCCCTCTGAGTGGTAGTGTGGGACACATCTACACCACATCCCCCCTCTGAGTGGTAGTGTGGGACACATCTACACCACATCCCCCCTCTGAGTGGTAGTGTGGGACACATCTACACCACATCCCCTCTGAGTGGTAGTGTGGGACACATCTACACCACATCCCCCCTCTGAGTGGTAGTGTGGGACACATCTACACCACATCCCCCCTCTGAGTGGTAGTGTGGGAGACATCTACACCACATCCCCTCTGAGTGGTAGTGTAGGAGACATCTACACCACATCCCCCCTCTGAGTGGTAGTGTGGGACACATCTACACCACATCCCCTCTGAGTGGTAGTGTAGGAGACATCTACACCACATCCCCCTCTGAGTGGAATTGTGGGACACATCTACACCACATCCCCTCTGAGTGGTAGTGTGGGACACATCTACACCACATCCCCCCTCTGAGTGGTAGTGTGGGACACATCTACACCACATCCCCCCTCTGAGTGGTAGTGTGGGACACATCTACACCACATCCCCTCTGAGTGGTAGTGTAGGACACATCTACACCACATCCCCCCTCTGAGTGGTAGTGTGGGACACATCTACACCACATCCCCCCTCTGAGTGGTAGTGTGGGAGACATCTACACCACATCCCCTGTGAGTGGTATTGTGGGACACATCTACACCACATCCCCCCTCTGAGTGGTAGTGTGGGACACATCTACACCACATCCTCTCTGAGTGGTAGTGTGGGACACATCTACACCACATCCCCCCTCTGAGTGGTAGTGTGGGACACATCTACACCACATCCCCTCTGAGTGGTAGTGTGGGACAGATCTACACCACATCCCCCCTCTGAGTGGTAGTGTGGGACACATCTACACCACATCCCCTCTGAGTGGTAGTGTAGGAGACATCTACACCACATCCCCCACTCTGAGTTGTAGTGTGGGAGACATCTACACCACATCCACCCTCTGAGTGGTAGTGTGGGAGACATCTACACCACATCCCCCTCTGAGTGGTAGTGTGGGACACATCTACACCACATCCCCTCTGAGTGGTAGTGTGGGACACATCTACACCACATCCCCCCTCTGAGTGGTAGTGTGGGACACATCTACACCACATCCCCCCTCTGAGTGGTAGTGTGGGACACATCTACACCACATCCCCTCTGAGTGGTAGTGTGGGACACATCTACACCACATCCCCCCTCTGAGTGGTAGTGTGGGACACATCTACACCACATCCCCCCTCTGAGTGGTAGTGTGGGAGACATCTACACCACATCCCCTCTGAGTGGTAGTTTAGGAGACATCTACACCACATCCCCCCTCTGAGTGGTAGTGTGGGACACATCTACACCACATCCCCTCTGAGTGGTAGTGTAGGAGACATCTACACCACATCCTCTCTGAGTTGTAGTGTGGGAGAAATCTACACCACATCCCCTCTGAGTGGTAGTGTGGGAGACATCTACACCACATCCACTCTGAGTGGCAGTGTGGGAGACATCTACACCACATCCCCTCTGAATGGTAGTGTGGGAGACATCTACACCACATCCACCCTCTGAGTGGTAGTGTGGGAGACATCTACACCACATCCCCCTCTGAGTGGAATTGTGGGACACATCTACACCACATCCCCTCTGAGTGGTAGTGTGGGAGACATCTACACCACATCCCCCCTCTGAGTGGTAGTGTGGGACACATCTACACCACATCCCCTCTGAGTGGTAGTGTAGGAGACATCTACACCACATCCCCCTCTGAGTGGAATTGTGGGACACATCTACACCACATCCCCTCTGAGTGGTAGTGTGGGACACATCTACACCACATCCCCCCTCTGAGTGGTAGTGTGGGACACATCTACACCACATCCCCCCTCTGAGTGGTAGTGTGGGACACATCTACACCACATCCCCTCTGAGTGGTAGTGTAGGACACATCTACACCACATCCCCCCTCTGAGTGGTAGTGTGGGACACATCTACACCACATCCCCCCTCTGAGTGGTAGTGTGGGAGACATCTACACCACATCCCCTGTGAGTGGTATTGTGGGACACATCTACACCACATCCCCCCTCTGAGTGGTAGTGTGGGACACATCTACACCACATCCTCTCTGAGTGGTAGTGTGGGACACATCTACACCACATCCCCCCTCTGAGTGGTAGTGTGGGACACATCTACACCACATCCCCTCTGAGTGGTAGTGTGGGACAGATCTACACCACATCCCCCCTCTGAGTGGTAGTGTGGGACACATCTACACCACATCCCCTCTGAGTGGTAGTGTAGGAGACATCTACACCACATCCCCCACTCTGAGTTGTAGTGTGGGAGACATCTACACCACATCCACCCTCTGAGTGGTAGTGTGGGAGACATCTACACCACATCCCCCTCTGAGTGGTAGTGTGGGACACATCTACACCACATCCCCTCTGAGTGGTAGTGTGGGACACATCTACACCACATCCCCCCTCTGAGTGGTAGTGTGGGACACATCTACACCACATCCCCCCTCTGAGTGGTAGTGTGGGACACATCTACACCACATCCCCTCTGAGTGGTAGTGTGGGACACATCTACACCACATCCCCCCTCTGAGTGGTAGTGTGGGACACATCTACACCACATCCCCCCTCTGAGTGGTAGTGTGGGAGACATCTACACCACATCCCCTCTGAGTGGTAGTTTAGGAGACATCTACACCACATCCCCCCTCTGAGTGGTAGTGTGGGACACATCTACACCACATCCCCTCTGAGTGGTAGTGTAGGAGACATCTACACCACATCCTCTCTGAGTTGTAGTGTGGGAGAAATCTACACCACATCCCCTCTGAGTGGTAGTGTGGGAGACATCTACACCACATCCACTCTGAGTGGCAGTGTGGGAGACATCTACACCACATCCCCTCTGAATGGTAGTGTGGGAGACATCTACACCACATCCACCCTCTGAGTGGTAGTGTGGGAGACATCTACACCACATCCCCCTCTGAGTGGAATTGTGGGACACATCTACACCACATCCCCTCTGAGTGGTAGTGTGGGACACATCTACACCACATCCCCTCTGAGTGGTAGTGTGGGACACATCTACCCCACATCCCCCCTCTGAGTGGTAGTGTGGGACACATCTACACCACATCCCCCCTCTGAGTGGTAGTGTGGGACACATCTACACCACATCCCCTCTGAGTGGTAGTGTGGGACACATCTACACCACATCCCCCCTCTGAGTGGTAGTGTGGGACACATCTACACCACATCCCCCCTCTGAGTGGTAGTGTGGGAGACATCTACACCACATCCCCTCTGAGTGGTAGTGTAGGAGACATCTACACCACATCCCCCCTCTGAGTGGTAGTGTGGGACACATCTACACCACATCCCCTCTGAGTGGTAGTGTAGGAGACATCTACACCACATCCCCCTCTGAGTGGAATTGTGGGACACATCTACACCACATCCCCTCTGAGTGGTAGTGTGGGACACATCTACACCACATCCCCCCTCTGAGTGGTAGTGTGGGACACATCTACACCACATCCCCCCTCTGAGTGGTAGTGTGGGACACATCTACACCACATCCCCTCTGAGTGGTAGTGTAGGACACATCTACACCACATCCCCCCTCTGAGTGGTAGTGTGGGACACATCTACACCACATCCCCCCTCTGAGTGGTAGTGTGGGAGACATCTACACCACATCCCCTGTGAGTGGTAGTGTGGGACACATCTACACCACATCCCCCCTCTGAGTGGTAGTGTGGGACACATCTACACCACATCCTCTCTGAGTGGTAGTGTGGGACACATCTACACCACATCCCCCCTCTGAGTGGTAGTGTGGGACACATCTACACCACATCCCCTCTGAGTGGTAGTGTGGGACAGATCTACACCACATCCCCCCTCTGAGTGGTAGTGTGGGACACATCTACACCACATCCCCTCTGAGTGGTAGTGTAGGAGACATCTACACCACATCCCCCACTCTGAGTTGTAGTGTGGGAGACATCTACACCACATCCACCCTCTGAGTGGTAGTGTGGGAGACATCTACACCACATCCCCCTCTGAGTGGTAGTGTGGGACACATCTACACCACATCCCCTCTGAGTGGTAGTGTGGGACACATCTACACCACATCCCCCCTCTGAGTGGTAGTGTGGGACACATCTACACCACATCCCCCCTCTGAGTGGTAGTGTGGGACACATCTACACCACATCCCCTCTGAGTGGTAGTGTGGGACACATCTACACCACATCCCCCCTCTGAGTGGTAGTGTGGGACACATCTACACCACATCCCCCCTCTGAGTGGTAGTGTGGGAGACATCTACACCACATCCCCTCTGAGTGGTAGTGTAGGAGACATCTACACCACATCCCCCCTCTGAGTGGTAGTGTGGGACACATCTACACCACATCCCCTCTGAGTGGTAGTGTAGGAGACATCTACACCACATCCTCTCTGAGTTGTAGTGTGGGAGAAATCTACACCACATCCCCTCTGAGTGGTAGTGTGGGAGACATCTACACCACATCCACTCTGAGTGGCAGTGTGGGAGACATCTACACCACATCCCCTCTGAATGGTAGTGTGGGAGACATCTACACCACATCCACCCTCTGAGTGGTAGTGTGGGAGACATCTACACCACATCCCCCTCTGAGTGGAATTGTGGGACACATCTACACCACATCCCCTCTGAGTGGTAGTGTGGGACACATCTACACCACATCCCCCCTCTGAGTGGTAGTGTGGGACACATCTACACCACATCCCCCCTCTGAGTGGTAGTGTGGGACACATCTACACCACATCCCCTCTGAGTGGTAGTGTAGGACACATCTACACCACATCCCCCCTCTGAGTGGTAGTGTGGGACACATCTACACCACATCCCCCCTCTGAGTGGTAGTGTGGGAGACATCTACACCACATCCCCTGTGAGTGGTAGTGTGGGACACATCTACACCACATCCCCCCTCTGAGTGGTAGTGTGGGACACATCTACACCACATCCCCTCTGAGTGGTAGTGTGGGACACATCTACACCACATCCCCCCTCTGAGTGGTAGTGTGGGACACATCTACACCACATCCCCTCTGAGTGGTAGTGTGGGACAGATCTACACCACATCCCCCCTCTGAGTGGTAGTGTGGGACACATCTACACCACATCCCCTCTGAGTGGTAGTGTAGGAGACATCTACACCACATCCCCCACTCTGAGTTGTAGTGTGGGAGACATCTACACCACATCCACCCTCTGAGTGGTAGTGTGGGAGACATCTACACCACATCCCCCTCTGAGTGGTAGTGTGGGACACATCTACACCACATCCCCTCTGAGTGGTAGTGTGGGACACATCTACACCACATCCCCCCTCTGAGTGGTAGTGTGGGACACATCTACACCACATCCCCCCTCTGAGTGGTAGTGTGGGACACATCTACACCACATCCCCTCTGAGTGGTAGTGTGGGACACATCTACACCACATCCCCCCTCTGAGTGGTAGTGTGGGACACATCTACACCACATCCCCCCTCTGAGTGGTAGTGTGGGAGACATCTACACCACATCCCCTCTGAGTGGTAGTGTAGGAGACATCTACACCACATCCCCCCTCTGAGTGGTAGTGTGGGACACATCTACACCACATCCCCTCTGAGTGGTAGTGTGGGACACATCTACACCACATCCCCCCTCTGAGTGGTAGTGTGGGACACATCTACACCACATCCCCCCTCTGAGTGGTAGTGTGGGACACATCTACACCACATCCCCTCTGAGTGGTAGTGTGGGACACATCTACACCACATCCCCCCTCTGAGTGGTAGTGTGGGACACATCTACACCCCATCCCCCCTCTGAGTGGTAGTGTGGGAGACATCTACACCACATCCCCTCTGAGTGGTAGTGTGGGACACATCTACACCACATCCCCCCTCTGAGTGGTAGTGTGGGACACATCTACACCACATCCCCTCTGAGTGGTAGTGTGGGACACATCTACACCACATCCCCCCTCTGAGTGGTAGTGTGGGACACATCTACACCACATCCCCTCTGAGTGGTAGTGTGGGACACATCTACACCACATCCCCCCTCTGAGTGGTAGTGTGGGACACATCTACACCACATCCCCTCTGAGTGGTAGTGTAGGAGACATCTACACCACATCCCCCCCTCTGAGTGGTAGTGTGGGAGACATCTACACCACATCCACCCTCTGAGTGGTAGTGTGGGAGACATCAACACCACATCCCCCTCTGAGTGGTAGTGTGGGACACATCTACACCACATCCCCTCTGAGTGGTAGTGTGGGACACATCTACACCACATCCCCCCTCTGAGTGGTAGTGTGGGACACATCTACACCACATCCCCTCTGAGTGGTAGTGTGGGACACATCTACACCACATCCCCCCTCTGAGTGGTAGTGTGGGACACATCTACACCACATCCCCCCTCTGAGTAGTAGTGTGGGAGACATCTACACCACATCCCCTCTGAGTGGTAGTGTGGGACACATCTACATCACATCCCCCCTCTGAGTGGTAGTGTGGGACACATCTACACCACATCCCCTCTGAGTGGTAGTGTGGGACACATCTACACCACATCCCCCCTCTGAGTGGTAGTGTGGGACACATCTACAACACATCCCCTCTGAGTAGTAGTGTGGGACACATCTACACCACATCCCCCCTCTGAGTGGTAGTGTGGGACACATCTACACCACATCCCCTCTGAGTGGTAGTGTAGGAGACATCTACACCACATCCCCCCCTCTGAGTGGTAGTGTGGGAGACATCTACACCACATCTCCCCTCTGAGTGGTAGTGTGGGACACATCTACACCACATCCCCTCTGAGTGGTAGTGTGGGAGACATCTACACCACATCCCCCCTCTGAGTGGTAGTGTACGAGACATCTACACCACATCCCCTCTGAGTTGTAGTGTGGGAGAAATCTACACCACATCCCCTCTGAGTGGTAGTGTGGGAGACATCTACACCACATCCCCTCTGAGTGGCAGTGTGGGAGACATCTACACCACATCCCCTCTGAGTGGTAGTGTGGGAGACATCTACACCACATCCACCCTCTGAGTGGTAGTGTGGGAGACATCTACACCACATCCCCCTCTGAGTGGAATTGTGGGACACATCTACACCACATCCCCTCTGAGTGGTAGTGTGGGACACATCTACACCACATCCCCCCTCTGAGTGGTAGTGTGGGACACATCTACACCACATCCCCCCTCTGAGTGGTAGTGTGGGACACATCTACACCACATCCCCTCTGAGTGGTAGTGTAGGACACATCTACACCACATCCCCCCTCTGAGTGGTAGTGTGGGACACATCTACACCACATCCCCCCTCTGAGTGGTAGTGTGGGAGACATCTACACCACATCCCCTGTGAGTGGTAGTGTGGGACACATCTACACCACATCCCCCCTCTGAGTGGTAGTGTGGGACACATCTACACCACATCCCCTCTGAGTGATAGTGTGGGACACATCTACACCACATCCCCCCTCTGAGTGGTAGTGTGGGACACATCTACACCACATCCCCTCTGAGTGGTAGTGTGGGACAGATCTACACCACATCCCCCCTCTGAGTGGTAGTGTGGGACACATCTACACCACATCCCCTCTGAGTGGTAGTGTAGGAGACATCTACACCACATCCCCCACTCTGAGTTGTAGTGTGGGAGACATCTACACCACATCCACCCTCTGAGTGGTAGTGTGGGAGACATCTACACCACATCCCCCTCTGAGTGGTAGTGTGGGACACATCTACACCACATCCCCTCTGAGTGGTAGTGTGGGACACATCTACACCACATCCCCCCTCTGAGTGGTAGTGTGGGACACATCTACACCACATCCCCCCTCTGAGTGGTAGTGTGGGACACATCTACACCACATCCCCTCTGAGTGGTAGTGTGGGACACATCTACACCACATCCCCCCTCTGAGTGGTAGTGTGGGACACATCTACACCACATCCCCCCTCTGAGTGGTAGTGTGGGAGACATCTACACCACATCCCCTCTGAGTGGTAGTGTAGGAGACATCTACACCACATCCCCCCTCTGAGTGGTAGTGTGGGACACATCTAAACCACATCCCCTCTGAGTGGTAGTGTAGGAGACATCTACACCACATCCTCTCTGAGTGGTAGTGTAGGAGACATCTACACCACACCCCCCTCTGAGTGGTAGTGTAGGAGACATCTACACCACATCCCCCTCTGAGTGGTAGTGTAGGAGACATCTACACCACATCCCCCCTCTGAGTGGTAGTGTGGGACACATCTACACCACATCCCCTCTGAGTGGTAGTGTGGGACACATCTACACCACATCCCCCCTCTGAGTGGTAGTGTAGGAGACATCTACACCACATCCCCCCTCTGAGTGGTAGTGTGGGAGACATCTACACCACATCCCCTCTGAGTTGTAGTGTGGGAGAAATCTATACCACATCCCCTCTGAGTGGTAGTGTGGGAGACATCTACACCACATCCCCTCTGAGTGGCAGTGTGGGAGACATCTACACCACATCCCCTCTGAGTGGTAGTGTGGGAGACATCTACACCACATCCACCCTCTGAGTGGTAGTTTGGGAGACATCTACACCACATCCCCCTCTGAGTGGTTGTGTGGGACACATCTACACCACATCCCCTCTGAGTGGTAGTGTGGGACACATCTACACCACATCCCCCCTCTGAGTGGTAGTGTGGGACACATCTACACCACATCCCCCCTCTGAGTGGTAGTGTGGGACACATCTACACCACATCCCCTCTGAGTGGTAGTGTGGGACACATCTACACCACATCCCCCCTCTGAGTGGTAGTGTGGGACACATCTACACCACATCCCCTCTGAGTGGTAGTGTGGGAGACATCTACAACCACATCCCCTCTGAGTGGTAGTGTGGGACACATCTACACCACATCCCCCCTCTGAGTGGTAGTGTGGGACACATCTACACCACATCCCCTCTGAGTGGTAGTGTGGGACACATCTACACCACATCCCCCCTCTGAGTGGTAGTGTGGGACACATCTACACCACATCCCCTCTGAGTGGTAGTGTGGGACACATCTACACCACATCCCCCCTCTGAGTGGTAGTGTGGGACACATCTACACCACATCCCCTCTGAGTGGTAGTGTAGGAGACATCTACACCACATCCCCCCCTCTGAGTGGTAGTGTGGGAGACATCTACACCACATCCACCCTCTGAGTGGTAGTGTGGGAGACATCAACACCACATCCCCCTCTGAGTGGTAGTGTGGGACACATCTACACCACATCCCCCCTCTGAGTGGTAGTGTGGGACACATCTACACCACATCCCCTCTGAGTGGTAGGTTGGGACACATCTACACCACATCCCCCCTCTGAGTGGTAGTGTGGGACACATCTACACCACATCCCCCCTCTGAGTGGTAGTGTGGGAGACATCTACACCACATCCCCTCTGAGTGGTAGTGTAGGAGACATCTACACCACATCCCCCCTCTGAGTGGTAGTGTGGGACACATCTAAACCACATCCCCTCTGAGTGGTAGTGTAGGAGACATCTACACCACATCCTCTCTGAGTGGTAGTGTAGGAGACATCTACACCACATCCCCCTCTGAGTGGTAGTGTAGGAGACATCTACACCACATCCCCCTCTGAGTGGTAGTGTAGGAGACATCTACACCACATCCCCCCTCTGAGTGGTAGTGTGGGACACATCTACACCACATCCCCTCTGAGTGGTAGTGTGGGACACATCTACACCACATCCCCCCTCTGAGTGGTAGTGTAGGAGACATCTACACCACATCCCCCCTCTGAGTGGTAGTGTGGGAGACATCTACACCACATCCCCTCTGAGTTGTAGTGTGGGAGAAATCTATACCACATCCCCTCTGAGTGGTAGTGTGGGAGACATCTACACCACATCCCCTCTGAGTGGCAGTGTGGGAGACATCTACACCACATCCCCTCTGAGTGGTAGTGTGGGAGACATCTACACCACATCCACCCTCTGAGTGGTAGTTTGGGAGACATCTACACCACATCCCCCTCTGAGTGGTTGTGTGGGACACATCTACACCACATCCCCTCTGAGTGGTAGTGTGGGACACATCTACACCACATCCCCCCTCTGAGTGGTAGTGTGGGACACATCTACACCACATCCCCCCTCTGAGTGGTAGTGTGGGACACATCTACACCACATCCCCTCTGAGTGGTAGTGTGGGACACATCTACACCACATCCCCCCTCTGAGTGGTAGTGTGGGACACATCTACACCACATCCCCTCTGAGTGGTAGTGTGGGAGACATCTACAACCACATCCCCTCTGAGTGGTAGTGTGGGACACATCTACACCACATCCCCCCTCTGAGTGGTAGTGTGGGACACATCTACACCACATCCCCTCTGAGTGGTAGTGTGGGACACATCTACACCACATCCCCCCTCTGAGTGGTAGTGTGGGACACATCTACACCACATCCCCTCTGAGTGGTAGTGTGGGACACATCTACACCACATCCCCCCTCTGAGTGGTAGTGTGGGACACATCTACACCACATCCCCTCTGAGTGGTAGTGTAGGAGACATCTACACCACATCCCCCCCTCTGAGTGGTAGTGTGGGAGACATCTACACCACATCCACCCTCTGAGTGGTAGTGTGGGAGACATCAACACCACATCCCCCTCTGAGTGGTAGTGTGGGACACATCTACACCACATCCCCTCTGAGTGGTAGTGTGGGACACATCTACACCACATCCCCCCTCTGAGTGGTAGTGTGGGACACATCTACACCACATCCCCCCTCTGAGTGGTATTGTGGGACACATCTACACCACATCCCCTCTGAGTGGTAGTGTGGGACACATCTACACCACATCCCCCCTCTGAGTGGTAGTTTTTGGACACATCTACACCACATCCCCCCTCTGAGTGGTAGTGTGGGAGACATCTACACCACATCCCCTCTGAGTGGTAGTGTGGGACACATCTACACCACATCCCCTCTGAGTGGTAGTGTGGGACACATCTACACCACATCCCCCCTCTGAGTGGTAGTGTGGGACACATCTACAACACATCCCCTCTGAGTAGTAGTGTAGGAGACATCTACACCACATCCCCCCTCTGAGTGGTAGTGTGGGACACATCTAAACCACATCCCCTCTGAGTGGTAGTGTAGGAGACATCTACACCACATCCTCTCTGAGTGGTAGTGTAGGAGACATCTACACCACATCCCCCTCTGAGTGGTAGTGTAGGAGACATCTACACCACATCCCCCTCTGAGTGGTAGTGTAGGAGACATCTACACCACATCCCCCCTCTGAGTGGTAGTGTGGGACACATCTACACCACATCCCCTCTGAGTGGTAGTGTGGGACACATCTACACCACATCCCCCCTCTGAGTGGTAGTGTAGGAGACATCTACACCACATCCCCCCTCTGAGTGGTAGTGTGGGAGACATCTACACCACATCCCCTCTGAGTTGTAGTTTGGGAGAAATCTATACCACATCCCCTCTGAGTGGTAGTGTGGGAGACATCTACACCACATCCCCTCTGAGTGGCAGTGCGGGAGACATCTACACCACATCCCCTCTGAGTGGTAGTGTGGGAGACATCTACACCACATCCATCCTCTGAGTGGTAGTTTGGGAGACATCTACACCACATACCCCTCTGAGTGGTTGTGTGGGACACATCTACACCACATCCCCTCTGAGTGGTAGTGTGGGACACATCTACACCACATCCCCCCTCTGAGTGGTAGTGTGGGACACATCTACACCACATCCCCCCTCTGAGTGGTAGTGTGGGACACATCTACACCACATCCCCTCTGAGTGGTAGTGTGGGACACATCTACACCACATCCCCCCTCTGAGTGGTAGTGTGGGACACATCTACACCACATCCCCTCTGAGTGGTAGTGTGGGACACATCTACACCACATCCCCTCTGAGTGGTAGTGTAGGAGACATCTACACCACATCCCCCCCTCTGAGTGGTAGTGTGGGAGACATCTACACCACATCCACCCTCTGAGTGGTAGTGTGGGAGACATCAACACCACATCCCCCTCTGAGTGGTAGTGTGGGACACATCTACACCACATCCCCTCTGAGTGGTAGTGTGGGACACATCTACACCACATCCCCCCTCTGAGTGGTAGTGTGGGACACATCTACACCACATCCCCCCTCTGAGTGGTATTGTGGGACACATCTACACCACATCCCCTCTGAGTGGTAGTGTGGGACACATCTACACCACATCCCCCCTCTGAGTGGTAGTTTTTGGACACATCTACACCACATCCCCCCTCTGAGTGGTAGTGTGGGAGACATCTACACCACATCCCCTCTGAGTGGTAGTGTGGGACACATCTACATCACATCCCCCCTCTGAGTGGTAGTGTGGGACACATCTACACCACATCCCCTCTGAGTGGTAGTGTGGGACACATCTACACCACATCCCCCCTCTGAGTGGTAGTGTGGGACACATCTACAACACATCCCCTCTGAGTAGTAGTGTGGGACACATCTACACCACATCCCCCCTCTGAGTGGTAGTGTGGGACACATCTACACCACATCCCCTCTGAGTGGTAGTGTAGGAGACATCTACACCACATCCCCCCTCTGAGTGGTAGTGTGGGAGACATCTACACCACATCTCCCCTCTGAGTGGTAGTGTGGGACACATCTACAACACATCCCCTCTGAGTGGTAGTGTGGGAGACATCTACACCACATCCCCCCTCTGAGTGGTAGTGTAGGAGACATCTACACCACATCCCCTCTGAGTGGTAGTGTAGGAGACATCTACACCACATCCCCTCTGAGTGTGTAGTGTAGGAGACATCTACACCACATCCCCCCTCTGAGTGGTAGTGTGGGAGACATCTACACCACATCCCCTCTGAGTTGTAGTGTGGGAGAAATCTACACCACATCCCCTCTGAGTGGTAGTGTGGGAGACACCTACACCACATCCCCTCTGAGTGGCAGTGTGGGAGACATCTACACCACATCCCCCTCTGAGTGGTAGTGTGGGAGACATCTACACCACATCCACCCTCTGAGTGGTAGTGTGGGAGACATCTACACCACATCCCCCTCTGAGTGGAATTGTGGGACACATCTACACCACATCCCCTCTGAGTGGTAGTGTGGGACACATCTACACCACATCCCCCCTCTGAGTGGTAGTGTGGGACACATCTACACCACATCCCCCCTCTGAGTGGTAGTGTGGGACACATCTACACCACATCCCCTCTGAGTGGTAGTGTAGGACACATCTACACCACATCCCCCCTCTGAGTGGTAGTGTGGGACACATCTACACCACATCCCCCCTCTGAGTGGTAGTGTGGGAGACATCTACACCACATCCTCTCTGAGTGGTAGTGTAGGAGACATCTACACCACATCCCCTGTGAGTGGTAGTGTGGGACACATCTACACCACATCCCCCCTCTGAGTGGTAGTGTGGGACACATCTACACCACATCCCCTCTGAGTGGTAGTGTAGGAGACATCTACACCACATCCCCCACTCTGAGTTGTAGTGTGGGAGACATCTACACCACATCCACCCTCTGAGTGGTAGTGTGGGAGACATCTACACCACATCCCCCTCTGAGTGGTAGTGTGGGACACATCTACACCACATCCCCTCTGAGTGGTAGTGTGGGACACATCTACACCACATCCCCCCTCTGAGTGGTAGTGTGGGACACATCTACACCACATCCCCCCTCTGAGTGGTAGTGTGGGACACATCTACACCACATCCCCTCTGAGTGGTAGTGTGGGACACATATACACCACATCCCCCCTCTGAGTGGTAGTGTGGGACACATCTACACCACATCCCCCCTCTGAGTGGTAGTGTGGGAGACATCTACACCACATCCCCTCTGAGTGGTAGTGTAGGAGACATCTACACCACATCCCCCCTCTGAGTGGTAGTGTGGGACACATCTACACCACATCCCCTCTGAGTGGTAGTGTAGGAGACATCTACACCACATCCTCTCTGAGTGGTAGTGTAGGAGACATCTACACCACATCCCCCTCTGAGTGGTAGTGTAGGAGACATCTACACCACATCCCCCTCTGAGTGGTAGTGTAGGAGACATCTACACCACATCCCCCCTCTGAGTGGTAGTGTGGGACACATCTACACCACATCCCCTCTGAGTGGTAGTGTCGGACACATCTACACCACATCCCCCCTCTGAGTGTTAGTGTCGGAGACATCTACACCACATCCCCCCTCTGAGTGGTAGTGTGGAAGACATCTACACTATATCCCCTCTGAGTTGTAGTGTGGGAGAAATCTACAACACATCCCCTCTGAGTAGTAGTGTAGGAGACATCTTCACCACATCCCCCCTCTGAGTGGTAGTGTGGGACACATCTAAACCACATCCCCTCTGAGTGGTAGTGTAGGAGACATCTACACCACATCCTCTCTGAGTGGTATTGTAGGAGACATCTACACCACATCCCCCTCTGAGTGGTAGTGTAGGAGACATCTACACCACATCCCCCCTCTGAGTGGTAGTGTGGGACACATCTACACCACATCCCCTCTGAGTGGTAGTGTGGGACACATCTACACCACATCCCCCCTCTGAGTGGTAGTGTAGGAGACATCTACACCACATCCCCCCTCTGAGTGGTAGTGTGGGAGACATCTACACCACATCCCCTCTGAGTTGTAGTTTGGGAGAAATCTATACCACATCCCCTCTGAGTGGTAGTGTGGGAGACATCTACACCACATCCCCTCTGAGTGGCAGTGCGGGAGACATCTACACCACATCCCCTCTGAGTGGTAGTGTGGGAGACATCTACACCACATCCATCCTCTGAGTGGTAGTTTGGGAGACATCTACACCACATACCCCTCTGAGTGGTTGTGTGGGACACATCTACACCACATCCCCTCTGAGTGGTAGTGTGGGACACATCTACACCACATCCCCCCTCTGAGTGGTAGTGTGGGACACATCTACACCACATCCCCCCTCTGAGTGGTAGTGTGGGACACATCTACACCACATCCCCTCTGAGTGGTAGTGTGGGACACATCTACACCACATCCCCCCTCTGAGTGGTAGTGTGGGACACATCTACACCACATCCCCTCTGAGTGGTAGTGTGGGAGACATCTACAACCACATCCCCTCTGAGTGGTAGTGTGGGACACATCTACACCACATCCCCCCTCTGAGTGGTAGTGTGGGACACATCTACACCACATCCCCTCTGAGTGGTAGTGTGGGACACATCTACACCACATCCCCCCTCTGAGTGGTAGTGTGGGACACATCTACACCACATCCCCTCTGAGTGGTAGTGTAGGAGACATCTACACCACATCCCCCCCTCTGAGTGGTAGTGTGGGAGACATCTACACCACATCCACCCTCTGAGTGGTAGTGTGGGAGACATCAACACCACATCCCCCTCTGAGTGGTAGTGTGGGACACATCTACACCACATCCCCTCTGAGTGGTAGTGTGGGACACATCTACACCACATCCCCCCTCTGAGTGGTAGTGTGGGACACATCTACACCACATCCCCTCTGAGTGGTAGTGTAGGACACATCTACACCACATCCCCCCTCTGAGTGGTAGTGTGGGACACATCTACACAACATCCCCCCTCTGAGTGGTAGTGTGGGAGACATCTACACCACATCCCCTGTGAGTGGTAGTGTGGGACACATCTACACCACATCCCCCCTCTGAGTGGTAGTGTGGGACACATCTACACCACATCCCCTCTGAGTGGTAGTGTAGGAGACATCTACACCACATCCCCCACTCTGAGTTGTAGTGTGGGAGACATCTACACCACATCCACCCTCTGAGTGGTAGTGTGGGAGACATCTACACCACATCCCCCTCTGAGTGGTAGTGTGGGACACATCTACACCACATCCCCTCTGAGTGGTAGTGTGGGACACATCTACACCACATCCCCCCTCTGAGTGGTAGTGTGGGACACATCTACACCACATCCCCCCTCTGAGTGGTAGTGTGGGACACATCTACACCACATCCCCTCTGAGTGGTAGTGTGGGACACATATACACCACATCCCCCCTCTGAGTGGTAGTGTGGGACACATCTACACCACATCCCCCCTCTGAGTGGTAGTGTGGGAGACATCTACACCACATCCCCTCTGAGTGGTAGTGTAGGAGACATCTACACCACATCCCCCCTCTGAGTGGTAGTGTGGGACACATCTACACCACATCCCCTCTGAGTGGTAGTGTAGGAGACATCTACACCACATCCTCTCTGAGTGGTAGTGTAGGAGACATCTACACCACATCCCCCTCTGAGTGGTAGTGTAGGAGACATCTACACCACATCCCCCTCTGAGTGGTAGTGTAGGAGACATCTACACCACATCCCCCCTCTGAGTGGTAGTGTGGGACACATCTACACCACATCCCCTCTGAGTGGTAGTGTCGGACACATCTACACCACATCCCCCCTCTGAGTGTTAGTGTCGGAGACATCTACACCACATCCCCCCTCTGAGTGGTAGTGTGGAAGACATCTACACTATATCCCCTCTGAGTTGTAGTGTGGGAGAAATCTACAACACATCCCCTCTGAGTAGTAGTGTAGGAGACATCTACACCACATCCCCCCTCTGAGTGGTAGTGTGGGACACATCTAAACCACATCCCCTCTGAGTGGTAGTGTAGGAGACATCTACACCACATCCTCTCTGAGTGGTATTGTAGGAGACATCTACACCACATCCCCCTCTGAGTGGTAGTGTAGGAGACATCTACACCACATCCCCCTCTGAGTGGTAGTGTAGGAGACATCTACACCACATCCCCCCTCTGAGTGGTAGTGTGGGACACATCTACACCACATCCCCTCTGAGTGGTAGTGTGGGACACATCTACACCACATCCCCCCTCTGAGTGGTAGTGTAGGAGACATCTACACCACATCCCCCCTCTGAGTGGTAGTGTGGGAGACATCTACACCACATCCCCTCTGAGTTGTAGTTTGGGAGAAATCTATACAACATCCCCTCTGAGTGGTAGTGTGGGAGACATCTACACCACATCCCCTCTGAGTGGCAGTGCGGGAGACATCTACACCACATCCCCTCTGAGTGGTAGTGTGGGAGACATCTACACCACATCCATCCTCTGAGTGGTATTTTGGGAGACATCTACACCACATACCCCTCTGAGTGGTTGTGTGGGACACATCTACACCACATCCCCTCTGAGTGGTAGTGTGGGACACATCTACACCACATCCCCCCTCTGAGTGGTAGTGTGGGACACATCTACACCACATCCCCCCTCTGAGTGGTAGTGTGGGACACATCTACACCACATCCCCTCTGAGTGGTAGTGTGGGACACATCTACACCACATCCCCCCTCTGAGTGGTAGTGTGGGACACATCTACACCACATCCCCTCTGAGTGGTAGTGTAGGAGACATCTACACCACATCCCCCCCTCTGAGTGGTAGTGTGGGAGACATCTACACCACATCCACCCTCTGAGTGGTAGTGTGGGAGACATCAACACCACATCCCCCTCTGAGTGGTAGTGTGGGACACATCTACACCACATCCCCCCTCTGAGTGGTAGTGTGGGACACATCTACACCACATCCCCTCTGAGTGGTAGTGTGGGACACATCTACACCACATCCCCCCTCTGAGTGGTAGTGTGGGACACATCTACACCACATCCCCCCTCTGAGTGGTAGTGTGGGAGACATCTACACCACATCCCCTCTGAGTGGTAGTGTAGGAGACATCTACACCACATCCCCCCTCTGAGTGGTAGTGTGGGACACATCTAAACCACATCCCCTCTGAGTGGTAGTGTAGGAGACATCTACACCACATCCTCTCTGAGTGGTAGTGTAGGAGACATCTACACCACATCCCCCTCTGAGTGGTAGTGTAGGAGACATCTACACCACATCCCCCTCTGAGTGGTAGTGTAGGAGACATCTACACCACATCCCCCCTCTGAGTGGTAGTGTGGGACACATCTACACCACATCCCCTCTGAGTGGTAGTGTGGGACACATCTACACCACATCCCCCCTCTGAGTGGTAGTGTAGGAGACATCTACACCACATCCCCCCTCTGAGTGGTAGTGTGGGAGACATCTACACCACATCCCCTCTGAGTTGTAGTGTGGGAGAAATCTATACCACATCCCCTCTGAGTGGTAGTGTGGGAGACATCTACACCACATCCCCTCTGAGTGGCAGTGTGGGAGACATCTACACCACATCCCCTCTGAGTGGTAGTGTGGGAGACATCTACACCACATCCACCCTCTGAGTGGTAGTTTGGGAGACATCTACACCACATCCCCCTCTGAGTGGTTGTGTGGGACACATCTACACCACATCCCCTCTGAGTGGTAGTGTGGGACACATCTACACCACATCCCCCCTCTGAGTGGTAGTGTGGGACACATCTACACCACATCCCCCCTCTGAGTGGTAGTGTGGGACACATCTACACCACATCCCCTCTGAGTGGTAGTGTGGGACACATCTACACCACATCCCCCCTCTGAGTGGTAGTGTGGGACACATCTACACCACATCCCCTCTGAGTGGTAGTGTGGGAGACATCTACAACCACATCCCCTCTGAGTGGTAGTGTGGGACACATCTACACCACATCCCCCCTCTGAGTGGTAGTGTGGGACACATCTACACCACATCCCCTCTGAGTGGTAGTGTGGGACACATCTACACCACATCCCCCCTCTGAGTGGTAGTGTGGGACACATCTACACCACATCCCCTCTGAGTGGTAGTGTGGGACACATCTACACCACATCCCCCCTCTGAGTGGTAGTGTGGGACACATCTACACCACATCCCCTCTGAGTGGTAGTGTAGGAGACATCTACACCACATCCCCCCCTCTGAGTGGTAGTGTGGGAGACATCTACACCACATCCACCCTCTGAGTGGTAGTGTGGGAGACATCAACACCACATCCCCCTCTGAGTGGTAGTGTGGGACACATCTACACCACATCCCCTCTGAGTGGTAGTGTGGGACACATCTACACCACATCCCCCCTCTGAGTGGTAGTGTGGGACACATCTACACCACATCCCCCCTCTGAGTGGTATTGTGGGACACATCTACACCACATCCCCTCTGAGTGGTAGTGTGGGACACATCTACACCACATCCCCCCTCTGAGTGGTAGTTTTTGGACACATCTACACCACATCCCCCCTCTGAGTGGTAGTGTGGGAGACATCTACACCACATCCCCTCTGAGTGGTAGTGTGGGACACATCTACATCACATCCCCCCTCTGAGTGGTAGTGTGGGACACATCTACACCACATCCCCTCTGAGTGGTAGTGTGGGACACATCTACACCACATCCCCCCTCTGAGTGGTAGTGTGGGACACATCTACAACACATCCCCTCTGAGTAGTAGTGTAGGAGACATCTACACCACATCCCCCCTCTGAGTGGTAGTGTGGGACACATCTAAACCACATCCCCTCTGAGTGGTAGTGTAGGAGACATCTACACCACATCCTCTCTGAGTGGTAGTGTAGGAGACATCTACACCACATCCCCCTCTGAGTGGTAGTGTAGGAGACATCTACACCACATCCCCCTCTGAGTGGTAGTGTAGGAGACATCTACACCACATCCCCCCTCTGAGTGGTAGTGTGGGACACATCTACACCACATCCCCTCTGAGTGGTAGTGTGGGACACATCTACACCACATCCCCCCTCTGAGTGGTAGTGTAGGAGACATCTACACCACATCCCCCCTCTGAGTGGTAGTGTGGGAGACATCTACACCACATCCCCTCTGAGTTGTAGTTTGGGAGAAATCTATACCACATCCCCTCTGAGTGGTAGTGTGGGAGACATCTACACCACATCCCCTCTGAGTGGCAGTGCGGGAGACATCTACACCACATCCCCTCTGAGTGGTAGTGTGGGAGACATCTACACCACATCCATCCTCTGAGTGGTAGTTTGGGAGACATCTACACCACATACCCCTCTGAGTGGTTGTGTGGGACACATCTACACCACATCCCCTCTGAGTGGTAGTGTGGGACACATCTACACCACATCCCCCCTCTGAGTGGTAGTGTGGGACACATCTACACCACATCCCCCCTCTGAGTGGTAGTGTGGGACACATCTACACCACATCCCCTCTGAGTGGTAGTGTGGGACACATCTACACCACATCCCCCCTCTGAGTGGTAGTGTG
Organism: Salmo salar; assembly: GCF_965601325.2. Taxonomy (NCBI): domain Eukaryota; kingdom Metazoa; phylum Chordata; class Actinopteri; order Salmoniformes; family Salmonidae; genus Salmo; species Salmo salar. The sequence continues at coordinate 80,492,533 of NC_138302.1, read as the reverse complement.
GGACACATCTACACCACATCCCCTCTGAGTGGTAGTGTGGGACACATCTACACCACATCCCCTCTGAGTGGTAGTGTAGGAGACATCTACACCACATCCCCCCCTCTGAGTGGTAGTGTGGGAGACATCTACACCACATCCACCCTCTGAGTGGTAGTGTGGGAGACATCAACACCACATCCCCCTCTGAGTGGTAGTGTGGGACACATCTACACCACATCCCCTCTGAGTGGTAGTGTGGGACACATCTACACCACATCCCCCCTCTGAGTGGTAGTGTGGGACACATCTACACCACATCCCCCCTCTGAGTGGTATTGTGGGACACATCTACACCACATCCCCTCTGAGTGGTAGTGTGGGACACATCTACACCACATCCCCCCTCTGAGTGGTAGTTTTTGGACACATCTACACCACATCCCCCCTCTGAGTGGTAGTGTGGGAGACATCTACACCACATCCCCTCTGAGTGGTAGTGTGGGACACATCTACATCACATCCCCCCTCTGAGTGGTAGTGTGGGACACATCTACACCACATCCCCTCTGAGTGGTAGTGTGGGACACATCTACACCACATCCCCCCTCTGAGTGGTAGTGTGGGACACATCTACAACACATCCCCTCTGAGTAGTAGTGTGGGACACATCTACACCACATCCCCCCTCTGAGTGGTAGTGTGGGACACATCTACACCACATCCCCTCTGAGTGGTAGTGTAGGAGACATCTACACCACATCCCCCCTCTGAGTGGTAGTGTGGGAGACATCTACACCACATCTCCCCTCTGAGTGGTAGTGTGGGACACATCTACAACACATCCCCTCTGAGTGGTAGTGTGGGAGACATCTACACCACATCCCCCCTCTGAGTGGTAGTGTAGGAGACATCTACACCACATCCCCTCTGAGTGGTAGTGTAGGAGACATCTACACCACATCCCCTCTGAGTGTGTAGTGTAGGAGACATCTACACCACATCCCCCCTCTGAGTGGTAGTGTAGGAGACATCTACACCACATCCCCTCTGAGTGGTAGTGTAGGAGACATCTACACCACATCCCCCCCTCTGAGTGGTAGTGTGGGAGACATCTACACCACATCCACCCTCTGAGTGGTAGTGTGGGAGACATCAACACCACATCCCCCTCTGAGTGGTAGTGTGGGACACATCTACACCACATCCCCCCTCTGAGTGGTAGTGTGGGACACATCTACACCACATCCCCTCTGAGTGGTAGTGTGGGACACATCTACACCACATCCCCCCTCTGAGTGGTAGTGTGGGACACATCTACACCACATCCCCCCTCTGAGTGGTAGTGTGGGAGACATCTACACCACATCCCCTCTGAGTGGTAGTGTAGGAGACATCTACACCACATCCCCCCTCTGAGTGGTAGTGTGGGACACATCTAAACCACATCCCCTCTGAGTGGTAGTGTAGGAGACATCTACACCACATCCTCTCTGAGTGGTAGTGTAGGAGACATCTACACCACATCCCCCTCTGAGTGGTAGTGTAGGAGACATCTACACCACATCCCCCTCTGAGTGGTAGTGTAGGAGACATCTACACCACATCCCCCCTCTGAGTGGTAGTGTGGGACACATCTACACCACATCCCCTCTGAGTGGTAGTGTGGGACACATCTACACCACATCCCCCCTCTGAGTGGTAGTGTAGGAGACATCTACACCACATCCCCCCTCTGAGTGGTAGTGTGGGAGACATCTACACCACATCCCCTCTGAGTTGTAGTGTGGGAGAAATCTATACCACATCCCCTCTGAGTGGTAGTGTGGGAGACATCTACACCACATCCCCTCTGAGTGGCAGTGTGGGAGACATCTACACCACATCCCCTCTGAGTGGTAGTGTGGGAGACATCTACACCACATCCACCCTCTGAGTGGTAGTTTGGGAGACATCTACACCACATCCCCCTCTGAGTGGTTGTGTGGGACACATCTACACCACATCCCCTCTGAGTGGTAGTGTGGGACACATCTACACCACATCCCCCCTCTGAGTGGTAGTGTGGGACACATCTACACCACATCCCCCCTCTGAGTGGTAGTGTGGGACACATCTACACCACATCCCCTCTGAGTGGTAGTGTGGGACACATCTACACCACATCCCCCCTCTGAGTGGTAGTGTGGGACACATCTACACCACATCCCCTCTGAGTGGTAGTGTGGGAGACATCTACAACCACATCCCCTCTGAGTGGTAGTGTGGGACACATCTACACCACATCCCCCCTCTGAGTGGTAGTGTGGGACACATCTACACCACATCCCCTCTGAGTGGTAGTGTGGGACACATCTACACCACATCCCCCCTCTGAGTGGTAGTGTGGGACACATCTACACCACATCCCCTCTGAGTGGTAGTGTGGGACACATCTACACCACATCCCCCCTCTGAGTGGTAGTGTGGGACACATCTACACCACATCCCCTCTGAGTGGTAGTGTAGGAGACATCTACACCACATCCCCCCCTCTGAGTGGTAGTGTGGGAGACATCTACACCACATCCACCCTCTGAGTGGTAGTGTGGGAGACATCAACACCACATCCCCCTCTGAGTGGTAGTGTGGGACACATCTACACCACATCCCCTCTGAGTGGTAGTGTGGGACACATCTACACCACATCCCCCCTCTGAGTGGTAGTGTGGGACACATCTACACCACATCCCCCCTCTGAGTGGTATTGTGGGACACATCTACACCACATCCCCTCTGAGTGGTAGTGTGGGACACATCTACACCACATCCCCCCTCTGAGTGGTAGTTTTTGGACACATCTACACCACATCCCCCCTCTGAGTGGTAGTGTGGGAGACATCTACACCACATCCCCTCTGAGTGGTAGTGTGGGACACATCTACATCACATCCCCCCTCTGAGTGGTAGTGTGGGACACATCTACACCACATCCCCTCTGAGTGGTAGTGTGGGACACATCTACACCACATCCCCCCTCTGAGTGGTAGTGTGGGACACATCTACAACACATCCCCTCTGAGTAGTAGTGTAGGAGACATCTACACCACATCCCCCCTCTGAGTGGTAGTGTGGGACACATCTAAACCACATCCCCTCTGAGTGGTAGTGTAGGAGACATCTACACCACATCCTCTCTGAGTGGTAGTGTAGGAGACATCTACACCACATCCCCCTCTGAGTGGTAGTGTAGGAGACATCTACACCACATCCCCCTCTGAGTGGTAGTGTAGGAGACATCTACACCACATCCCCCCTCTGAGTGGTAGTGTGGGACACATCTACACCACATCCCCTCTGAGTGGTAGTGTGGGACACATCTACACCACATCCCCCCTCTGAGTGGTAGTGTAGGAGACATCTACACCACATCCCCCCTCTGAGTGGTAGTGTGGGAGACATCTACACCACATCCCCTCTGAGTTGTAGTTTGGGAGAAATCTATACCACATCCCCTCTGAGTGGTAGTGTGGGAGACATCTACACCACATCCCCTCTGAGTGGCAGTGCGGGAGACATCTACACCACATCCCCTCTGAGTGGTAGTGTGGGAGACATCTACACCACATCCATCCTCTGAGTGGTAGTTTGGGAGACATCTACACCACATACCCCTCTGAGTGGTTGTGTGGGACACATCTACACCACATCCCCTCTGAGTGGTAGTGTGGGACACATCTACACCACATCCCCCCTCTGAGTGGTAGTGTGGGACACATCTACACCACATCCCCCCTCTGAGTGGTAGTGTGGGACACATCTACACCACATCCCCTCTGAGTGGTAGTGTGGGACACATCTACACCACATCCCCCCTCTGAGTGGTAGTGTGGGACACATCTACACCACATCCCCTCTGAGTGGTAGTGTGGGACACATCTACACCACATCCCCTCTGAGTGGTAGTGTAGGAGACATCTACACCACATCCCCCCCTCTGAGTGGTAGTGTGGGAGACATCTACACCACATCCACCCTCTGAGTGGTAGTGTGGGAGACATCAACACCACATCCCCCTCTGAGTGGTAGTGTGGGACACATCTACACCACATCCCCTCTGAGTGGTAGTGTGGGACACATCTACACCACATCCCCCCTCTGAGTGGTAGTGTGGGACACATCTACACCACATCCCCCCTCTGAGTGGTATTGTGGGACACATCTACACCACATCCCCTCTGAGTGGTAGTGTGGGACACATCTACACCACATCCCCCCTCTGAGTGGTAGTTTTTGGACACATCTACACCACATCCCCCCTCTGAGTGGTAGTGTGGGAGACATCTACACCACATCCCCTCTGAGTGGTAGTGTGGGACACATCTACATCACATCCCCCCTCTGAGTGGTAGTGTGGGACACATCTACACCACATCCCCTCTGAGTGGTAGTGTGGGACACATCTACACCACATCCCCCCTCTGAGTGGTAGTGTGGGACACATCTACAACACATCCCCTCTGAGTAGTAGTGTGGGACACATCTACACCACATCCCCCCTCTGAGTGGTAGTGTGGGACACATCTACACCACATCCCCTCTGAGTGGTAGTGTAGGAGACATCTACACCACATCCCCCCTCTGAGTGGTAGTGTGGGAGACATCTACACCACATCTCCCCTCTGAGTGGTAGTGTGGGACACATCTACAACACATCCCCTCTGAGTGGTAGTGTGGGAGACATCTACACCACATCCCCCCTCTGAGTGGTAGTGTAGGAGACATCTACACCACATCCCCTCTGAGTGGTAGTGTAGGAGACATCTACACCACATCCCCTCTGAGTGTGTAGTGTAGGAGACATCTACACCACATCCCCCCTCTGAGTGGTAGTGTGGGAGACATCTACACCACATCCCCTCTGAGTTGTAGTGTGGGAGAAATCTACACCACATCCCCTCTGAGTGGTAGTGTGGGAGACACCTACACCACATCCCCTCTGAGTGGCAGTGTGGGAGACATCTACACCACATCCCCCTCTGAGTGGTAGTGTGGGAGACATCTACACCACATCCACCCTCTGAGTGGTAGTGTGGGAGACATCTACACCACATCCCCCTCTGAGTGGAATTGTGGGACACATCTACACCACATCCCCTCTGAGTGGTAGTGTGGGACACATCTACACCACATCCCCCCTCTGAGTGGTAGTGTGGGACACATCTACACCACATCCCCCCTCTGAGTGGTAGTGTGGGACACATCTACACCACATCCCCTCTGAGTGGTAGTGTAGGACACATCTACACCACATCCCCCCTCTGAGTGGTAGTGTGGGACACATCTACACCACATCCCCCCTCTGAGTGGTAGTGTGGGAGACATCTACACCACATCCCCTGTGAGTGGTAGTGTGGGACACATCTACACCACATCCCCCCTCTGAGTGGTAGTGTGGGACACATCTACACCACATCCCCTCTGAGTGGTAGTGTAGGAGACATCTACACCACATCCCCCACTCTGAGTTGTAGTGTGGGAGACATCTACACCACATCCACCCTCTGAGTGGTAGTGTGGGAGACATCTACACCACATCCCCCTCTGAGTGGTAGTGTGGGACACATCTACACCACATCCCCTCTGAGTGGTAGTGTGGGACACATCTACACCACATCCCCCCTCTGAGTGGTAGTGTGGGACACATCTACACCACATCCCCCCTCTGAGTGGTAGTGTGGGACACATCTACACCACATCCCCTCTGAGTGGTAGTGTGGGACACATAAACACCACATCCCCCCTCTGAGTGGTAGTGTGGGACACATCTACACCACATCCCCCCTCTGAGTGGTAGTGTGGGAGACATCTACACCACATCCCCTCTGAGTGGTAGTGTAGGAGACATCTACACCACATCCCCCCTCTGAGTGGTAGTGTGGGACACATCTACACCACATCCCCTCTGAGTGGTAGTGTAGGAGACATCTACACCACATCCTCTCTGAGTGGTAGTGTAGGAGACATCTACACCACATCCCCCTCTGAGTGGTAGTGTAGGAGACATCTACACCACATCCCCCTCTGAGTGGTAGTGTAGGAGACATCTACACCACATCCCCCCTCTGAGTGGTAGTGTGGGACACATCTACACCACATCCCCTCTGAGTGGTAGTGTCGGACACATCTACACCACATCCCCCCTCTGAGTGTTAGTGTCGGAGACATCTACACCACATCCCCCCTCTGAGTGGTAGTGTGGAAGACATCTACACTATATCCCCTCTGAGTTGTAGTGTGGGAGAAATCTACAACACATCCCCTCTGAGTAGTAGTGTAGGAGACATCTACACCACATCCCCCCTCTGAGTGGTAGTGTGGGACACATCTAAACCACATCCCCTCTGAGTGGTAGTGTAGGAGACATCTACACCACATCCTCTCTGAGTGGTATTGTAGGAGACATCTACACCACATCCCCCTCTGAGTGGTAGTGTAGGAGACATCTACACCACATCCCCCCTCTGAGTGGTAGTGTGGGACACATCTACACCACATCCCCTCTGAGTGGTAGTGTGGGACACATCTACACCACATCCCCCCTCTGAGTGGTAGTGTAGGAGACATCTACACCACATCCCCCCTCTGAGTGGTAGTGTGGGAGACATCTACACCACATCCCCTCTGAGTTGTAGTTTGGGAGAAATCTATACCACATCCCCTCTGAGTGGTAGTGTGGGAGACATCTACACCACATCCCCTCTGAGTGGCAGTGCGGGAGACATCTACACCACATCCCCTCTGAGTGGTAGTGTGGGAGACATCTACACCACATCCATCCTCTGAGTGGTAGTTTGGGAGACATCTACACCACATACCCCTCTGAGTGGTTGTGTGGGACACATCTACACCACATCCCCTCTGAGTGGTAGTGTGGGACACATCTACACCACATCCCCCCTCTGAGTGGTAGTGTGGGACACATCTACACCACATCCCCCCTCTGAGTGGTAGTGTGGGACACATCTACACCACATCCCCTCTGAGTGGTAGTGTGGGACACATCTACACCACATCCCCCCTCTGAGTGGTAGTGTGGGACACATCTACACCACATCCCCTCTGAGTGGTAGTGTGGGAGACATCTACAACCACATCCCCTCTGAGTGGTAGTGTGGGACACATCTACACCACATCCCCCCTCTGAGTGGTAGTGTGGGACACATCTACACCACATCCCCTCTGAGTGGTAGTGTGGGACACATCTACACCACATCCCCCCTCTGAGTGGTAGTGTGGGACACATCTACACCACATCCCCTCTGAGTGGTAGTGTAGGAGACATCTACACCACATCCCCCCCTCTGAGTGGTAGTGTGGGAGACATCTACACCACATCCACCCTCTGAGTGGTAGTGTGGGAGACATCAACACCACATCCCCCTCTGAGTGGTAGTGTGGGACACATCTACACCACATCCCCTCTGAGTGGTAGTGTGGGACACATCTACACCACATCCCCCCTCTGAGTGGTAGTGTGGGACACATCTACACCACATCCCCTCTGAGTGGTAGTGTAGGACACATCTACACCACATCCCCCCTCTGAGTGGTAGTGTGGGACACATCTACACCACATCCCCCCTCTGAGTGGTAGTGTGGGAGACATCTACACCACATCCCCTGTGAGTGGTAGTGTGGGACACATCTACACCACATCCCCCCTCTGAGTGGTAGTGTGGGACACATCTACACCACATCCCCTCTGAGTGGTAGTGTAGGAGACATCTACACCACATCCCCCACTCTGAGTTGTAGTGTGGGAGACATCTACACCACATCCACCCTCTGAGTGGTAGTGTGGGAGACATCTACACCACATCCCCCTCTGAGTGGTAGTGTGGGACACATCTACACCACATCCCCTCTGAGTGGTAGTGTGGGACACATCTACACCACATCCCCCCTCTGAGTGGTAGTGTGGGACACATCTACACCACATCCCCCCTCTGAGTGGTAGTGTGGGACACATCTACACCACATCCCCTCTGAGTGGTAGTGTGGGACACATATACACCACATCCCCCCTCTGAGTGGTAGTGTGGGACACATCTACACCACATCCCCCCTCTGAGTGGTAGTGTGGGAGACATCTACACCACATCCCCTCTGAGTGGTAGTGTAGGAGACATCTACACCACATCCCCCCTCTGAGTGGTAGTGTGGGACACATCTACACCACATCCCCTCTGAGTGGTAGTGTAGGAGACATCTACACCACATCCTCTCTGAGTGGTAGTGTAGGAGACATCTACACCACATCCCCCTCTGAGTGGTAGTGTAGGAGACATCTACACCACATCCCCCTCTGAGTGGTAGTGTAGGAGACATCTACACCACATCCCCCCTCTGAGTGGTAGTGTGGGACACATCTACACCACATCCCCTCTGAGTGGTAGTGTCGGACACATCTACACCACATCCCCCCTCTGAGTGTTAGTGTCGGAGACATCTACACCACATCCCCCCTCTGAGTGGTAGTGTGGAAGACATCTACACTATATCCCCTCTGAGTTGTAGTGTGGGAGAAATCTACAACACATCCCCTCTGAGTAGTAGTGTAGGAGACATCTACACCACATCCCCCCTCTGAGTGGTAGTGTGGGACACATCTAAACCACATCCCCTCTGAGTGGTAGTGTAGGAGACATCTACACCACATCCTCTCTGAGTGGTATTGTAGGAGACATCTACACCACATCCCCCTCTGAGTGGTAGTGTAGGAGACATCTACACCACATCCCCCTCTGAGTGGTAGTGTAGGAGACATCTACACCACATCCCCCCTCTGAGTGGTAGTGTGGGACACATCTACACCACATCCCCTCTGAGTGGTAGTGTGGGACACATCTACACCACATCCCCCCTCTGAGTGGTAGTGTAGGAGACATCTACACCACATCCCCCCTCTGAGTGGTAGCGTGGGAGACATCTACACCACATCCCCTCTGAGTTGTAGTTTGGGAGAAATCTATACCACATCCCCTCTGAGTGGTAGTGTGGGAGACATCTACACCACATCCCCTCTGAGTGGCAGTGCGGGAGACATCTACACCACATCCCCTCTGAGTGGTAGTGTGGGAGACATCTACACCACATCCATCCTCTGAGTGGTAGTTTGGGAGACATCTACACCACATACCCCTCTGAGTGGTTGTGTGGGACACATCTACACCACATCCCCTCTGAGTGGTAGTGTGGGACACATCTACACCACATCCCCCCTCTGAGTGGTAGTGTGGGACACATCTACACCACATCCCCCCTCTGAGTGGTAGTGTGGGACACATCTACACCACATCCCCTCTGAGTGGTAGTGTGGGACACATCTACACCACATCCCCCCTCTGAGTGGTAGTGTGGGACACATCTACACCACATCCCCTCTGAGTGGTAGTGTGGGAGACATCTACAACCACATCCCCTCTGAGTGGTAGTGTGGGACACATCTACACCACATCCCCCCTCTGAGTGGTAGTGTGGGACACATCTACACCACATCCCCTCTGAGTGGTAGTGTGGGACACATCTACACCACATCCCCCCTCTGAGTGGTAGTGTGGGACACATCTACACCACATCCCCTCTGAGTGGTAGTGTAGGAGACATCTACACCACATCCCCCCCTCTGAGTGGTAGTGTGGGAGACATCTACACCACATCCACCCTCTGAGTGGTAGTGTGGGAGACATCAACACCACATCCCCCTCTGAGTGGTAGTGTGGGACACATCTACACCACATCCCCTCTGAGTGGTAGTGTGGGACACATCTACACCACATCCCCCCTCTGAGTGGTAGTGTGGGACACATCTACACCACATCCCCCCTCTGAGTGGTATTGTGGGACACATCTACACCACATCCCCTCTGAGTGGTAGTGTGGGACACATCTACACCACATCCCCCCTCTGAGTGGTAGTTTTTGGACACATCTACACCACATCCCCCCTCTGAGTGGTAGTGTGGGAGACATCTACACCACATCCCCTCTGAGTGGTAGTGTGGGACACATCTACATCACATCCCCCCTCTGAGTGGTAGTGTGGGACACATCTACACCACATCCCCTCTGAGTGGTAGTGTGGGACACATCTACACCACATCCCCCCTCTGAGTGGTAGTGTGGGACACATCTACAACACATCCCCTCTGAGTAGTAGTGTGGGACACATCTACACCACATCCCCCCTCTGAGTGGTAGTGTGGGACACATCTACACCACATCCCCTCTGAGTGGTAGTGTAGGAGACATCTACACCACATCCCCCCTCTGAGTGGTAGTGTGGGAGACATCTACACCACATCTCCCCTCTAAATGGTAGTGTGGGACACATCTACAACACATCCCCTCTGAGTGGTAGTGTGGGAGACATCTACACCACATCCCCCCTCTGAGTGGTAGTGTAGGAGACATCTACACCACATCCCCTCTGAGTGGTAGTGTAGGAGACATCTACACCACATCCCCTCTGAGTGTGTAGTGTAGGAGACATCTACACCACATCCCCCCTCTGAGTGGTAGTGTGGGAGACATCTACACCACATCCCCTCTGAGTTGTAGTGTGGGAGAAATCTACACCACATCCCCTCTGAGTGGTAGTGTGGGAGACACCTACACCACATCCCCTCTGAGTGGCAGTGTGGGAGACATCTACACCACATCCCCCTCTGAGTGGTAGTGTGGGAGACATCTACACCACATCCACCCTCTGAGTGGTAGTGTGGGAGACATCTACACCACATCCCCCTCTGAGTGGAATTGTGGGACACATCTACACCACATCCCCTCTGAGTGGTAGTGTGGGACACATCTACACCACATCCCCCCTCTGAGTGGTAGTGTGGGACACATCTACACCACATCCCCCCTCTGAGTGGTAGTGTGGGACACATCTACACCACATCCCCTCTGAGTGGTAGTGTAGGACACATCTACACCACATCCCCCCTCTGAGTGGTAGTGTGGGACACATCTACACCACATCCCCCCTCTGAGTGGTAGTGTGGGAGACATCTACACCACATCCCCTGTGAGTGGTAGTGTGGGACACATCTACACCACATCCCCCCTCTGAGTGGTAGTGTGGGACACATCTACACCACATCCCCTCTGAGTGGTAGTGTAGGAGACATCTACACCACATCCCCCACTCTGAGTTGTAGTGTGGGAGACATCTACACCACATCCACCCTCTGAGTGGTAGTGTGGGAGACATCTACACCACATCCCCCTCTGAGTGGTAGTGTGGGACACATCTACACCACATCCCCTCTGAGTGGTAGTGTGGGACACATCTACACCACATCCCCCCTCTGAGTGGTAGTGTGGGACACATCTACACCACATCCCCCCTCTGAGTGGTACTGTGGGACACATCTACACCACATCCCCTCTGAGTGGTAGTGTGGGACACATATACACCACATCCCCCCTCTGAGTGGTAGTGTGGGACACATCTACACCACATCCCCCCTCTGAGTGGTAGTGTGGGAGACATCTACACCACATCCCCTCTGAGTGGTAGTGTAGGAGACATCTACACCACATCCCCCCTCTGAGTGGTAGTGTGGGACACATCTACACCACATCCCCTCTGAGTGGTAGTGTAGGAGACATCTACACCACATCCTCTCTGAGTGGTAGTGTAGGAGACATCTACACCACATCCCCCTCTGAGTGGTAGTGTAGGAGACATCTACACCACATCCCCCTCTGAGTGGTAGTGTAGGAGACATCTACACCACATCCCCCCTCTGAGTGGTAGTGTGGGACACATCTACACCACATCCCCTCTGAGTGGTAGTGTCGGACACATCTACACCACATCCCCCCTCTGAGTGTTAGTGTCGGAGACATCTACACCACATCCCCCCTCTGAGTGGTAGTGTGGAAGACATCTACACTATATCCCCTCTGAGTTGTAGTGTGGGAGAAATCTACACCACATCCCCTCTGAGTGGTAGTGTGGGAGACATCTACACCACATCCCCTCTGAGTGGCAGTGTGGGAGACATCTACACCACATCCCCTCTGAGTGGTAGTGTGGGAGACATCTACACCACATCCACCCTCTGAGTGGTAGTGTGGGAGACATCTACACCACATCCCCTCTGAGTTGTAGTGTGGGAGAAATCTACACCACATCCCCTCTGAGTGGTAGTGTGGGACACATCTACACCACATCCCCTCTGAGTGGTAGTGTAGGACACATCTACACCACATCACCTCTGAGTGGTAATGTAGGAGACATCTACACCACATCCCCCTCTGAGTGGTAGTGTGGTACACATCTACACCACATCCCCTCTGAGTGGTAGTGTGGGAGACATCTACACCACTTTCCCCCTCTGAGTGGTAGTGTGGGAGACATTTACACCACATCCCCTCTGAGAGGTAGTGTGGGAGACATCTACATCACATCCCCTCTGAGTGGCAGTGTGGGAGACATCTACAACACATCCCCTCTGAGTGGTAGTGTAAGACACATCTACACCACATCACCTCTGAGTGGTAATGTAGGACACATCTACACCACATCCCCTCTGAGTGGTAGTGTAGGAGACATCTACACCACATCCCCTCTGAGTTGTAGTGTGGGACACATCTACACCACATCCCCCCTCTGAGTGGTAGTGTGGGAGACATCTACACCACATCCCCCCTCTGAGTGGCAGTGTAGGAGACATCTACACCACATCCCCTCTGAGTGATAGTGTGGGACACATCTACACCACATCCCCCCCTCTGAGTGGTAGTGTAGGAGACATCTACACCACATCCCCTCTGAGTGGTAGTGTGGTACACATCTACACCACATCCCCTCTGAGTGGTAGTGTGGGAGACATCTACACCACATCCCCCCTCTGAGTGGTAGTGTGGGAGACATTTACACCAAATCCCCTCTGAGAGGTAGTGTGGGAGACATCTACATCACATCCCCTCTGAGTGGCAGTGTGGGAGACATCTACAACACATCCCCTCTGAGTGGTAGTGTAGAACACATCTACACCACATCCCCTCTGAGTGGTAATGTAGGACACATCTACACCACATCCCCTCTGAGTGGTAGTGTAGGAGACATCTACACCACATCCCCTCTGAGTTGTAGTGTGGGACACATCTACACCACATCCCCCCTCTGAGTGGTAGTGTGGGAGACATCTACACCACATCCCCCCTCTGAGTGGCAGTGTAGGAGACATCTACACCACATCCCCTCTGAGTGGTAGTGTGGGACACATCTACACCACATCCCCCCCTCTGAGTGGTAGTGTAGGAGACATCTACACCACATCCCCTCTGAGTGGTAGTGTAGGACACATCTACACCACATCCAGTCTGAGTGGTAGTGTAGGAGACATCTACACCACATCCCCTCTGAGTGGTAGTGTGGGACACATCTACACCACATCCCCCCCTCTGAGTGGTAGTGTGGGAGACATCTACACCACATCCCCTCTGAGTGGTAGTGTAGGAGACATCTACACCACATCCCCTCTGAGTGGTAGTGTGGGACACATCTACACCACACACCCCCCTCTGAGTGGTAGTGTAGGAGACATCTACACCACATCCCCCCCACTGAGTGGTAGTTTAGGAGACATCTACACCACATCCCCCCTCTGAGTGGTAGTGTAGGAGACATCTACACCACATCCCCTCTGAGTGGTAGTGTGGGAGACATCTACACCACATCCCCTCTGAGTGGTAGTGTGGGAGACATCTACACCACATCCCCTCTGAGTGGTAGTGTGGGACACATCTACACCACATCCCCTCTGAGTGGTAGTGTAGGAGACATCTACACCACATCCCCTCTGAGTGGTAGTGTGGGAGACATCTACACCACATCCCCCCACTGAGTGGTAGTGTGGGACACATCTACACCACATCCCCCCTCTGAGTGGTAGTGTGGGAGACATCTACACCACATCCCCTCTGAGTGGTATTGTAGGAGACATCTACACCACATCCCCCCCCTCTGAGTGGTAGTGTGGGAGACATCTACACCACATCCCCCTCTGAGTGGTAGTGTGGTACACATCTACACCACATCCCCTCTGAGTGGTAGTGTGGGAGACATCTACACCACATCCCCCCTCTGAGTGGTAGTGTGGGAGACATTTACACCAAATCCCCTCTGAGAGGTAGTGTGGGAGACATCTACATCACATCCCCTCTGAGTGGCAGTGTGGGAGACATCTACAACACATCCCCTCTGAGTGGTAGTGTAGAACACATCTACACCACATCCCCTCTGAGTGGTAATGTAGGACACATCTACACCACATCCCCTCTGAGTGGTAGTGTAGGAGACATCTACACCACATCCCCTCTGAGTTGTAGTGTGGGACACATCTACACCACATCCCCCCTCTGAGTGGTAGTGTGGGAGACATCTACACCACATCCCCCCTCTGAGTGGCAGTGTAGGAGACATCTACACCACATCCCCTCTGAGTGGTAGTGTGGGACACATCTACACCACATCCCCCCCTCTGAGTGGTAGTGTAGGAGACATCTACACCACATCCCCTCTGAGTGGTAGTGTAGGACACATCTACACCACATCCCCTCTGAGTGGTAGTGTAGGAGACATCTACACCACATCCCCTCTGAGTGGTAGTGTGGGACACATCTACACCACATCCCCCCCTCTGAGTGGTAGTGTGGGAGACATCTACACCACATCCCCTCTGAGTGGTAGTGTAGGAGACATCTACACCACATCCCCTCTGAGTGGTAATGTGGGACACATCTACACCACACCCCCCCTCTGAGTGGTAGTGTAGGAGACATCTACACCACATCCCCCCACTGAGTGGTAGTGTAGGAGACATCTACACCACATCCCCCCTCTGAGTGGTAGTGTAGGAGACATCTACACCACATCCCCTCTGAGTGGTAGTGTGGGAGACATCTACACCACATCCCCTCTGAGTGGTAGTGTGGGAGACATCTACACCACATCCCCTCTGAGTGGTAGTGTGGGACACATCTACACCACATCCCCTCTGAGTGGTAGTGTAGGAGACATCTACACCACATCCCCTCTGAGTGGTAGTGTGGGAGACATCTACACCACATCCCCCCACTGAGTGGTAGTGTGGGACACATCTACACCACATCCCCCCTCTGAGTGGTAGTGTGGGAGACATCTACACCACATCCCCTCTGAGTGGTATTGTAGGAGACATCTACACCACATCCCCCCCCTCTGAGTGGTAGTGTAGGAGACATCTACACCACATCCCCCTCTGAGTGGTAGTGTGGGACATATCTACACCACATCCCCACTCTGAGTGGTAGTGTAGGAGACATCTACACCACATCCCCTCTGAGTGGTAGTGTAGTAGACATCTACACCACATCCCCCCTCTGAGTGGTAGTGTAGGAGACATCTACACCACATCCCCTCTGAGTGGTAGTGTGGGACACATCTACACCACCTCCCTCCTCTGAGTGGTAGTGCGGGACACATCTACACCACATCCCCCCTCTGAGTGGTAGTGTGGGACACATCTACACCACATCCCCCCTCTGAGTGGTAGTGAGGGAGACATCTATACCACATCGCCCCTCTGAGTGGTAGTGTGGGAGACATCTACACCACATCTCGCCTCTGAGTGGTAGTGTGGGACACATCTACACCACATCCCCTCTGAGTGGTAGTGTGGGAGACATCTACACCACATCTCCCCTCTGAGTGGTAGTGTGGGACACATCTACACCACATCCCCTCTGAGTGTGTAGTGTAGGAGACATCTACACCACATCCCCCCTCTGAGTGGTAGTGTGGGAGACATCTACACCACATCCCCTCTGAGTTGTAGTGTGGGAGAAATCTACACCACATCCCCTCTGAGTGGTAGTGTGGGAGACATCTACACCACATCCCCTCTGAGTGGCAGTGTGGGAGACATCTACACCACATCCCCCCTCTGAGTGGTAGTGTGGGACACATCTACACCACATCCACCCTCTGAGTGGAAATGTGGGAGACATCTACACCACATCCCACTCTGAGTGGTAGTGTGGGACACATCTACACCACATCCCCTCTGAGTGGTAGTGTGGGACACATCTACACCACATCCACCCTCTGAGTGGTAGTGTGGGACACATTTACACCACATCTCCCCTCTGAGTGGTAGTGTGGGACACATCTACACCACATCCCCTCTGAGTGGTAGTGTGGGACACATCTACACCACATCCCCCCTCTGAGTGGTAGTGTGGGACACATCTACACCACATCCCCCCTCTGAGTGGTAGTGTGGGAGACATCTACACCACATCCCCTCTGAGTGGTAGTGTGGGACACATCTACACCACATCCCCCCTCTGAGTGGTAGTGTGGGACACATCTACACCACATCCCTTCTGAGTGGTAGTGTGGGACACATATACACCACATCCCCCCTCTGAGTGGTAGTGTGGGACACATCTACACCAAATCCCCTCTGAGTGGTAGTGTAGGAGACATCTACACCACATCCCCTCTGAGTGGCAGTGTGGGAGACATCTACACCACATCCCCCCTCTGAGTGGTAGTGTGGGACACATCTACACCACATCCACCCTCTGAGTGGAAATGTGGGAGACATCTACACCACATCCCCATCTGAGTGGTAGTGTGGGACACATCTACACCACATCCCCTCTGAGTGGTAGTGTGGGACACATCTACACCACATCCCCCCTCTGAGTGGTAGTGTGGGACACATTTACACCACATCCCCCCTCTGAGTGGTAGTGTGGGACACATCTACACCACATCCCCTCTGAGTGGTAGTGTGGGACACATCTACACCACATCACCCCTCTGAGTGGTAGTGTGGGACACATCTACACCACATCCCCCCTCTGAGTGGTAGTGTGGGAGACATCTACACCACATCCCCTCTGAGTGGTAGTGTGGGACACATCTACACCACATCCCCCCTCTGAGTGGTAGTGTGGGACACATCTACACCACATCCCCTCTGAGTGGTCGTGTGGGACACATATAGACCACATCCCCCCTCTGAGTGGTAGTGTGGGACACATCTACACCACATCCCCTCTGAGTGGTAGTGTGGGACACATCTACACCACATCCCCCCTCTGAGTGGTAGTGTGGGACACATCTACACCACATCCCCTCTGAGTGGTAGTGTAGGAGACATCTACACCACATCCCCCACTCTGAGTTGTAGTGTGGGAGACAGCTTCACCACATCCACCCTCTGAGTGGTAGTGTGGGAGACATCTACACCACATCCCCCCTCTGAGTGGTAGTGTGGGAGACATCTACACCACATCCCCCCTCTGAGTGGCATTGTAGGAGACATCTACACCACATCCCCTCTGAGTGGTAGTGTGGGACACATCTACACCACATCCCCCCCTCTGAGTGGTAGTGTAGGAGACATCTACACCACATCCCCTCTGAGTGGTAGTGTAGGACACATCTACACCACATCCCCTCTGAGTGGTAGTGTAGGAGACATCTACACCACATCCCCTCTGAGTGGTAGTGTGGGACACATCTACACCACATCCCCCCCTCTGAGTGGTAGTGTGGGAGACATCTACACCACATCCAGTCTGAGTGGTAGTGTAGGAGACATCTACACCACATCCCCTCTGAGTGGTAGTGTGGGACACATCTACACCACATCCCCCCCTCTGAGTGGTAGTGTGGGAGACATCTACACCACATCCCCTCTGAGTGGTAGTGTAGGAGACATCTACACCACATCCCCTCTGAGTGGTAGTGTGGGACACATCTACACCACACACCCCCCTCTGAGTGGTAGTGTAGGAGACATCTACACCACATCCCCCCACTGAGTGGTAGTGTGGGAGACATCTACACCACATCTCGCCTCTGAGTGGTAGTGTGGGACACATCTACACCACATCCCCTCTGAGTGGTAGTGTGGGAGACATCTACACCACATCCCCCTCTGAGTGGTAGTGTGGGACATATCTACACCACATCCCCACTCTGAGTGGTAGTGTAGGAGACATCTACACCACATCCCCTCTGAGTGGTAGTGTAGTAGACATCTACACCACATCCCCCCTCTGAGTGGTAGTGTAGGAGACATCTACACCACATCCCCTCTGAGTGGTAGTGTGGGACACATCTACACCACCTCCCTCCTCTGAGTGGTAGTGCGGGACACATCTACACCACATCCCCCCTCTGAGTGGTAGTGTGGGACACATCTACACCACATCCCCCCTCTGAGTGGTAGTGAGGGAGACATCTATACCACATCGCCCCTCTGAGTGGTAGTGTGGGAGACATCTACACCACATCTCGCCTCTGAGTGGTAGTGTGGGACACATCTACACCACATCCCCTCTGAGTGGTAGTGTTGGAGACATCTACACCACATCTCCCCTCTGAGTGGTAGTGTGGGACACATCTACACCACATCCCCTCTGAGTGTGTAGTGTAGGAGACATCTACACCACATCCCCCCTCTGAGTGGTAGTGTGGGAGACATCTACACCACATCCCCTCTGAGTTGTAGTGTGGGAGAAATCTACACCACATCCCATCTGAGTGGTAGTGTGGGAGACATCTACACCACATCCCCTCTGAGTGGCAGTGTGGGAGACATCTACACCACATCCCCCCTCTGAGTGGTAGTGTGGGACACATCTACACCACATCCACCCTCTGAGTGGAAATGTGGGAGACATCTACACCACATCCCACTCTGAGTGGTAGTGTGGGACACATCTACACCACATCCCCTCTGAGTGGTAGTGTGGGACACATCTACACCACATCCACCCTCTGAGTGGTAGTGTGGGACACATTTACACCACATCTCCCCTCTGAGTGGTAGTGTGGGACACATCTACACCACATCCCCTCTGAGTGGTAGTGTGGGACACATCTACACCACATCCCCCCTCTGAGTGGTAGTGTGGGACACATCTACACCACATCCCCCCTCTGAGTGGTAGTGTGGGAGACATCTACACCACATCCCCTCTGAGTGGTAGTGTGGGACACATCTACACCACATCCCCCCTCTGAGTGGTAGTGTGGGACACATCTACACCACATCCCTTCTGAGTGGTAGTGTGGGACACATATACACCACATCCCCCCTCTGAGTGGTAGTGTGGGACACATCTACACCAAATCCCCTCTGAGTGGTAGTGTAGGAGACATCTACACCACATCCCCTCTGAGTGGCAGTGTGGGAGACATCTACACCACATCCCCCCTCTGAGTGGTAGTGTGGGACACATCTACACCACATCCACCCTCTGAGTGGAAATGTGGGAGACATCTACACCACATCCCCATCTGAGTGGTAGTGTGGGACACATCTACACCACATCCCCTCTGAGTGGTAGTGTGGGACACATCTACACCACATCCCCCCTCTGAGTGGTAGTGTGGGACACATTTACACCACATCCCCCCTCTGAGTGGTAGTGTGGGACACATCTACACCACATCCCCTCTGAGTGGTAGTGTGGGACACATCTACACCACATCACCCCTCTGAGTGGTAGTGTGGGACACATCTACACCACATCCCCCCTCTGAGTGGTAGTGTGGGAGACATCTACACCACATCCCCTCTGAGTGGTAGTGTGGGACACATCTACACCACATCCCCCCTCTGAGTGGTAGTGTGGGACACATCTACACCACATCCCCTCTGAGTGGTCGTGTGGGACACATATAGACCACATCCCCCCTCTGAGTGGTAGTGTGGGACACATCTACACCACATCCCCTCTGAGTGGTAGTGTGGGACACATCTACACCACATCCCCCCTCTGAGTGGTAGTGTGGGACACATCTACACCACATCCCCTCTGAGTGGTAGTGTAGGAGACATCTACACCACATCCCCCACTCTGAGTTGTAGTGTGGGAGACAGCTTCACCACATCCACCCTCTGAGTGGTAGTGTGGGAGACATCTACACCACATCCCCCCTCTGAGTGGTAGTGTGGGAGACATCTACACCACATCCCCCCTCTGAGTGGCATTGTAGGAGACATCTACACCACATCCCCTCTGAGTGGTAGTGTGGGACACATCTACACCACATCCCCCCCTCTGAGTGGTAGTGTAGGAGACATCTACACCACATCCCCTCTGAGTGGTAGTGTAGGACACATCTACACCACATCCCCTCTGAGTGGTAGTGTAGGAGACATCTACACCACATCCCCTCTGAGTGGTAGTGTGGGACACATCTACACCACATCCCCCCCTCTGAGTGGTAGTGTGGGAGACATCTACACCACATCCAGTCTGAGTGGTAGTGTAGGAGACATCTACACCACATCCCCTCTGAGTGGTAGTGTGGGACACATCTACACCACATCCCCCCCTCTGAGTGGTAGTGTGGGAGACATCTACACCACATCCCCTCTGAGTGGTAGTGTAGGAGACATCTACACCACATCCCCTCTGAGTGGTAGTGTGGGACACATCTACACCACACACCCCCCTCTGAGTGGTAGTGTAGGAGACATCTACACCACATCCCCCCACTGAGTGGTAGTGTAGGAGACATCTACACCACATCCCCCCTCTGAGTGGTAGTGTATTAGACATCTACACCACATCCCCTCTGAGTGGTAGTGTGGGAGACATCTACACCACATCCCCTCTGAGTGGTAGTGTGGGACACATCTACACCACATCCCCTCTGAGTGGTAGTGTAGGAGACATCTACACCACATCCCCTCTGAGTGGTAGTGTGGGAGACATCTACACCACATCCCCCCACTGAGTGGTAGTGTGGGAGACATCTACACCACATCCCCTCTGAGTGGTAGTGTAGGAGACATCTACACCACATCCCCTCTGAGTTGTAGTGTGGGACACATCTACACCACATCCCCCCTCTGAGTGGTAGTGTGGGAGACATCTACACCTCATCCTCCCTCTGAGTGGCAGTGTAGGAGACATCTACACCACATCCCCTCTGAGTGGTAGTGTGGGACACATCTACACCACATCCCCCCCTCTGAGTGGTAGTGTAGGAGACATCTACACCACATCCCCTCTGAGTGGTAGTGTAGGACACATCTACACCACATCCAGTCTGAGTGGTAGTGTAGGAGACATCTACACCACATCCCCTCTGAGTGGTAGTGTGGGACACATCTACACCACATCCCCCCCTCTGAGTGGTAGTGTGGGAGACATCTACACCACATCCCCTCTGAGTGGTAGTGTAGGAGACATCTACACCACATCCCCTCTGAGTGGTAGTGTGGGACACATCTACACCACACACCCCCCTCTGAGTGGTAGTGTAGGAGACATCTACACCACATCCCCCCACTGAGTGGTAGTGTAGGAGACATCTACACCACATCCCCCCTCTGAGTGGTAGTGTAGGAGACATCTACACCACATCCCCTCTGAGTGGTAGTGTGGGAGACATCTACACCACATCCCCTCTGAGTGGTAGTGTGGGAGACATCTACACCACATCCCCTCTGAGTGGTAGTGTGGGACACATCTACACCACATCCCCTCTGAGTGGTAGTGTAGGAGACATCTACACCACATCCCCTCTGAGTGGTAGTGTGGGAGACATCTACACCACATCCCCCCACTGAGTGGTAGTGTGGGACACATCTACACCACATCCCCCCTCTGAGTGGTAGTGTGGGAGACATCTACACCACATCCCCTCTGAGTGGTATTGTAGGAGACATCTACACCACATCCCCCCCCTCTGAGTGGTAGTGTGGGAGACATCTACACCACATCCCCCTCTGAGTGGTAGTGTGGTACACATCTACACCACATCCCCTCTGAGTGGTAGTGTGGGAGACATCTACACCACATCCCCCCTCTGAGTGGTAGTGTGGGAGACATTTACACCAAATCCCCTCTGAGAGGTAGTGTGGGAGACATCTACATCACATCCCCTCTGAGTGGCAGTGTGGGAGACATCTACACCACATCCCCTCTGAGTGGTAATGTAGGACACATCTACACCACATCCCCTCTGAGTGGTAGTGTAGGAGACATCTACACCACATCCCCTCTGAGTTGTAGTGTGGGACACATCTACACCACATCCCCCCTCTGAGTGGTAGTGTGGGAGACATCTACACCACATCCCCCCTCTGAGTGGCAGTGTAGGAGACATCTACACCACATCCCCTCTGAGTGGTAGTGTGGGACACATCTACACCACATCCCCCCCTCTGAGTGGTAGTGTAGGAGACATTTACACCACATCCCCTCTGAGTGGTAGTGTAGGACACATCTACACCACATCCCCTCTGAGTGGTAGTGTAGGAGACATCTACACCACATCCCCTCTGAGTGGTAGTGTGGGACACATCTACACCACATCCCCCCCTCTGAGTGGTAGTGTGGGAGACATCTACACCACATCCCCTCTGAGTGGTAGTATAGGAGACATCTACACCACATCCCCTCTGAGTGGTAATGTGGGACACATCTACACCACACCCCCCCTCTGAGTGGTAGTGTAGGAGACATCTACACCACATCCCCCCACTGAGTGGTAGTGTAGGAGACATCTACACCACATCCCCCCTCTGAGTGGTAGTGTAGGAGACATCTACACCACATCCCCTCTGAGTGGTAGTGTGGGAGACATCTACACCACATCCCCTCTGAGTGGTAGTGCGGGAGACATCTACACCACATCCCCTCTGAGTGGTAGTGTGGGACACATCTACACCACATCCCCTCTGAGTGGTAGTGTAGGAGACATCTACACCACATCCCCTCTGAGTGGTAGTGTGGGAGACATCTACACCACATCCCCCCACTGAGTGGTAGTGTGGGACACATCTACACCACATCCCCCCTCTGAGTGGTAGTGTGGGAGACATCTACACCACATCCCCTCTGAGTGGTATTGTAGGAGACATCTACACCACATCCCCCCCCTCTGAGTGGTAGTGTGGGAGACATCTACACCACATCCCCCTCTGAGTGGTAGTGTGGTACACATCTACACCACATCCCCTCTGAGTGGTAGTGTGGGAGACATCTACACCACATCCCCCCTCTGAGTGGTAGTGTGGGAGACATTTACACCAAATCCCCTCTGAGAGGTAGTGTGGGAGACATCTACATCACATCCCCTCTGAGTGGCAGTGTGGGAGACATCTACACCACATCCCCTCTGAGTGGTAATGTAGGACACATCTACACCACATCCCCTCTGAGTGGTAGTGTAGGAGACATCTACACCACATCCCCTCTGAGTTGTAGTGTGGGACACATCTACACCACATCCCCCCTCTGAGTGGTAGTGTGGGAGACATCTACACCACATCCCCCCTCTGAGTGGCAGTGTAGGAGACATCTACACCACATCCCCTCTGAGTGGTAGTGTGGGACACATCTACACCACATCCCCCCCTCTGAGTGGTAGTGTAGGAGACATTTACACCACATCCCCTCTGAGTGGTAGTGTAGGACACATCTACACCACATCCCCTCTGAGTGGTAGTGTAGGAGACATCTACACCACATCCCCTCTGAGTGGTAGTGTGGGACACATCTACACCACATCCCCCCCTCTGAGTGGTAGTGTGGGAGACATCTACACCACATCCCCTCTGAGTGGTAGTATAGGAGACATCTACACCACATCCCCTCTGAGTGGTAATGTGGGACACATCTACACCACACCCCCCCTCTGAGTGGTAGTGTAGGAGACATCTACACCACATCCCCCCACTGAGTGGTAGTGTAGGAGACATCTACACCACATCCCCCCTCTGAGTGGTAGTGTAGGAGACATCTACACCACATCCCCTCTGAGTGGTAGTGTGGGAGACATCTACACGACATCCCCTCTGAGTGGTAGTGCGGGAGACATCTACACCACATCCCCTCTGAGTGGTAGTGTGGGACACATCTACACCACATCCCCTCTGAGTGGTAGTGTAGGAGACATCTACACCACATCCCCTCTGAGTGGTAGTGTGGGAGACATCTACACCACATCCCCCCACTGAGTGGTAGTGTGGGACACATCTACACCACATCCCCCCTCTGAGTGGTAGTGTGGGAGACATCTACACCACATCCCCTCTGAGTGGTATTGTAGGAGACATCTACACCACATCCCCCCCCTCTGAGTGGTAGTGTAGGAGACATCTACACCACATCCCCCTCTGAGTGGTAGTGTGGGACATATCTACACCACATCCCCACTCTGAGTGGTAGTGTAGGAGACATCTACACCACATCCCCTCTGAGTGGTAGTGTAGTAGACATCTACACCACATCCCCCCTCTGAGTGGTAGTGTAGGAGACATCTACACCACATCCCCTCTGAGTGGTAGTGTGGGACACATCTACACCACCTCCCTCCTCTGAGTGGTAGTGCGGGACACATCTACACCACATCCCCCCTCTGAGTGGTAGTGTGGGACACATCTACACCACATCCCCCCTCTGAGTGGTAGTGAGGGAGACATCTATACCACATCGCCCCTCTGAGTGGTAGTGTGGGAGACATCTACACCACATCTCCCCTCTGAGTGGTAGTGTGGGACACATCTACACCACATCCCCTCTGAGTGGTAGTGTGGGAGACATCTACACCACATCCCCCCTCTGAGTGGTAGAGTACGAGACATCTACACCACATCCCCCCTCTGAGTGGTAGTGAAGGAGACATCTTCACCACATCCCCTCTGAGTGGTAGTGTAGGAGACATCTACACCACATCCCCTCTGAGTGTGTAGTGTAGGAGACATCTACACCACATCCCCCCTCTGAGTGGTAGTGTGGGAGACATCTACACCACATCCCCTCTGAGTTGTAGTGTGGGAGAAATCTACACCACATCCCCTCTGAGTGGTAGTGTGGGAGACATCTACACCACATCCCCTCTGAGTGGCAGTGTGGGAGACATCTACACCACATCCCCCCTCTGAGTGGTAGTGTGGGACACATCTACACCACATCCACCCTCTGAGTGGAAATGTGGGAGACATCTACACCACATCCCACTCTGAGTGGTAGTGTGGGACACATCTACACCACATCCCCTCTGAGTGGTAGTGTGGGACACATCTACACCACATCCCCCCTCTGAGTGGTAGTGTGGGACACATTTACACCACATCCCCCCTCTGAGTGGTAGTGTGGGACACATCTACACCACATCCCCTCTGAGTGGTAGTGTGGGACACATCTACACCACATCCCCCCTCTGAGTGGTAGTGTGGGACACATCTACACCACATCCCCCCTCTGAGTGGTAATGTGGGAGACATCTACACCACATCCCCTCTGAGTGGTAGTGTGGGACACATCTACACCACATCCCCCCTCTGAATGGTAGTGTGGGACACATCTACACCACATCCCTTCTGAGTGGTAGTGTGGGACACATATACACCACATCCCCCCTCTGAGTGGTAGTGTGGGACACATCTACACCACATCCCCTCTGAGTGGTAGTGTAGGAGACATCTACACCACATCCCCTCTGAGTGGCAGTGTGGGAGACATCTACACCACATCCCCCCTCTGAGTGGTAGTGTGGGACACATCTACACCACATCCACCCTCTGAGTGGAAATGTGGGAGACATCTACACCACATCCCCCTCTGAGTGGTAGTGTGGGACACATCTACACCACATCCCCTCTGAGTGGTAGTGTGGGACACATCTACACCACATCCCCCCTCTGAGTGGTAGTGTGGGACACATTTACACCACATCCCCCCTCTGAGTGGTAGTGTGGGACACATCTACACCACATCCCCTCTGAGTGGTAGTGTGGGACACATCTACACCACATCCCCCCCTCTGAGTGGTAGTGTGGGAGACATCTACACCACATCCCCTCTGAGTGGTAGTGTAGGAGACATCTACACCACATCCCCTCTGAGTGGTAATGTGGGACACATCTACACCACACCCCCCCTCTGAGTGGTAGTGTAGGAGACATCTACACCACATCCCCCCACTGAGTGGTAGTGTAGGAGACATCTACACCACATTCCCCCTCTGAGTGGTAGTGTAGGAGACATCTACACCACATCCCCTCTGAGTGGTAGTGTGGGAGACATCTACACCACATCCCCTCTGAGTGGTAGTGCGGGAGACATCTACACCACATCCCCTCTGAGTGGTAGTGTGGGACACATCTACACCACATCCCCTCTGAGTGGTAGTGTAGGAGACATCTACACCACATCCCCTCTGAGTGGTAGTGTGGGAGACATCTACACCACATCCCCCCACTGAGTGGTAGTGTGGGACACATCTACACCACATCCCCCCTCTGAGTGGTAGTGTGGGAGACATCTACACCACATCCCCTCTGAGTGGTATTGTAGGAGACATCTACACCACATCCCCCCCCTCTGAGTGGTAGTGTAGGAGACATCTACACCACATCCCCCTCTGAGTGGTAGTGTGGGACATATCTACACCACATCCCCACTCTGAGTGGTAGTGTAGGAGACATCTACACCACATCCCCTCTGAGTGGTAGTGTAGTAGAAATCTACACCACATCCCCCCTCTGAGTGGTAGTGTAGGAGACATCTACACCACATCCCCTCTGAGTGGTAGTGTGGGACACATCTACACCACCTCCCTCCTCTGAGTGGTAGTGCGGGACACATCTACACCACATCCCCCCTCTGAGTGGTAGTGTGGGACACATCTACACCACATCCCCCCTCTGAGTGGTAGTGAGGGAGACATCTATACCACATCGCCCCTCTGAGTGGTAGTGTGGGACACATCTACACCACATCCCCTCTGAGTGGTAGTGTGGGAGACATCTACACCACATCCCCCCTCTGAGTGGTAGAGTACGAGACATCTACACCACATCCCCCCTCTGAGTGGTAGTGAAGGAGACATCTTCACCACATCCCCTCTGAGTGGTAGTGTAGGAGACATCTACACCACATCCCCTCTGAGTGTGTAGTGTAGGAGACATCTACACCACATCCCCCCTCTGAGTGGTAGTGTGGGAGACATCTACACCACATCCCCTCTGAGTTGTAGTGTGGGAGAAATCTACACCACATCCCCTCTGAGTGGTAGTGTGGGAGACATCTACACCACATCCCCTCTGAGTGGCAGTGTGGGAGACATCTACACCACATCCCCCCTCTGAGTGGTAGTGTGGGACACATCTACACCACATCCACCCTCTGAGAGGAAATGTGGGAGACATCTACACCACATCCCACTCTGAGTGGTAGTGTGGGACACATCTACACCACATCCCCTCTGAGTGGTAGTGTGGGACACATCTACACCACATCCCCCCTCTGAGTGGTAGTGTGGGACACATTTACACCACATCCCCCCTCTGAGTGGTAGTGTGGGACACATCTACACCACATCCCCTCTGAGTGGTAGTGTGGGACACATCTACACCACATCCCCCCTCTGAGTGGTAGTGTGGGACACATCTACACCACATCCCCCCTCTGAGTGGTAGTGTGGGAGACATCTACACCACATCCCCTCTGAGTGGTAGTGTGGGACACATCTACACCACATCCCCCCTCTGAATGGTAGTGTGGGACACATCTACACCACATCCCTTCTGAGTGGTAGTGTGGGACACATATACACCACATCCCCCCTCTGAGTGGTAGTGTGGGACACATCTACACCACATCCCCTCTGAGTGGTAGTGTAGGAGACATCTACACCACATCCCCTCTGAGTGGCAGTGTGGGAGACATCTACACCACATCCCCCCTCTGAGTGGTAGTGTGGGACACATCTACACCACATCCACCCTCTGAGTGGAAATGTGGGAGACATCTACACCACATCCCCCTCTGAGTGGTAGTGTGGGACACATCTACACCACATCCCCTCTGAGTGGTAGTGTGGGACACATCTACACCACATCCCCCCTCTGAGTGGTAGTGTGGGACACATTTACACCACATCCCCCCTCTGAGTGGTAGTGTGGGACACATCTACACCACATCCCCTCTGAGTGGTAGTGTGGGACACATCTACACCACATCCCCCCCTCTGAGTGGTAGTGTGGGAGACATCTACACCACATCCCCTCTGAGTGGTAGTGTAGGAGACATCTACACCACATCCCCTCTGAGTGGTAATGTGGGACACATCTACACCACACCCCCCCTCTGAGTGGTAGTGTAGGAGACATCTACACCACATCCCCCCACTGAGTGGTAGTGTAGGAGACATCTACACCACATTCCCCCTCTGAGTGGTAGTGTAGGAGACATCTACACCACATCCCCTCTGAGTGGTAGTGTGGGAGACATCTACACCACATCCCCTCTGAGTGGTAGTGCGGGAGACATCTACACCACATCCCCTCTGAGTGGTAGTGTGGGACACATCTACACCACATCCCCTCTGAGTGGTAGTGTAGGAGACATCTACACCACATCCCCTCTGAGTGGTAGTGTGGGAGACATCTACACCACATCCCCCCACTGAGTGGTAGTGTGGGACACATCTACACCACATCCCCCCTCTGAGTGGTAGTGTGGGAGACATCTACACCACATCCCCTCTGAGTGGTATTGTAGGAGACATCTACACCACATCCCCCCCCTCTGAGTGGTAGTGTAGGAGACATCTACACCACATCCCCCTCTGAGTGGTAGTGTGGGACATATCTACACCACATCCCCACTCTGAGTGGTAGTGTAGGAGACATCTACACCACATCCCCTCTGAGTGGTAGTGTAGTAGAAATCTACACCACATCCCCCCTCTGAGTGGTAGTGTAGGAGACATCTACACCACATCCCCTCTGAGTGGTAGTGTGGGACACATCTACACCACCTCCCTCCTCTGAGTGGTAGTGCGGGACACATCTACACCACATCCCCCCTCTGAGTGGTAGTGTGGGACACATCTACACCACATCCCCCCTCTGAGTGGTAGTGAGGGAGACATCTATACCACATCGCCCCTCTGAGTGGTAGTGTGGGACACATCTACACCACATCCCCTCTGAGTGGTAGTGTGGGAGACATCTACACCACATCCCCCCTCTGAGTGGTAGAGTACGAGACATCTACACCACATCCCCCCTCTGAGTGGTAGTGAAGGAGACATCTTCACCACATCCCCTCTGAGTGGTAGTGTAGGAGACATCTACACCACATCCCCTCTGAGTGTGTAGTGTAGGAGACATCTACACCACATCCCCCCTCTGAGTGGTAGTGTGGGAGACATCTACACCACATCCCCTCTGAGTTGTAGTGTGGGAGAAATCTACACCACATCCCCTCTGAGTGGTAGTGTGGGAGACATCTACACCACATCCCCTCTGAGTGGCAGTGTGGGAGACATCTACACCACATCCCCCCTCTGAGTGGTAGTGTGGGACACATCTACACCACATCCACCCTCTGAGAGGAAATGTGGGAGACATCTACACCACATCCCACTCTGAGTGGTAGTGTGGGACACATCTACACCACATCCCCTCTGAGTGGTAGTGTGGGACACATCTACACCACATCCCCCCTCTGAGTGGTAGTGTGGGACACATTTACACCACATCCCCCCTCTGAGTGGTAGTGTGGGACACATCTACACCACATCCCCTCTGAGTGGTAGTGTGGGACACATCTACACCACATCCCCCCTCTGAGTGGTAGTGTGGGACACATCTACACCACATCCCCCCTCTGAGTGGTAGTGTGGGAGACATCTACACCACATCCCCTCTGAGTGGTAGTGTGGGACACATCTACACCACATCCCCCCTCTGAATGGTAGTGTGGGACACATCTACACCACATCCCTTCTGAGTGGTAGTGTGGGACACATATACACCACATCCCCCCTCTGAGTGGTAGTGTGGGACACATCTACACCACATCCCCTCTGAGTGGTAGTGTAGGAGACATCTACACCACATCCCCTCTGAGTGGCAGTGTGGGAGACATCTACACCACATCCCCCCTCTGAGTGGTAGTGTGGGACACATCTACACCACATCCACCCTCTGAGTGGAAATGTGGGAGACATCTACACCACATCCCCCTCTGAGTGGTAGTGTGGGACACATCTACACCACATCCCCTCTGAGTGGTAGTGTGGGACACATCTACACCACATCCCCCCTCTGAGTGGTAGTGTGGGACACATTTACACCACATCCCCCCTCTGAGTGGTAGTGTGGGACACATCTACACCACATCCCCTCTGAGTGGTAGTGTGGGACACATCTACACCACATCCCCCCCTCTGAGTGGTAGTGTGGGAGACATCTACACCACATCCCCTCTGAGTGGTAGTGTAGGAGACATCTACACCACATCCCCTCTGAGTGGTAATGTGGGACACATCTACACCACACCCCCCCTCTGAGTGGTAGTGTAGGAGACATCTACACCACATCCCCCCACTGAGTGGTAGTGTAGGAGACATCTACACCACATTCCCCCTCTGAGTGGTAGTGTAGGAGACATCTACACCACATCCCCTCTGAGTGGTAGTGTGGGAGACATCTACACCACATCCCCTCTGAGTGGTAGTGCGGGAGACATCTACACCACATCCCCTCTGAGTGGTAGTGTGGGACACATCTACACCACATCCCCTCTGAGTGGTAGTGTAGGAGACATCTACACCACATCCCCTCTGAGTGGTAGTGTGGGAGACATCTACACCACATCCCCCCACTGAGTGGTAGTGTGGGACACATCTACACCACATCCCCCCTCTGAGTGGTAGTGTGGGAGACATCTACACCACATCCCCTCTGAGTGGTATTGTAGGAGACATCTACACCACATCCCCCCCCTCTGAGTGGTAGTGTAGGAGACATCTACACCACATCCCCCTCTGAGTGGTAGTGTGGGACATATCTACACCACATCCCCACTCTGAGTGGTAGTGTAGGAGACATCTACACCACATCCCCTCTGAGTGGTAGTGTAGTAGAAATCTACACCACATCCCCCCTCTGAGTGGTAGTGTAGGAGACATCTACACCACATCCCCTCTGAGTGGTAGTGTGGGACACATCTACACCACCTCCCTCCTCTGAGTGGTAGTGCGGGACACATCTACACCACATCCCCCCTCTGAGTGGTAGTGTGGGACACATCTACACCACATCCCCCCTCTGAGTGGTAGTGAGGGAGACATCTATACCACATCGCCCCTCTGAGTGGTAGTGTGGGACACATCTACACCACATCCCCTCTGAGTGGTAGTGTGGGAGACATCTACACCACATCCCCCCTCTGAGTGGTAGAGTACGAGACATCTACACCACATCCCCCCTCTGAGTGGTAGTGAAGGAGACATCTTCACCACATCCCCTCTGAGTGGTAGTGTAGGAGACATCTACACCACATCCCCTCTGAGTGTGTAGTGTAGGAGACATCTACACCACATCCCCCCTCTGAGTGGTAGTGTGGGAGACATCTACACCACATCCCCTCTGAGTTGTAGTGTGGGAGAAATCTACACCACATCCCCTCTGAGTGGTAGTGTGGGAGACATCTACACCACATCCCCTCTGAGTGGCAGTGTGGGAGACATCTACACCACATCCCCCCTCTGAGTGGTAGTGTGGGACACATCTACACCACATCCACCCTCTGAGAGGAAATGTGGGAGACATCTACACCACATCCCACTCTGAGTGGTAGTGTGGGACACATCTACACCACATCCCCTCTGAGTGGTAGTGTGGGACACATCTACACCACATCCCCCCTCTGAGTGGTAGTGTGGGACACATTTACACCACATCCCCCCTCTGAGTGGTAGTGTGGGACACATCTACACCACATCCCCTCTGAGTGGTAGTGTGGGACACATCTACACCACATCCCCCCTCTGAGTGGTAGTGTGGGACACATCTACACCACATCCCCCCTCTGAGTGGTAGTGTGGGAGACATCTACACCACATCCCCTCTGAGTGGTAGTGTGGGACACATCTACACCACATCCCCCCTCTGAATGGTAGTGTGGGACACATCTACACCACATCCCTTCTGAGTGGTAGTGTGGGACACATATACACCACATCCCCCCTCTGAGTGGTAGTGTGGGACACATCTACACCACATCCCCTCTGAGTGGTAGTGTAGGAGACATCTACACCACATCCCCTCTGAGTGGCAGTGTGGGAGACATCTACACCACATCCCCCCTCTGAGTGGTAGTGTGGGACACATCTACACCACATCCACCCTCTGAGTGGAAATGTGGGAGACATCTACACCACATCCCCCTCTGAGTGGTAGTGTGGGACACATCTACACCACATCCCCTCTGAGTGGTAGTGTGGGACACATCTACACCACATCCCCCCTCTGAGTGGTAGTGTGGGACACATTTACACCACATCCCCCCTCTGAGTGGTAGTGTGGGACACATCTACACCACATCCCCTCTGAGTGGTAGTGTGGGACACATCTACACCACATCCCCCCTCTGAGTGGTAGTGTGGGACACATCTACACCACATCCCCCCTCTGAGTGGTAGTGTGGGAGACATCTACACCACATCCCCTCTGAGTGGTAGTGTGGGACACATCTACACCACATCCCCTCTGAGTGGTAGTGTAGGAGACATCTACACCACATCCCCTCTGAGTGGTAGTGTGGGAGACATCTACACCACATCCCCCCACTGAGTGGTAGTGTGGGACACATCTACACCACATCCCCCCTCTGAGTGGTAGTGTGGGAGACATCTACACCACATCCCCTCTGAGTGGTATTGTAGGAGACATCTACACCACATCCCCCCCCTCTGAGTGGTAGTGTAGGAGACATCAACACCACATCCCCCTCTGAGTGGTAGTGTGGGACATATCTACACCACATCCCCACTCTGAGTGGTAGTGTAGGAGACATCTACACCACATCCCCTCTGAGTGGTAGTGTAGTAGACATCTACACCACATCCCCCCTCTGAGTGGTGGTGTAGGAGACATCTACACCACATCCCCTCTGAGTGGTAGTGTGGGACACATCTACACCACCTCCCTCCTCTGAGTGGTAGTGCGGGACACATCTACACCACATCCCCCCTCTGAGTGGTAGTGTGGGACACATCTACACCACATCCCCCCTCTGAGTGGTAGTGAGGGAGACATCTATACCACATCGCCCCTCTGAGTGGTAGTGTGGGAGACATCTACACCACATCTCCCCTCTGAGTGGTAGTGTGGGACACATCTACACCACATCCCCTCTGAGTGGTAGTGTGGGAGACATCTACACCACATCCCCCCTCTGAGTGGTAGTGTACGAGACATCTACACCACATCCCCCCTCTGAGTGGTAGTGAAGGAGACATCTTCACCACATCCCCTCTGAGTGGTAGTGTAGGAGACATCTACACCACATCCCCTCTGAGTGTGTAGTGTAGGAGACATCTACACCACATCCCCCCTCTGAGTGGTAGTGTGGGAGACATCTACACCACATCCCCTCTGAGTTGTAGTGTGGGAGAAATCTACACCACATCCCCTCTGAGTGGTAGTGTGGGAGACATCTACACCACATCCCCTCTGAGTGGCAGTGTGGGAGACATCTACACCACATCCCCCCTCTGAGTGGTAGTGTGGGACACATCTACACCACATCCACCCTCTGAGTGGAAATGTGGGAGACATCTACACCACATCCCACTCTGAGTGGTAGTGTGGGACACATCTACACCACATCCCCTCTGAGTGGTAGTGTGGGACACATCTACACCACATCCCCCCTCTGAGTGGTAGTGTGGGACACATTTACACCACATCCCCCCTCTGAGTGGTAGTGTGGGACACATCTACACCACATCCCCTCTGAGTGGTAGTGTGGGACACATCTACACCACATCCCCCTTCTGAGTGGTAGTGTGGGACACATCTACACCACATCCCCCCTCTGAGTGGTAGTGTGGGAGACATCTACACCACATCCCCTCTGAGTGGTAGTGTGGGACACATCTACACCACATCCCCCCTCTGAGTGGTAGTGTGGGACACATCTACACCACATCCCCTCTGAGTGGTAGTGTGGGACACATATACACCACATCCCCCCTCTGAGTGGTAGTGTGGGACACATCTACACCACATCCCCTCTGAGTGGTAGTGTAGGAGACATCTACACCACATCCCCTCTGAGTGGCAGTGTGGGAGACATCTACACCACATCCCCCCTCTGAGTGGTAGTGTGGGACACATCTACACCACATCCACCCTCTGAGTGGAAATGTGGGAGACATCTACACCACATCCCCCTCTGAGTGGTAGTGTGGGACACATCTACACCACATCCCCTCTGAGTGGTAGTGTGGGACACATCTACACCACATCCCCCCTCTGAGTGGTAGTGTGGGACACATTTACACCACATCCCCCCTCTGAGTGGTAGTGTGGGACACATCTACACCACATCCCCTCTGAGTGGTAGTGTGGGACACATCTACACCACATCCCCCCTCTGAGTGGTAGTGTGGGACACATCTACACCACATCCCCCCTCTGAGAGGTAGTGTGGGAGACATCTACACCACATCCCCTCTGAGTGGTAGTGTGGGACACATCTACACCACATCCCCCCTCTGAGTGGTAGTGTGGGACACATCTACACCACATCCCCTCTGAGTGGTAGTGTGGGACACATATACACCACATCCCCCCTCTGAGTGGTAGTGTGGGACACATCTACACCACATCCCCTCTGAGTGGTAGTGTGGGACACATCTACACCACATCCCCCCTCTGAGTGGTAGTGTGGGACACATCTACACCACATCCCCTCTGAGTGGTAGTGTAGGAGACATCTACACCACATCCCCCACTCTGAGTTGTAGTGTGGGAGACAGCTTCACCACATCCACCCTCTGAGTGGTAGAGTGGGAGACATCTACACCACATCTCCCTCTGAGTGGTAGTGTGGGACACATCTACACCACATCCCCTCTGAGTGGTAGTGTGGGACACATCTACACCACATCCCCCCTCTGAGTGGTAGTGTGGGACACATCTACACCACATCCCCCCTCTGAGTGGCAGTGTGGGACACATCTACACCACATCCCCCCTCTGAGTGGTAGTGTGGGACACATCTACACCACATCCCCTCTGAGTGGTAGTGTGGGACACATCTACACCACCTCCCCTCTGAGTTGTAGTGTGGGAGAAATCTACACCACATCCCCTCTGAGTGGTAGTGTGGGACACATCTACACCACATCCCCCCTCTGAATGGTAGTGTGGGACACATCTACACCACATCCCTTCTGAGTGGTAGTGTGGGACACATATACACCACATCCCCCCTCTGAGTGGTAGTGTGGGACACATCTACACCACATCCCCTCTGAGTGGTAGTGTAGGAGACATCTACACCACATCCCCTCTGAGTGGCAGTGTGGGAGACATCTACACCACATCCCCCCTCTGAGTGGTAGTGTGGGACACATCTACACCACATCCACCCTCTGAGTGGAAATGTGGGAGACATCTACACCACATCCCCCTCTGAGTGGTAGTGTGGGACACATCTACACCACATCCCCTCTGAGTGGTAGTGTGGGACACATCTACACCACATCCCCCCTCTGAGTGGTAGTGTGGGACACATTTACACCACATCCCCCCTCTGAGTGGTAGTGTGGGACACATCTACACCACATCCCCTCTGAGTGGTAGTGTGGGACACATCTACACCACATCCCCCCTCTGAGTGGTAGTGTGGGACACATCTACACCACATCCCCCCTCTGAGTGGTAGTGTGGGAGACATCTACACCACATCCCCTCTGAGTGGTAGTGTGGGACACATCTACACCACATCCCCTCTGAGTGGTAGTGTAGGAGACATCTACACCACATCCCCTCTGAGTGGTAGTGTGGGAGACATCTACACCACATCCCCCCACTG
The DNA here is from genome assembly GCF_965601325.2 of Salmo salar. NCBI lineage: Eukaryota > Metazoa > Chordata > Actinopteri > Salmoniformes > Salmonidae > Salmo > Salmo salar. Next base: position 80,456,626 of record NC_138302.1, on the reverse strand, counting down.
AGTGGTAGTGTGGGACACATCTACACCACATCCCCCCTCTGAGTGGTAGTGTGGGAGACATCTACACCACATCCCCTCTGAGTGGTATTGTAGGAGACATCTACACCACATCCCCCCCCTCTGAGTGGTAGTGTAGGAGACATCAACACCACATCCCCCTCTGAGTGGTAGTGTGGGACATATCTACACCACATCCCCACTCTGAGTGGTAGTGTAGGAGACATCTACACCACATCCCCTCTGAGTGGTAGTGTAGTAGACATCTACACCACATCCCCCCTCTGAGTGGTGGTGTAGGAGACATCTACACCACATCCCCTCTGAGTGGTAGTGTGGGACACATCTACACCACCTCCCTCCTCTGAGTGGTAGTGCGGGACACATCTACACCACATCCCCCCTCTGAGTGGTAGTGTGGGACACATCTACACCACATCCCACCTCTGAGTGGTAGTGAGGGAGACATCTATACCACATCGCCCCTCTGAGTGGTAGTGTGGGAGACATCTACACCACATCTCCCCTCTGAGTGGTAGTGTGGGACACATCTACACCACATCCCCTCTGAGTGGTAGTGTGGGAGACATCTACACCACATCCCCCCTCTGAGTGGTAGTGTACGAGACATCTACACCACATCCCCCCTCTGAGTGGTAGTGAAGGAGACATCTTCACCACATCCCCTCTGAGTGGTAGTGTAGGAGACATCTACACCACATCCCCTCTGAGTGTGTAGTGTAGGAGACATCTACACCACATCCCCCCTCTGAGTGGTAGTGTGGGAGACATCTACACCACATCCCCTCTGAGTTGTAGTGTGGGAGAAATCTACACCACATCCCCTCTGAGTGGTAGTGTGGGAGACATCTACACCACATCCCCTCTGAGTGGCAGTGTGGGAGACATCTACACCACATCCCCCCTCTGAGTGGTAGTGTGGGACACATCTACACCACATCCACCCTCTGAGTGGAAATGTGGGAGACATCTACACCACATCCCACTCTGAGTGGTAGTGTGGGACACATCTACACCACATCCCCTCTGAGTGGTAGTGTGGGACACATCTACACCACATCCCCCCTCTGAGTGGTAGTGTGGGACACATTTACACCACATCCCCCCTCTGAGTGGTAGTGTGGGACACATCTACACCACATCCCCTCTGAGTGGTAGTGTGGGACACATCTACACCACATCCCCCTTCTGAGTGGTAGTGTGGGACACATCTACACCACATCCCCCCTCTGAGTGGTAGTGTGGGAGACATCTACACCACATCCCCTCTGAGTGGTAGTGTGGGACACATCTACACCACATCCCCCCTCTGAGTGGTAGTGTGGGACACATCTACACCACATCCCCTCTGAGTGGTAGTGTGGGACACATATACACCACATCCCCCCTCTGAGTGGTAGTGTGGGACACATCTACACCACATCCCCTCTGAGTGGTAGTGTAGGAGACATCTACACCACATCCCCTCTGAGTGGCAGTGTGGGAGACATCTACACCACATCCCCCCTCTGAGTGGTAGTGTGGGACACATCTACACCACATCCACCCTCTGAGTGGAAATGTGGGAGACATCTACACCACATCCCCCTCTGAGTGGTAGTGTGGGACACATCTACACCACATCCCCTCTGAGTGGTAGTGTGGGACACATCTACACCACATCCCCCCTCTGAGTGGTAGTGTGGGACACATTTACACCACATCCCCCCTCTGAGTGGTAGTGTGGGACACATCTACACCACATCCCCTCTGAGTGGTAGTGTGGGACACATCTACACCACATCCCCCCTCTGAGTGGTAGTGTGGGACACATCTACACCACATCCCCCCTCTGAGAGGTAGTGTGGGAGACATCTACACCACATCCCCTCTGAGTGGTAGTGTGGGACACATCTACACCACATCCCCCCTCTGAGTGGTAGTGTGGGACACATCTACACCACATCCCCTCTGAGTGGTAGTGTGGGACACATATACACCACATCCCCCCTCTGAGTGGTAGTGTGGGACACATCTACACCACATCCCCTCTGAGTGGTAGTGTGGGACACATCTACACCACATCCCCCCTCTGAGTGGTAGTGTGGGACACATCTACACCACATCCCCTCTGAGTGGTAGTGTAGGAGACATCTACACCACATCCCCCACTCTGAGTTGTAGTGTGGGAGACAGCTTCACCACATCCACCCTCTGAGTGGTAGAGTGGGAGACATCTACACCACATCTCCCTCTGAGTGGTAGTGTGGGACACATCTACACCACATCCCCTCTGAGTGGTAGTGTGGGACACATCTACACCACATCCCCCCTCTGAGTGGTAGTGTGGGACACATCTACACCACATCCCCCCTCTGAGTGGCAGTGTGGGACACATCTACACCACATCCCCTCTGAGTGGTAGTGTGGGACACATCTACACCACCTCCCCTCTGAGTTGTAGTGTGGGAGAAATCTACACCACATCCCATCTGAGTGGTAGTGTGGGAGACATCTACACCACATCCCCTCTGAGTGGCAGTGTGGGAGACATCTACACCACATCCCCCCTCTGAGTGGTAGTGTGGGACACATCTACACCACATCCACCCTCTGAGTGGAAATGTGGGAGACATCTACACCACATCCCACTCTGAGTGGTAGTGTGGGACACATCTACACCACATCCCCTCTGAGTGGTAGTGTGGGACACATCTACACCACATCCCCCCTCTGAGTGGTAGTGTGGGACACATTTACACCACATCCCCCCTCTGAGTGGTAGTGTGGGACACATCTACACCACATCCCCTCTGAGTGGTAGTGTGGGACACATCAACACCACATCCCCCCTCTGAGTGGTAGTGTGGGACACATCTACACCACATCCCCCCTCTGAGTGGTAGTGTGGGAGACATCTACACCACATCCCCTCTGAGTGGTAGTGTGGGACACATCTACACCACATCCCCCCTCTGAGTGGTAGTGTGGGACACATCTACACCACATCCCCTCTGAGTGGTAGTGTGGGACACATATACACCACATCCCCCCTCTGAGTGGTAGTGTGGGACACATCTACACCACATCCCCTCTGAGTGGTAGTGTAGGAGACATCTACACCACATCCCCTCTGAGTGGCAGTGTGGGAGACATCTACACCACATCCCCCCTCTGAGTGGTAGTGTGGGACACATCTACACCACATCCACCCTCTGAGTGGAAATGTGGGAGACATCTACACCACATCCCACTCTGAGTGGTAGTGTGGGACACATCTACACCACATCCCCTCTGAGTGGTAGTGTGGGACACATCTACACCACATCCCCCCTCTGAGTGGTAGTGTGGGACACATTTACACCACATCCCCCCTCTGAGTGGTAGTGTGGGACACATCTACACCACATCCCCTCTGAGTGGTAGTGTGGGACACATCTACACCACATCCCCCCTCTGAGTGGTAGTGTGGGACACATCTACACCACATCCCCCCTCTGAGTGGTAGTGTGGGAGACATCTACACCACATCCCCTCTGAGTGGTAGTGTGGGACACATCTACACCACATCCCCCCTCTGAGTGGTAGTGTGGGACACATCTACACCACATCCCCTCTGAGTGGTAGTGTGGGACACATATACACCACATCCCCCCTCTGAGTGGTAGTGTGGGACACATCTACACCACATCCCCTCTGAGTGGTAGTGTAGGAGACATCTACACCACATCCCCTCTGAGTGGCAGTGTGGGAGACATCTACACCACATCCCCCCTCTGAGTGGTAGTGTGGGACACATCTACACCACATCCACCCTCTGAGTGGAAATGTGGGAGACATCTACACCACATCCCCCTCTGAGTGGTAGTGTGGGACACATCTACACCACATCCCCTCTGAGTGGTAGTGTGGGACACATCTACACCACATCCCCCCTCTGAGTGGTAGTGTGGGACACATTTACACCACATCCCCCCTCTGAGTGGTAGTGTGGGACACATCTACACCACATCCCCTCTGAGTGGTAGTGTGGGACACATCTACACCACATCCCCCCTCTGAGTGGTAGTGTGGGACACATCTACACCACATCCCCCCTCTGAGTGGTAGTGTGGGAGACATCTACACCACATCCCCTCTGAGTGGTAGTGTGGGACACATCTACACCACATCCCCCCTCTGAGTGGTAGTGTGGGACACATCTACACCACATCCCCTCTGAGTGGTAGTGTGGGAGACATATACACCACATCCCCCCTCTGAGTGGTAGTGTGGGACACATCTACACCACATCCCCTCTGAGTGGTAGTGTGGGACACATCTACACCACATCCCCCCTCTGAGTGGTAGTGTGGGACACATCTACACCACATCCCCTCTGAGTGGTAGTGTAGGAGACATCTACACCACATCCCCCACTCTGAGTTGTAGTGTGGGAGACAGCTTCACCACATCCACCCTCTGAGTGGTAGTGTGGGAGACATCTACACCACATCTCCCTCTGAGTGGTAGTGTGGGACACATCTACACCACATCCCCTCTGAGTGGTAGTGTGGGACACATCTACACCACATCCCCCCTCTGAGTGGTAGTGTGGGACACATCTACACCACATCCCCCCTCTGAGTGGCAGTGTGGGACACATCTACACCACATCCCCCCTCTGAGTGGTAGTGTGGGACACATCTACACCACATCCCCTCTGAGTGGTAGTGTGGGACACATCTACACCACATCCCCCCTCTGAGTGGTAGTGTGGGACACATCTACACCACATCCCCCCTCTGAGTGGTAGTGTGGGAGACATCTACACCACATCCCCTCTGAGTGGTAGTGTAGGAGACATCTACACCACATCCCCCCTCTGAGTGGTAGTGTGGGACACATCTACACCACATCCCCTCTGAGTGGTAGTGTAGGAGACATCTACACCACATCCTCTCTGAGTGGTAGTGTAGGAGACATCTACACCACATCCCCCTCTGAGTGGTAGTGTAGGAGACATCTACACCACATCCCCCTCTGAGTGGTAGTGTAGGAGACATCTACACCACATCCCCCCTCTGAGTGGTAGTGTGGGACACATCTACACCACATCCCCTCTGAGTGGTAGTGTGGGACACATCTACACCACATCCCCCCTCTGAGTGGTAGTGTAGGAGACATCTACACCACATCCCCCCTCTGAGTGGTAGTGTGGGAGACATCTACACCACATCCCCTCTGAGATGTAGTGTGGGAGAAATCTACACCACATCCCCTCTGAGTGGTAGTGTGGGAGACATCTACACCACATCCCCTCTGAGTGGCAGTGTGGGAGACATCTACACCACATCCCCTCTGAGTGGTAGTGTGGGAGACATCTACACCACATCCACCATCTGAGTGGTAGTTTGGGAGACATCTACACCACATCCCCCTCTGAGTGGTAGTGTGGGACACATCTACACCACATCCCCTCTGAGTGGTAGTGTGGGACACATCTACACCACATCCCCCCTCTGAGTGGTAGTGTGGGACACATCTACACCACATCCCCCCTCTGAGTGGTAGTGTGGGACACATCTACACCACATTCCCCCTCTGAGTGGTAGTGTGGGACACATCTACACCACATCCCCCCTCTGAGTGGTAGTGTGGGAGACATCTACACCACATCCCCTCTGAGTGGTAGTGTGGGACACATCTACACCATATCCCCCCTCTGAGTGGTAGTGTGGGACACATCTACACCACATCCCCTCTGAGTGGTAGTGTGGGACACATCTACACCACATCCCCCCTCTGAGTGGTAGTGTGGGACACATCTACACCACATCCCCTATGAGTGGTAGTGTGGGACACATCTACACCAGATCCCCCCTCTGAGTGGTAGTGTGGGACACATCTACACCACATCCCCTCTGAGTGGTAGTGTAGGAGACATCTACACCACATCCCCCCCTCTGAGTGGTAGTGTGGGAGACATCTATACCACATCCACCCTCTGAGTGGTAGTGTGGGAGACATCAACACCACATCCCCCTCTGAGTGGTAGTGTGGGACACATCTACACCACATCCCCTCTGAGTGGTAGTGTGGGACACATCTACACCACATCCCCCCTCTGAGTGGTAGTGTGGGACACATCTACACCACATCCCCCCTCTGAGTGGTAGTGTGGGAGACATCTACACCACATCCCCTCTGAGTGGTAGTGTGGGACACATCTACATCACATCCCCCCTCTGAGTGGTAGTGTGGGACACATCTACACCACATCCCCTCTGAGTGGTAGTGTGGGACACATCTACACCACATCCCCCCTCTGAGTGGTAGTGTGGGACACATCTACAACACATCCCCTCTGAGTGGTAGTGTGGGACACATCTACACCACATCCCCCCTCTGAGTGGTAGTGTGGGACACATCTACACCACATCCCCTCTGAGTGGTAGTGTAGGAGACATCTACACCACATCCCCCCCTCTGAGTGGTAGTGTGGGAGACATCTACACCACATCCCCCCTCTGAGTGGTAGTGTAGGACACATCTACACCACATCCCCCCTCTGAGTGGTAGTGTGGGACACATCTACACCACATCCCCCCTATCAGTGGTAGTGTTGGAGACATCTACACCACATCCCCTCTGAGTGGTAGTGTAGCAGACATCTACACCACATCCCCCCTCTGAGTGGTAGTGTAGGAGACATCTGCACCACATCCCCCTCTGTGTGGTAGTGTGGGACACATCTAAACCACATCCCCCCTCTGAGTGGTAGTGTGGGACACATCTACACCACATCCCCCCTCTGAGTGGTAGTGTGGGAGACATCTACACCACATTCCCTCTGAGTGGTAGTGTGGGACACATCTACACCACATCCCCCCTCTCAGTGGTAGTGTGGGAGACATCTACACCACATCCCCTCTGAGTGGTAGTGTGGGACACATCTACACCACATCCCCCCTCTGAGTGGTAGTGTAGGAGACATCTACACCACATCCCCCCTCTGAGTGGTAGTGTGGGAGACATCTACACCACATCCTCTCTGAGTTGTAGTGTGGGACACATCTACACCACATCCCCTCTGAGTGGTAGTGTAGGAGACATCTACACCACATCCTCTCTGAGTGGTAGTGTAGGAGACATCTACACCACATCCCCCTCTGAGTGGTAGTGTAGGAGACATCTACACCACATCCCCCTCTGAGTGGTAGTGTAGGAGAAATCTACACCACATCCCCCCTCTGAGTGGTAGTGTGGGACACATCTACACCACATCCCCTCTGAGTGGTAGTGTGGGACACATCTACACCACATCCCCCCTCTGAGTGGTAGTGTAGGAGACATCTACACCACATCCCCTCTGAGTTGTAGTGTGGGAGAAATCTACACCACATCCCCTCTGAGTGGTAGTGTGGGAGACATCTACACCACATCCCCTCTGAGTGGCAGTGTGGGAGACATCTACACCACATCCCCTCTGACTGGTAGTGTGGGAGACATCTACACCACATCCACCATCTGAGTGGTAGTTTGGGAGACATCTACACCACATCCCCCTCTGAGTGGTAGTGTGGGACACATCTACACCACATCCCCTCTGAGTGGTAGTGTGGGACACATCTACACCACATCCCCCCTCTGAGTGGTAGTGTGGGACACATCTACACCACATCCCCCCTCTGAGTGGTAGTGTGGGACACATCTACACCACATCCCCTCTGAGTGGTAGTGTGGGACACATCTACACCACATCCCCCCTCTGAGTGGTAGTGTGGGACACATCTACACCACATCCCCCCTCTGAGTGGTAGTGTGGGAGACATCTACACCACATCCCCTCTGAGTGGTAGTGTGGGACACATCTACACCACATCCCCCCTCTGAGTGGTAGTGTGGGACACATCTACACCACATCCCCTCTGAGTGGTAGTGTGGGACACATCTACACCACATCCCCCCTCAGAGTGGTAGTGTGGGACACATCTACACCACATCCCCTATGAGTGGTAGTGTGGGACACATCTACACCACATCCCCCCTCTGAGTGGTAGTGTGGGACACATCTACACCACATCCCCTCTGAGTGGTAGTGTAGGAGACATCTACACCACATCCCCCCCTCTGAGTGGTAGTGTGGGAGACATCTACACCACATCCACCCTCTGAGTGGTAGTGTGGGAGACATCAACACCACATCCCCCTCTGAGTGGTAGTGTGGGACACATCTACACCACATCCCCTCTGAGTGGTAGTGTGGGACACATCTACACCACATCCCCCCTCTGAGTGGTAGTGTGGGACACATCTACACCACATCCCCCCTATCAGTGGTAGTGTTGGAGACATCTACACCACATCCCCTCTGAGTGGTAGTGTAGCAGACATCTACACCACATCCCCCCTCTGAGTGGTAGTGTAGGAGACATCTGCACCACATCCCCCTCTGTGTGGTAGTGTGGGACACATCTAAACCACATCCCCCCTCTGAGTGGTAGTGTGGGACACATCTACACCACATCCCCCCTCTGAGTGGTAGTGTGGGAGACATCTACACCACATCCCCTCTGAGTGGTAGTGTGGGACACATCTACACCACATCCCCCCTCTCAGTGGTAGTGTGGGAGACATCTACACCACATCCCCTCTGAGTGGTAGTGTGGGACACATCTACACCACATCCCCCCTCTGAGTGGTAGTGTAGGAGACATCTACACCACATCCCCCCTCTGAGTGGTAGTGTGGGAGACATCTACACCACATCCTCTCTGAGTTGTAGTGTGGGACACATCTACACCACATCCCCTCTGAGTGGCAGTGTGGGAGACATCTACACCACATCCCCTCTGAGTTGTAGTGTGGGAGAAATCTACACCACATCCCCTCTGAGTGGTAGTGTGGGAGACATCTACACCACATCCCCTCTGAGTGGCAGTGTGGGAGACATCTACACCACATCCCCTCTGAGTTGTAGTGTGGGAGAAATCTACACCACATCCCCTCTGAGTGGTAGTGTGGGAGACATCTACACCACATCCCCTCTGAGTGGCAGTGTGGGAGACATCTACACCACATCCCCTCTGAGTGGTAGTGTGGGAGACATCTACACCACATCCACCATCTGAGTGGTAGTTTGGGAGACATCTACACCACATCCCCCTCTGAGTGGTAGTGTGGGACACATCTACACCACATCCCCTCTGAGTGGTAGTGTGGGACACATCTACACCACATCCCCCCTCTGAGTGGTAGTGTGGGACACATCTACACCACATCCCCCCTCTGAGTGGTAGTGTGGGACACATCTACACCACATCCCCTCTGAGTGGTAGTGTGGGACACATCTACACCACATCCCCCCTCTGAGTGGTAGTCTGGGACACATCTACACCACATCCCCCCCTCTGAGTGGTAGTGTGGGAGACATCTACACCACATCCCCTCTGAGTGGTAGTGTAGGAGACATCTACACCACATCCCCTCTGAGTGGTAATGTGGGACACATCTACACCACACCCCCCCTCTGAGTGGTAGTGTAGGAGACATCTACACCACATCCCCCCACTGAGTGGTATTGTAGGAGACATCTACACCACATCCCCCCTCTGAGTGGTAGTGTAGGAGACATCTACACCACATCCCCTCTGAGTGGTAGTGTGGGAGACATCTACACCACATCCCCTCTGAGTGGTAGTGTGGGAGACATCTACACCACATCCCCTCTGAGTGGTAGTGTGGGACACATCTACACCACATCCCCTCTGAGTGGTAGTGTAGGAGACATCTACACCACATCCCCTCTGAGTGGTAGTGTGGGAGACATCTACACCACATCCCCCCACTGAGTGGTAGTGTGGGACACATCTACACCACATCCCCCCTCTGAGTGGTAGTGTAGGAGACATCTACACCACATCCCCCTCTGAGTGGTAGTGTGGGACATATCTACACCACATCCCCACTCTGAGTGGTAGTGTAGGAGACATCTACACCACATCCCCTCTGAGTGGTAGTGTAGTAGACATCTACACCACATCCCCCCTCTGAGTGGTAGTGTAGGAGACATCTACACCACATCCCCTCTGAGTGGTAGTGTGGGACACATCTACACCACCTCCCTCCTCTGAGTGGTAGTGCGGGACACATCTACACCACATCCCCCCTCTGAGTGGTAGTGTGGGACACATCTACACAACATCCCCCCTCTGAGTGGTAGTGAGGGAGACATCTATACCACATCGCCCCTCTGAGTGGTAGTGTGGGAGACATCTACACCACATCTCCCCTCTGAGTGGTAGTGTGGGACACATCTACACCACATCCCCTCTGAGTGGTAGTGTGGGAGACATCTACACCACATCCCCCCTCTGAGTGGTAGTGTACGAGACATCTACACCACATCCCCCCTCTGAGTGGTAGTGAAGGAGACATCTTCACCACATCCCCTCTGAGTGGTAGTGTAGGAGACATCTACACCACATCCCCTCTGAGTGTGTAGTGTAGGAGACATCTACACCACATCCCCCCTCTGAGTGGTAGTGTGGGAGACATCTACACCACATCCCCTCTGAGTTGTAGTGTGGGAGACATCTACACCACATCCCCTCTGAGTGGCAGTGTGGGAGACATCTACACCACATCCCCCCTCTGAGTGGTAGTGTGGGACACATCTACACCACATCCACCCTCTGAGTGGAAATGTGGGAGACATCTACACCACATCCCACTCTGAGTGGTAGTGTGGGACACATCTACACCACATCCCCTCTGAGTGGTAGTGTGGGACACATCTACACCACATCCCCCCTCTGAGTGGTAGTGTGGGACACATTTACACCACATCCCCCCTCTGAGTGGTAGTGTGGGACACATCTACACCACATCCCCTCTGAGTGGTAGTGTGGGACACATCTACACCACATCCCCCCTCTGAGTGGTAGTGTGGGACACATCTACACCACATCCCCTCTGAGTGGTAGTGTGGGACACATCTACACCACATCCCCTCTGAGTGGTAGTGTGGGACACATCTACACCACATCCCCCCTCTGAGTGGTAGTGTGGGACACATTTACACCACATCCCCCCTCTGAGTGGTAGTGTGGGACACATCTACACCACATCCCCTCTGAGTGGTAGTGTGGGACACATCTACACCACATCCCCCCTCTGATTGGTAGTGTGGGACACATCTACACCACATCCCCCCTCTGAGTGGTAGTGTGGGAGACATCTACACCACATCCCCTCTGAGTGGTAGTGTGGGACACATCTACACCACATCCCCCCTCTGAGTGGTAGTGTGGGACACATCTACACCACATCCCCTCTGAGTGGTAGTGTGGGACACATATACACCACATCCCCCCTCTGAGTGGTAGTGTGGGACACATCTACACCACATCCCCTCTGAGTGGTAGTGTAGGAGACATCTACACCACATCCCCTCTGAGTGGCAGTGTGGGAGACATCTACACCACATCCCCCCTCTGAGTGGTAGTGTGGGACACATCTACACCACATCCACCCTCTGAGTGGAAATGTGGGAGACATCTACACCACATCCCCCTCTGAGTGGTAGTGTGGGACACATCTACACCACATCCCCTCTGAGTGGTAGTGTGGGACACATCTACACCACATCCCCCCTCTGAGTGGTAGTGTGGGACACATTTACACCACATCCCCCCTCTGAGTGGTAGTGTGGGACACATCTACACCACATCCCCTCTGAGTGGTAGTGTGGGACACATCTACACCACATCCCCCCTCTGAGTGGTAGTGTGGGACACATCTACACCACATCCCCCCTCTGAGTGGTAGTGTGGGAGACATCTACACCACAACCCATCTGAGTGGTAGTGTGGGACACATCTACACCACATCCCCCCTCTGAGTGGTAGTGTGGGACACATCTACACCACATCCCCTCTGAGTGGTAGTGTGGGACACATATACACCACATCCCCCCTCTGAGTGGTAGTGTGGGACACATCTACACCACATCCCCTCTGAGTGGTAGTGTGGGACACATCTACACCACATCCCCCCTCTGAGTGGTAGTGTGGGAGACATCTACACCACATCCCCTCTGAGTGGCAGTGTGGGAGACATCTACACCACATCCCCTCTGAGTGGTAGTGTGGGAGACATCTACACCACATCCACCATCTGAGTGGTAGTTCGGGAGACATCTACACCACATCCCCCTCTGAGTGGTAGTGTGGGACACATCTACACCACATCCCCTCTGAGTGGTAGTGTGGGACACATCTACACCACATCCCCCCTCTGAGTGGTAGTGTGGGACACATCTACACCACATCCCCCCTCTGAGTGGTAGTGTGGGACACATCTACACCACATCCCCTCTGAGTGGTAGTGTGGGACACATCTACACCACATCCCCCCTCTGAGTGGTAGTGTGGGACACATCTACACCACATCCCCCCTCTGAGTGGTAGTGTGGGAGACATCTACACCACATCCCCTCTGAGTGGTAGTGTGGGACACATCTACACCACATCCCCCCTCTGAGTGGTAGTGTGGGACACATCTACACCACATCCCCCACTGAGTGGTAGTGTGGGAGACATCAACACCACATCCCCCTCTGAGTGGTAGTGTGGGACACATCTACACCACATCCCCTCTGAGTGGTAGTGTGGGACACATCTACACCACATCCCCCCTCTGAGTGGTAGTGTGGGACACATCTACACCACATCCCCCCTCTGAGTGGTAGTGTGGGAGACATCTACACCACATCCCCTCTGAGTGGTAGTGTGGGACACATCTACATCACATCCCCCCTCTGAGTGGTAGTGTGGGACACATCTACACCACATCCCCTCTGAGTGGTAGTGTGGGACACATCTACACCACATCCCCCCTCTGAGTGGTAGTGTGGGACACATCTACAACACATCCCCTCTGAGTGGTAGTGTGGGACACATCTACACCACATCCCCCCTCTGAGTGGTAGTGTGGGACACATCTACACCACATCCCCTCTGAGTGGTAGTGTAGGAGACATCTACACCACATCCCCCCCTCTGAGTGGTAGTGTGGGAGACATCTACACCACATCCCCCCTCTGAGTGGTAGTGTAGGACACATCTACACCACATCCCCCCTCTGAGTGGTAGTGTGGGACACATCTACACCACATCCCCCCTATCAGTGGTAGTGTTGGAGACATCTACACCACATCCCCTCTGAGTGGTAGTGTAGCAGACATCTACACCACATCCCCCCTCTGAGTGGTAGTGTAGGAGACATCTGCACCACATCCCCCTCTGTGTGGTAGTGTGGGACACATCTAAACCACATCCCCCCTCTGAGTGGTAGTGTGGGACACATCTACACCACATCCCCCCTCTGAGTGGTAGTGTGGGAGACATCTACACCACATCCCCTCTGAGTGGTAGTGTGGGACACATCTACACCACATCCCCCCTCTCAGTGGTAGTGTGGGAGACATCTACACCACATCCCCTCTGAGTGGTAGTGTGGGACACATCTACACCACATCCCCCCTCTGAGTGGTAGTGTAGGAGACATCTACACCACATCCCCCCTCTGAGTGGTAGAGTGGGAGACATCTACACCACATCCCCTCTGAGTTGTAGTGTGGGACACATCTACACCACATCCCCTCTGAGTGGCAGTGTGGGAGACATCTACACCACATCCCCTCTGAGTGGTAGTGTGGGAGACATCTACACCACATCCCCCCTCTGAGTGGTAGTGTACGAGACATCTACACCACATCCCCCCTCTGAGTGGTAGTGAAGGAGACATCTTCACCACATCCCCTCTGAGTGGTAGTGTAGGAGACATCTACACCACATCCCCTCTGAGTGTGTAGTGTAGGAGACATCTACACCACATCCCCCCTCTGAGTGGTAGTGTGGGAGACATCTACACCACATCCCCTCTGAGTTGTAGTGTGGGAGACATCTACACCACATCCCCTCTGAGTGGCAGTGTGGGAGACATCTACACCACATCCCCCCTCTGAGTGGTAGTGTGGGACACATCTACACCACATCCACCCTCTGAGTGGAAATGTGGGAGACATCTACACCACATCCCACTCTGAGTGGTAGTGTGGGACACATCTACACCACATCCCCTCTGAGTGGTAGTGTGGGACACATCTACACCACATCCCCCCTCTGAGTGGTAGTGTGGGACACATTTACACCACATCCCCCCTCTGAGTGGTAGTGTGGGACACATCTACACCACATCCCCTCTGAGTGGTAGTGTGGGACACATCTACACCACATCCTCCCTCTGAGTGGTAGTGTGGGACACATCTACACCACATCCCCTCTGAGTGGTAGTGTGGGACACATCTACACCACATCCCCTCTGAGTGGTAGTGTGGGACACATCTACACCACATCCCCCCTCTGAGTGGTAGTGTGGGACACATTTACACCACATCCCCCCTCTGAGTGGTAGTGTGGGACACATCTACACCACATCCCCTCTGAGTGGTAGTGTGGGACACATCTACACCACATCCCCCCTCTGAGTGGTAGTGTGGGACACATCTACACCACATCCCCCCTCTGAGTGGTAGTGTGGGAGACATCTACACCACATCCCCTCTGAGTGGTAGTGTGGGACACATCTACACCACATCCCCCCTCTGAGTGGTAGTGTGGGACACATCTACACCACATCCCCTCTGAGTGGTAGTGTGGGACACATATACACCACATCCCCCCTCTGAGTGGTAGTGTGGGACACATCTACACCACATCCCCTCTGAGTGGTAGTGTAGGAGACATCTACACCACATCCCCTCTGAGTGGCAGTGTGGGAGACATCTACACCACATCCCCCCTCTGAGTGGTAGTGTGGGACACATCTACACCACATCCACCCTCTGAGTGGAAATGTGGGAGACATCTACACCACATCCCCCTCTGAGTGGTAGTGTGGGACACATCTACACCACATCCCCTCTGAGTGGTAGTGTGGGACACATCTACACCACATCCCCCCTCTGAGTGGTAGTGTGGGACACATTTACACCACATCCCCCCTCTGAGTGGTAGTGTGGGACACATCTACACCACATCCCCTCTGAGTGGTAGTGTGGGACACATCTACACCACATCCCCCCTCTGAGTGGTAGTGTGGGACACATCTACACCACATCCCCCCTCTGAGTGGTAGTGTGGGAGACATCTACACCACAACCCATCTGAGTGGTAGTGTGGGACACATCTACACCACATCCCCCCTCTGAGTGGTAGTGTGGGACACATCTACACCACATCCCCTCTGAGTGGTAGTGTGGGACACATATACACCACATCCCCCCTCTGAGTGGTAGTGTGGGACACATCTACACCACATCCCCTCTGAGTGGTAGTGTGGGACACATCTACACCACATCCCCCCTCTGAGTGGTAGTGTGGGAGACATCTACACCACATCCCCTCTGAGTGGCAGTGTGGGAGACATCTACACCACATCCCCTCTGAGTGGTAGTGTGGGAGACAGCTACACCACATCCACCATCTGAGTGGTAGTTCGGGAGACATCTACACCACATCCCCCTCTGAGTGGTAGTGTGGGACACATCTACACCACATCCCCTCTGAGTGGTAGTGTGGGACACATCTACACCACATCCCCCCTCTGAGTGGTAGTGTGGGACACATCTACACCACATCCCCTCTGAGTGGTAGTGTGGGACACATATACACCACATCCCCCCTCTGAGTGGTAGTGTGGGACACATCTACACCACATCCCCTCTGAGTGGTAGTGTGGGACACATCTACACCACATCCCCCCTCTGAGTGGTAGTGTGGGACACATCTACACCACATCCCCTCTGAGTGGTAGTGTGGGACACATATACACCACATCCCCCCTCTGAGTGGTAGTGTGGGACACATCTACACCACATCCCCTCTGAGTGGTAGTGTGGGACACATCTACACCACATCCCCCCTCTGAGTGGTAGTGTGGGAGACATCTACACCACATCCCCTCTGAGTGGCAGTGTGGGAGACATCTACACCACATCCCCTCTGAGTGGTAGTGTGGGAGACATCTACACCACATCCACCATCTGAGTGGTAGTTCGGGAGACATCTACACCACATCCCCCTCTGAGTGGTAGTGTGGGACACATCTACACCACATCCCCTCTGAGTGGTAGTGTGGGACACATCTACACCACATCCCCCCTCTGAGTGGTAGTGTGGGACACATCTACACCACATCCCCCCTCTGAGTGGTAGTGTGGGACACATCTACACCACATCCCCTCTGAGTGGTAGTGTGGGACACATCTACACCACATCCCCCCTCTGAGTGGTAGTGTGGGACACATCTACACCACATCCCCCCTCTGAGTGGTAGTGTGGGAGACATCTACACCACATCCCCTCTGAGTGGTAGTGTGGGACACATCTACACCACACCCCCCCTCTGAGTGGTAGTGTGGGACACATCTACACCACATCCCCCACTGAGTGGTAGTGTGGGAGACATCAACACCACATCCCCCTCTGAGTGGTAGTGTGGGACACATCTACACCACATCCCCTCTGAGTGGTAGTGTGGGACACATCTACACCACATCCCCCCTCTGAGTGGTAGTGTGGGACACATCTACACCACATCCCCCCTCTGAGTGGTAGTGTGGGAGACATCTACACCACATCCCCTCTGAGTGGTAGTGTGGGACACATCTACATCACATCCCCCCTCTGAGTGGTAGTGTGGGACACATCTACACCACATCCCCTCTGAGTGGTAGTGTGGGACACATCTACACCACATCCCCCCTCTGAGTGGTAGTGTGGGACACATCTACAACACATCCCCTCTGAGTGGTAGTGTGGGACACATCTACACCACATCCCCCCTCTGAGTGGTAGTGTGGGACACATCTACACCACATCCCCCCTCTGAGTGGTAGTGTGGGACACATCTACACCACATCCCCCCTCTGAGTGGTAGTGTGGGACACATCTACACCACATCCCCCCTCTGAGTGGTAGTGTGGGAGACATCTACACCACAACCCATCTGAGTGGTAGTGTGGGACACATCTACACCACATCCCCCCTCTGAGTGGTAGTGTGGGACACATCTACACCACATCCCCTCTGAGTGGTAGTGTGGGACACATATACACCACATCCCCCCTCTGAGTGGTAGTGTGGGACACATCTACACCACATCCCCTCTGAGTGGTAGTGTGGGACACATCTACACCACATCCCCCCTCTGAGTGGTAGTGTGGGAGACATCTACACCACATCCCCTCTGAGTGGCAGTGTGGGAGACATCTACACCACATCCCCTCTGAGTGGTAGTGTGGGAGACATCTACACCACATCCACCATCTGAGTGGTAGTTCGGGAGACATCTACACCACATCCCCCTCTGAGTGGTAGTGTGGGACACATCTACACCACATCCCCTCTGAGTGGTAGTGTGGGACACATCTACACCACATCCCCCCTCTGAGTGGTAGTGTGGGACACATCTACACCACATCCCCCCTCTGAGTGGTAGTGTGGGACACATCTACACCACATCCCCTCTGAGTGGTAGTGTGGGACACATCTACACCACATCCCCCCTCTGAGTGGTAGTGTGGGACACATCTACACCACATCCCCCCTCTGAGTGGTAGTGTGGGAGACATCTACACCACATCCCCTCTGAGTGGTAGTGTGGGACACATCTACACCACATCCCCCCTCTGAGTGGTAGTGTGGGACACATCTACACCACATCCCCCACTGAGTGGTAGTGTGGGAGACATCAACACCACATCCCCCTCTGAGTGGTAGTGTGGGACACATCTACACCACATCCCCTCTGAGTGGTAGTGTGGGACACATCTACACCACATCCCCCCTCTGAGTGGTAGTGTGGGACACATCTACACCACATCCCCCCTCTGAGTGGTAGTGTGGGAGACATCTACACCACATCCCCTCTGAGTGGTAGTGTGGGACACATCTACATCACATCCCCCCTCTGAGTGGTAGTGTGGGACACATCTACACCACATCCCCTCTGAGTGGTAGTGTGGGACACATCTACACCACATCCCCCCTCTGAGTGGTAGTGTGGGACACATCTACAAAACATCCCCTCTGAGTGGTAGTGTGGGACACATCTACACCACATCCCCCCTCTGAGTGGTAGTGTGGGACACATCTACACCACATCCCCTCTGAGTGGTAGTGTAGGAGACATCTACACCACATCCCCCCCTCTGAGTGGTAGTGTGGGAGACATCTACACCACATCCCCCCTCTGAGTGGT
Source organism: Salmo salar (assembly GCF_965601325.2). NCBI lineage: Eukaryota > Metazoa > Chordata > Actinopteri > Salmoniformes > Salmonidae > Salmo > Salmo salar. The sequence continues at coordinate 80,438,320 of NC_138302.1, read as the reverse complement.
AGTGTAGGACACATCTACACCACATCCCCCCTCTGAGTGGTAGTGTGGGACACATCTACACCACATCCCCCCTATCAGTGGTAGTGTTGGAGACATCTACACCACATCCCCTCTGAGTGGTAGTGTGGGAGACATCTACACCACATCCCCTCTGAGTGGTAGTGTGGGACACATCTACACCACATCCCCCCTCTGAGTGGTAGTGTGGGACACATCTACACCACATCCCCCACTGAGTGGTAGTGTGGGAGACATCAACACCACATCCCCCTCTGAGTGGTAGTGTGGGACACATCTACACCACATCCCCTCTGAGTGGTAGTGTGGGACACATCTACACCACATCCCCCCTCTGAGTGGTAGTGTGGGACACATCTACACCACATCCCCCCTCTGAGTGGTAGTGTGGGAGACATCTACACCACATCCCCTCTGAGTGGTAGTGTGGGACACATCTACATCACATCCCCCCTCTGAGTGGTAGTGTGGGACACATCTACACCACATCCCCTCTGAGTGGTAGTGTGGGACACATCTACACCACATCCCCCCTCTGAGTGGTAGTGTGGGACACATCTACAAAACATCCCCTCTGAGTGGTAGTGTGGGACACATCTACACCACATCCCCCCTCTGAGTGGTAGTGTGGGACACATCTACACCACATCCCCTCTGAGTGGTAGTGTAGGAGACATCTACACCACATCCCCCCCTCTGAGTGGTAGTGTGGGAGACATCTACACCACATCCCCCCTCTGAGTGGTAGTGTAGGACACATCTACACCACATCCCCCCTCTGAGTGGTAGTGTGGGACACATCTACACCACATCCCCCCTATCAGTGGTAGTGTTGGAGACATCTACACCACATCCCCTCTGAGTGGTAGTGTAGCAGACATCTACACCACATCCCCCCTCTGAGTGGTAGTGTAGGAGACATCTGCACCACATCCCCCTCTGTGTGGTAGTGTGGGACACATCTAAACCACATCCCCCCTCTGAGTGGTAGTGTGGGACACATCTACACCACATCCCCCCTCTGAGTGGTAGTGTGGGAGACATCTACACCACATCCCCTCTGAGTGGTAGTGTGGGACACATCTACACCACATCCCCCCTCTCAGTGGTAGTGTGGGAGACATCTACACCACATCCCCTCTGAGTGGTAGTGTGGGACACATCTACACCACATCCCCCCTCTGAGTGGTAGTGTAGAAGACATCTACACCACATCCCCCCTCTGAGTGGTAGAGTGGGAGACATCTACACCACATCCCCTCTGAGTGGTAGTGTGGGAGACATCTACACCACATCCCCCCTCTGAGTGGTAGTGTACGAGACATCTACACCACATCCCCCCTCTGAGTGGTAGTGAAGGAGACATCTTCACCACATCCCCTCTGAGTGGTAGTGTAGGAGACATCTACACCACATCCCCTCTGAGTGTGTAGTGTAGGAGACATCTACACCACATCCCCCCTCTGAGTGGTAGTGTGGGAGACATCTACACCACATCCCCTCTGAGTTGTAGTGTGGGAGACATCTACACCACATCCCCTCTGAGTGGCAGTGTGGGAGACATCTACACCACATCCCCCCTCTGAGTGGTAGTGTGGGACACATCTACACCACATCCACCCTCTGAGTGGAAATGTGGGAGACATCTACACCACATCCCACTCTGAGTGGTAGTGTGGGACACATCTACACCACATCCCCTCTGAGTGGTAGTGTGGGACACATCTACACCACATCCCCCCTCTGAGTGGTAGTGTGGGACACATTTACACCACATCCCCCCTCTGAGTGGTAGTGTGGGACACATCTACACCACATCCCCTCTGAGTGGTAGTGTGGGACACATCTACACCACATCCCCCCTCTGAGTGGTAGTGTGGGACACATCTACACCACATCCCCTCTGAGTGGTAGTGTGGGACACATCTACACCACATCCCCTCTGAGTGGTAGTGTGGGACACATCTACACCACATCCCCCCTCTGAGTGGTAGTGTGGGACACATTTACACCACATCCCCCCTCTGAGTGGTAGTGTGGGACACATCTACACCACATCCCCTCTGAGTGGTAGTGTGGGACACATCTACACCACATCCCCCCTCTGATTGGTAGTGTGGGACACATCTACACCACATCCCCCCTCTGAGTGGTAGTGTGGGAGACATCTACACCACATCCCCTCTGAGTGGTAGTGTGGGACACATCTACACCACATCCCCCCTCTGAGTGGTAGTGTGGGACACATCTACACCACATCCCCTCTGAGTGGTAGTGTGGGACACATATACACCACATCCCCCCTCTGAGTGGTAGTGTGGGACACATCTACACCACATCCCCTCTGAGTGGTAGTGTAGGAGACATCTACACCACATCCCCTCTGAGTGGCAGTGTGGGAGACATCTACACCACATCCCCCCTCTGAGTGGTAGTGTGGGACACATCTACACCACATCCACCCTCTGAGTGGAAATGTGGGAGACATCTACACCACATCCCCCTCTGAGTGGTAGTGTGGGACACATCTACACCACATCCCCTCTGAGTGGTAGTGTGGGACACATCTACACCACATCCCCCCTCTGAGTGGTAGTGTGGGACACATTTACACCACATCCCCCCTCTGAGTGGTAGTGTGGGACACATCTACACCACATCCCCTCTGAGTGGTAGTGTGGGACACATCTACACCACATCCCCCCTCTGAGTGGTAGTGTGGGACACATCTACACCACATCCCCCCTCTGAGTGGTAGTGTGGGAGACATCTACACCACAACCCATCTGAGTGGTAGTGTGGGACACATCTACACCACATCCCCCCTCTGAGTGGTAGTGTGGGACACATCTACACCACATCCCCTCTGAGTGGTAGTGTGGGACACATATACACCACATCCCCCCTCTGAGTGGTAGTGTGGGACACATCTACACCACATCCCCTCTGAGTGGTAGTGTGGGACACATCTACACCACATCCCCCCTCTGAGTGGTAGTGTGGGAGACATCTACACCACATCCCCTCTGAGTGGCAGTGTGGGAGACATCTACACCACATCCCCTCTGAGTGGTAGTGTGGGAGACATCTACACCACATCCACCATCTGAGTGGTAGTTCGGGAGACATCTACACCACATCCCCCTCTGAGTGGTAGTGTGGGACACATCTACACCACATCCCCTCTGAGTGGTAGTGTGGGACACATCTACACCACATCCCCCCTCTGAGTGGTAGTGTGGGACACATCTACACCACATCCCCCCTCTGAGTGGTAGTGTGGGACACATCTACACCACATCCCCTCTGAGTGGTAGTGTGGGACACATCTACACCACATCCCCCCTCTGAGTGGTAGTGTGGGACACATCTACACCACATCCCCCCTCTGAGTGGTAGTGTGGGAGACATCTACACCACATCCCCTCTGAGTGGTAGTGTGGGACACATCTACACCACATCCCCCCTCTGAGTGGTAGTGTGGGACACATCTACACCACATCCCCCACTGAGTGGTAGTGTGGGAGACATCAACACCACATCCCCCTCTGAGTGGTAGTGTGGGACACATCTACACCACATCCCCTCTGAGTGGTAGTGTGGGACACATCTACACCACATCCCCCCTCTGAGTGGTAGTGTGGGACACATCTACACCACATCCCCCCTCTGAGTGGTAGTGTGGGAGACATCTACACCACATCCCCTCTGAGTGGTAGTGTGGGACACATCTACACCACATCCCCTCTGAGTGGTAGTGTGGGACACATCTACACCACATCCCCCCTCTGAGTGGTAGTGTGGGACACATCTACACCACATCCCCTCTGAGTGGTAGTGTGGGAGACATCAACACCACATCCCCCTCTGAGTGGTAGTGTGGGACACATCTACACCACATCCCCTCTGAGTGGTAGTGTGGGACACATCTACACCACATCCCCCCTCTGAGTGGTAGTGTGGGACACATCTACACCACATCCCCCCTCTGAGTGGTAGTGTGGGAGACATCTACACCACATCCCCTCTGAGTGGTAGTGTGGGACACATCTACACCACATCCCCTCTGAGTGGTAGTGTGGGACACATCTACACCACATCCCCCCTCTGAGTGGTAGTGTGGGACACATCTACAACACATCCCCTCTGAGTGGTAGTGTGGGACACATCTACACCACATCCCCCCTCTGAGTGGTAGTGTGGGACACATCTACACCACATCCCCTCTGAGTGGTAGTGTAGGAGACATCTACACCACATCCCCCCCTCTGAGTGGTAGTGTGGGAGACATCTACACCACATCCCCCCTCTGAGTGGTAGTGTAGGACACATCTACACCACATCCCCCCTCTGAGTGGTAGTGTGGGACACATCTACACCACATCCCCCCTCTGAGTGGTAGTGTGGGACACATCTACACCACATCCCCCCTCTGAGTGGTAGTGTGGGACACATCTACAACACATCCCCTCTGAGTGGTAGTGTGGGACACATCTACACCACATCCCCCCTCTGAGTGGTAGTGTGGGACACATCTACACCACATCCCCCCTCTGAGTGGTAGTGTGGGACACATCTACACCACATCCCCCCTCTGAGTGGTAGTGTGGGACACATCTACACCACATCCCCCCTCTGAGTGGTAGTGTGGGAGACATCTACACCACAACCCATCTGAGTGGTAGTGTGGGACACATCTACACCACATCCCCCCTCTGAGTGGTAGTGTGGGACACATCTACACCACATCCCCTCTGAGTGGTAGTGTGGGACACATATACACCACATCCCCCCTCTGAGTGGTAGTGTGGGACATATCTACACCACATCCCCTCTGAGTGGTAGTGTGGGACACATCTACACCACATCCCCCCTCTGAGTGGTAGTGTGGGAGACATCTACACCACATCCCCTCTGAGTGGCAGTGTGGGAGACATCTACACCACATCCCCTCTGAGTGGTAGTGTGGGAGACATCTACACCACATCCACCATCTGAGTGGTAGTTCGGGAGACATCTACACCACATCCCCCTCTGAGTGGTAGTGTGGGACACATCTACACCACATCCCCTCTGAGTGGTAGTGTGGGACACATCTACACCACATCCCCCCTCTGAGTGGTAGTGTGGGACACATCTACACCACATCCCCCCTCTGAGTGGTAGTGTGGGACACATCTACACCACATCCCCTCTGAGTGGTAGTGTGGGACACATCTACACCACATCCCCCCTCTGAGTGGTAGTGTGGGACACATCTACACCACATCCCCCCTCTGAGTGGTAGTGTGGGAGACATCTACACCACATCCCCTCTGAGTGGTAGTGTGGGACACATCTACACCACATCCCCCCTCTGAGTGGTAGTGTGGGACACATCTACACCACATCCCCCACTGAGTGGTAGTGTGGGAGACATCAACACCACATCCCCCTCTGAGTGGTAGTGTGGGACACATCTACACCACATCCCCTCTGAGTGGTAGTGTGGGACACATCTACACCACATCCCCCCTCTGAGTGGTAGTGTGGGACACATCTACACCACATCCCCCCTCTGAGTGGTAGTGTGGGAGACATCTACACCACATCCCCTCTGAGTGGTAGTGTGGGACACATCTACATCACATCCCCCCTCTGAGTGGTAGTGTGGGACACATCTACACCACATCCCCTCTGAGTGGTAGTGTGGGACACATCTACACCACATCCCCCCTCTGAGTGGTAGTGTGGGACACATCTACAAAACATCCCCTCTGAGTGGTAGTGTGGGACACATCTACACCACATCCCCCCTCTGAGTGGTAGTGTGGGACACATCTACACCACATCCCCTCTGAGTGGTAGTGTAGGAGACATCTACACCACATCCCCCCCTCTGAGTGGTAGTGTGGGAGACATCTACACCACATCCCCCCTCTGAGTGGTAGTGTAGGACACATCTACACCACATCCCCCCTCTGAGTGGTAGTGTGGGACACATCTACACCACATCCCCCCTATCAGTGGTAGTGTTGGAGACATCTACACCACATCCCCTCTGAGTGGTAGTGTAGCAGACATCTACACCACATCCCCCCTCTGAGTGGTAGTGTAGGAGACATCTGCACCACATCCCCCTCTGTGTGGTAGTGTGGGACACATCTAAACCACATCCCCCCTCTGAGTGGTAGTGTGGGACACATCTACACCACATCCCCCCTCTGAGTGGTAGTGTGGGAGACATCTACACCACATCCCCTCTGAGTGGTAGTGTGGGACACATCTACACCACATCCCCCCTCTCAGTGGTAGTGTGGGAGACATCTACACCACATCCCCTCTGAGTGGTAGTGTGGGACACATCTACACCACATCCCCCCTCTGAGTGGTAGTGTAGGAGACATCTACACCACATCCCCCCTCTGAGTGGTAGAGTGGGAGACATCTACACCACATCCCCTCTGAGTGGTAGTGTGGGAGACATCTACACCACATCCCCCCTCTGAGTGGTAGTGTACGAGACATCTACACCACATCCCCCCTCTGAGTGGTAGTGAAGGAGACATCTTCACCACATCCCCTCTGAGTGGTAGTGTAGGAGACATCTACACCACATCCCCTCTGAGTGTGTAGTGTAGGAGACATCTACACCACATCCCCCCTCTGAGTGGTAGTGTGGGAGACATCTACACCACATCCCCTCTGAGTTGTAGTGTGGGAGACATCTACACCACATCCCCTCTGAGTGGCAGTGTGGGAGACATCTACACCACATCCCCCCTCTGAGTGGTAGTGTGGGACACATCTACACCACATCCACCCTCTGAGTGGAAATGTGGGAGACATCTACACCACATCCCACTCTGAGTGGTAGTGTGGGACACATCTACACCACATCCCCTCTGAGTGGTAGTGTGGGACACATCTACACCACATCCCCCCTCTGAGTGGTAGTGTGGGACACATTTACACCACATCCCCCCTCTGAGTGGTAGTGTGGGACACATCTACACCACATCCCCTCTGAGTGGTAGTGTGGGACACATCTACACCACATCCCCCCTCTGAGTGGTAGTGTGGGACACATCTACACCACATCCCCTCTGAGTGGTAGTGTGGGACACATCTACACCACATCCCCTCTGAGTGGTAGTGTGGGACACATCTACACCACATCCCCCCTCTGAGTGGTAGTGTGGGACACATTTACACCACATCCCCCCTCTGAGTGGTAGTGTGGGACACATCTACACCACATCCCCTCTGAGTGGTAGTGTGGGACACATCTACACCACATCCCCCCTCTGATTGGTAGTGTGGGACACATCTACACCACATCCCCCCTCTGAGTGGTAGTGTGGGAGACATCTACACCACATCCCCTCTGAGTGGTAGTGTGGGACACATCTACACCACATCCCCCCTCTGAGTGGTAGTGTGGGACACATCTACACCACATCCCCTCTGAGTGGTAGTGTGGGACACATATACACCACATCCCCCCTCTGAGTGGTAGTGTGGGACACATCTACACCACATCCCCTCTGAGTGGTAGTGTAGGAGACATCTACACCACATCCCCTCTGAGTGGCAGTGTGGGAGACATCTACACCACATCCCCCCTCTGAGTGGTAGTGTGGGACACATCTACACCACATCCACCCTCTGAGTGGAAATGTGGGAGACATCTACACCACATCCCCCTCTGAGTGGTAGTGTGGGACACATCTACACCACATCCCCTCTGAGTGGTAGTGTGGGACACATCTACACCACATCCCCCCTCTGAGTGGTAGTGTGGGACACATTTACACCACATCCCCCCTCTGAGTGGTAGTGTGGGACACATCTACACCACATCCCCTCTGAGTGGTAGTGTGGGACACATCTACACCACATCCCCCCTCTGAGTGGTAGTGTGGGACACATCTACACCACATCCCCCCTCTGAGTGGTAGTGTGGGAGACATCTACACCACAACCCATCTGAGTGGTAGTGTGGGACACATCTACACCACATCCCCCCTCTGAGTGGTAGTGTGGGACACATCTACACCACATCCCCTCTGAGTGGTAGTGTGGGACACATATACACCACATCCCCCCTCTGAGTGGTAGTGTGGGACACATCTACACCACATCCCCTCTGAGTGGTAGTGTGGGACACATCTACACCACATCCCCCCTCTGAGTGGTAGTGTGGGAGACATCTACACCACATCCCCTCTGAGTGGCAGTGTGGGAGACATCTACACCACATCCCCTCTGAGTGGTAGTGTGGGAGACATCTACACCACATCCACCATCTGAGTGGTAGTTCGGGAGACATCTACACCACATCCCCCTCTGAGTGGTAGTGTGGGACACATCTACACCACATCCCCTCTGAGTGGTAGTGTGGGACACATCTACACCACATCCCCCCTCTGAGTGGTAGTGTGGGACACATCTACACCACATCCCCCCTCTGAGTGGTAGTGTGGGACACATCTACACCACATCCCCTCTGAGTGGTAGTGTGGGACACATCTACACCACATCCCCCCTCTGAGTGGTAGTGTGGGACACATCTACACCACATCCCCCCTCTGAGTGGTAGTGTGGGAGACATCTACACCACATCCCCTCTGAGTGGTAGTGTGGGACACATCTACACCACATCCCCCCTCTGAGTGGTAGTGTGGGACACATCTACACCACATCCCCCACTGAGTGGTAGTGTGGGAGACATCAACACCACATCCCCCTCTGAGTGGTAGTGTGGGACACATCTACACCACATCCCCTCTGAGTGGTAGTGTGGGACACATCTACACCACATCCCCCCTCTGAGTGGTAGTGTGGGACACATCTACACCACATCCCCCCTCTGAGTGGTAGTGTGGGAGACATCTACACCACATCCCCTCTGAGTGGTTTTGTGGGACACATCTACACCACATCCCCTCTGAGTGGTAGTGTGGGACACATCTACACCACATCCCCCCTCTGAGTGGTAGTGTGGGACACATCTACAACACATCCCCTCTGAGTGGTAGTGTGGGACACATCTACACCACATCCCCCCTCTGAGTGGTAGTGTGGGACACATCTACACCACATCCCCTCTGAGTGGTAGTGTAGGAGACATCTACACCACATCCCCCCCTCTGAGTGGTAGTGTGGGAGACATCTACACCACATCCCCCCTCTGAGTGGTAGTGTAGGACACATCTACACCACATCCCCCCTCTGAGTGGTAGTGTGGGACACATCTACACCACATCCCCCCTATCAGTGGTAGTGTTGGAGACATCTACACCACATCCCCTCTGAGTGGTAGTGTAGCAGACATCTACACCACATCCCCCCTCTGAGTGGTAGTGTAGGAGACATCTGCACCACATCCCCCTCTGTGTGGTAGTGTGGGACACATCTAAACCACATCCCCCCTCTGAGTGGTAGTGTGGGACACATCTACACCACATCCCCCCTCTGAGTGGTAGTGTGGGAGACATCTACACCACATCCCCTCTGAGTGGTAGTGTGGGACACATCTACACCACATCCCCCCTCTCAGTGGTAGTGTGGGAGACATCTACACCACATCCCCTCTGAGTGGTAGTGTGGGACACATCTACACCACATCCCCCCTCTGAGTGGTAGTGTAGGAGACATCTACACCACATCCCCCCTCTGAGTGGTAGAGTGGGAGACATCTACACCACATCCCCTCTGAGTTGTAGTGTGGGACACATCTACACCACATCCCCTCTGAGTGGCAGTGTGGGAGACATCTACACCACATCCCCTCTGAGTGGTAGTGTGGGAGACATCTACACCACATCCCCCCTCTGAGTGGTAGTGTACGAGACATCTACACCACATCCCCCCTCTGAGTGGTAGTGAAGGAGACATCTTCACCACATCCCCTCTGAGTGGTAGTGTAGGAGACATCTACACCACATCCCCTCTGAGTGTGTAGTGTAGGAGACATCTACACCACATCCCCCCTCTGAGTGGTAGTGTGGGAGACATCTACACCACATCCCCTCTGAGTTGTAGTGTGGGAGACATCTACACCACATCCCCTCTGAGTGGCAGTGTGGGAGACATCTACACCACATCCCCCCTCTGAGTGGTAGTGTGGGACACATCTACACCACATCCACCCTCTGAGTGGAAATGTGGGAGACATCTACACCACATCCCACTCTGAGTGGTAGTGTGGGACACATCTACACCACATCCCCTCTGAGTGGTAGTGTGGGACACATCTACACCACATCCCCCCTCTGAGTGGTAGTGTGGGACACATTTACACCACATCCCCCCTCTGAGTGGTAGTGTGGGACACATCTACACCACATCCCCTCTGAGTGGTAGTGTGGGACACATCTACACCACATCCTCCCTCTGAGTGGTAGTGTGGGACACATCTACACCACATCCCCTCTGAGTGGTAGTGTGGGACACATCTACACCACATCCCCTCTGAGTGGTAGTGTGGGACACATCTACACCACATCCCCCCTCTGAGTGGTAGTGTGGGACACATTTACACCACATCCCCCCTCTGAGTGGTAGTGTGGGACACATCTACACCACATCCCCTCTGAGTGGTAGTGTGGGACACATCTACACCACATCCCCCCTCTGAGTGGTAGTGTGGGACACATCTACACCACATCCCCCCTCTGAGTGGTAGTGTGGGAGACATCTACACCACATCCCCTCTGAGTGGTAGTGTGGGACACATCTACACCACATCCCCCCTCTGAGTGGTAGTGTGGGACACATCTACACCACATCCCCTCTGAGTGGTAGTGTGGGACACATATACACCACATCCCCCCTCTGAGTGGTAGTGTGGGACACATCTACACCACATCCCCTCTGAGTGGTAGTGTAGGAGACATCTACACCACATCCCCTCTGAGTGGCAGTGTGGGAGACATCTACACCACATCCCCCCTCTGAGTGGTAGTGTGGGACACATCTACACCACATCCACCCTCTGAGTGGAAATGTGGGAGACATCTACACCACATCCCCCTCTGAGTGGTAGTGTGGGACACATCTACACCACATCCCCTCTGAGTGGTAGTGTGGGACACATCTACACCACATCCCCCCTCTGAGTGGTAGTGTGGGACACATTTACACCACATCCCCCCTCTGAGTGGTAGTGTGGGACACATCTACACCACATCCCCTCTGAGTGGTAGTGTGGGACACATCTACACCACATCCCCCCTCTGAGTGGTAGTGTGGGACACATCTACACCACATCCCCCCTCTGAGTGGTAGTGTGGGAGACATCTACACCACAACCCATCTGAGTGGTAGTGTGGGACACATCTACACCACATCCCCCCTCTGAGTGGTAGTGTGGGACACATCTACACCACATCCCCTCTGAGTGGTAGTGTGGGACACATATACACCACATCCCCCCTCTGAGTGGTAGTGTGGGACACATCTACACCACATCCCCTCTGAGTGGTAGTGTGGGACACATCTACACCACATCCCCCCTCTGAGTGGTAGTGTGGGAGACATCTACACCACATCCCCTCTGAGTGGCAGTGTGGGAGACATCTACACCACATCCCCTCTGAGTGGTAGTGTGGGAGACAGCTACACCACATCCACCATCTGAGTGGTAGTTCGGGAGACATCTACACCACATCCCCCTCTGAGTGGTAGTGTGGGACACATCTACACCACATCCCCTCTGAGTGGTAGTGTGGGACACATCTACACCACATCCCCCCTCTGAGTGGTAGTGTGGGACACATCTACACCACATCCCCTCTGAGTGGTAGTGTGGGACACATATACACCACATCCCCCCTCTGAGTGGTAGTGTGGGACACATCTACACCACATCCCCTCTGAGTGGTAGTGTGGGACACATCTACACCACATCCCCCCTCTGAGTGGTAGTGTGGGACACATCTACACCACATCCCCTCTGAGTGGTAGTGTGGGACACATATACACCACATCCCCCCTCTGAGTGGTAGTGTGGGACACATCTACACCACATCCCCTCTGAGTGGTAGTGTGGGACACATCTACACCACATCCCCCCTCTGAGTGGTAGTGTGGGAGACATCTACACCACATCCCCTCTGAGTGGCAGTGTGGGAGACATCTACACCACATCCCCTCTGAGTGGTAGTGTGGGAGACATCTACACCACATCCACCATCTGAGTGGTAGTTCGGGAGACATCTACACCACATCCCCCTCTGAGTGGTAGTGTGGGACACATCTACACCACATCCCCTCTGAGTGGTAGTGTGGGACACATCTACACCACATCCCCCCTCTGAGTGGTAGTGTGGGACACATCTACACCACATCCCCCCTCTGAGTGGTAGTGTGGGACACATCTACACCACATCCCCTCTGAGTGGTAGTGTGGGACACATCTACACCACATCCCCCCTCTGAGTGGTAGTGTGGGACACATCTACACCACATCCCCCCTCTGAGTGGTAGTGTGGGAGACATCTACACCACATCCCCTCTGAGTGGTAGTGTGGGACACATCTACACCACATCCCCCCTCTGAGTGGTAGTGTGGGACACATCTACACCACATCCCCCACTGAGTGGTAGTGTGGGAGACATCAACACCACATCCCCCTCTGAGTGGTAGTGTGGGACACATCTACACCACATCCCCTCTGAGTGGTAGTGTGGGACACATCTACACCACATCCCCCCTCTGAGTGGTAGTGTGGGACACATCTACACCACATCCCCCCTCTGAGTGGTAGTGTGGGAGACATCTACACCACATCCCCTCTGAGTGGTAGTGTGGGACACATCTACATCACATCCCCCCTCTGAGTGGTAGTGTGGGACACATCTACACCACATCCCCTCTGAGTGGTAGTGTGGGACACATCTACACCACATCCCCCCTCTGAGTGGTAGTGTGGGACACATCTACAACACATCCCCTCTGAGTGGTAGTGTGGGACACATCTACACCACATCCCCCCTCTGAGTGGTAGTGTGGGACACATCTACACCACATCCCCCCTCTGAGTGGTAGTGTGGGACACATCTACACCACATCCCCCCTCTGAGTGGTAGTGTGGGACACATCTACACCACATCCCCCCTCTGAGTGGTAGTGTGGGAGACATCTACACCACAACCCATCTGAGTGGTAGTGTGGGACACATCTACACCACATCCCCCCTCTGAGTGGTAGTGTGGGACACATCTACACCACATCCCCTCTGAGTGGTAGTGTGGGACACATATACACCACATCCCCCCTCTGAGTGGTAGTGTGGGACACATCTACACCACATCCCCTCTGAGTGGTAGTGTGGGACACATCTACACCACATCCCCCCTCTGAGTGGTAGTGTGGGAGACATCTACACCACATCCCCTCTGAGTGGCAGTGTGGGAGACATCTACACCACATCCCCTCTGAGTGGTAGTGTGGGAGACATCTACACCACATCCACCATCTGAGTGGTAGTTCGGGAGACATCTACACCACATCCCCCTCTGAGTGGTAGTGTGGGACACATCTACACCACATCCCCTCTGAGTGGTAGTGTGGGACACATCTACACCACATCCCCCCTCTGAGTGGTAGTGTGGGACACATCTACACCACATCCCCCCTCTGAGTGGTAGTGTGGGACACATCTACACCACATCCCCTCTGAGTGGTAGTGTGGGACACATCTACACCACATCCCCCCTCTGAGTGGTAGTGTGGGACACATCTACACCACATCCCCCCTCTGAGTGGTAGTGTGGGAGACATCTACACCACATCCCCTCTGAGTGGTAGTGTGGGACACATCTACACCACATCCCCCCTCTGAGTGGTAGTGTGGGACACATCTACACCACATCCCCCACTGAGTGGTAGTGTGGGAGACATCAACACCACATCCCCCTCTGAGTGGTAGTGTGGGACACATCTACACCACATCCCCTCTGAGTGGTAGTGTGGGACACATCTACACCACATCCCCCCTCTGAGTGGTAGTGTGGGACACATCTACACCACATCCCCCCTCTGAGTGGTAGTGTGGGAGACATCTACACCACATCCCCTCTGAGTGGTAGTGTGGGACACATCTACATCACATCCCCCCTCTGAGTGGTAGTGTGGGACACATCTACACCACATCCCCTCTGAGTGGTAGTGTGGGACACATCTACACCACATCCCCCCTCTGAGTGGTAGTGTGGGACACATCTACAACACATCCCCTCTGAGTGGTAGTGTGGGACACATCTACACCACATCCCCCCTCTGAGTGGTAGTGTGGGACACATCTACACCACATCCCCTCTGAGTGGTAGTGTAGGAGACATCTACACCACATCCCCCCCTCTGAGTGGTAGTGTGGGAGACATCTACACCACATCCCCCCTCTGAGTGGTAGTGTAGGACACATCTACACCACATCCCCCCTCTGAGTGGTAGTGTGGGACACATCTACACCACATCCCCCCTATCAGTGGTAGTGTTGGAGACATCTACACCACATCCCCTCTGAGTTTTAGTGTAGCAGACATCTACACCACATCCCCCCTCTGAGTGGTAGTGTAGGAGACATCTGCACCACATCCCCCTCTGTGTGGTAGTGTGGGACACATCTAAACCACATCCCCCCTCTGAGTGGTAGTGTGGGACACATCTACACCACATCCCCCCTCTGAGTGGTAGTGTGGGAGACATCTACACCACATCCCCTCTGAGTGGTAGTGTGGGACACATCTACACCACATCCCCCCTCTCAGTGGTAGTGTGGGAGACATCTACACCACATCCCCTCTGAGTGGTAGTGTGGGACACATCTAGACCACATCCCCCCTCTGAGTGGTAGTGTAGGAGACATCTACACCACATCCCCCCTCTGAGTGGTAGAGTGGGAGACATCTACACCACATCCCCTCTGAGTTGTAGTGTGGGACACATCTACACCACATCCCCTCTGAGTGGCAGTGTGGGAGACATCTACACCACATCCCCTCTGAGTGGTAGTGTGGGAGACATCTACACCACATCCCCCCTCTGAGTGGTAGTGTACGAGACATCTACACCACATCCCCCCTCTGAGTGGTAGTGAAGGAGACATCTTCACCACATCCCCTCTGAGTGGTAGTGTAGGAGACATCTACACCACATCCCCTCTGAGTGTGTAGTGTAGGAGACATCTACACCACATCCCCCCTCTGAGTGGTAGTGTGGGAGACATCTACACCACATCCCCTCTGAGTTGTAGTGTGGGAGACATCTACACCACATCCCCTCTGAGTGGCAGTGTGGGAGACATCTACACCACATCCCCCCTCTGAGTGGTAGTGTGGGACACATCTACACCACATCCACCCTCTGAGTGGAAATGTGGGAGACATCTACACCACATCCCACTCTGAGTGGTAGTGTGGGACACATCTACACCACATCCCCTCTGAGTGGTAGTGTGGGACACATCTACACCACATCCCCCCTCTGAGTGGTAGTGTGGGACACATTTACACCACATCCCCCCTCTGAGTGGTAGTGTGGGACACATCTACACCACATCCCCTCTGAGTGGTAGTGTGGGACACATCTACACCACATCCCCCCTCTGAGTGGTAGTGTGGGACACATCTACACCACATCCCCTCTGAGTGGTAGTGTGGGACACATCTACACCACATCCCCTCTGAGTGGTAGTGTGGGACACATCTACACCACATCCCCCCTCTGAGTGGTAGTGTGGGACACATTTACACCACATCCCCCCTCTGAGTGGTAGTGTGGGACACATCTACACCACATCCCCTCTGAGTGGTAGTGTGGGACACATCTACACCACATCCCCCCTCTGAGTGGTAGTGTGGGACACATCTACACCACATCCCCCCTCTGAGTGGTAGTGTGGGAGACATCTACACCACATCCCCTCTGAGTGGTAGTGTGGGACACATCTACACCACATCCCCCCTCTGAGTGGTAGTGTGGGACACATCTACACCACATCCCCTCTGAGTGGTAGTGTGGGACACATATACACCACATCCCCCCTGTGAGTGGTAGTGTGGGACACATCTACACCACATCCCCTCTGAGTGGTAGTGTAGGAGACATCTACACCACATCCCCTCTGAGTGGCAGTGTGGGAGACATCTACACCACATCCCCCCTCTGAGTGGTAGTGTGGGACACATCTACACCACATCCACCCTCTGAGTGGAAATGTGGGAGACATCTACACCACATCCCCCTCTGAGTGGTAGTGTGGGACACATCTACACCACATCCCCTCTGAGTGGTAGTGTGGGACACATCTACACCACATCCCCCCTCTGAGTGGTAGTGTGGGACACATTTACACCACATCCCCCCTCTGAGTGGTAGTGTGGGACACATCTACACCACATCCCCTCTGAGTGGTAGTGTGGGACACATCTACACCACATCCCCCCTCTGAGTGGTAGTGTGGGACACATCTACACCACATCCCCCCTCTGAGTGGTAGTGTGGGAGACATCTACACCACAACCCATCTGAGTGGTAGTGTGGGACACATCTACACCACATCCCCCCTCTGAGTGGTAGTGTGGGACACATCTACACCACATCCCCTCTGAGTGGTAGTGTGGGACACATATACACCACATCCCCCCTCTGAGTGGTAGTGTGGGAAACATCTACACCACATCCCCTCTGAGTGGTAGTGTGGGACACATCTACACCACATCCCACCTCTGAGTGGTAGTGTGGGAGACATCTACACCACATCCCCTCTGAGTGGCAGTGTGGGAGACATCTACACCACATCCCCTCTGAGTGGTAGTGTGGGAGACATCTACACCACATCCACCATCTGAGTGGTAGTTCGGGAGACATCTACACCACATCCCCCTCTGAGTGGTAGTGTGGGACACATCTACACCACATCCCCTCTGAGTGGTAGTGTGGGACACATCTACACCACATCCCCCCTCTGAGTGGTAGTGTGGGACACATCTACACCACATCCCCCCTCTGAGTGGTAGTGTGGGACACATCTACACCACATCCCCTCTGAGTGGTAGTGTGGGACACATCTACACCACATCCCCCCTCTGAGTGGTAGTGTGGGACACATCTACACCACATCCCCCCTCTGAGTGGTAGTGTGGGAGACATCTACACCACATCCCCTCTGAGTGGTAGTGTGGGACACATCTACACCACATCCCCCCTCTGAGTGGTAGTGTGGGACACATCTACACCACATCCCCCACTGAGTGGTAGTGTGGGAGACATCAACACCACATCCCCCTCTGAGTGGTAGTGTGGGACACATCTACACCACATCCCCTCTGAGTGGTAGTGTGGGACACATCTACACCACATCCCCCCTCTGAGTGGTAGTGTGGGACACATCTACACCACATCCCCCCTCTGAGTGGTAGTGTGGGAGACATCTACACCACATCCCCTCTGAGTGGTAGTGTGGGACACATCTACATCACATCCCCCCTCTGAGTGGTAGTGTGGGACACATCTACACCACATCCCCTCTGAGTGGTAGTGTGGGACACATCTACACCACATCCCCCCTCTGAGTGGTAGTGTGGGACACATCTACAACACATCCCCTCTGAGTGGTAGTGTGGGACACATCTACACCACATCCCCCCTCTGAGTGGTAGTGTGGGAGACATCTACACCACATCCCCTCTGAGTGGTAGTGTAGGAGACATCTACACCACATCCCCCCCTCTGAGTGGTAGTGTGGGAGACATCTACACCACATCCCCCCTCTGAGTGGTAGTGTAGGACACATCTACACCACATCCCCCCTCTGAGTGGTAGTGTGGGACACATCTACACCACATCCCCCCTATCAGTGGTAGTGTTGGAGACATCTACACCACATCCCCTCTGAGTGGTAGTGTAGCAGACATCTACACCACATCCCCCCTCTGAGTGGTAGTGTAGGAGACATCTGCACCACATCCCCCTCTGTGTGGTAGTGTGGGACACATCTAAACCACATCCCCCCTCTGAGTGGTAGTGTGGGACACATCTACACCACATCCCCCCTCTGAGTGGTAGTGTGGGAGACATATACACCACATCCCCTCTGAGTGGTAGTGTGGGACACATCTACACCACATCCCCCCTCTCAGTGGTAGTGTGGGAGACATCTACACCACATCCCCTCTGAGTGGTAGTGTGGGACACATCTACACCACATCCCCCCTCTGAGTGGTAGTGTAGGAGACATCTACACCACATCCCCCCTCTGAGTGGTAGAGTGGGAGACATCTACACCACATCCCCTCTGAGTTGTAGTGTGGGACACATCTACACCACATCCCCTCTGAGTGGCAGTGTGGGAGACATCTACACCACATCCCCTCTGAGTGGTAGTGTGGGAGACATCTACACCACATCCCCTCTGAGTGGCAGTGTGGGAGACATCTACACCACATCCCCTCTGAGTTTCAGTGTGGGAGAAATCTACACCACATCCCCTCTGAGTGGTAGTGTGGGAGACATCTACACCACATCCCCTCTGAGTGGCAGTGTGGGAGACATCTACACCACATCCCCTCTGAGTGGTAGTGTGGGAGACATCTACACCACATCCACCATCTGAGTGGTAGTTTGGGAGACATCTACACCACATCCCCCTCTGAGTGGTAGTGTGGGACACATCTACACCACATCACCCCTATCAGTGGTAGTGTTGGAGACATCTACACCACATCCCCTCTGAGTGGTAGTGTAGGAGACATCTACACCACATCCCCCCTCTGAGTGGTAGTGTAGGAGACATCTGCACCACATCCCCCTCTGTGTGGTAGTGTGGGACACATCTACACCACATCCCCCCTCTGAGTTGTAGTGTAGGAGACATCTACACCACATCCCCTCTGAGTGGTAGTGTAGGAGACATCTACACCACATCCCCCTCTGAGTGGTAGTGTAGGAGACATCTACACCACATCCCCCTCTGAGTGGTAGTGTAGGAGACATCTACACCACATCCCCCCTCTGAGTGGTAGTGTGGGACACATCTACACCACATCCCCTCTGAGTGATAGTGTGGGACACATCTACACCACATCCCCCCTCTGAGTGGTAGTGTGGGAGACATCTACACCACATCCCCCTCTGAGTGGTAGTGTGGGACACATCTACACCCCATCCCCTCTGAGTGGTAGTGTGGGACACATCTACACCACATCCCCTCTGAGTGGTAGTGTAGGAGACATCTACACCACATCCCGTCTGAGTGGTAGTGTAGGAGACATCTACACCACATCCCCTCTGAGTGGTAGTGTGGGACACATCTACACCACATCCCCTCTGAGTGGTAGTGTGGGAGACATCTACACCACATCCCCCCTCTGAGTGGTAGTGTACGAGACATCCACACCACATCCCCCCTCTGAGTGGTAGTGTAGGAGACATCTACACCACATCCCCTCTGAGTGGTAGTGTAGGAGACATCTACACCACATCCCCTCTGAGTGGTAGTGTAGGAGATATCTACACCACATCCCCCCTCTGAGTGGTAGTGTAGGAGACATCTACACCACATCCCCTCTGAGTTGTAGTGTGGGAGACATCTACACCACATCCCCTCTGAGTGGTAGTGTGGGAGACATCTACACCACATCCCCTCTGAGTGGCAGTGTGGGAGACATCTACACCACATCCCCTCTGAGTGGTAGTGTGGGAGACATCTACACCACATCCCCCCTCTGAGTGGTAGTGTGGGAGACATCTACACCACATCCCCCACTGAGTGGTAGTGTGGGAGACATCTAAACCACATCCCCCCTCTGAGTGGTAGTGTGGGACACATCTACACCACATCCCCCCTCTGAGTGGTAGTGTGGGACACATCTACACCACATCCCCCCTCTGAGTGGTAGTGTGGGACACATCTACACCACATCCCCTCTGAGTGGTAGTGTGGGACACATCTACACCACATCCCCCCTGTGAGTGGTAGTGTGGGACACATCTACACCACATCCCCCCTCTGAGTGGTAGTGTGGGAGACATCTACACCACATCCCCTCTGAGTGGTAGTGTGGGACACATCTACACCACATCACCCCTATGAGTGGTAGTGTGGGACACATCTACACCACATCCCCTCTGACTGGTAGTGTGGGACACATCAACACCACATCCCCCCTCTGAGTGGTAGTGTGGGAGACATCTACACCACATCCCCTCTGAGTGGTAGTGTGGGACACATCTACACCACATCCCCTCTCTGAGTGGTAGTGTGGGAGACATCTACACAACATCCCCCCTCTGAGTGGTAGTGTGGGACACATCTACACCACATCCCTCCTCTGAGTGGTAGTGTGGGACACATCTACACCACATCCCCTCTGAGTGGTAGTGTGGGACAAATCTACACCACATCCCCCCTCTGAGTGGTAGTGTGGGACACATCTACACCACATCCCCCCTCTGAGTGGTAGTGTGGGAGACATCTACACCACATCCCCTCTGAGTGGTAGTGTGGGACACATCTACACCACATCTCCTCTGAGTGGTAGTGTGGGAGACATCTACACCACATCCCCCCTCTGTGTGGTAGTGTGGGACACATCTACACCACATCCCCTCTGAGTGGTAGTGTGGGAGACATCTACACCACATCCCCCCTCTGAGTGGTAGTGTGGGAGACATCTACACCACATCCCCCCTCTGAGTGGTAGTGTAGGAGACATCTACACCACATCCCCTCTGAGTGGTTGTGTGGGACACATCTACACCACATCCCCCCTCTGAGTGGTAGTGTGGGACACATCTACACCACATCCCCCCTCTGAGTGGTAGTGTGGGACACATCTACACCACATCCCCCCTCTGAGTGGTAGTGTGGGACACATCTACACCACATCCCTCCTCTGACTGGTAGTGCGGGACACATCTACACCACATCCCCCCTCTGAGTGGTACTGAGGGAGACATCTATACCACATCGCCCCTCTGAGTGGTAGTGTGGGAGACATCTACACCACATCCCCCCTCTGAGTGGTAGTGTGGGACACATCTACACCACATCCCCTCTGAGTGGTAGTGTGGGAGACATCTACACCACATCCCCCCTCTGAGTGGTAGTGTACGAGACATCCACACCACATCCCCCCTCTGAGTGGTAGTGTAGGAGACATCTACACCACATCCCCTCTGAGTGGTAGTGTAGGAGACATCTACACCACATCACCTCTTAGTGGTAGGGTAGGAGATATCTACACCACATCCCCCCTCTGAGTGGTAGTGTGGGAGACATCTACACCACATCCCCTCTGAGTTGTAGTGTGGGAGATATCTACACCACATCCCCTCTGAGTGGTAGTGTGGGACACATCTACACAACATCCCCCCTCTGAGTGGTAGTGTGGGACACATCTATACCACATCCCCTCTGAGTGGTAGTGTAGGAGACATCTACACCACATCCCCCCCTCTGAATGGCAGTGTGGGAGACATCTACACCACATCCCCCCTCTGAGTGATAGTGTGGGACACATCTACACCACATCCCCCCTCTGAGTGGTAGTGTGGGACACATCTACACCACTTCCCCCCTATCAGTGGTAGTGTGGGAGACATCTACACCACATCCCCTCTGAGTGGTAGTGTAGGAGACATCTACACCACATCCCCCCTCTGAGTGGTAGTGTAGGAGACATCTACACCACATCCCCCTCTGTGTGGTAGTGTGGGACACATCTACACCACATCCCCCCTCTGAGTGGTAGTGTAGGAGACATCTACACCACATCCCCTCTGAGTGGTAGTATAGGAGACATCTACACCACATCCCCCTCTGAGTGGTAGTGTAGGAGACATCTACACCACATCCCCCTCTGATTGGTAGTGTGGGAGATATCTACACCACATCCCCTCTGAGTGGTAGTGTGGGACACATCTACACAACATCCCCCCTCTGAGTGGTAGTGTGGGACACATCTACACCACATCCCCTCTGAGTGGTAGTGTAGGAGACATCTACACCACATCCCCCCCTCTGAATGGCAGTGTGGGAGACATCTACACCACATCCCCCCTCTGAGTGATAGTGTGGGACACATCTACACCACATCCCCCCTCTGAGTGGTAGTGTGGGACACATCTACACCACTTCCCCCCTATCAGTGGTAGTGTGGGAGACATCTACACCACATCCCCTCTGAGTGGTAGTGTAGGAGACATCTACACCACATCCCCCCTCTGAGTGGTAGTGTAGGAGACATCTACACCACATCCCCCTCTGTGTGGTAGTGTGGGACACATCTACACCACATCCCCCCTCTGAGTGGTAGTGTAGGAGACATCTACACCACATCCCCTCTGAGTGGTAGTATAGGAGACATCTACACCACATCCCCCTCTGATTGGTAGTGTAGGAGACATCTACACCACATCCCCCTCTGATTGGTAGTGTAGGAGACATCTACACCACATCCCCCCTCTGAGTGGTAGTGTAGGACACATCTACACCACATCCCCTCTGAGTGGTAGTTTGGGACACATCTACACCACATCCCCCCTCTGAGGTGTAGTGTGGGAGACATCTACACCACATCCCCCCACTGAGTGGTAGTGTGGGACACATCTACACCACATCCCCTCTGAATGGTAGTGTGGGACACATCTACACCACATCCCCTCTGAGTGGTAGTGTGGGACAAATCTACACCACATCCCCCCTCTGAGTGGTAGTGTGGGACACATCTACACCACATCCCCCCTCTGAGTGGTAGTGTGGGAGACATCTACACCACATCCCCTCTGAGTGGTAGTGTGGGACACATCTACACCACATCTCCTCTGAGTGGTAGTGTGGGAGACATCTACACCACATCCCCCCTCTGTGTGGTAGTGTGGGACACATCTACACCACATCCCCTCTGAGTGGTAGTGTGGGAGACATCTACACCACATCCCCCCTCTGAGTGGTAGTGTGGGAGACATCTACACCACATCCCCCCTCTGAGTGGTAGTGTAGGAGACATCTACACCACATCCCCTCTGAGTGGTTGTGTGGGACACATCTACACCACATCCCCCCTCTGAGTGGTAGTGTGGGACACATCTACACCACATCCCCCCTCTGAGTGGTAGTGTGGGACACATCTACACCACATCCCCCCTCTGAGTGGTAGTGTGGGACACATCTACACCACATCCCTCCTCTGACTGGTAGTGCGGGACACATCTACACCACATCCCCCCTCTGAGTGGTACTGAGGGAGACATCTATACCACATCGCCCCTCTGAGTGGTAGTGTGGGAGACATCTACACCACATCCCCCCTCTGAGTGGTAGTGTGGGACACATCTACACCACATCCCCTCTGAGTGGTAGTGTGGGAGACATCTACACCACATCCCCCCTCTGAGTGGTAGTGTACGAGACATCCACACCACATCCCCCCTCTGAGTGGTAGTGTAGGAGACATCTACACCACATCCCCTCTGAGTGGTAGTGTAGGAGACATCTACACCACATCAACTCTGAGTGGTAGGGTAGGAGATATCTACACCACATCCCCCCTCTGAGTGGTAGTGTGGGAGACATCTACACCACATCCCCTCTGAGTTGTAGTGTGGGAGATATCTACACCACATCCCCTCTGAGTGGTAGTGTGGGACACATCTACACAACATCCCCCCTCTGAGTGGTAGTGTGGGACACATCTATACCACATCCCCTCTGAGTGGTAGTGTAGGAGACATCTACACCACATCCCCCCCTCTGAATGGCAGTGTGGGAGACATCTACACCACATCCCCCCTCTGAGTGATAGTGTGGGACACATCTACACCACATCCCCCCTCTGAGTGGTAGTGTGGGACACATCTACACCACTTCCCCCCTATCAGTGGTAGTGTGGGAGACATCTACACCACATCCCCTCTGAGTGGTAGTGTAGGAGACATCTACACCACATCCCCCCTCTGAGTGGTAGTGTAGGAGACATCTACACCACATCCCCCTCTGTGTGGTAGTGTGGGACACATCTACACCACATCCCCCCTCTGAGTGGTAGTGTAGGAGACATCTACACCACATCCCCTCTGAGTGGTAGTATAGGAGACATCTACACCACATCCCCCTCTGAGTGGTAGTGTAGGAGACATCTACACCACATCCCCCTCTGATTGGTAGTGTGGGAGATATCTACACCACATCCCCTCTGAGTGGTAGTGTGGGACACATCTACACAACATCCCCCCTCTGAGTGGTAGTGTGGGACACATCTACACCACATCCCCTCTGAGTGGTAGTGTAGGAGACATCTACACCACATCCCCCCCTCTGAATGGCAGTGTGGGAGACATCTACACCACATCCCCCCTCTGAGTGATAGTGTGGGACACATCTACACCACATCCCCCCTCTGAGTGGTAGTGTAGGAGACATCTACACCACATCCCCTCTGAGTGGTAGTATAGGAGACATCTACACCACATCCCCCTCTGAGTGGTAGTGTAGGAGACATCTACACCACATCCCCCTCTGATTGGTAGTGTAGGAGACATCTACACCACATCCCCCCTCTGAGTGGTAGTGTAGGACACATCTACACCACATCCCCTCTGAGTGGTAGTTTGGGACACATCTACACCACATCCCCCCTCTGAGGTGTAGTGTGGGAGACATCTACACCACATCCCCCCACTGAGTGGTAGTGTGGGACACATCTACACCACATCCCCTCTGAATGGTAGTGTGGGACACATCTACACCACATCCCCCCTCTGAGTGGTAGTGTAGGACACATCTACACCACATCCCCTCTGAGTGGTTGTGTAGGAGACATCTACACCACATCAACCCTCTGAGTGGTAGTGTAGGAGACATCTACACCACATCCCCCTCTGAGTGGTAGTGTGGGACATATCTACACCACATCCCCTCTGAGTGGTAGTGTAGAAGACATCTACACCACATCCCCCCTCTGAGTGGTAGTGTAGGAGACATCTACACCACATCCCCCCTCTGAGTGGTAGTGTAGGAGACATCTACACCACATCCCCCCTCTGAGTGGTAGTGTAGGAGACATCTACACCACATCCCCTCTGAGTGGTAGTGTAGGAGACATCTACACCACATCCCGCCTCTGAGTGGTAGTGTGGGAGAAATCTACACCACATCCACTCTGAGTGGTATTGTGGGAGACATCTACACCACATCCCCTCTGAGTGGTAGTGTGGGAGACATCTACACCACATCCCCCCTCTGAGTGGTAGTGTAGTAGCCATCTACACCATATCCCCCCTCTGAGTGGTAGTGTGGGACACATCTACACCACATCCCTCCTCTGAGTGGTAGTGTGGGACGCATCTACACCACATCTCCCCTCTGAGTGGTAGTGTGGGACACATCTACACCACATCCCCTCTGAGTGGTAGTGTGGGAGACATCTACACCACATCCCCTCTGAGTGGAAGTGTGGGAGACATCTACACCACATCCCCTCTGAGTGGTAGTGTGGGACACATCTACACCACATCCCCTCTGAGTGGTAGTGTGGGAGACATATACACCACATCCCCCCTCTGAGTGGTAGTGTGGGACACATCTACACCACATCCCCCCTCTGAGTGGTAGTGTGGGACACATCTACACCACATCCCTTCTGAGTGGTAGTGTGGGAGACATCTACACCACATCCCCTCTGAGTGGATGTGTGGGAGACATCTACACCACATCCCCTCTGAGTGGTAGTGTGGGACACATCTACACCACATCTCCTCTGAGTGGTAGTGTGGGAGACATCTACACCATATCCCCCCTCTGAGTGGTAGTGTGGGACACATCTACACCACATCCCCTCTGAGTGGTAGTGTGGGAGACATCTACACCACATCCCCCCTCTGAGTGGTAGTGTGGGAGACATCTACACCACATCCCCCCTCTGAGTGGTAGTGTAGGAGACATCTACACCACATCCCCTCTGAGTGGTTGTGTTGGACACATCTACACCACATCCCCCCTCTGAGTGGTAGTGTGGGACACATCTACACCACATCCCCCCTCTGAGTGGTAGTGTGGGACACATCTACACCACATTCCCAGTCTGAGTGGTAGTGTGGGACACATCTACACCACATCCCTCCTCTGAGTGGTAGTGCGGGACACATCTACACCACATCCCCCCTCTGAGTGGTAGTGTGAGACACATCTACACCACATCCCCCCTCTGAGTGGTACTGAGGGAGACATCTATACCACATCGCCCCTCTGAGTGGTAGTGTGGGAGACATCTACACCACATCCCCCCTCTGAGTGGTAGTGTGGGACACATCTACACCACATCCCCTCTGAGTGGTAGTGTGGGAGACATCTACACCACATCCCCCCTCTGAGTGGTAGTGTACGAGACATCCACACCACATCCCCCCTCTGAGTGGTAGTGTAGGAGACATCTACACCACATCCCCTCTGAGTGGTAGTGTAGGAGACATCTACACCACATCCCCTCTGAGTGGTAGGGTAGGAGATATCTACACCACATCCCCCCTCTGAGTGGTAGTGTGGGAGACATCTACACCACATCCCCTCTGAGTTGTAGTGTGGGAGACATCTACACCACATCCCCTCTGAGTGGTAGTGTGGGAGACATCTACACCACATCCTCTCTGAGTGGCAGTGTGGGAGACATCTACACCACATCCCCTCTGAGTGGTAGTGTGGGAGACATCTACACCACATCCCCCCTCTGAGTGGTAGTGTGGGAGACATCTACACCACATCCCCCCTCTGAGTGGTAGTGTGGGACACATCTACACCACATCCCTTCTGAGTGGTAGTGTGGGAGACATCTACACCACATCCCCTCTGAGTGGATGTGTGGGAGACATCTACACCACATCCCCTCTGAGTGGTAGTGTGGGACACATCTACACCACATCTCCTCTGAGTGGTAGTGTGGGTGACATCTACACCATATCCCCCCTCTGAGTGGTAGTGTGGGACACATCTACACCACATCCCCTCTGAGTGGTAGTGTGGGAGACATCTACACCACATCCCCCCTCTGAGTGGTAGTGTGGGAGACATCTACACCACATCCCCCCTCTGAGTGGTAGTGTAGGAGACATCTACACCACATCCCCTCTGAGTGGTTGTGTGGGACACATCTACACCACATCCCCCCTCTGAGTGGTAGTGTGGGACACATCTACACCACATCCCCCCTCTGAGTGGTAGTGTGGGACACATCTACACCACATTCCCCCTCTGAGTGGTAGTGTGGGACACATCTACACCACATCCCTCCTCTGAGTGGTAGTGCGGGACACATCTACACCACATCCCCCCTCTGAGTGGTAGTGTGAGACACATCTACACCACATCCCCCCTCTGAGTGGTACTGAGGGAGACATCTATACCACATCGCCCCTCTGAGTGGTAGTGTGGGAGACATCTACACCACATCCCCCCTCTGAGTGGTAGTGTGGGACACATCTACACCACATCCCCTCTGAGTGGTAGTGTGGGAGACATCTACACCACATCCCCCCTCTGAGTGGTAGTGTACGAGACATCCACACCACATCCCCCCTCTGAGTGGTAGTGTAGGAGACATCTACACCACATCCCCTCTGAGTGGTAGTGTAGGAGACATCTACACCACATCCCCTCTGAGTGGTAGGGTAGGAGATATCTACACCACATCCCCCCTCTGAGTGGTAGTGTGGGAGACATCTACACCACATCCCCTCTGAGTTGTAGTGTGGGAGACATCTACACCACATCCCCTCTGAGTGGTAGTGTGGGAGACATCTACACCACATCCTCTCTGAGTGGCAGTGTGGGAGACATCTACACCACATCCCCTCTGAGTGGTAGTGTGGGAGACATCTACACCACATCCCCCCTCTGAGTGGTAGTGTGGGAGACATCTACACCACATCCCCCACTGAGTGGTAGTGTGGGAGACATCTAAACCACATCCCCTCTGAGTGGTAGTGTGGGACACATCTACACCACATCCCCCCTCTGAGTGGTAGTGTGGGACACATCTACACCACATCCCCCCTCTGAGTGGTAGTGTGGGACACATCTACACCACATCCCCTCTGAGTGGTAGTGTGGGAGACATCTACTCCACATCCCCTCTGAGTGGAAGTGTGGGAGACATCTACACCACATCCCCTCTGAGTGGTAGTGTGGGACACATCTACACCACATCCCCTCTGAGTGGTAGTGTGGGAGACATATACACCACATCCCCCCTCTGAGTGGTAGTGTGGGACACATCTACACCACATCCCCCCTCTGAGTGGTAGTGTGGGACACATCTACACCACATCCCTTCTGAGTGGTAGTGTGGGAGACATCTACACCACATCCCCTCTGAGTGGAAGTGTGGGAGACATCTACACCACATCCCCTCTGAGTGGTAGTGTGGGAGACATCTACACCACATCCTCTCTGAGTGGCAGTGTGGGAGACATCTACACCACATCCCCTCTGAGTGGTAGTGTGGGAGACATCTACACCACATCCCCCCTCTGAGTGGTAGTGTGGGAGACATCTACACCACATCCCCCACTGAGTGGTAGTGTGGGAGACATCTAAACCACATCCCCTCTGAGTGGTAGTGTGGGACACATCTACACCACATCCCCCCTCTGAGTGGTAGTGTGGGACACATCTACACCACATCCCCCCTCTGAGTGGTAGTGTGGGACACATCTACACCACATCCCCTCTGAGTGGTAGTGTGGGACACATCTACACCACATCCCCCCTGTGAGTGGTAGTGTGGGACACATCTACACCACATCCCCCCTCTGAGTGGTAGTGTGGGAGACATCTACACCACATCCCCTCTGAGTGGTAGTGTGGGACACATCTACACCACATCGCCCCTCTGAGTGGTAGTGTGGGACACATCTACACCACATCCCCTCTGAGTGGTAGTGTGGGACACATCTACACCACATCCCCCCTCTGAGTGGTAGTGTGGGAGACATCTACACCACATCCCCTCTGACTGGTAGTGTGGGACACATCTACACCACATCCCCCCTCTGAGTGGTAGTGTGGGAGACATCTACACCACATCCCCTCTGAGTGGAAGTGTGGGACACATCTACACCACATCCCCTCTCTGAGTGGTAGTGTGGGAGACATCTACACAACATCACCCCTCTGAGTGGTATTGCAGGACACATCTACACCACATCCCCTCTGAGTGGTAGTGTGGGAGAAATCTACACCACATCCCCTCTGAGTGGAAGTGTGGGAGACATCTACACCACATCTCCTCTGAGTGGTTGTGTGGGACACATCTACACCACATCCCCTCTGAGTGGTAGTGTGGGAGACATCTACACCACATCCCCCCTCTGAGTGGTAGTGTGGGACACATCTACACCACATCCCCTCTGAGTGGTAGTGTGGGAGACATCTACACCACATCCCCCCTCTGAGTGGTAGTGTGGGAGACATCTACACCACATCGCCCCTCTGAGTGGTAGTGTAGGAGACATCTACACCACATCCCCTCTGAGTGGTAGTGTGGGACACATCTACACCACATCCCCCCTCTGAGTGGTAGTGTGGGACACATCTACACCACATCCCCCCTCTGAGTGGTAGTGTGGGACACATCTACACCACATCCCCTCTGAGTGGTAGTGTAGGAGACATCTACACCACATCCCCCCTCTGAGTGGTAGTGTAGGAGACATCTACACCACATCCCCTCTGAGTGGTAGTGTAGGAGACATCTACACCACATCCCCCTTCTGAGTGGAAGTTTAGGAGACATCTACACCACATCCCCTCTGAGTGGTAGTGTGGGACACATCTACACCACATCCCCCCTTAGTGGTAGTGTAGGAGACATCTACACCACATCCCCTCTGAGTGGTAGTCTGGGAGACATCTACACCACATCCCCTCTGAATGGTAGTGTGGGAGACATCTACACCACATCCCCTCTGAGTGGTAGTGTGGGACACATCTACACCACATCCCCTCTGAGTGGTAGTGTGGGACACATCTACACCACATCCCCTCTGAGTGGTAGTGTAGGAGACATCTACACCACATCCCCTCTGAGTGGTACTGTGGGATTCATCTACACCACATCCCCTCTGAGTGGTAGTGTGGGACACATCTACACCACATCCCCCCTCTGAGTGGTAGTGTGGGAGACATCTACACCACATCCCCTCTGAGTGGTAGTGTCGGACACATCTACACCACATCCCCCCTCTGAGTGGTAGTGTGGGAGACATCTACACCACATCCCCTCTGAGTGGTAGTGTGGGAGACATCTACACCACATCCCCCCTCTGAGTGGTAGTGTAGGAGACATCTACACCACATCCCCCCTCTGAGTGGTAGTGTAGGAGACATCTACACCACATCCCCTCTGAGTGGTAGTGTAGCAGACATCTACACCACATCCCGCCTCTGAATGGTAGTGTGGGAGACATCTACACCACATCCACTCTGAGTGGTAGTGTGGGAGACATCTACACCACATCCCCTCTGAGTGGTAGTGTGGGAGACATCTACACCACATCCCCCTCTGAGTGGTAGTGTAGGAGACATCTACACCATATCCCCCCTCTGAGTGGTAGTGTGGGACACATCTACACCACATCCCCTCTGAGTGGTAGTGTGGGACACATCTACACCACATCCCCCTCTGAGTGGTAGTGTGGGACACATTTACACCACATCCCCCTCTGAGTGGTAGTGTGGGACACATCTACACCACATCCCCTCTGAGTGGTAGTGTGGGACACATCTACACCACATCCCCCCTCTGAGTGGTAGTGTGGGACACATCTACACCACATCCCCTCTGAGTGGTAGTGTGGGACACATCTACACCACATCCCCTCTGAGTGGTAGTGTGGGACACATCTACACCACATCCCCCCTCTGAGTGGTAGTGTGGGACCACATTTACACCACATCCCCCCTCTGAGTGGTAGTGTGGGACACATCTACACCACATCCCCCTCTGAGTGGTAGTGTGGGACACATCTACACCCACATCCCCCCTCTGAGTGGTAGTGTGGGACACATCATCTACACCACATCCCCCTCCTCTGAGTGGTAGTGTGGGAGACATCTACACCACATCCCCTCTGAGTGGTAGTGTGGGACACATCTACACCACATCCCCCCTCTGCGTGAGGTAGTGTGGGACACATCTACACCACATCCCCCTCTGAGTGGTAGTGTGGGACACATATACACCACATCCCCCCTGTGAGTGGTAGTGTGGGACACATCTACACCACATCCCCTCGTGAGTGGTAGTGTAGGAGACATCTACACCACATCCCCTCTGAGTGTGCAGTAGTGGGAGACATCTACACCACATCCCCCCTCTGAGGTGGTAGTGTGGGACACATCTACACCACATCCACCCTCTGAGTGGAAATGTGGGAGACATCTACACCACATCCCCCTCTGAGTGGTAGTGTGGGACACATCTACACCACATACCCCTCTGAGTGGTAGTGTGGGACACATCTACACCACATCCCCCCTCTGAGTGGTAGTGTGGGACACATTTACACCACATCCCCCCTCTGAGTGGTAAGTGTGTGGGACACATCTACACCACATCCCCTCTGAGTGGTAGTGTGGGACACATCTACACCACATCCCCCCTCTGAGTGGTAGTGTGGGACACATCTACACCACATCCCCCCTCTGAGTAGGTAGTGTGGGAGACATCTACACCACAACCCATCTGAGTGAGGTAGTGTGGGGACACATCTAACACCACATCCCCCCTCTGAGTGGTAAGTGTGGGACACATCTACACCACATCCCCTCTGAGTGGTAAGTGTGGGGACACATATACACCACATCCCCCCTCTGAGTGGTAGTGTGGGACACATCTACACCACATCCCCTCTGAGTGGTAGTGTGGGACACATCTACCACCACATCCCACCTCTGAGTGGTAGTGTGGGAGACATCTACACCCACATCCCCTCTGAGTGGCAGTGTGGGAGACATCTACACCACATCCCCTCTGAGTGGTAGTGTGGGAGACACTCTACACCACATCCCACCATCTGAGTGGTAGTTCGGGAGACATCTACACCCACATCCCCCTCTGAGTGGTAGTGTGGGACACATCTACACCACATCCCCTCTGAGTGGTAGTGTGGGGACACATCTACACCACATCCCCCCTCTGAGTGGTAGTGTGGGACACATCTACACCACGATCCCCCCTCTGAGTGGTAGTGTGGGACACATCTACACCACATCCCCTCTGAGTGGTAGTGTGGGACACATCTACACCACATCCCCCCTCTGAGTGGTAGTGTGGGACACATCTACACCACATCCCCCCTCTGAGTGGTAGTGTGGGAGACATCTACAACCACATCCCCTCTGAGTGGTAGTGTGGGACACATCTACACCACATCCCCCCTCTGAGTGGTAGTGTGGGACACATCTACACCACAATCCCCCACTGAGTGGTAGTGTGGGAGACATCAACACCACATCCCCCCTCTGAGTGGTAGTGTGGGACACATCTAACACCACATCCCCTCTGAGTGGTAGTGTGGGACACATCTCATACACCACATCCCCCCTCTGAGTGGTAGTGTGGGACACATCTACACCACATCCCCCCTCTGAGTGGTAGTGTGGGAGACATCTACACCACATCCCCCTCTGAGTGGTAGTGTGGGACACATCTACATCACATCCCCCCTCTGAGTGGTAGTGTGGGACACATCTACACCACATCCTCCTCTGAGTGGTAGTGTGGGACACATCTACACCACATCCCCCCTCTGAGTGGTAGTGTGGGACACATCTACAACACATCCCCTCTGAGTGGTAGTGTGGGACACATCTACACCACATCCCCCCTCTGAGTGGTAGTGTGGGAGACATCTACACCACATCCCCTCTGAGTGGTAGTGTAGGAGACAATCTACACCCACATCCCCCCCTCTGAGTGGTAGTGTGGGAGACATCTACACCACATCCCCCCTCTGAGTGGTAGTGTAGGACACATCTACACACACATCCCCCCTCTGAGTGGTAGTGTGGGGACACATCTACACCACATCCCCCCTATCAGTGGTAGTGTTGGAGACATCTACACCACATCCCCTCTGAGTGGTAGTGTAGCAGACATCTACACCACATCCCCCCTCTGAGTGGTAGTGTAGGAGACATCTGCACCACATCCCCCTCTGTGTGGTAGTGTGGGACACATCTAAACCACATCCCCCCTCTGAGTGGTAGTGTGGGACACATCTACACCACATCCCCCCCTCTGAGTGGTAGTGTGGGAGACATATACACCCACATCCCCTCTGAGTGGTAGTGGTGGGACACATCTACACCACATCCCCCCTCTCAGTGGTAGTGTGGGAGACATCTACAACCACATCCCCTCTGAGTGGTAGTGTGGGACACATCTACACCACATCCCCCCTCTGAGTGGTAGTGTAGGAGACATCTACACCACATCCCCCCTCTGAGTGGTAGAGTGGGAGACATCTACAACCACATCCCCTCTGAGTTGTAGTGTGGGACACATCTACACCACATCCCCCTCTGAGTGGCAGTGTGGGAGACAATCTACACCACATCCCCTCTGAGTGGTAGTGTGGGAGACATCTACACCACATCCCCTCTGAGTGGCAGTGTGGGAGACATCTACACCCACATCCCCTCTGAGTTTCAGTGTGGGAGAAATCTACAACCACATCCCCTCTGAGTGGTAGTGTGGTAGAGACATCTACAACCACATCCCCTCTGAGTGGCAGTGTGGGAGACATCTACACCACATCCCCTCTGAGTGGTAGTGTGGGAGACATCTACACCACATCCACCATCTGAGTGGTAGTTTGGGAGACATCTACACCACATCCCCCTCTGAGTGGTAGTGCTGGGACACATCTACACCACATCACCCCTATCAGTGGTAGTGTTGGAGACATCTACACCACATCCCCTCTGAGTGGTAGTGTAGGAGACATCTACACCACATCCCCCCTCTGAGTGGTAGTGTAGGAGACATCTGCACCACATCCCCCTCTGTGTGGTAGTGTGGGACACATCTACACCACATCCCCCCCTCTGAGTTGTAGTGTAGGAGACATCTACACCACATCCCCTCTGAGTGGTAGTGTAGGAGACATCTACAACCACATCCCCCTCTGAGTGGTAGTGTAGGAGACATCTACACCACATCCCCCTCTGAGTGGTAGTGTAGGAGACATCTACACCACATCCCCCCTCTGAGTGGTAGTGTGGGACACATCTACACCACATCCCCTCTGAGTGATAGTGTGGGACACATCTACACCACATCCCCCCTCTGAGTGGTAGTGTGGGAGACATCTACACCACATCCCCCTCTGAGTGGTAGTGTGGGACACATCTACACCCCATCCCCTCTGAGTGGTAGTGTGGGACACATCTACACCACATCCCCTCTGAGTGGTAGTGTAGGAGACCATCTACACCACATCCCGTCTGAGTGGTAGTGTAGGAGACATCTACACCACATCCCCCTCTGAGTGGTAGTGTGGGACACATCTACACCACATCCCCTCTGAGTGGTAGTGTGGGAGACATCTACACCACATCCCCCCTCTGAGTGGTAGTGTACGAGACATCCACACCACATCCCCCCTCTGAGTGGTAGTGTAGGAGACATCTACACCACATCCCCTCTGAGTGGTAGTGTAGGAGACATCTACACCCACATCCCCTCTGAGTGGTAGTGTAGGAGATATCTACACCACATCCCCCCTCTGAGTGGTAGTGTAGGAGACATCTACACCACACATCCCCTCTGAGTTGTAGTGTGGGAGACATCTACACCACATCCCCTCTGAGTGGTAGTGTGGGAGACATCTACACCACATCCCCTCTGAGTGGCAGTGTGGGAGACATCTACACCACATCCCCTCTGAGTGGTAGTGTGGGAGACATCTACACCACATCCCCCCTCTGAGTGGTAGTGTGGGAGACATCTACACCCACATCCCCCACTGAGTGGTAGTCGTGGGAGACATCTAAACCCACATCCCCCCCTCTGAGTGGTAGTGTGGGACACATCTACACCCACATCCCCCCCTCTGAGTGGTAGTGTGGGGACACATCTACACCACATCCCCCCTCTGAGTGGTAGTGTGGGACACATCTACACCACATCCCCTCTGAGTGGTAGTGTGGGACACATCTACACCACATCCCCCCTGTGAGTGGTAGTGTGGGACACATCTACACCACATCCCCCCTCTGAGTGGTAGTGTGGGAGACATCTACACCACATCCCCTCTGAGTGGTAGTGTGGGACACATCTACACCACATCACCCCTATGAGTGGTAGTGTGGGACACATCTACACCACATCCCCTCTGACTGGTAGTGTGGGACACATCAACACCACATCCCCCCCTCTGAGTGGTAGTGTGGGAGACATCTACACCACATCCCCTCTGAGTGGTAGTGTGGGACACATCTACACCACATCCCCTCTCTGAGTGGTAGTGTGGGAGACATCTACACAACATCCCCCCTCTGAGTGGTAGTGTGGGACACATCTACACCACATCCCTCCTCTGAGTGGTAGTGTGGGACACATCTACACCACATCCCCTCTGAGTGGTAGTGTGGGACAAATCTACACCACATCCCCCCTCTGAGTGGTAGTGTGGGACACATCTACACCACATCCCCCCTCTGAGTGGTAGTGTGGGAGACATCTACACCACATCCCCTCTGAGTGGTAGTGTGGGACACATCTACACCACATCTCCTCTGAGTGGTAGTGTGGGAGACATCTACACCACATCCCCCCTCTGTGTGGTAGTGTGGGACACATCTACACCACATCCCCTCTGAGTGGTAGTGTGGGAGACATCTACACCACATCCCCCCTCTGAGTGGTAGTGTGGGAGACATCTACACCACATCCCCCCTCTGAGTGGTAGTGTAGGAGACATCTACACCACATCCCCTCTGAGTGGTTGTGTGGGACACATCTACACCACATCCCCCCTCTGAGTGGTAGTGTGGGACACATCTACACCACATCCCCCCTCTGAGTGGTAGTGTGGGACACATCTACACCACATCCCCCCTCTGAGTGGTAGTGTGGGACACATCTACACCACATCCCTCCTCTGACTGGTAGTGCGGGACACATCTACACCACATCCCCCCTCTGAGTGGTACTGAGGGAGACATCTATACCACATCGCCCCTCTGAGTGGTAGTGTGGGAGACATCTACACCACATCCCCCCTCTGAGTGGTAGTGTGGGACACATCTACACCACATCCCCTCTGAGTGGTAGTGTGGGAGACATCTACACCACATCCCCCCTCTGAGTGGTAGTGTACGAGACATCCACACCACATCCCCCCTCTGAGTGGTAGTGTAGGAGACATCTACACCACATCCCCTCTGAGTGGTAGTGTAGGAGACATCTACACCACATCACCTCTTAGTGGTAGGGTAGGAGATATCTACACCACATCCCCCCTCTGAGTGGTAGTGTGGGAGACATCTACACCACATCCCCTCTGAGTTGTAGTGTGGGAGATATCTACACCACATCCCCTCTGAGTGGTAGTGTGGGACACATCTACACAACATCCCCCCTCTGAGTGGTAGTGTGGGACACATCTATACCACATCCCCTCTGAGTGGTAGTGTAGGAGACATCTACACCACATCCCCCCCTCTGAATGGCAGTGTGGGAGACATCTACACCACATCCCCCCTCTGAGTGATAGTGTGGGACACATCTACACCACATCCCCCCTCTGAGTGGTAGTGTGGGACACATCTACACCACTTCCCCCCTATCAGTGGTAGTGTGGGAGACATCTACACCACATCCCCTCTGAGTGGTAGTGTAGGAGACATCTACACCACATCCCCCCTCTGAGTGGTAGTGTAGGAGACATCTACACCACATCCCCCTCTGTGTGGTAGTGTGGGACACATCTACACCACATCCCCCCTCTGAGTGGTAGTGTAGGAGACATCTACACCACATCCCCTCTGAGTGGTAGTATAGGAGACATCTACACCACATCCCCCTCTGAGTGGTAGTGTAGGAGACATCTACACCACATCCCCCTCTGATTGGTAGTGTGGGAGATATCTACACCACATCCCCTCTGAGTGGTAGTGTGGGACACATCTACACAACATCCCCCCTCTGAGTGGTAGTGTGGGACACATCTACACCACATCCCCTCTGAGTGGTAGTGTAGGAGACATCTACACCACATCCCCCCCTCTGAATGGCAGTGTGGGAGACATCTACACCACATCCCCCCTCTGAGTGATAGTGTGGGACACATCTACACCACATCCCCCCTCTGAGTGGTAGTGTGGGACACATCTACACCACTTCCCCCCTATCAGTGGTAGTGTGGGAGACATCTACACCACATCCCCTCTGAGTGGTAGTGTAGGAGACATCTACACCACATCCCCCCTCTGAGTGGTAGTGTAGGAGACATCTACACCACATCCCCCTCTGTGTGGTAGTGTGGGACACATCTACACCACATCCCCCCTCTGAGTGGTAGTGTAGGAGACATCTACACCACATCCCCTCTGAGTGGTAGTATAGGAGACATCTACACCACATCCCCCTCTGATTGGTAGTGTAGGAGACATCTACACCACATCCCCCTCTGATTGGTAGTGTAGGAGACATCTACACCACATCCCCCCTCTGAGTGGTAGTGTAGGACACATCTACACCACATCCCCTCTGAGTGGTAGTTTGGGACACATCTACACCACATCCCCCCTCTGAGGTGTAGTGTGGGAGACATCTACACCACATCCCCCCACTGAGTGGTAGTGTGGGACACATCTACACCACATCCCCTCTGAATGGTAGTGTGGGACACATCTACACCACATCCCCTCTGAGTGGTAGTGTGGGACAAATCTACACCACATCCCCCCTCTGAGTGGTAGTGTGGGACACATCTACACCACATCCCCCCTCTGAGTGGTAGTGTGGGAGACATCTACACCACATCCCCTCTGAGTGGTAGTGTGGGACACATCTACACCACATCTCCTCTGAGTGGTAGTGTGGGAGACATCTACACCACATCCCCCCTCTGTGTGGTAGTGTGGGACACATCTACACCACATCCCCTCTGAGTGGTAGTGTGGGAGACATCTACACCACATCCCCCCTCTGAGTGGTAGTGTGGGAGACATCTACACCACATCCCCCCTCTGAGTGGTAGTGTAGGAGACATCTACACCACATCCCCTCTGAGTGGTTGTGTGGGACACATCTACACCACATCCCCCCTCTGAGTGGTAGTGTGGGACACATCTACACCACATCCCCCCTCTGAGTGGTAGTGTGGGACACATCTACACCACATCCCCCCTCTGAGTGGTAGTGTGGGACACATCTACACCACATCCCTCCTCTGACTGGTAGTGCGGGACACATCTACACCACATCCCCCCTCTGAGTGGTACTGAGGGAGACATCTATACCACATCGCCCCTCTGAGTGGTAGTGTGGGAGACATCTACACCACATCCCCCCTCTGAGTGGTAGTGTGGGACACATCTACACCACATCCCCTCTGAGTGGTAGTGTGGGAGACATCTACACCACATCCCCCCTCTGAGTGGTAGTGTACGAGACATCCACACCACATCCCCCCTCTGAGTGGTAGTGTAGGAGACATCTACACCACAT
The DNA here is from genome assembly GCF_965601325.2 of Salmo salar. Lineage (NCBI taxonomy): Eukaryota > Metazoa > Chordata > Actinopteri > Salmoniformes > Salmonidae > Salmo > Salmo salar. Next base: position 80,399,581 of record NC_138302.1, on the reverse strand, counting down.
CCCCTCTGAGTGGTAGTGTAGGAGACATCTACACCACATCAACTCTGAGTGGTAGGGTAGGAGATATCTACACCACATCCCCCCTCTGAGTGGTAGTGTGGGAGACATCTACACCACATCCCCTCTGAGTTGTAGTGTGGGAGATATCTACACCACATCCCCTCTGAGTGGTAGTGTGGGACACATCTACACAACATCCCCCCTCTGAGTGGTAGTGTGGGACACATCTATACCACATCCCCTCTGAGTGGTAGTGTAGGAGACATCTACACCACATCCCCCCCTCTGAATGGCAGTGTGGGAGACATCTACACCACATCCCCCCTCTGAGTGATAGTGTGGGACACATCTACACCACATCCCCCCTCTGAGTGGTAGTGTGGGACACATCTACACCACTTCCCCCCTATCAGTGGTAGTGTGGGAGACATCTACACCACATCCCCTCTGAGTGGTAGTGTAGGAGACATCTACACCACATCCCCCCTCTGAGTGGTAGTGTAGGAGACATCTACACCACATCCCCCTCTGTGTGGTAGTGTGGGACACATCTACACCACATCCCCCCTCTGAGTGGTAGTGTAGGAGACATCTACACCACATCCCCTCTGAGTGGTAGTATAGGAGACATCTACACCACATCCCCCTCTGAGTGGTAGTGTAGGAGACATCTACACCACATCCCCCTCTGATTGGTAGTGTGGGAGATATCTACACCACATCCCCTCTGAGTGGTAGTGTGGGACACATCTACACAACATCCCCCCTCTGAGTGGTAGTGTGGGACACATCTACACCACATCCCCTCTGAGTGGTAGTGTAGGAGACATCTACACCACATCCCCCCCTCTGAATGGCAGTGTGGGAGACATCTACACCACATCCCCCCTCTGAGTGATAGTGTGGGACACATCTACACCACATCCCCCCTCTGAGTGGTAGTGTAGGAGACATCTACACCACATCCCCTCTGAGTGGTAGTATAGGAGACATCTACACCACATCCCCCTCTGAGTGGTAGTGTAGGAGACATCTACACCACATCCCCCTCTGATTGGTAGTGTAGGAGACATCTACACCACATCCCCCCTCTGAGTGGTAGTGTAGGACACATCTACACCACATCCCCTCTGAGTGGTAGTTTGGGACACATCTACACCACATCCCCCCTCTGAGGTGTAGTGTGGGAGACATCTACACCACATCCCCCCACTGAGTGGTAGTGTGGGACACATCTACACCACATCCCCTCTGAATGGTAGTGTGGGACACATCTACACCACATCCCCCCTCTGAGTGGTAGTGTAGGACACATCTACACCACATCCCCTCTGAGTGGTTGTGTAGGAGACATCTACACCACATCAACCCTCTGAGTGGTAGTGTAGGAGACATCTACACCACATCCCCCTCTGAGTGGTAGTGTGGGACATATCTACACCACATCCCCTCTGAGTGGTAGTGTAGAAGACATCTACACCACATCCCCCCTCTGAGTGGTAGTGTAGGAGACATCTACACCACATCCCCCCTCTGAGTGGTAGTGTAGGAGACATCTACACCACATCCCCCCTCTGAGTGGTAGTGTAGGAGACATCTACACCACATCCCCTCTGAGTGGTAGTGTAGGAGACATCTACACCACATCCCGCCTCTGAGTGGTAGTGTGGGAGAAATCTACACCACATCCACTCTGAGTGGTATTGTGGGAGACATCTACACCACATCCCCTCTGAGTGGTAGTGTGGGAGACATCTACACCACATCCCCCCTCTGAGTGGTAGTGTAGTAGCCATCTACACCATATCCCCCCTCTGAGTGGTAGTGTGGGACACATCTACACCACATCCCTCCTCTGAGTGGTAGTGTGGGACGCATCTACACCACATCTCCCCTCTGAGTGGTAGTGTGGGACACATCTACACCACATCCCCTCTGAGTGGTAGTGTGGGAGACATCTACACCACATCCCCTCTGAGTGGAAGTGTGGGAGACATCTACACCACATCCCCTCTGAGTGGTAGTGTGGGACACATCTACACCACATCCCCTCTGAGTGGTAGTGTGGGAGACATATACACCACATCCCCCCTCTGAGTGGTAGTGTGGGACACATCTACACCACATCCCCCCTCTGAGTGGTAGTGTGGGACACATCTACACCACATCCCTTCTGAGTGGTAGTGTGGGAGACATCTACACCACATCCCCTCTGAGTGGATGTGTGGGAGACATCTACACCACATCCCCTCTGAGTGGTAGTGTGGGACACATCTACACCACATCTCCTCTGAGTGGTAGTGTGGGAGACATCTACACCATATCCCCCCTCTGAGTGGTAGTGTGGGACACATCTACACCACATCCCCTCTGAGTGGTAGTGTGGGAGACATCTACACCACATCCCCCCTCTGAGTGGTAGTGTGGGAGACATCTACACCACATCCCCCCTCTGAGTGGTAGTGTAGGAGACATCTACACCACATCCCCTCTGAGTGGTTGTGTTGGACACATCTACACCACATCCCCCCTCTGAGTGGTAGTGTGGGACACATCTACACCACATCCCCCCTCTGAGTGGTAGTGTGGGACACATCTACACCACATTCCCAGTCTGAGTGGTAGTGTGGGACACATCTACACCACATCCCTCCTCTGAGTGGTAGTGCGGGACACATCTACACCACATCCCCCCTCTGAGTGGTAGTGTGAGACACATCTACACCACATCCCCCCTCTGAGTGGTACTGAGGGAGACATCTATACCACATCGCCCCTCTGAGTGGTAGTGTGGGAGACATCTACACCACATCCCCCCTCTGAGTGGTAGTGTGGGACACATCTACACCACATCCCCTCTGAGTGGTAGTGTGGGAGACATCTACACCACATCCCCCCTCTGAGTGGTAGTGTACGAGACATCCACACCACATCCCCCCTCTGAGTGGTAGTGTAGGAGACATCTACACCACATCCCCTCTGAGTGGTAGTGTAGGAGACATCTACACCACATCCCCTCTGAGTGGTAGGGTAGGAGATATCTACACCACATCCCCCCTCTGAGTGGTAGTGTGGGAGACATCTACACCACATCCCCTCTGAGTTGTAGTGTGGGAGACATCTACACCACATCCCCTCTGAGTGGTAGTGTGGGAGACATCTACACCACATCCTCTCTGAGTGGCAGTGTGGGAGACATCTACACCACATCCCCTCTGAGTGGTAGTGTGGGAGACATCTACACCACATCCCCCCTCTGAGTGGTAGTGTGGGAGACATCTACACCACATCCCCCCTCTGAGTGGTAGTGTGGGACACATCTACACCACATCCCTTCTGAGTGGTAGTGTGGGAGACATCTACACCACATCCCCTCTGAGTGGATGTGTGGGAGACATCTACACCACATCCCCTCTGAGTGGTAGTGTGGGACACATCTACACCACATCTCCTCTGAGTGGTAGTGTGGGTGACATCTACACCATATCCCCCCTCTGAGTGGTAGTGTGGGACACATCTACACCACATCCCCTCTGAGTGGTAGTGTGGGAGACATCTACACCACATCCCCCCTCTGAGTGGTAGTGTGGGAGACATCTACACCACATCCCCCCTCTGAGTGGTAGTGTAGGAGACATCTACACCACATCCCCTCTGAGTGGTTGTGTGGGACACATCTACACCACATCCCCCCTCTGAGTGGTAGTGTGGGACACATCTACACCACATCCCCCCTCTGAGTGGTAGTGTGGGACACATCTACACCACATTCCCCCTCTGAGTGGTAGTGTGGGACACATCTACACCACATCCCTCCTCTGAGTGGTAGTGCGGGACACATCTACACCACATCCCCCCTCTGAGTGGTAGTGTGAGACACATCTACACCACATCCCCCCTCTGAGTGGTACTGAGGGAGACATCTATACCACATCGCCCCTCTGAGTGGTAGTGTGGGAGACATCTACACCACATCCCCCCTCTGAGTGGTAGTGTGGGACACATCTACACCACATCCCCTCTGAGTGGTAGTGTGGGAGACATCTACACCACATCCCCCCTCTGAGTGGTAGTGTACGAGACATCCACACCACATCCCCCCTCTGAGTGGTAGTGTAGGAGACATCTACACCACATCCCCTCTGAGTGGTAGTGTAGGAGACATCTACACCACATCCCCTCTGAGTGGTAGGGTAGGAGATATCTACACCACATCCCCCCTCTGAGTGGTAGTGTGGGAGACATCTACACCACATCCCCTCTGAGTTGTAGTGTGGGAGACATCTACACCACATCCCCTCTGAGTGGTAGTGTGGGAGACATCTACACCACATCCTCTCTGAGTGGCAGTGTGGGAGACATCTACACCACATCCCCTCTGAGTGGTAGTGTGGGAGACATCTACACCACATCCCCCCTCTGAGTGGTAGTGTGGGAGACATCTACACCACATCCCCCACTGAGTGGTAGTGTGGGAGACATCTAAACCACATCCCCTCTGAGTGGTAGTGTGGGACACATCTACACCACATCCCCCCTCTGAGTGGTAGTGTGGGACACATCTACACCACATCCCCCCTCTGAGTGGTAGTGTGGGACACATCTACACCACATCCCCTCTGAGTGGTAGTGTGGGAGACATCTACTCCACATCCCCTCTGAGTGGAAGTGTGGGAGACATCTACACCACATCCCCTCTGAGTGGTAGTGTGGGACACATCTACACCACATCCCCTCTGAGTGGTAGTGTGGGAGACATATACACCACATCCCCCCTCTGAGTGGTAGTGTGGGACACATCTACACCACATCCCCCCTCTGAGTGGTAGTGTGGGACACATCTACACCACATCCCTTCTGAGTGGTAGTGTGGGAGACATCTACACCACATCCCCTCTGAGTGGAAGTGTGGGAGACATCTACACCACATCCCCTCTGAGTGGTAGTGTGGGAGACATCTACACCACATCCTCTCTGAGTGGCAGTGTGGGAGACATCTACACCACATCCCCTCTGAGTGGTAGTGTGGGAGACATCTACACCACATCCCCCCTCTGAGTGGTAGTGTGGGAGACATCTACACCACATCCCCCACTGAGTGGTAGTGTGGGAGACATCTAAACCACATCCCCTCTGAGTGGTAGTGTGGGACACATCTACACCACATCCCCCCTCTGAGTGGTAGTGTGGGACACATCTACACCACATCCCCCCTCTGAGTGGTAGTGTGGGACACATCTACACCACATCCCCTCTGAGTGGTAGTGTGGGACACATCTACACCACATCCCCCCTGTGAGTGGTAGTGTGGGACACATCTACACCACATCCCCCCTCTGAGTGGTAGTGTGGGAGACATCTACACCACATCCCCTCTGAGTGGTAGTGTGGGACACATCTACACCACATCGCCCCGCTGAGTGGTAGTGTGGGACACATCTACACCACATCCCCTCTGAGTGGTAGTGTGGGACACATCTACACCACATCCCCCCTCTGAGTGGTAGTGTGGGAGACATCTACACCACATCCCCTCTGACTGGTAGTGTGGGACACATCTACACCACATCCCCCCTCTGAGTGGTAGTGTGGGAGACATCTACACCACATCCCCTCTGAGTGGAAGTGTGGGACACATCTACACCACATCCCCTCTCTGAGTGGTAGTGTGGGAGACATCTACACAACATCACCCCTCTGAGTGGTATTGCAGGACACATCTACACCACATCCCCTCTGAGTGGTAGTGTGGGAGAAATCTACACCACATCCCCTCTGAGTGGAAGTGTGGGAGACATCTACACCACATCTCCTCTGAGTGGTTGTGTGGGACACATCTACACCACATCCCCTCTGAGTGGTAGTGTGGGAGACATCTACACCACATCCCCCCTCTGAGTGGTAGTGTGGGACACATCTACACCACATCCCCTCTGAGTGGTAGTGTGGGAGACATCTACACCACATCCCCCCTCTGAGTGGTAGTGTGGGAGACATCTACACCACATCGCCCCTCTGAGTGGTAGTGTAGGAGACATCTACACCACATCCCCTCTGAGTGGTAGTGTGGGACACATCTACACCACATCCCCCCTCTGAGTGGTAGTGTGGGACACATCTACACCACATCCCCCCTCTGAGTGGTAGTGTGGGACACATCTACACCACATCCCCTCTGAGTGGTAGTGTAGGAGACATCTACACCACATCCCCCCTCTGAGTGGTAGTGTAGGAGACATCTACACCACATCCCCTCTGAGTGGTAGTGTAGGAGACATCTACACCACATCCCCCTTCTGAGTGGAAGTTTAGGAGACATCTACACCACATCCCCTCTGAGTGGTAGTGTGGGACACATCTACACCACATCCCCCCTTAGTGGTAGTGTAGGAGACATCTACACCACATCCCCTCTGAGTGGTAGTCTGGGAGACATCTACACCACATCCCCTCTGAATGGTAGTGTGGGAGACATCTACACCACATCCCCTCTGAGTGGTAGTGTGGGACACATCTACACCACATCCCCTCTGAGTGGTAGTGTGGGACACATCTACACCACATCACCCTCTGAGTGGTAGTGTAGGAGACATCTACACCACATCCCCTCTGAGTGGTACTGTGGGATTCATCTACACCACATCCCCTCTGAGTGGTAGTGTGGGACACATCTACACCACATCCCCCCTCTGAGTGGTAGTGTGGGAGACATCTACACCACATCCCCTCTGAGTGGTAGTGTCGGACACATCTACACCACATCCCCCCTCTGAGTGGTAGTGTGGGAGACATCTACACCACATCCCCTCTGAGTGGTAGTGTGGGAGACATCTACACCACATCCCCCCTCTGAGTGGTAGTGTAGGAGACATCTACACCACATCCCCCCTCTGAGTGGTAGTGTAGGAGACATCTACACCACATCCCCTCTGAGTGGTAGTGTAGCAGACATCTACACCACATCCCGCCTCTGAATGGTAGTGTGGGAGACATCTACACCACATCCACTCTGAGTGGTAGTGTGGGAGACATCTACACCACATCCCCTCTGAGTGGTAGTGTGGGAGACATCTACACCACATCCCCCCTCTGAGTGGTAGTGTAGGAGACATCTACACCATATCCCCCCTCTGAGTGGTAGTGTGGGACACATCTACACCACATCCCTCCTCTGAGTGGTAGTGTGGGACACATCTACACCACATCCCGCCTCTGAATGGTAGTGTGGGAGACATCTACACCACATCCCCTCTGAGTGGTAGTGTGGGAGACATCTACACCACATCCCCTCTGAGTGGCAGTGTGGGAGACATCTACACCACATCCCCTCTGAGTGGTAGTGTGGGAGACAGCTACACCACATCCACCATCTGAGTGGTAGTTCGGGAGACATCTACACCACATCCCCCTCTGAGTGGTAGTGTGGGACACATCTACACCACATCCCCTCTGAGTGGTAGTGTGGGACACATCTACACCACATCCCCCCTCTGAGTGGTAGTGTGGGACACATCTACACCACATCCCCTCTGAGTGGTAGTGTGGGACACATATACACCACATCCCCCCTCTGAGTGGTAGTGTGGGACACATCTACACCACATCCCCTCTGAGTGGTAGTGTGGGACACATCTACACCACATCCCCCCTCTGAGTGGTAGTGTGGGACACATCTACACCACATCCCCTCTGAGTGGTAGTGTGGGACACATATACACCACATCCCCCCTCTGAGTGGTAGTGTGGGACACATCTACACCACATCCCCTCTGAGTGGTAGTGTGGGACACATCTACACCACATCCCCCCTCTGAGTGGTAGTGTGGGAGACATCTACACCACATCCCCTCTGAGTGGCAGTGTGGGAGACATCTACACCACATCCCCTCTGAGTGGTAGTGTGGGAGACATCTACACCACATCCACCATCTGAGTGGTAGTTCGGGAGACATCTACACCACATCCCCCTCTGAGTGGTAGTGTGGGACACATCTACACCACATCCCCTCTGAGTGGTAGTGTGGGACACATCTACACCACATCCCCCCTCTGAGTGGTAGTGTGGGACACATCTACACCACATCCCCCCTCTGAGTGGTAGTGTGGGACACATCTACACCACATCCCCTCTGAGTGGTAGTGTGGGACACATCTACACCACATCCCCCCTCTGAGTGGTAGTGTGGGACACATCTACACCACATCCCCCCTCTGAGTGGTAGTGTGGGAGACATCTACACCACATCCCCTCTGAGTGGTAGTGTGGGACACATCTACACCACATCCCCCCTCTGAGTGGTAGTGTGGGACACATCTACACCACATCCCCCACTGAGTGGTAGTGTGGGAGACATCAACACCACATCCCCCTCTGAGTGGTAGTGTGGGACACATCTACACCACATCCCCTCTGAGTGGTAGTGTGGGACACATCTACACCACATCCCCCCTCTGAGTGGTAGTGTGGGACACATCTACACCACATCCCCCCTCTGAGTGGTAGTGTGGGAGACATCTACACCACATCCCCTCTGAGTGGTAGTGTGGGACACATCTACATCACATCCCCCCTCTGAGTGGTAGTGTGGGACACATCTACACCACATCCCCTCTGAGTGGTAGTGTGGGACACATCTACACCACATCCCCCCTCTGAGTGGTAGTGTGGGACACATCTACAACACATCCCCTCTGAGTGGTAGTGTGGGACACATCTACACCACATCCCCCCTCTGAGTGGTAGTGTGGGACACATCTACACCACATCCCCCCTCTGAGTGGTAGTGTGGGACACATCTACACCACATCCCCCCTCTGAGTGGTAGTGTGGGACACATCTACACCACATCCCCCCTCTGAGTGGTAGTGTGGGAGACATCTACACCACAACCCATCTGAGTGGTAGTGTGGGACACATCTACACCACATCCCCCCTCTGAGTGGTAGTGTGGGACACATCTACACCACATCCCCTCTGAGTGGTAGTGTGGGACACATATACACCACATCCCCCCTCTGAGTGGTAGTGTGGGACACATCTACACCACATCCCCTCTGAGTGGTAGTGTGGGACACATCTACACCACATCCCCCCTCTGAGTGGTAGTGTGGGAGACATCTACACCACATCCCCTCTGAGTGGCAGTGTGGGAGACATCTACACCACATCCCCTCTGAGTGGTAGTGTGGGAGACATCTACACCACATCCACCATCTGAGTGGTAGTTCGGGAGACATCTACACCACATCCCCCTCTGAGTGGTAGTGTGGGACACATCTACACCACATCCCCTCTGAGTGGTAGTGTGGGACACATCTACACCACATCCCCCCTCTGAGTGGTAGTGTGGGACACATCTACACCACATCCCCCCTCTGAGTGGTAGTGTGGGACACATCTACACCACATCCCCTCTGAGTGGTAGTGTGGGACACATCTACACCACATCCCCCCTCTGAGTGGTAGTGTGGGACACATCTACACCACATCCCCCCTCTGAGTGGTAGTGTGGGAGACATCTACACCACATCCCCTCTGAGTGGTAGTGTGGGACACATCTACACCACATCCCCCCTCTGAGTGGTAGTGTGGGACACATCTACACCACATCCCCCACTGAGTGGTAGTGTGGGAGACATCAACACCACATCCCCCTCTGAGTGGTAGTGTGGGACACATCTACACCACATCCCCTCTGAGTGGTAGTGTGGGACACATCTACACCACATCCCCCCTCTGAGTGGTAGTGTGGGACACATCTACACCACATCCCCCCTCTGAGTGGTAGTGTGGGAGACATCTACACCACATCCCCTCTGAGTGGTAGTGTGGGACACATCTACATCACATCCCCCCTCTGAGTGGTAGTGTGGGACACATCTACACCACATCCCCTCTGAGTGGTAGTGTGGGACACATCTACACCACATCCCCCCTCTGAGTGGTAGTGTGGGACACATCTACAACACATCCCCTCTGAGTGGTAGTGTGGGACACATCTACACCACATCCCCCCTCTGAGTGGTAGTGTGGGACACATCTACACCACATCCCCTCTGAGTGGTAGTGTAGGAGACATCTACACCACATCCCCCCCTCTGAGTGGTAGTGTGGGAGACATCTACACCACATCCCCCCTCTGAGTGGTAGTGTAGGACACATCTACACCACATCCCCCCTCTGAGTGGTAGTGTGGGACACATCTACACCACATCCCCCCTATCAGTGGTAGTGTTGGAGACATCTACACCACATCCCCTCTGAGTTTTAGTGTAGCAGACATCTACACCACATCCCCCCTCTGAGTGGTAGTGTAGGAGACATCTGCACCACATCCCCCTCTGTGTGGTAGTGTGGGACACATCTAAACCACATCCCCCCTCTGAGTGGTAGTGTGGGACACATCTACACCACATCCCCCCTCTGAGTGGTAGTGTGGGAGACATCTACACCACATCCCCTCTGAGTGGTAGTGTGGGACACATCTACACCACATCCCCCCTCTCAGTGGTAGTGTGGGAGACATCTACACCACATCCCCTCTGAGTGGTAGTGTGGGACACATCTAGACCACATCCCCCCTCTGAGTGGTAGTGTAGGAGACATCTACACCACATCCCCCCTCTGAGTGGTAGAGTGGGAGACATCTACACCACATCCCCTCTGAGTTGTAGTGTGGGACACATCTACACCACATCCCCTCTGAGTGGCAGTGTGGGAGACATCTACACCACATCCCCTCTGAGTGGTAGTGTGGGAGACATCTACACCACATCCCCCCTCTGAGTGGTAGTGTACGAGACATCTACACCACATCCCCCCTCTGAGTGGTAGTGAAGGAGACATCTTCACCACATCCCCTCTGAGTGGTAGTGTAGGAGACATCTACACCACATCCCCTCTGAGTGTGTAGTGTAGGAGACATCTACACCACATCCCCCCTCTGAGTGGTAGTGTGGGAGACATCTACACCACATCCCCTCTGAGTTGTAGTGTGGGAGACATCTACACCACATCCCCTCTGAGTGGCAGTGTGGGAGACATCTACACCACATCCCCCCTCTGAGTGGTAGTGTGGGACACATCTACACCACATCCACCCTCTGAGTGGAAATGTGGGAGACATCTACACCACATCCCACTCTGAGTGGTAGTGTGGGACACATCTACACCACATCCCCTCTGAGTGGTAGTGTGGGACACATCTACACCACATCCCCCCTCTGAGTGGTAGTGTGGGACACATTTACACCACATCCCCCCTCTGAGTGGTAGTGTGGGACACATCTACACCACATCCCCTCTGAGTGGTAGTGTGGGACACATCTACACCACATCCCCCCTCTGAGTGGTAGTGTGGGACACATCTACACCACATCCCCTCTGAGTGGTAGTGTGGGACACATCTACACCACATCCCCTCTGAGTGGTAGTGTGGGACACATCTACACCACATCCCCCCTCTGAGTGGTAGTGTGGGACACATTTACACCACATCCCCCCTCTGAGTGGTAGTGTGGGACACATCTACACCACATCCCCTCTGAGTGGTAGTGTGGGACACATCTACACCACATCCCCCCTCTGAGTGGTAGTGTGGGACACATCTACACCACATCCCCCCTCTGAGTGGTAGTGTGGGAGACATCTACACCACATCCCCTCTGAGTGGTAGTGTGGGACACATCTACACCACATCCCCCCTCTGAGTGGTAGTGTGGGACACATCTACACCACATCCCCTCTGAGTGGTAGTGTGGGACACATATACACCACATCCCCCCTGTGAGTGGTAGTGTGGGACACATCTACACCACATCCCCTCTGAGTGGTAGTGTAGGAGACATCTACACCACATCCCCTCTGAGTGGCAGTGTGGGAGACATCTACACCACATCCCCCCTCTGAGTGGTAGTGTGGGACACATCTACACCACATCCACCCTCTGAGTGGAAATGTGGGAGACATCTACACCACATCCCCCTCTGAGTGGTAGTGTGGGACACATCTACACCACATCCCCTCTGAGTGGTAGTGTGGGACACATCTACACCACATCCCCCCTCTGAGTGGTAGTGTGGGACACATTTACACCACATCCCCCCTCTGAGTGGTAGTGTGGGACACATCTACACCACATCCCCTCTGAGTGGTAGTGTGGGACACATCTACACCACATCCCCCCTCTGAGTGGTAGTGTGGGACACATCTACACCACATCCCCCCTCTGAGTGGTAGTGTGGGAGACATCTACACCACAACCCATCTGAGTGGTAGTGTGGGACACATCTACACCACATCCCCCCTCTGAGTGGTAGTGTGGGACACATCTACACCACATCCCCTCTGAGTGGTAGTGTGGGACACATATACACCACATCCCCCCTCTGAGTGGTAGTGTGGGACACATCTACACCACATCCCCTCTGAGTGGTAGTGTGGGACACATCTACACCACATCCCACCTCTGAGTGGTAGTGTGGGAGACATCTACACCACATCCCCTCTGAGTGGCAGTGTGGGAGACATCTACACCACATCCCCTCTGAGTGGTAGTGTGGGAGACATCTACACCACATCCACCATCTGAGTGGTAGTTCGGGAGACATCTACACCACATCCCCCTCTGAGTGGTAGTGTGGGACACATCTACACCACATCCCCTCTGAGTGGTAGTGTGGGACACATCTACACCACATCCCCCCTCTGAGTGGTAGTGTGGGACACATCTACACCACATCCCCCCTCTGAGTGGTAGTGTGGGACACATCTACACCACATCCCCTCTGAGTGGTAGTGTGGGACACATCTACACCACATCCCCCCTCTGAGTGGTAGTGTGGGACACATCTACACCACATCCCCCCTCTGAGTGGTAGTGTGGGAGACATCTACACCACATCCCCTCTGAGTGGTAGTGTGGGACACATCTACACCACATCCCCCCTCTGAGTGGTAGTGTGGGACACATCTACACCACATCCCCCACTGAGTGGTAGTGTGGGAGACATCAACACCACATCCCCCTCTGAGTGGTAGTGTGGGACACATCTACACCACATCCCCTCTGAGTGGTAGTGTGGGACACATCTACACCACATCCCCCCTCTGAGTGGTAGTGTGGGACACATCTACACCACATCCCCCCTCTGAGTGGTAGTGTGGGAGACATCTACACCACATCCCCTCTGAGTGGTAGTGTGGGACACATCTACATCACATCCCCCCTCTGAGTGGTAGTGTGGGACACATCTACACCACATCCCCTCTGAGTGGTAGTGTGGGACACATCTACACCACATCCCCCCTCTGAGTGGTAGTGTGGGACACATCTACAACACATCCCCTCTGAGTGGTAGTGTGGGACACATCTACACCACATCCCCCCTCTGAGTGGTAGTGTGGGAGACATCTACACCACATCCCCTCTGAGTGGTAGTGTAGGAGACATCTACACCACATCCCCCCCTCTGAGTGGTAGTGTGGGAGACATCTACACCACATCCCCCCTCTGAGTGGTAGTGTAGGACACATCTACACCACATCCCCCCTCTGAGTGGTAGTGTGGGACACATCTACACCACATCCCCCCTATCAGTGGTAGTGTTGGAGACATCTACACCACATCCCCTCTGAGTGGTAGTGTAGCAGACATCTACACCACATCCCCCCTCTGAGTGGTAGTGTAGGAGACATCTGCACCACATCCCCCTCTGTGTGGTAGTGTGGGACACATCTAAACCACATCCCCCCTCTGAGTGGTAGTGTGGGACACATCTACACCACATCCCCCCTCTGAGTGGTAGTGTGGGAGACATATACACCACATCCCCTCTGAGTGGTAGTGTGGGACACATCTACACCACATCCCCCCTCTCAGTGGTAGTGTGGGAGACATCTACACCACATCCCCTCTGAGTGGTAGTGTGGGACACATCTACACCACATCCCCCCTCTGAGTGGTAGTGTAGGAGACATCTACACCACATCCCCCCTCTGAGTGGTAGAGTGGGAGACATCTACACCACATCCCCTCTGAGTTGTAGTGTGGGACACATCTACACCACATCCCCTCTGAGTGGCAGTGTGGGAGACATCTACACCACATCCCCTCTGAGTGGTAGTGTGGGAGACATCTACACCACATCCCCTCTGAGTGGCAGTGTGGGAGACATCTACACCACATCCCCTCTGAGTTTCAGTGTGGGAGAAATCTACACCACATCCCCTCTGAGTGGTAGTGTGGGAGACATCTACACCACATCCCCTCTGAGTGGCAGTGTGGGAGACATCTACACCACATCCCCTCTGAGTGGTAGTGTGGGAGACATCTACACCACATCCACCATCTGAGTGGTAGTTTGGGAGACATCTACACCACATCCCCCTCTGAGTGGTAGTGTGGGACACATCTACACCACATCACCCCTATCAGTGGTAGTGTTGGAGACATCTACACCACATCCCCTCTGAGTGGTAGTGTAGGAGACATCTACACCACATCCCCCCTCTGAGTGGTAGTGTAGGAGACATCTGCACCACATCCCCCTCTGTGTGGTAGTGTGGGACACATCTACACCACATCCCCCCTCTGAGTTGTAGTGTAGGAGACATCTACACCACATCCCCTCTGAGTGGTAGTGTAGGAGACATCTACACCACATCCCCCTCTGAGTGGTAGTGTAGGAGACATCTACACCACATCCCCCTCTGAGTGGTAGTGTAGGAGACATCTACACCACATCCCCCCTCTGAGTGGTAGTGTGGGACACATCTACACCACATCCCCTCTGAGTGATAGTGTGGGACACATCTACACCACATCCCCCCTCTGAGTGGTAGTGTGGGAGACATCTACACCACATCCCCCTCTGAGTGGTAGTGTGGGACACATCTACACCCCATCCCCTCTGAGTGGTAGTGTGGGACACATCTACACCACATCCCCTCTGAGTGGTAGTGTAGGAGACATCTACACCACATCCCGTCTGAGTGGTAGTGTAGGAGACATCTACACCACATCCCCTCTGAGTGGTAGTGTGGGACACATCTACACCACATCCCCTCTGAGTGGTAGTGTGGGAGACATCTACACCACATCCCCCCTCTGAGTGGTAGTGTACGAGACATCCACACCACATCCCCCCTCTGAGTGGTAGTGTAGGAGACATCTACACCACATCCCCTCTGAGTGGTAGTGTAGGAGACATCTACACCACATCCCCTCTGAGTGGTAGTGTAGGAGATATCTACACCACATCCCCCCTCTGAGTGGTAGTGTAGGAGACATCTACACCACATCCCCTCTGAGTTGTAGTGTGGGAGACATCTACACCACATCCCCTCTGAGTGGTAGTGTGGGAGACATCTACACCACATCCCCTCTGAGTGGCAGTGTGGGAGACATCTACACCACATCCCCTCTGAGTGGTAGTGTGGGAGACATCTACACCCCATCCCCCCTCTGAGTGGTAGTGTGGGAGACATCTACACCACATCCCCCACTGAGTGGTAGTGTGGGAGACATCTAAACCACATCCCCCCTCTGAGTGGTAGTGTGGGACACATCTACACCACATCCCCCCTCTGAGTGGTAGTGTGGGACACATCTACACCACATCCCCCCTCTGAGTGGTAGTGTGGGACACATCTACACCACATCCCCTCTGAGTGGTAGTGTGGGACACATCTACACCACATCCCCCCTGTGAGTGGTAGTGTGGGACACATCTACACCACATCCCCCCTCTGAGTGGTAGTGTGGGAGACATCTACACCACATCCCCTCTGAGTGGTAGTGTGGGACACATCTACACCACATCACCCCTATGAGTGGTAGTGTGGGACACATCTACACCACATCCCCTCTGACTGGTAGTGTGGGACACATCAACACCACATCCCCCCTCTGAGTGGTAGTGTGGGAGACATCTACACCACATCCCCTCTGAGTGGTAGTGTGGGACACATCTACACCACATCCCCTCTCTGAGTGGTAGTGTGGGAGACATCTACACAACATCCCCCCTCTGAGTGGTAGTGTGGGACACATCTACACCACATCCCCTCTGAGTGGTAGTGTGGGACAAATCTACACCACATCCCCCCTCTGAGTGGTAGTGTGGGACACATCTACACCACATCCCCCCTCTGAGTGGTAGTGTGGGAGACATCTACACCACATCCCCTCTGAGTGGTAGTGTGGGACACATCTACACCACATCTCCTCTGAGTGGTAGTGTGGGAGACATCTACACCACATCCCCCCTCTGTGTGGTAGTGTGGGACACATCTACACCACATCCCCTCTGAGTGGTAGTGTGGGAGACATCTACACCACATCCCCCCTCTGAGTGGTAGTGTGGGAGACATCTACACCACATCCCCCCTCTGAGTGGTAGTGTAGGAGACATCTACACCACATCCCCTCTGAGTGGTTGTGTGGGACACATCTACACCACATCCCCCCTCTGAGTGGTAGTGTGGGACACATCTACACCACATCCCCCCTCTGAGTGGTAGTGTGGGACACATCTACACCACATCCCCCCTCTGAGTGGTAGTGTGGGACACATCTACACCACATCCCTCCTCTGACTGGTAGTGCGGGACACATCTACACCACATCCCCCCTCTGAGTGGTACTGAGGGAGACATCTATACCACATCGCCCCTCTGAGTGGTAGTGTGGGAGACATCTACACCACATCCCCCCTCTGAGTGGTAGTGTGGGACACATCTACACCACATCCCCTCTGAGTGGTAGTGTGGGAGACATCTACACCACATCCCCCCTCTGAGTGGTAGTGTACGAGACATCCACACCACATCCCCCCTCTGAGTGGTAGTGTAGGAGACATCTACACCACATCCCCTCTGAGTGGTAGTGTAGGAGACATCTACACCACATCACCTCTTAGTGGTAGGGTAGGAGATATCTACACCACATCCCCCCTCTGAGTGGTAGTGTGGGAGACATCTACACCACATCCCCTCTGAGTTGTAGTGTGGGAGATATCTACACCACATCCCCTCTGAGTGGTAGTGTGGGACACATCTACACAACATCCCCCCTCTGAGTGGTAGTGTGGGACACATCTATACCACATCCCCTCTGAGTGGTAGTGTAGGAGACATCTACACCACATCCCCCCCTCTGAATGGCAGTGTGGGAGACATCTACACCACATCCCCCCTCTGAGTGATAGTGTGGGACACATCTACACCACATCCCCCCTCTGAGTGGTAGTGTGGGACACATCTACACCACTTCCCCCCTATCAGTGGTAGTGTGGGAGACATCTACACCACATCCCCTCTGAGTGGTAGTGTAGGAGACATCTACACCACATCCCCCCTCTGAGTGGTAGTGTAGGAGACATCTACACCACATCCCCCTCTGTGTGGTAGTGTGGGACACATCTACACCACATCCCCCCTCTGAGTGGTAGTGTAGGAGACATCTACACCACATCCCCTCTGAGTGGTAGTATAGGAGACATCTACACCACATCCCCCTCTGAGTGGTAGTGTAGGAGACATCTACACCACATCCCCCTCTGATTGGTAGTGTGGGAGATATCTACACCACATCCCCTCTGAGTGGTAGTGTGGGACACATCTACACAACATCCCCCCTCTGAGTGGTAGTGTGGGACACATCTACACCACATCCCCTCTGAGTGGTAGTGTAGGAGACATCTACACCACATCCCCCCCTCTGAATGGCAGTGTGGGAGACATCTACACCACATCCCCCCTCTGAGTGATAGTGTGGGACACATCTACACCACATCCCCCCTCTGAGTGGTAGTGTGGGACACATCTACACCACTTCCCCCCTATCAGTGGTAGTGTGGGAGACATCTACACCACATCCCCTCTGAGTGGTAGTGTAGGAGACATCTACACCACATCCCCCCTCTGAGTGGTAGTGTAGGAGACATCTACACCACATCCCCCTCTGTGTGGTAGTGTGGGACACATCTACACCACATCCCCCCTCTGAGTGGTAGTGTAGGAGACATCTACACCACATCCCCTCTGAGTGGTAGTATAGGAGACATCTACACCACATCCCCCTCTGATTGGTAGTGTAGGAGACATCTACACCACATCCCCCTCTGATTGGTAGTGTAGGAGACATCTACACCACATCCCCCCTCTGAGTGGTAGTGTAGGACACATCTACACCACATCCCCTCTGAGTGGTAGTTTGGGACACATCTACACCACATCCCCCCTCTGAGGTGTAGTGTGGGAGACATCTACACCACATCCCCCCACTGAGTGGTAGTGTGGGACACATCTACACCACATCCCCTCTGAATGGTAGTGTGGGACACATCTACACCACATCCCCTCTGAGTGGTAGTGTGGGACAAATCTACACCACATCCCCCCTCTGAGTGGTAGTGTGGGACACATCTACACCACATCCCCCCTCTGAGTGGTAGTGTGGGAGACATCTACACCACATCCCCTCTGAGTGGTAGTGTGGGACACATCTACACCACATCTCCTCTGAGTGGTAGTGTGGGAGACATCTACACCACATCCCCCCTCTGTGTGGTAGTGTGGGACACATCTACACCACATCCCCTCTGAGTGGTAGTGTGGGAGACATCTACACCACATCCCCCCTCTGAGTGGTAATGTGGGAGACATCTACACCACATCCCCCCTCTGAGTGGTAGTGTAGGAGACATCTACACCACATCCCCTCTGAGTGGTTGTGTGGGACACATCTACACCACATCCCCCCTCTGAGTGGTAGTGTGGGACACATCTACACCACATCCCCCCTCTGAGTGGTAGTGTGGGACACATCTACACCACATCCCCCCTCTGAGTGGTAGTGTGGGACACATCTACACCACATCCCTCCTCTGACTGGTAGTGCGGGACACATCTACACCACATCCCCCCTCTGAGTGGTACTGAGGGAGACATCTATACCACATCGCCCCTCTGAGTGGTAGTGTGGGAGACATCTACACCACATCCCCCCTCTGAGTGGTAGTGTGGGACACATCTACACCACATCCCCTCTGAGTGGTAGTGTGGGAGACATCTACACCACATCCCCCCTCTGAGTGGTAGTGTACGAGACATCCACACCACATCCCCCCTCTGAGTGGTAGTGTAGGAGACATCTACACCACATCCCCTCTGAGTGGTAGTGTAGGAGACATCTACACCACATCAACTCTGAGTGGTAGGGTAGGAGATATCTACACCACATCCCCCCTCTGAGTGGTAGTGTGGGAGACATCTACACCACATCCCCTCTGAGTTGTAGTGTGGGAGATATCTACACCACATCCCCTCTGAGTGGTAGTGTGGGACACATCTACACAACATCCCCCCTCTGAGTGGTAGTGTGGGACACATCTATACCACATCCCCTCTGAGTGGTAGTGTAGGAGACATCTACACCACATCCCCCCCTCTGAATGGCAGTGTGGGAGACATCTACACCACATCCCCCCTCTGAGTGATAGTGTGGGACACATCTACACCACATCCCCCCTCTGAGTGGTAGTGTGGGACACATCTACACCACTTCCCCCCTATCAGTGGTAGTGTGGGAGACATCTACACCACATCCCCTCTGAGTGGTAGTGTAGGAGACATCTACACCACATCCCCCCTCTGAGTGGTAGTGTAGGAGACATCTACACCACATCCCCCTCTGTGTGGTAGTGTGGGACACATCTACACCACATCCCCCCTCTGAGTGGTAGTGTAGGAGACATCTACACCACATCCCCTCTGAGTGGTAGTATAGGAGACATCTACACCACATCCCCCTCTGAGTGGTAGTGTAGGAGACATCTACACCACATCCCCCTCTGATTGGTAGTGTGGGAGATATCTACACCACATCCCCTCTGAGTGGTAGTGTGGGACACATCTACACAACATCCCCCCTCTGAGTGGTAGTGTGGGA
This sequence comes from Salmo salar, assembly GCF_965601325.2. Classification (NCBI taxonomy): domain Eukaryota; kingdom Metazoa; phylum Chordata; class Actinopteri; order Salmoniformes; family Salmonidae; genus Salmo; species Salmo salar. The sequence goes on along the minus strand of NC_138302.1, from coordinate 80,379,629 downwards.
CACATCTACACCACATCCCCTCTGAGTGGTAGTGTAGGAGACATCTACACCACATCCCCCCCTCTGAATGGCAGTGTGGGAGACATCTACACCACATCCCCCCTCTGAGTGATAGTGTGGGACACATCTACACCACATCCCCCCTCTGAGTGGTAGTGTAGGAGACATCTACACCACATCCCCTCTGAGTGGTAGTATAGGAGACATCTACACCACATCCCCCTCTGAGTGGTAGTGTAGGAGACATCTACACCACATCCCCCTCTGATTGGTAGTGTAGGAGACATCTACACCACATCCCCCCTCTGAGTGGTAGTGTAGGACACATCTACACCACATCCCCTCTGAGTGGTAGTTTGGGACACATCTACACCACATCCCCCCTCTGAGGTGTAGTGTGGGAGACATCTACACCACATCCCCCCACTGAGTGGTAGTGTGGGACACATCTACACCACATCCCCTCTGAATGGTAGTGTGGGACACATCTACACCACATCCCCCCTCTGAGTGGTAGTGTAGGACACATCTACACCACATCCCCTCTGAGTGGTTGTGTAGGAGACATCTACACCACATCAACCCTCTGAGTGGTAGTGTAGGAGACATCTACACCACATCCCCCTCTGAGTGGTAGTGTGGGACATATCTACACCACATCCCCTCTGAGTGGTAGTGTAGAAGACATCTACACCACATCCCCCCTCTGAGTGGTAGTGTAGGAGACATCTACACCACATCCCCCCTCTGAGTGGTAGTGTAGGAGACATCTACACCACATCCCCCCTCTGAGTGGTAGTGTAGGAGACATCTACACCACATCCCCTCTGAGTGGTAGTGTAGGAGACATCTACACCACATCCCGCCTCTGAGTGGTAGTGTGGGAGAAATCTACACCACATCCACTCTGAGTGGTATTGTGGGAGACATCTACACCACATCCCCTCTGAGTGGTAGTGTGGGAGACATCTACACCACATCCCCCCTCTGAGTGGTAGTGTAGTAGCCATCTACACCATATCCCCCCTCTGAGTGGTAGTGTGGGACACATCTACACCACATCCCTCCTCTGAGTGGTAGTGTGGGACGCATCTACACCACATCTCCCCTCTGAGTGGTAGTGTGGGACACATCTACACCACATCCCCTCTGAGTGGTAGTGTGGGAGACATCTACACCACATCCCCTCTGAGTGGAAGTGTGGGAGACATCTACACCACATCCCCTCTGAGTGGTAGTGTGGGACACATCTACACCACATCCCCTCTGAGTGGTAGTGTGGGAGACATATACACCACATCCCCCCTCTGAGTGGTAGTGTGGGACACATCTACACCACATCCCCCCTCTGAGTGGTAGTGTGGGACACATCTACACCACATCCCTTCTGAGTGGTAGTGTGGGAGACATCTACACCACATCCCCTCTGAGTGGATGTGTGGGAGACATCTACACCACATCCCCTCTGAGTGGTAGTGTGGGACACATCTACACCACATCTCCTCTGAGTGGTAGTGTGGGAGACATCTACACCATATCCCCCCTCTGAGTGGTAGTGTGGGACACATCTACACCACATCCCCTCTGAGTGGTAGTGTGGGAGACATCTACACCACATCCCCCCTCTGAGTGGTAGTGTGGGAGACATCTACACCACATCCCCCCTCTGAGTGGTAGTGTAGGAGACATCTACACCACATCCCCTCTGAGTGGTTGTGTTGGACACATCTACACCACATCCCCCCTCTGAGTGGTAGTGTGGGACACATCTACACCACATCCCCCCTCTGAGTGGTAGTGTGGGACACATCTACACCACATTCCCCCTCTGAGTGGTAGTGTGGGACACATCTACACCACATCCCTCCTCTGAGTGGTAGTGCGGGACACATCTACACCACATCCCCCCTCTGAGTGGTAGTGTGAGACACATCTACACCACATCCCCCCTCTGAGTGGTACTGAGGGAGACATCTATACCACATCGCCCCTCTGAGTGGTAGTGTGGGAGACATCTACACCACATCCCCCCTCTGAGTGGTAGTGTGGGACACATCTACACCACATCCCCTCTGAGTGGTAGTGTGGGAGACATCTACACCACATCCCCCCTCTGAGTGGTAGTGTACGAGACATCCACACCACATCCCCCCTCTGAGTGGTAGTGTAGGAGACATCTACACCACATCCCCTCTGAGTGGTAGTGTAGGAGACATCTACACCACATCCCCTCTGAGTGGTAGGGTAGGAGATATCTACACCACATCCCCCCTCTGAGTGGTAGTGTGGGAGACATCTACACCACATCCCCTCTGAGTTGTAGTGTGGGAGACATCTACACCACATCCCCTCTGAGTGGTAGTGTGGGAGACATCTACACCACATCCTCTCTGAGTGGCAGTGTGGGAGACATCTACACCACATCCCCTCTGAGTGGTAGTGTGGGAGACATCTACACCACATCCCCCCTCTGAGTGGTAGTGTGGGAGACATCTACACCACATCCCCCCTCTGAGTGGTAGTGTGGGACACATCTACACCACATCCCTTCTGAGTGGTAGTGTGGGAGACATCTACACCACATCCCCTCTGAGTGGATGTGTGGGAGACATCTACACCACATCCCCTCTGAGTGGTAGTGTGGGACACATCTACACCACATCTCCTCTGAGTGGTAGTGTGGGTGACATCTACACCATATCCCCCCTCTGAGTGGTAGTGTGGGACACATCTACACCACATCCCCTCTGAGTGGTAGTGTGGGAGACATCTACACCACATCCCCCCTCTGAGTGGTAGTGTGGGAGACATCTACACCACATCCCCCCTCTGAGTGGTAGTGTAGGAGACATCTACACCACATCCCCTCTGAGTGGTTGTGTGGGACACATCTACACCACATCCCCCCTCTGAGTGGTAGTGTGGGACACATCTACACCACATCCCCCCTCTGAGTGGTAGTGTGGGACACATCTACACCACATTCCCCCTCTGAGTGGTAGTGTGGGACACATCTACACCACATCCCTCCTCTGAGTGGTAGTGCGGGACACATCTACACCACATCCCCCCTCTGAGTGGTAGTGTGAGACACATCTACACCACATCCCCCCTCTGAGTGGTACTGAGGGAGACATCTATACCACATCGCCCCTCTGAGTGGTAGTGTGGGAGACATCTACACCACATCCCCCCTCTGAGTGGTAGTGTGGGACACATCTACACCACATCCCCTCTGAGTGGTAGTGTGGGAGACATCTACACCACATCCCCCCTCTGAGTGGTAGTGTACGAGACATCCACACCACATCCCCCCTCTGAGTGGTAGTGTAGGAGACATCTACACCACATCCCCTCTGAGTGGTAGTGTAGGAGACATCTACACCACATCCCCTCTGAGTGGTAGGGTAGGAGATATCTACACCACATCCCCCCTCTGAGTGGTAGTGTGGGAGACATCTACACCACATCCCCTCTGAGTTGTAGTGTGGGAGACATCTACACCACATCCCCTCTGAGTGGTAGTGTGGGAGACATCTACACCACATCCTCTCTGAGTGGCAGTGTGGGAGACATCTACACCACATCCCCTCTGAGTGGTAGTGTGGGAGACATCTACACCACATCCCCCCTCTGAGTGGTAGTGTGGGAGACATCTACACCACATCCCCCACTGAGTGGTAGTGTGGGAGACATCTAAACCACATCCCCTCTGAGTGGTAGTGTGGGACACATCTACACCACATCCCCCCTCTGAGTGGTAGTGTGGGACACATCTACACCACATCCCCCCTCTGAGTGGTAGTGTGGGACACATCTACACCACATCCCCTCTGAGTGGTAGTGTGGGAGACATCTACTCCACATCCCCTCTGAGTGGAAGTGTGGGAGACATCTACACCACATCCCCTCTGAGTGGTAGTGTGGGACACATCTACACCACATCCCCTCTGAGTGGTAGTGTGGGAGACATATACACCACATCCCCCCTCTGAGTGGTAGTGTGGGACACATCTACACCACATCCCCCCTCTGAGTGGTAGTGTGGGACACATCTACACCACATCCCTTCTGAGTGGTAGTGTGGGAGACATCTACACCACATCCCCTCTGAGTGGAAGTGTGGGAGACATCTACACCACATCCCCTCTGAGTGGTAGTGTGGGAGACATCTACACCACATCCTCTCTGAGTGGCAGTGTGGGAGACATCTACACCACATCCCCTCTGAGTGGTAGTGTGGGAGACATCTACACCACATCCCCCCTCTGAGTGGTAGTGTGGGAGACATCTACACCACATCCCCCACTGAGTGGTAGTGTGGGAGACATCTAAACCACATCCCCTCTGAGTGGTAGTGTGGGACACATCTACACCACATCCCCCCTCTGAGTGGTAGTGTGGGACACATCTACACCACATCCCCCCTCTGAGTGGTAGTGTGGGACACATCTACACCACATCCCCTCTGAGTGGTAGTGTGGGACACATCTACACCACATCCCCCCTGTGAGTGGTAGTGTGGGACACATCTACACCACATCCCCCCTCTGAGTGGTAGTGTGGGAGACATCTACACCACATCCCCTCTGAGTGGTAGTGTGGGACACATCTACACCACATCGCCCCTCTGAGTGGTAGTGTGGGACACATCTACACCACATCCCCTCTGAGTGGTAGTGTGGGACACATCTACACCACATCCCCCCTCTGAGTGGTAGTGTGGGAGACATCTACACCACATCCCCTCTGACTGGTAGTGTGGGACACATCTACACCACATCCCCCCTCTGAGTGGTAGTGTGGGAGACATCTACACCACATCCCCTCTGAGTGGAAGTGTGGGACACATCTACACCACATCCCCTCTCTGAGTGGTAGTGTGGGAGACATCTACACAACATCACCCCTCTGAGTGGTATTGCAGGACACATCTACACCACATCCCCTCTGAGTGGTAGTGTGGGAGAAATCTACACCACATCCCCTCTGAGTGGAAGTGTGGGAGACATCTACACCACATCTCCTCTGAGTGGTTGTGTGGGACACATCTACACCACATCCCCTCTGAGTGGTAGTGTGGGAGACATCTACACCACATCCCCCCTCTGAGTGGTAGTGTGGGACACATCTACACCACATCCCCTCTGAGTGGTAGTGTGGGAGACATCTACACCACATCCCCCCTCTGAGTGGTAGTGTGGGAGACATCTACACCACATCGCCCCTCTGAGTGGTAGTGTAGGAGACATCTACACCACATCCCCTCTGAGTGGTAGTGTGGGACACATCTACACCACATCCCCCCTCTGAGTGGTAGTGTGGGACACATCTACACCACATCCCCCCTCTGAGTGGTAGTGTGGGACACATCTACACCACATCCCCTCTGAGTGGTAGTGTAGGAGACATCTACACCACATCCCCCCTCTGAGTGGTAGTGTAGGAGACATCTACACCACATCCCCTCTGAGTGGTAGTGTAGGAGACATCTACACCACATCCCCCTTCTGAGTGGAAGTTTAGGAGACATCTACACCACATCCCCTCTGAGTGGTAGTGTGGGACACATCTACACCACATCCCCCCTTAGTGGTAGTGTAGGAGACATCTACACCACATCCCCTCTGAGTGGTAGTCTGGGAGACATCTACACCACATCCCCTCTGAATGGTAGTGTGGGAGACATCTACACCACATCCCCTCTGAGTGGTAGTGTGGGACACATCTACACCACATCCCCTCTGAGTGGTAGTGTGGGACACATCTACACCACATCCCCTCTGAGTGGTAGTGTAGGAGACATCTACACCACATCCCCTCTGAGTGGTACTGTGGGATTCATCTACACCACATCCCCTCTGAGTGGTAGTGTGGGACACATCTACACCACATCCCCCCTCTGAGTGGTAGTGTGGGAGACATCTACACCACATCCCCTCTGAGTGGTAGTGTCGGACACATCTACACCACATCCCCCCTCTGAGTGGTAGTGTGGGAGACATCTACACCACATCCCCTCTGAGTGGTAGTGTGGGAGACATCTACACCACATCCCCCCTCTGAGTGGTAGTGTAGGAGACATCTACACCACATCCCCCCTCTGAGTGGTAGTGTAGGAGACATCTACACCACATCCCCTCTGAGTGGTAGTGTAGCAGACATCTACACCACATCCCGCCTCTGAATGGTAGTGTGGGAGACATCTACACCACATCCACTCTGAGTGGTAGTGTGGGAGACATCTACACCACATCCCCTCTGAGTGGTAGTGTGGGAGACATCTACACCACATCCCCCCTCTGAGTGGTAGTGTAGGAGACATCTACACCATATCCCCCCTCTGAGTGGTAGTGTGGGACACATCTACACCACATCCCTCCTCTGAGTGGTAGTGTGGGACACATCTACACCACATCCCGCCTCTGAATGGTAGTGTGGGAGACATCTACACCACATCCCCTCTGAGTGGTAGTGTGGGAGACATCTACACCACATCCCCCCTCTGAGTGGTAGTGTGGGACACATCTACACCACATCCCCTCTCTGAGTGGTAGTGTGAGAGACATCTACACCACATCCCCTCTGAATGGTAGTGTGGGACACATCTACACCACATCCCCTCTGAGTGGTAGTGTGGGAGACATCTACACCACATCCCCCCTCTGAGTGGTAGTGTGGGACACATCTACACCACATCCCCTCTGAGTGGTAGTGTGGGAGACATCTACACCACATCCCCGCTCTGAGTGGTAGTGTGGGAGACATCTACACCACATCCCCCATCTGAGTGGTAGTGTAGGAGACATCTACACCACATCCCCTCTGAGTGGTAGTGTGGGACACATCTACACCACATCCCCCCTCTGAGTGGTAGTGTGGGACACATCTACACCACATTCCACCTCTGAGTGGTAGTGTGGGAGACATCTACACCACATCCCCTCTGAGTGGTAGTGTGGGACACATCTACACCACATCCCCCCTCTGAGTGGTAGTGTGGGAGACATCTACACCACATCCCCTCTGAGTGGTAGTGTGGGAGACATCTACACCACATCCCCCCTCTGAGTGGTAGTGTAGGAGACATCTACACCACATCCCCCCTCTGAGTGGTAGTGTGGGACACATCTACACCACATCCCCCCTCTGAGTGGTAGTGTGGGAGACATCTACACCACATCCCCTCTGAGTGGTAGTGTGGGAGACATCTACACCACATCCCACCTCTGAGTGGTAGTGTAGGAGACATCTACACCACATCCCCCCTCTGAGTGGTAGTGTAGGAGACAACTACACCATATCCCCCCTCTGAGTGGTAGTGTGGGACACATCTACACCACATCCCTCCTCTGAGTGGTAGTGTGGGACACATCTACACCACATCCCCCCTCTGAGTGGTAGTGTGGGACACATCTACACCACATCCCCCCTCTGAGTGGTAGTGTGGGAGACATCTACACCACATCCCCCCTCTGAGTGGTAGTGTGGGACACATCTACACCACATCCCCTCTGAGTGGTAGTGTGGGAGACATCTACACCACATCCCTTCTGAGTGGAAGTGTGGGAGACATCTACACCACATCCCCTCTGAGTGGTAGTGTGGGACACATCTACACCACATCCCCTCTGAGTGGTAGTGTGGGAGACATCTACACCACATCCCCCTTCTGAGTGGTAGTGTGGGACACATCTACACCACATCCCCTCTCTAAGTGGTAGTGTGGGAGACATCTACACCACATCCCCCCTCTGAGTGGTAGTGTGGGACACATCTACACCACATCCCCTCTGAGTGGTAGTGTGGGAGACATCTACACCACATCCCCTCTGAGTGGAAGTGTGGGAGACATCTACACCACATCCCCTCTGAGTGGTAGTGTGGGACACATTTACACCACATCCCCTCTGAGTGGTAGTGTGGGAGACATCTACACCACATCCCCCCCTCTGAGTGGTAGTGTGGGACACATCTACACCACATCCCCTCTGAGTGGTAGTGTGGGAGACATCTACACCACATCCCCCCTCTGAGTGGTAGTGTGGGAGACATCTACACCACATCCCCCCTCTGAGTGGTAGTGTAGGAGACATCTACACCACATCCCCTCTGAGTGGTAGTGTGGGACACATCTACACCACATCCCCCCTCTGAGTGGTAGTGTGGGACACATCTACACCACATCCCACCTCTGAGTGGTAGTGTGGGACACATCTACACCACATCCCCTCTGAGTGGTAGTGTAGGAGACATCTACACCACATCCCCCCTCTGAGTGGTAGTGTAGGAGACATCTACACCACATCCCCTCTGAGTTGTAGTGTGGGAGACATCTACACCACATCCCCTCTGAGTGGTAGTGTGGGAGACATCTACACCACATCCTCTCTGAGTGGCAGTGTGGGAGACATCTACACCACATCCCCTCTGAGTGGTAGTGTGGGAGACATCTACACCACATCCCCCCTCTGAGTGGTAGTGTGGGAGACATCTACACCACATCCCCCACTGAGTGGTAGTGTGGGAGACATCTAAACCACATCCCCTCTGAGTGGTAGTGTGGGACACATCTACACCACATCCCCCCTGTGAGTGGTAGTGTGGGACACATCTACACCACATCCCCCCTCTGAGTGGTAGTGTGGGAGACATCTACACCACATCCCCCCTCTGAGTGGTAGTGTGGGAGACATCTACACCACATCCCCTCTGAGTGGTAGTGTGGGACACATCTACACCACATCGCCCCTCTGAGTGGTAGTGTGGGACACATCTACACCACATCCCCTCTGAGTGGTAGTGTGGGACACATCTACACCACATCCCCCCTCTGAGTGGTAGTGTGGGAGACATCTACACCACATCCCCTCTGACTGGTAGTGTGGGACACATCTACACCACATCCCCCCTCTGAGTGGTAGTGTGGGAGACATCTACACCACATCCCCTCTGAGTGGTAGTGTGGGACACATCTACACCACATCCCCTCTCTGAGTGGTAGTGTGGGAGATATCTACACAACATCACCCCTCTGAGTGGTATTGTGGGACACATCTACACCACATCCCCTCTGAGTGGTAGTGTGGGAGAAATCTACACCACATCCCCTCTGAGTGGAAGTGTGGGAGACATCTACACCACATCTCCTCTGAGTGGTTGTGTGGGACACATCTACACCACATCCCCTCTCTAAGTGGTAGTGTGGGAGACATCTACACCACATCCCCCCTCTGAGTGGTAGTGTGGGACACATCTACACCACATCCCCTCTGAGTGGTAGTGTGGGAGACATCTACACCACATCCCCTCTGAGTGGAAGTGTGGGAGACATCTACACCACATCCCCTCTGAGTGGTAGTGTGGGACACATCTACACCACATCCCCTCTGAGTGGTAGTGTGGGAGACATCTACACCACATCCCCCCTCTGAGTGGTAGTGTGGGACACATCTACACCACATCCCCTCTGAGTGGTAGTGTGGGAGACATCTACACCACATCCCCCCTCTGAGTGGTAGTGTGGGAGACATCTACACCACATCCCCCCTCTGAGTGGTAGTGTAGGAGACATCTACACCACATCCCCTCTGAGTGGTAGTGTGGGACACATCTACACCACATCCCCCCTCTGAGTGGTAGTGTGGGACACATCTACACCACATCCCACCTCCGAGTGGTAGTGTGGGACACATCTACACCACATCCCCTCTGAGTGGTAGTGTAGGAGACATCTACACCACATCCCCCCTCTGAGTGGTAGTGTAGGAGACATCTACACCACATCCCCTCTGAGTTGTAGTGTGGGAGACATCTACACCACATCCCCTCTGAGTGGTAGTGTGGGAGACATCTACACCACATCCTCTCTGAGTGGCAGTGTGGGAGACATCTACACCACATCCCCTCTGAGTGGTAGTGTGGGAGACATCTACACCACATCCCCCCTCTGAGTGGTAGTGTGGGAGACATCTACACCACATCCCCCACTGAGTGGTAGTGTGGGAGACATCTAAACCACATCCCCTCTGAGTGGTAGTGTGGGACACATCTACACCACATCCCCCCTGTGAGTGGTAGTGTGGGACACATCTACACCACATCCCCCCTCTGAGTGGTAGTGTGGGAGACATCTACACCACATCCCCCCTCTGAGTGGTAGTGTGGGAGACATCTACACCACATCCCCTCTGAGTGGTAGTGTGGGACACATCTACACCACATCGCCCCTCTGAGTGGTAGTGTGGGACACATCTACACCACATCCCCTCTGAGTGGTAGTGTGGGACACATCTACACCACATCCCCCCTCTGAGTGGTAGTGTGGGAGACATCTACACCACATCCCCTCTGACTGGTAGTGTGGGACACATCTACACCACATCCCCCCTCTGAGTGGTAGTGTGGGAAACATCTACACCACATCCCCTCTGAGTGGTAGTGTGGGACACATCTACACCACATCCCCTCTCTGAGTGGTAGTGTGGGAGACATCTACACAACATCACCCCTCTGAGTGGTATTGTGGGACACATCTACACCACATCCCCTCTGAGTGGTAGTGTGGGAGAAATCTACACCACATCCCCTCTGAGTGGAAGTGTGGGAGACATCTACACCACATCTCCTCTGAGTGGTTGTGTGGGACACATCTACACCACATCCCCTCTGAGTGGTAGTGTGGGAGACATCTACACCACATCCCCCCTCTGAGTGGTAGTGTGGGACACATCTACACCACATCCCCTCTGAGTGGTAGTGTGGGAGACATCTACACCACATCCCCCCTCTGAGTGGTAGTGTGGGAGACATCTACACCACATCGCCCCTCTGAGTGGTAGTGTAGGAGACATCTACACCACATCCCCTCTGAGTGGTAGTGTGGGACACATCTACACCACATCCCCCCTCTGAGTGGTAGTGTGGGACACATCTACACCACATCCCCCCTCTGAGTGGTAGTGTGGGACACATCTACACCACATCCCCTCTGAGTGGTAGTGTAGGAGACATCTACACCACATCCCCCCTCTGAGTGGTAGTGTAGGAGACATCTACACCACATCCCCTCTGAGTGGTAGTGTAGGAGACATCTACACCACATCCCCCTTCTGAGTGGAAGTTTAGGAGACATCTACACCACATCCCCTCTGAGTGGTAGTGTGGGACACATCTACACCACATCCCCCCTTAGTGGTAGTGTAGGAGACATATACACCACATCCCCTCTGAGTGGTAGTGTAGGAGACATCTACACCACATCCCCTCTAAGTGGTAGTGTGGGACACATCTACACCACATCCCCCCTCTGAGTGGTAGTGTAGGAGACATCTACACCACATCCCCCCACTGAGTGGTAGTGTAGGAGACATCTACACCACATCCCCCCTCTGAGTGGTAGTGTAGGAGACATCTACACCACATCCCCTCTGAGTGGTAGTCTGGGAGACATCTACACCACATCCCCTCTGAATGGTAGTGTGGGAGACATCTACACCACATCCCCTCTGAGTGGTAGTGTGGGACACATCTACACCACATCCCCTCTGAGTGGTAGTGTGGGACACATCTACACCACATCCCCTCTGAGTGGTAGTGTAGGAGACATCTACACCACATCCCCTCTGAGTGGTACTGTGGGATTCATCTACACCACATCCCCTCTGAGTGGTAGTGTGGGACACATCTACACCACATCCCCCCTCTGAGTGGTAGTGTGGGAGACATCTACACCACATCCCCTCTGAGTGGTAGTGTCGGACACATCTACACCACATCCCCCCTCTGAGTGGTAGTGTGGGAGACATCTACACCACATCCCCTCTGAGTGGTAGTGTGGGAGACATCTACACCACATCCCCCCTCTGAGTGGTAGTGTAGGAGACATCTACACCACATCCCCCCTCTGAGTGGTAGTGTAGGAGACATCTACACCACATCCCCTCTGAGTGGTAGTGTAGGAGACATCTACACCACATCCCGCCTCTGAATGGTAGTGTGGGAGACATCTACACCACATCCAATCTGAGTGGTAGTGTGGGAGACATCTACACCACATCCCCTCTGAGTGGTAGTGTGGGAGACATCTACACCACATCCCCCCTCTGAGTGGTAGTGTAGGAGACATCTACACCATATCCCCCCTCTGAGTGGTAGTGTGGGACACATCTACACCACATCCCTCCTCTGAGTGGTAGTGTGGGACACATCTACACCACATCCCCCCTCTGAGTGGTAGTGTGGGAGACATCTACACCACATCCCCTCTGAGTGGTAGTGTGGGAGACATCTACACCACATCCCCTCTGAGTGGTAGTGTGGGAGACATCTACACCACATCCCCCCTCTGAGTGGTAATGTGGGACACATCTACACCACATCCCCTCTGAGTGGTAGTGTGGGAGACATCTACACCACATCCCCTCTGAGTGGAAGTGTGGGAGACATCTACACCACATCCCCTCTGAGTGGTAGTGTGGGACACATCTACACCACATCCCCTCTGAGTGGTAGTGTGGGACACATCTACACCACATCCCCTCTGAGTGGTAGTGTAGGAGACATCTACACCACATCCCCTCTGAGTGGTAGTGTAGGAGACATCTACACCACATCCCCTCTAAGTGGTAGTGTGGGACACATCTACACCACATCCCCCCTCTGAGTGGTAGTGTAGGAGACATCTACACCACATCCCCCCACTGAGTGGTAGTGTAGGAGACATCTACACCACATCCCCCCTCTGAGTGGTAGTGTAGGAGACATCTACACCACATCCCCTCTGAGTGGTAGTCTGGGAGACATCTACACCACATCCCCTCTGAATGGTAGTGTGGGAGACATCTACACCACATCCCCTCTGAGTGGTAGTGTGGGAGACATCTACACCACATCCCCTCTGAGTGGTAGTGTGGGACACATCTACACCACATCCCCTCTGAGTGGTAGTGTAGGAGACATCTACACCACATCCCCTCTGAGTGGTAGTGTGGGATTCATCTACACCACATCCCCTCTGAGTGGTAGTGTGGGACACATCTACACCACATCCCCCCTCTGAGTGGTAGTGTGGGAGACATCTACACCACATCCCCCCTCTGAGTGGTAGTGTAGGAGACATCTACACCACATCCCCCCTCTGAGTGGTAGTGTAGGAGACATCTACACCACATCCCCTCTGAGTGGTAGTGTTGGAGACATCTACACCACATCCCGCCTCTGAGTGGTAGTGTGGGAGACATCTACACCACATCCACTCTGAGTGGTAGTGTGGGAGACATCTACACCACATCCCTCCTCTGAGTGGTAGTGTGGGACACATCTACACCACATCCCCCCTCTGAGTGGTAGTGTAGGAGACATCTACACCATATCCCCCCTCTGAGTGGTAGTGTGGGACACATCTACACCACATCCCTCCTCTGAGTGGTAGTGTGGGACACATCTACACCACATCCCCCCTCTGAGTGGTAGTGTGGGACACATCTACACCACATCCCCCCTCTGAGTGGTAGTGTGGGAGACATCTACACCACATCCCCCCTCTGAGTGGTAGTGTGGGACACATCTACACCACATCCCCTCTGAGTGGTAGTGTGGGAGACATCTACACCACATCCCCCCTCTGAGTGGTAGTGTACGAGACATCTACAACACATCCCCCCTCTGAGTGGTAGTGTAGGAGACATCTACACCACATCCCCTCTGAGTGGTAGTGTAGGAGACATCTACACCACATCCCCTCTGAGTGGTAGTGTAGGAGACATCTACACCACATCCCCTCTAAGTGGTAGTGTGGGACACATCTACACCACATCCCCCCTCTGAGTGGTAGTGTAGGAGACATCTACACCACATCCCCCCACTGAGTGGTAGTGTAGGAGACATCTACACCACATCCCCCCTCTGAGTGGTAGTGTAGGAGACATCTACACCACATCCCCTCTGAGTGGTAGTCTGGGAGACATCTACACCACATCCCCTCTGAATGGTAGTGTGGGAGACATCTACACCACATCCCCTCTGAGTGGTAGTGTGGGACACATCTACACCACATCCCCTCTGAGTGGTAGTGTGGGACACATCTACACCACATCCCCTCTGAGTGGTAGTGTAGGAGACATCTACACCACATCCCCTCTGAGTGGTACTGTGGGATTCATCTACACCACATCCCCTCTGAGTGGTAGTGTGGGACACATCTACACCACATCCCCCCTCTGAGTGGTAGTGTGGGAGACATCTACACCACATCCCCTCTGAGTGGTAGTGTCGGACACATCTACACCACATCCCCCCTCTGAGTGGTAGTGTGGGAGACATCTACACCACATCCCCTCTGAGTGGTAGTGTGGGAGACATCTACACCACATCCCCCCTCTGAGTGGTAGTGTAGGAGACATCTACACCACATCCCCCCTCTGAGTGGTAGTGTAGGAGACATCTACACCACATCCCCTCTGAGTGGTAGTGTAGGAGACATCTACACCACATCCCGCCTCTGAATGGTAGTGTGGGAGACATCTACACCACATCCAATCTGAGTGGTAGTGTGGGAGACATCTACACCACATCCCCTCTGAGTGGTAGTGTGGGAGACATCTACACCACATCCCCCCTCTGAGTGGTAGTGTAGGAGACATCTACACCATATCCCCCCTCTGAGTGGTAGTGTGGGACACATCTACACCACATCCCTCCTCTGAGTGGTAGTGTGGGACACATCTACACCACATCCCCCCTCTGAGTGGTAGTGTGGGAGACATCTACACCACATCCCCTCTGAGTGGTAGTGTGGGACACATCTACACCACATCCCCCCTCTGAGTGGTAGTGTGGGAGACATCTACACCACATCCCCTCTGAGTGGTAGTGTGGGAGACATCTACACCACATCCCCCCTCTGAGTGGTAGTGTAGGAGACATCTACACCACATCCCCCCTCTGAGTGGTAGTGTAGGAGACATCTACACCACATCCCCTCTGAGTGGTAGTGTAGGAGACATCTACACCACATCCCGCCTCTGAATGGTAGTGTGGGAGACATCTACACCACATCCCCTCTGAGTGGTAGTGTGGGAGACATCTACACCACATCCCCCCTCTGAGTGGTAGTGTGGGACACATCTACACCACATCCCCTCTCTGAGTGGTAGTGTGAGAGACATCTACACCACATCCCCCCTCTGAGTGGTAATGTGGGACACATCTACACCACATCCCCTCTGAGTGGTAGTGTGGGAGACATCTACACCACATCCCCTCTGAGTGGAAGTGTGGGAGACATCTACACCACATCCCCTCTGAGTGGTAGTGTGGGACACATCTACACCACATCCCCTCTGAGTGGTAGTGTGGGACACATCTACACCACATCCCCTCTGAGTGGTAGTGTAGGAGACATCTACACCACATCCCCTCTGAGTGGTAGTGTAGGAGACATCTACACCACATCCCCTCTAAGTGGTAGTGTGGGACACATCTACACCACATCCCCCCTCTGAGTGGTAGTGTAGGAGACATCTACACCACATCCCCCCACTGAGTGGTAGTGTAGGAGACATCTACACCACATCCCCCCTCTGAGTGGTAGTGTAGGAGACATCTACACCACATCCCCTCTGAGTGGTAGTCTGGGAGACATCTACACCACATCCCCTCTGAATGGTAGTGTGGGAGACATCTACACCACATCCCCTCTGAGTGGTAGTGTGGGAGACATCTACACCACATCCCCTCTGAGTGGTAGTGTGGGACACAACTACACCACATCCCCTCTGAGTGGTAGTGTAGGAGACATCTACACCACATCCCCTCTGAGTGGTAGTGTGGGATTCATCTACACCACATCCCCTCTGAGTGGTAGTGTGGGACACATCTACACCACATCCCCCCTCTGAGTGGTAGTGTGGGAGACATCTACACCACATCCCCCCTCTGAGTGGTAGTGTAGGAGACATCTACACCACATCCCCCCTCTGAGTGGTAGTGTAGGAGACATCTACACCACATCTGCTCTGAGTGGTAGTGTTGGAGACATCTACACCACATCCCGCCTCTGAGTGGTAGTGTGGGAGACATCTACACCACATCCACTCTCTGAGTGGTAGTGTGGGAGACATCTACACCACATCCCTCCTCTGAGTGGTAGTGTGGGACACATCTACACCACATCCCCCCTCTGAGTGGTAGTGTAGGAGACATCTACACCATATCCCCCCTCTGAGTGGTAGTGTGGGACACATCTACACCACATCCCTCCTCTGAGTGGTAGTGTGGGACACATCTACACCACATCCCCCCTCTGAGTGGTAGTGTGGGACACATCTACACCACATCCCCCCTCTGAGTGGTAGTGTGGGAGACATCTACACCACATCCCCCCTCTGAGTGGTAGTGTGGGACACATCTACACCACATCCCCTCTGAGTGGTAGTGTGGGAGACATCTACACCACATCCCCCCTCTGAGTGGTAGTGTACGAGACATCTACAACACATCCCCCCTCTGAGTGGTAGTGTAGGAGACATCTACACCACATCCCCTCTGAGTGGTAGTGTAGGAGACATCTACACCACATCCCCTCTGAGTGGTAGTGTAGGAGACATCTACACCACATCCCCTCTCTGAGTGGTAGTGTGGGAGACATCTACACCACATCCCCTCTGAGTTGTAGTGTGGGAGACATCTACACCACATCCCCTCTGAGTGGCAGTGTGGGAGACATCTACACCACATCCCCTCTGAGTGGTAGTATGGGAGACATCTACATCACATCCCCCCTCTGAGTGGTAGTGTGGGAGACATCTACACCACATCCCCCTCTGAGTGGAAATGTGGGAGACATCTACACCACATAACCTCTGAGTGGTAGTGTGGGACACATCTACACCACATCCCCCCTCTGAGTGGTAGTGTGGGACACATCTACACCACATCCTCCCTCTGAGTGGTAGTGTGGGACACATCTACACCTTATCCCCTCTGAGTGGTAGTGTGGGACACATCTACACCACATCCCCAATCTGAGTGGTAGTGTGGGACACATCTACACCACATCCCCCCTCTGAGTGGTAGTGTGGGAGACATCTACACCACATCCCCTCTGAGTGGTAGTGTGGGACACATCTACACCACATCCCCCCTCTGAGTGGTAGTGTGGGACACATCTACACCACATCCCCCCTCTGAGTGGTAGTGTGGGACACATCTACACCACATCCCCTCTGAGTGGTAGTGTGGGACACATCTACACCACATCCCCCCTCTGAGTGGTAGTGTGGGACACATCTACACTGAATCCCATCTGAGTGGTAGTGTAGGAGACATCTACACCACATCCCCCCTCTGAGTGGTAGTGTGGGAGACATCTACACCACATCCCCCCTCTGAGTGGTAGTGTGGGAGACATCTACACCACATCCCCTCTGAGTGGTAGTGTGGGACACATCTACACCACATCCCCTCTGAGTGGTAGTGTGGGAGACATCTACACTACATCCCCCCTCTGAGTGGTAGTGTACGAGACATCTACACCACATCCCCCCTCTGAGTGGTAGTGTAGGAGACATCTACACCACATCCCCTCTGAGTGGTAGTGTAGGAGACATCTACACCACATCCCCTCTGAGTGGTAGTGTAGGAGACATCTACACCACATCCCCTCTCTGAGTGGTAGTGTGGGAGACATCTACACCACATCCCTTCTGAGTTGTAGTGTGGGAGACATCTACACCACATACCCTCTGAGTGGTAGTGTGGGAGACATCTACACCACATCCCCTCTGAGTGGCAGTGTGGGAGACATCTACACCATATCCCCTCTGAGTGGTAGTATGGGAGACATCTACACCACATCCCCCCTCTGAGTGGTAGTGTGGGAGACATCTACACCACATCCCCCTCTGAGTGGAAATGTGGGAGACATCTACACCACATCCCCTCTGAGTGGTAGTGTGGGACACATCTACACCACATCCCCCCTCTGAGTGGTAGTGTGGGACACATCTACACCACATCCCCCCTCTGAGTGGTAGTGTGGGACACATCTACACCTTATCCCCTCTGAGTGGTAGTGCGGGACACATCTACACCACATCCCCCCTCTGGGTGGTAGTGTGGGACACATCTACACCACATCCCCCCTCTGAGTGGTAGTGTGGGAGACATCTACACCACATCCCCTCTGAGTGGTAGTGTGGGACACATCTACACCACATCCCCCTCTGAGTGGTAGTGTGGGACACATCTACACCACATCCCCTCTGAGTGGTAGTGTGGGACACATCTACACCACATCCCCCCTCTGAGTGGTAGTGTGGGACACATATACACCACATCCCCTCTGAGTGGTAGTGTGGGACACATCTACACCACATCCCCTCTGAGTGGTAGTGTGGGAGACATCTACACCACATCCCCCCTCTGAGTGGTAGTGTGGGACACATCTACACCACATCCCCTCTGAGTGGTAGTGTGGGAGACATCTACACCATATCCCCCCTCTGAGTGGTAGTGTACGAGACATCTACAACACATCCCCCCCCTGAGTGGTAGTGTAGGAGACATCTACACCACATCCCCTCTGAGTGGTAGTGTAGGAGACATCTACACCACATCCCCTCTGAGTGGTAGTGTAGGAGACATCTACACCACATCCCCTCTCTGAGTGGTAGTGTGGGAGACATCTACACCACATCCCCTCTGAGTTGTAGTGTGGGAGACATCTACACCACATCCCCTCTGAGTGGCAGTGTGGGAGACATCTACACCACATCCCCTCTGAGTGGTAGTATGGGAGACATCTACACCACATCCCCCCTCTGAGTGGTAGTGTGGGAGACATCTACACCACATCCCCCTCTGAGTGGAAATGTGGGAGACATCTACACCACATCCCCTCTGAGTGGTAGTGTGGGACACATCTACACCACATCCTCCCTCTGAGTGGTAGTGTGGGACACATCTACACCTTATCCCCTCTGAGTGGTAGTGTGGTACACATCTACACCATATCCCCAATCTGAGTGGTAGTGTGGGACACATCTACACCACATCCCCCCTCTGAGTGGTAGTGTGGGAGACATCTACACCACATCCCCTCTGAGTGGTAGTGTGGGACACATCTACACCACATCCCCCCTCTGAGTGGTAGTGTGGGACACATCTACACCACATCCCCTCTGAGTGGTAGTGTGGGACACATCTACACCACATCCCCTCTGAGTGGTAGTGTGGGACACATCTACACCACATCCCCCCTCTGAGTGGTAGTGTGGGACACATCTACACTGAATCCCATCTGAGTGGTAGTGTAGGAGACATCTACACCACATCCCCCCTCTGAGTGGTAGTGTGGGAGACATCTACACCACATCCCCCCTCTGAGTGGTAGTGTGGGAGACATCTACACCACATCCCCTCTGAGTGGTAGTGTGGGACACATCTACACCACATCCCCTCTGAGTGGTAGTGTGGGAGACATCTACACCACATCCCCCCTCTGAGTGGTAGTGTACGAGACATCTACACCACATCCCCCCTCTGAGTGGTAGTGTAGGAGACATCTACACCACATCCCCTCTGAGTGGTAGTGTAGGAGACATCTACACCACATCCCCTCTGAGTGGTAGTGTAGGAGACATCTACACCACATCCCCTCTCTGAGTGGTAGTGTGGGAGACATCTACACCACATCCCTTTTGAGTTGTAGTGTGGGAGACATCTACACCACATCCCCTCTGAGTGGTAGTGTGGGAGACATCTACACCACATCCCCTCTGAGTGGCAGTGTGGGAGACATCTACACCACATCCCCTCTGAGTGGTAGTATGGGAGACATCTACACCACATCCCCCCTCTGAGTGGTAGTGTGGGAGACATCTACACCACATCCCCCTCTGAGTGGAAATGTGGGAGACATCTACACCACATCCCCTCTGAGTGGTAGTGTGGGACACATCTACACCACATCCCCCCTCTGAGTGGTAGTGTGGGACACATCTACACCACATCCCCCCTCTGAGTGGTAGTGTGGGACACATCTACACCTTATCCCCTCTGAGTGGTAGTGCGGGACACATCTACACCACATCCCCAATCTGAGTGGTAGTGTGGGACACATCTACACCACATCCCCCCTCTGAGTGGTAGTGTGGGAGACATCTACACCACATCCCCTCTGAGTGGTAGTGTGGGACACATCTACACCACATCCCGCTCTGAGTGGTAGTGTGGGACACATCTACACCACATCCCCTCTGAGTGGTAGTGTGGGACACATCTACACCACATCCCCCCTCTGAGTGGTAGTGTGGGACACATATACACCACATCCCCTCTGAGTGGTAGTGTGTGACACATCTACACCACATCCCACCTCTGAGTGGTAGTGTGGGACACATCTACACTGAATCCCCTCTGAGTGGTAGTGTAGGAGACATCTACACCACATCCCCCCTCTGAGTGGTAGTGTGGGAGACATCTACACCACATCCCCCCTCTGAGTGGTAGTGTGGGACACATCTACACCACATCGCCCCTCTGAGTGGTAGTGTGGGACACATCTACACCACATCCCCCCTCTGAGTGGTAGTGTGGGAGACATTTACACCACATCCCCTCTGAGAGGTAGTGTGGGAGACATCTACATCACATCCCCTCTGAGTGGTAGTGTGGGAGACATCTACAACACATGCCCTCTGAGTGGTAGTGTAGGACACATCTACACCACATCCCCTCTGAGTGGTAATGTAGGACACATCTACACCACATCCCCTCTGAGTGGTAGTGTAGGAGACATCTACACCACATCCCCTCTGAGTGGTAGTGTGGGACACATCTACACCACATCCCCCCTCTGAGTGGTAGTGTGGGAGACATCTACACCACATCCCCCCTCTGAGTGGTAGTGTAGGAGACATCTACACCACATCCCCTCTGAGTGGTAGTGTGGGACACATCTACACCACATCCCCCCCTCTGGGTGGTAGTGTAGGAGACATCTACACCACATCCCCTCTGAGTGGTAGTGTAGGACACATCTACACCATATCCCCTCTGAGTGGTAGTGTAGGAGACATCTACACCACATCCCCTCTGAGTGGTAGTGTGGGACACATCTACACCACATCCCCACCTCTGAGTGGTAGTGTGGGAGACATCTACACCACATCCCCTCTGAGTGGTAGTGTAGGAGACATCTACACCACATCCCCTCTGAGTGGTAGTGTGGGACACATCTACACCACATCCCCCCTCTGAGTGGTAGTGTAGGAGACATCTACACCACATCCCCTCTGAGTGGTAGTCTGAGAGACATCTACACCACATCCCCCCTCTGAGTGGTAGTGTGGGAGACATCTACACCACATCCCCTCTGAGTGGTAGTGTGGGAGACATCTACACCACATCCCCTCTCAGTGGTAGTGTAGGAGACATCTACACCACATCCCCTCTGAGTCGTAGTGTGGGACACATCTACACCACATCCCCTCTGAGTGGTAGTGTGGGACACATCTACACCACATCCCCCCTCTGAGTGGTAGTGTGGGAGACATCTACACCACATCCCCTCTGAGTGGTAGTGTGGGAGACATCTACACCACATCCCCCCTCTGAGTGGTAGTGTGGGACACATCTACACCACATCCCCTCTGAGTGGTAGTGTGGGAGACATCTACATCACATCCCTTCTGAGTGGTAGTGTGGGAGACATCTACACCACATCCCCCCTCTGAGTGGTAGTGTGGGAGACATCTACACCACATCCCCCCTCTGAGGTGTAGTGTGGGACACATCTACACCACATCCCCTCTGAGTGGTAGTGTGGGAGACATCTACACCACATCCCCCCTCTGAGTGGTAGTGTGGGATTCATCTACACCACATCCCCTCTGAGTGGTAGTGTGGGACACATCTACACCACATCCCCCCTCTGAGTGGTAGTGTGGGAGACATCTACACCACATCCCCTCTGAGTGGTAGTGTAGGACACATCTACACCACATCCCCCCTCTGAGTGGTAGTGTGGGAGACATCTACACCACATCCCCCCTCTGAGTGGTAGTGTGGGAGACATCTACACCACATCCCCCCTCTGAGTGGTAGTGTAGGAGACATCTACACCACATCCCCCCTCTGAGTGGTAGTGTAGGAGACATCTACACCACATCCCCTCTGAGTGGTAGTGTAGGAGACATCTACACCACATCCCGCCTCTGAGTGGTAGTGTGGGAGACATCTACACCACATCCACTCTGAGTGGTAGTGTGGGAGACATCTACACCACATCCCCTCTGAGTGGTAGTGTGGGAGACATCTACACCACATCCCCCCTCTGAGTGGTAGTGTAGGAGACATCTACACCATATCCCCCCTCTGAGTGGTAGTGTGGGACACATCTACACCACATCCCTCCTCTGAGTGGTAGTGTGGGACACATCTACACCACATCCCCCCCTCTGAGTGGTAGTGTGGGACACATCTACACCACATCCCCCCTCTGAGTGGTAGTGTGGGAGACATCTACACCACATCCCCCCTCTGAGTGGTAGTGTGGGACACATCTACACCACATCCCCTCTGAGTGGTAGTGTGGGAGACATCTACATCACATCCCTTCTGAGTGGTAGTGTGGGAGACATCTACACCACATCCCCCCTCTGAGTGGTAGTGTGGGAGACATCTACACCACATCCCCCCTCTGAGTGGTAGTGTGGGACACATCTACACCACATCCCCTCTCTGAGTGGTAGTGTGGGAGACATCTACACAACATCCCCCCTCTGAGTGGTAGTGTGGGACACATCTACACCACATCCCCTCTGAGTGGTAGTGTGGGAGACATCTACACCACATCCCCTCTGAGTGGAAGTGTGGGAGACATCTACACCACATCCCCTCTGAGTGGTAGTGTGGGACACATCTACACCACATCCCCTCTGAGTGGTAGTGTGGGAGACATCTACACCACATCCCCCCTCTGAGTGGTAGTGTGGGACACATCTACACCACATCCCCTCTGAGTGGTAGTGTAGGAGACATCTACACCACATCCCCTCTGAGTGGTTGTGTGTCACACATCTACACCACATCCCCTCTGAGTGGTAGTGTGGGACACATCTACACCACATCCCCTCTGAGTGGTAGTGTAGGAGACATCTACACCACATCCCTGCAACAATGACCTTAAATACCAGAATACCAGCAGACAGCATTTCTGCTCTCTTAGCCAAATTGAAAATGAAAGGCTTAAAAAATAGCCACACATTTGTGAATCATTGCATTAATCAAGTGTGTGCAACACCATGTGCAATATTGTTTGGAGGAGCTCCTGTATAGTTTGAATTTATATCATTGTTGTATTTGTCTATATACTATAGTATTTACATGAAGCAGGAAAGTGGCTTTGGCCACATCACATCCAAGGCGAGTCTAAACAGAAAAGTTGCATATCTGATGTTGAAGAGAGATAGATCTCACTACACATATTTTACTAATGTATATCCACCTTAACTTTGGGGACAGCTCATTGGACCAGATGACCATGCATCACATGCCCTTCAAGTTGCAAAAGAAAAAAAAGAAAGCTGCATCTCCCCACTGTGAGGTTGAGTCATTTGTTCCAGTTGTCCGGCTGATGGATTCGGTTTTGATAAAATCAGCCTTTTTTTGCCCTTCTCTAATTACTGAAGAAAAGAAATACACATTTCGTCCACTTTGACTTAGCTTCCAGCTCAGTTTTTTTTTCTCCTGTAGGCACGGTTGAGCTCTCTTGGTGTGGGGGGGAGCGGGCCAGGAGACACCCAGCTGGGAGGCCTGGTTCTCTCAGAGGACTCCCCCGATGTGTTGCAGCTCACCCGTGTGTGAAAGCTCTGCCTGTCATCAATATTGAGGCGCTGGCGCAGGGAGATACATCAGCAAATCCGATTGCATACTGAGAATTCTGAGGTCCTGGCTGGAATGGGCTTTTTTCCCCTTTTACATTATTCCAGACCCCGGGAGAGTATTCTCCATCATGTCAATGTAATGTAGCGCACAGAGGCAATCATGCAGCTTCCCAGCCCCAGGCTGGCTGCTCTGAGGAGAAAATGCAACTTAAGCACTTAATCATCTCACCCATGCAGACCACACCAGTCTATCTGATCGTTCTCCCAACAATATGTTACCACATTCCTCATCGGGTGCACTGTTGTATTCCCCAGCTTGTCTTAGGGCTTCTGCCCCTCCATTTGCCCTCTCATTTGAAGCACCAGAAACCAATGCACCAGCTGAAACCTTGCCTTATAAGTGAAGTTATGCCATGCGGAAAAATAGCTCAGTAGGGTGTGATGTTATACAGGACCTGCTGAAGAATTTACACTCACGAACCCAATTGACTGCTGAGCATTTTCAGTTCAAAACTTTTGCATTATGGATACCACAGAAACTGAGCCACTACACCATACCAGTGAAAAATACTATTTGTTTGCCCAAAACATTTGGCTCTGGTAATCTCTAGAGGAGCAGTGCATAACAATGAACTGCTGGTCTGAAAATATTTGATTAGTTGATATATGTGATAAGACCTCACAGAGGGCCGAAGATAATTACAGACGCTAGTGATCATCTGAAGTACCCAAAAAGGCCAATAAAACCTTGAAAGTCACCAATATTTTGGTAGTTTAATGGTAACCTTCAAAAGTTTCCAGTAATATACCGTCATTTTGCAACCCTGGATAAGTAGATGGCATACATGTCATGGATGGATAGATGTATCGTTGCATCCTCAACGGTGTGGCCTGGGAGTGCCATGTTACCAACTAAGTGAACAACACCTTCTGGCCTGCTACATTATGGTAGCAAAGAGAGGGACCGGCCGAGTAGGGGCAGTGGTGTGTGACTGTGTGTGTGTACCTGTGTGTGTATGGTGAGGTCATGAATAGTGAGGTGTGTATTATCATGTGATTGATTCACTGCATGCATGGCCCCAGGCGAAGACATAGTGGGAGGTCAAGCAAGACTGTTCCAAATAGACCTGTCTGAATCAGCCTTAGGGGGGCCTAACCGGTTAGACAAGGGCAATACCTTTTACTGACTGAGAGTGACCTTGGTTTACTGGTTGGGCCGGACAACCGCATGTTTTATTCACTTGCCTTAGAAGTGACAAATGGTGGAACCTACTATTCAAGGCTACCAGTATGCGTGACCCTTTTCTTAGTCTTTCTAATCTCATGACCAGGGACCAGTCAGTAAAATGAATTAGTTAACAAGGTATTCACACTAAGATACTCCTATATAATTGTGTGGCAAGGCCATGATTGTTTAACAAGTTCTTATAAATCAATGTCCGACTTAACTCATTATTAGCCAGTATAAGCAGACAACCTTGTCCTAGTGAACTTACAATTCTACTGAAAGTCCATCCTATTATGCATGTGAAAATAACAATAGATGTTTTGGAAATTGGACCCATGTGGCCTCTTGTATATTACCTTGTGCATAACCCCAACCAATACAACCACATACTGTACGTACTTGGCCTCTTTATTTTAACAATATAGATAAAGTGCGCACATGGAATATGACATGTGGGAGGGAAAAGTACTAAAAGACATGGACAGGTTTAGTCCTCTTCTTATTGTCTCTGATTTAAAGGTTGGACATTTAAATTATGTTGTAATTTTCATAGTGAATTTGTCTAATGACTATTCCACAAAATGTTCCTGAAAATGACATCCTAATACTGCCCTTAAGTGCCTAAATGTATGTAGCTCATGTCCTTGAGCAGTAATTTGTTTTAATTTAGCATTTACTCACTGTATACACATTCTCTGCCACTGTTCCATTTCAGCAACAACAAAAAAGCCAAACCCCACAGAGGTATTTGCATATCTGAAAACATGGTTTATGAGAATGTTCTAAAGTGATTACTTAATGTTCCTTCAATATGGAGATTTTCTTGTGCACCAAAATGTACCATTTAGCCATTTTTGCCTGTTTCCTGTTTTGATAGAGGGAGCATTAATTCAATTAGCTGAATATTATTCAGTTGACATCATGAGAGCTCTGTGACAGTGTGTCAGTAAATGTGTGTGTGTGTGTGTGTGTGTGCAAATGTGTGTGTCATCAATGCCTCCAAATATCATGAAAGTGGCTGATACTCCTGTTTCCGGTAGTTTTACCTAAGACAACATCTGACACTTTTACTAAGGCGTCTGAGAGTATCTCACTTTCTCCTCATCCCTTGATGTTAATCTCTGGAATAATATGGCACATGGAAAGTGAGTCCTACAATGACACAAGCGAATGTTTTTCACCCAGAAACTGGGTGTCTGCTGTGGAGCTTCTAGGAATACTAATGAGGGTGCTTAGTGAATCAAAGTCACTGACCTGAGGTGGCGAGGTAGAGCAGAGACACAGGAGCAGCAGGGGCTGGGGACGGGGCCACCATCTGCCTGCCTGCCATGTAGAGAGAGGAAATGTCACTGAGTATCTCCTCCATCACTCCTCTCCCTCATCAACTTAGCCTAATCACAAAGCACACCCACACCACATTGCATCCTAACGCTATGTGTTATAGTGTGTGTGGAGGCAAAGTGATGGAGAAATATACACTCCAGTGCACTCCAATACACACTGTGATAAGTTGCATCTGAAATGACACTTTAGAAAAGTGACATGAAAACACATTTTGATCTTGAATAAATCTTTATATCAGAATTGAGAGATGGAACACGTGTCTGCTTGACATATCCTAGCCATGCAGTTGGTGTGTGTGTGTGTGTGTGTGTGTGTGCGTGTGTGCGTGCGTGCGTGTGTGCGTGCGTGCGTGCGTGTGCGTGCGTGTGTGTGTGCATGTGTGCGTGAATGTGTGTGTTAATGTGTGTGTTAATTAAGCTTTCAGCTTCAGAAGCAGCCACCACACAGGGGAGCAGCCACCACACAGGGGAGCAGCACTGGAGCCTCCTAGGTGGCACTCGGTGGAAAAAGGAGATTTAAACAGCATCTGGAGCTCTGTACTAGGGATTCATATTTTTCAGAGAATCTACCAAATGTCAATACCGGGAATAATTCCTATTTATCCCGAGGGTCCCGGGAAATACCACAAAAATTGGTGGTGTCCATTTAAAGCGTTTAAAACCAAGATATGATCATTATGGAAGGGTTCTCCCCACATAAGAGGGGCGTTGCACCACCTTATCGGCTTGGCTGCGCCACTATGTAAACATTTCAGAGCAAATTACATTGAGATTTAGTAATGATAGAGTAACTATATTTGATCGGCAATGATGACGTTGTTGTGAAGTTCCAAACAGTCCGTTCATGAATTCCGAGCGTTATCATGTTCCTCAATTAATTCAGCGCATTTAAACAGTAGGCTATCTCGGCACAGAGCGCGCCGATGACACAGTGAGCGCAGCCCGAATACAGCGTTGTCGAATCATACAAACGTTGCAACGGCAGTCAAATGACTAAAGTCAAATGACCAAAGTTGTTAAACTTGTTAGATAACCCCCATTCAGCAAATGACAGAATATCTACAGATAGCAGATCAGATCAATAACTGGGAGATGAAGAGTGCAAATAGTTTAAATAGCAAGGTACCTTAACTGGTACCAACTCTTTAAAAAAATATATGAATATCTACTCTCACACCGTTGGTTGATTACACGTTCTCTACCGAGGCTCTCATATGGGCAGCAAGAAGCCTACGAGACAGCGTAGAGACGCGGGGGAAATGTTATAGTGGTATTTTAGAATGCATACACGAGAGGCGTGCTTTGATAATGCAACCTGTACAGAATACAGTTAGAATTTTCATGTAAAACAGGAGTTAGGATTTGGGGTTTCAGTGGGATTGGGACTGGATAGGAAAATAGCATAGGCTCTAGGACGGGAGAAGATAGCATTTTCCCTCATGCCTCTCTAAATTGTTAAAAGAGACGCATATGTAGTGAATTGTGCGTACACCTATCACATTTGTGACTGTTTGAAGAGTCCCAATGACAGCTCAAAGAGGCACACGTTCTTTTATAGGCTAAACTGTAGGGGTTTGCTGTAGGGTTTATTAACTGCATTCGGGTATGTGTGCAGTGTCAATTATGTTTGTGCTTTGAATGTATTATGCCAACTTTGTGTGAAGTAAATACACTAGGCTAAAGACTTCCATGACTTTGGAAGACTTTGGATAGTGTGCTATGACATTTTTTGCTAATCTGACGCTGCTCATGTTGTGTATTTTGTGGAATTTCATTAGTGCAGATTTTGGGGGTAATGTTGTTATTTCCCGGGTCTTGCCATTTAATTTTTTCAGGGAAATGAGAAGTGTCCCAGGGACAGTCCCGGGTTACCCATGTTAATCCCTACTCTGTACTAAGATCATAGTTTCTCTCTGTCTGACTGTGTTTCTCCCTCCCTCTATCTCCCCTCCTCTCTTTTAGCTCTTTCTTCCTACCCCTCTCAGCCTATCTTCAACTTTCCTGATTTGTATTTAACTTAAGCTCTCTTACTTTATCTCTCTCACTTTCAATTTCTCTGCCCCTCTGTTCATTTTTCTTTCTTGCGCTCTCTTTTCTTACATTCTCACTGTGGGTAAGGTGGAGTACACACAAATAAAAGACCGTGAATCATTGCCTCCCCTCCTCTCTCTCTCTGTGGTCCCCCACCCTCATTCCTCTCTATGGGCCTGGTCAGCGCTGGGCTGTCAGCCGATTAATGCAGCAGTCTATGGGCACCAAGGCTTAGTCATAAACAAAGCCTATTCACTGCCACAGAGACGAGACCAGACCTTCATTTGCAGCAGGGAAAGAATAAATTACCCAGTGGAATGAATCTATCTCTTCCCCATTGATTCATTTTATATTTGAGATGATAAGGCAATCTGTTTAAGAGATGCCCATTTTCTTTTCTTTTTTTCTTCTCACATACAGATTTTCCTTTATGGATTATAGTCAGAATATTTGTGCTCCCGTGTAAAAAAACAGCAAGAAATAGAACCCTTGTAATGAAACGGAAATTTAACCATTTTAAATGATTGGACAGGAATTTAGCCTGTAAAAATGATTGAGAATTTTACAAACATGTAGACATGGTATGCATGTACACTAAAAAGTTACCAATACACAAAACAATTCAAGCGGTATTATCACATATTGCCTGGATTGCCCCTGTGAGCAATGTAAATTCTTCCACTTCCCCCAAATCATCCGTAGTCTGGCCTTTTTATTATCACTGAATCTATAAATCTCTCAGCATTATGAATTGTGCAATAATTCACATCGAACTAGTCAAAGAGAGAATTTAATGTTTCACTGGATAGGATGGAAGGACATGTCTGAGTAGGGTTAAAAATGATGTTGTACATGATCAGAGCTGTGGTGAAGAATATATATATTTATCTTTTATGATTATGTATGCCTACTATTGAGCCATCAAACTCAATGTTGCTCTCAAAATGTATGTATTTTTTATGTTTTGCTATAAAGACATAGTTGAAAAAAGTTACCTGTGGATTTAGTTGTAACATTTAGTGTAGTAACGTCTAATGTCTAACGTTTAATGATGCTGTATTGTACCTAAATGAATTGTCTTCTCACAAGAACAGTAATTTACTGCACAGGGACAGAGAGGGAATACATAGTCACATTTATTAGCTGCCAACTTGACTGGATGGGATTCTTTGGAAGAGCAACATTGCCATCTATCATCTAGAAAGGGAATAACATGCTTCATCTGCCTTAAAAACAGGAAAGTATTTGAGGATTGGCTATACACTTCACTTCACCCCTGATCTAGCTGAATCAGGTTAGTTACAACTGGGGATGGAGCAAAAACCTACAGGAGGGTAACTTTCCAGGAACAGGGTTGGAGATGGCTGCCCCGATAATCAAGCAACTATGAACAGAGAGAGATCTGAACTATGCAGGTTCTGACACCAAAGTCTCTCTGTGCTACCACAGGTAAAATACAAGAGTAGTTCATTTCAGAGTTTGTATAGTCAATCAAAAAATGTCAGGGTTATTCAGACAGACAGGGGACTAAATATTATGACCCTAAACAGGAGATACTGTAGCTAGAATGCTCCCTATTTGTCTCTCTGTGCCATCTGCCCTGACGTGCTGTGACACTTATCAAGCAGATAATAGTACAACCCCCATGGCCTTGGCTACATGTAGCAGTTCAGAGATTTATTCCTATGGCCTGCATTGAGCTGACAAATCTGCTGGTGCTTCCGTAAAGTTAAATAATAATAATCCCTTTTCTACAGGCCATGGTGTCCAACTGGTGCCCGCCATGAATCCTATTTCATTTCTTCAGGCGAATATGGTGCCAGTGTAGCACACAGACAGAGTGGCCAGACTCAGTGAGATATTATGGAGATAATGTATAACACCTCTGGTGCAAGTAAGTAAACATGTGTCTGACATGGCTGTGTGTTTGTTCAGCTACCACATGCCTCAACAGCCCACCTGGCGCTGTCTCTCTCTCTCTCTCTCTCTCTCTCTCTCTCTCTCTCTCTCTCTCTCTCTCTCTCTCTCTCTCTCTCTCTCACACACACATATACACTCACACACATATACACACATACACACACACACACACACACACACACACACACACACACACACACACACACACACACACACACACACACACACACACACACACACACACACACACACACACACACACACACACACACACACACACACACACACTCTGAATGACATAAGACTCTATCACTGATTGGTAGGGATGGTTTCTTTTAAAAACGTAATTTAATGCATAATGTCACAGATCTGGATGCTTCCTGGCCACGCTGTTCTCTGATGAATCCTAATTTCACATTCAGATTGGTTTATTTCAGAAGCGCAGCAGCAAATCATGTCCCTAATTAATCGGAATGATGCATCAATTCAAACTTCCTTCCTCCTTTCCTCTCCAATCTTCTGTGGCTCATGAGAAGTACATGGGGAAATAACAACAATGCCATTTGAGGTGAGGGGCCAGTAAACCCAAATAAGGCATTTTATTAAACATAAAATAGCAGCTCAGTATCATAATAGCTGTTCAGTATCGTTATTGCTATCAAACGTGTGTAGGATAATGTTTGAGTGTCAGTGTATCTGTTTGTGTGTGTATCTGTGTGAGTGTAGGTGCATGTCCAAAACACCATCTAATATTCACATTAAGCTGGGGTAGGATTTTAAGGAGCAATTGGCTAACTATACAGGAATAATCAGGTAATCTGCTCTCACTTTCACAGTGCCAAACTGTATTGCTCAAACCAAGCATAACCATTTGCTAAATGCAAACACATCCCGATCAAAAAAGAAACACTCAACAAATGACAAGCTTTTTAGCTTCTCTTCAATGAATCTCTCTCTCTCTCTCTCTCTCTCTCTCTCCACCCTAACATACTCTGACAGCTGGATATAAAATATACATTTCTATATCAAACACCTACACAAAGGAGAGCTGACCTTTGATCAGATGAGCGTTTGATGTTGTGACATGAAATTTGCATCAGAGGGGCTGGGGACGAACGCCCCCGCGTGGGGCTAAAGCTTCACCCTGTCAGGGAGCCTCAGAGGTCAGGGGCCTTTTAGGAAATAAAAACACTCTAATCCATGCACAGGGAGCAGCACTACCACTTAACGGACAGAGAAAAAACATGTTGGGCTGCATTCAATCAAACATGGGTTCTGAGATAATCTGATTTGCCACCTTATGCTGTTGCGCTTCTGGCCACCTTTTGCAGCCCAATACAAAATACATGGGCTACAGATATTAAGAAAGAGGGATGCTGTTTGCCTAGCTCGGATGCTTTCTCTGGTGAAATCATAGAGAATGATAGAGGCCTCTAGTGGCAAAAAGGCCGTATTAGCATGGGCAGCGCCATTGATGGTTTCCACCATTTTAATGTAGTCAACTGGGTGGGACTTCCAACTTCATTGGCTTATCCCTCCTGGTGACTATGTTGGAGTCATGTTCAACCAGGTCATCAGGAGGGATCAGCCAATCATGAAAAAGAAAATGTATTACTTGAAAATGGAGATTGCCTCAATGGTGCTGCCTATGCTGTCACAGGTGCTATAATGGCACAGATTCAAAGATGAGTCCTCTATCTATCTCTATGGGTGAAATAAATTCAGCCTCTTGCGAAATGAAAGAAAATTATGAAACAGAGATAGACACAAATGAGAAATCATTTTATAGGTTTGGGACATAGGAGGTCCCATTAAAATAATAGAGATCTTCGATGACATGTTTTCTTTTTATTTTTTTTATTTTTACTCCCTATTTCGTGATTACGATCTTCTCTCATCGCTGAAACTCCACAACGGGCTCAGGAGAGGCAAAGGACGAGTCATGCATCCTACAAAACATGACCTGCAAAACCGCACTTCTTAACACCGGAAGCCAGCTGCACCAATGTGTCGGAGGAAACACTGTTCAACTGATGACCAAAGTCAGCCTGCAGGTGCCGGCCTGCCTCAAGGAGTCGCTAGAGCGCGATGAGCCAAGTAAAGCCCCTACTCGGCCAAAACCTCCCCTAACCAGGACGACACTGGGCCAACGCTGGGCCAACACTGGACCAACGCTGGGATCGAACCCCAGGCTGTAGTGACGCCACAACACTGTAGTGCTGCGCCACTCGGGAGGCCCTCTGGATGGCACTTTTAAGTGAATTGACTGTTTTATGCTAATGCCCTTATATAAAATCTTGACTTTGAATGCAAACACTGTAACTTTTGGAATTGATTTAGGATTTATTTAAACAGGGAAAT
The DNA here is from genome assembly GCF_965601325.2 of Salmo salar. NCBI lineage: Eukaryota > Metazoa > Chordata > Actinopteri > Salmoniformes > Salmonidae > Salmo > Salmo salar. The sequence goes on along the minus strand of NC_138302.1, from coordinate 80,346,858 downwards.
GTACCAAACCTAAACTGAAGCATTTAATGCGTTGAACCATCATAATTATATTTTTTAAAATCCACCTTGCTTCGATTAAGGTTCAAAATGTTATGGCCACCCTAAACTGGGTCTGTGCCCCACCTTGGCCACCCCATTCAAAATATTCTGGACATGCCACTGCCTTTTAGTTATTGGTTGTTTGGACATTAGAAAGGTTAACTAAGATTAATTGAACCAGCATAGTTGTGATGTCGAGTTTTAGAGGACATATGGCACAATCCATCTGAATGGTGTCTATTGATCTGTGGATGGATCAGTAGAGCTGAGAGCTGCTAAATTATTCAGCCTGGCATGTCCTTTTCATGCCTGCTCGTGTATGAGCCCCAAAATAAACCTGTCACCATGACTGACCATCTTTCATCTCACCATCAGCACATAGCCTCATTAACCACAACCAGATGAGGAGAGGAGAGCATGCTGTGTGTCAGCCAATCATTTGATCTCATTTCAGGCAATATCATCATCTTACGCATCTTTTTTTGTGTGAAATCAATATTTCAGTGATGATTTCAAAGTGGTGCCTGATGTGGCATTACCATTAGAAAGTGTGCCGTAATGTGTTGAAACAGGCTGTTGTATTGATGTCCTTATTTCATGATATTGAATTGATATATTGAGTGTGATATGTTAGAAGTATGTAAGGACAGGATAAGTGTTGAGAAGTTCCTCCTTGAGATCATACTAAGGTCTCAGTGAGTATGTTGGAGTATTATTTATTCTATTCTGCTAGTAGTTTTGGTTCATTGATCGTGTCCAGTTTGTGACTTCATTTCATCAGTCAACCAGGAAACACTGGCCGTTTGTTATGCAGAACCAATAGAGTATTATTTATTCTATTCTGCTAGTAGTTTTGGTTCATTGATCGTGTCTTTCTTTCAAAAGTTCACAGTCACTTCACACATGAAACTTTACCAACAGCTTTACTGTAAACTTTGACTCAGCCAGTTCTAAAACAAGAACGACATATAATATGATTGCTGGATGGCTTATGGCACTTTAATTTAACAGTCTAATAAAGTCACTTGCTCAGCACAGCAGTACAGCAATCATTCTCCCCAGTTCAGATACTTTATCATAAATCAAAAGAAGCGAGAGTTCAACTAAGAACCTGTCTCTTCTTTGATTGAGTGTTCTTTATCCATCCCAATAATCCTTCACTGCAATAAAATGGTCAGAGGTGTCGCATGACCTCATGCCATATTTCCTGAAACATGGATGAGGTAACTGCTGAGTGCGCCACTCCATTTTTGTAAAACTCGGGAGTTCATGGCCCTGATCAATATTTCTGTTCCCTATAATTATCTCACCATTACACTCATTAATTACACTTTCAAGGCTCATTTCCGTTGTTTGCAGCTGCACAATCTGAAAGGGACTCAGAGGGGCTGCTGAGGAGGGGTGGATGAGGAGGAGGGATAGCCTGATTAATAAGTTGTCTCTCTATCTGAGGAAGGCTGTCACCAGCTGGGGGAAAAGGCAGCATCCCGTCATCTGAAAAGCCTGTGAGAGGGAGACAAATGAGGCCTCAGCTCAGTGGCTAGATCGATAAGTTCCTCCACCCAGGGCCGGCCCTAGGCATAACCGACATAAGTGGCCGCTTAGGGCCCCCGGTCGATAGCTATCTAAACTTGTAGTAATCATGGCAGAATTACCGGCGGGGCATGAAGGACACGTGCGAAGGGGCCCTGACCTCCAGGGAGCCCCATTAATTGTGTTAGTCACTCTCACTCAGATATCATGTTAACATGGCATAAGTCATGGCAAAATGTGTAGAATTTCAGGAAATTAGCTGTTAAACTTACATTTTTTTCTCTCTGCCCATGGCAAAATTGGTAGAGTTGCAAGAAATTCAGTTGCTCAGAAGCATACAGAGATGGTTCAGAAAGCAAGCTCAGTCCTGCACACTGTAGATATAACCATATTGAAATTCTGATGTTAAACTGTTCAATAGATAATATCACCCAGACGCTACGTAGACGGTAGACCCACATTACATTGTTTTACTTATATAAAAATGTATACAATTATGTAGTAAACTGTAGTATACTGTAGAATACTATGCTACACACTGTAGTATCCCACGATCGTCTAGTGCTTACTATAGAATTTTGTAGCATACTGTAAGAATACTACTGTATTACCCTGAGAATAACTCTGTATTTAAATACTACAGTAATGTCTGCAAAAACACTACTGTGTCTGCAAAAACACTACAGGTTTTTAACAATAGCAATACTACAGTATTTCATTTGCATTTACCCCACCCATTCCCATCCCCAATATCACAGTTTGTGCCACCCAGGAGTGAGAAACCTATATGTCAAGTATAGACCATATATTGTGTTCTCTACAGGTTATTGAAAAAAGTAGAAGTAACTATCCGTTCAGACGCAGTCCTACCTACAGATTAAGAAAACTTTGCTCTTTTAGTATTTGTCCAGTAGGTTTTCTCAAGGAGAAAGCCCCCACTTCTATGTCAAAGATAATAAAATAAAAACATTACCGCAGTAAATACTACAGAAATGTCTGCAAAAACAGTACAGTAATTACTATAGTATATACTATAGTTTTTTAACAATAGTAATACTGCAGTATACTACAGTAAAGTCTGCAAAAACACTACGGTAATTAGTATAGTATATACTATAGTTTTTTAACAATAGTAATACAACAGTATTTATACTTAGTAAATACTACAGTATACTACAGATAAGTCTGCAAAAACACTACAGTGAATACTATAGTATACAAATATAGTGATACTACAGTATTTATACAATAGTATATGGTATTTTTTCATGTGGGGAGCCTCACTAATTATGAAGTTATTTGACAGGATGCTAAATTTCATTACCATGCCAACCTCCCCATCTGGACTAGAGGACGAGTTGCCAGATTGGCTGAACAACTTCGATCTGCCTATACAGCTGTCTCCCTCCTGCCGTCAACGAGGCACATTCCCACGGTGACAACACCTGGCTCGGGCACAAGAGTGAACTTACTACACTGTACAGTACCAGGAGCAGAGATGACATCACACACAAGCCTGGATGAGAAAGCATGTTTGATGGCTGCCATACGAATGAGAGATTAAGTAAAATGGTCTGACTTGTCTAGTTAAATAAAGGTTAAATAAATAAAAACATTAAAAAAAAGTAAAATGGTCATAAATGATGGGGGAAATGCCTGTTGTCTGTCATGGAGTTAGCTGGGATGAATCATTTGAGGTAAATTCTCTAGTGGGCAGAAACATGGCATTACTAGTATTAGTTTTGGTGGAGAGCCAATATATCCATGCCAACTGAATAAAAATATGACAGTTTTCTAAGATGTGTTTTACAGTGATAGCTGGCTCATTTGCAAGATTTGAATATCTTCTCAACATCCGACACCTTTATTGTCCTCTTCACAATACCACACAAACCCCACATTGACTGGTCCAATGCTTCCAAAGAAATACACTGAGCGTACAAAACATTAGGAACACCTGCTCTTTCCAAAACAGACTGACCAGGTGAATCCAGGTGAAAACTATGATCCATTATCGACGTCATTTGTTAAATCCACTTCAAGCAGTGTAGATGAAGGGGAGGAGATGGGTTAAAGAAGGATTTTTAAGCCTTGAGACAGGTGAGACATGGAATACCTCGTTAGGATGAATTATAAACCTTTAAAACAAACTTGAAAGTCAAACACACTTTTCAAATTAACATTCCTAAGCAACTTGAAAAATGTGACATTCTGGGAGAAGTGGTTTGTGAATTTTTGTTGTTTACATACTATCAAATGTGATAATTTAACATCTAGCATTACACAAGATCTGGACAATTCTCCTTTGTTATTTCAGTTAGTAGCATTTGGCACAAGCAAAAAGGCACAAAATTCCTACCAATTAGAAGTTATTTGGTAGATTAAGGAAAGATTATGCCTCAGACATTGGTAGGCTGTACAGTGTGTTACAATTACTAAGAAACAGTAGAAGAAAATGCATTAGATCCAAGTTAATCTAGAAGTGGTCATCTAAGATCTACACTGAGAATAAAAAACATGAAGAATTCTGTTCTTTCCATGACATAGACTGACCAGGTGAATCCAGGTGAAAGCTATGATCCCTTATTGATGTCACTTGTTAAATCCACTTCAATCCGTATAAACGAAGGGGAGGAGACAGCTAAAGAAAGATTTTTAAGCCTTGAGACAATTGAGACATGGGTTTTGTATGTGTGCCATTCGGAGGGTGAATGGCCAAGACAAAAGATTTAAGTGCCTTTGAACAGGGTATGGTAGCAGGTGCCAGGCACACCTGTTTCTGTGTCAAGAACTCCAACGCTGCTGGGCTCAACAGTTTCCAGTGTGTATTACAGTTTTTTTATGATTGCTTACACACTAAAATTGAACTTTTCCCACAATTAGCAAAACCTTACACTCAAGGAGCAAAACACAAGGCTAGATTTGCACAACTGTAAGCACATTGTCAGCTTCACACTATTTGCAAAACATTACACACAGTGATTTGCAAAACACTAAACACACTTGTATACATCAGACACAGAAGTATATCATGATGTCACTTCCTTGCAATTCCAAAGCACTGACTGTCAAATTACCACACCTATGAGCCAATCTGTTAAACACAGCCATCAGGTGCACAAACACATGATTGCTAAATTGTAGACACGCCAATCAGGTTTAAGCACTATAAAAATGCAGCAGATAGGTTCACCTGCCTTCAACCAAAATGGAAGGAGTCAGAAGAAGAGTGAGGGTGAGAGGAGGAGTACACAGAGGAGGAGAAGGAGGAAGAGGCAGAGGCCGAGCCAGAGGTCGAGGAAGACCTGAAGCAGGAAGAGAACGTGCACAAAGAAGAAGAGGACCAAACTTATCAAATGACATTTGTGCAACACTAGTGGACCATGCTGTGAACCACGGATTGACGCTGAGGGAGGCTGGACTGAGAGGACAGCCAAATCTTAGCAGATATACAGTGGCATCTGTCATAAGGACTTTTCGACAGGAAAACAGGTAAAAGAAGATCTGTCTCCAGTTACAGTAATCAGCCGCTTATTGTATGCACCATATCAGCACTTGTGATACCCCTTCCTGTGACATTGTACAGTAAGTTACATGTATTATTCTCTACATAGGATTGAGGGTCGGGAACGACAAGGAGGAAGGGGGCCCATATTCACGCAAGAACAAGAGAGAGATAATAAACATGGTTTTGGCCAATAATGCTATCAGGCTCAGAGAACTACAAGCCAACATTATCGGTGACCATGCCATTTTCAATAATGTCCATCAGGTCTCTCAGTCAACACTGGCACGCATCCTGAAAAGACATCAGGTTCAAATGAAACAACTTTATCGAGTGCCTTTTGAGCAGAATTCAGAGAGGGTCAAACGGCTGCGGCATGAATATGTGGAGGTTTGTATTGTTCACTTTAGCACTGTGATGTTGCATACTGTACACATTACTTTTTTACATTGACTGTATACTAGACCTATCCTGAACTACACAATCTTGTCTTTCACTGTATTTCAGGGAGATTTGCAGATGGATGCTGAGGAAATCCTGCATGAATTTATATATATTGATGAGGCAGGGTTCAACCTCACAAAAGCAAGAAGGAGAGGCAGTAATATCATTGGCCACAGGGCTATAATCAATGTCCCAGGGCAACGTGGGGGTAACATCACCCTTTGCGCTGCCATTTCACAGCATGGGGTTCTCCTCCGTCATGCCAAAATGGGCCCTTACAACACACCTCACATTCTCGCATTTTTGGACCGATTGCACCACATCGTCACAGCAGGTAATGAAATGCACCAGATGCAATACACTGTCATCTGGGACAATGTGTCATTCCACCGCTCTGCTTTGGTCCAGAACTGGTTTCAACACCATCCACAGTTGACAGTACTATACCTTCCACCATACTCGCCGTTTCTAAACCTTATCGAAGAGTTTTTCTCTGCATGGCGGTGGAAGGTTTACGATCTCCAGCCCCAGGCTCAGGTACCCCTCATTCAGGCCATGGAGGACGCCTGTGACCAAGTCGACGCCGCAGCTGTGCAAGGATGGATTCGACATTCAAGACGGTTCTTCCCGCGTTGTCTTGCTAATGAGGATATTGCTTGTGATGTTGATGAAATTCTCTGGCCAGATCCAGCTATACGAAGAGATAATGTATAGTATGTTTACTGTAGTATTTTCTGTACAATATTGTCCGTTTTTTTCAGATTATGTTTTATGTTTGTTGTTATTTACTGTAATTGTAACCAGTACTGGATACAGTATTTTAGGTTTGTCTGTTTGCTGAGCTAACAGTGTTATGCACACTACTGTAGCAGCATGAAAACTGGGACATGTTTTGGTGTGATTCTCCATGTTGACATGTTGACTGATTTGGGTATATGGAGAGAAATAAATCATATCTTCCTCAGTCTGCAGCATTGGTGTAGTGTTTGTATAGTTGCACTTTCTGTGTACTTCATTTACAGTACTCTAATCACTGACAATTAGACTTGCTAAAAGTGTTTTAGGTTAGCAACAGCAGTGTGTAACTGGTTCAAAAAGATTGAAGTCATATGAAATGTGTGTTCGTATGGTAACAAAATATTGTTTTTATGAAGTCGTGTAGAGTTTTGACAAAAGTGTTCCATTTTGCAAATGATCTGAAGTGTTGTGCTACTTTGGTGTAGGGTTGTGCTAATTGTGTGTAGTGTTTTGACAAACCGGGCCCTGTTTTCAAAATTGTGCTTAAACAATTGCAAAAAACTGTAAGAATGGTCCACCACCCAAAGTACATCCAGCCAACTTGACGAAACTGTGGTAAGCATTGGATTCCATCCCCGTGGAATGCTTTCAACACCTTGTAGAGTCCATGCCCCTACAAATTGAGGCAAAAAGGGTTGCAACTCAATATTAGGAAGGTGTTCCTTCATTACAGTGAAGTTATGGCACACTGATGCCACCTACTGGTTTTGGTTTTGTATGATTCTGTCATTATTGTCAACCTCCACTGTGCTATTATAGGATCTACTCAACAATGACTAACATGTGTCCCTCAGTGCAGTCATGTTTAACATATGACATGGAGTAATTCTTTTTAGCATTGGTGTACATGTGGATGCACTCTTGTCTCTGTAATGGTTTTAGAGAGGGAGTGACAAAGAGAGAGAGAGAACCCTGCTCAGGGGTAAGTGCTTTTGCATGTTACAAACCAAGCAGGAGGGAGAAGGAGTATGGGTTGCACCCAATGATTTCTATATACACTACATGACTAGTAGGGGGTGTTGTGTTGAAGCCAACATGCCTCCATCTTGGTACTCCCACACCATTGTAGAAAATATTTTCAAAGCTATAGAAATGAATTCATTGTCTATATTCATTTTTGCCACATTTATTCTATTAGGCCAACAGACACCTTAATGCATACTTTAAATTGTATTATGTGAGCTAAACATACAAATTAAAAGTCAGAAAAATATATGAAAACATTTTTATTACTAATGCTACGGTGCCCACTACAACAACAAAAATTACTTAAATACATGTTATTTTGTCCTTGAAACATTTAATTGAAATACTGTACAATTCAATTCATCCCTATGGAGGACTGCTCCAACTGGGCACTGCCAATATGCCCGACTGGTAGCTTCAAAACCTCTTAATGGCCAATACATTTAGTATCAGCAATCCAGCGTTTATATACAGTGGCTGCACCTTGAGTTATTGTGCAGCTGCGGGTATGGCCCTAAACACAGAGCAGTTTCACGCCTCAGCTGCAGAGAACTCAACTGGGAAACAGGGGGCTAATAAAACTTACTAAGAGCCTTCCCAACACAACCTGCCATAAGGGCATGCACACAGCATTATACAAGACCATATGTTAAAGGTAACAGCCAAACAGCCTGACCATGACAACACAAAACACATGGGTTAATATTAGTTTGCACAGGAAAATATGTACAATACCTCTGAATAAGACCCTTACAAAAGTTACATATAGCCTACAATGTAACCTGTTGCGAGTTCAATGATCTGCAAATATCGCCGACTGTCAACTACAAACAGTAGTAGACCTAATGGAGGAATATAAATCCAGGAGAAAACTAATTGTGATGCCGCGTGGCGCTGAAAATGAGCTTTTTTACCGTGATTGGCCTGTGAGGACAACTATTGGCTATATTAGCCTACGATTGGCTCTCGTTTGTGAGGTTGTATTGGTTGTATTGCTACTCTATCCATGTAGAGTAGCAATCAAAGGGCCAGGGTTCTGTTCTGTAAGCACCTTTTTGACTGCTCCTACAGTATTGCTTCCGTACTGAAGTTTAACTTACGCCTGGCCCAGAAAGACAGTTCCTAGAGACTGCCCCATAGAGAAGTCACATTTGAACATTTCATCACCTTGGTGCACAAGATATCCATTGAATTATTCAAATAATTGTCGCTGAAGCCGATTTTCTTTCCATCACTCATAGAAAAAGATATTAACATTTTATATACATGCTCTGAGGTCGAGGCCAGCTGGGCAGGGGAGGTGCCGGTTGGTTTGTTTAGCTATTCAAAACGTATTCTCGTCCTTGCAACTGATGTTATTTGCATTATGAGCTGGTTAGAAGCAATACTAAGCTATTTTAGGAGTTTCTAAGCAGTGTTTCCTCAAAAACATGAAGAAATCGAATGTAGGTCTACAACAACGTTGTTACTTTATTAAAACACTGCTTTTTATCCATTTTCATGAAAGAAAGATTGTTTTAGCCTAGAAGTTGCAACTTTGATTGGACTGTAGTATCTGATTCATAACAGACCATGATCCTATATACTGTGAGGCAAGCTGTGTGAATTTGTATAAAGATGTGCGGCCTTCTGTTTGTCTGCGCAAGGTCAACAAAACAAATTTCACAGCTCCCACAAGGGGGCAAACTGTCTCCATTCACATTTCTAGTGATTATATACTTTCTTTAGAACCTACCAGATGCTCACACATAAATGAATTAAATTGTACATTGACCAACTGTAGGCTTGAAGTCGATAAATTGCCACGGAGGTTGGGGGGACATGTCCCTCCCTGAAATATGATTGGCCCTTGGCACTCTGACCCTTGGTGCCCCCCCATTCTCATTGGGTCAGAGCACTGTCAATCTGGCTCAGATTGAAGAAGAAAAGACTGGTTTTCCCTTTGGCTGGAAAAACATTTTCATCTGCTGACAGAATACGGTCGGGAGAAAGACTCAGGAGTCGGGATCAACATTCAACCATAGTATGTATGTTCACACACCAAAAAATTGGACTGGGCATAAGGTAGGAAAACTGTAACTAAAATAAAACTCAGTCTTCATCTTTTGTGTCTTCTTAATACACTGCTCAAAAAAATAAAGGGAACACTAAAATAACACATACTAGATCTGAATGAATGAAATAATCTTATTAAATACTTTTTTCTTTACATAGTTGAATGTGCTGAGAACAAAATCACACAAAATAATCAATGGAAATCCAATTTATCAACCCATGGAGGTCTGGATTTGGAGTCACACTCAAAATTAAAGTGGAAAACCACACTACAGGCTGATCCAACTTTGATGTAATGTCCTTAAAACAAGTCAAAATGATGCTCAGTAGTGTGTGTGGCCTCCACGTGCCTGTATGACCTCCCTTCAACGCCTGGGCATGCTCCTGATGAGGTGGCGGATGGTCTCCTGAGGGATCTCCTTCCAGACCTGGACTAAAGCATCCACCAACTCCTGGACAGTCTGTGGTGCAACGTGGCGTTGGTGGATGGAGCGAGACATGATGTCCCAGATGTGCTCAATTGGATTCAGGTCTGGGGAACGGGTGGGCCAGTCCATAGCATCAATGCCTTCCTCTTGCAGGAACTGCTGACACACTCCAGCCACATGAGGTCTAGCATTGTCTTGCATTAGGAGGAACCCAGGGCCAACCGCACCAGCATATGGTCTCACAAGGGGTCTGAGGATCTCATCTCGGTACCTAATGGCAGTCAGGCTACCTCTGGCAAGCACATGGAGGGCTGTGCGGCCCCCCAAAGAAATGCCACCCCACACCATGACTGACCCACCGCCAAACCGGTCATGCTGGAGGATGTTGCAGGCAGCAGAACGTTCTCCATGGCGTCTCCAGACTCTGTCACGTCTGTCACATGTGCTCAGTGTGAACCTGCTTTCATCTGTGAAGAGCACAGGGCGCCAGTGGCGAATTTGCCAATCTTGGTGTTCTCTGGCAAATGCCAAACGCCCTGCACGGTGTTGGGCTGTAAGCACAATACCCACCTGTGGACGTCGGGCCCTCATACCACCCTCATGGAGTCTGTTTCTGACCGTTTGAGCAGACACATGCACATTTGTGGCCTGCTGGAGGTCATTTTGCAGGGCTCTGGCAGTGCTCCTCCTGCTCCTCCTTGCACAAAGGCGGAGGTAGCAGTCCTGCTCCTGGGTTATTGCCCTCCTACGGCCTCCTCCACGTCTCCTGATGTACTGGCCTGTCTCCTGGTAGCGCCTCCATGCTCTGGACACTACGCTGACAGACACAGCAAACCTTCTTGCCACAGCTCGCATTGATGTGCCATCCTGGATGAGCTGCACTACCTGAGCCACTTGTGTGGGTTGCAGACTCCGTCTCATGCTACCACTAGAGTGAAAGCACCGCCAGCATTCAAAAGTGACCAAAACATCAGCCAGGAAGCATAGGAACTGAGAAGTGGTCTGTGGTCACCACCTGCAGAACCACTCCTTTAATGGGGGTATCTTGCTAATTGCCTATAATTTCCACCTGTTGTCTATTCCATTTGCACAACAGCATGTGAAATGTATTGTCAATCAGTGTTGCTTCCTAAGTGGACAGTTTCATTTCACAGAAGTGTGATTGACTTGGAGTTACATTGTGTTGTTTAAGTGTTCCCTTTATTTTTTTGAGCAGTGTAGTTGCCTTGAAATACCTTCATTAATGATGGTGAGGACTTATTCTTCAATTTATATTATGTTTTCAAAATACTCCTCCATTTACCCTTCAAAAGAGGAATAATAAGTCATGTCAAACTGTGTAGAATTGCAGGAAATGTGGTGTAGGAGCATTGCAGAGCCATACTGTGCTGCTCAAAAACTAAGACGGGAAAATACTGTTTCACCCAAAGCCAGGAAAGCTGTTTCCTATCATGTCATGACACATACATACATACACTATTCATCTACTATTCGTCCCCCCCAATGCCTACAACACAATTTCACCCTGGCTGCAGAGACTCAACTTGACTTTGGAGATGAAACGGGAAACAGGTGTTACCCACTTCAGTGTTCAAACATTCAACCGGCCTCCCAGTTTGGCCTGCCCTGCCTGCACCTCCCCATGCACCCATCACTACTGCTACTGCCTTGAGGAATATCATTAACAAGGTAACCACCCTCATGTTTGTCATCACAGATGATTTCCATCAAAGTTAATGAGCGTTACGCGGGGATTGGGATGCTGTGTGTTAAATCAACGCTACATTACCCCATTCTGCTACAATCCTTCAGTGTTCACCGCAGAGTCACCTCAGCCCTGAAAGATGACCCCTGAGACAAAGATTAGAACACAGGCAATAATTTATAAATCCGGATGGTGGGATTATGTGAATTTGGAGACAATTGGGAAGTTTGCAGCACGGTCTGTTGGAGAGGCCCGGAGCATCTGTCAGCGTCCGCTCATATCAGTTGCTGCCCTACGCCGCTGTTTTTCTCGTAACATATTAATTCTGCAGATTATCGTGGTTCAATAAAGTACTTACTGTTAACCAGTAATTGGGAAAAGTTGATGCCTTGTCCTGACATGGGTCAAACTGAGACAGAGGACACGATCTGAACTTGCTCTATATAAGTAGGCTAGATATGGCAGGATTATTTCCATAAATAGCTAATTGTAAAACAGTGTGTAGAATAACAAAAAAGTAAATGACCTACTCAATATAGCTTTTCCTTTTAGACAGAACTTTAGGCTATATACCATCCTTGGCACTGCATAACATGATCATGGAACCCTTACTGTATATATGAATATTTTTGTAGGACAGGATATGGGCATCATCTCCTGGTTGTGTGGCTGTGATGTGGTTATGACTATTCACACTGAGGCAAGAGACAGATGTGGATTTACTAACTTTGTCACTTGTGTGCCCCTATCACTTCAGAAATCAGCAATGTGGCTATGACAGGTCTGCCTCTCTCTCTCACACACACGGATGCATCAACTAACCTAACAGACGCACTGCACAGGTGTGTATGCTTGCGTGCATATGTGTGTGTCCGTTGTGTTAGACAGTGAAATGTTGCCAGACCATGTGCTGACACAGCGCTGAGAGATACAGGTTGCACCTGGTGTGTGAGAAGAGTTTACCAGCTGCTGATGCTCCGATGTCAGCAACAGAACACACAACACACACACACACACACACACACACACACATACACGTGCACATAAACCCTTGCGCTCACTCTCACATGTGCTCTCCAGAGCCTGTATCCCTAATAGTCTGCACAAACACATGATCCTGAACACACAACTACAACAAAGCACAAGATGCAATGTTAAGATATGATATGGAATAGTTTCTCATTCGGAACACATTGTTCTGCAGCTGAATGTCTATGCATTTGAAATACTATAAGTGAGAAATGCATTTAGCATGTATTTCCCTTCTGGCAGAGCATATAACCTGTAGATTACAAAAACATATTGAGTTGCTTTGGCGAACAATGAATACGTGGAGAAGAACCCTGCAGTGGCAGATAGGCAAACTTCTATCATGCCTTTCAAAGTCAATTATCCTCATTGCCTCAGTGCTGCCTAACTTGGTCATGGTGCTGGGGTTGTTTATTTTGACTCAGGCCAGAAGTGTCGAGGTTTGGACCAGTAGACACTCCCAGCCTGGACCAGTAGACACTCCCAGCCTGGACCAGTAGACACTCCCAGCCTGGACCAGTAGACACTCCCAGCCTGGACCAGTAGACACTCCCAGCCTGGACCAGTAGACACTCCCAGCCTGGACCAGTAGACACTCCCAGCCTGGACCAGTAAGCCTGGACCAGTAGACACTCCCAGCCTGGACCAGTAGACACTCCCAGCCTGGACCAGTAGACACTCCCAGCCTGGACCAGTAGACACTCCCAGCCTGGACCAGTAGACACTCCCACCCTGGACGAGTAGACACCCCCAGCCTGGACCAGTAGACACTGCCAGCCTGGACGAGTAGACACTCCCACCCTGGACCAGTAGACACTCCCAGCCTGGACCAGTAGACACTCCCAGCCTGGACGAGTAGACACTCCCACCCTGGACCAGAGACACTCCCAGCCTGGACGAGTAGACACTCCCAGCCTGGACCAGTAGACACTCCCAGCCTGGACGAGTAGACACTCCCACCCTGGACCAGTAGACACTCCCAGCCTGGACGAGTAGACAGTAGACACTCCCAGCCTGGACCAGTAGACACTCCCAGCCTGGACCAGTAGACACTCCCAGCCTGGACCAGTAGACACTCCCAGCCTGGACCAGTAGACACTCCCAGCCTGGACCAGTAGACACTCCCACCCTGGACGAGTAGACACCCCCAGCCTGGACCAGTAGACACTGCCAGCCTGGACGAGTAGACACTCCCACCCTGGACCAGTAGACACTCCCAGCCTGGACCAGTAGACACTCCCACCCTGGACCAGTAGATACTCCCAGCCTGGACCAGTAGACACTCCCAGCCTGGACCAGTAGACACTCCCAGCCTGGACCAGTAGGCACTCCCAGCCTGGACCAGTAGACACTCCCAGCCTGGACCAGTAGACACTCCCACCCTGGACCAGTAGACACTCCCAGCCTGGACCAGTAGTCACTCCCAGCCTGGATCAGTAGACACTCCCAGCCTGGACTAGTAGACACTCCCAGCCTGGACCAGTAGACACTCCCAGTCTGGACCAGTAGACACTCCCAGCCTGGACCAGTAGACACTCCCAGTCTGGACCAGTAGACACTCCCAGCCTGGACTAGTAGACACTCCCAGCCTGGACCAGTAGACACTCCCAGTCTGGACCAGTAGACACTCCCAGCCTGGACTAGTAGACACTCCCAGCCTGGACCAGTAGACACTCCCAGTCTGGACCAGTAGACACTCCCAGCTTCTGGTATCACAGCATGGGAAGTCACGCCATACCAGTTAAAACAAGATGGGTGATCTGAAATAAATCACAACCTTATACATCCTGCAAACTACAAAGTGTGAAATAAAAGCAGAGTAGCCTGACATTTTGTCAAGATAAAATACATGTGTAATGAAGGAGGGGAAAAAACACTAAAAGTAGATTGTTGAAATGTGAGATAAGGAATCAAAGTTGTGAGCTGGCACAGCTTCTGTCACTCCTGTGACTGCGCCTGATGAAAGGTGACTCTTACAGGGCATTATCGCCGCCTCCCAATAGAGGCTTTCTAATCAGTTTCACAGAGTTCACACAGAGTGAAGGTAAAGTTTTCAAGACAAATGGAAAACAGAAATGAAAATGTGATATTTATGTATAACACCGTTTTAACCCTTAGGTCTTCATCAGGCATCCATAAACCAGGTGGGGGTGGAAGGTCCTGTACAGTGCCTTGCAAAAGTTTTCATCCCCCTTGGCATTTTTCCTATTTTGTTGCATTACAACCTGTAATTTAAATGTATTTTTATTTGGATTTCATGTAATGGACATACACAAAATAGTCCAAATTGGTGAAGTGAAATGAAGAAAAAAAAGAACAAAAAAAAGAAAAGAAAAGTGGTGTATTCACTCCCGTTGCTATGAAGCCCCTAAATAAGATCTGGTGCAACCAATTACCTTCAGAAGTCACATAATTAGTTAAATAAAGTCCACCTGTGTGCAATCTAAGTGCCACATGATCTGTCACATGATCTCAGCATATATACACCTGTTCTGAAAGGCCCCAGAGTCTGCAACACCACTAAGCAAAGGGCACAACCAAGCAAGCGGCACCATGAAGACCAAGGAGCTCTCCAAACAGGTCAGGACAAAGTTGTGGAGAAGTACAGATCAGTGTTGGGTTATGAAAAAATATCATAAACTTTGAACATCCCACAGAGCACCATTAAATCCATCATTAAAAAATTGAAAGAATATGGCACCACAACAAACCTGCCAAGAGAGGGCAGCCCACCAAAACTCACGGATCAGGCAAGGAGGGCATTAATCAGTGAGGCAACAAAGACACCAAAGATAACCCTGAAGGAGCTACAAAGCTCCACAGAGGAGATAGGATTATCTGTCTATAGGACCACTTTAAGCCGTACACTCTACAGAGCTGGGCATTACGGAAGAGTGGCCAGAAAAAAGCTATTGCTTAAAGAAAAAAATAAGCAAACACGTTTGGTGTTCGCAAAAAAAAGCATGTGGGAGACTCCCCAAACATATGGAAGAAGGTACTCTGGTCAGATGAGACAAAAATTTAGTTTTTTTGGCCATCAAGGAAAATGCTATGTCTGGCGCAAACCCAACACCTTTCATCACCCTGAGAACACCATCCCCACAGTGAAGCATGGTGGTGGCAGCATCATGCTGTGGGAATGTTTTTCAGCAGGGACTGGGAAACTGGTCAGAATTTAAGGAATGATGGATGGAGCTAAATACAGGGAAATTCTTGAGGGAAACCTGTTTCAGTCTTCCAGAGATTTGAGATTGGGACAGAGGTTCACCTTCCAGCAGGACAATGACCCTACGCATACTGCTAGAGCAACACTTGAGTGGTTTAAGGGGAAACATCTAAATGTCTTGGAATGGCCTAGTCAAAGCTCAGAACTCAATCCAATTGAGAATCTGTGGTATGACTTAAAGATTGCTGTACACCAGCGGAACCCATCCAACTTGAAGTAGCTGGAGCAGTTTTGCCTTGGAGAATGGGCAAAAATCCCAGTGGATAGATATGCCAAGCTTATAGAGACATGCCCCAAGAGACTTGCAGCTGTAATTGCTGCAAAAGGTGGCTCTACAAAGTATTGAATTTGGGGGGGTGAATAGTTATGCATGCTCAAGTTTTCATTTTTTTTTTATAATTTGTTGCTTTTTTCACAATAAAAAAATATTTTGCATCTTCTAAGTGGTAGGCATGTTGTGTAAATCAAATGCTACAAACCCCCCAAAAAATATTTTTTTAATTCCAGGTTGTAAGGCAACAAAATAGGAAAAATGCCAAGGGGGTGAATACTTTCGCAAGCCACTGTATATAGAGGCAGTACTCAGAGACAAAAAAAATGTATAACGTAGGTTCACAATATTAACATTCAATGTATCAAAATATATGATCATACACAAGGAATGTGATCAATATTTACAGTAATATACATACACATAATATTCAATTAGGTAAAAAAATATATATATTTGGACATTTTGAAACTATATAAAATGTTTCAAGTCAAACTCCTTGTTAAGGCCAAGAGGCGACAATGTGTTGAGCCTGTGGATCCAGAAAGATTCCCTTTGAAGAAGTTTCCTCTCAATGTCCCCTCCCCTGCATGACATCTTGACCATTTCTATTCCAATGTATCTCAGAGAACTAATGGGATGTCCAGCTTGTACAAAATGAACAGCAACCAGATTTTTTGTCTCACCTGCCCGTATATTGCTGCGGTGCTCACTGATCCGGGTCTTAAGGCTTTTACGGGTTTTCAAGATGCCAGAAGCTCAACACGGAGATGACTCTGTTCAATGTTTAGTTTTTTTGTGTCAAGGACTATTTGAAGACAACTGTTTAACCTGAAGTAGTACCGCAAATGTCAATATACTTATTTTCTCCAGTCTTACTAGATCTGAAATTATGTCATTTGAAATTGAAAAGTATGGATATATTTTTTTATTTTGCTTAAGAGTAACGTTAACCACCAACTTCATCCTAGTTAACACATACTTGTTTGTGGTACTGGTGGTGGGGCGCAGTAGGAGAAGCAAGGAAGCCCTCACACCCCTCTGAGATGGACAAGCCCCTATTATCCCTCTCCAAAACAGCCCTCCTCCCTCCTCAGAGTGTGGGCTCATAATTGGACCTTTGTGCTGTGTGTGAATTCTTTGTCTGAAAACCCTTTCCCAGACTGTGTCCGGCTATCAAACAGATGGGGTTTGTGTGTGTGGTACATAGTCACACACACAGAGTCACACACACACACACACACACACACACACACACACACACACACACACACACACACACAGTCCACGGGATATGTCACACACCCACGCCAGACCCCACAAAAACTGCACAATGACAAGAAAAGTGTCGGGGGTTGAGGACACCTCGGCCTCTGAGAGGAGGGCCTGTGTCTCTGTATCTGTGGAACTGTAATGCAGGGGAACGTACAATAATGTTTTTGTAGCTGGTCCGTTTGAAGGGACTGAGGAAGAATGCATCATTTTATGGAAAAGAAGGAGAAGAAAGTAAACGTCCAATGGCCTATTGTTGATCTGTAGTTCACTCTGCTGAAGTTATTTGGCTATGTGGTAAATGGCATTGCGCTGTCGGAAATGACATTGCCACGGCAACCGAAATCTGTAATTGTCCATACGTTTTGTGGGAGTTGCAGCTGTACAGCCTATTCCCTCAAAGAGCTGTCTTGTGGAAGTTGGACTATAATGGCCAAAGAGGTGAAATCTCTCCCAATTTCTTTCCTTTAAAAGTACCAAGGACCAACCCTCCTTAGCCCTCGCCCTCCTTTTCTTTCTCTCATTCACTGTCACTCACTTATTCATTCATCCATTCACTCATCAGTTATTCAGAAATTAATTATTTCAGTAACCCTTGCTCCCTCCCTCCCTCCCTCCCTCCCTCCCTCCCTCACTCACGTGTTCGTAGTCACTCTCTCTCCGTCCCTCTCTCTCTGTCAGATATCTCTGGATGTGAGGAGATAACCGAGTGTTGTAAGGCCGATTTGCTCCATAAGTCACCCACTTGTTAGGCTGTCAAGCCGTGCTTCATCTTGACACTCCTGTTCCTCAGCAAATATGCTCTGTGATCCATATCTTCAGACTGCCACATATCATGTTACACCACCAAGGGAACAGAGAAAGCAATCTGTTCAGATGTAATACTGTACGTTTGTATCGAGTCACATGGAGGAAAAGATGCACCGTGAATTCATTTCTTTGTATGAACATGCCTATATCCTTTCACTGGACATAAATAAAAACAATTTGACATTGAATTACAAGTGTGTTTGCATGTGTGTGTGTGTGTGTGTATGTGTCATGACATGATAGGAAACTGCTTTCCTGGCTTTGGGTGAGACAGTATTTTCCTGCCTTAGTTTCCGAGCAGCACAGTATTGCATTGCAATGCTCCCTAACCACAGCTCAAAGCAAATGCTGTGTTGGATCCTGACAGGGATTTCCTTCAAATCAATAGTCATACTGCTGGTATGTGGCTGGAACATCTGTTGCCGACGGTTCTACCAACAGGTGCTGTGGAATGGCACAACGTTGTGAGAATATGGATGCCGCCAGGACTGGGTTGGCCTAGCGTGCTCTACAGCCGTGTCCAGCTGCATAGAGAATCTGTGTGTTGAACCAGGCAGAACTGTAAACCCGACCCAGGGCAGGGTCAGTCAGGAGCACGGGCTAGAGTGGATCTGCCCCTGAGGCCTCTTCATGAGCAGAGAGATAGAGAGCTAGGCCATGGAAAACCTCCGAAACATGCTCCACAGGGTTTTGACAGATATATCAGTGACGTATGAATGATATCGTACAGTATTTTTTGCAGAATCCTCATGGAAAAAAGGGTTTCATTTCAGCATAAGACAGAAAGAGAGGGAGATACAAAAGCAGCTTTTTGTTTTATTCTCTCTTGCAAAGCTGAAGAGTATAGGACTTCAAACGTACAGTTGTAGAAGAAAAATGTAATTGTCTCTTTTTAGTTTACAATGTCTGCAGTGTGCATGTCTGTGTATGTGTATGTGTGTGTGTGTGTGTGTGTGTGTGTGTGTGTGTGTGTGTGTGTGTGTGTGTGTGTGTGTGTGTGTGTGTGTGTGTGTGTGTGTGTGTGTGTGTGTGTGTGTGTGTGTGTGTGGGGGTGTGTGCTTGGAGGGGAAATAACTTCATTCAGAAATGTTTGTTTTTCCCATTCCTTAGTACCGGCCTGTCCTGTCCTTTCACAAACACATCCAGGTGCATGTTGGGAGCACAACAGCCAACCAACCGTATTTTTGCAAGTCTTCACCAAGGCAACAGGCCGACGGGAAACAATAATTTTCAACACTTCACCCCGGGGGACTGTGGGAGGGAGCGCTATGGGGAGGAAAGTGTGTCTTTACAGGTGGGTAACGTTTCTCACATGGAGAGAAGAAGAATTACATTTAGAAGGACATTTAAAAAACAAAAGCCCCCTTTTACAAACTGGACTTTTCAGTCTGATTAAACAACCAAGCATGATGTGGCCCAGCTGTGGTGGTTTTCACAGAACACCGCAAATCGGTTGTTTCCCCAAACTTGGAAGGTTGATACACTGAGCAAATCCTCTTTGTTGATTGTGATTTTTGGTGGCAGAAATATGGTGTGATATTTCATGGAGAGGGGCGAAGTTTAAAGCACAGCTGTTGTTCTCTGCTTTAAAGGTCCAGCTGTTGGTGCTCGGTGCTATTTATCCTCAGCCCTGTATCACTTTAGATCCATTTACTGTAAGTTAATAAGCCTGATGTTGAAGTCGTATTATCAACATCACTATTTATAGTGTCTTTGTAATGACATGCAGGTTGTACAATTCCAGGATGTGATGGTAACACTTAAGTTTCCTCTTATACCGCAGTAATTAAACAGTAGTTACTGTAGTAACAACACTGTAATAAAGACATTTCAGTTGAATGCATTCAGTTGTACAACTGACTAGGTATCCCCCTTTCCTTTCCTTAATAACATTGTTTTATGGAAATTGATTTACATCATTTGGATATGGCACACCACGGACTAAGAAGAAGTCTTGTCTCATCCCAGACTCCTTTGGAGGTCTATGGTCCCCTGGCATTGTCCAATGTGACACGTGGGTGGCAGGTGAGAGAGGGGTGGAGATAAGGGGGGGTGAGGGGTGGAGGAATGGGGGGTGAGAGGGTGGGTGGCTGGTGAGAGAGGTTTGGAGATAAGGGGGGTGAGTGGGTGTGTTGTATAGTGTGATGATCCCTGCTCGACCTCCCTGAGCTGAAAGAGAGCTCAGCGAGTCCCAGCCGCCTCTCCTTATCAGATCAGGCATCCACTTCAATTTGCAATTCTAATGAAAATCAGACACCTGCACTGCCAACGATCACCTCTCTGTGGATCTCTGCCACCACAATTGAAAAATAAGGAGGAAAGGAAGAAAGAAAGAAAGAAAGAAAGAAAGGGTGATAGAGAGAGAGGAAAGGAGCGAGGGAAGAGAGAAGCAGAGAGTCCTATCAGCTAGGGGGAGGAGGAGTGTCTGTTTAGAGTTGTCCCAGGGATGGAGGAGAAGAAAGACTCTCTTTCATTCGGGTTCTGTGACAGAGGTCTTCTCACATGGTGAAAGAATCGGGAGATGATGTTGGCTGTGAGGGAGGGTGGCCAGGGGCCCTGGGAGGTCTGACACTGGGGTGATCCTACCTCTCCTACCTCTTCACCTGCATGGGAGCATGGGACCCATGGGAGTCAGCTCTCTGCTCTGCTCTGTCTGATGGCTGCATGGTCTAGACGACAAATTGAATCATCCCCACTGATGTGAATCCCAAGGGTTAGTTTCAGAATTGATACACCGTTTATGTACCCAATACATCCCTCCTCTCAGCTCCTTATCAGAGGAGAGAGATCTGGCCATCTCTGGCTATGCCTGTCTGAGGCAAAGGTTAAGAGTATCATACACACAACGAGGTTGTTAACAGCCAAGATAGACTACTAATAAGAGGAAGAAGAGGAGGCGGTGGAGGTCAGAGTGATCCTATCAGTCCATTACAGGGACCATTGTGGACAAAAGCTAGTGCTCTCTCTTTCACTGTGGCCTAGTTGTGGCCATGGTTAGCGTGCTCACAGGGACACTGGTTCTCTGCACTGCACATATGGGCAGCAGGACAAAGAGGCCTTGATGAAGGTGTGTGGAGATGCCACCACTCCTCAAAGAACTCAGAGCTGAATTCACCTCGGCCACCGGACCACAGCATTCAGGCCAGCAACAACACACAGGAGGCCCACTTCCCACATCTTTACCTCCACTAGTGAAATGAGGGGTCCTCTCCAACAGACCAACTGACATTATAACACTGTTTGTGCGTTCATCATTGATGTTGTGTGTCATGACGTTGGCCTCTTTGAGTACAGGGAGGACAGTTGACCCCCTCCCCCCTTGCACCATCCCCCAACCTACCTTCCCCCACCCAGGCCCTGTGTGAAAGGGTTGTAAAAACTCTAAGAGGAGAATCTCTTGCCACATGGCCCATAGAGAGACACAGGAAATTCTTCCAACTCACAGAATTGGGGAGCCAAGCGACATTTGTGTTCTGGAGAAGGTATGAAAGATTGGTGAAGAATCCAGCTACGAACTGGTCCGCTTGGTACAATTTTGTGATACTCAGAAGAGACAATATAGCCATATTACCATAAAACGGTTTATATAATAGCCTCAGCCTTGAGACTTGCATCCACATGGTTGTATAGAATGTATTAATAAGGATAAAGCTATTTGTAATACATTGAGATGCTATGTACTGATGTTAATGTGATAGAATTATATTTCTGTACCAAGCTTAACTCAGTCATCGGCACGCCCCCAGGGACACAGACAGGACCAGGCGTCATGTGACATGTTCACTATAAAACTATACCCTGATTTACATTTCTCCAGACCCGGCCTCCACTCCATTGCGAGTTGGCCAATAGGTTTGACCATCCAAGTACTCTACTGAAAGTGAACTATACCACGTGGTTAACTTTTAGACTATCGATACCGACAGAATAAGAACAAGTCTTTGATATTAATTATTAGTCTGCAGCTAAATAAATTATATCATTGAACGCGAAGACCAACGAAACATCCATTCTATGACGACATTAATGAATGTCGCTTTGAAATATCCATTCTAACCGAGAGGAGAGAGAGAGAGAGAGAGAGAGAGAGAACTCTCCAACCGAACAACGCTTCAACAAGGATCCCGACGACACACTGAGCGTAAATATATATTGATTGCAATTGTTCTCGAATGAGTGAGCGTTCATGTGCAATTGATTAGCATGTCAATTGTTAATATTAATGAACTCTGTAGGGTCTTCTCAGCTGCCCTTTATGACCCATTGTTCTACAAGACACCAGCCATGCCTGTTAGCCACCAGCCATGCCTGTTAGGCACATTACTCTACCAATTCTTTGTGATGATAATTACTGTTTGTATACTTTATGTGAATTACTTAGTTTAGTAAATAAATGATTTTAAGACAATTGATGTATGAATGATTTTAGTAAAGACTGGGTTCGTGCAGATACAACAATTTACGACGTTTGGAATGAGACTGAACTCGAGGTAAAATACACCATTTAAACCAGAAGATAATCGGCCTATACTATAACAGAATATAATATATCATGTTATAATATAGGAAAGTTATATTAGGAAAATTATAGCTTTGTAATCTGAATATTTTCCTTGGTGCCCCGATCTCCTAGTTAATTACAATTAAACGATTAATCAGTTTAATCGCGTGATAATAATTACAGGGAGTTAATTGATAAACATGTCTTCAGTTTAATGGTACCCCAAAGACACGACATGTGTCATGATGGATTGTAAACCCCAATTAAATAGTGTACTCATGTATTTGTTGCAGCTATTGAAACTAAGGTCCAAAATCCTAGTTTGGATGTAGTGTGCTGAAGGCTCTCTAGTCTTCACCAGGGGTCTTCTTTATCAACCGTGGGTACTTTTCTCACCAAATTCTGGCGCACATGGAGATTGTAGGATTTGCATACGCAACAAGTTATTGAGATTTAACACGTGAGCGAGCGTTACAACTCCCGCCTCCATTCAACTTGTGTGGTGGCAAAAATGCCCTAATTTGCTGTATGATTTGCAAATGATGGAACTGGTCCATGACAGTTTCTGAAAGAAAGAGCAACGGTACCTTTGATCACATTTCTGTAGCAGTGTATGCAGAATGCTTTCATCTTTTACAGTAAATATTTTTTACTAAACACGCATGCTGTCTATAGCGACTGCTATCCACTGGCTGCTAATTCTGCAAGATTGATTGCCTATTCAAGCGATTTAAAAGTAAACTCAACAGACCAAAAGACAAACGATTGTTCAATATTTAGTTTATCGATAGATTGTTGTTTCTATACCCTGTTTTTTTAATATGCGCTTATATTATATAGGCTATGATGTTGCGCTCCTATCGCACAACAATACCAATACTCTGAGCTAGGGTTTCGCCACAGGGGTGACGAAAAACATTTGAGGAGTAGCTGGTATCATAAATGCATTAATGTTTGAATGGTTGTCAATCATCATTAAAGAGATTCTTTGCTACTTTTGTATAGTTTTTTGCCAGTAGTTCTGAAAGTAGCACTCACGAGCCAAAATTGGTCCCCGAAAATAGCATACTACGTCACATATGTGCACCACGTCATGTCTCTCTCTCTCTCTCTCTTTCTCTACTGTGTCCACTGAGCCGTTGAGCCAGCACTGCAACCTCATTCGATAACGCTGGGCAGGACTTGCTAGCTGTCACTCAAATGCGAGGGGCTGAAGCTCATTGTCTTGAACTAACATTGCTAGGGGGCCGGCCTACATGGGGGGAAATGGAGGCAAAATGACATGGCACAGCTTCCAAAAAACACTCTCTATCAAACTATGGATTACATGGCTATTTAAGGTGAAATAGTACATCTGCTCATAGATTATGCATGTATGAACCACATGTAGACACATCCAGCCCAAAGCGAGAGGTGTAAAAAATACTTTCTTAGTCACCAAAGTACCAGAGCATGTATTTAATTAGGCTATACCTGTACCTGGATAGCTAGTGCACAGATTGTTAAAATGAGCAGACAAGCAGACACCGCCCCATCATTATAATCAGGTGGACAGCAATCTACAACATAACCAGCATATACATCCACATCAATTGGATATTGCTTTCTGTAGTCAGAAAAACACCACAATGAACTAAATCCCATGTGCCTATTAGGCTATAGTTCAACCTAATAATCTAATATAGTATAGAATACTTTTGCTCTCAATTGCCATTTAAAAACAAGTTACAGGGAAGAGCACTATAGTAAGACTACTCACCAAACAGATGTGTCCTGTCGTGGGGATTCATCCTGCACAATCATTATATATATTATCGAAAATAAGAGGTTCTACAGTTTATACTGTAACCTGGAAAAAATGGTCTTTCAACAAATTCAGCGCATGAGACCCTTCTCAAATTGTCACTGTTACTAACCATTTTAGACAAGAAATGCATATTATGGCACTTTTTTCATTTGGAAAAATATTATTCTCTACTTTGTGTTGTATCTTCCATTATTTTTGTTTTATTAAATAGGTGTGTCTTGACTGTGTTAAGGGCACGGGAATATAAGTGTATTTTATGTTAAATTAACAAATAAGGCTATTCCATTGCAATTGCATATGTCACACCCTGATCTGTTTCACCTGTCTTGTGCTTGTCTCCACCCCCTCTCCAGGTGTCGCCCATCTTCCCCATTATCCCCAGTGTACTTATACCCGTGTTCTCTGTATGTCTGTTGCCAGTTCGTTTTGTTTTCTCGAGCCTACCAGCTGTTTCCCCGTGCGCCTGTCTTTGACTAGTTCCTGGTTTCAAGCTTTCCCGGTTTTGACCATTCTGTCTGCCCTGAGCCTGCCTGCCGCTCTGTACCTTGTCACACTACCCTGGATTACTGACCTCTGCCTGCACTGACCCTAAGCCTGACTGCCGTTCTGTACCTTTCGGACTCTGCTCTGGACTACTGACCTCTGCCTTCCCTTGACCTGTTGTTTGCCTGCCCCACGTTTCTGTAATAAACTTTTGTTACTTCGAAACTGTCTGCATATGTGTCTTCTCCTGAGCCTTGATAATATATCCATAATGAAAAGCCTTCAACACTGTGGATCACTCACACACACTGCACATTTTGGAGCTGCCTTACTCAAGAAAGCAAAAAAGAGACCATGTTTGGATGTAGCTTAATTAACTCAATCATTTTTTATACATTGTTTACAAACTGATATGCGACACATTAATGCCAAAATAACATGCAAAACAAGCCGCAAACAGGTGGGGCTCTGTCCTGAATGATGGGTCGCCACTGGTATAGTGTAATTGTTTACTGATATGTTCATGCAGAGCTCAACTGCAAAAGAGACCGTGGTCTCAGCATGACTCCCTGCTTAAATTAAGGTTAAATAAAATAATCCCCAGCAGCCAAACAGCAGCACGGTGAAGGCAAGGCCAGTCCCAGGCCAGGGGGCCCCTCAAGGGGGTATAGCAATAGACACAGCTGTACATTGCTTCCAGGATTTTATGAAATCATATAATATACAGTATATCATCTAATATACATTTGCCATGGTTTATAATGTTAGAGAATGTTTTCTCTTTTTGGTTATTTTTGGTACATCATCGTTTAAAAATGTTTTTCTTTTAACTGGCCCCGTAGGTGCATGAGCCCTAGGGCAGTCTCACCCACGGTCCTCGTGCTACCTCCGCTTCTGCCAATACTATAGCTTACCTATTCTCATTTTAAACAGGCTACCTTTACATTTACTTTCCAGAGGGATGGATGAATGGAAATATTTGTTTCAGGCCTAAGCTATTGTAGAGGAAATAAACCAATCATGTCAGAATAGTAGAGAAATGACCTGCAATATGATTATGATTAATGTAATGAAATAAACATATTAGACCTACACTCCTAGTTGTACGATCTCCTTACCAACGGCAAATGCATATTTTTTATAATAATGTTTTCATATTTTTATTACCATTGTTATGAATTAATTCTGTGCATATTAACAAACACTTTCATTTAACCAAAATAACAATATTTACTTGCAATACAATTTTCAACCACTAGAAGTTGTGCGTGGAGATATGCACATTTCCCCACTGTGTTCAAATTTGATAATTACCAACCTTTGCAGGAAAACTGGCGCATGCAAGGTATAGAGTATTTTTGGTGCTTAAGCATCTTTGATAAATGAGGTCCCAGGACAAACTGGAAAATAATACAGTCAGAGTTGGACAACATTTCAAACCATCTGAAGACCCAGTATCACCTGTTCACCCTTCTTCCCATTCCCCCTCCACACCCTCACACTGCACCTCAACATGACACCTCTCTTCTAGTTCTGTGGACAGAGAAAAATGTGCTCCCCACGTGTGGGCCATGTATAAAAAAAACATCATACACCTCTTTCTCTCCCATACCCCCCTCTTCTTCCCAGCAGCCCAGGGACAGGGAGCAGAGTGTTAGCTCCTAATCCTGACGGGCGAAGACAGCAGTATTATCACCCGTTTAGGGGGTGGTGGGGACACGTGGCTCGCCCTTTAGCACACTGGTAGAGGCATGGGCAGAGAAGGAGGTGCAGGCTGCGGCCCGCTGTGGCAGGTGGCGTGATGGATGTGCTCCCCACTGCCAAAGCAAACAAAGAGAGGCGAGGTGGGGCTCGGTGGGGCAGCCAGTGAAGGGTAGAGCGGGCATTGAGAGATTAGTGGGCCACAGCCCTGCCCTTTACAGAGAAGAGAGAGGAGTTTCCACAGCACAGGGTCACTCCACTGGCTGCTGAATCATGCCTTTCTGTGGACCAGGCGAAGTGCTGAATGAACTCTGCTGCAGAATAAACCTGAAATGCAGAAAACAGGGAGAAACTGTGCCAAACGGTGGGTATCATTTGTTTCCGTTCATAATCACAACAGGATTCCTAAAAGTATAGAAACCAACAGATGAAAGCATGAATCAAGTTCTAACAGGTCCTCTAATGGCCCAGCCAATCACTCAGAGTCAGACATGAACACTACCCAGAACATGTGCACAGGAAGTCAGAGGTACTCTGGTTACAAAAAAGAAACTGGATATGGCTTGTTCTCTAACCCTGGGTCCCAGTCAGGACCTTAGCCCCGAACCATTATGATGGTGACGATAGAAGAGAACAGAGAATGTGTTAGCCTCAACCTATTCTAGAGGTCAGTCTGTTATTGGATGGGTCCACAGGCGTAATAATAATCCAAACGTTGTTTGGGGATGCAAGCAGAGTTGCAGGGAGGGTGCAGAACTACACTACATGACCAAAAGTATGTGGACACCTGCTTGTCGAACATCTCATTCCAAAATCATGGGCATTAATATGTTGTTGGTCCCTCCTTTGCTGCTATAACAGCCTCCACTCTCTGGGAAGGTTTTCTGCTAGATGTTGCTGTGGGGACTTGCTTCCATTCAGCCACAAAACCATTAATGAGGTTGGGCACTGATGTTGGGCAATTAGGCCTGACTCGGAGTCGGCGTTCCAATTCATCCAAAAGGTGTTTGATGGAGTTGAGGTTAGTGCTCTGTGCAGGCCAGTCAAGTTCTTCCACACCGATCTCGACAAACCATTTCTGTATGGACCTTGCTTTGTGCAAGGGGGCATTGTCATGCTGGAACAGGAAAGGGCCTTTCCCAAACTGTTGCCACAAAGTTGGAATCACAAAATCGTCTAGAATGTCATTGCATGCTGTGACAGTATTATTTCTCTTCACTGGAACTAAGGAGCCTAGCCTGAACCATGAAAAACAGCCCCAGGACATTATTCCTCCTCCACTAAACTTTAAAGTTGGCACTAAGCATTCGGGCAGGTACTGTTCTCCTGGCATCCGCCAAACCCAGATTCGTCCGTTGGTCTGCCAGATGGTGAATCGTGATTCATCACTCCAGAGAAAGCATTTCCACTGCTCCAGAGTCCAATGGCGGTGAGCTTCACACCACTTCAGCCGACGCTTGGCATTATGCATGGTGATCTTAGGCTTGTGTGCACCTGCTCGGCCACGGAAACCCATTTCAAGAGGCTCCCAACAAACAGTTCTTGTGTTGACGTTGCTTCCAGAGGCAGTTTGGAACTCGGTGTTGCAACCGAGGACAGATGATTTTTATGCGCTACTCGCTTCAGCACTCGGCTGTCCCGTTCTGTAAGCTTGCGCGGCCTACCACTTCGCGGCTGAGCCGTTGTTGCTCCTAGACGTTTCCACTACACAATAACAGCACT
Organism: Salmo salar; assembly: GCF_965601325.2. Classification (NCBI taxonomy): domain Eukaryota; kingdom Metazoa; phylum Chordata; class Actinopteri; order Salmoniformes; family Salmonidae; genus Salmo; species Salmo salar. Next base: position 80,318,563 of record NC_138302.1, on the reverse strand, counting down.
TACAGTTGACGAGGGCAGCTCTAGCAGGGCAGAAATTTAAAGAACTGACTTGTTGGAAAGTTGGCATCCTATGACGGTGCCACGTTGAAAGTCACTGAACTCGTCAGTATGGCCATTCTACTGCCAGTGTTTGTCTATGGAGATTGCATGGCTGTGTGCTTGATTTTATACACCTGACAGTAATGGGTGTGGCTGAAATAGCCAAAATCACTCGTTTGGGGCGGCAGGGTAGCCTAGTGGTTAGAGCATTGGGTTAGTAACTGAAAGGTTGCAAGTTCAAATCCCCCAGCTGACAAGGTACAAATCTGTTGTTCTGTCACTGAACAAGGCAGTTAACCCATCATTGAAAATAAGAATTTGTTCTTAACTGACTTGCCTAGTTAAATAAAGGTAAAATATTTTTTTTTGAAGGGGTGTCCACAAACTTTTGTATATATGGTGTATATTCATGAATCCCAGACACATCTGGAAAAACCTTTAAGGTTGTCCTAGCAACGGCACGCAGGGGGAATGGGGGTGGGGTTAGGGGTGGAAGGAGATTGCTTGGCCAGGAGGGATATATGTTAGAGGTCAGTTGTTAGTCTGTGGTTTTGATTAAGCAGGTCCAGGGGCCCAAACCGCTGTCTGTTTGTCTGGGCTCAGTCAGTCAGTGACCAGGGTCAGAGATGGAGCAGACAAGAGCTTTAGGAGCTCCATGCAGGGAATGTTGTACTGTAGCTAGCACTGCTGTACTGCTGCTCTAGCACTGCTGCAAGGCTGTTGTCGTCTGGGGAAGCGGGAATGAGAATCGCAGGTGCCTCAATAACTTCCCCACTGGGCACACACTTATTGAATCAACATTGTTTCCACGTCATTTCAATGAAATTATGTTGAACCAACGTGGAAAAGATGTTGAATTGACGTCTGTGCCCAGCGTGTCCTGTTCCCCAGATCTGGCCTCATGTGAGCTCTGGACCTGTGGGAGTTCCCAGTGGACCTCAGCCTTCAGCCCAGCCAAAGCTATAAAGACCTTTTTTATTTTTCTCTTTCTATTTGTGTCTGGCTCTCCCTCTCTATTTCTCTTTCTCCTTGATTTTCTTTTTCTCTCTGTGGCTCCACTTCTCTCTTTACTTCGTGTCTTTCTGTCTTCCCGTGTCCCTCTCTTCTTCACTTAAAATGTTTCTCTCTCTGTCTGTCTGTCTCTCCCTTTCCCTCTCTCACCCCTCTCTCCATCCCTCCCTCCCTCTGTCCTGTGTACACTCTTAGAAAAAAGTGTTCCAAAAGGGTTCTTCGGCAGTCCCCATAGGAGAACCCTTTTTGGTTCCAGGTAGAACCCCTTTAGGTTTCATGTAGAACCCTCTGTAGAAAGGGTTCTTCCTGCAACCATAAAGGGTTCTTCAAAGGGTTCTCCTATGGGGACAGCCGAAGAACCTTTTAAGGTTCAAGATAGGACCTTTTTTTTTTCTAAGAGTGGATTTATCTAAACATCGTTTTTTTAAAAGCTAGCCCAGTGAGTGAGCCAGCAGTACTTCAACAGTAAACATGATCAATTGATCCTTCACTGATTCTCCTGTTCGGAATGTCTGATAGAAGGTCGGAGGTCAGTCGGAAGTATGCCTTGGCAGGGACAGAGGAACATAGCCACCTGGTCATCTGTGTTAATTATAAATGAGGCGGCCGTGAGGGGAAGATGAGCCGGACAGCTGTCTCTCCGGGCCCCTCCAACTTCCTACGCCCCAACCCCACCACCACCCAAGTCCTGATCACAGCTCATAAGCACGGGCCGCTCCGATGAGCGCCGGATCCCAGGGGGCCGTCTTGGCTGAAAAGACCTCCGCTGCAGCCAGGTGAAACTGGGGAAAAGTTCACCAGGCACCGCAGCCAAACTCACTCTCTTTCCCTCCCTCCCTCACTCACTCAGGAAGCGTCCCACTAAAATAAATGATTGAATATGCTCCTTGTATTCTTGTAATGTTCTGGCATTCTCCTAATAATTCTGACAGGAAATGGAAAGTGCTTAATGATTGCAAAAGTCACAAGAATACAATGATTCATCAGTACTCAGAAAGATGTTCAATGTATAATAAAATGGATATGGCAAGCAACACACTTGAGATAAAACTCTTCAACAAGCTCTCATCAAAAAGGAGAAATGTATTTCAAGTCACCACTTTCTGTAAAACAAAATTAGATTGAATAGCCACTGAAAAGAAAGCTGTATTTTCAGCGCAAGAATACAGTGATTGGTAAACAATCCCTTCAAGGCATTCATAAAAGAGTTATACCTCCGTACAAATAGCAATTTGTCACCACCTCTTCTGAGGTGTCCCCAAGGGGCCCTGAGCTAATAGGAGTCACTCAGTTTAATTGTGAAATAAGTGTTTTTCCCTGCGCTCACAGGAATCTGAAACCCCATAGGTGGGGCAGCCAGCAGACAGGCAGGCAGGCTGAAGAGCCGCTCTCTGAGGTGGATCTTGGCAGCAGGAGGGAGATGCAAATGTAGTCAGCTCTTTTCTACAGGCACTCAGACAGACACATCAGCAAAACTCAGAGAGAGAAAACTGACAGGTAGGAATGAGGGCAGAAGGTGATGAAATGGTGATGAAATGACACAATTATTCATGGAAAATGTGCTGTAGTTTATTACTTCACACATATATTTTCATCTTATATTTCATTCTGAAATATTAACGAAGGGAGCTGATGCATTGCTTTGCCTTGCTTAGCACACGCCTTGCTTTTCCATGGTCATGGTCAAATAAAGTCACATACGAGTCCTTGAATCTGAAAATGGTTCTTGGGAAGCTGATATCAGTCTGGTTCGAGACTCTAAACAATTGCCCTATTTTCTGGCAAATGTTAAGGCTAATGTAAAGAGAAACAGTCCGAGTTTGGCCTGTTCTCTAGTATTGCTGACAGGAGAGGAACAGCACAACGTGAAAGGATAGTACTGTATATGAATGGGGTGTCCCTGGAAAAGCCATCCCTACAAACTGGGGGAGTATCCCAAGCAGATGATGAGGCTGTCTTTTCACTTAGGAAATACATAACAATCCAAGCCTCAAACAGAACGTGTCCCTTGGCGCCCATAGCTGAGATAGCAGAGAAAGCAGAAGGGCCATGTTTGAAATAAACAAAGAAAATGTCCACAGGGCACAATAATATTAATCCCGAGCCAGTCCCTCTCCGAGCATCATGAAAGTGTGTGTGTGCGTGTGTGTGTGTGTGTGTGTGTGTGTGTGTGTGTGTGTGTGTGTGTGTGTGTGTGTGTGTGTGTGTGTGTGTGTGTGTGTGTGTGTGTGTGTGTGTGTGTGTGTGTGTGTGTGTCAGTCGTGCATATGAGAGAGAGGGTCTCTTTGAAGGTCAATGGCATGTTGATTTTAGTCCTTTCCATGTAAAGCTAAAATAAAAGTCAATCTTTTCATCACATAGTGACACGATCACATCTTGACTTATTCAGTTGTACTCATTCTAATTCAGTTTGTCACGAGTTTAAAGGGAATATTGACGTGCATATCTTTAAATGAGAAGTTTTGTTTTTTACAACCAAATCTCTATTTTGTATGTCAATCGCATGTTATAGAAGGGTCCAGACAACTTTCTGGTGATTTCACATGTTTTTGAAAAACTTACCCCAAACAGCAAATCACTTCCTCATCCTCGTTGTGTAGTATGTGGGCCCCCGAAAAAACATGAACAAAGATTCCAAAAACACCCAAATACATCATTAGAAATGACAAAGCTCTCAGTATAATGATGCAGGTTTTTAGATGTTGTACACATGAAATGTTGTCATTCCGAACTTTATCCGCAACGTTATATTCCATATTGTTGTGACTCGAGCTACACCTCTCCATCCATTCTACAGGTAACTGCCAAAATAATGGAAATACTTGAATAAATGTGGGATACTAAGTACAGTGGGGTAAAAAGGTATTTGATCCCCTGCAGATTTTGTACGTTTGCCCACTGATAAAGAAAGGATCAGTCTATAATTTTAATGGTAGGTTTATTTGAACAGTGAGAGACAGAATAACAACAAAAATATCCAGAAAAACGCATGTGAAAAATTTTATAAATAGATTTGCATTTTAATGAGGGAAATAAGTATTCGACCCCCTCTCAATCAGAAAGATTTCTGGCTCCCAGGTGTCTTTTATACAGGTAACGAGCTGAGATTAGGAGCACACTCTTAAAGGGAGTGCTCCTAACCGCAGCTTGTTACCTGTAAAAAAGACACCTGTCCACAGAAGCAATCAATCAATCAGATTCCAAACTCTCCACCATGGCCAAGACCAAAGAGCTCTCCAAGGATGTCAGGGACAAGATTGTAGACCTACACAAGGCTGGAATGAGCTACAAGACCATCGCCAAGCAGCTTGGTGAGAAGGTGACAACAGTTGGTGCGATTATTCGCAAATGGAAGAAACACAAAAGAACTGTCAATATCTCTCGGCCTGGGGCTGCATGCAAGATCTCACCTCGTGGGGTTGCAATGATCATGAGAACGGTGAGGAATCAGCCCAGAACTACACGGGAGGATCTTGTCAATGATCTCAAGGCAGCCGGGACCATTGTCACCAAGAAAACAATTGGTAACACATTACGCCGTGAAGGACCGAAATCCTGCAGCGCCCGCAAGGTCCCCCTGCTCAAGAATACATATACATGCCCGTCTGAAGTTTGCCAATGAACATCTGAATGATTCAGAGGACAACTGGTGAAAGTGTTGTGGTTAGATGAGACCAAAATGGAGCTCTTTGGCATCAACTCAACTCGCCGTGTTTGGAGGAGGAGGAATGCTGCCTATGACCCCAAGAACACCATCTCCACCGTCAAACATGGAGGTGGAAACATTATGCTTTGGGGGTGTTTTTCTGCAAAGGGGACAGGACAACTTCACCGCATCATTTGACGGGGCCATGTACTGTCAAATCTTGGGTGAGAACCTCCTTCCCTCAGCCAGGGCATTGAAAATGGGTCGTGGTTGTGTATTCCAGCATGACAATGACCCAAAACACACGGCCAAAGCAACAAAGGAGTGGCTCAAGAAGAAGCACATTAAGGTCCTGGAGTGGCCTAGCCAGTCTCCAGACATGAATCCCATAGAAAATCTGTGGAGGGAGCTGAAGGTTCGAGTTGCCAAACGTCAGCCTTGAAACCTTAATGACTTGGAGAAGATCTGCAAAGAGGAGTGGGACAAAATCCCTCCTGAGATGTGTGCAAACCTGGTGGCCAACTACAAGAAACGCCTGACCTCTGTGATTGCCAACAAGGGTTTTGCCACCAAGTACTAAGTCATGTTTTGCAGAGGGGTCAAATACTTATTTTCCTCATTAAAATGGAAATCATTTCATAACATTTTTGACATGCATTTTTGAGGATTTTTTTGTTGTTATTCTGTCTCTCACTGTTCAAATAAACCTACCATTAAAATTATAGACTGATCATTTCTTTGTAAGTGGGCAAACGTACAAAATCAGCAGGGGATCAAATACTTTTCCCCCCCCACTGTATATTGAAAGCATGGTGTGCTTCCACACAGGAAGTGCCAGAAGCTTGTAGAATCTATGCCATGGTGCATTGAAGCTGTTCTGGCGGCTTGTGGTGGCCCAACACCCTATTAAGACACTTTGTTGTTTTTTCCTTTATTTTGGCAATTACCTGTAGCAGCAGGCTACATGGATAATGGAACAGCTGGATAGGGGATGCGGCTCAAGTCGCGCAAAACAGAAATATAGCATTGCAGATAAAGTTCGGAATGACACAATTTCATGTGTACAATACCTAAAGACCTGCATCCTTATACTGAGAGGTTTGTCATTTCGAATGATGTATTTGGGTGATTTTGGAACCTTTGTTTATGTTTTTTCGGGGCCCCCATACTACACAACGAGGATGAGGAAGTGATTTGCTGTTTGGGGTACATTTCTCAAAAACATGTGAAATCACAAAAAAGGTGTCTGGACCCTTCTATAACGTGCAATTTACATAACAAATGTAGATTTGGTTGTAAAAAAGAAAACTTCTCCTTTAAGACGTGAACCACATAGTGAGAGAGCAATCTGGGGAGCATCAACAACACTGACCCCTCTCCTCACATGCTTTTGACTTTGACAAACACCAATGTCACCTGTCACTCAAGAGGGTACTTAACCAAAGCTGCCCCCTTGGAAATCTGATTAGGTCAGCTTGAGAGCATTTATCTAAATCACTAAATGAAATGTCCTACTGTTGCTCATGTCCTCTGCTTGTCATGGTTGAAACCCCTGTCAACGGCACTCTGAGTTTGGCCAGACACCCTCCCTTCAAAAAAGATATAATTCACTGCCTGCATTCACCAATATGCTCTCAAATATTGACAGTCATGGGAATTGGCCTATATGGACAGGGTTAAGGAATGGTTTGAAATTAACATAATAGGGACCTGAGGGAGGAGGGGGAGGGTCATTATTTTGAATGCTTTTTAAATTTCAGTCAGGGGGAGTGTTTACAATGTTTTCTATCTAGTCCACGGGATGGTCATGTAATTTGTAATTGTTGAAATTTCGACATTTCTCAGTGTTTTAGAATTAGTTGCTTATTAGGCTATACACTTATTGCACCAAACATTAGGAACACCTTCTTAATATTGAATTCCTCCAAACGCCATGCGCTCTTTAAATAACCTACCTCCATGTTAGTGAAAGGCTGTTAAATTAAAACCAAGACTGGAATTGAGGGGTATGAGAAGGTATGCCATAGGCCTACCTTTAATGAAAGAAAATTGTAAAAATAGGCTCTACTCCTTGTTAGCGTAAGATTTTGAAGAAAATAAAAATGATCCAAATATATAAAGTGATGTATAACAGCGCTTTGGTCCATGATGCGTTATGCTATAAACAAGCTGTGAAAAAGACGGGAAGACATGACTACGATGGATATGGGGATATCACTGTTTTGTTTCTTTCACATTCAGAGGCTGAGACAACCTTCTATAGCCGAGGAGACAAAAAAAAAAAAAACGTGACTTTGCTTAGTAAGTAATCTAATTCTGTCACTGTCAATTGTTCACTTTCTTTACAATAGAAGATGTTTAAACCCAGCCACTTGTGATCTCTCATTGGGTTAAGCCACGGAAGAAGAGTAGCCAACAGCTAAACGTATTTGTTTCTGCATTGGTAGGCCTACTTTGTCTGTGGTGGAAAGGTAGGCACAGCTTTTGAAAGTATTATGCTCAGATTCATAATGATGTCTCAGATTGAAATATTTGCAAATAGGGACAATTTCGTTGCAAACAAGACACACTAATTTAGCATTGGAGAAATATGACAAGATGAACGCATAGACTTATCGCCCTGTCCATTCTTAGCCTGTCATTTTGGACATTTGTGTGGTATTAAAAAAGATTCTCCTAAGGTCTCCAGTCATGTAAAATGACGTAGAATTGCATGACATTTTTATAAAATTCAAATTTTTCTTTGACCCGCAAATAAGATGATAAATTCATGCAATGTTTTTACTATAAAGAAGATCTTTCCACCCCTACTCTTGTCCACGGTGGTCTGTGAACCCACAATCTTCTGGCTCGCAGCACTGTGCCCTATAACAATTCCTGCTTTGCCATGTAATGCTTACAGGACAGAGAACCATTTCTAAAACTGCATATCCAAGGCATGTTTTCTGCTATCCACTTTATATATGAAAAAAAATATTCGGGGTATAAGGGAGGGTCACTTTTTTTCAAGCGCTCAGACAGGTTTTAAAAAATATATTTTGCTGAATGGAGGGCCATCCATTTCCATTTCAGAGAGGTCGGATTTTCTCCAGGTAACCCTTACTATAAATAACATTCACTCCTTAAATATGAATGTTCCTTACAGAAGAAATATGAAATGCATATGCATAACCATGGTAGCAATTAAAAGGGAATAGTTTGAGATTATGAGACAATTATTAGACTAAAGGTTTGGACAAAACATTTAATCTGACACAAGACTGTTGATAACACAATCTAAAAATACTCTGGATACATTCAGTAACATGATAAGAATAGTTATGGAAAATGTGGGGTAGGTGCAACAAAAGACAAAAAAATGACAAGGGTTTGAGTGAGAGGTCTAACTGGTATCTTCAAGTGGCCATACATCTCTCCAAAGTGTTCACAGTTCTTACATAATTGCAATGCACTTTTATGACTCAAAGTAGAGTCTTCAACTATACGGTTCTATTTTGAGCTCTCATAGGTGTGCGGTTGAGGAACTAGAGCAAGCACACTTGAAGTTGTTTTGTTTGAAACACAGCCCTTCGTCCCTGCCATCACACAATTACTGTTGTTGTTTAGGAATTTCAAAAGCAGTCCATTTTAAATGGCAATCTGCGTCGGGTGGGCATCATTTGAAAACATGACTAGCTAAGTGACAAAATACAATCTTAGTGCTAGGCTTTCACAAGGTAATTCAGAGAAGCAGATTGTAATTTTGGTGCACATAGAATAGAGATGCGTGTTCCTCACCAAATTTGTTCACAATACGACAAACATTCTGTTCAGAACAACCCGGTGTATGACGCCATATACATCAAGCATAGTGAACACAAACGTTGACGCTGTATATGACATGAGTTTTATGATATGGAAATGTGCACATAAGGACTCAAGGGTGTTTGGCTTGCATGTATGACATCACAGTAGTATTTACTTTAATCCTCATTGGCTCCTCTTTGAAAGTACATAGAGTCATTTTAATGTACAGCATTTCCTTCACTCTGACAACAACAACATTTGCAAAAGTTGCCCAATTAGTGGGAGGGACGAGGGCAACTTCCGCTCTCAGTCAAAACCAATATTCCGCTCTGAAGCGGAAACCGTGAGCGCTGACATCATGTATAGCATGTTACTGTACAGCCACTGCATTCCAATTAGTATATTGTAAGGAGTTACAATATATAACGTTTTCTCCACATTGCAAAAACAAGACAGAATTACAAAAAAGTATACCAAGTTATAACGTAGTAACCATATATGTAGTGTAAGTGCAGATGATTATGTGGTATTTAGCTGTTTATAATCTGGTGAAAAGCAATGTAAAATAATATGTAACTAGGACTTTCACTGAGTCATTGACCTCACTGTGTGACCTTTGTTCAACATTCACCCAAAGTTAAACAAAAATGCCCATCAGCTGGAAGTTGAGCTGTCTTTGCTTTGAGGGACAGAGGAGGATGGAGAGGGATCAAGGCAAACAACTAGAGCAGGGAGAGGAGGAGGGAGGGATCAGGTGAGGAGTTGGATCAGGGATCGCATGGTGTTTGGCTTAGGCTTGAGGAAGTATCATATGCGACACCTTCATGCGAGAAGGTTACTCCGGCCTGCATCAGTCACTGGTTCCAGGCCCCAGGAAATGCTGACGGGCACACACGCACACACGTAAACACACACACACACACACACACACACACACACACACACACACACACACACACACACACACACACACACACACACACACACACACACACACACACACACACACACACACACACACACACACACACACACACACTGATAACTCCTTATAGGCTAATATAAACAGCAGCTTTGAACAGCTGAGCGCTACATTGGAGGGGTCCACCCAAACAAAGCAGTTCAATAGTCGTCTCTCAGGGGCATGGGAATAAAGTAACTCTAAACCACACACACCTAATGGCCAAGTCCCAGACCTGCATTCATTCATGACCTGTTTTTACAGTACAGTAATTCAACCTAATTTACTGTTATGGTTTATTGAAGGGGAGGGATGGATACATTGACATTGAAAGGTAAACAGTCTGATGCAATGTACTTTGGATTCCATCCCATATTAATTTGCAGCGCAACTCAAATCAGAGATGCAACACCCTGAGACATCTTATTGTTTTATATATCCCACTGGCATACTGTATGCTTGTAGGGCAGTAGTTATAATCATTGAAAAGGTTATGTTTTCAGTGATTGCAGAAATCTCAGTAAGAGTGTTCAAATCAACACGTGTTGTTGATTGACGCCCCAGTGAGATGTCATCTCAGATATCCCTCCATAGCACCATGATGCGTCTCATCTCTACTCCATCTGGAACCAACAGGATGATTGACAACACTTGGCTGAATTATTCATCTGTTTCTGGGTGTCTGAAGGTCACAAGATGATCTGCTTGGCCCTCCCACGGCGCAACGGAGAGGTGGCACTGTCATCAAATATTTATTTACTCTGTGTACTCCGAATACACTCTCAAAATACCCCCACTAAACACATCACACAGCTCCTCCCTCAACCATTCAATGGACTAGAAGTGGCTGAGTTCCCTTGGGGCTGATTTATGTTGCCGTGTGAGTGGGTGGGTGTGTGTGTGTGAGTGAGTGGGTGGGTGTGTGTGTGTGTGAGTGGGTGGGTGTGTGTGTGTGTGAGCGTGCCTGCGTTCCTGCTCTTCTGTCTGTTTGGTTGTCTCTCTGTTTATTTGTTTTCAAGTTCAGATGTTTTTTATTATTGTCAAAGGTGCTATAAACTACTCACAACCATATTACCAGATGGTCAACTGCAGGGATGCAGTCCATGACTGAGACCTGTTATAGTGTGATATAACACATAAAACACTGCTGCAGAGGGTGTGAGCCAAAACCCAGAACACCATCTGTTATCAGCTAATACTGGGAGACAAAGACACAAACAACCAAACAAAAAGTGGACCACATCCATCACTGTAGTGCTATGAGACAATGGAAAGTGTTGTTGTGTTGGGCTGGGAGGTCCATACTCCATATTTTAAAATGCATCCACAGCAGAAAACAGGTCTCATGACCAAATCCCATCCTGCTTCATCAAGCTCCTCCTGGCTCAGCAAAAAAAAATGTGTATGTTTATTTCACCTTTATTTAACCAGGTAGGCTAGTTGAGAACAAGTTCTCATTTACAACTGCGACCTGGCCAAGATAAAGCAAAGCAGTGCGACACAAACAACAACACAGAGTTACACATGGAATAAACAAGCGTACAGTCAATAACACAATAGAAAAAAAGAAAGTCTATATACAGTGTGTGCAAATGGTGCGAGGAGGTAAGGAAATAAATAGGCATAGTAGAGAAGTAATTACAGTTTAGCAAGTTAACACTGGACTGATAGATGAGCAGATGATGATGTGCAAGTAGAAATGGTGTGCAAAAGAGCAGAAAAGTAAATAAAAACAATATGGGGATGAGGTAGGTAGATGGGTGGGCTATTTACAGATGGGCTATGTACAGCTGCAGCGATCGGTTAGCTGCTCAGATAGCTGATGTTTAAAGTTAGCGAGGGAAATATACTAACACAACACACACACAGACACACACATACGGACACAGTTCCAGGTTTTCATTTGGGATATGTTTACAGTGCACATGTATCTGTGCGTGCATGTGTGATTGCGTGTGTGCATGTGCTCCTGCACTGTTCCAGAGAATGAGTAAAACACTGTCCGGTTTGATGTGTCTCCTGTGCTTATTTACTTAGCTTATAAATCTGCATATTGCATTTTAATGACCAGCTGAGAGAGGGGATGGAGGGAAAATGTTGAGTCAGAGGACATAGTGTGTAAGCATGTGTAATCCTGTCTGCAAATGTTTCAGTGTCTGAACCTAAAGCACCAAGTTCAGTTTGTGTCAATGTGTTTGTGTTTATGTGTGTAGTGCAGGCTTGTGGATACCTGCATTAGTGTGTACGTGCTAGTGAACACTTGTGTGTTCAGAGGTTCTTTCCCCCTTCCTTTCTGAGCTGGAGGACTGATGAGCGGCACATGTTTGATCGTACCATTCACCTTGGGCGGATGTGTTTATAATTGCACAGTTCGTTGGCAGCCAGGGCACGGAAGTGGGCTGTGGGTCGCAGAGGAGAGTCAGGCCTGCTCCAGATGGCTCCCATTCCTCAACACTGAACCTACATGCAACTCAAAATGCTTCACTTCATGCCTCTTTTGTACTTCTTCTTTTTCTCATCACAGAATGTTTGGATTGAGCTTTGGCACTATCTTGCACCAAACCATGGTTCAGTTAATGAAAGGTTCTGAATATTATATCGGATCACACAGTAGATTTTACACAGCCAATACTTACCTCCCTCTAGTCAATTCGGCAGTGGTGGAAAAAGTACCTCAATTGTCATACTTGAGTAAAAGTAGAGAAACCTTAATAGAAAATGACTCAAGTGAAAGTTAGCCACCCAGTATATACTACTTGAGTAAAAGTCTGAAAGTATTTGGTTTGAAATATACTTAAGTAGCAAAAGTAAATGTAATTTATAAAATATACTTAAGTATCAAAAGTAAAAGTATAAATAATTTAAAATTCTTTATATTAACAAACCAGACAGCACAATTTTGTATTTATTTTATCATTTACAGCTAACCAGGGGCACACTCCAACACTCAGACATCATTTACACAGCAAGCATTTGTGTTTAGTGAGTCTGCCAGATCAGTGGCAGTAGGGATGACCAGGGATGTTCTCTTGATAAGTGCGTGAATTGGACCATTTTCCTGCATTCAAAATGGGTGTCAATGTATGGAGTAAAAAGTACATTATTTTCTATAGGAATGTAGTGAAGTAAAAGTAAAAGTTGTCAAAAATATAAATAGTAAAGTACAGATACCCAAAAAAAACGACTTAAGTAGTACTTTATAGCATTTTTACTTAAGTACTTTACAGCACTGCAAATTTGGCTTCAATAAACTTGTATAGTCAATCTTTCAACCGTAGTCTTGTTATGTCAATTATTGAAATTGACTCTGCCTTTGAATATTCTTTAGTCTGGCTAAACAGATCGAACTGGCTTGTGGTTCCATTTACTTTGGCTGACTATGGGGTAGAGTTAATGTCCACACACGTGCACGGAGGCGTAAGCTTAGTTAAGAGAGAGAACCAATAAATAGCTAAAAATCATGAACTACTATGTCTGAAGAATATATTTGCATGTATTAAAAACGCTATCAGTCAGTGCTTTGTATCAGCAGTATTATTATTATTATTATTATTATTATTATTATTATTATTATTATTATATGTAAGGAGACCATCTCTAACTAAATTCTCTACATGACCAAAAGTATGTGGACACCTGCTCATCAAACATCTCATTCCAAAATCATGGGCATTAATATGGAGTTGGTCCCCCCTTTGCTGCTATTACAGCCTCCACTCTTCTGGGAAGGCTTCCACTAGATGTTGGAACATTGCTCGCAGTCGGCGTTCCAATTCATCCCAAAGGTGTTTGATGGAGTTGAGGTTAGTGCTCTGTGCAGGCCAGTCAAGTTCTTCCACACCGATCTCAACAAATCATTTCTGTATGGACCTCGCTTTGTGCACGGGGGCATTGTCATGCCGAAACAGGAAAGGGCCTTCCCCAAACTGTTGCCACAGAATTGGAAGTACAGAATCGTCTAGAATGTCATTTATGCTGTAGGGTTAAGATTTCCCTTCACTGGAACGAAGGAGCCTAGACCGAACCATGAAAAAAGTCCCAGGACATTATTCCTCCTACAGCAAACTTTAGTCGGCACTATGCATTTGGGCAGGTAGCGTTCTCCTGGCAACCGCCAAACACAGATTTGTCCGTCGGACTGCCAGATGGTGAAGCATGATTCATCACTCCAGAGAATGCGTTTCCACTGATCCAGAGTCCAATGGCGGTGAGCTTTACACCACTCCAGCCGACGCTTGGCATTGCGCATGGTGATCTTAGGCTTGTGTGCGGCTGCTCGGCCATGGAAACCCATTTCATGAAGCTCCCAACGAACAGTTATTGTGCTGACGTTGCTTCCAGAGGCAGTTTGGAACTCGGTAGTGAGTGTTGCAACCAAGGACAGACGATTTTTTGCGCAACGCGCTTCAGCACTCGGCTGTCCCGTGCTGTGAGCTTGTTAGACCTACCACTTCGCGGCTGAAACAGTGTTGCTTCTAGACGTTTCCCCTTCACAATAACAGCACTTACAGTTGACCGGAGCAGCTCTAGCAGGGCAGAAATTGGATGAACTGACTTGTTGGAAAGGTGAAATCCCATGACGGTGCCACGTTGAAAGTCACTGAGCCATTCTACTGCCAATGTTTTTCTATGGAGAGTGCACGGCTGTGTGCTCGATTTTATACACCTGTCAACAACGGGTGTGGCTGAAATAGCCTAATCCACTTATTTGAAGGGGTGTCCACATACTTGTGTAGATATAGTGTATATGTTGCAGAGATGGCGTTACAGGTGTTAAACAACTAAGCGCTTAAGCTCATTGAGGAAATATGTTATTGAATCGGAGACTTGACAAACTCCCTGGCTCCGTAGGGCAACTGAAGACAGGGTCATAGGTCACCCACAGCCGCGGTGGAAGCCATTTGTTTTGTTGTCAGACCTCAACAGGTGAGCCAGAGGCAGGGAGAGACTTCTCAAAACATACAACCCAGAAAAAACATTGTGCAGGGCTCAATGTCAGCAATTTCAGACACATACCAGCACTCACTCACCACACACGTCACAACAACCCATGTTTACCCTTTACCTCAACACACAGGGAATTCTATTTGCTTTGTAGCTTTGTGGACAGAAACTACCCCAAAAGCTGAAACTGGTAAAACAAAAAAACTAAAGAACAACCTTGGTCACCAATATATAGACCATTATTTGTTTATGTATAAGTGTCATGGGGTCGCTGGGGGGGAAAGAGATGCCAGAGCTGCACCTGTGCTCTGGGAGCCTGGGGCTAGCTGAGCTGCTGTTGGTAGGAACAACCTCCTGGGCAGGCCTATAGTTGCTCAGTAGAAATAACATGTCCCTGCACACATTCCTTCCTCCATGCGTCTATTATGTACACGTTTTGGTCAATGCAGCCCTTTTCTATAGACCATTACAGCTCATTTGTGTGGGATTTGTATGCACAACTTCACTTGACAATCCCTATTGATTGCTTAGAACGTCCATCTCCTTTGTGGTTAATTAGATATTATTCAAGGCAGCTATGGTTCATTAGTGTTACACAGCCAAATAGGTAAACGGTGAAGTAAAGAGGTGAGAATGATGTTATATTCCTGTTATTCTGCTAACTGAAATATTTTTATTTATTTTATTTATTTCACCTTTATTTAACCAGGTAGGCAAGTTGAGAACAAGTTTTCATTTACAATTGCGACCTGGCCAAGATAAAGCAAAGCAGTTCGACACATACAACAACACAGAGTTACACATGGAGTAAAACAAACATACAGTCAATAATACAGTAGAAAAATAAGTCTATATACAATGTGAGCAAATGAGGTGAGATAAGGGAGGTAAAGGCAAAAAAGGCCATGGTGGCAAAGTAAATACAATATAGCATGTAAAACACTGGAATGGTAGATTTGTAGTGGAAGAAAGTGAAAAGTAGAAATAGAAATAATGGGGTACAAAGTAGCAAAATAAATAAAAAAAATAAATACAGTAGGGGAAGAGGTAGTTGTTTGGGCTAAATTATAGATGGGCTATGTACAGGTGCAGTGATCTGTGAGCTGCTCTGGCAGTTGGTGCTTAAAGCTAGTGAGGGAGATAAGTGTTTCCAGTTTCAGAGGTTTTTGTAGTTCGTTCCAGTCATTGGCAGCAGAGAACTGGAAGGAGAGACAGCCAAAGGAGGAATTGGCTTTGGGGGTGACCAGAGAGATATACCTGCTGGAGCGCGTGCTACAGGTGGGTGCTGCTACGGTGACCAGTGAGCTGAGATAAGGGGGGACTTTACCTAGCAGGGTCTTGTAGATGACCTGGAGCCAGTGGGTTTGGCGATGAGTATGAAGCAAGGGCCAGCCAACGAGAGCGTACAGGTCGCAGTGGTGGGTAGTATATGGGGCTTTGGTGACAAAACGAATGGCACTGTGATAGACTGCATCCAGTTTATTGAGTACGGTATTGGAGGCTATTTTGTAAATGACATTGCCGAAGTCGTGGATCGGTAGGATGGTCAGTTTTACGAGGATATGTTTAGCAGCATGAGTGAAGGATGCTTTGTTGCGAAATAGGAAGCCAATTCTAGATTTAACTTTGGATTGGAGATGTTTGATGTGAGTCTGGAAGGAGAGCTTACAGTCTAACCAGACACCTAGGTATTTGTAGTTGTCCACATATTCTAAGTAAGAACCCTCCAGAGTAGTGATGTGGGACGGGCGGGCAGGTGCGGGCAGCGATCGGTTGAAGAGCATGCATTTAGTTTTACATGTATTTAAGAGCAGTTGGAGGCCACGGAAGGAGAGTTGTGTGGCATTGAAACTCATCTGGAGGGTTGTTAACATAGTGTCCAAAGAAGGGCCAGAAGTATACAGAATGGTGTCGTCTGCATAGAGGTGGATCAGAGAATCACCAGCAGCAAGAGCGACATCATTGATGTATACAGAGAAAAGAGTTGACCCAAGAATTGAACCCTGTGGCACCCCCATTGAGACTACCAGAGGCCCGGACAACAGGCCATCCGATTTGACACACTGAACTCTATCAGAGAAGTAGTTGGTGAACCAGGCAAGGCAATCATTTGAGAAACCAAGGCTATTGAGTCTGCCGATGAGGATGTGGTGATTTACAGAGTCGAAAGCCTTGGCCAGGTCAATGAATACGGCAGCACAGTATTGTTTCTTATGGCGGTTACGATATCGTTTAGGACCTTGAGCGTGGCTGAGGTGCACCCATGACCAGCTCTGAAACCAGATTGCATAGCGGAGAAGGTGCAGTGGGATTCGAAATGGTCGGTAATTTGTTTGTTGACTTGGCTTTCGAAGACCTTAGAAAGGCAGGGTAGGATAGATATAGCTCTGTAGCAGTTTGGGTCAAGAGTGTCCCCTCCTTTGAAGAGGGGATGACAGCAGCTGCTTTTCAATCTTTTGGAATCTCAGACGACAGGCTAGTAATAGGGGTTGCAACAATTTCGGCAGATCATTTTAGAAAGAAAGGATCCAGATTGTCTAGCCCGGCTGATTTGTAGGGGTCCAGATTTTGCAGCTCTTTCAGAACATCAGCTGACTGGATTTGGGAGAAGGAGAAATGAGGAAGGCTTGGGCGAGTAGCTGTGGGGGGTGCAGTGCTGTTGACCGCAGTAGGGGTAGCCAGGTGGAAAGCATGGCCAGCTGTAGAAAAACGCTTATTGAAATTCTCAATTATAGTGGATTTCTCGGAGGTGACAGTGTTTCCTATCCTCAGTGCAGTGGGCAGGTGGGAGGAGGTGTTCTTATTCTCCATGGACTTTACAGTGTCCCAGAACTTTTTTGAGTTTGTGTTGCAGGAAGCAAATTTCTGCTTGAAAAAGCTAGCCTTGGCTTTTCTAACTGCCTGTCTATATTGGTTTCTAACTTCCCTGAAAAGTTGCATTTCATGGGGGCTGTTCGATGCTAATGCAGAACGCCACAGGATGTTTTTGTGTTGGTTAAGGGCAGTCAGGTCTGGAGAGAACCAAGGGCTATATCTTTTCCTGGTTCTAAATTTCTTGAATGGGGCATGCTTATTTAAGATGGTGAGGAAGGCATTTTTTTTTAAATAACCAGGCATCCTCTACTGACGGGATAAGGTCAATATCCTTCCAGGATACCCGGGCCCGGTCAATTAGAAAGGCTTGCTCATTGAAATGTTTCAGGGAGCATTGGAGAGTGATGAGTGGAGGTCGTTTGACCGCTGACCCATTACGGATGCAGGCAATGAGGCAGTGATCGCTGAGATCTTGGTTGAAAACAGCAGAGGTGTATTTAAAGGGCAAGTTGGTTAGGATGATATCTATGAGGGTGCCCGTGTTTACGGCTTTGGGGTGGTAGCTGGTAGGTTCATTGATAATTTGTGTGAGATCGAGGGCATCCAGCTTAGATTGTAGGATGGTTGGGGTGTTAAGCATGTCCCAGTTTAGGTCACCTAGCAGCACGAGCTCTGAAGATAGATGGGGGGCAATCAGTTCACATATGGTGTCCAGAGCACAGCTGGGGGCAGAGGGTGGTCTATAGCAGGCGGCAACGGTGAGAGACTTGTTTTTAGAGAGATGGATTTTTAAAAGTAGAAGTTCAAATTGTTTGGGTACAGACCTGGATAGTAGGACAAAACTCTGCAGGGTATCTCTGCAGTAGATTGCAACACCGCCCCCTTTGGCCGGTCTATCTTGTCTGAAAATGTTGTAGTTAGGGATGAAGAGTTCAGAGTTTTTGGTGGACTTCCTAAGCCAGGATTCAGACACGGCTAGTTCATCCGGGTTGGCAGAGTGTGCTAAAGCAGTGAATAAAACAAACTTAGGGAGAAGGCTTCTAATGTTAACATGCATGAAACCAAGGCTATTTCGGTTACAGAAGTCATCAAAGAGAGCGGCTGGGGAATAGAAGTGGAGCTAGGCACTGCAGGGCCTGGATTCACCTCTACATCACCAGAGGAACAGAGGAGGAGTAGAATAAGGGTACGGCTAAAAGCTATGAGAATTGGTCGTCTATGACGTCCAGAATAGAGAGTAAAGGGAGCAGGTTTCTGGGGGCGATAAAATAGCTTCAAGGTATAATGTACAGACAAAGGTATGGTAGGATGTGAATACAGTGGAGGTAAACCTAGGCATTGAGTGATGATGAGAGAGATATTGTCTCTAGAAACATAATTGAAACCAGGTGATGTCATAGCATGTGTGGGTGGTGGAACTGAAAGGTTGGATAAGGTATAATGAGCAGGGCTAGAGGCTCTACAGTGAAATAAGCTAATAAACACTAACCAGAACAGCAATGGACAAGGCATATTGACATTAAGGAGAGGCATGCTTAGCCGAGTGATCATAAGGGTCCGGTGAGATTCAGACAGCTAGCCGGGCCATAGGTAGCAAGCTGGCAGAAGATGGAGGGAGGTCTGTTTTTAGCCACCTCGTGTGTTTCCGTCTGTAGATTAGTGGGGTTCCGTGTGGTAGAGGGGACCAATCCAATTGGCAAAATAGTTATAGTGGCCCAAGAAAACTGTCCGATAGACCTATTCAGACAGCAGCCGATAAGACAGCTAACGATTAGCGGGCCGCAGATGGGCGTTCAGGTTACGTCGCGACGGAGGGGCCAGTTGGATAACTCCCTCGGGCAGATAGTCCAGTCGTGAAGGCCCGATGGGGCTCTGCATCGGCAGTAAAACGGGTCCGGATAGGTGATTGTAGCCCAGGAGTGGCTGATGGACCTCTTCAGCTGGCTAGCTCCGGAATAATTGATGTTAGGTGTAAATGTCCAGAGACTGCGGTAGAAATCCGGGGATATGGAGAGAAAATAGGTCCGGTATGCTCTGGTCTGAGTCGCGCTGTACAAAACTAGTGATAGCTTTTCGAGTTAAGGGATAGCTGATGACCGCCAACCGTGGCTAGCTGAACTCCAACATTAGCCAGTGAACTGGCCAACCTCTGGCTAACCTCTGGCTAGCATTTACATTTACATTTACGTCATCTAGCAGACGCTCTTATCCAGAGCGACTTAC
This sequence comes from Salmo salar, assembly GCF_965601325.2. NCBI lineage: Eukaryota > Metazoa > Chordata > Actinopteri > Salmoniformes > Salmonidae > Salmo > Salmo salar. Next base: position 80,299,139 of record NC_138302.1, on the reverse strand, counting down.
AAATTGGTGCATTCACCTTACGATATCCAGTGGAACAACCACTTTACAATAGTACATCTATATCTTTTTTTTTTGGGGGGGGGGGGGGGGGGGTAGAAGGATTACTTTATCCTTTAAGGTGGTGATTGACTCCGCTGTCCTGCCGTCGTGAGGGAGCTTGTTCCACCATTGGGGTGCCAGAGCAGCGAACAGTTTTGACTGGGCTGAGCGGGAACTGTGCTTCCGCAGAGGTAGCTTCTGTTGAGGATTTCAGATTCCAGATTTGAGGTAAATAATACTTTTTTTTTAAACTGCAGGAGAGTGTTTTGAGGTTGAGTTTTTAGAAAAAAATATATATAAAAAGATATGCGAAGAAAATATGTAAATATATATATATATACACATGGGACACGACAAGATGAAGGACAAAGACGTCTGACTGCTACGCCATCTTGGATTGGAGATAACATACAGAGTCCTCTGTAAAGTAACACCATTCCAACCAACAGGTTACAATGTTTAAGATAACAAGTGAATCTAGTCAACATTAGATTATGGTATAAACACAACTGCACAACATAAAGCTCTGTGACAATCTAAGCTGTGAAAATATGGGTAATTTTTACAGCATCTGTCTGTGTACGAGCGTTGTAGTGTGTGAAATGCTGTGTTTTTAGATGAAAAGGCAAAGGATCTCTGATGGGATCTCTGTTCGTCCCCCCCCCCCCCCCACTCCACGGTCCATGCAGATGTCCTAGGTAGTCTTGTCTCGATTTGCTCACCAATAGAGATAATTTAGTTTAAATGCAGCAGTTTAACGATAAGTGAGTAATAGTAAGTAATGGTGGCTTATTTCCCATCTGTCTGCATAGCGCGTTGCAGCTGAGGCTAGTGAATGGGCCACAGTGTTTTAATCAATCACCAATGGTTCAGAGGCAGTATTTATCGAAACATTATGAGAACGCACTATCAAGAATTAAGGGGTTATCCAACTGTGTTATGGTCATTATTCATTTGTAAGTAGTGAACATCAGTGGTGGTTTTTCAGAAGTTAGTAAACATGACCAACTGTACGTTCTCAAGTCACAATCAGGAGTTAATGCTCTGCAGGTTGATTGAAACCAGGCAGTTGACATGCAGTAGAACTGCTGTTCAGTGATTGAAATACCAACTGGTGAAGGGAAGGTCCTGGACCAACTACAGCCATGAATAACATCCTGTACTCAAACTGCCGCTTCCTGAAGGAGGGAGATCTTCATGAGATGTTTGCTCTCTGCTTATTCTGGTCAGACCAGTCTATGAAAGGGACTTCATTGTTTTTGGCGGATAAACTCATCCAACTTTTGGAAAAGGTTTAACTATATAGAACTGGCAAAGAGTCTGAATGTGCTCAACATGCATTAGGAGCAGTAGTTCTGGGTAAAAAATATTTTTCCATCATGGCTGTTACAAGGAGTGTGAGTAAAGATGAAAGTGTGTTTGCCAAGGTATCCTACGTACCTCCACACTCAGTCACTATAGGCAGGGTGGAAACAGAACAGTGGAATGGGGCTGACATGTAGACATTTATACCCTAGGGCAAACTCCTATTTCACATTGACTTTTATGTGAAATCACATATGTGTCACAACCATGAGCAGTGTCTTCATATAACTGCCAGATTCAAAGCAGTTTGGACAACCACATACATAACCAAATGCTAACTTATTATTGCCATTGTCATTACAGGGCTTTCATTTTGTAAAATTACTGAAAAAGAATATAAACGTAACATGTAAAGTGTTGGTCCCATGTTTCATGAGCTGAAATACGCACAAAAAGCTTATTTCTCTCAAGTTTTGTGCACAAATTATTTTAGATCCCTGTTAGTGAGCATTTATCCTTTGCCAAGATAATCCATCAACCTGACAGGTATGGCATATCAAGAAGCTGATTAAACAGCATGGTCATTACACAGGTGCACCTTGTGCTGGGGGACAATTAAAGGCCACTCTAAAATGTGCAGTTTTGTCACACAAAACAATGCCACAGATAACTCAAGTTTTAAGGGAGCGTGCAATTGCCATGTTGACTGTAGGAATGTCCACCAGAGCTGTTGTCCAACATTGTTATAGAGAATTTGGCAGTACGTCCAACCAGCCTCACAACCGCATGGGAGTGCCCCATGGGAGCGGTGGGGTTATGGTATGGGCAAGCATACGGACTACGAACCCAATTGCATTTTATCGATGGCAATTTTAATGCACAGAGATACTGTGACGAGATCCTGAGGCCCATTGTCGTGCTACTCATCCGCCAGCATCACCTCATGTTTCAGCATGATAATGAATGGCTCCATGTCGCAAGGATCTGTTCACAATTCCTGGAAGCTGAAAATGTCCCAGTTCTTCCATGGCCTGTATATTCACCAGACATGTCACCCATTGAGCATGTTTGGGATTTTTTTTATTTTTTTTATTTCACCTTTATTTAAAACCAGGTAGGCCAGTTGAGAACAAGTTCTCATTTACAACTGCGACCTGGCCAAGATAAAGCAAAGCAGTGCGACAAAAAACAACACAGAGTTACACATAGGATAAACAAAAGAACAGTCAATAACACAATTGAAAAATCTATATACAGTGCGTGCAAATGGAGTAAAGAGGTAAGGCAATAAATAGGCCATAGTAGCGAAGTAATTACAATTTAGCAAATTAACACTGAAGTGATAGATGTGCAGATGATGATGTGCAAGTTGCTCTGGATCGACATGTACCACAGCGTGTTCCAGTTCCCGCCAATATCCAGGAACTTCACACAGCCATTGAAGAGGAGTGGGACAACATTCCACAGGACACAATCTACAGCCTGATCAACTCTATGCAAAGGAGATGTGTCGGGCTGCATGAAGCAAATGGTGGTCACACCAGATACTGACTGGTTTTCTGATCCACGCCCCTACCTTTCTTTAAGGTATTCCCAGTCATGTGAAATCCATAGATTAGAGCCTAATGAATTTATTTCAATTGATTGATATCCTTACATGAACTGTAACTCTGTGAAATCTTTGAAATTGTTGCATGTTGTGTTTATATTTTTGTTCAGTTTACGACATGAATGTAATTTTATGGTAACATATAATGGATCCTATATGGAACCATATTCAGTATATCCCACTTCCCTCTTGTTTGCCCCCTGTATTCCAGAGTGTGGTCATGACATGTAAAGAGTTAAAAAGCAACAAGTCCAGCAGGAGAGTGTTTCTCTCCTTCCTGCCTTACACAGCCTCTCTCCTTTACAGCTGGCAGAGGCTTCACTAATCTCCCAATTAGGAAGTATTTCCTGTCTGTTCTGCTTTCAGAGAGAGAGAGAGGGAGAGAGGGAGAGAGAGGAAGAGAGGGAGAGAGGGAGAGAGAGAGAGAGAGAGAGAGAGAGAGAGAGAGAGGAAGAGAGAGGGAGAGAGAGGGAGAGAGGGAGAGAGGGAGAGAGGGAGAGAGGAGGAGAGGAGAGAGAGAGAGAGAGAGAGAGAGAGAGAGAGAGAGAGAGAGAGAGAGATGCTGTACTGTATGTGCATGGCACCCACACGCGGGCACTTATTGCACAACACACATGGCCACATCCACATGACACACTTATATACACATGCAGGTATGCAAGCATGCTTACATATCTGTAGACACTCAACATACACAGCCAGAAATACACTCACATGAAACCTGCAGCGCAACATAAACACATACTGTACAAACAAGCTGCCAGTCAGACTCACATATTGGCTGTAGTCACATCCAACAAGAGTCCAACAAGGGTCAGACAATCGATATATAAACAGACGTTGTCAACAATTGATTAAAGAATATATATATATATATATGTTTTTATGTAAAAGCAGCTTCAGTCACTTTTCCACAGAGAGGTAGAAACCTGAGATATGAGTCTCTATCCAAGACAATCCAGTATGACTGCTGCCAGAATTCATCGCTCTACTTCTCACCTCCAACACATTTGATTTCCACTGCACATGTCCTGTTATGGTCATGTTTTAATTAGTCTCTTTGTTTGAGTTGGAGCATCATTGAGGTGTCAGTAGGTTAGAAGCAGCAGGTTATGTTGTCATTCAATCCTTCACACTCTCACCCAGGACACAGTTAAAATGTGGTTGGTATCTTCCTGAGATTTACACAATATGAGGGCCTAAATCTAAGTGGGAGCTAACTTGAGTTTCGAAGGACTCTGTTTTAGAAACCTAACGCAACGGTAAATCACAGCACAGTCAGTAGTGCTATAGGTTCAGGGCTGTGTCACAAATCTTTGTGCTATTTCTGCATTCACAATTATCTGCGCACTTGCTGGTGTTGGCGCGAAAGGGCTGGATTTTGATTAGTAAACAAGTTGTGGGTGTGTCGAGGCTTGGCCCCTCACTGGCCAATCAGAACGTGCTCTATTGCGAAATATGTGGTTGCTTCAAGTTGTGTATTTTATGTATTGTCTTGGAATCAACTCCAATTCCAATGTTAGTTCGTTATAGTTAAATGGCTTACAGAAACGAAATAACAAAATGTAGACATATCTTTATAAATACATTAGCTTGAACCCATTTGCAGTCCACATTGTTTTAAGTAATTGCATGGCTTCAATAGCATTAACACTGAGATAAGAGATAGGCCTACCGTCAATTGCATTATGGCTGAGCATGGACATACCAAAACATTGTCAATAAGCAATATTCAATTCATTATTGATAGGCCTAAAAAAGATAATGAATAATTAGAATCAAATAATTCTAAACAAAACGAAACAACAACTTGTTTTAAATAGGCTATGTCACACTTACAGGCACCATCATTTCTCCCCGTGGGCATGTAATATTAAACAACGCAGACTATGGAGGGTTTTACGCACATCCAAAACGGGACCTGCATGCTAAAATAATGTGGGCCTGCCTACAATGCATAGATAAAAAGGGAACGTCAGCTCACTGTTTTACTCCTCTCAAATTTGATATTTTAATAAAGCTTTGGTGATTAAGATTTATTTCCAAGCAGTGTCAGGAATCAAAACCTTTATCGACAGTCTTGACTACTTCGCGATTGCATTGGGCAGGACAAAAAAGGCTAAGCTTAGTTCTAAACCAAATAAAACGAAATGCGGAATAAACATTTATTTATTTATTTTTTATATTTCTAAATTACGAAGTATAAAGGCACCAAAAGCACATTTGGCTACTCTTGTTCCATGCACAAACGGGCAGTGTGCATCACAGCTGGATAGGCTGCGTTTCCGCTGTCAAAATTCAAGCCATAACCAACTGTTACCGCAAAAAAACCGTTTTTGGTTGCTCTTAAACCTCCCTATTAGCGCTGCTGAAATTAGCACTTTGGATCATGTTTTTAAGGACACACCTCAAATATTTCCACCCGTCCATCACAGCGTAAACGAGCTTATATGAGACAGGTAAATTGCAGAATCTGGCGTTTGGGCTGGAAAATGCCAGTGCGCCAGTTTTTACACGACGAAATTGCAAACTAACGCGCATTTGACACTAGTGCCGCCTTAACGCCAGCCGAAAATAGAGCCCTGAATCTCAAACCAAGTTGACCTGAGCTCTCTACATCCAGGCTCTGGTGTTTATGGGTTCTTCCACTGTGAGGCCCAGGGGGCAGGTGCGGGACTGGCTGTCCCAGGCCTCTATGGGTCTGGCCTAAACCTGGAGGGAGATATAACACGTCTGGTTGGAGTTAGACATGCACAATTGTGGTGCATCTGCCCTGTAACACTCCTGCCATCAAACAGGCTGCGGAGCCAACGCTAAAGAAGCACAACGACCCCAGAGAAAGAGGAGGCTTTGTGAACGTTTGTGCGTGTGTGTTAGCAAGAGGAAGCTGTGTGAATGGGAACCCCACGCAAGTTTGACACGTAGTACATTGTGTTAGTGCAAATACTACAAATATAGATCTTAGATGACCACTTGTGTTCTGATTATCTTGGATCTAATGCATTTTCTTCTACTGTTTCATAGTAATTGTAACACACTGTACAGCCTACCAATGTCTGAGGCATAATCTTTCCTTAATCTACCAAATAACTTCTAATTGGTAGGTATTTTGTGCCTTTTTGCTGATGCCAAATGCTACTAACTGAAATAACAAAGGAGAATTGTACAGTATAAAGCATTGAAATCAGCGCATATGGAAGCCATTGTCCAGATCTTGTGTAATGCTAGATGTTAAATTGTCACATTTGATAGTATGGCTAAAATGATTTCACAAACCATTTCGCACAGAATGTCACATTTGTCAAGTTGCTTTGGAATGTTAATTTAAACAGTGTGCTTGACTTTCAAGTTTGTTTTGAAAGGTTCATCATTCATCCTAATGAGGTATTCCTGACCTTGAACTCTGTTCCAAGGTGTACAAACTGTAATGTCGGTTGGAGTGAGTAAAGGGAGTGAGGCCTCAAAATGTGCCTATGCAAACCATGCAGAATGAAGTGAGGATGTGTGTGTGTGTGTGTGTGTGTGTATTTATAGAATTTTGCACAATTGAGCATGTCAGATCAGAACACTGTGTTGTGATTTCTTGATCTCCAGCATTCCTTCAGGTCCAGCTCTAAAGAAGGAGGCTGAGGAGCATGTTAAAATATTATGAGCATCCATCCAGAACATATCTTACCGGATCCAACAAACTGACAGAAACTCTGGCTCTGTTTTTTCTCCAGTTTAACTCCATGGTTTGCTCTTTTATGGTGGAGTTGAAAAAATCATATTAGCTAGGGGAGGTCTATATATCTTCCCTCCCTGGTTCTTTTTCATGGTGAGTGTGAGTGTGAGTGTGTGTGAGTGTGAGTGTGAGTGTGTGTGTGTGTGTGTGAGTGAGTGAGTGAGTGAGTGAGTGAGTGAGTGAGTGAGTGGTGAGTGAGTGAGTGAGTGAGTGAGTGAGTGAGTGAGTGAGTGAGTGAGTGAGTGAGTGAGTGAGTGAGTGAGTGAGTGAGTGAGTGAGTGAGTGAGTGAGTGAGAAGGAGAAAGAGACAGATAGACAGACACAAAATCAGTTTGGAGGCTTCAGAGATAAGATGGTCTGTAATGTGATTCAACACACATCATAAGGAGCAAAACATCTGCTGTGCAGTTTATACTTTTAAATCTGGCTGAAAGATAAACCTGAAATGTACTTTTGTTATTACAATAGTATTACTAATTGAAGAATATTATGCGTGCTCAGTCCCCTACTGTACTCCATGTTCACCCACGACTGCATGGCCAGGCACAACTCCAACACCATCATTAAGTTTGCAGACGACACAACAGTGGTAGGCCTGATCACCGACAATGACGAGACAGCCTATAAGGAGGAAGTCAGAGACCTGGCCGGGTGGTGCCAGAATAACAACCTATCCCTCAACGTAACCAAGACTAAGGAGATGATTGTGGACTACAGGAAAAGGAGGACCGAGCACGCCCCGATTCTCATCGACGGGGCTGTAGTGGAGCAGGTTGAGAGCTTCAAGTTCCTTGGTGTCCACATGAACAACAAACTAGAATGGTCCAAACACACCAAGACAGTCGTGAAGAGGGCACAACAAAACCTATTCCCCCTCAGGAGACTGAAAAGATTTGGCAAGGGTCCTGAGATCCTCAAAAGGTTCTACAGTTGCAACATCGAGAGCATCCTGACTGGTTGCATCACTGCCTGGTACGGCAATTGCTCGGCCTCTGACCAAGGCACTACAGAGGGTAGTGCGTACGGCCCAGTACATCACTGGGGCTAAGCTGCCTGCCATCCAGGACCTCTACACCAGGCGGTGTCAGAGGAAGGCCCTAAAAATTGTCAAAGACCCCAGCCACCCCAGTCATAGACTGTTCTCTCTACTACCGCATGGCAAGCGGTACCGGAGTGCCAAGTCTAGGACAAAAAGGCTTCTCAACAGTTTTTACCCCCAAGCCATAAGACTCCTGAACAGGTAATCAAATGGCTACCCGGACTATTTGCATTTTGTGCCCCCCCCCAACCCCTCTTTTTACGCTACTGCTACTCTCTGTTTATCATATATGCATAGTCACTTTAACCATATCTACATGTACATACTACCTCAATCAGCCTGACTAACCGGTGTCTGTATGTAGCCTCGCTACTGTTATAGCCTCGCTACTGTATATAGCCTGTCTTTTTACTGTTGTTTTATTTCTTTACCTACCTATTGTTCACCTAATATATTTTTTGCACTATTGGTTAGAGCCTGTAAGTAAGCATTTCACTGTAAGGTCTACACCTGTTGTATTCAGCATTTCACGTGACAAATAAAGTTTGGTTTGATATCCAGCAGAACAAAATGACTATTCACTTTCCTTATGCTTAAAACATCCACTTCCTCTGAAATACTCATTCAGACAGTGTGTAAGCCTTTATATTAAACAGAGAAACACCCTAATTAAGTGGTGAGTGTATAGGCTCAGGAGTTGAGGAATGAGGCAGTCATTGAGCTCAGAGAATGGTGGAGCTGTCATCTGTCTGCCGTGTTGTGTTGAACAAAATGGACGTCTCTGGGAGAGCCTCAGCCCTGCATTCACCACAGCACCAAATACCAAATGGCCCTGGCCGGTCTCAAGGGGTCCCAGATGAGCCCTTGGTTAATCCCACATACCCTCTATAACAGTGTGTGGGACCGCTGTCACACGCTCCTTCTGTGTAAGAGGTTGAAGTGGTCGGTTGGGCTACTTGAGGGTTCGGTCACAATTATTACCACTTTCTCTCACTGAGTTGTGCAATTTGATGGGAAGTATCATTTATGAACTTTTTAAATGGTTTATTATGCTATGGCGAAGTATCTGCTTCAAAAAGATAGTAAAGTTATGGTAAATGTTTCACTCTTTAGAAACTTGTCGGATTAAACATCATGAAACTTTCCTCAATGGCTTCTCCTTATACTTTCCAAAGCACCAGTCCATCCCCCTCAGTGGTTTCTGTTGAGGACAGGATTCAGTAGAGTAGAGCCCTCCTGTATTTCCCACAGTCCAGTGCACACCCAGGTACACAGCACACAGCCCACAGAGCTGCACTGTGGGTCCTAAGTGTGCATAACGTGGCAGCCATGATCCTATTAGCTGCAGCAAAGGCCTGGGGGCAGCCAGGCAGCCATACGCTCAGCAGCTGCAGCCAACGTACTGTGGGTCGACTGGAGAAATCTCTGCCATTACACTACGAGGGGGGTTACACAGAGGACGACGATCATCAGGTTAGCTTGGGCTGACGCTGAGCCTCGGTTGGGATGATGACAGAGAGGATCAGAGAGGTGGTGGTAGGTCATCAATGGTTAACTGTTTTTACTAGACACCCCAGGAGAAAACTAGAGAATGTTGCCGAATATGCTAATGAAAACTTACAAACTATGGTGAAAAACTGTAATACAGAAAATCTAGGTCTGTTTTTTCAACAGTAAATCTACTTTTGAACACACTTTTTCACTTTGGCTTTCGTAGCGTTAAATTAATAGAGGCAAAGGCCCTCTGCCAATTAAGATTTGGCTGGAGGCAGCAGATTCTGCACTCCAAAGTAACTTTCCCCTTTGATCTGCTTAAATAATGGCTTTTCCAGCAGGTTCATTACACCATGCTAATTTCTATTATGATCGATTAAACCAAGCCCCCCTCCTCGTTGTCATAACCGGCCCAGTGAGCACTGCCCTCTATGGGGGTAATGATGGATTTGGGCAGCCCTCTACCCTCCTCCCTCCCTCCTGCAATCCTTCACTCTCTCCTTATTCAACTTCCCTGTCCTTCGCTCCATTCAGAGTGGCTCTATTCAGCCCAGGGAAAAAGCCTCTGTAGCAGCAGCTGGCTGTTCTTTGCTTCAGGTATAGAGGGGCATTGAGGGGCTGGGAGCTCTCTGCATGATCGAGCAACAGTCCTCCAGTCCCATTGAACAGTGCCAGAACCTCATATTCACCAGTCCCACTTTGTCAGAGTAGAATGGAGGGATAACCATCGTTTTTTAATGGAGGGATAACCATAGTTTCTTAATTTCCAATCGTTATACAAGTCCTCAACAAAGTCTTCCTAATGAGTCTTATTCACGTTAATTCATTTCACTGATAGCATGTTATTGGGGCCTTTTTTGGCATAAACTCAGTCATATGTAAACTTATTACAGCAAATTACTGACATTGGTTCAGCAAAGAGGAGTGAGAATCTCAATTTGTATGTCTGTGCAAGTTGTCTATCCTGTCAGACTGGGATGGAACACATACACAGCACAGGCAAAGCTGACCAGCCCTACTGCTAGAGCTAACACAAGCGCTAATTGCCATTTCTCCACAGTTAATGATACACTTAAGATAATGTAATGATGTCATATGAATTGCTCGTAAACATATACAACACACACAGAGGGAGAGGCCATATGTTCCTTTGTGGAGGTAAATGGGGATCATGTTACTTCAAATAAATTGAATTTTCCACCTCTGGCCTGTACTTTTATTGAGCATGTTTGAAGGCATAATTTAATTTATACCCAGGGGTCATTCTGATTTAGCTTGCTTATTAAACTACTTAGTGGATTTGTAAACACTCTACCAATGTGCAGTCAATGGTGACGCAAAATTAGAATATATACTTATTCTTAAGTGTTTATAGTATAAATGTATTACTTTCTCTACCCATAGTAGGCTAGGCAGAGAACTGCACTATATTGAACCTAGCTTTAACATAAAACACCTGTAGACATAATTTTCCTGTGTTTTATATATATTTCCACAATATGACTTTGGAATAATACTGTGAAATTGTGAAAATTATGATAATGCCCTTTTAGTGTAAGAGCTGTTTGAAAAGACCGCCTGAAATTTCAGCCTGTTTTGGTGGGAGGGAATTTTGGCCTTCCATGGTGACATCACCATGTGATAAATTAGTTAATAGACCTTTAAGAAAGAGAGTTCCAAACCTCTCTGCCAATAACTGCTTATTTTCAGTTTTCCCCTCCCCACTCAAACCACTCCCAGACAGTCATAGCAATATTCTTGCTTGAGAAATTGTTCTTTGCTAAAAAGCTATTTTTGTTTCTTTTCGACCATTTTAAAGGAAAAATCCACGCAAAACCACTCATTCATATAATTTACAGTGTTAAATAACACTAATATATCAGAACAATATTTTTGTGATCAATTGTTTCATTTTGTCGTTATAATAACGTTGGTAGCAATGTAAATATCATTGTGGAAATCTGTTGCAGCTCAAGTCGACTACAAAACCCACAATGCAGTGCTCTCTCTATGGGCTGGCTTGGTAGCTAGCTAGGTAGCAATAATACTAAAGTCAATATCAGCATGTGAAGTAGCTAGTTAGCTGTACAATCACCTAAACAAACTGCACTATCAGTCACACCATGTTCAACCTGCAGATCGATGTGCCTCAGAGAATGGAGTCTGACATTCGCAATAGAAATGCAGCGGCACCATGCAATGCACCCTGGACTGAATAGGCAGACAAATATTGTAGGAGACATGTGTTACACCCTGTATTAAATGACATTTCTCCAGCTATGAATATTGCAAAAATATGATCAATGGCTCATTCAAGAGAAGAACCTCACGTGTTATGACATCGGCCAGTACTGAAATATGACAAGTATGATAGACGTTTTCGTGATCTAAAATGTGTATTCTTATTAACTTACAGTGTAGTGAGAGCGGCTTTATCGCAATGCTACGTCATACCAGCTGAATTTCTGCCTGCTTGAACGGCAATAGCTCAGATACACATGAAAACATTAAATGACCCAGGGAATAGATAGAACATCTCTCAGAGATGGACAAAAACAATATAACATTCAAAATGGGTGAATCATTCCTTTAATTGAAAATAATCACAGTAAGGCACTTCATTGTTAACCAGAAATGATTTCATATCAAATCAAATTTTATTTGTGACATACACATGTTTAGCAGATATTAATGCAAGTGTAGCGAAATGTTTGTGCTTCTAGCTCCGACAGTGCAGTAATATCTAACAAGTAATCGAACAATTTCCCAACAACTACCTAATACAAACAAATCTAAAGGGGTGAATGAGAATATGTACACGCAAGTATATGGATGAGCGATGGTCGAGCGGCATAGGCAAGGTGCAATAGATGGTATAAAATACAGTATATACATGTGATATGAGTAATGTAAGATATGTAAACATTATTGAATTGGCATTATTTAGGATGCATTGTATAAAGCGACTAGTGATCCATTTATTAAAGTGGCAGTGACTGGGTCTCAATGTAGGCAGCAGCCTCTCTGAGTTAGTGATTGCTGTTTACAGTCTGATGGCTTTGAGATAGAAGCTGTTTTTCAGTCTCTCGGTCCCAGATTTGATGCACCTGTACTGACCTCGCCTTCTGGATGGTAACGGTGTGAACAGGCAGTGGCTCGGGTGGTAGATGTCCTTGATGATCTTTTTGGCCTTCCTGTGACATCGGGTGCTATAGGTGTCATGGAGGGCAGGTAGTTTGTCCCCGGTGATGCGTTGTGCAGAACGCACCACCCTCTGGAGAGCCTTGCGGTTGAGGGTGGTGCAGTTGTCGTACAAGGCTGTGATACAGCCCGACAGGATGCTCTCGATTGTGCATCTGTAAAGGTTTGTCAGGGTTTTGGGTGACAAGCCAAATTTCTTCAGCCTCCTCAGGTTGAAGAAGCGCTGTTGCGCCTTCTTCACCACACTGTCTGTGTGGGTGGACCATTTCACTTTGTTTGTGATGTGTACGCCGAGGAACTTAAAACTTTCCACCCTCTCCACTGCTGTCCCTTCGATGTGGATAGGTGCGGTGCTCCCTCTGCTGTTTCCTGAAGTCCACGATCATCTCCTTTATTTTGTTGACGTTGAGTGAGAGGTTGTTTTCCTGACACCACACTCCGAGTGCCCTCACCTCCTCCTTGTAGGCTGTCTTGTCGTTGTTGGTAATCAAGCCCACTACTGTTGTGTCGTCTGCAAACTTGATGATTGAGTTGGAGGTGTGCGTTGCCATGCAGTCGTGGGTGAACAGGGAGTACAGGAGGGGGCTGAGTACGCATCGTTGTCGGGCCCCAGTGTTGAGGGTCAGCGAAGTGGAGATGTTGTTTCCTACCTTCACCGCCTGGGGGCTAGCCCGTGGGGGGGGGGGGGGGTCAAAATCAAAAGTAACAGTAACAGTCTGTATCTGGTGTGGCCGCCAGCGGCATTAAGTACTGCAGTGCATCTCCTCCTCATGGACTGCACCAGATTTGCCAGTTCTTGCTGTGAGATGTTACCCCACTCTTCCACCAAGGCACCTGCAAGTTCCCGGACATTTCTTGGGGGAATGACCCTATCCCTCACCCTCCGATCCAACAGGTCCCAGACGTGCTCAATGGGATTGAGATCCGGGCTCTTCGCTGGCCATGGCAGAACACTGACATTCCTGTCTTGCAGGAAATAACGCACAGATCGAGCAGTATGGCTGATGGCATTGTCATGCTGGAGGGTCATGTCAGGATGAGCCTGCAGGAAGGGTACCACATGAGGGAGGAGGATGTCTTCCCTGTAACGCACAGCGTTGAGATTGCCTGCAATGACAACAAGCACAGTCCGATGATGCTGTGACACACCGCCCCAGACCATGACGGACCCTACACCTCTAAATCAATCTCGCTCCAGAGTACAGGCCTCGGTGTAACGCTCATTCCTTCGACGATAAACGTGAATCCAACCATCACCCCTGGTGAGACAAAACCGCGACTCGTCAGTGAAGAGCACTTTTTGCCAGTCCTGTCTGGTCCAGCGATGGTGGGTTTGTGCCCATAGGCGACGCTGTTGCCGGTGATGTCTGCCTTACAACAGGCCTACAAGCCCTCAGTCCAGCCTCTCTCAGCCTATTGCGGACAGTCTGAGCACTGATGGAGGGATTGTGCGTTCCTGGTGTAACTCGGGCAGTTGTTGTTGCCATCCTGTACCTGTCCCGCAGGTGTGACGTTTGGATGTACCGATCCTGTGCAGGTGTTGTTACACGTGGTCTGCCACTGTGAGGATGATCAGCTGTCCGTCCTGTCTCCCTGTAGCGCTGTCTTAGGCATCTCACAGTAAGGACATTGCAATTTATTGCCCTGGCCACATCTGCAGTCCTCATGCCTCCTTGCAGCATGCCTAAGGCACGTTCACGCAGATGAGCAGGGACCCTGGGCATCTTTCTTTTGGTGTTTTTCAGAGTCAGTAGAAACTCGAAGCGAACATCTCTGTCGGCGCCATACTACTTGAGATGAAAACAGAGCTTTAAGTACCTTACTGTAATAGATTATTTAAAGGCCCAATGCAGACATTTCTATATCAATATTAATTAATTTACCACATGGTGATGTCACCATGGAAAGCCTTACACATGCAAACCTGCTGATTAGAAGCTCAGGTGTAGATTGTATTTTCAACCAGCAACTATCAGGAAATAACACTGATAAAATTGTTTTATACAGTACTTTTACAGTGCTAGTTTCATCAGCTGAATTCTGACTGCACTGGGCCTTTAAGTCTTTCTTGGGGCCTATGAAGCACAAACTTGAAGAGAGGGACAGAAAGAGAGAGAGAAAGTCTTGGCACTAATGCATTTGCACTAAAAGCACAGAACAAAGAAAGCTCCCAGACAAATGCTGGGCGGCCACGCTACACAGAAGTCACCTTTCAAAGAGCTATTACATTCCTATCCTGGGACAGAACAAAAACTGCTCCAGGCCATCGCTTCAAGGCCTATTAAAACAAACACAGTCAAATAAACAAATAAGTCACCCGTTCTCCTGCCAACCCAATCCTTGACTCAACCAGTGCACTGTGTTCAACTTTGTCTGATGTAAGGACATGAGGGACGTACGACAGAGGTAAAAATCTGTTGAAAAGAAATGGAAACAAAACTGTAGACACAGCCCTGTTTTCAACAATGGATGCCTTCACTGTAGTTGACATTGACTGAGGTACATGAGTAATAGACAGTGTTGGAGTGTATGCCACGCCCACCCTTCAGTGGAGCAGGTTGGGGAAAAGGAGGAGGAGGCATAGCTCATTGCCTTGGGCCGCTGAGCGGCAAGCCCTGGCCAATGACAGCAACTTGGAAGAACTGAGTGAGATTTACTCACTTCATTAAACAAACAATGGTGAGAAATGTAAATGTTAGTACACACTTTCAATAAATATAAAAAAAGAAAATCCAGCCATCTTGTTTGGACACCTGGGTGGGGAGTGGTTGGTTGTGTGGAACTCATTGCACCACACTAAAGCCTTGTCTATTCAGGACGCTCTTTGTTTTCACCCTCCTCCAGCGACAGGTGTTAAGTTCATGACCTGTGTGGAATACTTGTTTCTGGTTTTCTACAAACATGTTTTTTTGGCCCACATCTCTCAATACACTGACCCAAATTGGACAAGTTGAGAGCGTATACAAAAGATTAAAAGGGATAAGTGAAAGATATAATAGTCCCTTTAGCAGAGAGTGAGTGCTCAAAAGAGTGCAACTGAAACTTGCACTTCTTCCCAAGAGCCCTTAACTCTATTACTGAGTGTTGTCCTTTCATATTTCCACCTACATCTGTGTGCCTTTGCTTTCCCCGCTGCTCTCTCTCAGATCACGCATTACGCCACTTAGCAAACGGCCTTGTATCACAGGACATGTCCAACTGTCTATGCTACCCAATAGCAAGGCATCACGCACACCCGTTAGCCATCCAATGAGAGTTTGATGCCTCGTTTCACACCTCTCAATTTTATTGTTGATGAAAGGCTCAAGCAGATGGCTTGTTATCTTCGAAGACTCCAGTAAGACAAGCGTGACAAATCATTCTGGACCCCACAATCCCCCCTTCCAGCCTCCGTCCCTCAATAAACTCTGGAATAATCTCACAATGTGAAAAGTATTTAACACACCAACAAAATTCTCCTCAGAACCATCCTCTCCATACCAAGTCCAAACATCTTTATGCATTGCACCTTCTTTTTAATTGCCTGGCCTGCACTTCACACTTTCATCCCATTCCAGCTGCGCAAACGCATGGTATGGTTGATGTTAATAAACTATCAAAATAAAGAAAATCGCACACTCCATGTATAATCTCCCAGCAATTTAATGGGTATTTACCAACGTTTCGGCATCACTGTGCCTTCCTCAGGGTGATGTCATTAATAATTAAACCAGGTTATGTAGATACACAGTGCAATTAGTGTAACCAATGACAGTGGTGAGAGGTGTGTCATAATGATTAAGTTAATTAAAATGAATTAGTGAAACTGTTAAAAAATAGTATATGGCATATTAAATATATTATGCTATTGTTATCATATAGAAACATAATGGAATATTGTACATCATATGTACATCATTGGAATGACGTACATCATTGTTTCATTCAATTTCACATAATTTCGTATTTCATTTTTGTTACATGTAATATTGCTTCAACCTTAATATATAATGAACATTATCAACAGAGGGAACATATTAGTGTACACTAAAAAGCTGTACAATTTTTTTTTCAATATATAAGACTTGTTCATTAAGGAAAATGTGTTCATAAGAAGGGCCTGAGATCAAAGTCAATATTGGTTGGTGTTGGTGTTAAAAACATCCATGCACACAGAGAGAGAGAGAAGGAGCTTCGCTCATCTAATGCGCTCATTACCTCCTTTACAGCACACTCTCATGAGAAATTCACGTCCACTCTCCCATCAGTCAAATTTCACAGATGGGGGCCACAGGGAAAGAAGTCCAGTTGTGGTAGCCATAGCTGTTAATGCCTTCCTCACGCTGTGGATCGTCTCTCCCTCAGACCGAGCAGCCACACTCATAAATCAATCCGTCAATCCATTCAAAGTTGTTCAGGCTACATACATGTAATGCACATGTGGTGGAGGATGGTGTCATTGTCTTGTGTTGTGATGGAGTGACTTTCACATTCTTTTCTTCACAGCATGTAGTAATTCAGCACACACATTTACAGTACGTGTATTCACCAAAGGGTAAAATATCTGGTGAGCTATCTTTCTATCTTTTTAGTTTATTTGGTACATTATCTAGTGATTGTTACATTTTTTGTACAATGAATAACATTTAATTTGATGGCATGTAGACCTTCACTGGGCAAAGGTGAATTATAACTCTGTGAAATAATTCTACTAATATTTCATTTGTTATCAACAAGATTAACTTTAAGGTTTAATTTGACAGATCCTCATGCGCATTCACAGCTGGTACAGCAGAATTATGACTCCACAGGTCACACCAAATCATTGACAGAAGCCCCACGACCAGATAAACCATATTGGAAAACATGTCAACAGTATTCTCAAAATAGACCACCAAAATACCTGATCTAAATGCCATATCTGTTAAAATAACATTAAAATGCAAGGCCACATATTTCAGATGGCTGTGATTGTATCCCCTCAACCGCCCATAGTTTCAGTCAAGGAAACATCAGGGACAACATGCAACAAACACCTCACCCCACCTGTGGGCTAGCACACTGTCTATGCATAGCTCAATACTTCTGATTCAATGTGAAGCAATGTGAAACCTAGAACTATTAATTGCAAAATGAAAAAGGAACTCATCTACAGAACCATCTGCAGTGCTGCAGGTGTGAATATCCATGTCCCCAGTGTAGTGATTAATTAATTGCATGACAATTCAGGACTTCAGGATCCTAACATGTAGCAATAGCTCATACTGAGTCAATCAATAGGACCTGTAATAGCCACAAAAAAGTAAATGGAAAAAACAGTTCACAAGGCCTAAAGGCTGACAAGTTCAACAATTTATTGCAGATGTGCATTTTGAGACAACGGGCGGACATGACTTCACCATTTGGGAAGAATTATGCACTATCATGAGCCCCATTATAGGACACCTCTGAATCACGTAAAGATCATTCTGAATACACACTCACAACTCAACTCCAACTAAGATCTTTTCTGCTTTTTAAATGAGGAAAAGTTCAACATCATTGCAACAATAATGGATTTTACATTTTGTTTGTAAACTAAATGGTAACACTACTTATACCTGTATAATAACAATGTAATTACTATAGGACAGTCCCTATGTTAATAACAAACAAAGCTCAACTCCCTTACTTTGCATACAATGCATACTGAATGCAACAACCGAGGGTAGGCCTACTAAGGTATGCGGACGTCAGATTTACTAAACTTTTTTAAGGGCGAAAAAACATTATTCATAGTGAAAGGAATTTTATAATATCTGTACATTATAGGAACACCTGTAATTACAAAAGTACAATGATTAATGTTTTGCTTTAGTTTGAGATTAAGAATCAGTGGTAGAGACGTTGTAAGTGCATGAAGAGGTCAACTGTACAAAAGTCAGATGTCTGTGTGTTGAAACTATTCCAGTCTTACTTCTGCTAGCACATGATAGCAATAGAAGGAAGAAGGATTGGGAAACTAACTGCAAATAACAATAAGCTGAACTCCGCCTAGCAGAGACATCTTTGTATCATATTAATTATGAGGTTATATGGTATTAAAGTTAAGGGACATCACCCTGGTCGGGGTGATCCACAGTAAGGGATAAAAATGGAAAACACCATCTTTGTACTGAGTGTGTTACTTGCAAATGACTGTAAGTGTATACTCCGGGTTGCAATCCTTATTAAACAAACTAACCTCTGATCAAAGAAGTTTCCTGTGGTCACTTGTGTGCACATAGGGCAGAATTCCCTTACAATAGTATCAGAATGATATAGAGTATTTGCAGCATTTCCACTGCTATCTATTACGGAAGGCTATCATTGTCCGATTATACGCTTTAACCTGGTCCTTGTCACTTTAAAGTGGCACTCAGCAGTAAAAACAATAACATTGCGTAATCCCCACCCCTGGTTTGGTAAAAAACTGAGGGATGGGGCTGGATAAATTGTATCACTCTCCAATTCCTAGATATCAAAATGATCGTTTTAACCATGTTTTGAGGCTACATAGTGTGTGTTTACATTTTCTTTGTTTACAAACTTGTTTACAATCTTATATTTTGGGTTCTGATGGGGTACAACAATTGAACTAAGCTCATGAGGCCTTTATAAGTTATATTAGTCGAGAATCAATGGGTACATATCGTTAATGTATAAGTCCCAAAATGTATGCAGCAACTGCTGATTACCCCTTTAAGACGCCGTGAGCATGAAAGGAGGTGGTGCGGTTTCACACCCGGGGTGAGAAACATGGGTTGGGTCAACGACTGGTGAGTGACAGCTGGTCAATGGCAGTCGAACCGCCTGTAGAATCCTAAACAGCCAGTGAGATTAGGAGTTTACCGTTCCTCAAATTTGAACAGCCAATTGCAAGGGAAATGGGAGGTTCCCTTGTGCATCCAAAGTGGGACTACTATCGAACGAAGAATGAAAAAAGTAAACTAAATCAAGAAGAAACAACTCATAGTGGATACAGTCTGAAGTTGGGGACTGAATTTGTTAATAATCGGACAGCATCTGATAAACATTTCCTTGGCTCTTCAGATATCATAACGCGTCGAGTGTACGGCGAAGTTGGGATCAATTGGCACTACTAGCAAGGTGTTTCTTTTTTTTGTTGCGTTTTGCAAGCGTCATAAACGAGAAGTCAACGATAGTTTTCGGCACTAAACTTTGGCTGCTACATTTGCATAGCAATGGAACATTGTAACACAGTCCACGTTTTAGCCAACATTCCAAGCCCGCGATGAAGAGAAGATCCGTTTCAACGTTTATTTTGAGTGCCGAGGCAACGCGCATAGGCTAGTATTTAGATAATGTGTCCATTTATTCTAGGAAAATGTGTGTGTCACTTGTATGTTTGACATGCTGAAAGTTGTATTGAAAATGTGGAGCCGCCGTTGATGTTTGCCATATTCTTTTTGCATATTATTTCAATGTTTGCCAAAACGAATCGCTCTGCCAATAGTCCTCGTTTTCAGCCTTTTATTGACAAGTTCTACTTGCATTTATTGATGTTTACTTGACAAGTTTGTAGCCTTATTGCTAAGTAAACCGTGATTCAACTTTGATTTCAGACCACATAGGACACGAGGAGAAACTTGGACTGATAACTTGTTTTAAATGATTAATTTGGAAGAATAGACCTATTGTCTACACCACAAGTGTTTGTTTTTACTTAATTTTAGCACAACGCAATTGATGTACTATAACAGACCTCACTATCTCTAAAACGGTATCATATTTCCAATTTGAGGAGAGATCAGTGGCCGCTCGATTAAACTGGATACAAAATGGCGGCGCCCCTGGAGCGAATTGGATCGGTTTCTCACTATGGTTTTTATTTAGTATTCTCGCTGGAACTGTTAATCAATTACGGTTTGAGCTCAGATTTACCATGTGCTCAGAACTGTACCTGCAATGGAGATTCTGTGGACTGTAGACATTTGGATTTGACAGATACACCGCTGGACCTGCCGATTCGGACAGTTTCCCTGTAAGTAGATTCGAGCTGCCGTATTAATTGACCACCCTATATCAGGATAAGATTCAATGTTGCCGAAGGGAACGCAGCCCTCCATTGACTGTCGGAATCTTTGTTGCAAGGACATAAATTAATATTTCAATTCACTTTTATGGAGTTGTAACTTGCCTGATTGCATGGTTGTCTTATTACTTTGTAGCCTATGCCTCACATCATTGCAGCACACCAGAACCCAAATGGGCTTTTCATGCATGGACAGCGGAATACGGATAATGTCAAAACAGCATCTTTGTCGATTTGTCATTTCCACTGAATCTGAAACTACTTAACAAGTTGCTTTCAGTTGTTATCCCCTTCAATAATAGGCTTTATTGACGTATTAGGCTACTCCCCACCTCTGAATAGGCTACTTCAAGGGTGACCAAAAATGTATACATTTGGGAGGAAATAGCCTATATAACTAAATCGTGTCAAATAGGAAGATACATTTCCAACAATCTAAACAATATCTACTTAGGTATTTGGGCAAATAATTTTTACAAGGAAATTGACTTGTTTAAATCTCATTGGATTTAAACCTCTGTGTTGTCTTAACATCACCTCATAAATAGATTTGACACTTACAATATTAGTCCTTAATCCCCTATTTGGTTCTGTGGCCGTGGCCCACAAATTGGATTTCTAGTAAAGTAAGCTTGTATTCTCAAGACATCATTGGCCACAATGGGGACACAGTCTGCAGGTTTGTTTAGGAAATGAGCCAATTGAGAAACATTTTCTTGGAATGTGTCTTGAAATTGAGAACATTTCAGTCCTCATCCCATTGAAATGACACAGGTTGTTTATAGACAAGTTACTTTTTTTTCAATCATCATTTTGGCTCAAGCAGCAGTGGGACCACTGTTTCAATGGCAATTGTGACTCCTCAAGGACAATTCAACTGTTTAGCAGGAATGTTGAGGAGAGAGATATTTATACAAGTCTTTTTTTGGGCTGGGGGGTTAAAAAGTGAATCTTCTCAGACTCCCAGGTTCCTGCTTGAGGCAGTTTGTCTTCCCCTGGGAAGTGAGGAATGCATCGTTTAAAAAGTCCTCTAAAATGTAAATAATGATGCCTTATTGCCCTTTAGCACCACAGTGGTGTTTATGGCATAATGTAACACTGATGCATAGGTATACAGTACTATACTGTCTTCAACACCATTACTAGAGCAATGGGGACAAGTTTCTCATCTGGTCTGGCTAAATGCTAACATTGTGGTGTGATATCTGGTGGCTGGCGGATCATGTCTAGACCAAATATATAGGTTAGCCTACTTGTTATCTGTAAGTACCTTATTGGTCAAGATTAAGCTGTGACATACTCTTGTTTTCAAATTGAATGGTTTTATTGCATTGAATTAATCTGTAAATCACTTAAGCCGTGTATTTCCCCACGTTTGTAGACGCCACAAAGGAGACTTTCTTCTCTGGTTTTCAATTGAGACTGTATGTGATCCCATTAACTCTTATCCCAGTTCATTTGACTTGTTGGAAGGAGGAGATGCATTCGTAGGTGGATATTTCAGTCTGTGTGAATTGTCTGTTTACAAAACGTGTGTGTGGATGGGGGTTGGGCACAGGGGAACTGCCATTCACTCTCGCTCATTACAAAGCATGCACTTTTTTCCCCTCTCTTGGCACTTCAAAAAGCTGGGCGTTTAAAAGTTTACTGCACACATTGTGTATGGAGAGGTGGAGATTAATGGGCAGTCATTGTGGACGGCTCGCTGGTCGGCTGGAGCTACCTCTATAATTTATGATCAAACGGATATGCCTCATGGTTTGGCCTGGTCTGAAGAAAGGTCCACAGAGACTCACTCAATGCATCACGTAAGGAAGGAGAACATTAAACATGAACATTTGATCAACAAATACCTTTTATCCTCAATCTGAAAATGATAGAGTAAACATTGATAATCTCATAAATCAGGTCTACATTTATTTAAATTAATTTCAGACTGGACTATACTATGATTTTGAATCTAAACTTTAAAATAAAACCTTACTAGGATTAATTGAGATCCTAGTTTTAGACCACTATGTAAGTGTCCAGACAAGCCATGCTGGGTTTCACACCAAATGTTTGTCTCTCAACCTCTGGGGAAAATGTGCCAAGTGAATTAGTGGGGGGAATAAAGTGTCCCTGTTATGTTTAGACCTGGCCTGAGTGGATGCTAGCAGTAGTAGCGGTCGGTCAGTCAGTGTGGTGGGTAAGCGGACATTACTGTTGGGTGTCTATAAAAACCAGATTGGTCCAGCTCACAGTGAGCTGCTCTGAACTGGCGCTTCTGTAGCAGAATGCCATTGTGTTGGTTAGGACAAGATGGATGGCTTGTCATGATGGCTTACGTTTTAAAAATGTCTGAGGTCCTAGATATCATTTTTTGTAATACTCATTTAAATTCTTGAACTGTATAAAATAATTACAGTATATGAAGAAAATGAGAAATGTATGTGCTCATGAACAAATAGTGACTTGCTGTTGTGGTTATATTTGATATAGGCCTAGTGTAGTGATGACAACTCCTACAGTAGCATGGATTTATTAGGGGTAGATGGGGCAGAGACTGGGTGCTTCTCTACAGTATATCCGTCAGTAAGAGCGAGAGTTTTCTGAGGAAACTCTGGACACGGCTTGGTGAAAAATGGAGCCATAATGCCTTCCAGTTGTCAAAATAGTTTCCCTGTTCTACCCTGTTTTTACAGCTCCCCTGTGACACTGCTGCCTTGATGGAGATAGTAGGAAACAATTGGGTGTTGGCATATTCAGCCAAAGGGGAAGCAGAGGAGATTGATCTTACAGGGAGAGATGATGAGGCATTGAAATTGGCGAGAGTAACCACTGGTTATTTAGGGAGAATGTTTATGGTTAATATACTGTACTTTAAAGCAAGAGATTTAAGGGTATTCTATATTTTTGCTGTTGCCTTCTATTAAACGTATTTAGAATCTAGTGGTAATTATGCATGCCCATAAGGCTGTTAACACATCACGAAGATTGTTCCCTGGATAAGTGCTCTAGTAGTTTTCTGATGAATAGCCTAATGATTCCCATTGCAGGCTTCCTCTCACTCGGTGAGAATCTCTCTCTCTCGAGTGGTGGTTTGACTCGTTTGTGGTCACTGTAAAGTGTCTTTGCCTGCAATGCCATCCGTGTTATGGGTTTTACCGTAGTAAATAAACGCATGAACATTATTAACATTGGCTCCGATCGATGTGGTTTGATACAGAGAGAAAGCAGAGTCCCTGTGTCTGTAAGAAGTCTCTCCTGCTTTGTCCTTCATTTCTACAGCTTCGGTCTACAGTGTCACCTATATTCACTCAAACAGGAAGGCGAATTCTCTGCATTGATCCTTTTACAAACCAGCTTTTGCTGAGTGGTTTCCTATATAGGCAAGAAATGCCAAGGCCTGACAGACAACTAACTACTCACTGCCTCTTTTGACAAACAAGTGTTGCGCAGTATACCAGTACCACGGTAATATCATGATACCAAAACATCATGATACTTATGATTAGTGATGCACCGATATCCCATTTTTGGCCGATACCGATATTCAATATTTTCCTTGCCAAAAAAACCCAATACTGATATTTAAAAAAATTGCGGTCTTTTATGCATTCTAGTACAGTTAACTATTTAACACACATGGACACATCAGTCTAAGGCACTGCATCTCAGTGCAAGAGGTGTCACTCCAGTCCCTAGTTTGAATCCAGGCTGTTTCACATCCAGCCGTGATTGCGAGTCCCATAAGGCGGCGCGCAATTGGCCCAGCGTCATCCGGGGTAGGCAGTCATTGTAAATAAGAATTTGTTCTTAACTGACTTGCCTAGTTTAAATAAAGGTTACACACACCACACTGACCAAAGTTATTTAGTTGCCTTTTACCAGTAAAACATAATCAAAACCTATTTCTTTCACTTACTTGCTGTGCTGTTCATTGTTCATTTGTTCAGTCGTTTCATTCTCAACCAGGATTTCTATGGAAACACCGTTTTGGGCTTTGCATGTCAAATAACACTATTTGACTTGTCAAATAAGCTGGTTGACCAATCAGGACCTGAATATGACTGCACGTCACATAATAATTTAACGCATTCATACGTATTTGATGTAGTTATTACACATTGATTACACTATCACTCGTATTTCATATGTCACAACGATTCATCGACGCGTATGCTGGTAAAGTTGTCTCGCACACCTACAGTGCTGGTCATAATTTTTTTTTTTTAAAAGCTAGCTAGCTCATGGATGCAAACAATGTCGTTTTGCTATGTTGAGGGAAGAACATCTGTTTCAGTAGCTATCGTTAGATGACACCTAGCTATATAGTTAGCTAGCTAAAATAACCCTCATTAACAAGACAGTTCTTATTTGATTAATGGTGGTTGGAACCATCTATGTGACGCTAGCAACAATAAGGATTAGCCACTATAGTGGACTTTGCGGTTAGCCTTCAAAATAAAAGTATGTTATTGACAGTGATGCAAATGAATACAAATAGTAGAATTATGCCATAATTGACTAGATCATGCTAAACGAGGTTGGAATGTTATATAAAAATCAACAAAAGACAATTTAACATCTGTTGCAATCACACTGGATGTATTCTACTTTAGAATTGCATTGGGGCATACTTATTTCACTGTACAGCCTTACCTATGGATTTTGGATCAATGACATGGGGTATCAGTGTACTCGGTGACACCCAGAGAACACTAGCATCGTATCTCTTATTGCGGGACTCTGAAACAACTGTGAATTGAGCCACATTTATTGTCAACCTATGTGTATTGAACACCGTGGATGTTTTGTAGTCTGATAACTCTGAGGAGGACGTTGGGAAAAACTATATTGGGTATGGAGTAGACTGTTACCCCATTTCATTGATCCCCAATCTTTAGGTAAAACTGTACAGTGCAATAGGCTGACTGGGGAGGTGATTTCACATAGTCACAGTCCCGCGATAAGAGCTACAACGCTAATATTTACGTGAACTCTTCACAGTTGTGTTCTGTGGGGGTCACCGAGTAGATTGATAAACCATTTCATTGCTTCACATTCCAACCTTAACATTATCTAGTCTAAATATGGCATGATTCCACCAATTGTACCTTCTGCATCACTTTCAAAGAGGTCATTTTATTTTGAAGGCAAACCTCAAATTCCACTATTGTGGCTAGCTTCACACCACAACTCGGTCAGGTCAAGCCTCACTAGCCAGATGAAGCTAGCTGGCTGCTTTTAACGTTAGCTTTGGGCAACAGGGTTAAGTAGCTGGCTAGCTATTTATTTTCATGAACTGAAGTTCAATTTCAATAGGCGAACAACAAGTGGCTACCTAGCTAATACTTACTCACAAGGATTCCTAAATCATTGCTAAGAATAGTGAAAATGACTGCAATTTCTACTGGTCATTGTTTTCAGGCTGGTTGGTACTTGCTTTGTATTGGTACGAGCTGGGTACCAAGCTAAAGCTAGCTAGCTACCCCAGAAGTTGCGGTTGAACAAATAATGCTTTATTACCACCGCGGTATTGTAAACGCATTGTTCGTGGCCGGTGTTTGCTTGTTTGCGGACTTTTTTGTTGTTGTACAGCTTTGACAGTGCTACTGATAGTAGTGGTGGCGCTTGGCTTGCACGTGCAAATTCAGAACACACAACATTCTATAATAGAACTGTTATTTGACGTGTCAAATTAAAAGCTAATTTAACACGTCATAATGTTATTTGACATGTATCTTTTTTGACACGCAAAGACCAAACGGCGTTCCATAGTATGTCGTGAAGTTACTAGCAGTGAAGCTATTACTGTGTAACTCCGGTAAGGCAACATCTGAACAATAGCGCACTTGGTGACGTTAGTGTGTTCCGGTGCTCGACTAGTTGCAAAAGCCAACATCACCCACGACAGGGAACGGTTGATTGTCAAGGGCAATGAATTCCATTATCTTGGCGTTAATGTATTTCACCTTTGAGTTGTCTCGCTGAAATGTTCTTACTCTTTCAAATGACTGAGCGATCCACACAGCAGACATTGTGGGCTAGGTTAGGAATGCTGTGTAGCGCAACATTTTACGTGGCGTCATGTACCTACGTTTTATATAGGTATGCACGTCAGCTTTGACATCGTCGTTTTCACATCGGCATTAAACTAGACATCGGGCCGATACCGATGTTGGCATTTTTAGCTAATATCGTCTGATTCTGATATGTTCACCGATATATCTTGCATCCCTACTTATGATACCAACATTTTAGAATACCTTAGTACTGTTTTCATATGATGCTACTGAATTTTTCAGCCCTGTTTATAAACTCAGTTGAATTGAAGCAACAGCCTCTATCTAGTCTCTTGTATGGGCAGGTCCAATAATATCCAGTTCACTTTCATGCTCATATCATATGTGGCTCCTGTTATCAGCCAGCCTCATCCCCTAACAGCCCTCACTCACCTACTTCTCTCTGTCTGCTCTTCATGCACATATCACTTGTGGCAGCTGTAATCAGCCAGCCTCATCCCCTAACAGCCCTCACTCACCTGCTTCTCTCGGTCTGCTCTTCATGCACATATCACTTGTGGCAGCTGTAATCAGCCAGCCTCACCCCCTAACAGCCCTCACTCACCTACTTCTCTCGGTGCATCTTTTCCTCCGTCAGTTCTTTTAAATATCATTTGGCCGTGATGGCGAGCGGGGATGCAGATCCAGACCCTGATTAGTCTTACATTGTTAGACTTGTACATTTGTTACATTGTAGCAGCACGCAAAGCGAGCAATGTTGATACATTGTATCATTTCATCGCCTGTTATAACCAAGCGCACAGACCAGTCTGAGTAGACTTTGCAAGTTCATTGTCATGCAGCCTCTGAGTGTCAGGGGAAAATTGAGCCTGAAGGCATGCGACAGGCATGCTTGCAGCTTTACAGCAAAGAAAACAGACTCCAGCCTAAGCAGTTAAAGATTGGCGTGCATTTTATATATAATTTCACAAACTATGTCGCTGGCCGCTTTAAACTAATCCCAGGTTGCTAATTATTGGTTTGACAACAAACAACGTTGTTCAGTCACGTTACCTAGCTAGCTAGTAACCTGGTAACTTGACATTTATGTTTAGGCAAATTTGATTGGCACAGGAAGAAAGGAAAAGGGACTGCTACTCATGAGATGTGCTCCAAAGGTACGATTCATATAGGCCTAATGTATGCCTGATCTATATCAAATCAATTTCTTTCTGGTGCTCCTTAAATTCTGTTTGGAAGGGAGGGAGAGGTCTGTGTTAACTGAAGAGCAAAGAACGTTTCAGGCAGTGTTTTCCCCATACTGCCACAATGACATGCAGATCATTATGCATGTATATTCCTTCCTCCCATTCCTCTAGACAAATCACTGTTCGGTCTAGTCTCCATTCTATGCAGTATTCTATAATACAGTGTGAAGTTCTACTCTATACAACATATTGAATTTAAGTGAATTTCAGTGAAAGGTTTTTGGAGAACGTTTCGAAAAGGAGAAAAGTGTTTGGGGACGGGATGCTAGGCCACTTTCTGTAATTTTTTCACCGTGGTATCGTAATGTTTGGCCAAGTATCGATGGTATTGTGACAACACTATGACAAACTTTCTGTTACTGCATCGTACGCCCCTCTGCCTTCAAACTCTATGGTTTGGCTTTTGCCCAAAGGAAATGGGTTTGTTTTGGTGGTTTCCTGACAGGCTCTGGTCTGGTGGTTCCTCTGATCTTGGGTCCAGTTCACCTGGCCCGAGGGGGTGCACTGATGGGGTGTTGGAGATGGAGATTCTGCTGGGGGGGGGGGGGTGGGGGGGTTCTGCCTGGAAGTGTGGTCAACATCACAGTCTAGTGCATGTCTGGTTCAACTGGATGAAAGTTCTGTAGTCTGACTGAACCAACTACAATCAACATGCAAATAAACACTAAAACTTTGCAGAGGAGATTGCTGTTGCTGGTAATCAAGGGTGTTGCCATTGTGTGACTATGGTTACCATGCATCTTCAGCCAGGTGGTATGAATGAAGGAATGATTGATAGCAGATCAAACTGCCATAATGAAACAAAATCTAAAACCAAAGCGGTTTCCTCCACTTCCTTAACCCCAGATGGACAGATCCACAGTGGAACAGCTATACAACAGTGACTGTGGCTCTTGTGGCAATTCTTTCTAAGCAGTCTTGTAAACTTGTGCTATTGAGAATGATTTTTAGTACTCTTGGATTCATTTCAGGGGAGCCCAATTTGAGACCAGGGTCTCATTCGCATTGGTGTCCTGAGTACAAACATTTTCACAATAACATTTTATATTCTAAAATAACCAAGAAGTAGTAAAAAAAAAAAACCATTTTCAACAAATAAACCATTACAATCAATCGAAACAATTGCATTCCTCAATTAATTAATTTAACACCAGAGTGCTAAACTTCCCTAGCGGCACCAGGGAATCAAGATGGAAGGAATTTAGCAGGTTATTGCAACAATGGTGCCTTATGCCTATTATGTCCCTAGGCCCTAAAGCAGCAACATCCTCTTGTTTCCTGGGGTTTACCATTATATCCATAGTGCTCTGATTTTTATCATTCCTAAAAATAATCCTGTTAGTGCTAATGTTTGATATTTACAGTAGATAGATGCTCAGTGCTTGCCTCAATATAAAAGTATGGCTTTTATTTATTGCTTTATGTAAATGTAAACTTTATACTATGGTTTAAAATGAAATGTGTGGTATGTATGGATATAGATATTATCTATCTAGACAAACGCATTAGCAGCAATAAGTGAGTAGAGAAGTCCTTTTCATAACTATAGATAAAAGTTGACGTTTACATTACGTTATGAAGTGAGCTCATCGCTGTGTTCACCGTAATGACAATTGAACAGCTGTTGCCAGAAGTCATTCCATAGGAATCCAGTCAACAGAATAGATGGCCTTTTTGTTAAGACACACTGGGGTGCCAAGTTGAGTTTCTTTTTGTTTAAGCCAGTGTCTACAAAGTGGGTTTGATAAATGAATCATCTGTGAATTCTGTAGGCCTACATCTGGTAAGAGTTTAGAAATCTGATTTGAAAAAAAAAGAGAGCGACTTGGAGAGGTATTGCGAAGTGGAGAACCCCCTAAACAGGACGCCACAACCAAGAGCTGATAGCTGTGTGCTCACCAGAGCCAAGCATTCTTACCTTCCAAAAAACCTGCAGTGACCGTGTCCACTTATTTAGTAGAAAACGGAGGCTTTCAGTACCTGCACATAAATCCACACACACAGGCCTACATACAGTTGTTTATAAAGTTCAGGCCTGTATTTGGCCCCATTCTCTCTCCATGGATGATGGTGTAATTATTGCAGGCTTTTCTTTATGCAAGTATAATAAACATTAAGCAGGGGGAAATATATTCTTTAATGATCAGTCATTTTCTTCACTTTGAAGTACAGAATATAAGATCAGCGGCCAGTCAAGAGGGAACTGGAACAATACTCCCTCAGAATGGACTTATTGATGTTATTCTTTCAGATTCATTGAGGCGGTTCATTTCCTTTTGCTCGTAATCAAGGAGTCTAGCGACTGTGGAACAAATTAGGATTTGCTATCAAACTCCGTGTGTGTGTTGTGCATGAGACTGTGTTATGTGCTCCTCCCTCGTGTGGCATCTTTGGGCCTGAGTTCATGCTGAGCCCTGTTTGGCTATATATCAACTTTTAAGGTATACTGGTATGGATTTTTACAATACAGTCTACAAAGTTATTTTGATAAAGTGCTAAATTAAAAGTTCTCTAAAATGGACTACTTCACTTTCAGTTTGGTTGAGTGTAAAACCATCAGAATGGAGAAATCCCATTAAAGCCACTTATGATTCATTTGTTGCCATCCTAGGGTCCTGCACTACTCATAAAACATATTTAGAAATGTAATCATTCAGAAACATGATACTGACGTACCGATATTTCGGCCATATCACCTAGCCCTCTGGGTGTGGTGGGGCACCATTGCTAAATGAATATTGTTGAAACACTGGGCGTATTGTGCCACTTTTTAAATAAAAATACATTTGTTTTTGTTTGTGGCTGCTTTCTCAGTCTTGTCCACCCTCTCTTGCCTGTGTTTTGCGGGAGTCCAAAACAGTGCTGGTGGTACTCCTGTGTATGCTCTAACTGCCGTTGCCTGGCTGTAAATGGGCCTTTATGACAGGAAGGTGTGGGGGGGGGGGGGAGACAGCACAGTGTTGTATTGTGCTCTCTTTGCCTCTGTCTGGCTGGCCCTCTGTTTGGCCTATGGGCGCTCTCCCTCTTCTCCTAGCTCCCCGACAGACGGAAGGTTATTCTTTGACCAGTTTATGGCTGGTCAGACCACATAAAAGCTCCGCTGTTTCCCAGCTGCATCACAAAGGCCCTATTGCTGACATCATTTCACACTTCCAAAGAGCGAAGTTCACACATCTTATCAGCGATAGAGATGAGCAGATAGAAGATTCCGGTCTAGTCGAACACCTCCCCACCCCCTTCCCCTCTGCAGTCTGCCTTTAATTATGAGGGCACTGTCATAAGAAATAACATCACTCCCAAGCTCTTTGACGGAATACAAAACAAGTAAATTTTGTGTTTTTTGGGAGTTGCGATGAAGGGTTTATGACGTCAATCCAACAGTGTGTATTAGTGTAACGGTTGAAGTCTAGTGCTGTGGGGGGCTTTGAGTGTTTTGGGAGGTTTGAGGCAGGTCAGATTGCCTTGTCAGACAGGTTTTATAGCTTTATCGCTGCTCTAATGCTGTCTGAGTGGCCAAGAGAACCTGTACCCTTCTGAGATACCTCTAACTGTGTTGCTATTGACCTGAGGTCTCTACAGTAGACTGTGCTTCAGGGCAACAGGTGGACTGGGAAGTGGCAGTAGATTAAATTACCTGGCCTAGTATGTATTCCTAGACAAGTCTGTTCAGTCTAGGCCTCTCCATCCTCCACTCCCACCTTCACCTCAGTTGATCCTGGTTGCAC
Organism: Salmo salar; assembly: GCF_965601325.2. Taxonomy (NCBI): domain Eukaryota; kingdom Metazoa; phylum Chordata; class Actinopteri; order Salmoniformes; family Salmonidae; genus Salmo; species Salmo salar. The sequence continues at coordinate 80,267,695 of NC_138302.1, read as the reverse complement.
AACTCCTTGCATGCTTTAGATCAGGGCTGAGAAACTGCCCCCCCTTGTAGACCTGCTGATTTATTTCCTTTTTCCTCCATTATTTATTTCACTATTTGGCTAAAAGCTAGGCATGAATTACCTTGCTGACGCTTTCTGGTCAAGAACATAGAGCTGTGATCTTGATCATGCTGACTAATGTTAAACAAGCCTGCTCATTTAGATAAACAGCAGAATTCTTGCTGTGCCATGCAATGGAATTCACCATTCCTGAGTTTCAGCAGAGGGAATAACTTTGTAGTGTTCGCCACATTCCATCACAGATTTCTCTTAGCTTTCAAAATAATGTGTTTTTGGACTGTTAAATTGACCACGGATATCACTGAGGTTAAGAGTTTTTGGACATCTCACACACACATTTTAGTTTTTAATGCCAGGTTTTTGGGCTTTTTCTGTCCCATAGTCTTCTACACTTGTGTTGTGCCCAGGACATTGGATTGTGCCCCTGAGGCAGTATGTAATGGTATGGCTGATTCTGGAGAAAGTTAACCCCACCCCCTCTACTTGTGACTGTAGAACAGAAGGAAGCTGTTATCACCAGCTGCTCATACAGTAGGTGTTAAAACACACTGAAACTTCTCTTATCACAAAGGCAAGAACATGAAGGTGAATGAACAAGGGAAGACACATCTGGAGTTGTATAAACACTCCCATCTCCTTGGCCTTCTTGAGATTGACAATACATACAAACAAACAAACACACCGTTTGTTTGTTATTGTGGTCTCTGGCACCAGATTTTTCTCTCAAATGTGACCTTTCTTCTCTCTACTCTAAATGGACAACAGCAAACAATGACATGCTCTACATTTCTGTAGTTATTTAATCTTATACCAATATAGCACTGTTTTTCCTTCTGGAGCCTGTTGAGGGGGCATGCCAGCAGCCCTCTGAATGCTGTTGTTTTATTGGTTGTTTGTAATGAGGAGCTCTCCAGTTAAGCTTTATTATCCTCAGTTTGCACTGATCAGGGCCTTGTTAAAGGCTGGCGCTGATTGCTGTGGAAGATTACTGCGGTCAGTGTCGCTCACTGTGCTGCGCTGAGGCGGTGTTCTCAGCTGTATTTGTACCTTCCGGCGCCGCCCAGCCTGGCAGAGGAAACCCTGTGATTTTTCACTTTGCTTCAGTATAATGAGGTAATTGTCTCCTGTAACAGGGACAGCAATTTAGCAATCTGTGGTACAATGGCGGTGGGAGGGCCCTGCCAATTATCATAACACACCGCCCTGTCAGGGCTGCCTGCGGGGCACACACACACTCTACCATTATCTCCTCACACACACGTGTACTGTAGAGACTGACTTATCTCGGCAGGTAGCCTAGTGGTTAGAGCGTTGGGCCAGTAACCGAAAGGCTGCTAGATCGAATCACCGAGCTGACAAGGTAAAAATCTGTCGTTCTGCCTCTGAACAAGGCAGTTAACCCACTGTTCCTAGGCCATCATTGTAAATAAGAATTTGTTCTTAACTGACTTGCCTAGTTAAATTAAGGTTAAATAAAAATCTCTACAGAGGGAGATGGAGGTAGAGAGCAGGATAGGTGTTGAGAGACAGAGGGTAAAGAGTGAGGCAGAAACCTGGAAAGAGAGGCAGATGTGCAGTGTGGTCTGCTGAGGCTGTGCAGGCAGCCTGCCACCAGAGGAAGGAGCAGGAATGTGGTGGGTCAGGTAAATCTGTCCCCAGACAAGAAGAAGCAGCCATCTCGCCACATGCTTGTGAAACATTCCTAGCCCATCTCTCATGTCTGGAGGCAACCAGGGCTGTGTCTCAGATCAGAGACTAAGTGTGTGTGTGTGTGTGTGTGTGTGTGTGTACGCACATTTGTTTGTGAAAGACAGATTTGTTTCTAAGTGTATTTGGCTGACAACACCAATTCTGAACAAGTCCATATTTAATGTTAGTCTCTGTGCAAGTGAAGTGGTGGCTATTAAATGCACTGTTAGTCTAAACTGCAAATTGACTTGTACACAGATGGATGGCTGTGTATCCATTGTGTTAACCAAGTCAGAATCAGTATTGATTGGGAACCCCTGGAACAGTACCCAAATGGGACTACAGGGTTGTCACAATGTTATAGGGAGGTCTCACAGTTGGGGGGTGTATTAACAATACTAATCAATCTGTTCTCTTTATTACAGACATCTTGGCCACAACAAGCTGACAGTCATTGACGTCGAAGTCTTCTCGAACCTCCCAAACCTACGAGAGCTGTAAGTTTCTCCTCCCTCTGTCTGTCTCTCTGTGTGTGTGTTCTTCTCTCACCCAGGAGTTCCCCTTGGCTTTGTGTGTGTGTGTGTGTGTGTGTGTGGGCGCACTGGGCCCAGCCTTTTAAATGGCCCTCATTCAGAACAGCACAGTATCGATTGTCAAGCAGACAGATGATCTAGGAAAGCAGTTCCTCACAAAGTGCTTCCCCTTCACGTCCTAATGGACTGCCCTGTGTGTATGTGTGCTTAGTCTAATGAAATGTTTTCTGTTAGCAGTAGGCCTAGCAGGCTTCCCAATGCTAGTATTAGAGGGGGCATCAGTTAAGTCCTTACTGGACAGTACCCTGGACAAACACTGCAGTAGATCGGCATCTCACACATGGAACACTCACACTCACCATAATTGTCAGGTCCCTGACTGCTATGTGGTATAGTAGTGTCAATGGACAGAAATTCTGTCACGCACACTCCACATTCTAGCATCCTTGTCTGTATTGTCTTGAAATTAGTCCAATTGAGAATAAAGTAGGGCTAGTGGTTTCTATATTAAGCTTTCTCCATCACTTGACACCAGTCAGGCTGAACCCTGGCTTGTAAATATTTGATACTCAACCCAGGTAGGGAGGTCACAGACACTCTGACATCTGTTAGAGCCCAAGCACACACACTAGCCAGACACAGCTTTATCCAGCTAGGTTTTACTCGCATACAATTCTGTTATTATAGGAATGAATCTTACACACTTCAGATGGATACAGTCACACTATATCTATTTCCTTACTACACTGTCAACCCCAAGAGGAAGCCTCATGTCGTTACTCCAGTTCCAAATACAACTTGATCAGTCAATTCACAGCAGTATGTTATCTCAATACAATGTTCTGTTACTTTCTCCTTTCAGTCCATTATGTCCTCTAACGTCATTGCGTCTGTGTTTCCCTCAGGCGCCTGGACCATAATGAGCTGACGTCCATCCCTGATCTAGGTCAGGCTACGTCTAAGATCGCTTTCCTCTACCTGTGAGTACACCTTTCATTTACCAGCATGGGGATGTCAAGCTGGCATCCCACTGTCCTCAAGCTGCTATCCCTCACCGACTTGTCAATGTGTGTTTGAGTGCAAGTTTAGTTATGACTAAGAATCAGGGGCATCAATTGTGTATGGCAGTCGTCATACCCTAGCTCAACACCAACAATTTAAAAAGGCTACTAAAATCATTTCAATCCCGATTTTTAAAAGGCAAATGCAGTTTGTCGGGCTGGCTTTAGGACCATGCGGATGGCTCAGAGCTGATGGGCAGGCTGTTTGATGGAGAGCACATCGACATAGCTGCAGTGAACAGCGCAACTTTTCTCTTATAACAGTGCAGATGTAGTAGATGGCAAGGTAACTGGCCTGACATGAAACTTAACTAGAGTTTTTAATCCCGATGTAGAAATGCAGTAAATGAGCTTAAATTGTATTTTTTTAAAAGAACCCCCGGAAACCCCTTAACTTTGCCATACCCTATGTTAAAAAATGATGCCCCTGCCAAGAATACTGGTGAGAGACTCATTCTATTTGAATTGCTATGCTATGACGGTAGTATGTCAGAGATGCACTATATATATGAAAGGATGTGGACACCCCTTCAAATTAGTGGATTTGGCTATTTCAGCCATACTCGTTGCTGACCGGTGTATATAATCGACCACACCGAAATCTCCGTAGACAAACATTGGCAGTAGAATGGCCTTACTGGCTTTCGACATGGCACTGTCATAGGATGTTTGGGCCTCCCTGTGGCTCAGTTGGTAGAGCATGGTGTTTGCAACGCCAGCATGGTGTGTGCAATGCCATGGTTGTGGGTTCGATTCCCACGGGGGGGCCAGTACAAAACCCCTGTGAGTGCATGAAATGTATGTATTCACTACTGTAAGTCACTCTGGATAAGAGCGTCTGCTAAATGACTAAAATGTCAAATGTAAATGTTTGCCCTGCTAGAGCTACCTCGGTCAACTGTAAGTGCTGTTATTGTGAAGTGGAAATGTCTAGAAGCGACAACGGCTCAGCCGTGAAGTGGTAGGCCAGACAAGCTCACAGATCGGGACCACTGAAGTGCATAGCACACAAAAATTGTCTGTCCTCGTTTGCAACACTCACTACCGAGTTCCAAACTGCCTCTGGAAGCAACGTCAGCACAAGAACTGTTCGTCGGGAGCTTCATGAAATGGGTTCCCATGGCTGAGCAGCCGCACACAAGCCTAAGACCACCATGCACAATGCCAAGCGTTGGCTGGAGTGGTGTAAAGCTCGCCGCCATTGGAATCTGGAGCAGTGGAAACGTGTTCTCTGGAGTGATGAATCGCTTCACCATTTGGCAGTCCAACTGACAAATCTGGGTTTGGCGGATGCCAGGAGAATGCTACCTGCCTGAATGCATAGTGCCAAATGTAAAGGTTGGTGGAGGAGGATTACTTTTCTGGCTCAGGCTAGACCCCTTGGTTCCAGTGAAGGGAAATCTTAACCCTACAGCATACAATGACATTCTAGACAATTCTGTACTTCCAACTTTGTGGCAACAGCAAGGCCCTTTCCTGTTCCAGCATGACAATGTGCACAAAGGGAGGTCCATACAGAAAAGGTTTGTCAAGATCGGTGTGGAAGAACTTGACTGGCCTGCACAGAGCCCTGACCTCAACCCCCTCAAACACATTTGGGATGAATTGGAACGCCGACTGCGAGCCAGGTCTAATCGCCCAACATCAGTGCCCGACCTCACGACTGCTCTTGTGGCTGAATGGAAGCAAGTCCCCGCAGCAATGTTCCAACACCTAGTGGAAAGCCTTCCTAGAAAAGTGGAGGCTGTTATAGCAACAAAGGGGGGACCAAGCTCACACTTACTTTTGGTCATGTAGTGTACATTGATTGCCTCTCTTTAATGGATGTGAAGCACTGACTGTGCTGAGCACTGAGACTAGTGCTCCAGAGTTTTATCCTGGTTATAGTTTGTGAAACTCTGCCTGGAGGGACTGCCTGTGCTGGCATCTCACAGGAGATTTACTGCACTATTTTGGAAGAGCCGCTGTGTGTGTGTGTCACAGCTGTGAGCCCAGTGGCTGACCCTCAACAGACACACAATTGTGACACTGTCCTGCTTGCCTGGCCTACAGAGTAAGTCAGTCTTTGTTGTTTTCCAGCCTCCATCAGTTCACCCGTCATGGTGGCTACAGAACATTCTCGCTTCTAGGGATGTAACGATTCAAATCAGTCTGATTCAAATGTTTAAGATAAGTGAGCGTCGGTCTGCCGATGCCAAACCGATTCAAATGTAGCGTGCATCAGTCAGAAAATCTATTCCTTTGTGACAACTGATGCATCCTCTCCTACAGTGTCAAACTAAGTCTGTAACGGTTTTGACAGACATTGATCTACATGTCATTTTGCATGCCGGACAACCCCAGGGAATATCAGAAGCCTAGTGAAATTGCCTACTGTGCCCAGCTTCACATGCTGACCAACACGAGGTAGTCTGCTTGATCATGTACATCTGCGTGGCACCTTCAGCATTCAAATGCTAAAAGTATTTATACCCCTTGACTTATTCCACATTTTGTTGTGATACAGCCTGAATTCAAAATGGATTAAATGTTTTTCTTCTCACCTATTTACACACAATACCCCATAATGACATCACAATACCCCATAATGACATCACAATACCCCATAATGACATCACAATACCCCATCATGGCAAAGGGAAAACGTGTTTTTAGAAATGTTTGCACATCTATTGAAAATGAAATACAGAAATATCTAATTTACCTAAATATTTTTACGAAATGTATCTATCATTTCTTATAACCGAAAAGTATTCACACCTGGAGTCAATACAAGTTAGAATCATCTTTGGCAGCAATTACAGCTGTGAGTCTTTCTGGGTAAGTCTATTCAATATTGGCACATTATTCATAAAGAAATTCTTCAAACTCTGTCACGATAGGAAGGACGCCTGTAGTGACTGGGTGTATTGATACACCATCCAAAGTGTAATTAATAACTTCACCATGTTCAAAAGGATACTCAATGTCTTATTTTGTTTAAGCTATCAATAGGTACCTGTCTTTGTGAGGCGTTGGAAAACCTCCCTGGTCTTTGTGGTTGAATGTGTACTTGAAATTCACTACTCGACTGAGGGACCTTACAGATAATTAATTGTAAGTTGTTATATGACTTGTTAAGCAAATGTTTACTCCTGAACTTATTTAGGCTTACCATAACAAAGGGTTGAATATTATTGACTCAAGACATTTTAGCTTTTCATTTTTAATTCATTTCTAATTAATTTCTAAAAACATAATTCCACTTTGACATTATTTTGTATTTTTGATTTAACCCTTATTTTACCAGGTACCTTTACTGAGAACACGTTCTCATTTATAACCATGACCTGGGGAGTAGTTACAGGAGAAGGAAAACTAGTTGCATGTCCCTGATCACTCTATTGAAGCAAAAAACACTTGACTCAATATAAAATGGCACCACTGTCAATACACAGCTGGACTCGTCTGCTCCCAATTTCTCCAGTTGTGCTATTTACAAACAAACCCTCTTCTGGGGGACTACAGCAAGCTTCATAATGTAAAATAATTATTTATCTTGTAACATATTGCACAAGTCTACTGAAGATATATATTCAAAAAAATGGCTACAAATATTCTTTAACGAATCGTACTGAATTGTTTCAAACTAAAACGTATCGTTCCTGTATCGGAGCCCATGCATGGAATCGTCTTGAAAGGGAAAGATCCCCACTAGCTTCTCACTCATCCTGAAACCAGAGAAAGCCCTCCGGCTCTGTCTCAACAGTGAATGTTAAAGACAGTTTGCAGCATGTCTGTGTGTTTGTATTACACCCACTTTCATGCTGTCACTTCTGTGGTAGTAACGGTACACAGCAGGTTCCTGTAAAATGCACCATACAATGTATCACTTACAGTCTTTGTAATAGTCATCCCTGCCTCTCCCTGTGTGTCACCCATCAGACCCTCAAATAGGCTGTGTAGTGTGCTCACTGTAACTCAGTCATCTGATTAACATCTGACTTATGACAATGTCTGAAACTCCATGTCAAACATTAGGATATGTTGGAGGTTGATTTTGAGTGTTTTCATTGCCTCGAACAGTAGTCTGCCTGATTCTAGGTCATTGTAAAGCCAAGGTTTTTAGTTAGGTGTTTGAAATGAACGCTAGTTCAGCAGGCTGTGTGTAGCTCTACTCGCTTCTTTTTTTGGCCTGATTCTAAGCCTGTTGCTACGGGAAGCTCAGTGCATGATGGGAAGATGCATATCTTTCCAAAGCTGCACAGCTGAAAGCATTTGAACCTGCAGCTGGAGCTGTCACTCACAGGGCTTACTGTAAAAAGGTGACCGGGAGGCGTGGTGGATGGGAAGAGGGCTGGCTCAGGATGACATCACCGTTACCGACACAAGGGGGAGTACTGGAGCTCAGTTTGCCCACGAGTAACCCCCCCCCCCCCCGCACACACACACACACCTTGTGCTCTGTTTGTCATTGCAGATCCTGGCTGGATGGCAGTGCAGACTGAATTCCTCTGCCGGTGCTGTGTGAGACTGTAGCTGCAGGGAGAGAGAGGGTGTTAGAACAGAGGATCGTCTGTCACCATTCCCTGGCCTGTGCTGTCTACTCCCTGGCCTCTCCTCCAACAGACTGTTGTTTCTGAGGCAGCGTATGGTGACATTGAAGCATGGTGCCAGACCAGACTTGTTTTCTCTCGCTCTCTCTCGTTCTCTCTCAATCATTCTCTATCCCACACACCCTGCGGATCTTTTGATCCTCTCACTTGTGGAGTTCATCAGGCTGATAAGCCAATCAAAGCGGCCCAAACCAGCTAGTCTGTGTGGCCGCGGGGCTTTGGCTTGGATTAATCAATGCTCTCAGATCAGTCAGTCAGATCAGCTCCCACCCTGGGGCTAGCACACTCCCATAATGCACCTGTCATCCTGCTCTCCCAGAATGTAGCAGGGCTCCCATGCTCCAATGTCACTGCAGGCCACCAAACCCCAATAGAATCACATGGGCCAGGGGAGAGTGAGACTTTTCCATTGTCAGGCATCCACCCTTCCCACATCAGAGACGTGTCAAAACAACTCCATGAAAATCACATGATGGTTAATGGGACGATAATGATTTAAAATAACTGTTCTTTAACCTTTATTCTCAACATCAAAACGAAGTTGAATTCCCAAAGATCACTGAGTAAATGGGAGAATGGGCAGCAGTGTTAACTCTTATTACCAACACCCTCAACATCAAGGTGTCAAAACTGACTGTAGGAAAATGAAATGGGATGATGAAATTTGGAATGAAGGGATCTGTTGAATGTACCCCCAGCGTCAAAGATCCTGTGTGTCTGTTGGTAGAGTATGGCGCTTGCAACGCCAGGATTGTGGGTTCGATTGCCATGGGGGACCAGTACGAAAATATACACACTCACTTCTGTAAGTTGTTCTGGATAAGAGCGTCTGCTAAAGTACTCAAAATGTAAAGAGAGGGGGGAAAGCCAGCGCTTTATAAATGAACCTATTGTCTGCATCCACCCTACCCCATCACCACCTCTCGCCTCACACCTCTGGTTGTCACACAGCTGGACTATTCTGGCCATGGGAGGATGGGGAAGAGGAGCGAGAGAATGAGGAACTGGACTAGGAAGAAGAGAGGGAGAGCTCAACTGTTGTGTTCAGCATCTGAGAGACAGCGAGAGAGAGCCTCTCCCTCCTGTTTCAGACAACTCTGCCTAGTTTTTCCCAGCAAGGGTCAGCAGCTGTTGACCCCTAGTCCCTATCCCTCCTCATCCCCTCCCTCCCTGATCAGTAGAGCATGAGTTCTCCCCCTGTCAGTCTCCCTCTCTGCTGCTGCTCCCCAGGAGCTTCCTGTAGGGTCAGGAGGGAGGGGAGAGGGGCAGGGTCTGGGCTGAGGCTCATCCTTTACTCTTTACACCACTGTTTATTCAGGTGGGCTCTGGGCTGCAGTGGGAGACACCCCCCCCCCCCCCCCATGGCACAGAGTAAACGCCCTACAGAGTCTTATTTGACCATCTGTGTGTATGTGTGCGTGTGTCTGTGGGGGTTGGGCTGGGGGGGGGGGGTGACCTTGTTTTGCTGCAGTTTGACTGGTGAAACACCTGTCTGGAGACACCAGAGGAAATAGGATTTTACCAAACACCGTTTCAGGCTGGGTCTGGGAGTCGACTCTAAATTAGGTTCCTTGTGTTGACTTTGTTTTACTCATGGACTTGATTTGAAATCAAATTTAATTTTATCTTCAATTAGTGAAGAGACTTGGGGGGGGGGGTACAATGTCCATAGGGGGAGCAGCAGGGGGAAGTGAGACGAATGAAACAGTAATAACAAATATACATATTTACAACTGTAACAAGGATAAATGTCCAATGGGGGGTGGGGGCAGGGTAAGTGTTTTGTAACACTAGCCGGAGTGTCAGGGAAGTGCTACCAGGGCTGTGGTATGGTTTTCATCCCTGCTCGGATAACACTGGCTTTCACTAGCTCCGCCTTCCTCCACACACACACACACACACATACAGACGGCCGCACTGACAGACAGACGTACACACGCTGGCAGGCAGAGGAGTTGACCATTTGGTCAACCAAAAGGAAGTCTGGGTCTGTGTCCGGTCAGTGTGGATTTGTCTGTTTGTATCTGTCTGTGCACGTGTTTGTGTATGTCTAGGCCTCTATATGTCTGTGGGTGTCGATATGCGTGTGTGTGTTGGCCCTGTGCTGGGTATAGGTAAACAGGGAAGTGACTAAGATTCCTGTGCTGCTCTGTCCATCCGTCTGTCAGGCTGCAGCCCTGAAGTGGATCGCTCCCATCTCTCCCAGCCAACACCAAAATAAATCCCAGATGTGGAGAGAGACTGTGACCCACCATTCCTGCAGAGAGCAGGCCAAAATAAAAATGTGCTTTGTAAAAACTTCTTTCTGAGGCCTCTTACTCCATGGTTAACTGGACTGTCAGGGGGTCAGAGTTAGACAATGTAAGTCCTTTCATCTAGCCAAGTCGTTCTCCATTTGATTTGGAAGTAGTCGGTTACAATTATCAGCAATAGAGTCCCACAGTGGAGGTGTCGTAGGGCTGTGTTTCATGTACCCTGGCAGGACGTTTTGGTAACCATGTAAATCTTTCTCGGACAAGGTGACTTATAAATATATTCGGCTCAATTTACTCTGATTCCAAAATGATAATTAGCATCTAAGTAGACATGTAAAATTACAAATCCCTGCAAGCTCCTGCACATCATACCTTTGCTAACAGGTATTGTGTCAATTTAAAACTTGCACAAGACAGTTCACAGAGTTGTCAATTTATTAATTCCTACATTTAGCTAACATTAGATGGTTAATCCATGGATTCTTACCTTTGCCTGGATTCGGCAGTCTCATCCAGATCATCATGCCATTTGTAGTTCTTTCATAGCCACATTAGCAGCTAATTAGCATTTCGTTTTTGGGGGGTAAATACAGTGCATTCGAAAAGTATTCAGACCCGTCGACTTTTTCCACATTTTGTTACATTACAGCCTTATTCTAAAATTGATTAAATTAATTTTGTTCCTCATCAATATACACAAAAATACCCCATAATAACAAAGCGAAAACAGGGTTTTAGAGACTGCAAATTTATTAAAAATAAAAACACTTATTTACAAAAGTATTCAGACCCTTTGCTATGAGACTTGAAATTGAGCTCAGGTGGATCCTGTTTCCATTGATCATCCTTGATGTTTCTACAACTTGATTGTAGTCCACCTGTTAAATATAATTGATTGGACATGATTTGGAAAGGCACACACCTGTCTATATAAGGTCACATAGTTGTCAGAGCAAAAACCAAGCTATTAGGTTGAAGGAACTGTCCGTAGATCTCCGAGACAGGATTGTGTCTAGGCACAGATCTGGAGACGGGTACCAAAACATTTCTGCAACATTGAAGGTCCACAAGAACACAGTGGCCTCCATCATTCTTAAATGGAAGAAGTTTGGAACCACCAAGACTCTTCCTAGAGCTGGCCTCCCAGCCAAACTGAGCAATCGGGGGAGAAGGGCCTTGGTCAGGGAGGTGACCAAGATTATCTGGTCTGATTAAATCAAGATTGAACTCTTTAGCCTGAATGCCAAGCGTCATGTCTGGAGGACATGCTCCTGAAGCAGTGATACTTGGCACTGTACTCTCTCTTTGTTCCTGAGTAGGTTTGGAAAAGAAGTGTGTGTTTGCTTTAGATGCTTGTTTTAGAAGCAGCAGTAAAGACTCTCTCCTCAGGTTTTCCTTCATCTTTGCCCCTGAAGTTTTCTAACAGTGGTTGTGGTTGTTTATTTTCAGACACAATAATAAGATCCGTGCCATCGATGGAAGGCGGATGAGAGACCTGGTCTCCGTGGAAACACTGGACCTGAGCAGTAATGACATCACAGAAATCAGAGGTCAAAGTTTCCCCGCAGGCCTCCAGATCAAAGACCTGTAAGATCATCCCTTTTCTTCTTATGTCAAACATTCTTCCTACATTTCTCATCTAATTATAAATGTTGTGCCAATGTTATCAATGTATGTCTTGGATCCATGACCGTGTGCCATGCTGTCTTCCAGGTACCTGAGCAACAACAAAGTCCATCTCCTGGAGGCCGGTGCTCTGGACCATCTCTCCTCGTCCCTGCAGGTTCTCAGACTGAGTCGGAACCGCATCTCCCAGGTCCCTGTCAAAAGCTTCCAGCTCCCCAAGCTGACCCAACTGTGAGTACTGTTTCATACCACTTCCAGACACCTCTCAGCTCACTTAGGCACATGTTTGTTAAGTCTCTCTACTCACCTCCTAGCCTATCCTCAACCATCGTTAGAGAAACAACCAAATTGACCCTTGGCCAGTTAAAGACAGTGTACAGTACCCATAGTCCATGACCCCACCGATGTTAGAGGGAAAATAACTTTGGGAAGTTAGACAAAACCTAAAGAGGCTGACTTCTTTGACACCGTCCCATTTATTGAGGAGAGTGTAGCAGCATTAGTAAACATCAGACCAATACCATGGCTGAGTTATGGCCTCTGTCCTCTCTGAGCCATGCTCTCTGTCATTGTCTCCCCCCTCCCCTGCAGCATGGGGCTAGGGCAGACCCATCCTTACCTCAACACTCCCACTCTGGGGAGTAAAGACGCATGTAATGATACTCTCCTCCATTGTAGACAGGACTCCCTTCTCTCCACAGCCCTCCCAGTTTCCCCAGGTGGGTATTGTTCAACAGGTGGCCCCGGTGACACTATCTGGGGATGCTTGTGGCAACATGGAGGACACACAAAGACGCTGTATGGATGTTTATTGTTCAGCTATGCTCCTGGGCTGTGATGTTGAACCTCACACGCCAGGGGCACAGATTCACTGGTACGAAGCTATCAGAGAACTCTTCTGATACAGAAGGCAAAGGGTTTTGGTCCTGAGATGACACTGAGCGGTTAGCTGTATACAGTATGCTCCAGACAGAAGTAGCCTTCTCGGTTTCAGAAGTGAATACAGATGCCCTGCCCTTCAAAGCATGTGTGGCTGCAATCCAGTGCTGTTTAAATGTAGTAGAAGAGATGGATCCTTTTAGTTAACCCTAGCATGATTAATGAAGGTTTGTGATCACGTGGTGCGATGCCCAGGTCAAAACTGGACCCTGTTCTGTAACCCAAACCTCACCTCAGCCATTAGGAGGTCACATCCCTGGCTTCAGGGGGAATAGATACCGCCGTGTAATGCCACTTATATTTTGGGGGCCTGAATGGTGCTGCTAAGATGTTACAGTATTACTTTACAGGTTTTTCCTGTAGGACCATACTTCTCCTTCTCTCATCTCTATCTCTCATCATCATTGCATCTCTCTCTAACTCCTTGCTGGGTTGTGTTGTCCTGTCCTCCAGTGAGCTGAACAGGAACCGTGTAAGGCAGGTGGAGGGGCTGACCTTCCAGGGCCTGGCCAGTCTGGAGGTCCTCAAGCTGCAGAGGAACAACATCAGTAAGCTCACCGACGGAGCCTTCTGGGGCCTGGCCAAGATGAAAGTGCTGTGAGTTACAGAAACATACTGCTCCCAACTCCCTGCCTGGCCTTGAGGACTGGCTGTCCTCAACAACTGTTGTTAGGATCACTTTCTCCTACTCCGCTCGTATTACTTTCCGCTCTTAACAATTGTTTCACAAGCAACTCTATGCTCTATAATTGTCCATTAACATTCAGCTAAACTATGAACCACAATTGGACTACCTGTAATGTCCAATCTCCTGTCATACCAAACTACATTACCCATGATGCCTAGCCTGAACCTGTCTGTGACCTCCTCCCCTGCAGTCACCTGGACTATAACAGCCTGAGAGAGGTGAACAGTGGCTCCATGTATGGCCTGTCTTCTCTTCTGCAGCTCTTCCTCAGCTACAACTCCATCTCCCACATCAACCCAGATGGCTGGAGGTTCTGCCAGAGGCTACGAGAACTGTGAGTAGCACATCAGAAACCTCCCAACCCCTGTAAACCGTAGCACATCAGAAACCTCCCAACCCCTGTAAACCGTAGCACATCAGAAACCTCCCAACCCCTGTAAACCGTAGCACATCAGAAACCTCCCAACCCCTGTAAACCGTAGCACATCAGAAACCTCCCAACCCCTGTAAACCGTAGCACATCAGAAACCTCCCAACCCCTGTAAACCGTAGCACATCAGAAACCTCCCAACCCCTGTAAACTGTAGCACGTCAGAAACCTCCCAACCCCTGTAAACTGTAGCACGTCAGAAACCTCCCAACCCCTGTAAACCGTAGCACGTCAGAAACCTCCCAACCCCTGTAAACCGTAGCACGTCAGAAACCTCCCAACCCCTGTAAACCGTAGCACATCAGAAACCTCCCAACCCCTGAGAAACAAACACAAATATTCATCCCCTATTCAGCCCCCAGATATGGACCCCAAAGTCTTACCCATGCCTCCAACTTCAAACCCCCTGTCTCTTCTTGTTCATCCCCAAACACAACCCTAAGAACATAACGCTGAATCTGTTCTCCGCCCCTCCCCGTACCTTCACGACAGCTACATGACTCACTTAACGCTCAATACCACACGCTCCTCTCACTATAAGCCTGTTTATCCCATAATGAGCGGTAAGATTGACAGTACTTAAGCCCACGCAAGAGTATGTATTCACATCTCTGTCAGGTTGGTAGAGAGCGTACAACCCTCTGTTGGTAGGGATACTGTGGGAATTGCAGCGGGATCTCCCTGTCTAGTGAAGGAGAGAGACTCTGTTTACACTAATGTAAAGCTCAGCTCTGCTCAGGCGTTGCTAATGACACGGCTGCCTGTCAGGCTCCTGTGTCTGGGTACTGTGTGTGAGAGAGACAGATTGCTCTGTATCTGTGTTGCAACTCGGTGTGAGTCTGGGTTTCTATGATTTTTCTTAGTGTGTCCATGTTGACTGTGATATCAGTGGGGTAGTGGCTTGGTTAGCTATCAGGTGCAGAAGAGTGGCTGTCTTTCTGACCTGCTTGTTGTTACATTCCGGATGAGACGGCAGCCTGCCTGACGGGGCATCACAGAGACTGGCCAGTGGCCACACATGACCACACTAGACCCCTTCAGAGAGGCACAGTCCAGACACTCACACAACAGACGATTTGACCATGTGTGCTGATAAACAAGACATATTTATCACCACTGACGCACAGTGTACCTACTTAAATAAGACCATAACTCTAGGAAAGACATCAGAGAAGTGTCCATTTTGTCCAACTGGAAATTTACACAATTTGTAAATGGTTTGTGTCTTGACTCCTTATCAAGCATGATAGGAAACTGCTGTGGATGAACAGATATTGAGCCAACGCTACAGGGGAAAAATACAGCATCTATCCAAAGGCAAGAAGACATTGAATAAGGCCATATAAAGTAGAGAATAATGACGTTTCAGGTAGGTTAGGTTACCTTAGTGCTGTGCCATCTTGTCCTTCTGGTCCACGCCTGACAACGCATGTATTTATTCTTCATTTCCTCCTGTAGGAGTCTGTCCTATAACAACCTGAGTCGTCTGGACGAGGGTAGTCTGGCGGTGCTGGGGGACCTCCACACCCTCCGTCTGGGGCACAACTCCATCAGCCACATCACTGAGGGGGCCTTCAGAGGCCTCAAGGCCGTGCGCCTCCTGTAAGTCCTCCTGAACGCACCTAGAGCACACACAACTATGGTTCCACTGTAGACTCATCCTTTTACTAGTTTAACTTCTTGGGGCTATGTGGGACGCTAGCGTGCCACCCGTGGTGCACCCTATCAACAGCAGGTGCATTTCAAGAGCGGCAAATTTGAAACCAAATAAATGTCAAAATTCCAATTTTTCAAACATACAACTATCTTACACCCTTTGAAAGATAAATATCTCCTTAATCTAACCACGTTGTCCCATTTCAAAAAGGTTTTACGGCGAAAGCATAAAGTTAGATTATGTTAGGAGAGTACATTGACAATAGCTGTGTGTAATGTTTTGTCAATTCAAAGACAGGATCACCAAAACCATAAAACCAGCTAAAATGATGCACTAACCTTTTACAATCTCCATCAGATGACACTCCTAGGACATTATGTTAGACAATGCATGCATTTTTAGTTCTATCAAGTTCATATTTATATCCAAAAACAGCGTTTTACTATGGCATTGATGTTGAGGAAATAGTTTCCCTCCAATAACCGGCAGTCAAGTCAGCACCACAAATTAAATAATTAAAATTAGAAAACATTGGTAAAATATTATATTGTCATTTAAAGAATTATAGATTTACATCTCTTGAACGCAATCAACTTGCCAGATTTAAAAATAACCTTACTGGGAAATCACACTTTGCAATAATCTGAGCACTGCGCCCAGAAAAATATGCTTTGCTATACAGACAAACGGCCATGTTGGAGAGATCTAAAATCGAAAATACTATGTAAATAATCCATTACCTTTGATTCTCTTCATCAGATGTCACTTCCAGGAATCCCAGGTCCATAACGAATGTAGTTTTGTTCAAAAAAGCTCATCATTTATATCCAAAAAGCTCCGTGTTGTTAGCACATGATCTAAGCCAGCCGGACTTCTCGTCATGAACGAGGGGAAAAAATATATTTACGTTCGTTCAAACATGTCAAACGTTGTATAGCATAAATCATTAGTGCCTTTTTTAACCAGAACATGAATAATATTCAAGGTGGACGAATGCATTCTCTTTTATAACGTATTGGAACGAGGGTACCCAACATGAACTCGCGCGCCAGAGTCTAATCGGCCATCACCGTTCCATGGCTCTTGTTCGGTCAGATCTCACAGTAAAAGACTCAAAACACTTTGTAAAGGCTGGTGACATCTAGTGGAAGCAATAGGAAGTGCCAAAACATGAATCAACCCCTGTGTGTTTCAATGGCATAGGCTTAAAGGTAATTCAACACATCAGGTATCCACTTCCTGTCAGAAAATGTCTCAGGGTTTTGCCTGCCAAATGAGTTCTGTTATACTCACAGACACCATTCAAACAGTTTTAGAAACTTTAGGGTGTTTTCTATCCATATATAATAAGTATATGCATATTCTAGTTACTGGGTAGGATTAGTAACCAGATTAAATCGGATACGTTTTTTTATCCAGCCGTGAAAATACTGCCCCCTAGCCCCAACAGGTTAAAGGTCCAATGCAGCCGTTTTATTTCAATATCAAACTATTTCTGGTTAACCTCTCTGGGCTGCGTCCCACCTACTCAACAGCCAGTGTAATCCCGTGGCGCGATATTCAAATACCTCAAAAATGCAAAAACAATTTTTCAAACATATGACTGTTTTACACCATTTTAAAGACAAGACTCTCGTTAATCTAACCACACTGTCCGATTTCAAAAAGGCTTTACAACGAAAGCAAAACATTAGATTATGTCAGCAGAGTACCCAGCCAGAAATAATCAGACACCCATTTTTCAAGCTAGCATATAATGTCACATAAACCCAAACCACAGCTAAATGCAGCACTAACCTTTGATGATCTTCATCAGATGACAACCCTAGGACATTATGTTATACAATACATGCATGTTTTGTTCAATCAAGTTCATATTTATATCAAAAACCAGCTTTTTTACATTAGCATGTGACTAGCATGTGACTAGCATTCCCACCGAACACTGCCGGTGAATTTACTAAATTACTCACGATAAACGTTCACAAAAAAACATAACAATTATTTTAAGAATTATAGATACAGAACTCCTCTATGCACTCGCTATGTCCGATTTTAAAATAGCTTTTCGGTGAAAGCACATTTTGCAATATTCTCAGTAGATAGCCCGGCATCACAGGGCTAGCTATTTAGACACCCAGCAAGTTTAGCACTCACCAAAGTCAGATTTACTATAAGAAAAATGTTATTACCTTTGCTGTTCTTCGTCAGAATGCACTCCCAGGACTTCTACTTCAATAACAAATGTTGGTTTGGTCCCAAATAATCCATTGTTATATCCAAATAGCGGTGTTTTGTTCGTGCGTTCAAGACACTATCCGAAAGGGTAAATAAGGGTGACGAGCACGGCGCATTTCGTGACAAAACATTTCTAAATATTCCATTACCGTACTTCGAAGCATGTCAACCGCTGTTTAAAATCAATTTTTATGCCATTTTTCTCGTAAAAAAGCGATAATATTCCGACCGGGATATCGTGTATACGTACAAAGAGAGAGAAAATAAAAACATCTCGTGCCCTCGTGCACGAGCCTGAGTCTCAGAGTACTCTGACCGGCCACTATCCAAACGCGATAATGTGTTTCAGCCTGGGGCTGCCTCGATATCATTCAGCTTTTTCCCGGGCTCTGAGAGCCTATGGGAGCCGTAGGAAGTGTCACGTTACAGCAAAGATCCTCAGTTTTCAATAAACAGAGACAAGAAGAACAAGATCTTGTCAGAGAGGGCACTTCCTGTAAGGAATCTTCTCAGGTTTTTGCCTGCCATATGAGTTCTGTTATACTCACAGACACCATTCAAACAGTTTTAGAAACTTTAGGGTGTTTTCTATCCAAAGCCAATAATTATATGCATATTCTAGTTACTGGGCAGGAGTAGTAACCAGATTAAATCGGCTACGTTTTTTATCCGGCCGTGTCAATACTGCCCCCTAGCCCTAACAGGTTAACAGTTAAGTACCTTACTGTAATAGATTGCCATTACAATTGTCAAAACATTGCCTTTAGCAAAAAATATATATCTCAAGCAAGAATTTAGCTAAGACTGTCTGAATGGGGAGGGGAATAGTGAATACTAGCTATTATTGGCAGAGAGGTTTGGAATTCTTTGTCTATTAACCAATTTACCATGCAAAGCCTAAACTCCCGCCCATGCAAACCTGCTTAGAAGTTCCTGTGTAGATTTGTATTTGAAACCAGCAACTATCAGGAAATAAAACTGATCAAATGTTTTCACACTTTTACAGTGTTAGTTTCATCAGTTGTTGTACAAAATGATATAAAACATAGGAAAACAGAATTTTGACTGCACTTGGCCTTTAAGAACAATTCAGTTTATTCATGTGGATTCAACATGGCTTTATTAAGCCCCTCTGGGGCCATTTACAACGTGGAGTTAGCTGTTTACTTTTCAGACCATTGCTTTTAAACAGATATAGTTTGTATTCCTGCATATTCACGTGTATCTGTTTGAGGTGTGCATGTGTCACTATTGTCATGTTTTCGTTCTGTAAGAACTTTTATTCTGGTGCGTTTTTTCTCGTCTTCCCTCTTTTCGGTCGTTGGTTCACGTCGATGTTGGATGCACATGTGTTCCCTGTCCTCTGCCTCCCTGTAGATTCTTTGCCTTTTTAAACGGAGCAGTGAAAAGCAGTATGGGAGAATTCTCTCCCCCCACACCCTTATGCACACACCTTGAACAGGAAGAGGGAGGCTGGGGGGTGGGTCCTTCTGCTAATGTCTTTTTGGCCCAGGATTTTCCCAGAGAGCCAGAGAAAAGAGTCAGACCTTTGCTTTGGAGACGAGGCCTTTCTCACAGGGGGGTGACAAGCCAAGGCGTATACAGGCCTTTCTCTGCTGGCACAGGGGGAGCGTCGGGCTAGGGGGAGCGTCGGGCTAGGGGGAGCGTCGGGCTAGGGGGAGCGTCGGGCTAGGGGGAGCGTCGGGCTAGGGGGAGCGTCGGGCTCAGCTGTGTGATAGGCCCTCTGTTTGGCTCCCCTCTCACCCGCTCATTCTTTCTTGGCCTTTTCTTTCTTTCTTTCTTTGCTTTGTTTTCCGCTCTCCCGTTACATCTCTTTGCTTTCTAATTTAATTTTTTACTTTTCCCTTTTATGCTCACCCCTTTCTTCCTCTCTCTCCTTCCCTCTCTTTCCTCCCTTCTCTCTCTCTCTGAGGCAGATGTAATCAGTGAAGCGCTGGGTAGGCGCAGGCCCAAGCTGTAAGGGAGCTGAGGCAGCTTTAATTGGGCAGCCACTGCCTACATTAACAAGGCAACGGCCATTCACACTCAGCCAGCCAGAAAGAATAGGGAATTGGCAGCTGAGTCCGGCCATGGAGGCAAAGTAACCAAAAGGAACCAAAGGGGGTGAGGGAAGGACTGAGGGGGGTAGGGGAATTATTATTCAAATGGTTCCTTTGCCCAGATGACTTCAGCAGTTACAGGGTTTTCTCTGCATAGAAAAGTCTTTGGTGGGCTGCCAAAGTGTTTTTTCGTGACACCTTTTCTGTGGGGGGTGGGGGGGTTCAGGATGGGTAAAGGTTTTCAGTTTAAAATTAATATAAATTATGTAGAGAATATTTTAGATGTTTGAGTCACTTCGATAGCATAAGTCATAGCAAAATGTGTAGAAGAGCAGGAAATTTGCTTTAAAACTGCACATCCAAAGACATTGTGTGCCCGCCAACCTCTCCATGCTGTTCTGAATTATACATGTGTACCCCTGTGTTGGGTTGTGCCTTCACCCCGCTCTTCCTCACAAAGGAAAGAATGTGCTTGGCTGGCAGAGCAGATCAGCAGAGAGGCTTGCTCTTTAGACCAGGTGCAGGAGGGGTAACCCGTGACTTCCAGCCCCATCTCTGCCAAGGCTACACAGTGCTCCAGCTCTGGCATCCTGTTCTGCTCTCCTCTTCCTCTATCTCTCTTATCCCTTCTCTCTCTCCACAGGGAGCTGGACCATAATGACATTTCAGGCACAATAGAGGACACCAATGGGGCCTTCTCTGGACTGGACAGCCTCAACAAGCTGTGAGTATCCCCCCTCCTTCTCTCACCCCCCCCCCCCTTTCCTCCATCCCCCTCTCCCCAGAACCGGTCCCTTCAAGCTGGCTGCCCTGCCACTGGTTGATGATTGTCTGCAGATCTTCAGTCCAGCGTGAAGGGTTTTCCATTGCAATCCAATAGTTTCCTCTGAGGAGTATTGCCTACCTATAGCCTATATCTAGTTCTCCCAGACCTGGCTTCAGACAGGACCAGCTCCATCTCTCCCAGACCTGGCTTCAGACAGGACCAGCTCCATCTCTCCCAGACCTGGCTTCAGACAGGACCAGCTCCATCTCTCCCTTACCTCTGGGCCTCACACGTCATTTGGAAGTGTAACACTGAGAGATGACTTTAAAAGCTGCTCCAAGTTTTATTAGGCTTTTTCATGAAGCATGCGGGTTCATATTTTAACGGCAACAGACTTGAAACGAGCATGAATCTGGTTTTCATTTGGTTTACCAGACTCTCAACTACAATTGTGTCCAAGTTCAGTGTCTGTTGGTGGGAATTGAACTGCCTTGACGGTTAAACGATGTCAATTTGTTGTGATCTCTCGTATAACTATTAAACCATAGCACAACGAACATAGTGGGCCCTAAACAATCCTGGGATAGAAGATGGTGTCCAACCAAGGCCGTTCCCTGTGAGTGCTAGCCTATTGAAAGGGCTTTTCTATCAGCCTGCAGGATATGAGCCTCAGCAGCTCTGTCGGTCTCTAGCCCTGCTCCTCTCTCTCTGCTCCACGGCCATGCCTTCCTGTCTGTTGTTAGGGACTGAAAGAGGGTGAAATTGGCCTAGCGCTGGCACAATTCTTCCATCCCGCCGGAAAACAACACTCCCCAGCCCTGGGAAAAACAGAGAGAGAGAGGGGCGGGACATTAAAGTGTCCTCCACACGCTTTGTGTCCCAGATTGTGATGGGAGAATGCTCTGGGTTAACTTGTGCTCTCACAAGTGGTCACAAAAAAACGTATTTTCTCATTGCTCTTTTGAGGTGGAAAAATAAATTAATATATTGAGTGTAGAAATTGTTACATCATTAAAGCATTTTTAATTTGTTTTCCTAAATGTGATTACTCCATGAAGACAATGTGATTGGAATGAAAGGCAATGCAGACTGCTAGATGTGCAATGTGATGGTGGGAATAAGATCGATTTTATAAATATTTATTTAAATATGCTAAATCCGTTGGATGGAAGTGCAGTAACTTAGTGAGTAGTGGTTGTCTGTGATGAAGCCTGCTGTGCAGCCCGTCTCCCTCTGTATTCTAGAAGCATAGACCTCTGGCTGATGTGGAACCAGGAGCTGACAGGTTGTGTCCATGACCAGTCGTCTGCCTGGGGGCCCCCTAAACACAGAGGCTTTCTTATAGAACGCCTGTGACGAATACCTCTTATCAACATGCATCTTAGTGTTAGCTAATCTCCCCCAAATGTAATAGCCAAGCAGATACACATCCAATGGTTTTTGAAACATAGTTTGTATTCACATTGCACTGTGTAGATTTTCAGTGGGTCCGTATAGAAGGGGAGAGTGGAGGAGGCGTGACAGGATTGAAAGGTTCCAATGCAGGGGTCTTAACTCTAAACCAGCCAACTGTGTCCATCCGCTCCTCCTGGGAAGGAAGGCAGAGAGAAGGGAAAGGAAGGACGGACGGAAGGGGAGAAGGAGGGAGGGTAGAGGTGTCTTTTGAAGAGCGGCTGGGATTAGACCCCCAGAGCTGCTTGTTTCTTGCTTGAACCCGCCTTGACAAGGCTACTTTTATTACTCTACAAGCTGTGTTGTCCCCCAGTGAGACAACCTGCTTTTCATGTGGCCCCCCCTGGCTCTCAGCCCCACCCTGTCATCGCTATTAAATACTAATAAAGATAAAAGTGGTCTTTGAAGAGCAGGGCCGGGAGGGGCCGGGCCCCGAGTCCCTCACCCTCCTAATCTCCACACAGTTCGGATTTCCAATACCTCAATCTTCTGGTCTTATCAGATTCAACCCCACTAATTGTGCATTTCTCCCCCCTTACCCCTTCCTCCTCTCTCTTTCACTTTCTCTCTCTTTCTCTCACGTTTATCGGCGCCCTTCATGTTTGGAAATTGCAGGACTCTGTTTGGAAACAAGATCAAGTCGGTGGCCAAGAAAGCCTTCTTAGGCCTGGAGGCCCTGGAGCACCTGTGAGTATCCCACAATGCACTGCACGCCCCCAAGTGCGGCTGCCAAAAGTAGCTGCCTAAGAGGGCTGTTAGAAATGAAATAGTGTCTTTGTTAAAGGAGAAGACGGGCAGTTTGTGGGGCAAGCTGCTTCCCTCTCGTTAGAGGCAGCTTCAACTTTGGTCTTTCTCCCTGGTGCAAGGGAGAAAAGTTATTGAGCATATGGTTAGTTTGGTTCAAGAAATTGAATTTATATAAGCTCTTTCACAGACTGACCGTTAGGGGGGAAAAAATGATTTTTGAAAAGCTGTAAAGTGACATTGGTCTTAAACGCCTGAATCTTTCCACCTTGTTTAAAGTCAGCCCTTGCTGGCCGTGACACCGCTGTGTGCGCGTGTGTGTTCCCGTGTCCCCTTTATGTCAGTGCTGATGGGTGGCCCTCTGTTTAATGTCTCAACAGGAATCTGGGAGAGAATGCCATCCGCTCTATTCAGCCAGAGGCCTTCAGCAAGATGAGGAGCCTCAGGAACCTGTGAGTCTGCAATGATGAACATATACATACATACATACACACACACACACACACACACACACACAGACACACTCCTCACACTTAGTCTCTGGAAACTGATTTTCTTCACAATGTTATGATATGGCTACACAATACTGCTGCAGTTCATTCTTTCAGATCAAAGCAAGTCTTTAAAGGAGAATGACAAACTCTTCAGTCCTAACAGTTTCCCCCCCCCCTCCCAGGCTCATCCAGAGTGACAGTTTCCTGTGTGACTGTCAGCTCCACTGGTTCCCTGAGTGGCTGTTGAGCCGGGGGCTACAGACGGGCGTAGAGGCTACCTGTGCCCATCCTGAAACCCTGAAGGGAACCAGCATCTTCCAGGCTCCGCCAGAGAGCTTTGTCTGTGGTGAGTTTTGTCTGTGGTGAGTTTTGTCTGTGGTGAGTTTTGTCTGTGGTGAGTTTTGTCTGTGGTGAGTTTTGTCTGTGGTGAGTTTTGTCTGTGGTGAGTTTTGTCTGTGGTGAGTTATGTCTGTGTGTGTGTGTGTGTGTGTGTGTGTGTGTTAGGGCTTTCTGTCAGACCGTGCAGCCAGCAGCTAAGACCAGATGGTGTTTTAAATTCCAGCTCTTGCTTGTTTACAGTGTGTGTGATTTTGTTCAAGTGTTTTGATGTAGGTTCACAGTGTCTGTTTGATCTGTGATGTGCTAATCCTTGCTTGTTTGTATGTATGTGTAGTATACATATCTTCTGTCACTGAGAAAACATTTGGTTACAAAGAATAATGCTTATGTAGGTTTATTGTTGTCTCTCCACCTCTCTCTTCCTGTAGATGACCTGCCTAAGCCCCAGATCACAGTGCAGCCAGAGACCACAGTGACGGTTCTGGGTAGTGACGTGCGCTTCACGTGCACGGCGGCCAGCAGCAGCAGCTCACCTATGACCTTCGCCTGGCGCAAAGACCAGGAGCTGCTCCGCCATGCAGAGGTGGAGAACTTCGCCCACCTGAGCGCTCACCACGGGGGGGTGATGGAGTACACCACCATTTTGCACCTGCGTCATGTGACCTTCACCCACGAGGGCCGATACCAGTGCATCATCACCAACCACTTTGGCTCCTCCTACTCTACCCAGGCCCGCCTCACTGTCAACGGTACGCAGCCAGGCCCTGAAGGAGTAACGGTCTCCCAGTAGGACTGCTTTATGTAGATAGAAAGTGTGTGTGTTTGTTTGCATGTGTGCGGTGAGATCCTTGTCTCTCTGTAATATGCTGATTCAGCAGATATTTTGCTCAGTTAAACTCAATAAGTGAGTTGTTCTAGTGGTAAGAGATTAGGGGTAATTCTTAGCTTGAACAAAGCATCTCACTGCATGTCTCTGTGTGTGAGTCTCTGGGTGGAATTTGGAACAAATTGATTTAGGCGCGTTGTGGAGCTATTACACGCCCTGTCAGTTTGGCCAACAGATGCTGAGTGATTGGCTGCCCTGCCCTCTCCCTAAAACAGAGACTCTTGTGTTAACCTCTGTACTTCTCTGTTGTGGCTAACCCAGTGTGTCATATCTTCCTTCCCCACAGTCTTGCCTACGTTAGTGAAGATGCCTGGAGACAACACTATCCGTACGGGCACCACTGCCAAGCTGGAGTGTGCTGCTGAGGGGCACCCCACCCCCCAGATTGCCTGGCAGAAGGATGGGGGCACGGACTTCCCGGCGGCGCGCGAGCGGCGGATGCATGTGATGCCGGACGATGACGTGTTCTTCATCATGGACGTCAAGCCGGAGGACATGGGCGTGTACAGCTGCACCGCCAAAAACACAGCGGGCGCCGTGTCTGCCAACGCCACCCTCACCGTGCTGGGTAAGACTGACTGCTGGTCACTAGGGCTGGGAATTGCCAGGGACCTCACAATACGACATTATCCCCATACTTAGGTGCCAATATGATGTATTGTGATTCTCACCATTCTATATGATGTTCCAAACATATTGCTCTCTGTTGCAGAGAGAGCATGAGAAAACGAGTGTTGATCAGTCAGGGAAATAAAAGTGCTGAAAACACGTTGGCTCACTATTAAAAAAGAAGATGGAAAACAGGATACAGTAGTTTTGGCACAGATACTGCCGACTAATGCTACCTAGCAAGAAAAAAAAATCATACTTGAAGTCAAAGTATCAATATAATATCGTCCAAAATAATATTGCGTTATGTAACTGTATAGATTTTTTCCCTCTACGCCTACTGGCAGCCTCGCCCCACGCCTACTGGCAGCCTCGCCCCACGCCTACTGGCAGCCTCGCCCCACGCCTACTGGCAGCCTCGCCCCACGCCCTTCTAGTAGAGGAGGCTGGTGGGAGGAGCTATAGGAGGACTCAAATGTAAATGTATGGGAGGCTGGGCTCACTGTGGAGGCTGGGCTCATTGTAGTATATAGAACAGTATCAAACATGGAAACTACATGTTCGACTCCATTACAGCCATAACAATGAGCCCAGCCTCCCATACATTTACATTTTAGTCATTTAGAAGACGCTCTTATCCAGAGTGACTTACAGTTAGTGCGTTAGTTTTAAGATGGCTAGGTGGGACTTAGTTAGTGCGTTAGTTTTAAGATGGCTAGGTGGGACTTAGTTAGTGCGTTAGTTTTAAGATGGCTAGGTGGGACTTAGTTAGTGCGTTAGTTTTAAGATGGCTAGGTGGGACTTAGTTAGTGCGTTAGTTTTAAGATGGCTAGGTGGGACTTGCAGTTATTAGTGCGTTAGTTTTAAGATGGCTAGGTGGGACTTGCAGTTAGTGCGTTAGTTTTAAGATGGCTAGGTGGGACTTGCAGTTAGTGCGTTAGTTTTAAGATGGCTAGGTGGGACTTAGTTAGTGCGTTAGTTTTAAGATGGCTAGGTGGGACTTAGTTAGTGCGTTAGTTTTAAGATGGCTAGGTGGGACTTACAGTTAGTGCATTAGTTTTAAGATGGCTAGGTGGGACTTACAGTTAGTGCGTTAGTTTTAAGATGGCTAGGTGGGACTTGCAGTTAGTGCGTTAGTTTTAAGATGGCTAGGTGGGACTTGCAGTTAGTGCGTTAGTTTTAAGATGGCTAGGTGGGACTTGCAGTTAGTGCGTTAGTTTTAAGATGGCTAGGTGGGACTTGCAGTTAGTGCATTAGTTTTAAGATGGCTAGGTGGGACTTGCAGTTAGTGCATTAGTTTTAAGATGGCTAGGTGGGACTTGCAGTTAGTGCGTTAGTTTTAAGATGGCTAGGTGGGACTTGCAGTTAGTGCGTTAGTTTTAAGATGGCTAGGTGGGACTTGCAGTTAGTGCGTTAGTTTTAAGATGGCTAGGTGGGACTTAGTTAGTGCGTTAGTTTTAAGATGGCTAGGTGGGACTTAGTTAGTGCGTTAGTTTTAAGATGGCTAGGTGGGACTTACAGTTAGTGCGTTAGTTTTAAGATGGCTAGGTGGGACTTGCAGTTAGTGCGTTAGTTTTAAGATGGCTAGGTGGGACTTGCAGTTAGTGCGTTAGTTTTAAGATGGCTAGGTGGGACTTGCAGTTAGTGCGTTAGTTTTAAGATGGCTAGGTGGGACTTGCAGTTAGTGCATTAGTTTTAAGATGGCTAGGTGGGACTTGCAGTTAGTGCATTAGTTTTAAGATGGCTAGGTGGGACTTGCAGTTAGTGCGTTAGTTTTAAGATGGCTAGGTGGGACTTGCAGTTAGTGCGTTAGTTTTAAGATGGCTAGGTGGGACTTACAGTTAGTGCATTAGTTTTAAGATGGCTAGGTGGGACTTACAGTTAGTGCATTAGTTTTAAGATGGCTAGGTGGGACTTACAGTTAGTGCATTCGTTTTAAGATGGCTAGGTGGGACTTACAGTTAGTGCATTCGTTTTAACCTGTTAGGGACAGACGTTCCGCTAGCAAAAAATGTCAAAATATTCCATTACCGTACTTCGAAGCATGTCAAACGCTGTTTAAAATACATTTTTATGCTATTTTTCTCATAAAATAGCGATAATATTCCAACCGGGCGACGTTGTATTCGTTCAAACACTGAAAGAAAAAAATGGAGTCGTGTCGTGCACGCGCGGTCCAGTGTCATTGTTCTCAGCAGGACCACTCACAAAAACTCCTGCTGTTTTTCGCCCAGAGACTGGAGAGCTCTCATTCCACTTTCTGGCGCCTTCTGAGAGCCAATGAAAGCCTTAGAAAATGTCACGTTATAGCAGAGATGCTGTATTTTTGATAGAGATGCCCTAGAAGGAGAACAAATTGTCAGACAGGGCACTTCCTGTAAAGAATCTTCTCAGGTTTTGGCCTGCCATATGAGTTCTGTTATACTCACAGACACCATTCAAACCGTTTTAGAAACTTTAGAGTTTTCTATCCAAATCTACTAATTATATGCATATTCTAGTTTCTGGGCAGGAGTAGTAACCAGATTAAATCGGGTACGTTTTTTATGCGGCTGTGAAAATACTGCCCCCTATCCCAAACGGGTTAAGATGGCTAGGTGGGACTTACAGTTAGTGCATTAGTTTTAAGATGGCTAGGTGGGACTTACAGTTAGTGCATTAGTTTTAAGATGGCTAGGTGGGACTTACAGTTAGTGCATTAGTAAGTACATTTTCCCTCAATACAGTAACTATCAGTAAAGTCAGAGCTAGTGGGGGGGGGGGGGGGGTGTCAAGTGCGAGTGTTAGTTCACAATTATTATTATTTCTAGAGCGCCTCCCACCAGTCTCCCCTGCCCTGTACATACATCACATTCATCTGGCCAGTTAGCATATCTGCATGCTTCCAACATAATGCTTCAGTGCATGCCACCTAACAAACACACAGGCCTCAATGTTTGAGGATTCATGGCTCACCTTCACATGACCATAATACCGATACTAAGTCTAAAAATGAACACTTAGTAAACTGCTCTAAAGCCAGCTGTGAACTGGTGAGCCTTGGTCCTAGAATGAAATGCTTCTGGCAGCTGTGGCCTTCCGAGGTCAGAGGTCAGGGTAGGGGTCAAATGGGGGAGGGTGGGATAGAGGGGTTTTTGTTAACCGTTCTCACCCCTCTCCTCAGGGTGGGAGGGAGACTGCAGGCCTCCATTCTCCTAGAGGGGCTTGTATTGATGTGTAAAGGCTTGGTCTACTCTACCTTATGTAGTGCTTTTAGTCCAGAACAACTCCTCCCAGGCACACGAGGTAGAAACAGCCCTCAGGAGTGG
This sequence comes from Salmo salar, assembly GCF_965601325.2. Lineage (NCBI taxonomy): Eukaryota > Metazoa > Chordata > Actinopteri > Salmoniformes > Salmonidae > Salmo > Salmo salar. The sequence continues at coordinate 80,239,266 of NC_138302.1, read as the reverse complement.
CTTTGTAATGTTTATTCATGCATGTGGAAAGAAAAGTCAGAGCTGTGGCCCAGTCTGAAAAGGTGGAGTAGACCGAGTGAGATCATGGTGTTCTATATCACTCTGTGTTGAACAAAGCATAATGGACCATCACCAGTTGTCATTGCGTAGTTTGATATGAAGGGTTGAGTAGAGTTGGGATTGACCAGTCTGCTCTGGTGGGATGACTACACTTTGACCTGTGACCCCTCCCGTCTACAGAGACGCCCCACCTGGCCCAGGAGCTGGAGGACCGTAGTGTGGTGGTGGGGGAGACTGTAGTCCTGCAGTGTAAGGCGCTAGGCAGCCCCCTACCCAAAATCACCTGGCTGAGGAACGACCAGCCCTTCCGCCCCTCCGACCGACACCACTTTACCCCCGGCAACCAGCTGCTGGTCATCGGCAGCGCCGCCGTAGAGGACGCTGGGAGGTACACGTGCGTCATGTCCAACAGGCTAGGCACGGAGCGCGCCCACAGCCAGCTGAGTGTCCGCCACACCGCCTGCGCCGCATCACCTGGCCCCAGCACCGTCACGGTGGGCATCATCGTCATCGCTGTGGTGACTAGCATCGTGGTGACCTCTCTGGTGTGGGTGTGCATCATCTACCAGACGCGCAAGAAGAGCGAGGAGTGCAGCGTCACCAACACGGGTGAGAGGGCGCTCATGTAGTTCTACTCATCACAGGGAATGGCTCTACACCATCCATGTGGTGTTGTTGACTGTAGTTTGAGCTGATGGTGATGGTTTCTCTCCCCTCCCAGATGAGACCAACGTGCCCCCGGACGTCCCCAGCTACCTGTCCTCCCAGGGGACCCTCTCGGAGCGCCAGGATGTGTGCGTCCGTGTGGAGGCTAGTGGTGGACCTCTGCCCAACACACACACAGACAACACAGGTAGTGTGTCCAGTTTGGTATCCATATGAACCTCCAATACTCAACCATGACTGATCAGTGAATGTTTTCTTTAAATCGCCTCTAAATTCATGAAATTGTGGAAAAGGGTGGGTGTGGTAATAATGACGTTCTCTCTGTCTGTGCTGGTCTAGGTTACGGTGAGGCTGTAGTGTGTACAGAGTGTATGGAGAATGGCTACTCCAAGTCAGACTCAGACTACCTCCCCCAGGGGCTGGGACCTGTATGCCTGGAGTACCAACAACACCTCCACCACATGGACTACAGCGTTCCTGTACCCTTAGGGGTGGACACAGGACCCTACACTGCCTCCCTCTGCAACGGGACCTCCAATGGAGTCAGAAGGGACACCCAGCCACCTGCGTTTCCCAGCAACCACAATGTATTGTCATCACAGAGAAACCACAAGAACAGAAAAGGTAGAGTGCTCTTTCTATTCCACACTGTTGAGGACAGGATGAGGAATGGTAGAAAATATGTTGTGGATGGAGCCCTTAGCTGTGTAGATCAGCCTGCCATGACAAATCACAGTGAAGGGAATTTGATGAAAAGCCGCATTGAGTTCCCGTTGCTGCCTGACTCACAGGGGAGCAGGTCGGGTCTTGTCCCGGGATGCTGTACCTTTTGGCAAGGAACGGTCTGGGAGGAATTAGGGGTCAGAATTCCGATCCTTGCTTCATAATGTCAAATTAGCAATATGGATGCAATCGATAGCCTTGAGCTCTGCACAGATAGGGGTCTTGATTGTGTGTTCTCTTCTCTCTCGGTGTTCCCTCCCAGATTCCTCAGTGAACAGGACGGGACAGACGACGTTAGTGTGCTCCCTTTCTCAAGAGGAGGCCTTCCACAAGCCGGTGAAACTCGGCCCCGTAACAAGCCAATACACACTGGACACAGACTGTGAGCCAGAGCTCAGACAGACTCTCCTCTCTAATGGACATGCTCCCAGAGCCTTCCAGAGCCATGCACACCCCTCAGGAGAGCCAGCGACTAGCAGGCTCTCCCCACCCTGACACTACCAGACTCACTAGCCCTGAGTTGACTTGTTCTTTGCACTGGGAACTGCTACCTCAAACAGAGAGGCCAAGATCTGATCCTGTCCCCTGTTTGGACTAACGAGGCAGGAGAAGGGAGGGGCGTCTGGAGTTTTGAAGGCGGCGCTTGTGTGGGTGGTGTCCCGTCTGAGCGGTGTCCCGCCTGAGCGTATCAGCTGTACATACTGAAACCTTCTCCTGGGAGGTGCCAACCAATCTTAGCTCCTAAACGTGACTTGCATTTGAAGCATGCAAATGTAGGTAATATTGTAGAGTAATGTGTGAAAGAGAGAGAGAGCTATACCGTTGGATAATTGACTGTACATAAGAGTTTTCATGTATATTATATAACTTTTACAAAGAGTATTTGAAATTATTCTGTGCATGACAAGGAACGGAGTGATGGTATTTTTTGTTGTCTTTAACAAGCCTTGTCAGCCTCTACCTACCTGCTTCAACTGCCGTGCCTTATTGCATGATCAAAGAAACCACTAACCGGACTCTTAGTATAGCAGAGATGTGAACGCTATCGGTACACTCTGTCATACCATGGAACACTTTATTGCACTTGAATGTTTGACAAATGCAAACGCTGCCCATCATGGCCTTAAACCATAACTCATATTTACTGGTATTTTATGAAGGAAGGGCTTTGATTTGGGTACAACATGGAACAAGGGGGGGTTCGGGATATGAAATTAGGTTTTGGATGTTTAAGCACTTTTGTACTACTCATACCCAATAGGAATGTAAGAATTCTTAGTCAGGAAACGTGTCACATTTGTGACATAGCGATGGATTGTCAAGGCTATTCCACATGTCTGTCAAGGTACTGACCACCACTGCTCTTCAGCTGGCTTTGGTTTAGGGACTACATCCTCCACGGTGCCTCAGCTCCCATTTATTTCTCTTTTGTCCAACTAAAGGCCCAGATCCTTTGAAATCACATTTGTCATGAATGTTGGTCCAACTTCTAAAATCATTAGTCCCCCCCATCCCAATATGTTCAGCCATGAACCTGCCATGCTGTAAAGGGAATGAGGAACTCGTACCAGGAGGCATTTTGAGACAGTTGTCACACTGTTGTTCACACAGGGAATGGCCAGTATTTAGCCTTTGTCATAGCACCACACATCCTCATCATAATAATCATCATCGTCATCATTATGGTACTAGTACAACCTGTTTAATCATTCAGGAACTATTGACCGGTACAAATAGAATCTCTTCATTTTGTAAAACTGCTTACTGCTGGGAAACTTGTGAAATGTACCCTTGCCAAATCTAGGAAAAATGCCCCCTGTCTATAGGCCTGGATACACTGAATGTCAGATTAAACAGAATTACATTTTCCAATGTATGCAACAAAATATTCTGTAAACACTTGCTATTTGCGGTATCAAAGGCTCAAATTGTTTGACATTTTAGCATATTCTTTAGAGAACAGGAATTCTAGATGGTCAGTCAGTTGTCATATCATCCACGGGGTGACATGCAGTCGTTTATTTCAATAAACTATCTGAATCCATTGTACCAATGTCAAAGTTTAAACATTAAAGTGTCTAATAAAATCACATTTTGTGGAGTGTTTTTCCTTGCCTTTGTGGTTCAATAATGTCTCAAATTAGTAAGTGGGCCAGGCAAAGCAAAATTATATAGACTACTTGAATTAGCAGGTTTGTCAAAAGTATTGAACTCATTCATGTTGCTTCTGCCTCTGCAGATACATTGGAGGTCCATCTCTAAAGCCAGGGTTAATTCTAGGCTTGGCGAATGACCATAAGTCCATGAGGCTGGACAGAATGTACATTCCGGATGGATGTATGTCAGTTGACTAACAGCTTCCAGGACAGGACTTAGCCCTCTGGTGTACCAAACAAATGTGTGACGGGCTGTGACAAACATTCATCACCCTGTCGCTCTCCCAGGCTTTAATGGTCTTTACCTTCCCCCTCGACCGACATCTGAAGGACACAATGGGAGTTATTTACAAAACATGGCCCCAGTGTAAATGTACCTGTTTTTGGAAAACCAATTTTATATTTTGATGCTTGCTCAATACTCGATGTTCACCAATGCATTAGAGTAAAAGGTTAATCTATTCAGGATGTCCTGTTTTTAATACTAGGAAAAACGGGTCAATTAAATTGTACATGTTTTAATACTATCCCTTCAATGGAAGTTGGCTAAAGTACATCATCTGCATTAATGTGGCGACAGTTGTGACTGTAGTAAATTAGTGTTTAATCCAGCAGAAACACAGGCCCCATCTAACACCTGAGATGACAGCCTGCAGGTGGATGAGCTCATGATGCTTCTTCTCTAATAGGCTTTCTGAGCTGAGATACAGTATGTCTGAATGGCTCCCTGGTGGCTCGTCAATGCAGGTGGTTTTGTTCACCGTATTCCCATACTGAATAACGGAGAGCAGTAACCTTGGACGGACAAACTACTGTGAGGTGATTATTCTACCATTTAACTACCCAGCTTTAGACAATGAACTGGAGAAAGCGGTGACATTGAACAAATATAATCACAAAGACTTTCATAGTATAAAGATATGGCTTTTAATACCATTTCCTCTCACATGGTCATACAGTGAAGATACTTGGCTCAGAGATATGCGATCCTTGCTGTTAAAAAAATGGAATTCACTCAGTTAAACTCAATCTGCAGCGCACTGAGAAGCGGGAACGCAGACCTCTGGGTAATGCGATCAGGAATGACTCACACCAGGTGTCCCTCCTCGGGGCCAGTTCAGGCTGGGTCAGCACAGCACAGGGCCCTCTCCCACCTGCCCTCATGACAAGGTCTTTATAGCAGGGTGCGTCGGACCTTCTCATAAGCACCCAGGAAGATAAAACCTCCCAGACTGATGGACGTGACTCGAGGTATACTGCCAGAAAACAGACTGAAAAGACAGAGACAAAATTGCATCAGGTATTATGCAAGAGTAACATGTTACTTGTTTTATTTTACTAGGTCTTGTTCCATGTTTCTCTGCTAAAATGTATGTTCTGAGAGGGATTTCATGCTATTTTAGGGAGCAGGGGCCTATTAAGAAGATCTAGAGTCAGTTTCAGAAGCTAAGGAACAGAAACGCTGTTTCTGAGTCAATTTTAGAAGCTAGGAGACTGGGTAGGAGGATTTAGAGTGAGTTTTTCGAAGACAAGGGACTAGAGAGGATGTTTTAGAGTCAATTTTAGAAGACGCGAGTGGAGAGGCTGTTTTAAAGACAGCTTTAGAAGCTAGGGGACTGAAAAGCTGTTTATAGTCAGTTATTGAAGACAGGAGACTGGAGAGGATGTTTTAGAGTCCATTTTAGAAGACAGGGGAATGGATAGGCTGTTTTAGAAGCTAGGGGAGTAGAAAGTTGTTTCAAAGAAAGTTTTAGAAGTTAGGGGACTCTCCAGACTGTTGATGTTGTGGAGGTCAGGGGATGGTGACAGGCCATGAGAGTACGCCAGTCTCCCAAGGCCCTTTTCCACACAGCTGTTTTGTGGATTACTGCTGAACCCCCTGATGGGCCTCCCTGGAGCTTGATCTGTCTGCCTGACTGATGGCCAGATGACATCCACACACGTCCCTCTGCTGTCCATCCGTGCGGCCGTCCAGCAACAGCCCCCTCAACTGGCTCAGCTCACACACCCCGGATCAGCCCAGTCATTCCTTGCTCTTTTTTTCTCCCTCTCCTCCACTCTCTTGTACACACACTATAGCATTTACTCTCTCTCCACTCTCCCCACAGACTGGAAATATAATGGCTCCTATCCATTGGACTGTTTTGTTGCTTACTGAGAACCCCCACTCTGCCACTACGCCCCTACACTCCTCGGTCGGTTCGTCGATCTGTCTGCCCCTGCTCTGGCCAGCAGCTCGAACTGCTCTGAGTGCCTTGGCTGCTCCAGGGCTGACCTACGTAACACAAAAGGCCCCAGAGGCCTGGGACACCTGTGGGGGCTGTGGTGAGGTTTTATGGCCCTCCATTTAGAAATGGGGTCACAAATGGTCTAACCGCTAATACATCAATTTTGTCAACTGCAAATCTGTACAAGGTGCCAAGCACGTCAGGGATCTCTCAACTATCCCAGCCATTTACAGAACTGCACGTTTAGGAATGCTCCTAGTCGGATCGGGTGTTTTGGAGAGGCTGCGCTCGTGTGTGTGTGTGAGCGCGTGTGGGTGTGTAAATGCTTAAGCTGGAACAAATGAGCAAGGGGACATTTCTCAAAGCATGTCATCCTGCCCTTCAGTTTGCTCTTTGCAGAGTTATCACCTTCGACTGAAATAGAAGTTAACACCCACTATATGTGAATCTCAACCTTTCCCATCACATGCATTATATATCAAAATACAGTACTTTTCGAACTGCTCATGTGGTAGGCTGCCAGTGCCTGACTGAAGCCAATGTTGTTCCTAACAACAAGCCAAGGAAAGCAATAGACAGAAAATAATGTCCCATTTTCAGTATCTGCCCATGTGAAAGATTGTTTTGGCAATGGGTCAGCACAGTTCTTAAAGCGTTCTAAGATTCTAAATTCTCCAGACCACCTCCACGTGTTCTGGCTCACAACAGTGTGTCACTTCCTGTCTGGGAGAAGCCCCACCTGTGGAACAAAATGGCTGAACTTCTCCCATAAACCCCTGGGGCTCGCTGACTCACTGACATCAGCAGCCCGCCAGCCACACAGATCAGTCATGCCCTGATCACCGGCCAATCACCTCACAGCCTCCTGACCGCACAGCCTAAAATACCCCGAGTCCTCAGCAGGAGAGAGAGAGCTGCTCATCACAGGCTTAGGTCTTAATCATGTTGAGAACCAGTGGTCTTAGATACACCACATGTCTTCATCTCCTTTTGATCAGGAGCACTTTTCTTCTCATTAATGATCTGCTCAAAGGAGATGCATCATTTCACCTTCATCTGCACTAATGGGAAAGAACTGGACAGTAGTCACTCACCATTAGAGCTTTCACCTCCTATGAAGTGACTATGGTGGAAGCCTTTAGTTGACAGGTAAACACACAATATGCTTCTGTTTGGGTTTCCTCCTATGAGTAGACCAAGGTTGGGGTCAAGTCGGAATTTAATTAAATTCAAACAATGAATTTGAATTGGCCACGCACTACAGGAAGCAGAATTTGAATTGAATTTGAATGGAAGGAAGTAGAATTGAATTCAAAGCAATTCAAGTGAGACATGAATCTCATTAATTTGACAAATATTTTGCTACTGATTAATGCAAAGAATACAATCAATACATTTGATTATAACTCAAAGATGTCAAACAGTATTTTTCTTTGTCATGAGATGTTATATTGTTCCCTTCCATACTGCAGTGTTTGATCTAATGCATTCTGGGAAACAATTTTTTTCTGATATTTAAAAGGGAATTATGAATTATTATAGACGATCCTAGAATGTTTCAACCTTATGCTACATGGTATTGGTAACCATACATGAGGTCAAAATAAAAAATGTCTATGATGATGTGTAGAATAAATAAGCCATTTGAATTTCATTGAATTCATTTCTACTTCCTTTAATTCACATTATATTCAAATTCTTCACCTGTGGGTTGTGGAAAATTCAAAATCAATTGTATTCAAGAATTGAATTGGAATTAAAATGCAATTTGCAATTCAATTCAGAATTGACCCCAACCCTGGAGCAGACAGTTGGGTTCAAAGTCTGAGCAGGTTTACATTGTTTTGTCGTGTTTCAGCTTCATTCTAATTGGTGTGGGGAGGTCCTGGCTGTCGATGTGTTTTGGTTAGTGTGGTGAGGAGGTGTGTAACGTTGGTCTAACCCAGTTGTAAGGCAGGCAGGCAGGGCTCGGCAGGGCTCTGGGGCACAGCAAACAGATGGAAGCACTTTATGGCTTCACTAGACTGCAATTGGGCCTATTACCATAATTAAAGCTTTAAAGCCCCAGCCCCGGCGTAACTGCCACGTTTTTTCCCGATGGAATCATCACACTGCTTTTCCTTCCTCTGGTTGTCCCAGAGAGACTGTGTGTATCACTATCAGGGGAAGGCATTTGGGGAACCCCATGTTGTACGGTTTATTATGTTTGCTCCTTCAGCTGTACAGAAAACCTCCCTCCAGCTAGCTTATCAGTAAACCAAGAGTTAGAGAAGAGAAGGAAAAAAATACCAGAAAAAGAGAGACAAAATATCAAAGAAGACAGGGAACATCAAAGAATACTCTTTCAATTACGGGCGGGTTGTCGAGGCAGCTGGGAGGCTTAGGGTAGAGACTTTTCTACAAGGGATCCCTCTATATGACGGCTTCATCAGCATAAGAAGAGCCATTCAATAACAAGCCCACCCCGTCCCTGGTCTTCTCTCTCCCCAGCCGAGTGCGTTGAAGCCCACCCCGTCCCTGGTCTTCTCTCTCCCCAGCCGAGTGCGTTGAAGCCCACCCCGTCCCTGGTCTTCTCTCTCCCCAGCCGAGTGCGTTGAAGCCCACCCCGTCCCTGGTCTTCTCTCTCCCCAGCCGAGTGCGTTGAAGCCCACCCCGTCCCTGGTCTTCTCTCTCCCCAGCCGAGTGCGTTGAAGCCCACCCCGTCCCTGGTCTTCTCTTTCCACAGCCGAGTGTGATTAAGGAACTACCCGGGGGTTATTAAACAGACAGTTAATGTTGAATCAGAACCTCTTCCCAACATAATTGCACTCTCTGATTAGATTCCATTACTGCAGCCTACTCAAACAATCTCTGATAGTGCCTGAGAGAGAGGGAGAGAGACTGTTTTTGGCACCACCCCAAACCAAATCTGCTATTAACATCAGGGCCTGTATATCTTAACTAAATGATGGCTGCTCATACACACCAGACTATTATTCACAGGGCTGTTTGGTTTAGGGCTGGCAGGCCATCATTCCCTCCTGACCTGGCCTTTTCATTAGGAGATGTCATAAACACATCACACATTCAGCTCCACACATAAACCTTACCGTTGGCCCTACTAATGTCTTAATCAATAGGACTATTCAGAAAAGTTATGTCTCTTGGAAAGCTCTTAATTCTCATTTTTCAGGTTTCTGCGCTGAATTTATGTCCCCCGACTAGTGTTCCTACCAGCAGGCAAACCTGATTATGTGAAGAACTGTAGGACTTTAAATCAGATAATGCAAAGTAAAAAAAAAAATGTACAGGCTAAGAGAAATGGTTTAAGATTTTAAAAAACACAGTCTTTCAACAATAGAAAGGGGAAGGGGATACCTAGTCAGAGACACTTGTTGAAATGTGTACATAGGTACAGAAGGCTCCCCGAGACTAGTCCTCAGGTTCCCCCAGAACAGCAGCGTGTGATGGGCCATACTTACCCCGTCAAGCCCCTAGTCTTCCACACATCTAACAGCACCAGTGGGATGTTTCCACTCGCTGTACTAGTCCCAGCCTAAGAGAGAGAGAGAGAAAGAGAACAAATAAGAGACGTGACGATAGATGGATAGTCTCCTCCACTTCCTGCCACTTGGACAGACAACCTGTTTAGTCTTCCTCTCCCATCCTACCTCCTCCCACTCCTCCACTCACAGACATCGGTGGCAACACAGGTGACACCCATAACCACCCACCACCCACACTCCACCTGTTGTAGTTTTATGCCAGAGGTCTTGATTGGGGGGAGTGGGATCAGGAGTGGGGAGAGCGGGAGAAGTAGTTAAGCGTGAGGGGGGAGGGACTAGCGTGGCAAGAGGAATGGGAGGGTGATTAAAGAGAGGGGAAGTGAAGGGTGGGGTGCAGGGTTAGCATAACTGTGGCCTGGACTGTAAATCACCCTGTGTGTTTGTGTGTGCCCAGCAGTATTTGTATTTATTATGGATCCCCATTAGCTGCTGCCAAAGCAGCAGCTACTCTTCCTGGGGTCCAGCAAAATTAAGGCAGTTTATACAATTTTAAAACATTACAATACATTCACAACACACTGTGTGCCCTCAGGCCCCTACTCCACCACTACCACATATCTACAGTACTAAATCCATGTGTATGTATAGTGTGTATGTTATCGTATGTGTGTGTATGCATGTGTATGTGCCAATGTTTGTGTTGCTTCACAGTCCCCGCTGTTCCATGAGGTGTTTTTTTATCTGTTTTTTTTTAAGATCGAATTTTACTACTTGTGTCAGTTACTTGATGTGGAATAGAGTTCCATGTAGTCATGGCTTTATGTAGTACTGTGTGCCTCCCATAGTCTGTTCTGGACTTGGGGACTGTGAAGAGACCTTGTGGCATGTCTTGTGGGGTATGCATGGGTGTCCGAGCTGTGTGCCAGTAGTTTATACAGACAGCTCGGTGCATTCTACCTCTCATAAATAAAAGTAGTGATGAAGTCAATCTCTCCTCCACTTTCAGCCAGGAGAGATTGACATGCATATAATTAATATTAGCTCTCTGTGTACATCCAAGGGCCAGCCGTGCTGCCCTGTTCTGAGCCAATTGCAAAGTCCTTTTTTGTGGCACCTGACCACAGGACTGAAGAGTAGTCAAGGTGTGACAAAACTAGGGCCTGTAGAACCTGCCTTGTTGATAGTGTTAAGAAGGCAGAGCATTGTTTTATAATAGACAGACTTCTCCCCATCTTAGCTACTACTGCATCAATATGTTTTGACCATGACAGTTTACAATCTAGTGTTACTCCAAGCAGTTTAATCATCTCAACTTGCTCAATTTCCACATTATTTATTGCAAGATTTAGTTGAGGTTTAGGGTTTAGTGAGTGTTTTGTTCTAAATACAATGCTTTTAGTTTCAGAAATATTTAGGGCTAACTTATTCCTTGCCACCCACTCTGAAACTACCTGCAGCTCTTTGTTGAGTGTTGCAGTCATTTCAGTCGCTGTAGTAGCTGACATGTATACATAGACACTCTGGCTTTACTCAAAGTCAGTGGCATGTCGTTAGTAAAAATGGCAAGGGGCCTAAACAGCTACCCTGGGGAATTCCTGATTCTAACTGGATTACATTTGAGAGGCTTCCATTAAAGAACACCCTCTGTGTTCTGTTACACAAGTAACTCTTTATCCACATTATAGCAGGGGGTGTAAAGCCATAAAACATACGTTTTTCCAGCAGCAGACTACGATCGATAATGTCAAAAGCTGCACTGAAGTCTAACAAGACTGCCCCCACAATCATTTTATCAATTTCTCTCAGCCAATCATCAGTCATTTGTGTAAGTGCTGTGCTTGTTGAGTGTCCTTCCCTATAAGCATGCTGAAATTCTGTTGTCAATTTGTTTACTGTGAAATAGCATTGTATCTGGTCAAACACAATTTTTTCCAGAAGTTTACTAAGGGTTTGTAACAGTCTGATTGGTCGGCTATTTGAGCCAGTAAAGGGGGCTTTACTATTCTTGGTTAGCGGAATGACTTTAGCTTCCCTCCAGGCCTGAGGGCACATGCTCTCTAGTAGGCTTAAACTGAAGATGTGGCAAATAGGAGTGGCAATATCATCTGCTAATATCCTCAGTAATTTTCCATCCAGATTGTCAGACCCCGGTGGCTTGTCATTGTTGATAGACAAAAAAAAATTCACCTCTTCCACACTGTCTTCACGGAATTCAAAAGTACAATTCTTGTCTTTCATAATTTGGGCCGATATACCTGGATGTGTAGTGTCAGCGTTTGTTACTGGTATGTCATTCCTAAGTTTGCTTATCTTGCCAATAAAAAAGTCATTAAAGTAGTTTGCAATATCAGTGGGCTTTGTGATGAATGAGCCATCTGATTCAATGAATGAAGGAGCCGAGTTGGCTTTTTTCCCCCAAATGTAATTTAAGGTACCCCAAAGCTTTTTACTATCATTCTTTATATAATTTATCTTTGTTTCACAGTGTAGTTTATTTTTATTTAGTTTAGTCACATGATTTCTTAATTTGCAGTATGTTTGCCAATCAGTTGGGCTGCCAGATGTAATTGCCATACCTTTTGCCTCGACCCTCTCAACCATAACATTTTTCAATTCCTCATCAATCCAAGGGGATTTAACAATTTATACAGTCATTTTCTTAATGGGTGCGTGTGTTACGAATCCCTTTGGCCCTGCAGTCTAGGGGGGATGGCAACGAGACCGTAACATAAATCATGCAAATTATAATAGTGATAAGAAACAGTGAGAACCAATAACCACAGACAACTACAATCTACCGTCAAACTCTAATGGTTTATTTATAAACACACGGTAATGGGGTGTGAGAAAAGGGGCTGAGCTGGACCCAAGCAAAGAAACAATAATCCAAAAACACCCCTAAGCTAGACTAGCCTACCTCAATAACAGCTAGCTAACTAACCAAAAATACAGTGGGTGGTCCGCCCAGTTCTAACTAGGGTACTTAAACAAAGTATTCCTACGGGTAATGTATGCCCATGGGCGACTTGTCTTGGTACCCCCTTTACCCACCAAACAAACAAACAGTCAAACAACAAAACTCACAGGATTACCGGACAAATGTGACATGCAGTTGCAAAAACAAAAGAGATCAATACAGAGATAGAGAGAGAGACACAGTGAGATAGAGATTGGACACGAGCGATTGAGAGAATGAACACAAAGATTGATCACAGAGTGAGAATGAGCTAGAGAGAGAGCAACTGACTGGGGTTTTTAAACCAAGGGAAAGGGGCTGTGATAGGTTGAGGGAAAAGGAACAGGTGTCTTCTGATTGGGGACTGATTGATGACTGATTGGGGAGTGATGATTGTCACCTGTGAGGGGAAAAGGAGAGAGAAGAAACACACACCGGATACATACACAGGATACTTGTATCCATAACAGCGTGCTTATTAGTAACTGGAATAAGTAGTTTCATAAATGCGTCAAGTGCAGCGTCTGGTTGCTCTACATTACACACCACAGACCAGTAAATATTCTTTACATCATCAACATATGAATCACAACAAAACGTATTGTATGACCTCTTATACACTATATTCGGCCCAGCCTTTGGAACTTTGGTTTTCCTAGAGATGGCTATTATATTGTGATCACTACATCCTATGGATTTGGATACTGCTTTAAAGCAAATATCTGCATCGTTAGTAAAGATGTGTTCAATACATGTTGATAATTGAATTCCTGTGCTGTTTGTAACTACCCTGGTAGGTTGACTGACAACCTGATCCAGGTGGTTACAGTTTTAAGTTTTTTCCTGAGTGGGCAGCTTGATGATAGCCAGTCAATATTTAAATCACCCAGAAAATATACTTCTCTGTTGATATCACATACATTATCAAGCATTTCACACATATTACCCAGATACTGACTGTTAGCACTTGGTGGTCTATAGCAGCTTCCCACCAGAGAGGTGAGGCAGATGAACCTGTAGCCATATCACTAACAGTATTTAACATTAGATCGTCTCTAAGCTTTACAGGAATGTGGTTCTGAATATAGACCGCAACACCACCTCCGTTGTCATTTCTGTCTTTTCGGTAGATGTTATAACCATGTATTGCTACCACTGTATCATCAAACGTATTATCTAAGTGAGTTTCATAGATAGTCAGAATATGAAGGTCATCAGTTACAAGCAAGTTATGGACTTCATGGACCTTATTATTGGTGAAATCACGGGAATCCTGTTGATTCCTACATCTGAATTCTCCCGTTTCTATTGGAGGGGCTGAGAAACCTCTTTCTCCTTCACTTGTCCCACACGTTTTATTTTTCCTCAGCAACAGAGAGGAGGAACGGAGAATCTCTCTGTCCAAAATACACACAGACCACAAGCAACTCAGAACAGGTCTATGCTGACATGCACACTCTCTCTATTTGGCTCTTATCCCTCTCTCCATTTTTCTGACATACATCCCCTCATTATATCTATCACTTGGTGTATCTGGGCACCTGTTGTACTGTAGCAGTGGGGTTCACTGGTGAGTATGTAATGTCTCTCTCTCTTTTCTGTTATTCCCCCTCTCCCCTCCTCCATTTCCCTAAACCCTCTAGTAGATGTAGGCAGTTTGGTCAGTAAGTTAGTCTGGGTGATGGGGGGACCTATTATAGCAGTAGCAAAGGCAGGGATGTGCCAGGCTCAGACTGGGGACCTGTTGTACAGAGTAGCAGTGGGTACAGCTTTCAGAGGACACAGTGCTGTTTGCCAGGCTGTGGGCAGTGCAGCATGGTAAGAGTCCTGTTCTGTGTTTTTCTAGGTCCTGCTGGCCACTGAGGAACAGTCTGAGCAGTCTCTCTGAGCCAGCAGACCCACCCCTGTCCCAGCCAGCAGACCCACCCCTGTCCCAGCCAGCAGGCCCACCCGTGTCCCAGCCAGCAGACCCAACCCTGTCCCAGCCAGCAGACCCACCCCTGTCCCAGCCAGCAGACCCATCCCTGTCCCAGCCAGCAGACCCACCCGTGTCCCAGCCAGCAGACCCACCCCTGTCCCAGCCAGCAGACCCACCCCTGTCCCAGCCAGCAGACCCACCCCTGTCCCAGCCAGCAGACCCACCCCTGTCCCAGCCAGCAGACCCACCCCTGTCCCAGCCTGCAGACCCACCCCTGTCCCAGCTAGCAGACCCCCCCCCTGTCCCAGCCAGCAGACCCTCTCCTGTCCCAGCAAGCAGACCCTCCCCTGTCCCAGCCAGCAGATCCTTCCCTGTCTCAGCCAGCAGACCCTTCCCTGTCCCAGCCAGCAGACCCATCCCTGTCCCAGCCAGCAGACCCACCCGTGTCCCAGCCAGCAGACCCACCCCTGTCCCAGCCAGCAGACCCACCCCTGTCCCAGCCAGCAGACCCACCCCTGTCCCAGCCAGCAGACCCACCCCTGTCCCAGCCAGCAGACCCACCCCTGTCCCAGCCTGCAGACCCACCCCTGTCCCAGCCAGCAGACCCTCCCCTGTCCCAGCCAGCAGACCCTCTCCTGTCCCAGCAAGCAGACCCTCCCCTGTCCCAGCCAGCAGATCCTTCCCTGTCTCAGCCAGCAGACCCTTCCCTGTCCCAGCCAGCAGACCCCGCCCTGTCCCAGCCAGCAGACCCACCCCTGTCCCAGCCAGCAGACCCCGCCCTGTCCCAGCCAGCAGACCCACCCCTGTCCCAGCCAGCAGACCCTCTCCTGTCCCAGCAAGCAGACCCACCCCTGTCCCAGCCAGCAGACCCCGCCCTGTCCCAGCCAGCAGACCCACCCCTGGCTCTGACTTTTCTTCTGGAACAGGAGGAAACTAATGTGACAAGCTCCAACACCGCCATATCCCATCAACACCCCTCCTCCCCTCCACCCCCACTTCTCTTCACCCCACGCCTCAGTCCTGTCTGGGCTTGTGCAACAGGCGTTCAGGGCCCCGGTGAGGGAAACAAAGGAAATTAACTACCATGGGTGATCTTATGTGGGGTTTTATAGAGTCTCAGAAAATGCTCCATTGTGTGTTTTAGCACTAAAAATGTGAATTAATGTAACAACCAGCTAATATTATGTCAATAAAATCCCAAGCGACCTCACCCCTAACTCTATAACCCCTGCTAAAACATGTTTATGGCAAATGTTTTGACACGTCATACAACATTGTTTTCACCATCTTCACACAAGCGCCACGTCTAACCAACTGAAGTGTTACAGAGTACAAAGTAGTATCTCATTTGTCATCGCGGAGAACAAAAAGCACAGAACACTTTGTCTTATCCAAGGACACAACGACTGGGTTCAATTGAACTCACAACACCCCCACTAACATAACACAGAGAGACACTGTCAGACAAACACAGGAACTAGCAGAGTAAACGCATGATAAACCCAGGACAGGCAGAGCAGAGCTCGGCTAACACAATGACACAAGCCTTCTGTTCCTGCTCTCTCTGAGAGAGATGAGAGGCCTGTCTGTCCTGTCTGTTCCATTGGAAACTACTCTGGCCTGTCCAGATGTACTACAGCTAACGTTAAACATGTCCACAGAGCACTGTCCATTCAACGCTGGGCTGTGGAGAACACAGAGTGAATGTGCGTGTCACCACTGTCCATACTCCTGTTCTCCATGGCAGTGTGTCTCTGCTGAGCTTTGTCTACATTCGAGAACGGCAGTTCACTGTGGGGCGTCACTCCGGCAGACACACAGTGTTGAACAGTCCTGTAGCTGGCCCGGCCTGGGTTAGCTTGATTGGGCCTTACCTTGGCCAACATGATCCTGGTCTTAGCCACGTCCAGGGGAGTGGTGACGAACGCTGCTATTCCACCTGGAAACACAGCGGATAACACACACACACACACACACACACACACACACACACACACACACACACACACACACACACACACACACACACACACACACACACACACACACACACACACACACACACACACACACACACACACACACACACACACACACACACACACACACACACACACACAAAATGAGTGCACTGCAAACATTTCTGTTCTGTAATGACAAAATACACTCTTATGACCTTTTTGACATCAAAATAATAGTTAGCTACATTTCATGATTCAACGGGATACATTGATAATCTCAAAGATGTTTCCCCAATAAAGCTCCATTCCTAGACCAGACCCACTATTCCTCCCACACCGTCAGTCAGGCCCACGCCTCACTAAACACTACACACAGAGAGACTATCCTCCCACACCGTCAGTCAGACCCACGCCTCACTAAACACTACACACAGAGAGACTATCCTCCCACACCGTCAGTCAGGCCCACGCCTCACTAAACACTACACACAGAGAGACTATCCTCCCACACCGTCAGTCAGGCCCACGCCTCACTAAACACTACACACAGAGAGACTATCCTCCCACACCGTCAGTCAGGCCCACGCCTCACTAAACACTACACACAGAGAGACTATCCTCCCACACCGTCAGTCAGGCCCACGCCTCACTAAACACTACACACAGAGAGACTATCCTCCCACACCGTCAGTCAGGCCCACGCCTCACTAAACACTACACACAGAGAGACTATCCTCCCACACCGTCAGTCAGGCCCACGCCTCACTAAACACTACACACAGAGAGACTATCCTCCCACACCGTCAGTCAGGCTCACTAAACACTACACACAGAGAGACTATCCTCCCACACCGTCAGTCAGACCCACGCCTCACTAAACACTACACACAGAGAGACTATCCTCCCACACCGTCAGTCAGGCCCACGCCTCACTAAACACTACACACAGAGAGACTATCCTCCCACACCGTCAGTCAGGCTCACTAAACACTACACACAGAGAGACTATCCTCCCACACTGTCAGTCAGACCCACGCCTCACTAAACACTACACACAGAGAGACTATCCTCCCACACCGTCAGTCAGGCCCACGCCTCACTAAACACTACACACAGAGAGACTATCCTCCCACACCGTCAGTCAGACCCACGCCTCACTAAACACTACACACAGAGAGACTATCCTCCCACACCGTCAGTCAGGCCCACGCCTCACTAAACACTACACACAGAGAGACTATCCTCCCACACCGTCAGTCAGGCTCACTAAACACTACACACAGAGAGACTATCCTCCCACACCGTCAGTCAGGCTCACTAAACACTACACACAGAGAGACTATCCTCCCACACTGTCAGTCAGGCCCACGCCTCACTAAACACTACACACAGAGAGACTATCCTCCCACACCGTCAGTCAGGCTCACTAAACACTACACACAGAGAGACTATCCTCCCACACTGTCAGTCAGGCCCACGCCTCACTAAACACTACACACAGAGAGACTATCCTCCCACACCGTCAGTCAGGCCCACGCCTCACTAAACACTACACACAGAGAGACTATCCTCCCACACCGTCAGTCAGGCCCACGCCTCACTAAACACTACACACAGAGAGACTATCCTCCCACACCGTCAGTCAGGCCCACGCCTCACTAAACACTACACACAGAGAGACTATCCTCCCACACCGTCAGTCAGGCCCACTAAACACTACACACAGAGAGACTATCCTCCCACACCGTCAGTCAGGCTCACTAAACACTACACACAGAGAGACTATCCTCCCACACCGTCAGTCAGACCCACGCCTCACTAAACACTACACACAGAGAGACTATCCTCCCACACCGTCAGTCAGGCCCACGCCTCACTAAACACTACACACAGAGAGACTATCCTCCCACACCGTCAGTCAGGCTCACTAAACACTACACACAGAGAGACTATCCTCCCACACCGTCAGTCAGGCTCACTAAACACTACACACAGAGAGACTATCCTCCCACACCGTCAGTCAGGCTCACTAAACACTACACACAGAGAGACTATCCTCCCACACCGTCAGTCAGACCCACGCCTCACTAAACACTACACACAGAGAGACTATCCTCCCACACCGTCAGTCAGACCCACGCCTCACTAAACACTACACACAGAGAGACTATCCTCCCACACCGTCAGTCAGGCCCACGCCTCACTAAACACTACACACAGAGAGACTATCCTCCCACACCGTCAGTCAGGCCCACGCCTCACTAAACACTACACACAGAGAGACTATCCTCCCACACCGTCAGTCAGGCTCACTAAACACTACACACAGAGAGACTATCCTCCCACACCGTCAGTCAGGCTCACTAAACACTACACACAGAGAGACTATCCTCCCACACCGTCAGTCAGGCCCACGCCTCACTAAACACTACACACAGAGAGACTATCCTCCCACACCGTCAGTCAGGCTCACTAAACACTACACACAGAGAGACTATCCTCCCACACCGTCAGTCAGGCCCACGCCTCACTAAACACTACACACAGAGAGACTATCCTCCCACACCGTCAGTCAGGCTCAATAAACACTACACACAGAGAGACTATCCTCCCACACCGTCAGTCAGACCCACGCCTCACTAAACACTACACACAGAGAGACTATCCTCCCACACCGTCAGTCAGGCTCACTAAACACTACACACAGAGAGACTATCCTCCCACACCGTCAGTCAGGCCCACGCCTCACTAAACACTACACACAGAGAGACTATCCTCCCACACCGTCAGTCAGACCCACGCCTCACTAAACACTACACACAGAGAGACTATCCTCCCACACCGTCAGTCAGGCTCACTAAACACTACACACAGAGAGACTATCCTCCCACACTGTCAGTCAGGCCCACGCCTCACTAAACACTACACACAGAGAGACTATCCTCCCACACCGTCAGTCAGGCCCACGCCTCACTAAACACTACACACAGAGAGACTATCCTCCCACACCGTCAGTCAGGCTCACTAAACACTACACACAGAGAGACTATCCTCCCACACCGTCAGTCAGGCCCACGCCTCACTAAACACTACACACAGAGAGACATCCTCCCACACCGTCAGTCAGGCTCACTAAACACTACACACAGAGAGACTATCCTCCCACACCGTCAGTCAGGCCCACGCCTCACTAAACACTACACACAGAGAGACTATCCTCCCACACCGTCAGTCAGACCCACGCCTCACTAAACACTACACACAGAGAGACTATCCTCCCACACCGTCAGTCAGGCCCACGCCTCACTAAACACTACACACAGAGAGACTATCCTCCCACACCGTCAGTCAGGCCCACGCCTCACTAAACACTACACACAGAGAGACTATCCTCCCACACCGTCAGTCAGGCCCACGCCTCACTAAACACTACACACAGAGAGACTATCCTCCCACACTGTCAGTCAGACCCACGCCTCACTAAACACTACACACAGAGAGACTATCCTCCCACACCGTCAGTCAAGCTCACTAAACACTACACACAGAGAGACTATCCTCCCACACCGTCAGTCAGACCCACGCCTCACTAAACACTACACACAGAGAGACTATCCTCCCACACCGTCAGTCAGGCCCACGCCTCACTAAACACTACACACAGAGAGACTATCCTCCCACACCGTCAGTCAGGCCCGAGCCTCACTAAACACTACACACAGAGAGACTATCCTCCCACACCGTCAGTCAGGCCCACGCCTCACTAAACACTACACACAGAGAGACTATCCTCCCACACCGTCAGTCAGGCTCACTAAACACTACACACAGAGAGACTATCCTCCCACACCGTCAGTCAGACCCACGCCTCACTAAACACTACACACAGAGAGACTATCCTCCCACACCGTCAGTCAGGCCCACGCCTCACTAAACACTACACACAGAGAGACTATCCTCCCACACCGTCAGTCAGGCCCACGCCTCACTAAACACTACACACAGAGAGACTATCCTCCCACACCGTCAGTCAGGCCCACGCCTCACTAAACACTACACACAGAGAGACTATCCTCCCACACCGTCAGTCAGACCCACGCCTCACTAAACACTACACACAGAGAGACTATCCTCCCACACCGTCAGTCAGGCTCACTAAACACTACACACAGAGAGACTATCCTCCCACACCGTCAGTCAGGCCCACGCCTCACTAAACACTACACACAGAGAGACTATCCTCCCACACCGTCAGTCAGGCTCACTAAACACTACACACAGAGAGACTATCCTCCCACACCGTCAGTCAGACCCACGCCTCACTAAACACTACACACAGAGAGACTATCCTCCCACACCGTCAGTCAGGCCCACGCCTCACTAAACACTACACACAGAGAGACTATCCTCCCACACCGTCAGTCAGGCCCACGCCTCACTAAACACTACACACAGAGAGACTATCCTCCCACACCGTCAGTCAGGCTCACTAAACACTACACACAGAGAGACTATCCTCCCACACCGTCAGTCAGGCTCACTAAACACTACACACAGAGAGACTATCCTCCCACACTGTCAGTCAGGCCCACGCCTCACTAAACACTACACACAGAGAGACTATCCTCCCACACCGTCAGTCAGGCTCACTAAACACTACACACAGAGAGACTATCCTCCCACACTGTCAGTCAGGCCCACGCCTCACTAAACACTACACACAGAGAGACTATCCTCCCACACCGTCAGTCAGGCCCACGCCTCACTAAACACTACACACAGAGAGACTATCCTCCCACACCGTCAGTCAGGCCCACGCCTCACTAAACACTACACACAGAGAGACTATCCTCCCACACCGTCAGTCAGGCCCACGCCTCACTAAACACTACACACAGAGAGACTATCCTCCCACACCGTCAGTCAGGCCCACTAAACACTACACACAGAGAGACTATCCTCCCACACCGTCAGTCAGGCTCACTAAACACTACACACAGAGAGACTATCCTCCCACACCGTCAGTCAGACCCACGCCTCACTAAACACTACACACAGAGAGACTATCCTCCCACACCGTCAGTCAGGCCCACGCCTCACTAAACACTACACACAGAGAGACTATCCTCCCACACCGTCAGTCAGGCTCACTAAACACTACACACAGAGAGACTATCCTCCCACACCGTCAGTCAGGCTCACTAAACACTACACACAGAGAGACTATCCTCCCACACCGTCAGTCAGGCTCACTAAACACTACACACAGAGAGACTATCCTCCCACACCGTCAGTCAGACCCACGCCTCACTAAACACTACACACAGAGAGACTATCCTCCCACACCGTCAGTCAGCCCACGCCTCACTAAACACTACACACAGAGAGACTATCCTCCCACACCGTCAGTCAGGCCCACGCCTCACTAAACACTACACACAGAGAGACTATCCTCCCACACCGTCAGTCAGGCCCACGCCTCACTAAACACTACACACAGAGAGACTATCCTCCCACACCGTCAGTCAGCCCACGCCTCACTAAACACTACACACAGAGAGACTATCCTCCCACACCGTCAGTCAGGCCCACGCCTCACTAAACACTACACACAGAGAGACTATCCTCCCACACCGTCAGTCAGGCCCACGCCTCACTAAACACTACACACAGAGAGACTATCCTCCCACACCGTCAGTCAGCCACGCCTCACTAAACACTACACACAGAGAGACTATCCTCCCACACCGTCAGTCAGACCCACGCCTCACTAAACACTACACACAGAGAGACTATCCTCCCACACCGTCAGTCAGGCTCACTAAACACTACACACAGAGAGACTATCCTCCCACACCGTCAGTCAGGCCCACGCCTCACTAAACACTACACACAGAGAGACTATCCTCCCACACCGTCAGTCAGGCCCACGCCTCACTAAACACTACACACAGAGAGACTATCCTCCCACACCGTCAGTCAGGCCCGAGCCTCACTAAACACTACACACAGAGAGACTATCCTCCCACACCGTCAGTCAGGCCCACGCCTCACTAAACACTACACACAGAGAGACTATCCTCCCACACCGTCAGTCAGGCTCACTAAACACTACACACAGAGAGACTATCCTCCCACACCGTCAGTCAGGCCCACGCCTCACTAAACACTACACACAGAGAGACTATCCTCCCACACCGTCAGTCAGGCCCACGCCTCACTAAACACTACACACAGAGAGACTATCCTCCCACACCGTCAGTCAGACCCACGCCTCACTAAACACTACACACAGAGAGACTATCCTCCCACACCGTCAGTCAGGCCCACGCCTCACTAAACACTACACACAGAGAGACTATCCTCCCACACCGTCAGTCAGGCCCACGCCTCACTAAACACTACACACAGAGAGACTATCCTCCCACACCGTCAGTCAGGCCCACGCCTCACTAAACACTACACACAGAGAGACTATCCTCCCACACCGTCAGTCAGACCCACGCCTCACTAAACACTACACACAGAGAGACTATCCTCCCACACCGTCAGTCAGGCTCACTAAACACTACACACAGAGAGACTATCCTCCCACACCGTCAGTCAGACCCACGCCTCACTAAACACTACACACAGAGAGACTATCCTCCCACACCGTCAGTCAGGCCCACGCCTCACTAAACACTACACACAGAGAGACTATCCTCCCACACCGTCAGTCAGGCCCGAGCCTCACTAAACACTACACACAGAGAGACTATCCTCCCACACCGTCAGTCAGGCCCACGCCTCACTAAACACTACACACAGAGAGACTATCCTCCCACACCGTCAGTCAGGCTCACTAAACACTACACACAGAGAGACTATCCTCCCACACCGTCAGTCAGACCCACGCCTCACTAAACACTACACACAGAGAGACTATCCTCCCACACCGTCAGTCAGGCCCACGCCTCACTAAACACTACACACAGAGAGACTATCCTCCCACACCGTCAGTCAGGCCCACGCCTCACTAAACACTACACACAGAGAGACTATCCTCCCACACCGTCAGTCAGGCCCCGCCTCACTAAACACTACACACAGAGAGACTATCCTCCCACACCGTCAGTCAGGCCCACGCCTCACTAAACACTACACACAGAGAGACTATCCTCCCACACCGTCAGTCAGGCTCACTAAACACTACACACAGAGAGACTATCCTCCCACACCGTCAGTCAGGCCCACGCCTCACTAAACACTACACACAGAGAGACTATCCTCCCACACCGTCAGTCAGGCTCACTAAACACTACACACAGAGAGACTATCCTCCCACACCGTCAGTCAGACCCACGCCTCACTAAACACTACACACAGAGAGACTATCCTCCCACACCGTCAGTCAGGCCCACGCCTCACTAAACACTACACACAGAGAGACTATCCTCCCACACCGTCAGTCAGGCCCACGCCTCACTAAACACTACACACAGAGAGACTATCCTCCCACACCGTCAGTCAGGCTCACTAAACACTACACACAGAGAGACTATCCTCCCACACCGTCAGTCAGGCCCACGCCTCACTAAACACTACACACAGAGAGACTATCCTCCCACACCGTCAGTCAGGCCCACGCCTCACTAAACACTACACACAGAGAGACTATCCTCCCACACCGTCAGTCAGGCTCACTAAACACTACACACAGAGAGACTATCCTCCCACACCGTCAGTCAGACCCACGCCTCACTAAACACTACACACAGAGAGACTATCCTCCCACACCGTCAGTCAGGCCCACGCCTCACTAAACACTACACACAGAGAGACTATCCTCCCACACCGTCAGTCAGGCCCACGCCTCACTAAACACTACACACAGAGAGACTATCCTCCCACACCGTCAGTCAGGCTCACTAAACACTACACACAGAGAGACTATCCTCCCACACCGTCAGTCAGGCCCACGCCTCACTAAACACTACACACAGAGAGACTATCCTCCCACACCGTCAGTCAGGCCCACGCCTCACTAAACACTACACACAGAGAGACTATCCTCCCACACCGTCAGTCAGGCTCACTAAACACTACACACAGAGAGACTATCCTCCCACACCGTCAGTCAGACCCACGCCTCACTAAACACTACACACAGAGAGACTATCCTCCCACACCGTCAGTCAGGCTCACTAATCACTACACACAGAGAGACTATCCTCCCACACCGTCAGTCAGGCCCACGCCTCACTAAACACTACACACAGAGAGACTATCCTCCCACACCGTCAGTCAGGCTCACTAAACACTACACACAGAGAGACTATCCTCCTACACTGTCAGTCAGGCCCACGCCTCACTAAACACTACACACAGAGAGACTATCCTCCCACACCGTCAGTCAGACCCACGCCTCACTAAACACTACACACAGAGAGACTATCCTCCCACACCGTCAGTCAGGCCCACGCCTCACTAAACACTACACACAGAGAGACTATCCTCCCACACCGTCAGTCAGGCCCACGCCTCACTAAACACTACACACAGAGAGACTATCCTCCCACACCGTCAGTCAGACCCACGCCTCACTAAACACTACACACAGAGAGACTATCCTCCCACACCGTCAGTCAGGCTCACTAAACACTACACACAGAGAGACTATCCTCCCACACCGTCAGTCAGGCTCACTAAACACTACACACAGAGAGACTATCCTCCCACACCGTCAGTCAGGCCCACGCCTCACTAAACACTACACACAGAGAGACTATCCTCCCACACCGTCAGTCAGGCTCACTAAACACTACACACAGAGAGACTATCCTCCCACACCGTCAGTCAGACCCACGCCTCACTAAACACTACACACAGAGAGACTATCCTCCCACACCGTCAGTCAGGCCCACGCCTCACTAAACACTACACACAGAGAGACTATCCTCCCACACCGTCAGTCAGGCCCACGCCTCACTAAACACTACACACAGAGAGACTATCCTCCCACACCGTCAGTCAGGCCCACGCCTCACTAAACACTACACACAGAGAGACTATCCTCCCACACCGTCAGTCAGGCCCACGCCTCACTAAACACTACACACAGAGAGACTATCCTCCCACACCGTCAGTCAGGCTCACTAAACACTACACACAGAGAGACTATCCTCCCACACCGTCAGTCAGGCCCACGCCTCACTAAACACTACACACAGAGAGACTATCCTCCCACACCGTCAGTCAGACCCACGCCTCACTAAACACTACACACAGAGAGACTATCCTCCCACACCGTCAGTCAGGCCCACGCCTCACTAAACACTACACACAGAGAGACTATCCTCCCACACCGTCAGTCAGGCTCACTAAACACTACACACAGAGAGACTATCCTCCCACACCGTCAGTCAGGCCCACGCCTCACTAAACACTACACACAGAGAGACTATCCTCCCACACCGTCAGTCAGGCCCACGCCTCACTAAACACTACACACAGAGAGACTATCCTCCCACACCGTCAGTCAGGCTCACTAAACACTACACACAGAGAGACTATCCTCCCA
Organism: Salmo salar; assembly: GCF_965601325.2. Lineage (NCBI taxonomy): Eukaryota > Metazoa > Chordata > Actinopteri > Salmoniformes > Salmonidae > Salmo > Salmo salar. The sequence goes on along the minus strand of NC_138302.1, from coordinate 80,213,551 downwards.
CACCGTCAGTCAGGCCCACTAAACACTACACACAGAGAGACTATCCTCCCACACCGTCAGTCAGGCCCACGCCTCACTAAACACTACACACAGAGAGACTATCCTCCCACACCGTCAGTCAGACCCACGCCTCACTAAACACTACACACAGAGAGACTATCCTCCCACACCGTCAGTCAGGCCCACGCCTCACTAAACACTACACACAGAGAGACTATCCTCCCACACCGTCAGTCAGGCCCACGCCTCACTAAACACTACACACAGAGAGACTATCCTCCCACACCGTCAGTCAGGCCCACGCCTCACTAAACACTACACACAGAGAGACTATCCTCCCACACCGTCAGTCAGGCTCACTAAACACTACACACAGAGAGACTATCCTCCCACACCGTCAGTCAGGCCCACGCCTCACTAAACACTACACACAGAGAGACTATCCTCCCACACCGTCAGTCAGGCCCACGCCTCACTAAACACTACACACAGAGAGACTATCCTCCCACACCGTCAGTCAGGCCCACGCCTCACTAAACACTACACACAGAGAGACTATCCTCCCACACCGTCAGTCAGGCCCACGCCTCACTAAACACTACACACAGAGAGACTATCCTCCCACACCGTCAGTCAGGCCCACGCCTCACTAAACACTACACACAGAGAGACTATCCTCCCACACCGTCAGTCAGGCTCACTAATCACTACACACAGAGAGACTATCCTCCCACACTGTCTGTCTGTCAGTCTCACCCCCCCCCCTCCCACCCTTGCTGCTTTTCTTTATGCAGCGCTACAGGAAGGTTACCCCCCCTATCTAAACCCAGGCCAAGTTTGGAGGCCCACACTCTGAAGGTTCCAGGGGTGTCCCCACTGAGAGGAGAGGAGGGGGAGGAGAGTGCCAAAACCCCTACACCCTCTCAGTGTCTGTCTGTCTGACTATCGTCCAGTTACATAGCAACTGCTGTCAGTAAACAGGGACATCAGGGGCTACTGAAGAGCAGTGAGGGAGAGGAGCTGATGCTTGGCCATGTAACTGTTATACATTTAAATGTTATAAGAGGTTTCCAATAACCATCTCTATATGCTTTGGGACTTTTACCATTGTTTTAAGCACTGTTCTGATGTGGCTGACTTCTCTGACTTCATTTTCCCAACCCTCACCAAGTATACTGTAGACTCTGTGTTGATAAAACATACTGGATTCTACGATACTTGGGTGTCCCTCAAAGCATTTGGTATCCATGCAAATATAATAAGCTGGGTTTGGGATCTAGAACTGGTGTAAAATCACATGATGTGATCGACATTACAAGCAAGGTTAAATACAAAATCAGTCAATGAAGTAAAATCAGTCATTTAAGTAAAATCAGTCAATTAAGTAAAATCAGTCAATGAAGTAAAATCAGTCATTTAAGTAATCCAGTTTAGTGGTCTGGCAATGAAACTGTGGATTCAACAGGCGGTTCATAGAAGATAAGAGACAGTGTCATTATGTGTCTCTTAGCCTTCGACACAAGTAGAGGAATATATGAAGTGTGAGTATTTCCTATGCTGACTGGATCACACATACTTTATAAGGCATGATGTGGGGAAGTCGAGTGAAAGCTGAGCATCCCTCTTGGTCCTCTGTTGTGTGGGGAAATCAACTAAACTCAGACTCAGAGATTACACCGTCTCCCCCTGTCATCCTGGCTTTCTCTCTCCTCCCCCCACCTCCTTCTCTCTTATTCCATCTCTACTCCTCACCTCTCAATTTCTCTCCCTCTACTACACCCCCCCATCTTTCCTCTCTCTCCTCTCCCCCTCCAACTGCCCTTCCACCCCCCCTCTCCTCCCCAGTGTGTGTTTGCTCCAGGTGGGGTGGCTTGTGGCCATGTCTATGGTCCTCAGGGTGCAGTGTCCTCAGCCCCAGCCCTCAGCTCCTACAAATCTGATTTTTGTCTGGCCTGTCATACAGACTAAAGAGTTATGGCCCAACTGTCTCTCTTTCTCTCTTAGTCTCTCTCTCTCTTTGTCTCTGTATCCATCTCTCACTCTCTGTTACTCATGTACTCTCTTACACTCTCCACCTCTCTCTTCCTCACTATTTTGTTCCTCCTCCCTCTCGGTTTCTCTCTCTCTGCCTGAGACCGCTTCAGGCCTCATTGCTCAGGATGTCAGACAGCTGCATGGGCCCCAGTGCCGAGGGCGGGCCCTTCTCCCCCCTCCTGGACTCCCCTCTCTTCTCCTCCTTTCTTCCATTCCCCTGATGCTCATCTGTGCTGAGGCACAACACTGAAACCTGGCCCTCTATGTGTGCAGCACTTACTGACAGAGTGAGTCAATCGACCAATAACTTTACCTCTATCTACAGCAAAAACATTCGATCAATCAAAAGTGCTTTCTCTTTTTTTCAACGGTCTCCTGTCTTTCTAGGCCTGTGACGCAGGTAAAAGACACTGTGCCAACTGAGGCAACCGGTGTAGAATTCTTCAGGAATGTGGCTTGGTTAAACTTTCTATATTCCTGGCCCTCTACCATCCAACCTCCTCTCCATCCCTCCCTCTCTGCCTTTCCCAAAGCAGCATATAATCCTCTGCACCTGCAAAAGCTCCGCACACTGCAGCCTGCCAAGAGTAGAGAGTGTGACCTTGCCTCCATGACCACTGAGTCTGAGAGGAGAGAGAGAGAGAGAAAGAGAGATAGCGAGAAAGAGGGAGAAGAGGGGGTGGTTATTCGAGTTATCAGACGCATTAAAAACACATCCCAAACCTCATCGGAATCGGCCTGGGGCTGGGAACCAAACTGCACGGCTATTTCTGTGTTCCCCTCGCCATCTCCAGAATGATGTCATTCGCTCTTTTCCCAAGCACATTACGGGACAGAAAGAGAGGGGGAAGGGGAAAGGGAAAGACAAGAAAAAAGTGCAGTAAAGGTCCCCAAAACTCCTCTGCTCAGCAGAAGAGCCCTGGCTGATAAAGTTATGCTGTACTCATATGTGAACTAATTGACTCACTCTGTCAGTAGAGAAGAGAAGCTAAGCTCTGTTATTTGAACATGTTCATGGGGGTTAGGTCTCATCCAAGTGAAGAGGGAACAGAATGGACCCAGCTGAAGAGAGCTGTCTGCAGTCTATACTATCTTGTCAAATGTGGAAGAACCAACATTTGTTCAATATTCACCATGGAGCTTATGTAGTTATATTCACCATGGAGCTTATGGAGTTATATTCACCATGGAGCTTATGGAGTTATATTCACCATGGAGCTTATGGAGTTATATTCACCATGGAGCTTATGGAGTTATATTCACCATGGAGCTTATGGAGTTATATTCACCATGGCGCTTATGGAGTTATATTCACCATGGAGCTTATGGAGTTATATTCACCATGGAGCTTATGGAGTTATATTCACCATGGAGCTTATGGAGTTATATTCACCATGGAGCTTATGGAGTTATATTCACCATGGAGCTTATGATGTTGGATCAGTTCAGGCCTCTGTGTTCCATATTTCTGTGTTGATGTTGAAATATTGTGACAGAAGGCACTATCTGGGCTAACGTCATATAAAACAGGTTGGACTGGACCCCAACTAATTACACAATACCTCACCGCTGGCTAATTACACAACCTATACTTGTCTTGTTTAGGGTTTCCTAGCTGCTGCTATAAAACACCCATCATGCCATCCTTTCCCTCTCTCCGCAACGTTGTGAGCATGGCAGGTCTGAAGGCTGTTTGGTTGCTTTGGATTCTGGATGTAGAGTTCTGGATGTAGTTGGGCTGCAGGTTCGGCCCAAGGCTGACTGCTAATTGCTGGTGCTTCTTGAAAACACATTGTAACAGTTTGGTTGTCATAGAATAGATGAAGCAGGGATGATTTCTTTAAGGGGCAGGCAATTGAGGAACAGCATGGAATAATTACAAATAAACTCAGCAAAAAAAGAAACTCCCCTTTTTCAGGACCCTGTCTTTCAAAGATAATTTGTAAAAATCCAAATAACTTCACAGATCTTCATTGTAAAGGGTTTAAACATTGTTTCCCATGCTTAAGTAATTAATGAACATGCACCAGGGATGTAACTTAGGACACTAGAGAGGCCTTTCTACTGACTCTGAAAAACACAAAAACAAAGATGCCCAGGGTCCCTGCTCATCTGCGTGAACGTGCCTTAGGCATGCTGCAAGGAGGCATGAGGACCGCAGATATGGCCAGGGCAATAAATTGCAATGTCTGTACTGTGAGACGCCTAAGACAGCGATGCAGGGAGACAGGATGGACAGCTGATCGTCCTCGCAGTGGCAGACCACGTGTAACAACACCTGCACAGGATCGGTACATCCGAACATCACACCTGCGGGACAGGTACAGGATGGCAACAACAACTCCCGAGTTACACCAGGAACGCACAATCCCTCCATCACTGCTCAGACTGTCCGCAATAGGCTGAGAGAGACTGGACTGAGGGCTTGTAGGCCTGTTGTAAGGCAGGTCCTCACCAGACATCACCGGCAACAACGTTGCCTATGGGCACAAACCCACCATCGCTGGATCAGACAGGACTGGCAAAAGTGCTCTTCACTGACGAGTCGCGGTTAGTTGTCTCACCAGGGATGATGGTCGGATTCGCGTTTATTGTCGAAAGAATGAGCGTTACACCGAGGCCTGTAACATGAAGCAGGATCGATTTGGAGGTGGCGGGTCCATCATGGTCTGGGGCGGTGTGTCACAGCATCATCAGACTGAGCTTGTTGTCATTGCAAGCAATCTCAACGCTGTGCGTTACAGGGAAGACATCCTCCTCCCTCATGTGGTACCCTTCCTGCAGGCTCATCCTGACATGACCCTCCAGCATGACAATGCCGCCAGCCATACTGCTCGTTCTGTGCGTGATTTCCTGCAAGACAGGAATGTCAGTGTTCTGCCATGGCCAGCGAAGAGCCCGGTTCTCAATCCCATTGAGCACGTCTGGGACCTGTTGGATCGGAGGGTGAGGGCTAGGGCCATTGCCCCCAGAAATGTCCGGGAACTTGAAGGTGCCTTGGTGGAAGAATGGGGTAACATCTCACAGCAAGAACTGGCAAATCTGGTGGAGTCCATGAGGAGGAGATGCACTGCAGTACTTAATGCAGCTGGTGGCCACACCAGATACTGACTGTTACTTTTGATTTTGACCACCACGTTGTTCAGGGACACATTACTCCATTTATGTTAATCACGTGTGTGGAACTTGTTCAGTTTATGTCTCAGTTGTTGAATCTTGTTATGTTCATACAAATATGTACACATGTTAAGTTTCCTGAAAATAAACGCAGTTGACAGTGAGAGGACGTTTCTTTTTTTGCTGAGTTTATAAACCTTCCTGCTAACTTCATGTCTAGCATACATACTCTCTTTCTAACACACGCACGCACGCACACGTATACACACGCACACGCACTCAAATGTAAACACACATGTAGATTTGGGAGAGCAGGGAGAGCTGTCTCTGGTACAGTGCAGGGTGAGGATGTGTCATATTTATTCCATTAGGTTGCAGATTGAAAGGGAGACTTTGTTTCCACATCAAAGGCCTGCATGGTGGGAAGCCTCTCCACTTCTCCCTCCTGAATGACTAATAAGAGGGAAATCTGCCTGGTCAAAATAGACCTACCCCATCCTCCTTCTACTGTGTGTGTGTGTGTGTGTGTGTGTGTGTGTGTGTGTGTGTGTGTGTGTGGTGTAGACTTATGTGGTGATGGACATGTTTGTAAGAAGCTCTGTTGGTTTGGTGGCTATGGGAGGAAGACAGTGTGTGTTGGGGATGTTTTAGTGGATCTGGTGGTTAAAAGGTACGTAGTGTTGGTTTGCTGATTGCTCTGGCTCATGTGTGAATTCGATTGACATAGGGGGCTAAATCCTAACTTGTAAAGTGTGTGTGCAAGTTTAACATAAAATCATGCATTGATGTCAGTGAGATATTAGCATGGATGTTTGAGTTGCGTGTAGCTACATTTGTTAGTATAGATTGATGCCATAGCATGTTAATGGGACGAGGAAGGTCTCTGTTGGTCTGTACTGGTTGGGTGACATATGAGGAGCTCTGGGTGTCTGCTGCCAGCTGTGCTGCTGGCTCCGTATGAAACAGAAATAAAAAGGCGTAACGCAGCACATTTCTACCCCGGAGCAGATGTGGAGCTCAGGGTGATAATGCCACACACAGACGGCAGGCGCACACAGACATACACATTAACACACATTAACCAGTCTCCTGGCTCTCCAAACAGCCAAAAAATACATTTAACCATTAGCTAGCTATTAGTTTTACTTTTTTAAGTGAAGCTTGAGTTTCAATCTATTGTCCCCTCTACGCTTTATGGTTTTCAGGCCAGGGATCTCCAGGAGAGACTACAATTCATACAGACTGGTAGGCGAGAGGAGAGGTTAGAGAGGAGATAGGATAGAAGGGTAGATGGGCAGAGGGGACAAGAGAGTGGAGGGGAGAGCGGGGCTAGATTCCAGAGCTGGCCTGTCCAGTTAAACTTTTTCCTAATGGCTGTGTGCAGATAGCCTGGAGTGAAGGCCTTTGAGATTGTGACAGAGGGGCTTGTGAATGACACATCTGCAGCAGGGGGTGGGGGGGGGGGGTGCAGTTCCGTCCCCCCGCTCCCGCACAGCTGTGTGGTCCCCTCCTGGTTGGTCCACGCTGCATTGCCCGTTTGGACCTAACGTTAATGGAATGTTCTGCTGCCTGCGCCCCCGGAGACATGATGTCACTCTCACAAATGCTTTCAAAGAAAAACTGCTTTTATGTGTCCAAGACCAGACAATGGAGAAGGAGAGAGAGAGAGAGAGGAACAGAGAGAGAGAGAGGAACAGAGAGAGAGAGAGAGGAACAGAGAGAGAGAGAGAGAGAGAGAGAGAGAGAGAGAGGGGAACAGAGAGAGAGAGAGAGAGAGAGAGAGAGAGAGAGAGAGGGGAACAGAGAGAGAGTTGACCATGCTAGGAGATGATGACTAATTGCAGCTCCATTTGATGGTAGCCGTGGTGACCCATTAAACGAGGCTGTAATTTCCCAACCTCTACTGCCGAGGAGATATGGCCAACTAGGGCGACTCCACTGTAAATGTGTCAGAACATAAGCATCCTATTACAACTTTACGGCACCATCATTACAGGGACACATTACAGCACAGAGAGACAGAGGAGGATCCATACCTTTAAATACTCCCACAGTGGAAACTGGACCAGAGAGAATGGGATCTGAAAATAGAAAACTGAAATGTGATAAACATATATAGCATGTCATTATCAATCAATACATCATATTTATAACAACTAAATATGAAGAAAATAAAATGTCAAACCAAAAGCCTCTATCAAACACCTTGATAAGGACAATAAGACACGGTACTTGGTACACGACCAAATGAGTATTTCCTTTTGGAGTTGTGACTTCACCATGGCTTTACATGGTCAAAGGTCACAACGATTCTCATACCGCAATCCATTACATAACATGTTGGAAAAGTGAATGATGTCATGAGTATCCTTATTTCACAGCAGAGCCATGCTAGTGCTCTCTCTCTCCTGAGCTAAGCTGCATGACGTCATGTCGTCCACACGGACGGGATCTCTTGGATCTGGACCGTGGTGAGATGGAGGGGTGAAGAGATGCAGATATGAAGCTAGTGAGATGGATGTGGAGAAAGTGTATACTTAAAGCCAGGGCCTGGTTCTCTCTCCTTCCATTTCTCTCCCCCTCTAATTCCTTCTTCTTCTACCCCTCATATTTCTCACACACACACACACACACACACACACACACACACACACACACACACACACACACACACACACACACACACACACACACACACACACACACACACACACACACACACACACACCCTCTGAGATCAGTGGTGATGATTAATAAATGAGAGGGCTGTGGTCTGGAGCACAGGGATGGAGGGATGAAATAAGGAGAGATGGGGATCAAAATAGTCTGGCACTGAGACAGAGGGCTGCCACTGGAAACTATCTATCAGTTCACACAGGAAGTTACAGGGAGAGGAAATCAATGTCACGGACACACGCACACACAAACACAAAATGTTACCCCCGTTGATCCTACCAACAGCAGCAGCATTTATTAATGTCTCTGAAGCTCAATTGGACTGTACTACCAAGACAAACTCATCCTAATTTAATAGTGTATCAGTCTGGGTCTGGACAGACATACATCAGCCTAACCCTCCTCTAGTCCCTCCTCCAGTCCCTCCTCCAGTGCTCACACTGCTGCTGCTTCTCTGGATGTCATGTTCACTTCACTCCAACAGAGCTCTTTATAGGCTACTTCTGGATAGAGCTCTTTATAGGCTACTTCTGGATAGAGCTCTTTAAAGGCTACTTCTGGATAGAGCTCTTTATAGGCTACTTCTGGATAAAGCTCTTTATAGGCTACTTCTGGATAGAGCTCTTTATAGGCTACTTCTGGATAGAGCTCTTTAAAGGCTACTTCTGGATAGAGCTCTTTAAAGGCTACTTCTGGATAGAGCTCTTTAAAGGCTACTTCTGGATAGAGCTCTTTAAAGGCTACTTCTGGATAGAGCTCTTTATAGGCTACTTCTGGATAGAGCTCTTTAAAGGCTACTTCTGGATAGAGCTCTTTATAGGCTACTTCTGGATAGAGCTCTTTATAGGCTACTTCTGGATAGAGCTCTTTATAGGCTACTTCTGGATAGAGCTTTTCTCTCTCCATCTTTGTTTGTCTCTCAGCTTGGCAGACATATTTGTTATAAGGAACATAATGTACTTATCCAAGCTGTGCTGTGAGCTTCATGGCAAGAAGAGAGCATTGGTTTCAGTGGAGAGGATCACTATAACAGACACCTGTCTTCTATTAAGGTTGAGATGAATTCAACCTTTCCAGACTGCAGCTAGAGAGATGGCTTCTGAGAACCCCTGATCCACCACTGATTTATGCACAAGTTTTACACCTCTGGCAGTGTGTCTGTGTGTGTCAATCCATCTGGCAATGATGGAGTGCCTGAAAGCCGCATATGGTCAGATTTATATTGATAAGCCATTTATGCTGGGAGGGCTGAGGGTGAGGAAGACTGTTCACACACTCCTGACACACTCCTGGGAGAGAGGGAGTGTTTGTGTGTGTGGGTGTATCCAACTAACACTGATACAGGGGCAGACGTGGGATGATAAGGTAAATCCAATGATTGAGACGGGGTGGAGTTAAAATGATACTTCGGGATTTTGGCAAAGAGGCCCTTTATCTACTTCTACAGAGTCAGATGAACTCGCGGATACCATTTGTATGTCTCGGGGTCCAGTTTGAAGGAAGTTAGAGGTAGCTTAGCGAGCCAATGCTAACCAGCATTAGCGTAATGAGCTGTTACCCATAGACTTCCAGTCATTGCGCTAACGCTAGTTAGCAATTGCGATGCCGATAGTTAGCAACTTCCTTCAAACTACACACAGACATAAAAATAGTATCCACCAGTTCATCTGTCTCTGGGGAAGTAGATGCCAAAATCCTGAAGTATCCCTTTAACTGATGTGGGTGGCAGAGCAGGTGACTGACTCAACGGAGATAGCTCATAAGACAGTCATAACTCGTGATGCCATCGTACTTTTTATTTAACCTTTATTTAACTAGGCAAGTCAGTTAAGAACAAATTCGTATTTACATTGACAGCCTAACGACACCGGGCCAATAATGCGGCACCCTATGGGACTCCCAATCACGGCTGGTTGTGATACAGCCTGGAATCAAACCAGGGTCTGTAGTGACGCCTCTAGCACTGAGATGCAGTGCCGTAGACCGCTGCGCCACTCGGGAGACCATTGAACAGCTGTGTAGGTGAGTACTTTAACCCAAGAAAGTGAGAATGAGAGAGCGAGATTGAGAAAGAACGAGTAGTTATTTTCCTCCCTCCCTTCCTCTCAGACTGTTGCAATGAGCCCTGTCCCCTCCAGGCAGCGCAGCCATATTAATATTCCCAGAGTTCAGAGGGCCCTGCCACAAATCTGCCCGGCACATGCAGGGAGAGGCACGCCAGCACGTATAAAAGGCGGATACCTCCTGTGCTTACTCTGCCCCTCGGACCCCAGCCCCGGCCTCTTATAACGGCCCAGCAGAGAGAGAGCACGGTGTTCAGCTCTGTAAAGCCTGCCTGCCTTTGAGGCCAGGGGGCTGGGTCGGGCCAGATCGGGCCAGGGAGGACTAGAGAGGGACCAGGCTGGGTCAGAAGGCCCCAGAGCGTGTCACTACTCTGGCTCTGCATGATAACACAACACCACACGGCCAGGCCCAATAAAACCACTGAGGAACAGACTGGAGAAAGGGCAGCGTTGAGTAGGCCTGGCACACCACGCTGCCCTCACCAACACATAAAACAAGTCATTTAAACAAATAGGCTACCCAGCCATGAGCTAATTCAACACGTCAAATAGGGAGACGGGCAGAAGACGAATGGGAGTATCGACAGGAGACAGTGCGGCGAACCGAACACCTCGTAGATTTAAAAAGACGCTGTGTTTGTGGAACAGAGAGGCTGCAGGGCAGGCAGGTGTCTGTTGGATCTAGTGAAACAGATCGAAGGTTATCTTCCCCTGTTTGGTTAAGTACACAGGTGTCATAATGACATGCAACAAGAGCCATAGGAGAACAAAGCCGCTGAGTCACAGTAAGAGTAGTGTTACTAAAACAAAAAACATGAACACATTATTGTGGTTTGTGGTCTAAAAACCAGAACGACAGAAGGAGAGAGAATTGAGAGATCAGACATATTCATGTCTGTTTTAGGAAAGCGTAGCATGTCTCCATTCCCTTAATGCGAGTGACACCAGAGTGGGGGATCTCTCTCAACCACACCATCATTCCACTACATGACAGCTCAGAGTCAGGCTCTGCTCCCAGGTCCTTCAGCCTGACAGGATTACACTGGATAGAGGATGGGGTGTCACAGTCAGTCACATGGCCATGCTGGTGTGCTGGTGTGTGTTTTCAAGTCTTATGTACAGGATACACATGGTATTCACATGGTATTCACCTTCCAACAAAATGCTTACTTGCATGTTTATTCTCAACAATGCAATAATAAGAAATAATAAAAGATAAGAATACGAACATAAAGTAAATGGCTCAGTAGAATAGAATAATACATTTTAGCATAAGTATAATACAGAAACGTATGTGTTTTGGGGAAGGGGGGATTGGGGGCAAGTGTTTGAATTGAGAAGTATTAGCAATAGTAAAAATGATTTGATTTTGGTAGCAGCAGTTGTGATGTGTGTAGTATGAATATGTGTGTGTGTGTGTGTGTGTGTGTGTGTTAAGTCAGTGCTGGTGGTCAGTCCAGTTCAAGTGTTCAGGAGTCTCATGGGTTGTAGATAGAAACTGTCTCTGAGCCTGTTGCTATCAGTCTGCCCGACGGTAAGTGAGTGAACAGCTTGTGGCTGGGGTGTGTAGAGTCCTTGATGATGCTGCGGGACTTCCTCAGGCATCGTTTCAAGTAGATGTCCTGGATGGGTGGGAACACGGCCCCAGGGCATTGAGGTCGTGGATGGAGAAATTCCGTACCAGGCAGTGATGCAATTGGTCAAGACGCTCTCGATGGTGCAGTGGTACTACTTGGAGAGGACGCGGGGTGGAATGCCTCATTTCTTCAGACGTCTTAGGAAGTAGAGGAGCTGTGCGCCTTCTTGACAAGAGTGGTGGTGTTATTAGTCATGTCAAGTCATCTGTGATGTGGACAGAGGAACTCAAAACTGGTTTCCAATCCTCACAGCCTGTGGTCTGCCTGTCATCAAGTCCAGGATCTAGTTGAAGGGTAGTGTCCAAACCCAGGGCTTTGAGCTTGGAGGGAACAATAGTGTTGAACGCTGAAATGTCAATGAATTGCATTCTCACATACACTACATTACCAAAAGTATGTGGACACCTGCTAATCGAACATCTCATTCCAAAATCATGGGCATTAATATGGAGTTGGTCCCACCTTTGCTGCTATAACAGCCTCTACTCTTCTGGGAAGGATTCCACTAGATGTTGGAACATTGCTGTGTGGATTGGCTTCCATTCAACCACAAGAGCATTAGTGAGGCTGGGTACTGATGTTGGGTGGCTCGCAGTCGGCGTTTCAATTCATCCCAAAGGTGTTTGATGGAGTTGAGGTCAGGGCTCTGTGCAGGCCAGTCAAGTTCTTCCATACTGATCTCGACAAACCATTTCTGTATGGACCTCGCTTTGTGCACGAGGGCATTGTCATGCAGAAACAGGAAAGGCCCCTCCCAAACTGTTGCCACACAATTGGAAGCACAGAATCGTCTAGAATGTCATTGTATACTGAAGTGTTAGGATTTCCCTTCACTGGAACTAAGGGGCCTAGCCCGAACCATGAAAAACAGCCCTAGACCATTATTCCTGCTCCACCAAACTTTACAGTTGGCACTATGCATTGGGGTAGGTATGTTCTCCTGGCTTCCGCCAAACCCAGATTCGTCCGAAGGACTGCCAGATGGTGAATCGTTATTCATCACTCCAGAGAATGCGTTGCCACTGCTCCAGAGTCCAACAGCGACAAACTTTACACCACTCCAGCAGACGCTTGGCATTGCACATGGTGATCTTAGGCTTGTGTACAGCTGCTGGCCATGGAATCCCATTTCATGAAGCTCCCGATGAACAGTTATTGTACTGACGTTGCTTCCAGAGGCAGTTTGGAACTCCATAGTGAGTGTTGCTGCTGAGGACAGATCAAATCAAATCAAATTTATTTATATAGCCCTTCTTACATCAGCTGATGTAGCTGATCAGCTGATGATGACAGATGATTTTTAAACGCTATCCGCTTCAGCACCCGGAGGATCTGTTCTGTGAGCTTGTGTGGCCTGCCACTTCGCGCCTGAGCCGTTGTTGCTCCTAGACCTTGCCACTTCACAATAACAGCACTGACAGTTGACCGGGGCAGCTCTAGCAGGGCAGAAATTTGACGAACTGACTTGTTAGAAAGGTAGCATCCTATGACGGTGCCACATTGAAAGTCACTGATCTCTTCAGTAAGGCCATTCTACTGCCAATGTTCGTCTATGGAGATTGAATGGCTGTGTGCTTGATTTTATACACCTGTCAGTAATGGGTGTGGCTGAAATAGCTGAACCCACTAATTTGAAGGGGTGTCCACATACTTTTGTATATACAGTGCCTTCAAAATGATTCAGACCCCTTGACTTTTCCGCATTTTGTTACGTTACAGGCTTATTCTAAAATGTATTAAATAAAAATAAATATCCTCAGCAATCTACTACACACAATACCCCATAATGAGAAAATGAAAACAGAATTTTAGAAATGTATATGAAAAACCCCCAGAAATACCTTAAGTATTCAGCCTCATTGCTATGAGACTTCGAAATTGAGCTCAAATGCATCCTGTTTCCATTGATCATCCTTGAGATGTTTCTACAACTTGATTGGAGTCCACCTGTGGTAAATTCAATTGATTGGACATGATTTGGAAAGTCACACACCTGTCTATATAAGGTCCCACAGTTGACAGTGCATGTCAGAGCAAAAAACAAGCCATGAGGTCGAAGGAATTGTCTATAGAGCTCCGAGACAGGATTGTGTCGAGGCACAGATCTGGGGAAGGGTACCAAAACATTTCTGCAGAATTGAAGGTCCACAAGAACACAGTGGCCTCCATCATTCTTAAATGGAAGAAGTTTGGAACCACCAAGACTCTTCCTAGAGCTGGCCGCCTGGCCAAACTGAGCAATCGGAGGACAAGGGCCTTGGTCAGGGAGGTGACCAAGAACCTGAAGGTCACTCTGACATAGCTTTAGAGATCTACTGTGGAGATGGGAGAACCTTCCAGAAGGACAACCATCTCTGCAGCACTCCACCAATCAGGCCTTTATGGTAGAGTGGTCAGACAGAAGCCACTCCTCAGTAAAAGGCACATGACAGCCCGCTTGGAGTTTGCCAAAAGGCACCTAAAGACTCTCAGACCATGAGAAACAAGATTCTCTGGTCTGATGAAACCAAGATTCAACTCTTTGGTCTGAATGCCAAGTGTCACATCTGGAGGAAACCTGGCACCATCCCTACGTTGAAGAATGGTGGTGGCAGCATCATGCTGTGGGGATGTTTTTCAGCGGCAGGGACTGGGAGACTAGTCAAGATCGAGGCAAAGATGAACGGAGCAAAGTACAAAGAGATCCTTGATGAAAACCTGCTCCAGAGCACTCAGGACCTCAGACTGGGGCGAAGGTTCAGCTTCCAACAGAACAATGACCCTAAGCACACAGCCAAGACAAAGCAGAGTGGCTTCTGTACAAGTCTTTGAATGTCCTTGATTGGCCCAGCCAGAGCCCGGACTTGAACCCGATCAAACATCTCTGGAGAGATCTGAAGCAACGCTCCCCATCCAACCTGATAGAGCTTGAGAGGATCTGCAGAGAAGAATGGGAGAAACTCCCCAAATACAGGTGTGCCAAGCTTGTAGCATTATATCCAAGAAGACTTAAGGCTGTAATTGCTGCCAAAGGTGCTTCAACAAAGTACTGAGTAAAGGGTCTGAATACTTATGTAAATATGATATCAGTTTATTTTATCACAAAAAAAATCTAAACCTGTTTTGGCTTTGTCGTTATGGTATTGTATGTAGATTTGTTTTTTTCTCATCATTTATTCAATTTTAAAATTAAGCTGTAACGTAACAAAATGTGGAAAAAGTCAAGGGGTCTGTATACTTTCCCGAAGGCAAAGTATAGATGTTCCTCTTGTCCAGATGTGTTAGGGCCGTGTGAGTAGCGATGGAATTGGCATCTTCCGTGGATCTGTTTGAGTGGAAGGCAAATCGGAGTGGGTGCAGTGTACCATGCCTTGATGTGGGCAAAGACCAGCCTCTCGAAGCACTTCATGATGACATGGGTGAGTGCGACAGGGCGACAGTCATTTAGAGGGTGTGTGTGTACTCTTAACTGTATTAGTATTCAGAGATGCTTCAGGCCATCACAGGCCTTTAGCCACTCACTCGACGGCAGGAAAAACATGTCAAAATACATTGAGTCTGATTGGAGGGCTTGCAGTTGGCTGCAATTTGGCATATGACTTTAATAGGTCAGGCTTCAGCCCTGCATACTGATGACAAGCATGTGGATAGTGAGACAGTGAAAAGGTGGTGAATTTAAATATCCCTGTCTACACGTTATTTCCGGTCACAACTTGTAGACTTGTTTACGTGCTGCTGTACGTTTTTGTTGCTAACCTTACTTTGCTACCTGACACCTTTACGGTTTTTACTTTTTAATTACCGTTTATATTTTTCGTTTTTCCCTCACTCAACTTTTTTTTCATTCAACTTTTTCACTCCAGACGCTTTATCTGGACATGGTTCGTCAGGACCTCCCACAGCTGAAGCTAAGTAGTAACATTAACATGATGCCTTCTAATTGGTGTACTCATAATATACAGGAGAACGATCGCCGCAGCTTCAGACGCAATCGTTAGGCAAGGGTAATTTCAGTGTAGGAAAGGATGAAACAGCGTCTGTGCCACCAGTAAGTACAGATAGTAGAATAAATTCCATCGCACGGTCCCCGCAGCCGGACAACTTTCTCATGGCTTCTGGAAGGAAATGCTGTAGGAATGCTCAACCGGTGTTGCTCATTCAGCCGACAGAAACTTTCAACCAGTTCTCCCCATTAAGCAGCGGGTCGGAGTCAGCGGCCGAGCCTTCTCTGGTCTCTACTCCTCCCGTTACGGGGTCTGAGACGCCGAAGCCTCCCACCATTAGCTCTGAGAAATTGAAAACCCTAGTCATTGGTGACTCCATTACCCGCAGTATTAGACTTAAAACGAATCATCCAGCGATCATACACTGTTTATCAGGGGGCAGGGCTACCGACGTTAAGGCTAATCTGAAGATGGTGCTGGCTAAAGCTAAAACTGGCAAATGTAGAGAGTATAGGGATACTGTTATCCACATCGGCACCAACGATGTTAGGATGAAACAGTCAGAGGTCACCAAGCGCAACATAGCTTCAGCGTGTAAATCAGCTAGAAAGATGTGTCGGCATCGATTAATTGTCTCTGGCCCCCTCCCAGTTAGGGGGAGTGATGAGCTCTACAGCAGAGACTCACAACTCAATCGCTGGTTGAAAACTGTTTTCTGCCCCTCCCAAAAGATAGAATTTGTAGATAATTGGCCCAATTTCTGGGATCACCCACAAACAGGACCAAGCTTGGCTTGTTGAGGAGTGATGACTCCATCCAAGCTGGAGGGGTGCTCTCATCTTATCTACAAACATAGACAGGGCTCTAACTCCCCTAGCTCCACAATGAAATAGGGTGCAGGCCAGGCAGCAGGCTGTTAGCCAACCTGCCAGCTTAGTGGAGTCTGCCACTAGCACAGTCAGTGTAACTAGCACAGTCAGTGTAGTCAGCTCAGCTATCCCCATTGAGACCGTGTCTGTGCCTCGACCTAGGTTGGGCAAAACTAAACATGGCGGTGTTCGGCTTAGCAATCTCACTGGAATAAAGACCTTCTCCATTCCTGCCATTATTGAAAGAGATTGTGATATCTCACATCTCAAAATAGGACTACTTAATGTTAGATCCCTCACTTCCAAGGCAGTTATAGTCAATGAACTAATCACTGATCATAACCTTGATGTGATTGGCCTGACTGAAACATGGCATAAGCCTGATGAATTTACTGTGTTAAATGAGGCCTCACCTCCTAGTGAGGCCTCATTTACACTAGTGACCATATCCCCCGCGCATCCCACAAAGGCGGAGGCGTTGCTAACATTTATGATAGCAATTTTCAATTTACCAAAAGAAAAACAACGTTTTCGTCTTTTGAGCTTCTAGTCATGAAATCTATGCAGCCTACTCATTCACTTTTTATAGCTACTGTTTACAGGCCTCCTGGGCCATATACAGCATTCCCCACTGAGTTCCCTGAATTCCTATCGGACCTTGTAGTCATGGCAGATAATATTCAAATTTTTGGAGCCATCATCGACTCAGTGGGTTTTGTCCAACAAGTCTCCGGACCTACTAACTGCCACAGTCATATTCTGGAACTAGTTTTGTCCCGTGGATCTTAATGTTTTTCCTCATAATCCTGGACTATCGGACCACCATTTTATTACGTTAGCAATCGCAACAAATAATCTGCTCAGACCCCAACCAAGGATCATCAAAAGTAGTGCAATTAATTCTCGGACAACCCAAAGATTCCTAGATGCCCTTCTGGACTCCCTCTGCCTACCCAAGGACGTCACAGTACAAAAATCAGTTAGCCACCTAACTGAGGAACTCAATTTAACCTTGCACAAAACCCTAGATGCAGTCGCACCCCTGAAAACAAAAAACATTTGTCATAAGAAACTAGCTCCCTGGTATACAGAAATTACCCGAGCTCTGAAGCAAGCTTCCAGAAAATTGGAACGGAAATGCGCCCCACCAAACTGGAAGTCTTCCGACTAGCTTGGAAAGACAGTACCGTGCAGTATCGAAGAGCCCTCACTGCTGCTCGATCATCCTATTTTTCCAACTTAATTGAGGAAAATAAGAACAATCCAACATTTATTTCAGCAGTGAAAAATTCATGAACTTCTTTTGAGGAAAAGATGATAATTAGAAAGCAAATTACAGACTCCTCATTAAATCTGCGTATTCTTCCAAAGCTCAGGTGTCCTGAGTCTGCACAACTCTGCCAGGACCTAGGATCAAGGGAGACACTAAAGTGTTTTAGTACTATATCTCTTGACACAATGATGAAAATAATCATGGCCTCTAAACCTTCAAGCTGCATACTGGACCCTATTCCAACTACTGAAAGAGCTGCTTCCTGTGCTTGGCCCTCCTATGTTGAACATAATAAACGGCTCTCTATCCACCGGATGTGTACCAAACTCAATAAAAGTGGCAGTAATAAAGCCTCTCTTGAAAAAGCCAAACCTTGACCCAGAAAATATAAAAAACTAAATCGGCCTATATCAAATCTCCCATTCCTCTCAATTGTTTTTGAAAAAGCTGTTGCGCAGCAACTCACTGCCTTCCTGAAGACAAACAATATATACGAAACGCTTCAGTCTGGTTTTAGACCCCATCATAGCACTGAGACTGCACTTGTGAAGGTGGTAAATTACCTTTTAATGGCGTCAGACCAAGGCTCTGCATCTGTCCTTGTGCTCCTACCTAGACCTTAGTGCTGCTTTTGATACCATCGATCACCACATTCTTTTGGAGAGATTGGAAACTCAAATTGGTCTACACAGACAAGTTCTGGCCTGGTTTAGATCTTATCTGTCGGAAAGATATCAGTTTGTCTCTGTGGATGGTTTGTCCTCTGACAAATCAACTGTAAATTTCGGTGTTCCTCAAGGTTCCGTTTTAGGACCACTTTGTTTTCACTATATATTTTACCTCTTGGTGATGTCATTTGGAAACATAATGTTAACTTTCACTGCTATGCGGATGACACAGCTGTACATTTCGGTGAAACATGGTGAATCCCCAAATTTGCCCTCGCTGGAAGCCTGTGTTTCAGACATAAGGAAGTGGATGGCTGCAAATTTTCTATATTTAAACTCAGACAAAACAGAGATGCTTGTTCTAGGTCCCAAGAAACAAAGAAATCTTCTGTTGAATCTGACAATTAATCTTGATGGTTGTACAGTCGTCTCAAATAAAACTGTGAAGGACCTCGGAGTTACTCTGGACCCTGATCTCTCTTTTGACGAACATATCAAGACTGTTTCAAGGACAGCCTTTTTCCATCTACGTAACATTGCAAAAATCTGAAACTTTCTGTCCAAAAATGAGACAAAAATGAATCCATGCTTTTGTCACTTCTAGGTTAGACTACTGTAATGATCTACTTTCCGGCTACCTGGATACACACTAAATAAACTTCAGTTAGTGCTAAACACGGCTGCTAGAATCCTGTCTAGAACCCCAAAATGTTATCATATTACTCCAGTGCTAGTCTCTCTACACTGGCTTCCTGTTTAGGCAAGTGCTGATTTCATGGTTTTACTGCTAACCTACAAAGCATTACATGGGCTTGCTCCTACCCATCTCTCCGATTTGGTCCTGCCGTACATACCTACACGTAGGCTACGGTCACAAGACGCAGGCCTCCTTACTGTCCCTAGAATTTCTAAGCAAACAGCTGGAGGCAGGGCTTTCTCCTATAGAGCTCAATTTTTATGGAATGGTCTGCCTACCCTTGTGAGAGACGCAGACTCGGGCTCAACCTTTAAGTCTTTATTCAAGACTCTTTATTCAAGACCTCTTTACTCTTTATTCAAGAATCTCTTCAGCAGGTCCTATGATTGAGAGTGTAGTCTGGCCCAGGAGTGTGAAGGTGAACGGAAAGGCACTGGAGCAACGAACCGCCCTTGCTGTCTCTGCCTAGCCGGTTCCCCTCTCACCACTGGGATTCTCTGCCTCTAACCCTATTACAGGGGCTGAGTCACTGGCTTACTGGTGCTCTTCCATGCCGTCCCTAGGAGGGGTGCGTCACTTGAGTGGGTTGAGTCACTGACGGATTTTCCTGTCTGGGTTGGCGCCCCCCCTTGAGTTGTGCCGTGGCGGAGATCTTTGTGGGCTATACTCGGCCTTGTCTCAGGATGGTAAGTTGGTGGTTGAAGATATCGCTCTAGTGGTGTGGGGGTTGTGCTTTGGAAAAGTGGGTGGGGTTATATCCTGTCTGTTTGGTCCTGTCCGGGGGTATCGTCGGATGGGGCCACAGTGTCTCCCGACCCCTCCTGTCTCAGCCTCCAGTATTTATGCTGCAGTAGTTTGTGTCGGGGGGCTAGGGTCAGTCTGTTATATCTGGAGTATTTCTCCTGTCTTATCCGGTGCCCTGTGTGAATTTAAGTATGCTCTCTCTAATTCTCTCTTTCTCTCTCTCGGAGGATCTGAGCCCTAGGACCATGCCTCAGGACTACCTGGCCTGATGACTCCTTGCTGTCCCCAGTCCACCTGGCCGTGCTGCTGCTCCAGTTTCAACTGCTCTGCCTGACATGTTCACCGGATGTGCTACCTGTCCCAGACCTGCTGTTTTCAACTCTCTAGAGACAGCAGGAGCGGTAGAGATACTCTGAATGATCGGCTATGAAAAGCCAACTGAAATTGACTCCTGAGTTGCTGACCTGTTGCACCCTTGACAACCACTGTGATTATTATTATTTTAACCAGCTGGTCATCTATGAACATTTGAACATCTTGGCCATGTTCTGTTATAATCTCCACCCGGCAGAGCCAGAAGAGGACTGGCCACCCCTCATAGCCTGGTTACTCTCTAGGTTTTTTCCTAGGTTCTGGCCTTTCTCTGGAGTTTTTTCTAGCCACCGTGCTTCTACACCTGCATTGCTTGCTGTTTGGGGTTTTAGGCTGGGTTTCTGTACAGCACTTTGAGATATCAGCTGATGTAAGAAGGGCTTTATAAATACATTTGATCTACTACTGTACCCTAACAGCCAGCACTAACTACAGTAGCTAAGAGTAGACAAATGGGTAGGAAAACTATTTTTATTTGATTCTGTTGTCTTCACTCAACGTCTTTTCCATTCTTAAGGACTCTGGCGGTTCCAGTCTATTAGATCAGACTTTTCCAATGACGCATGAGCCTTTTCCTCTATTCCCTCAATCAGATCCAGACAGACAGAGACACACCTCTGGGCTCAGACACAGCTGGACTGGTGCTGCTGGAGCACTCTCTCTTTTACACGTTTTAAATGCTGCCCACCTGCACCACTAAGCCTTTTCCTGCACCATTCCGACCTCCAAGCCTGTCTAGTCGTCTACCTCTTTGTCTCCCTCTGTTTCTCCCTCTGTTCTGAGCAGCACTGGAGCATGGGACTACACTGCAGGCCTACGGGTCTGACAGGGGCTGGTTTAGGAGCTCTCACAATCAGAAAGAAAGGAGAAGTCAGTAACCCCAGTTCCAGGAGGCACGAAAGAGAGGGGGAGAGATCAAATCTCCAGCAGAATGGGGACAGCTGTGCTCCTCAGGATGGATAGATGAGGAAAGGACCTGGTAGACAAGTAAGGAAATCTGTGACATTTCAAGGAGGAGAGACAGGGAATCAAAGGTAGACTATAGTCTGCAAGACAGAAGGCTGTGAGGTTCTTCACTTCCTGGGAAGAGGTTAGGGCAGAACTTCAAAAAGGTACATGGAAGTGAGAGCCATTTCCTATGTAGCGGACAGAGGTGTTTTTGCTATCCAGAGAGCAGAGAGAGGAGACAGACAGTGGCCATATTGAAGGGGTTATAGAGCGGGCTGGAGCTGGGGATGGAGGGCCTGGGAGACAGATGGCGGCCATATTATGGGTGGTTGGGGGGTTTAGAGCAGGGCTGGAGCTGGGGAGGGAAAGCCTGGTAGACAGACAGCGGCCATATTGGTGGGTTTATAGAGCAGGGTTGGGGAGGGAGGCCTTGGGGCGCAACATGAAGCAGATGGGACTCAGATGGTTTAGCCATCAGCATGGTCTGAATGAGCAGGAAAAGAGAGCAGAGCACCATGGGCCATGTGACAACCCATATGAGGTCGGGACAAAGGAGGGGGAGAGAGAGAGAGAGCGGCCCAGAGCTTAAGTCCATATTTATTACCTGCTAATGCAGCCAGACTGCACACTGGATCCACTGGCCACCAGCCACACCACACACACACTCTCTCTCTCTTTCTGTTGTCAAATTTACTGAGGTTTATGTTGATCTTGTCATGCAGAGCTCCTTTGAAAAAGAAACCTTGGTCTCAAAGGGACTCCGTGCCTAAATATACAGTTGAAGACGGAAGTTTACATACACTTAGGTTGGAGTCATTAAAACTCGTTTTTCAACCATTCTACACATTTCTTGTTAACAAACTATAATTTTGGCAAGTCGGTTAGGACATCTACTGTGTGCATGACACAAGTAATTTCTCCAACAATTGTTTACAGACAGATTATTTCACTGTATCACAATTCCAGTATGTCAGAAGTTTACATACACTAAGTTGACTGTGCCTTTAAACAGCTTGGAAAATTTCAGAAAATGATGTCATGGCTTTAGAAGCTTCTGATAGGCTAATTGACATCATTTGAGTCAATTGGCGGTGTACCTGTGGATGTATGTTAAGGCCTACCTTCAAACTCAGTGCCTCTTTGCTTGACATCATGGGAAAATCAAAAGAAATCAGCCAAGATCTCAGAAAAAAATTGGAGACCTCCACAAGTCTGGTTCATCCATGGGAGCAATTTCCAAACGCCTGAAGGTACCGCGTTCATCTGTACAAACAATAGTACGCAAGTATAAACACCATGGGACCACGCAGCCGTCATACCGCTCAGGAAGGAGACGCGTTCTGTCTCCTAGAGATGAACGTACTTCGGTGCGAATCAATCCCAGAACAACAGCAAAGGACCTTGTGAAGATGCTGGAGGAAACAGGTACAAAAGTATCTATATCCACAGTAAAACAAGTCCTATATCGACATAACCTGAAAGGCCACTCGGCAAGGAAGAAGCCTCTGCTCCAAAACCGCTATAAAAAAAGCCAGACTACGGTTTGCAACTGCACATGGGGACAAAGATCGTACTTTTTGGACATATGTCCTCTGGTCTGATGAAACACAAATAGAACTGTTTGCCCATAATGACCATCGTTATGTTTGGAGGAAAAAGGGGGAGGCTTGCAAGCCGAAGAACACCATCCCAACCGTGAAGGACGGGGGTGGCAGCATCATGTTGTGGGGGTGATTTGCTGCAGGAGGGACTGGTGCACTTCACAAAATAGATGGCATCATGAGGCAGGAAAACTATGTGGATATATTGAAGCAACATCTCAAGACATCAGTCAGGAAGTTAAAACTTGGTTGCAAATGGGTTTTCTAAATGGACAATGACCCCAAGCATACTTCCAAAGTTGTGGCAAAATGGCTTAAGGACAACAAAGTCAAGCTATTGGAGTGGCCATCACAAAGCCCTGACCTCAATCCTATAGAAAATTTGTGGGCAGAACTGAAAAAGCGTGTGCGAGCAAGGAGGCCTACAAACCTGACTCAGTTACACCAGCTCTGTCAGGAGGAACCGGCCAAAATTCACCCAACTTATTGTGGGAAGCTTGTGGAATGCTTCCCGAAACGTTTGACCCAAGTTAAGCAATTAAAGGCAATGTTACCAAATACTAATTGAGTGTATGTAAACTTCTGACCCACTGGGAATGTGATGAAAGAAATAAAAGCTGAAATAAATAATTCTCTCTACTATTATTCTGACATTTCACATTCTTAAAATGAAGTGGTGATCCTAACTGACCTAAGACAGGGAATTTTTACTAGGATTAAATGTCAGGAATTGTGAAAAACCGAGTTTAAATGTATTTGGCTAAGGTGTATGCACACTTCCGATTTCAACTCTATATATGTTTTAAAAGCACACACACGTGTGTTCACTACACACTCACACACTCTCCCCTCAGCCTGGAGGAATAGTTAAACGTGGGAGTGTGTCCCACACAAAGCCACATGCATGAAAAAATTACATACAGACATAGGCTATGCATTGAATACAAGACTGTGGATACACACTGGAACGCACAGACACACACAACAACATGCTAACATGTCATAAGGACTGATAGACTGTCTACATCACCCTGCAATAAACAGCTTTTCATTTGTTAGGGTATAAAATCACTCTAGCAGTTAAACATGTTGGACATCTTTCTTTTATCGTGCAAACAGATAGACTGCAATAAAACCTAGTGAGATCCAAGTCAACTGAGCTATGCACTTTATCAGACAGACACAGTAGCTGTCTCTGTCCTTGTTAGTAGTGGAATGTAGGGGGTCAGCAGTGGAAGGTAGGGGGTCATATATGCTGCCTTCCAAACACACAATAGGGCAGCTTTCCCCAAACTATTTGAAAATGGGGTCGCCAAAGACTCGCTCTTGGTTCATAGCCTCTAGATGTGGCTGGAATAAACAGAACGGTTACTGTTTTCTTCCTACAAATGTGGCATCACATCACTGTTTACATCACATCTTTTACCTGGTAGAGTCGCGGGCCAAAACAGTCTTGAAACCCCTGCAGTAGGACAAGAAGGGATATGTTCCTGAAATTGAATGATCTTGATTAAGAATTCTAACGTTGTACATGAGGGTACGGCTATAAATTAGTGCATAAAAGTTGTACTAGAATAATTTTTTGCATATAAACAGAAATGCAGTCCAAACCACTTCAATTCACTACAAATATAAGCCTGGCCGCTGTTGATAATCTTCTACGTCACCAAACAACATCCTGTGTGGATGTAGCTGTATGGTCACACATCCATGA
The DNA here is from genome assembly GCF_965601325.2 of Salmo salar. Classification (NCBI taxonomy): domain Eukaryota; kingdom Metazoa; phylum Chordata; class Actinopteri; order Salmoniformes; family Salmonidae; genus Salmo; species Salmo salar. Next base: position 80,189,215 of record NC_138302.1, on the reverse strand, counting down.
GTGGAACAGGCCCGGGCTGAATCGCCAAGCATTCTCCAGGCTGGCCAAACATATGAGCACATCAATTCAGGACCCGGACCAGGAGAGTTTGCTAGAGACTAGCTGTACAAGCACCCCTCTGGGACAGGACCTCTAAATAAATAAACAAACACAGAAATAAATCAATCAATCAATTAGGGCCAATCAATAGGGGGAGTCCGATCCGGAGCTCTGGGTCTGTGACTGGCCTAACAAAAAACTGGACTGGGAAGGTGTGGGGGATAGGGAGAGAGATCGGGGAAGAAGCACTCTCCCCAAGGAGTGCTCTGTGTAGAGGGTTTACTGAGGAGTGCTCTGTGTAGAGGGTTTACTGAGGAGTGCTCTGTGTCGGGGGCTAACTGAGGAGTGCTCTGTGTCGGGGGTTAACTGAGGAGTGCTCAGTATAGGGGGTTAACTGAGGAGTGCTCTGTATAGGGGGTTAACTGAGGAGTGCTCAGTATAGGGGGTTAACTGAGGAGTGCTCAGTATAGGGGGTTAACTGAGGAGTGCTCAGTATAGGGGGTTAACTGAGGAGTGCTCAGTATAGGGGGTTAACTAAGGAGTGCTCTGTATAGGGGGTTAACTAAGGAGTGCTCAGTATAGGGGGTTAACTAAGGAGTGCTCAGTATAGGGGGTTCACTAAGGAGTGCTCAGTATAGGGGGTTAACTAAGGAGTGCTCAGTGGGTTTTAAATCACCCAGTCCTCCCTTCCCCTCTGGTTCTGTACAGACGCAGCCCAGCACAAGTGTTAATCCACTTGCTAAAGAATTCCACCAGACAGATTTGAAGGCCACGGCCCAACACCGCAGAGTGTGTGTTCCAACAAGCCAAACAAGGGCTAGCGCTCCAGCACACCGTGCTCCAACCAGCCAATTACAGACCAGCTGGCCCGGCTTCCCATCAGATCAACAAGTGTTGGTGGAGTTGGAGGGCAATAATATTCCCAACCAATGAAGACTTGTTCTGAGCTCTGGCCAGGGGGAGAGAGAGGAAGCGGAGCTGGAAGCAGCAGGCTGGCAAACATTCAAGAGAGCAATTCCATCGACATGAGAGACGTGATTCCCTTTGATGTTGTGTGGCTCTTTGCCTGGTCGGTGTAATTTAGCTATTGTGCTGTTGTTCTTTAAGAGTGGTACAACACCAGAACACTAGTAACAATACTGTGCTCACTCTAAATGGAGGAGTTTTCTATGCATGTATCTACTGCCACCGCTGATGATGTCAGAGGGAGTCAATGAATTATCCTGTGGTATGACACACGATGCCCTCTGGGTCAACCAATTAGGTGCTGACAGCTAGGGAAGAGATCTACGGCCGACTGATGGCATGGGTGGAGCTACAGGGCTGGGGCTGCATGGAGGTGAGGATGAATGGTTGGGGGAGCATGGAGCCGGGGCTGGATAAGGGCAAGGTGGGGGGAGGGGGGGGATTGAAGGCCTGGAGACAAAGAGAGCAGGCAAGGTAGTAGGGTAGAGGGTTGAGGGAGAATCTGAGGTTCGGAGGTTACAAAGTGAGTGAGTGGTTATGAAGGTGAAGGTAGTTCAACCTCAAAAAGCACAAGAGGATTGACACTATCCATCTCAGATTATGCTGAAATCATGTATGTAGTTTCAAAGGATGAAGAATCAATACTCCAAACTGCAGCTACATACAGTGGGGGGAAAAGTATTTGATCCCCTGCTGATTTTGTATGTTTGCCCACTGATAAAGAAAGGATCAGTCTATAATTTTAACGGCAGGTTTATTTGAACAGTGAGAGACAGAATAACAACAAAAATATCCAGAAAAACGCATGTGAAAAATTTTATAAATTGATTTGCATTTTAATGAGGGAAATAAGTATTTGACCCCCTCTCAATCAGAAAGATTTCTGGCTCCCAGGTGTCTTTTATAGAGGTAACGAGCTGAGATTAGCATCACACTCAAAAAGGGAGTGCTCCTAACCGCAGCTTGTTACCTGTAAAAAAGACACCTGTCCACAGAAGCAATCAATCAATCAGATTCCAAACTCTCCACCATGGCCAAGACCAAAGAGCTATCCAAGAATGTCAGGGACAAGATTGTAGACCTACACAAGGCTGGAATGGGCTACAAGACCATCGTCAAGCAGCTTGGTGAAAATGTGACAACATTTGGTGCGATTATTCGCAAATGGAAGAAACACAAAAGAACTGTCAATCTCCATCGGCCTGGGGCTCCATGCAAGATCTCACCTCGTGGGGTTGCAATGATCATGAAAACGGTGAGGAATCAGCCCAGAACTACACGGGAGGATCTTGTCAATGATCTCAAGGCAGCTGGGACCATTGTCACCAAGAAAACAATTGGTAACACACTACGCCGTGAAGGACTGAAATCCTGCAGCGCCCGCAAGGTCCCCCTGCTCAAGAATACATATACATGCCCGTCTGAAGTTTGCCAATGAACGATTCAGAGGACAACTGGTGAAAGTGTTGTGGTCAGATGAGACCAAAATGGAGCTCTTTGGCATCAACTCAACTCGCCGTGTTTGGAGGAGGAGGAATGCTGCCTATGACCCCAAGAATACCATCTCCACCGTCAAACATGGAGGTGGAAACATTATGCTTTAGGGGTGTTTTTCTGCTAAAGGGACAGGACAACTTCACCGCATCATTTGACGGGGCCATGTACTGTCAAATCTTGGGTGAGAACCTCCTTCCCTCAGCCAGGGCATTGAAAATGAGTCGTGGATGAGTATTCTAGCATGACAATAACCCAAAACACATGGCCAAGGCAACAAAGGAGTAGCTCAAGAAGAAGCACATTAAGGTCCTGGAGTGGCCTAGCCAGTCTCCAGACCTTAATCCCATAGAAAATCTGTGGAGGGAGCTGAAGGGCCGAGTTGCCAAACGTCAGCCTCAAAACCTTAATGACTTGGAGAAGATCTGCAAAGAGGAGTGGGACAAAATCCCTCCTGAGATGTGTGCAAACCTGGTGGCCAACTACAAGAAACGTCTGACCTCTGATAGCCAACAAGGGTTTTGCCACCAAGTACTAAGTCATGTTTTGCAGAGGGGTCAAATACTTATTTCCCTCATTAAAATGCAAATCATTTTATAACATTTTTGACATGCGTTTTTCTGGATATTTTTGTTGTTATTCTGTCTCTCACTGTTCATATAAACCTACCATTAACATGATAGACTGATCATTTCTTTGTAAGTGGGCAAACATACAAAATCAGCAGGGGATCAAATACTTTTCCCCCCCACTGTACTACTATACAGTACGCTGTACTGTATATTGGTTGTTGGGTTGGGATTGGTGTGGGGGGTCCGTGGTTGGCTTTTAACCATTTTATTGGATTCTTCACGTCTTTTTGTGGTCCAAATCGGATGTCGGGTCCTATATTTATTGAATATTATGTGAATCCTATAAATTAAAAAAAGGGCCAATGTGGGTGCAATCAATTTACTTAATTTCTCAGAGATCAAATTCAATTTCAAAAAAATAATGTTGAAGGAATGCTAATCTTATCTGTTTCTAACCACAGAAACTACACTGCTCAAAAAAATAAAGGGAACACTAAAATAACAATCCTAGATCTGAATGAATGAAATAATCTTATTAAATACTTTTATCTTTACATAGTTGAATGTGCTGACAACAAAATCACACAAAATAATCAATGGAAATCCAATTTATCAACCCATGGAGGTCTGGATTTGGAGTCACACTCAAAATTAAAGTGGAAAACCACACTACAGGCTGATCCAACTTTGATGTAATGTCCTTAAAGCAAGTCAAAATGAGTCTCAGTAGTGTGTGTGGCCTCCACGTGCCTGTATGACCTCCCTACAACGCCTGGACATGCTCCTGATGAGGTGGCGGATGGTCTCCTGAGGGATCTCCTCCCAGACCTGGACTAAAGCATCCGCCAACTCCTGGACAGTCTGTGGTGCAACGTGGCGTTGGTGGATGGAGCGAGACATGATGTCCCAGATGTGCTCAATTGGATTCAGGTCTGGGGAACGGGCGGGCCAGTCCATAGCATCAATGTCTTCCTCTTGCAGGAATTGCTGACACACTCCAGCCACATGAGGTCTAGCATTGTCTTGCATTAGGAGGAACCCAGGGCCAACCGCACCAGCATATGGTCTCACAAGGGGTCTGAGGATCTCATCTCGGTACCTAATGGCAGTCAGGCTACCTCTGGCGAGCACATGGAGGGCTGTGCGGCCCCCCCAAAGAAATGCCACCCCACACCATGACTGACCCACCGCCAAACCGGTCATGCTGGAGGATGTTGCAGGCAGCAGAACGTTCTCCACGGCGTCTCCAGACTGTCACGTGTGCACAGTGTGAACCTGCTTTCATCTGTGAAGAGCACAGGGCGCCAGTGGCAAATTTGCCAATCTTGGTGTTCTCTGGCAAATGCCAAACGTCCTGCACGGTGTTGGGCTGTAAGCACAACCCCCACCTGTGGACGTCGGGCCCTCATACCAGCCTCATGGAGTCTGTTTCTGACCATTTGAGCAGACACATGCACATTTGTGGCCTGCTGGAGGTCATTTTGCAGGGCTCTGGCAGTGCTCCTCCTTGCACAAAGGCGGAGGTAGCGGTCCTGCTGCTGGGTTGTTGCCCTCCTACGGCCTCCTCCATGTCTCCTGATGTACTGGCCTGTCTCCTGGTAGCGCCTCCATGCTCTGGACACTACGCTGACAGACACAGCAAACCTTCTTGCCACAGTTCGCATTGATGTGCCATCCTGGATGAGCGACTTGTGTGGGTTGTAGACTCCGTCTCATGCTACCACTAGAGTGAAAGCACCGCCAGCATTCAAAAGTGACCAAAACATCAGCCAGGAAGCATAGGAACTGAGAAGTGGTCTGTGGTTACCACCTGCAGAACCACTCATTTATTGGGGGTGTCTTGCTAATTGCCTATAATTTCCACCTGTTGTCTATTCCATTTGCACAACAGCATGTGCAATTTATTGTCAATCAGTGTTGCTTCCTAAGTGGACAGTTTGATTTCACAGAAGTGTGATTGACTTGGAGTTACATTGTGTTGTTTAAGTGTTCCCTTTATTTTTTTGAGCAGTATATATGCCTCTAACCCTAGGAAGCTCTTTGCCCCCCCCCTCCTCCCTCTCTGCGGATGACTTCGTCAACCATTTTGAAATGAAGGTTGACGACATCCGATCCTCGTTTGCTAAGTCAAACGACACCGCTGGTCCTGCTCACACTGCCCTACCCTGTGCTTTGACCTCTTTCTCCCCTCTCTCTCCAGATGAAATCTCGCGTCTTGTGACGGCCGGCCGCCCAACAACCTGCCCACTTGACCCTATCCCCTCCTCTCTTCTCCAGACCATTTCCGGAGACCTTCTCCCCTACCTCACCTCGCTCATCAACTCATCCTTGACCGCTGGCTACGTCCCTTCCGTCTTCAAGAGAGCGAGAGTTGCACCCCTTCTGAAAAAACCTACACTCGATCCCTCCGATGTCAACAACTACAGACCAGTATCCCTTCTTTCTTTTCTCTCCAAAACTCTTGAACGTGCCGTCCTTGGCCAGCTCTCTTGCTATCTCTCTCAGAATGACCTTCTTGATCCTAATCAGTCAGGTTTCAAGACTGGGCATTCAACTGAGACTGCTCTTCTCTGTGTCACGGTGGCTCTCCGCACTGCTAAAGCTAACTCTCTCTCCTCTGCTCTCATCCTTCTAGACCTATCTGCTGCCTTTGATACTGTGAACCATCAGATCCTCCTCTCCACCCTCTCCGAGCTGGGCATCTCCGGCGCGGCCCACGCTTGGATTGCGTCCTACCTGACAGGTCGCCCCTACCAGGTGGCGTGGCGAAAATCAGTCTCCGCACCATGTGCTCTCACCACTGGTGTCCCCCAGGGCTCTGTTCTAGGCCCTCTCCTATTCTCGCTATACACCAAGTCACTTGGCTCTGTCATATCCTCACATGGTCTCTCATATCATTGCTATGCAGACGACACACAATTAATCTTCTCCTTTCCCCCTTCTGACAACCAGGTGGCGAATCGCATCTCTGCATGTCTGGCAGACATATCAGTGTGGATGACGGATCACCACCTCAAGCTGAACCTCGGCAAGACGGAGCTGCTCTTCCTCTCAGGGAAGGACTGCCCGTTCCATGATCTCGCCATCACGGTTGACAACTCCCTTGTGTCCTCCTCCCAGAGTGCTAAGAGCCTCGGCGTGACCCTGGACAACACCCTGTCGTTCTCCACTAACATCAAGGCGGTGACCCGATCCTGTAGGTTCATGCTCTACAACATTCACAGAGTACGACCCTGCCTCACACAGGAAGCGGCGCAGGTCCTAATCCAGGCACTTGTCATCTCCCGTCTGGATAACTGCAACTCGCTGTTGGCTGGGCTCCCTGCCTGTGCCATTAAACCCCTACAACTCATCCAGAACGCCGCAGCCCGTCTGGTGTTCAACCTTCCCAAGTTCTCTCACGTCACCCCGCTCCTCCGCTCTCTCCACTGGCTTCCTGTTGAAGCTCGCATCCGCTACAAGACCATGGTGCTTGCCTACGGAGCTGTGAGGGGAACGGCACCTCCGTACCTTCAGGCTCTGATCAGGCCCTACACCCAAACAAGGGCACTGCGTTCATCCACCTCTGGCCTGCTCGCCTCCCTACCTCTGAGGAAGCACAGTTCCCGCTAAGCCCAGTCAAAACTGTTCGCTGCTCTGGCACCCCAATGGTGGAACAAGCTCCCTCACGACGCCAGGACAGCGGAGTCAATCACCACCTTCCGGAGACACCTGAAACCCCACCTCTTTAAGGAATACCTGGGATAGGATAAAGTTATCCTTCTAACCCCCCCCCCCCCTTAAAGGATTTAGATGCACTATTGTAAAGTGGTTGTTCCACTGGATATTATAAGGTGAATGCACCAATTTGTAAGTCGCTCTGGATAAGAGCGTCTGCTAAATGACTTAAATGTAAATGTAAATTTCAGAACAATCTGGAATGACTCTGAAGGGTTGGGGGCGAGGAGAGCTGGGTGAGGAGAGGTGAGGAGCCAGGGAGCGACATCAAAGTATTACAGTAGATTAAGCTCAGTCCAATAGAACAAGTCATTTTACCTCTGTCAGCTCTACACATAAACAGAAAGCCTTCGGGCTTGGTGCACCCCCCAAAAATACATCAGCGTGCACTGTGGGAGCCAAGCCCAGAGCCACAGACTCATGGAGTCTCTCTCTCTCTAACACGCACACATTTTATCAGCTGGGATTCAGATAAACTCAGCACAGATGGGAATAGCAGAGCCTCAGAAAGAGAACTGGGGTCTGATTGGCAGTGACAGTACGAACACACCGACTGGGTCAAACACACTGCTGGAGGAGAGAAACCAACCTGATCACTCCTCAACAAGACTGTACAGAACTCCTCAGAAACAAACCGCATTTCGCAGTCACTGACTGGATAGATAAAGCAATCATTTACCTTTCCGTAATGAAGATGCTCAATTAGCCTAGCTACAACATCACAGTACATGACTGCTCCAGGGAAGCAGATGGACACACCCCTCAGCCTGTCTGTCACCTGTTCCACAGCCAGTGGGTTGGGGTGAGGTGAGAATGGCTACGTTAATTACATAGTCAATGTTTTTTCTTCTCCATTCGACATGACATCATCATCTGACCCCTGACCTCTGGGCTGGTCTAGATGTTTCCAGTGGGGGTTTAGTTGTTAGCGGAGCTGTTAGCTGAGCTAAACTAAACAGACATGTCAGCAGAGTTCTGGTCTCCCAGGCCAGGGCCAGGCTGCTGGGGTCCTACAGGGCCAGGCTGCTGGGGTCCTACAGGGCCAGGCTGCTGGGGTCCTACAGGGCCAGGCTGCTGGGGTCCTACAGGGCCAGGCTGCTGGGGTCCTACAGGGCCAGGCTGCTGGAGTCCTACAGGGCCAGGCTGCTGGGGTCCTACAGGGCCAGGCTGCTGGGGTCCTACAGGGCCAGGCTGCTGGGGTCCTACAGGGCCAGGCTGCTGGGGCCACGGGCCGGCTGCGGGCCTACAGGGCGGCGCGGAGCCCGGGCCGGCTGCTGGGCCCGGCCGGCTGCGGGGCCTACAGGGCCAGGCTGCTGGGGCCACGGGCCGGCTGCGGGGCCTACAGGGCCAGGCTGCTGGGGTCCTACAGGGCCAGGCTGCTGGGGCCACGGGCCGGCTGCGGGGCCTACAGGGCCAGGCTGCTGGAGTCCTACAGGGCCAGGCTGCTGGGGCCCGGGCCGGCTGCGGGCCTACAGGGCCAGGCGCTGGGGTCCTCAGGGCCGGCTGCGGAGCCACGGGCCGGCTGCGGGCCACGGGCCGGCTGCGGGGCCACGGGCCGGGTCTCGCCGCGCAGGGCCACCGGCCCGTCCCAGCACTATAGCCTCCAGGGAACAACTAGGCCACACATCCATGCTTCAGAAATACAGGAGCTTACTTATAGAAAATAATTTCTACAAATATTCTAGATTTGGTTATTCATTTTCAAATCCATAGAGGACATTACCATTTAAAAGTGACCAGGTTAGAACACTGTTAATTAATATGACTTTCAATTCAACACCTGAATTGGCTGACATTGAATTAGATGGCCATGTGATGAGAGGGATGAGAGCACACCAGGTGGAGAGAGAGGAAAGGGATCCAGCTAAGCAGTTTCCCCTCCTGAAATAGCGCTGTTAAACAAGTGTGAGGTTAACCTCTAATTACAGGGTGCTCCCTCCCGACATCTCTACAGTGATACAGAGACGTATCGTCCGCCTCGCTCTTCCATCCCACCATTCTCAGGTGAAACAGCACTGACATTGTGGACATGGATTATTCAGTTCTTCAGCCTCTATGTCTGTATTGCTTTCTTTCTTTCTTGACCACCCCCCTCCCCCTCTCGACCCCCCCAATCTCTCCTACCCTCTCATGACCCCCCTTCAACCCCTCCAGTCTCTCCTACACTCTCATGACCACCCCTCTCAACCCCTCCTACTATCCCCCCGCTCTCCTTCTCTTGACCCCCCTCCAGTCTCTCCCCCTCTCAACCCCTTCCAGTCTCTCCCCCCTCTATCCTTCTCTTGACCCCTCCAGTCTCTTCACCCTCTCTCCTTCCTTTGACCTACCTCCAGTCTCCTCCCTCAATCCTTCTCTTGGCCCCCCTACAGTCTCTCCTCCTTCTCCTGCCCCCCCTCCAGTCTCTCCCCCTCTCTCCTTCTTTTGACCCCCTCAGTCTCTCCCCCTCTCTCTTACTCTTGACCCCCTCCAGACTCTCCCCCTCTCTTGACCCCCCCTCCAATCTCCCCCTCTATCCTTTTCTTGACCTCCACTCCAGTCTCTCCCCCTCTCTCCTGCTCTTGACCCCCCTCCAGACTCTCCCCCCACTCTCCTTCTCTTGACCCCCCTCCAGTATCTCCTCCTCTCCTCTCTTCTTCTCTTGACCCCCTCCAGTCTCTCCCCGTCTCTCCTTTTCTCTCCCCCCTCTCTCCTTCTCTTGACCCCCTCAAGTATCTACCCCTCTCTCCTTCTTTTGACCTACCTCCAGTCTCTCCCCTCAATCCTTATCTTGACCCCCTCCAGTCTCTTCACCCTCTCTCCTTTTCTTGAACACCCCTCTAGTATCTCCCCCTCTCCACTCCCCTCTTCTCTTGACCCCCTCCAGTCTCTCCCCATCTCTCCTTCTCTTGACCCCCTCCAATCTCTCACCCCTCTCTCCTTCTCCTGAACCCCCTCCACTCTCCCCCTCTCTTTCTCTTGAACCCCCCTCCAGTCTCTCCCCCCTCTCTCCTTCTCTTGACCCCCTCAGTCTCTCCCCTTTCTTGACCCCCTCCAGTATCTCCCCCTCTCCTTCTCTTGACCCACCTCTCTCCTTCTCTTGACCCCCTCCAGTCTCTTCTCCTCTCTCCTTCTTTTGACCCCCTCCAGTCTCCTCCCCTCTTTTGACCCCCCTCCCCACTCTGTGATTCTGAATTCCTCGCCAGGCATGCAGTCCTTATTGGAAACACATGTGAGGCCCGGATCGTTTTCTGCTCAGATTGAGGCAAACATGCAGAAAATTGTGGGAAGAAAGCATAGCCCCCAGACCTGGAGACATATACGCTCATTACCGATCGCTAACGGCAGCCATGTTGGTCACAACCACACCACTGACCATGACACCAAAACTCTGCTCAGTACAGTTGACGCTAAGGGAAACCAGTAAAAACAACACAACGCTGTAAACGTAACAATCTCCTAGCCCTGGATAATAGATATACAGCTGTAATAACCCTGTCAGAGTGTTATTGGTTGTGAATCCATGCTTCCTGTGTACATGTGTGTCTGCTACAGACCTGGCCTGGCTCTGGTGCACACTGACATCAGGCTCAGGTGTCCCTGCTGCTTCTCTGATAGGTCAGAGGCCTGGGAAATAATCATAAATGGGTGAAAAGCTGTAATCACTTCATTGTCTTCTGGTCACTTTGGTTTGGGTTTAATACCCATCAGAGTGGGTAGTAAGACATACTAGCAAAGGGCGGGACTCCCGCGTGGCGTAGTGGTACAAGGCAGTGGTTTAACGCAATTGGCCCAGCGTCGTCCGGGTTACGGGAGGGTTTGGCCGGCAGGGATGTCCTTGTCCTATCGCGCACTAGCGACTCCTGTGGTGGGCCGGGCGTAGTGCAAGCTGACATGGTCGCCAGGTGTACAGTGTTTCCTCTGACACATTGGTGTGGCTGGCTCCCGGTTTATGTGGGCATTGTGTCAAGAAGCAGTGTGGCTTGGCTGGGTTGTGTTTCGGAGGACGCGCGGCTCTCGACCTTTGCCTCTCCCGAGTCCGTACGGGAGTTGCAGAGATGAGACAAGACTGTAACTACCAATTGGATACCACGAAATTGGGGAGAAAACATGGTGTAAAATAATAAATAATAATAAATAAATACTAGCATAGGGGCAATTCCACAGTAACAGAGTGATGCTGAGACTCAGATTTTTCACTTAATAATGTATGCCAAACAAATACCAATGACGGCAAAGTTAAACCACACAACTCTTTTTGTACACATTTTCTTGAAGATCATTGCAGATCATTCTGTTACCAAACTCTGCATCTGCACCATTGTTCAAGAAATGTATTTTTGCAAACAGCCAAGGATAAGACCAAGGATAAGACCAAGGATAAGACCCTGGGACCTGTACGTGGGGTGTCTGTCTGTCTCCATCCTGCCTGTGTACTCATCCAGAGTCCACCTCCTCATCCAAGTCCATTAGTCATCAGTACCTCTGCTTGTTGTTCTAGTGGAGGCCACCAGGCGTGTTCTCAGATATACACCAGGAGCTGTCGAGGAGCACCTGCCAAACTGCATCCCACTGGGAGTGTGTATGAGGGGAGTGTGTGCATACATGCGTGTGTGTGAATGAGGGGAGAGACCCTCGTTCATAGTCCTGACAAACACATCAACCAGAGAGAGCTTACTGACAAAAAGAGGGGAGAGCCAGCATAAACATATATCATAAACTTCAATCTCCAACCAAGGCAAAACAAGGCCAGTAATGTCCAATGTGAGGGTTCTGACAGAGACAGACACAGTAAGCTAGTCTCTACGTCCTGTAGACTGAACGGCGGGGCATGTGTCTGTATCATGATGTGTGTGGAGGACTTCATGTTCATGACACAGAAAACCATCAAACAGTTCAGCACAGACTTGAGTCTGTTAAATGACTTTGGGATGGCCTTGCACATAGCCTACGATGGCCTTGCACATAGCCTACGATGGCCTTGCACACAGCCTACGATGGCCTTGCACACAGCCTACGATGGCCTTGCACACAGCCTACGATGGCCTTGCACATAGCCTACGATGGCCTTGCACACAGCCTACGATGGCCTTGCACATAGCCTACGATGGCCTTGCACACAGCCTACGATGGCATTGCACACAGCCTACGATGGCCTTGCACATAGCCTACGATGGCCTTGCACACAGCCTACGATGGCCTTGCACATAGCCTACGATGGCCTTGCACACAGCCTACGATGGCCTTGCACATAGCCTACGATGGCCTTGCACACAGCCTACGATGGCCTTGCACATAGTCTACGATGGCCTTGCACACAGCCTACGATGGCATTGCACACAGCCTACGATGGCCTTGCACATAGCCTACGATGGCCTTGCACACAGCCTACGATGGCCTTGCACATAGCCTACGATGGCCTTGCACACAGCCTACGATGGCCTTGCACACAGCCTACGATGGCATTGCACACAGCCTACGATGGCATTGCACACAGCCTACGATGGCCTTGCACACAGCCTACGATGGCATTGCACACAGCCTACGATGGCATTGCACACAGCCTACGATGGCCTTGCACATAGCCTATGATGGCCTTGCACACAGCCTACGATGGCCTTGCACATAGCCTACGATGGCCTTGCACATAGCCTATGATGGCCTTGCACACAGCCTACGATGGCATTGCACACAGCCTACGATGGCCTTGCACATAGCCTACGATGGCCTTGCACATAGCCTATGATGGCCTTGCACATAGCCTATGATGGCCTTGCACATAGCCCACGACAACAAGCTAAACCAATGACATGTGTAATAATAGTTGAGTCACAAAGCTGAGTTCAGAATATGAGTAAGTCAGTGAGGGACACGGGTTTGCAAATTCCATCATTGTAATGTTTTATCCAATGATGCCTTTTAAATGATGTCTCTGATCTCATTCTATTGGCCTACTTAGTGCTATAGGGACACTGTCAGGTTTGGTTGCTCTTTCAACATGGAAAGCTTCCTGTCTACTGCCTCAACAAATACCTCAGTACACATGGTTTGTGGAGTATAAACGGGGGGTGCTAATCAAGGTGGTGCCGGTGAGTTAGATCAGGCTAACTGCTCCAGCGGGGGGTGGATTATCAGACGGAGCTGGTCCCAGCAGGATAGGGGTTCTAAGGGAAACGAGGAGGCTGTAGTGTGAAGGTTGGTTCCTGCCTGCCTGGTAGGAACAGCATGCAACAGCTGTGTCTCCTTTCCCTCAGCCTGTCTGCACAGCCGATACCAGCTCCAACTATGTGCTGACACCAGATACCTCACCCCCCACACACACCTTTTTATATTCTCCCTCCCTCTCCCTCTCCCCCACACACACACACCACACAGACCTCTACACACACGGACAGGTCAGGACAAACACACAAAGGTCAACAGGGCCCATTATATCCGCCAGGCCTCCCTGCTACTCATTGATCCCATTATGTAAACATAGCAATGGACAAGCAGAGGTGAATCAATAGGATTCCATCTTCTAAACAACACCCAGTTACATTTACCCACACTGACATGTGTACCAGTCTCATCTCCCTTTTTTTCTGGGGGGGGGGGGGGGGGGTTGTTTGAGGAGTATTTTGGACTGTAGATATTGATGTTAGTGAGGGGAAACCTGGACTAGATACACAGTCCAACCCAGTACTAAATAACAGACTGTGCCCATGTGTCCACGTTAGAGAGAGGGAGGGAGGAAGCCTACATTCCCTCACACGTGCAGAGTAAATCTTACATATTGTCTTTCCCTTTCTCCATCTGTGCCAGCGAGTCAGATGAGGGTGTTTAAGTGAGAATGTCAGAGAAGCCGGTGTTTGGAGGATATATTGGCACGGGTGTTGTTATACCCGAGAAAAACTTGTGCCAATATATCCTCCAAACACCGGCTTCGAGGGTATTATCGCTTTTACACAAAGGGTTACCAACATATTCAAATAATGATTTTGATGAATGTACTCCTACTATTTAATTATTCCACGAGATATAGTCCAGACACAAATCTAGAGTTGCTACTTGCTACACAAGCCGGCAGGTCATTCATTCTATCTGTTAGGTTGCCAGAGACGCGACACAGTCATAAAGTCTTTTTGTTCTATATCTTTGTTCTAGATCCAGGCGTTCGTTCTAAATGTTCCGTTGCCATGCTAGCTGGCAACGTTCTTATCCCTAGCTTGCTAGTTAGCCAATAACGGCTAACTTAGAGTCAAACAGTGCAGTCAGAATAACAGCAAATTGGCTGCATTTGCGTTTGCTTAAGCTGTTTTCTAGTGACATTTATTTGGATACATCCATAACAATGAGCTAATGATGCGAGATTTCGCCTGGCATAGAACATTTGCTCTCTCGCCAGGACACTGATCAGAGGAGCTAGCCAACTACACAGCTAACACAATCACTTCAAACTGAAACTGGAAAGACAGCAAACTAGGTGCATTTCGTTTCATTTTACCTGTTTTCTATTGAAATGTCTTTGTGTACACTACCGTTCAAAAGTTTGGGGTCACTTAGAAATGTCCTTGTTTTTGAAAGAAAAGCACATTTTTTGTCCATTAATATAACATCAAATTGATCAGAAATACAGTGTAGACATTGTTAATGTTGTAAATGACTATTGTAGCTGGAAATGGCAGATTTTTATGTTATATCTACATAGGCGTACAGAGGCCTATTATCAGCAACCATCACTCCTGTGTTCCAATGGCACGTTGTGTTAGCTAATCCAAGTTTGTCATTTTAAAAGGCTAATTGATCATTAGAAAACTATTTAGCAATTATATTAGCACAGCTGAAAACTATTGTTCTGATTAAAGAAGCAATAAAACTGGCTTTCTTTAGACTAGTTGAGTATCTGGAGCATCAGCATTTGTGGGTTCAATTACAGGCTCAAAATGGCCAGAAACAAATAACTTTTTTTTTAAACTCGTCAGCTGCCAGTTGAGGACTTGTGAGGCATCTGTTTCTCAAACTAGACACTCTAATGTACTTGTCCTCTTGCCCAGTTGTGCACAAGGGCCTCCCACTCCTCTTTCTTTTCTGGTTAGGGCCAGTTTGCGTTGTTCTGTGAAAGGGAGTAGTACACAGCGTTGTACGAGATCTTCAGTTTGGCTGGATGTCCTTTGAGTGATGGACCATTCTTCATACACACAGGAAACTGTTGATAATGAAAAACCCAGCAGCGTTGCAGTTCTAGAAACAAACCGCTGCGCCTGGCACCTAATACCATACCCCGTTCAAAGGCACTTAAATCTTTGTCTTGCCCATTCACCCTCTGAATGGCACACATATACAATGCCTGTCTCAATTGTCTCAAGGCTTAACAATCTTTTAACCTGTCTCCTCCCCTTCATCTACACTTCTTGAAGTGGATTTAACAAGTGACATCAATAAGGGATCATAGCTTTCACCTGGATTTACCTGCTCAGTCTGTCATGAAAAGAGCAGATGTTCATAATGTTTTATATACTCAGTGTATAACATCATTATTGCATCAGAACACACACATTTTCCACTGTGACTGAGGCAGAGAAGGAAGGTAAACGATAGAGCAATTAAAACAACTGGGGTTCGACCTGGGCCACAGGGGCCAAAGGCCCTCATGTCGACAGTGTTTGAGGGAGAAAAGGAGAGAGAGGGCTTGAGTGAGAGGGAAAGGAGAACAGAGGAGTTCATTTATATAGTCAAAGTTGCCCTTTTACCTGTGCAGTTAAAGTGTATTTACTTTGGTGACAATTTATAGTTACATATGACTGCTTTAAGAGAAATATATGCCCCAAGGGAGAGCAGCTCATTGTGGAGTCTCAGCCTAGAGAGCAGTATAGAGAGGAGTAATGCGTTTGGTAAGACTGGTCTCTCTCCCTGAGCTGGATGCCAGCTCCTGTCTGCTGAGGCAGAGAGAGAGTGAGCGAGCGAGAGAGAGAGAGACTGCAGGTTGTCTTTCATTTCAGTGCTCCAGACGGCTGTTCCAGCCCTGTGTTATTGGGAGGAGGACCGGGGACACATAAATCATCACGCTTTTATTCCTGTCAGACAGATGCACGGAAAACAGGTCGCTCACTCTTTCTCGCTCTCTGTCACTCTCTCTCTCCTACAGCAACTCCCTGGGAGACAAGAGCCCACAGTTGGGTGAGGGAGAGAAAGAGGGGGAAGAGAAAGACACAGAGAGGCAAAGACAGAGAGGGAGAAAGAGAGAGCAATAGGAGTATTGAGCTGTGCTTGAGGGTTAGAGGATAACGTAGCTCCATCATTTCACCTTGTCAGAGCAATGACTGTCTGCTTCACTTACACAGCCCTCCTCAATGCAAACTAGCAAATGACTAAATTACTAGCAAATAACATAATTGAAGCTCATTAATGAAAAAGTAATTGAAGCAGTCTAGCTCAACTCCAAGATAAATTCTTATGTTATGCTAGAGTATAATGGCACTCAAACATGTTCACTACTGTCATGCAGAAAAAAGCCTATCAATTTCATCAGGGTGATTGGTGCTCATAAATGTCATAACGCCAGTTTGGAGAGGAGAGGAAGGCAAGGGCTCTCCCACCACTAGGGTAGCCTAGTGGTGGGCCAGTAACCGAAAGGTTGCTGGATCGAATCCCTGAGCTGACAAGGTAAAAATCTGTAATTCTGCCCCTGAACAAGGCAGTTAAAAGGCACTGTTCCCTGATAGGCCGTCATTGTAAATAAGAATTTGTTCTTAACTGACTTGCCTGGTTAAATAAATATAAATAATATGATTCTGAGTGGAATAATCTTCTTCTGCCCTCTAGTGGTGAACAGGAACAGTATTCTGAACAGGTGGCGAGGCGAGAGAACGTACCATAAACCACCCAAACCAGGAACATGCCAAAGTACATTAACAAAAAACCTAAGCAAGGCCTTAATTAAATGTTAAGCATTTACATAATACTAATGGTGGTGATTTACTGGGATTTATAATGATTGAAATGGACAACAAATGCAACTAACAGCTTAGTGCATAGGAATCCAAACTAATTATTCCCCAGAACCTGTATTTGGATTTAAGTACTTTCTTTTGGCACAGACAAAGCGAAATCACTTTGCTTGCATTTATGCATTTCTCATTTAGGCATAGGGCCCTCAAATTCAACTTTGGACCTTGAAGCCAGTTCCACTGCATTTTTTCATTGTTCCCCTCTAATCAGGGACTGATTTAGACCTGGGACACAAGGTGTGTGCAATTAATTATCAGGTAGAAAAGAAAACCAACAGGCTCCGGACCTCATAGGGTAAGAGTTGAGGACCCCTGGCCTTGGGTATTTCCTACTGTCTGAAACTTAAATCCTACCTCAGCTTGACAAAGAGCAAGCATTTCATTTAGAAAAGGATAGATCTGAAGATATAAATCCATGAAGAGATTGATGTGCTACCTAACATTATCATGTCGGCTGTGAATTAGTCCTCCACCACTCCCTACTGCTCATACCCCTCGTCCTGGCCACAGCCACACTCCCTACTGCTCATACCCCTCGTCCTGGCCACAGCCACACTCCCTACTGCTCATACCCTTCGTCCTGGCCACAGCCACACTCCCTACTGCTCATACCCCTCGTCCTGGCCACAGCCACACTCCCTACTGCTCATACCTCTCGTCCTGGCCACAGCCACACTCCCTACTGCTCATACCTCTCGTCCTGGCCACAGCCACACTCCCTACTGCTCATACCTCTCGTCCTGGCCACAGCCACACTCCCTACTGCTCATACCTCTCGTCCTGGCCACAGCCACACTCCCTACTGCTCATACCCCTCATCCTGGCCACAGCCACACTCCCTACTGCTCATACCCCTCGTCCTGGCCACAGCCACACTCCCTACTGCTCATACCCCTCGTCCTGGCCACAGCCACACTCCCTACTGCTCATACCCCTCGTCCTGGCCACAGCCACACTCCCTACTGTTCATACCCCTCGTCCTGGCCACAGCCACACTCCCTACTGCTCATACCTCTCGTCCTGGCCACAGCCACACTCCCTCCGGCCTCCTGCCCTTCGTCCTGGCCACAGCCACACTCCCTACTGCTCATACCCCTCGTCCTGGCCACAGCCACACTCCCTACTGCTCATACCTCTCGTCCTGGCCACAGCCACACTCCCTACTGCTCATACCTCTCGTCCTGGCCACAGCCACACTCCCTACTGCTCATACCCCTCATCCTGGCCACAGCCACACTCCCTACTGCTCATACCCCTCATCCTGGCCACAGCCACACTCCCTCCGGCCTCCTGCCCCTCGTCCTGGCCACAGCCACACTCCCTCCGGCCTCCTGCCCCTCGTCCTGGCCACAGCCACACTCCCTCCGGCCTCCTGCCCCTCGTCCTGGCCACAGCCACACTCCCTCCGGCCTCCTGCCCCTCGTCCTGGCCACAGCCACACTCCCTCCGGCCTCCTGCCCCTCGTCCTGGCCACAGCCACACTCCCTCCGGCCTCCTGCCCCTCGTCCTGGCCACAGCCACACTCCCTCCGGCCTCCTGCCCCTCATCCTGGCCACAGCCACACTCCCTCCGGCCTCCTGCAGTCACCTGAGAGATCTCTGCCATCACAAATCACTTCTGAAGGATCCTTAATGAATATACACCACGGAGAGGACCTCAATTAGGTGACCGTACTGGGGGAGCGCTGCTCAGGATAAACAAAGTTATCTTGACAGGGTCGCCGAGCAGGATGAGATAGCGGATAGCTGGATGAGAAAATGAATTACCATCCTGCCACACGTCAAAGCCAATCACGAGGAGGATCCTGCGCACTCCTCTGCCCCTCTCCCCTCCGTTTCATCTGGCCCTTAGTATGCACACAGGCCGGGTGCCAGCCTCCAAATGTATTCATTTATTCACAGCCCCTTGGAGAAATCACAGAGCCTTGTTGTCCTTTTTTTCCTCACTGTCCAGATGGAATTTGCGTGAATAACATCGGTTTAGTGAAGCAGAAAATAAGTACAGGCTAGCACAGCGGTAGGGGACAGTACCCAAAAAAGCAAGGGGAGAACAACTGTCACCCTCACATACTATTTTTCTTCCCCACTCTTGTGGTTTCTCTCTCATTCTAATGAAAATTAGAAAGAAGAAAAAAGCCTGTGGGGTGCAGCGTTCCTGAATCCATCCCACATGACCATGATCTGCAGGTTCAATTAACCAGCAGATAATGAATCAAAGAGTGGGAGCAGAGTAGGCGCTCTACTACAAAGGTGAGCCGTCATCAAGAGGACTGGTTCAATGCTCAATCTCTTCTTTTTTACTCCCTGTTTTGTTTTGCATTTATAACATCTCTAATTACTTTAATTAATCAAGATATTCCATTAGAGGGAACCGGTCTCGGTTAAGTAATTGTGCAAAATGAAACAGAAAAAAAAGCCAATAGTTGAGTGATTCCATCCACTCCCCTCTCTGCCCAGCGGGATTTAGAAGGCTTTCAGAGGAATAATGGGAGAAAATACAACCGTCTTTCACACAGTTATCATGAATGAATCAATTCTGAATAGTCTCAGTCTACAAGTACACTACCTGACATGTTACCGTGGTACAGGCTGCCCACACACACACATACACACACATTTGAGGGACAAAAAACTACCAAGAGTCCATGAAGCTGCCAATGATGTTTGATAGAGGCTAATGCAATGAGAAAGCTTTGATGTACTTTTGGCAGAGTCAGTGTAGAAGGTAGGTGTGTGTGTGGGATACCAGGCCTACCTCTCGGAGTACCGTACTCTTGTAGCCCCTGTACAAGCCTCTGACACCCTGCACAAGACAAGATAGGTGTTAGGGAACACACACCACACACACACAGTCTGGATACACACACAAATATTGTAGTATTGATGGGTCATGGTGTCGGCCTACCTCCTCTCTGAGAGTGGCCAGCAGCACCTGGTAGGTGTTGGAGGACAGCGAGGCCTGAGTCCTCTGTTTCACCACCTCAGTAGGCACCCTGATTAGACATGCCACCTAAGGGAGGAACACAGGACATTACAACACCCAGAACAGATCACACACACCACACACACACACACACACACACACACACACACGCTGACAAGTGTGACTACAGACCCGTAGCACTCACGCCCGTAGCCATGAAGTGCTTTGAAAGGCTGGTAATGGCTCACATTAACACCATTATCCCAGAAACCCTAGACCCACTCCAATTTGCATACCGTTCAAACAGATCCACAGATGATGCAATCTCTATTGCACTCCACACTGCCCTTTCCCACCTGGACAAAAGGAACATCTACGTGAGAATGCTATTCATTGACTATAGCTATTCATTGACTATGCCCTCAAAGCTCATCACAAAGCTAAGGACCCTGGGACTAAACACCTCCCTCTTCAACTGGATCCTGGACTTCCTGACGGGCCGACCCCAGTTGGTAAGTGTAGGTAACAACACATCCGCCAAACTGATCCTCAACACGGGGGCCCCTCAGGGGTGCGTGCTCAGTCCCTTCCTGTACTACCTGTTCACCCACGACTGCATGGCCAGGCACAACTCCAACACCATCATTAAGTTTGCCGATGACACAACAGTGGTAGGCCTGATCATCGACAACGACGAGACAGCCTATAAGGAGGAAGTCAGAGACCTGGCCGGGTGGTGCCAGGACAACAACCTCTCCCTCAACGTAATCAAGACTAAGGAGATGATTGTGGACTACAGGAAAAGGAGGACCGAGCACACCCCCATTCTCATCGACGGGGCTGTTGTGGAGCAGGTTGAGAGCTTCAGGTTCCTTGGTGTCCACATCAACAACAAACTAGAATGGTCCAAACAAACCAAGCCAGTCGTGAAGAGGGCATAACAAAACCTATTTCCCCTCAGGAGACTGAAAAGATTTGGCATGGGTCCTCAGATCCTCAAAAGGTTCTACAGCTGCACCATCGAAAGCATCCTGACTGGTTGCATCACTGCCTGGTATGGCAACTGCTCGGCCTCCGACCGCAAGGCACTACAGAGGGTAGTGCGTACGGCCCAGTATATCACTGGGGCTAAGCTGCCTGCCATCCAGGACCTCCATACCAGGCGGTGTCAGAGGAAAGCCCTAAAAATTGTCAAAGACCCCAGCCACCCCAGTCATAGACTGTTCTCTCTGCTACCGCATGGCAAGCGGTACCGGAGCGCCAAACCTAGGACCAAAAGGCTTCTCAACAGCTTTTACCCCCAAGCTATAAGATTCCTGAACAGGTAATCAAATGGCTTCCCAGACTATTTGCATTGTGTGCCCTCCCAACCGCCAACCCCTCTTTTACACTGCCGCAACTCTCTGTTTATCATCTATGCATAGTCACTTTAACTATACATTCAGGTACATATTACCTCAATTAGCCCGACTAACCGGTGCCCCCGCACATTGGCTCTGTACCGGTACCACCTGTATATAGCCACGCTACTATTATTTTCACTGTTTTTAATTTCTATTTCTTTACTTATCTATTGTTTACCTAAAACCAATTTTTTTTTAACCTGCACTGTCGGCGCACGTGACAAATTAAACTTTGATTTGTGTAAAGAACATTAAAACTCAAGTGAGGCAACAGATGAAGGCAACAGATGAAAAATAGTTGCTATCTATTATCCTGTACTGTATGTAGTCTGTTTGCTTTAGATAAAGAGAAAACTGTAAGCTGCCAGACGCCACAGGTGCCAAGCAGGAAATGACCTAGCAATTATACTGCGAGTAGACTACCTGGTCTTTGTGTTAGTGTAGGCCTAGTGCTTCTGTAAGCTAATTTATGCCCCAGCACTGGCCTGTGTGACTGAAAATTCAAACCTTAATCACATTGACACCTGAGCAGCAGGTAAAAAGGTCACCGTCACCGCCTCATTGCCCCTCTGTGTCCTACTCTGCAAAACACACATAGCCCTCCGCCCCACCATCCTTCCTACCTCACACATACAAACTCCTAAAGAGCACCCATGTCAACAGAAATATGGAGTGCAAACAATTCCTCAAGATAATTCATATTTATGACTGCTGCCTCCTGCTCCCTTAAAGCTAGGCTGCTCCGCTTGATTTCCATTCATGCTGCAGCGGAGCGGAAATACCAGGGAGCACCAGTAACGGGAGGCAATCTCCCAGACCGAGGGAGGTGAGGAGCCCCCGCACCGCACCAGACTCCCTCCGGCACGAGATGGCTATCGTTACTGTTGCAGCGGCAATCTCACTCTGCAAAGGGGAGAATGACACCAAGGTGACAGTGGCACCATGGTAATTACTGGTATGCTGGTTTGGCCATCCTCAGCTCTCAGCCCGGTCAGCCCCCTCTGGTCTAGGGCAGGGTCTAGCCAGGATTCAGCCCAGCTGCTAGGACATCTCTCTATATTTCCCTCTTTCACCCCCACTGTACCCCTCTGCCAGAGCAGGTCATTACATGTAATGTATGTATTAACTGCACATGGGGGATGGAGAGTAGAGAGAGGGTGACCACTGGTGATTGAGAGATGGAGAATTCAGTTTGTCTGGGAACAGCCAGTAATTTTACAGTTCAAGTGGAATGAATAGAGAGTGACCAGTAGCTGACAACTTGTCTCAGATGATTTTCAAGGTCACCCAAGTACAGGAGACCAGCATGTGTTGAAGGTGGGTATCATATCACTCCAACAGGTCCTGCAGTACTGACTGTTTCCACTTCATCTGAGGATAGAATGACATGGCTTCTGACTTCGAAATGTTCTGTCAAACAAGAAACAAACCAACAAACCCTTGCTCCAGAACCCACATGGCAAAGGTGTCTAATTGTGAGCGTAACCTTTCTCTACAGTATTCAAAGGACCGTTTTCTCCCTCCAAAGCATGGTGCCAGAGTGCCCCCCAGTGGTGAGACAGAGCACTAGCTGCCGTCTGTCTGCTATACAACCTGACAGGATCCATTTCTAAGATCTAATTTACTCTTCCTTTGGCTGAGTTAACATTTATCATACATTGTATATCATGTTTCCCCACCTAATTCGCCAAAGGATCAGAATGATGCTGCTAAGTGGAAAGAAAAGTGGCTATGACAAGTAATTGCTGACAATTGTATCATGTAGTGGTGGAGGGCGCTCTTTCACATCAGCTCACGGCAGGCTGCGGAATGAGACAGAGATTATACCAAATAAATTAGGGACATTGTTTATTTGGAAGTAATTGAGGACTGCTATGGGGAGAGTGAGTGTACATCCTCTGAACAGATCATTTCAGAGGAGGGTTTTAGGAGCATGTGTATGAAAGCACTATCTGAGATCAGACCCATGAGTGATGGGCAGGGTGGAGGCAGATTTAGGTGTACCCCACTGGGTTGTCTGGGACTGGGTTGTTATCTCACGTTTAGAAGGAGGGGTGTGGGCGTGACAGACGTGCCCCCCCCCCCCCCCCCCCCCCCCCCCCCCATCCCACAGACTGGCCTGGTAGGCTAAATGTATGATAAATCCACTGCCAGCGTCTTTTACATTCCCTACGCAATTCATCTTTATTTACAAGCAATTTGGAGTGTGTGGCGTTAATTAGAGGTAGCGTGTGATCTGAGCCTGTGTTTCCTCCGGCTTGCCTCCCTGCCTGGCTGCTGCTGTAAATCCTAATGACGACGGCTTTCAAATTCCACGACGCCACCAAACAACAACCGACGAGCCCACACTCAATCACTGGGGAAACGCTGTGGAAGGAACAGGGGAAATTAACGAAGGCTCACCGCAACAATCAGCATGCAGGCAAATCAATCCAGGGCTTGAGTCGTTTCCTTCCTTCATCCCTCCCTCCCTCATTCCCTCCAACCGGCTCATGGCTAGTTAATCCCCTGCCTACAATCCTGCTCCTGTGGCCAGTCTGGATGACAGACAAAGAGAGCCACAGGTAGAAGAACAAAGGGCTTAGAGACAATAGGCAAGGCTCCAGACAGAAGATAAGACAACTGATTCATTTGTCATTCAAAGTTTTTGGCAATGGCACTTTTAAAAGAACCCTCTGTCTCACTAACATAGAAAGAACTGGCATTAAAGCAACAGGGTGGAATCCACACATATGGAGCAGCCTCAGGCGTGAGCAGAGAGAGACAGGCTCAATGTGATGTAGGATGAAATAACTCAAACAGATGGAAGAACTCAACATTTTGCAGCCCTGGGGATCTTGCAGTAAACACAGACCAACACAGTGACCCATTTGACCAGTGAAAGACGTAGTTCAGCAGTTCATAGAGGGCAGCTAATCTTTTTCCACAATCTCACTTTAGCCAAACACACATTTCAGTCTAACTTTCATAAGACAATCAATGGCAATCCACACACACTGTCTGTCTCCACTGAAGTTATTTCAGAATCAGGAAGAAAACCAAAAGAACGTTCCGGGCCATCCCTGATCACCTCAGCCGCCCAGCAGTATTTCCCACAGGAAGTCAGCATTGTATCAGAACATCCATTCAGACATCTCCTCCGGGTAGTAATAACTGCATAAACATCAGCTATGTCTCTTCCTCTGAAATCCTGCTAATCTGTTTTTTTTAACCTATGAGGAAGCTCCTGGGAGCAGTCCTGCAGAAACACCTCAATGACAGACGGCACTGGGCAATTTCTACACATGACGACCAACAGACACAGGCTGGATAGTCATATTAGATATGGCTGAGCCAATCTCCCACTGACACCGTGCATTTTCATCAAACATCCAATTTGGAGCACAACTCAATTTGAGGCGGGGTGAGGAGGGAGAGATGAGGATGATGCACACCCAATAAATCACATACTGCCGTCTCTTCAGGGAGCCCATGCATGGATTATTCCAGGCTGTGCCAAGTTAAGTAGCTGCCAGTCGCCACCCCGTCCCGCCCCCCTTGTCATGTCACACACTCCGTTTCCCAGTACATCCTCCAAGAGACAAGCTTTATAAATGCAAGAAAGCTGCTCCCTCCGCTTGACAAATGAGCTTTCAGGGACTGTGTCGGGCGAATGGGAATGAAGATAAATGTGATATAATAGTTGGATAACCACCTGCTAGCCCCTGACAGACACCATCAGTTCCACCATTCTTTATGGGAGGGACAGTCACTAAAACAATGGAGCTGAGGCTTATCTCCTATTCTCTCTTTCCTTCCTCCTCCTCCTCTCTGTCTTTGGTTGTTTCTTTATTTGTTTCCTCTTCTCTTTCTGTTAGAAAGGTTGCAAAAAGTAGACAATAGAGAGTTGTCGTCTGCAACAAACCTTGGAGAACGAGGTCACCCACGATTCCCCTATGATGATGAAATACGTGAACTAAAGAAAAATCTTCTGTGGTAAATCGTGATTGTCCCTGACAAAACTTGAATCCTGATTGTGTGCCTCTAGTCCAGAATGTTCCAACCTGCACACAGGTGGCATAACACAACTAAATGGAGTCCCCTGAGTTTTGACTAGGACCAAATCACACCTCATTCTGGCGTTTGTGAGGCCATACCTGCAGCCAGCTGCTGACAGAGAATCATCAAGAGAGGGAGGGAGAGAAAGAGAGAGAGAGAGCAAAAGAGCAAAGCAGAGACAGTGAAAGAGAGAGAGAGAATGGAAGAATCTAACTGGCATATGTGCTCTGCGCCAGCCTGACAACAGACAGAAGTAAAGGAAGGTTAAGGTAATGTGGAGAAGGGGGGGAACATAATGGGATTCTGATGTTTTCATTTGGTGGTGACAAGGTGGGCCTGATCTGTATTCACACAAAGCAAGTTAAGAGAAGTGCAGGAGATGAGCAAAGATGGGGCCTGATGACCTGTGTGTGTGTGTGTGTGTGTGTGTGTGTGTGTGTGTGTGTGTGTGTGTGTGTGTGTGTGTGTGTGTGTGTGTGTGTGTGTGAGACAGAGCCTCTGGCAAACCTCTCCTGAAGCTCAACTTCTCATCATGTTGGGTACAAGAACAGAAGTTAAAGACGAAAATAGGAATTTGAGGCAGCCATAGATCTAAAAGACATGATAAATACAAAGATTCATATATACCCTCTGTCATAGGGCACAGGGTGACCTGTCAGATTGGATGATTGCAGTAGAGAGTTGCCCTGCTAGAGGCGTCCACATCCCTGAGGACTTGTCATGGACCAACACCACCACTCTTGTTAAGAGGGCGCAACAGCGTCTCTACTTCCTAAGGCAGCTGAAGAAATTAGGCAGGCCAACCCTTTTCGAAATACTATTGCTGCACCATCGAGAGCGTCCTGACTGGTTGCATCAAGGCCTGGTACGGGTATTGCTCCGACCACGGCCGCAAGGGACCATGCTCCCACCCATCCAGGATATCTACTCAAAGCTGTTCTCTCCCTTAGTGTTGGGCAGACGGTATCAGAGCATGAGGTCTGATAGAAACGGTCTCTGAGCCTGTTGGTATCTACAAGCCATCAGACTGCTGAACACTTGAACTGGACTGACCACCTGCTCTGATTCTCCGCACCCTAACACACATGCACACATGCCCACATATACATTCATGCTACACACACATCACAACTGCTGCTACCAGACTTTAAACTTTAAACTGAAACTTGGAGGTGGAGACAGGACTCTAAGACAGAGGCTGAGGGCTTTAACTCAGGGATATACAGTGTATTTAATTATCTCCTTAATGATGACTGCACAGGTCACAAAGATTACCAACTCAGTTCTAACTCAACCTCTATCTAGGGCAGAGACAAGGGCACTTTGAAAAAGTTACTTTAAGTCTAAGGCAAATTCAATTTTTTTGTTTAGAATTTTGTAATTGATACAATGATTATCTAGGGATCTGAGATACACTACAAGACCAAAAGTATGTGGTCTTGTAGTGTAATATGGAGTTGGTCCCCCCTTTGCTGTTATAACAGCCTCCACTTTTCTAGGAAGGCTTTCCACTAGATGTTGGAACATTGCTGCAGGGACTTGCTTCCATTCAGCCACAAGAGCATTAGTGAGGTCGGGCGCTGATGTTGGGCAATTAGGTTGGCTCACAGTTGGCGTTCCAATTCATCCCAAAGGTGTTAGATTGGGTTGAGGTTGGGGCTCTGTGCAGGCCATTCAAGTTCTTCCACATTGACCTCGACAAACCATTTCTGTATGGACCTTGCTTTGTGGTGGGGGCATTGTAATACTGAAACAGGAAAGGGCCTTCCTCAAACAGTTGCCACAAACTTGGAAGCACAGTTATTGTATACTGTAGCGTTAAGATTTACTCTCATGGAACTAAGGGGCCTAGCCCGAACCATGAAAAACAGCCCCAGACATTATTCCACCTCCACCAAACTTTACAGTTGGCACTATGCATTCGAGCAGGTAGTGTTCTCCTGGCATCCGCCAAACTCAGATTCGTCCGTTGGACTGCCAGATGGTGAAGTGTGATTCATCACTCCAGAGAATGCGTTTCCACTGCTCCAGAGTCCAATGGCGGCGAGCTTTACACCACTCCAGCCAAAGCTTGGCATTACGCATGGTGATCTTAGGCTTGTGTGCAGCTGCTCGGCCACGGAAACACATTTCATAAAGCTCATGACGAACAGTTATTGTGCTGACATTGCTTCCAGAGGCAGTTTGGAACCCGGTAGTGAGTGTTGCAACCGAAGACAGACATTTTTTGCAGCACTTGGCCTTCACGTTCTGTGAGCTTGTGTAGCCTACCACTTCGCGGCTGAGCCATTGTTGCTCCTAGACATTTTCACTTCACAATAACAACACTTACAGTTTCCGGGGCAGTTCTAGCAGGGCAAACATTTGTCGAACTGACTTGTTGTAAAGGTGGCATCCTATGACGGTGCCACGATGAAAGTTACTGATCTCTTCAGTAAGGCCATTCTACTGCCAATGTTTGTCTATGGAGATTTTTTTTTATTTAACCTTTATTTAACTAGGCAAGTCAGTTAAGAACAAATTCTTATTTACAATGATGCCTACCCTGGATGACGCTGGGCCAATTGTGCGCCGCCCTATGGGACTCCCAATCACATCCGGATGTGATACAGCCTGGATTTGAACCAGAGACTGTAATGATGCCTCTTGCACTGAGATACAGTGCCTTAAACCGCTACGCCACTAGGGAGCCCATAAATTAGATTAGAATGCAGGGCTGTGTGCTCCATGTTATACACCTGTCAGCAACGGGTGTGGCTGAAATAGCCCAATCCACTCATTTGAAGTATATATAGTGTAATTCAAATAAAAAACATGTCATTTCCATGTGTATTCAACTCCAAATATGCATCATAGGTAGAAGACAGAATGACATTTGGAAACAGTTGCGTAATCTGGAAGATGTTTTTTGCTTGTCGGTGTCTCTCTGGGCTGCCCTGGGTTAGGTCTTTATGAGTAAGCCGGGAGATTACTCCCTTTGAATCACGTAACACGTACTCAGAATGCAGCGGGGCACCACCCCTGCTCTGCTCCACGGCTTCCCCTTTTGAAGTGCTCAAATCCCCAGTAGCGGGTTACGGGTTAAAAGCAGCACTGACCTCACCGCTGACTGAACAAAAATACAACAGAAAATGTTTACAATGTTTCACAATACAATTGGAAGAGGCATTTCATAAACATGTAAAACTTTAAATGACATCTATCCAAAAGCCATGAATACTAAGAACCAGTACTAGTGGAGGTGGTGGAGATGGAGATGGTGGCAGGAGAAGACAGGAGAAACCCCTCCTCCCATGCCAACGTGAACAGCCAGCCCCAAAGGGACGGATTCCTTGGCAGTGAGCGATTAGGACTGGATCAACAGAGGAAATTGTGCCGCTCCTCACCGCTTTAAAGCCCAAATCCCCAGACAAAATTGAGGGAGTCTGGGGCCTCGCGTGGAAAACAGCTAAGTCAATAGCCAATAATGAGCTCTTATTTACCCAGCTGGTGGCGAAATGCTAAGACGCCCAAGGACCCCAAGGACCCAGCTGGGCCCGAGGCCGACAGCCAAAACCACATTCTAACCCAGCGCATATTTGTCTGTGAAATTTTCAGGCAATTATGTAAACAAGCATGCTGCATTTGGACTGTGATGCATGCAAGAGAAAGAAAGAAAGTGGATGGCAGACATACTACTTCTCCCAGGGATGCACCAAGCATGTGAGTGACAGGTGCCATGTGTGGGGCTGAGAGGGCTCCGTGGGCTCCGAGCATGGACTTGGTGCTTTCATAAGTGACGAAGAACGCAGCAGCTGAAACCAAGCAGAACCGTCACAGTTTAGGGACCATTAGTCAACCTGCATACAGCAATTAATAACACTGGGTAGAGTGAGAAAATGTGAGGGGTTGGAAGGAGGGTAGAGATAGAGGGTTGGAGGGAGTGGAGAAGAAGGGTGAGTAGGGGTGAGAGAGAGAGAGGGTGGGTAGAGTGAGAGAGAGGGTGGGTAGAGAGAGAGAAAGAGTGACACACCGTTACAACTCTGTATATAGACATAATATGACATTTGAAATGACTTTATTATTTTGGAACTTCTGTGAGTGAAATGTTTACTGTTCATTTTTATTGTTTATTTCACTTTTGTTTATTATCTACTTACAATGCCAACATGTTTCCCATGCCAATAAAGCCCTTGAATTGAATTGGGAGAGTGAGTGTGAGTGTCAGCGTGAGCGAGAGAGAGAAAGAGAAAGAGTGGGGAGACTATACAGACACGCCTGGTGCCCAAATTGATGACGTACAGCACCAGCGTGAAAGTGAGCGTGCGCATGAGAGAGAGGGGGGAAGGCGAGAGAGAAAGAGTGGGGAGACAGAGAGAGAGAGGCTATACAGACACGTCTGGTGCTCAAATTGATGAAGTACAGTATCAGTCAAAAGTTTGGACAAACCTACTTTTTATTTTATTATTTCACCATTATTTAACCAGGTAGGCAAGTTGAGAACAAGTTCTCATTTACAACTGCGACCTGGCCAAGATAAAGCAAAGCAGTTCAACACATACAACAACACAGAGTTACACATGGAGTAAAACAAACATAGTCAATAATACAGTAGAAAAATAAGTCTATATACAAAGTGAGCAAATGAGGTGAGATAAGGGAGGAGAACTGGAAGGAGAGGCGGCCGAAGGAGGAATTGGCTTCGGGGGTGACCAGTGAGATATACCTGCTGGAGCGCGTGCTACGGGTGGGTGCTGCTATGGTGACCAGTGAGCTGAGATAAGGGGGGACTTTACCTAGCAGGGTCTTGTAGATGACCTGGAGCAAGTGGGTTTGGCGACAAGTATGAAGCGAGGGCCAGCCAACGAGAGTGTACAGGTCGCAGTGGTGGGTAGTATATGTGGCTTTGATGACAAAACAGATGGCACTGTGATAGACTGCATCCAATTTATTGAGCAGGGTATTGGAGGCTATTTTGTAAATGACATCGCCGAAGTCGAGGATTGGTAGGATGGTCAGTTTTATGAGGCTATGTTTGGCAGCATGAGTGAAGGATGCTTTGTTGCGAAATAGGAAGCCAATTCTAGATTTAACTTTGGATTGGAGATGTTTGATGTGAGTCTGGAAGGAGAGTTTACAGTCTAACCAGACACCTAGGTATTTGTAGTTGTCCACATATTCTAAGTCAGAACCGTCCAGAGTAGTGATACTGGATGGGCGGGCAGGTGCGGGCAGCGATCGGTTGAAGTGCATGCATTTAGTTTTACTTGTATTTAAGAGCAGTTGGAGGCCACGGAAGGAGAGTTGTATGGCATTGAAACTCGTCTGGAGGGCTGTTAACACAGTGTCCAAAGAAGGGTCAGAAGTATACAGAATGGTGTCGTCTGCATAGAGGTGGATCAGAGAATCACCAGCAGCAAGAGCGACATCATTGATGTATTCAGAGAAAAGAGTCGGCGCAAGAATTGAACCCTGTGGCACCCCCATAGAGATTGCCAGAGGCCCGGACAACAGGCCCTCCGATTTGACACACTGAACTCTATCAGAGAAGTAGTTGGTGAACCAGGCGAGGCAATCATTTGAGAAACCAAGGCTGTTGAGTCTGCCGATGAGGATGTGGTGATTGACGGAGTAGAAAGCCTTGGCCAGGTCAATGGATACGGCTGCACAGTATTGTTTCTTTTCGATGGCGGTTAAGATATCGTTTAGGACCTTGAGCATGGCTGAGATGCACCCATGACAAGCTCTGAAACCAGATTGCATAGTGGAGAAGGTACGGTGGGATTCGAAATGGTCGGTAATCTGTTAACTTGGCTTTCGAAGACCTTAGAAAGGCAGGGTAGGATAGATATAGGTCTGTAGCAGTTTGCGTCAAGAGTGTCCCCCCCTTTAAAGAGGGGGATGACCGCAGCTGCTTTCCAATCTTTGGGAACCTCAGACGACACGAAAGAGAGGTTGAACAGGCTAGTAATAGGGGTTGCAACAATGTCGGCAGATAATTTTAGAAAGAAAGGGTCCAGATTGTCTAGCCCGGCTGATTTGTAGGGGTCCTGATTTTGCAGCTCTTTCAGAACATCAGCTGACTGGATATGGGAGAAGGAGAAATGGGGAAGGCTTGGGCGAGTTACTGTAGGGGGTGCAGTGCTGTTGACCGGGGTTGGGGTAGCCAGGTGGAAAGCATGGCCAGCCGTAGAAAAATGCAATGCTTACTCATTAAAGTGTACTTTTTATTTTTTAAATATTTTCTAGATTGTAGAATAATAGTGAAGACATCAAAACTATGAAATATCACACATGGAATCATGTAGTAACCAAAAAAGTGTTAAACAAATCAAACTTTTTTTTTTAATTTGAGCTTCTTCAAAGTAGCCACCCTTTGCCTTGATGACAGCTTGGCACACTCTTGGCATTCTCTCAACTAGCTTCATGAGGTAGTACCTGGAATGCATTTCAATTAACAGGTGTGCCTTGATAAAAGTTAATTTGTGGAAATTCTTTCCTTCTTAATGCGTTTGAGCCAATTAGTTGTGTTGTGACAAGGTAGGGGTGGTACACAGAAGATAGCCCTATTTGGTAAAAGACCAAGTCCATATTATGGTAATAATAGCTCAAATAGGCAAAGAGAAATGACAGTCCATCATTACTTTAAGATATGAAGGTCAATCAATACGGAACATTTCAAAAACATTCTAAGTTTCAAGTGCAGTCGCAAAAACCATCAAGCGCTATGAAGAAACTGGCTCTCATGAGAACCGCCACAGGAATGGAAGACCCAGAGTTACCTTGGCTGCAGTGGATACGTTCATTAGAGTTACCAGCCTCAGAAATTGCAGCCCAAATAAATGCTTCACAGAGTTCAAGTACAGACACATCTCAACATCAACTGTTCAGAGGAGACTGTGTGAATCAGGCCTTCATGGTCAAATTGTTGAAAAGAAACCACTACTAAAGGACATCAATAAGAAGAAGAGACTTACTTGGGCCAAACACCAGCAATGGACATTAGACCGGTGGAAATCTGTCCTTTGGTCTGGAGTCCAAATTGGAAATGTTTGGTTCCAACCGCCGTGTCTTTGTGAGACGCAGAGTAGGTGAACGGATGATCTCTGCATGTGTGGTTCCCACGGTGAAGCATGGAGGAGGTGTGATGGTGCTTTGCTGGTGACACTGTCTGTGATTTATTTAGAATTCAAGGCACACTTAACCAGCATGGCTACCACAGCATTCAGCAGCGATACACCATCCAATCTGGTTTGCGCTTAGTGGGACTATCATTTGTTTTTCAACAGAACAATGACCCAACACACTTCCAGGCTGTGTAAGGGCTATTTGACCAAGAAGGAGAGTGATAGAGTGCTGCATCAGATGACCTGGCCTCCACAATCACCCGACCTCAACCCAATTGAGATGGTTCGGGATAAGTAGGACTCCAGAGTGAAGGAAAAGCAGCCAACAAATGCTCAGCATATGTGGGAACTCCTTCAATACTGTTGGAAAAGTATTCCTCATGAAGTTGGTTGAGAGAATGCCAAGAGTGTGCAAAGTTGTCATCAAGGCAAAGGGTGGCTAAATGTTGACTTGTGTAACGTTTTTGGTTACTACATGATTCCATACGTGTTATTTCATAGTTTTCATATCTTCACTATTGTTCTACTATGTAGAATGTAGAAAAACCCTTGAATGAGTAGGTGTGTCCAAACTTTTGACTGGTACTGTACGTCATCAATTTTGGCACCAGAGGTGTCCGTGTAGCCTTTCCCATCTCATTAATAAGCTTGTGAGCTGCTCTCATTTTATTATTCAAATTATTTAATCAATCAACAGTTGTGGGCAAACATAGGCTGGTCGTACAAGGAAAAGGCTAACAATAATAAAATGTTTGTTTCATGTATTTACTTAATTATTGAAGCGGTTCTTTGAATAAACATGAATAAACTAGCCAATCAGATGCTCTCCATGTGTAAGCTTTATTATGGTGTGTCAACAGGTAGTCTTTCTGTGGGGTCTTAGTGGTGACAGAGACTAATAATAAGTGACTCACCATTGGGGAAAGAGCCGATGGCAGCAGATGGAACCCCTGCATAGATGCCCCGGAAACCCCCAGCCTTGGTGAAGCCCTGCTGGCTCTGCAGTCTGGTCTTAATGGTGTCCAGGGGGAAGAGGGTAAGGTCCACGCACATCCCAGCACAGCCCCCCGCCTAGCATGTAGCGAACAAACACAGTCATCTTCAGGCAACTCATAAACACTGCATAGTCCCCTGCCTAGCAGAGAGAGATGACACACAGAGACAAACACTCATCCGGGAAACTCAACTCACATTCATACAAAAATCAAAATACACGCACACACACCTACACCTACCTACCTCTGAGTGACTTAAGAGATATTCTGACAGCATAGTGATAAGGTATTCAACAAAGAGCCATTGTTTTTGCTCCCACACTGAGCCATCACCATAACAAACATGTCCTTGAACAGTTGGATACGTTACTGTCTTTCCCTACTTTTATCCCATTTGGAAATAATTAGGAATGAGACCATTCTGAATGTTTTCCATGATGCTGGTACTAACTCAAATAATTATGGATGAGCAATAGGCTCACCATGACATTATATTTGGGTACTGCCCAACCCCTTTGGCCCAGTGCAACATTTACACCTGTAAAGGAAGTGATTTTGTGGACCACAGTCGCGTGATGAGTTCCATTCCTGACCTGGAAATTTGCATTAGTTTCCCAGGCAAATACCAAGACTTTAGCTCAGCGGGCTTGCATAGTCCTGCAGTCTGCAGACGACCCAGAGTCTAACCCAGATGGTCATACAATGCACACATTTAGGAATAAGATCATAAGGCACTTTATATTAAGTTGCTCTTATAACTGTGTATTAGCATGGTAATTACTCAGTATACGGCATTGTGTCAATATTTACATTTACGTCATTTAGCAGACGCTCTTATCCAGAGCGACTTACAAATTGGTGCACATTCACCTTATGATATCCAGTGGAACAACCACTTTACAATAGTACATCTATATATATTTATTTTTTCGGGGGGGGGGGGGGGGGATGGTAGAAGGATTACTTAATCCTTTCCCAGGTATTCCTTAAAGAGGTGGGGTTTCAGGTGTCTCCGGAAGCTGGTGATTGACTTCGCTGTCCTGGCGTCGTGAGGGAGCTTGTTCCACCATTGGGGTGCCAGAGCAGCGAACAGTTTTGACTGGGCTGAGCGGGAACTGTGCTTCCTCAGAGGTAGGGAGGCCAGCAGGCCAGAGGTGGATGAACGCAGTGCCCTTGTTTGGGTGTAGGGATTGATCAGAGCCTGAAGGTACGGAGAAGTGACTCAACCAATATGTTGTTACATAGCCTAGTATTTGCTTTGTAATACCATAGTAGTTAATGGAGTGAAGTGGCTGTTGAATGTCTTCGTCATTTTCCCTTCTGAAATAGGTGCACACATTTGAACCTTTATTTAACTAGGCAAGTCAGTTTAGAACATATTCTTATTTACAATGATGGCCTACCCCAGCCAACCCCTAACGATGCTGGGCCAATTGTGCACCGCCCTATGGGACTCCCAATCACGGCCGGTGGTGATACAGCCTGATATGAACCATGGTCTGTAGGGATGCCTCTAGCACTGAGATGCAGTGCCTTAGGCCGTGGCGCCACTCGGGAGCCCTTAAACTTTGGTGCAAAGGAAATAAGGCTCTAAAAGTTTTGCAATGTTGACTATGAGAATGGGTGAGACAGATCATAAGGTCTCTATCAAACTGTGCTGAGTTTACCCTTCTGCTTTCCTTCAAACTCACCCATGATAACCACTGACAATCTTTACCATAATATAGCAAGCACAGTAAGCACACTTGCAGAATGACACACAACACTGCATAAAATAACACACTTGAAAAGGTCAAGTGGTGTTGTAGCTGAGAATTTTCAGCTAACTAATGGTGGTGCCAATGCTTCCTAATCCATTCCTGACCTTCCAAATGAGGGTGACAGTTCATTGTGAGCCAAACCTTTGATATCAGCGGTGCTGAAGACTAGTGACAGGTAGCAAGCAACATTATCGTGGGCACTTGTTTAGGCAATAATGCAAAATCGTTTTGGCTAGTAAATTAGTCGAAATACAGACAAATTGCTTGCTTGCAAGTTAGCTTAATTATTATTGCAAGCAAAATAAGACGAGCAGTGTGGTATTACATGATGGAGGAAATGAAGACATTACCACTAGCGAAGCAGTGAATTCTCTTTTTTGCATGTTAGCTGTTCAAAGTCTTCTTTCTATTGTCAGCTTTCACGTCGCCGTTCTGAGTATGAATTACCACTATGGGGTATGTTTGACACTTCACTGCGGTCAACATTTGCTTATCAAGGACGCTGCCATCTTTGTTTAATGTATTTCCGCGTGACGTCCATGAGTAACGTGCGGATCACCAGAAATCTCTTCTTCGGTGGGTTTATTGGCGGCTGGCATCCAACGTCATGGTGCATTACCGCCACCTACTGTACTGGAGTGTGGCCCAGAGACACGGAGAAACTACTGTAAATCCTATATGCCAGCCCCATTTCTCTTAAAAAATATAACAAAATATATGACTGTATCTAATGATGTTCTACTCAGTATGCTCTTTAAATTCAATACATGTATCCCCTTCTCCCTCATACTGGATCCAGTGGAGGCTGCTGATGGGAGAATGACTCATAATAATGAGGGCCTGTTTACATGCTAAATCTATTGCAGTGATTTGTAATTTTGTATGAGCTGATTTGCCAAATTCGGAGACAACCCAGTGGGCACAACGTCTAGTTTTTATTTACGTTTGTTTGAGTTGTCAACTAATGCGAATCCAATGTGAAATCAACAAAACATTTCAACCTGTCATTGGATTTAATTTAAAAGTTGGGTGAAAAAAATACAAAATTCACTTACATTGATTACTTTTTGCAAATTCAATCAGTTTCCCACGTTAAATCAATGTGATCACATATAATCTTTTGGTTGAAATTACAACTTTGCTTCAACAAGTTTTTAACCAGTGGGAAGGCTGACCATTCAAAATATTGAGTCTCTGATAACCTTACTTTGAGACATGAAAGGCATGTTTAATGAGATTAGGGGTAAGCTTCAGAATGAAGAATAAAATGATTTTGTGAATATAGTTTAATTGTGTTGTCTGTGGCCTAATCCTTTTTTCTCTCTCTCTCTCTCGCTCTCTCTCTCTCTCGCTCTCTCGCTCTCTCTCTCGCTCTCTCTCTCTCTCTCTCGCTCTCTCTCTCTCTCTCTCTCTCTCTCTCTCTCTCTCTCTCTCTCTCGCTCTCTCTCTCTCTCTCTCGCTCTCTCTCTCTCTCTCTCTCTCTCAATTCAATTCAAAGGGCTTTATTGGCATGGGAAACAAATGTTTACATTGCCAAAGCAAATGAAATAGCAAATCAATAAAAGTGAATTAAACAATCAAGAATGAACAGGAAACATTACACCCACAAGTGTCAAAGAAATAGACACATTTCAAATGTCATATTATGGCTACGTACAGTGTTATTAAAAAAAATGTATTTAACCTTTATTTAACTAGGCAAGTCAGTTAACAAATTCTTATTTACAATGACAGCTAAACAATACCCCGGCTAAACCATAACCTGGACGACGCCCTACGGGACCCAATCACAGCCGGTTGTGAGATGTAGTGCCTTAGACCGCTGCGCCACTCAGGAGTTATAACGATGTGCAAATAGTTCAAGTACAAAAGGGAATATAAATAAACATAAATATGGGTTGTATTTACAATGGTGTTTGTTCTTCATTCTCTCGCACACACACACACACACACACACACACACACACACACACACACACACACACACACACACACACACACACACACACACACACACACACACACACACACACACACACACACACACACACACACACACTCCCTTGTCCTGTGACATTACAAAGATGTAGGGCATTTATTGCGGTCTTGTGCCCTGTTCTCTCCTGCCATGGCATTCTGCTGTGCTGTGTCCATGTCGGTGTTCAGGTGAGTGTGTTCCTTTGGCACGCTAGCTTGGTTATTTATGGGCTCCTGTCACCCAGGCAGCACCTCGTATTAGGTGGGGGCAGGAGAAGGGCTACAACCCTTTACTCATTTTGGCCCCAATGATGTCTGGGCCCAACACGCTCGGTTTGAAGCTCCATGCCTAACATCCATCTTGTTGAAGTGTCGCTCAGACTGATCCCATTGGGTGAGAGCTCTAGCTGTGGCAGGAATAGACTTCTACCTCTACTGCTCGGATCTGTAATAGGACGGAGGACAGAAGCCATTTTGCCTTCAGAACAGCCTCAATTTGTCATGGCATGGACGCCACAAGGTGTAAAATGTGTTCCACAGGGATGCTGGCCCATGTTGACTCCAATGCTTCCCACAGTTGTGTCAAGTTGTCTGGATGGCACTTAAATATATTGTCTTGCCCATTCACCTTCTGAATGGCACACATACGCAATTCATGTCTCAATTGTCTTAAGGCTTAAAAATAATTATTTAACCTGTCTCCTCCCCTTCATCTACACTGGTTGAAGTGGATTTAACAAGTGACATCAATAAGGCATCATAGCTTTCACCAGGATTCACCTGGTCAGTCTATGCCATGGAAAGAGCAGGTGTTCTTAATGTTTGGCACACTCAGTGTAGATTCAACAGATAGTTTACTGCCCTTTTAGGCCTACTAAAAATCAGTCAGCAACATCACTCGCCAGTCTCTGAAATGCAACCCCCAGGACCCAAATAAACAGAGGGGGTGACCCAGAAATATTTGGAGAGACGTCCAGGCAGAAATGACTGAGAGCGGCCGGCCTCAACTGGTGTGACCTGGGAAAACTTCCCACGAAATGAGTGAGGAGGAGGACATCATTTCCTTTTCAGACGCCTTAAAACTCTCTTATTTAAATATTTAATATTGATAAATAATAGTTTCAGTTGTTTTGGGAGGAAAGTTATTATTCATATGTATATGTGTCACGTCCTGGCCAGTATAAGGTTAATTGGTATTGTAGTTTGGTCAGGACGTGGCAGAGGGTATTCGTTTCATGTGGTTCGGGGTGGTGTGTTTGTTGAAGGGGCATTTGATTTAAGTATTCCGGGGTTTTTGGGCACTGTTTGGTTTTCATGTATTCTATGGTTAGTCTAGTATGTCTGTTTCTATGTTTGGTTAATTGGGGTTGGGACTCTCAGTTGAAGGCAGGTGTTGTCTATTTGCCTTTGATTGAGAGTCCCATATATTAGGGTGTGTTTGTTATTGGTGGGAGATTGTTCTTGATTTAATTAAATGTTCAAAATGAACAACCGCATGCCTGCTGCGTTTTGGTCTACCTTTTCAGATGACGATTTCGCAATATCGTCAGAAGACAAAGAAGTGCGTGACAATATGCTGTATTCTAGTCAAGGCCATCCTATTCAACTATTGCTGTATATTTACTATTCTATCCTACGTATTCTACATATACACTAAATATTCTATCAACATACTGTCCATAATGTCTATACATCCCATCCCATATATATTTATACTGTATATTGCTCGTCCTAATATTAGTGTCACGCCCTGACCTTAGAGATCCTTTTATGTCTCTATTTTGGTTGGTCAGGGCGTGAGTTGGGGTGGGCATTCTATGTCCTTTTTTCTATGTTTGGTATTTCTTTGTTTCAGCCGGGTATGGCTCTCAATCAGGGACAGCTGTATATCGTTGTTGCTGATTGGGAGCCATACTTAGGCAGCCTGTTTTCCTTTGGGTTTTGTGGGTGGTTATTTTCTGTTTAGTCATTTGTTACCTGACAGAAATGTTTGGCTGTTGTCGTTTGTTTATTTTGTAAAGTGTTCTCTTTTCCATTAAATTTCAAAGATGAGCACTAACCACACTGCACCTTGGTCTACTCCATTCAACAGCCGTTACAATTAGATATTTCTTAATTCCATTATTTTACTTTTAGATGTGTGTGTATTATTGTGTATTGTTAGATATTACTGCACTGTTGGAGCTAGGAACACAAGCATTTCACTACACCTGCAATAACATTGCTAAAATGTGTATGCGACCAATAAAATGAGCTTTGATTTAATGTTATAATGCAGCCATGAAACAGTTTAATATGAGACTTAATTCCTCCCTCAGGACTAGGGTTTTGTTTCTGACCATCAGAACTAGGGTTTTGTTTCTGACCCTCAGGACTAGGGTTTTGTTTCTGACCCTCAGGACTAGGGTTTTGTTTCTGACCCTCAGGACTAGGGTTTTGTTTCTGACCCTCAGGACTAGGGTTTTGTTTTGAGCTTAGTCAATATGGGGTGCATTAATTCTAAGCCATGGACTGTATTGATTTCTGTTGTTGTGCAGTTCAGAGATGTTTGCAGTATCCTGTCTGATTCCTCATATAAAGTAATTTATCACCCTGTCATACCTTGCCCTTGTCTTTGGCTACATCCTTGTAATTTGTTCAGTTTGTTCCCCCTCAGCAGACCCAGAAAACTAAGTTCCCCAGGACCAGATTAGATAGAAAGATAGAAGGGATACAATAAAAGCTGAATGCAACACAGTTTTAAAGTAACTTGCCAAGGCCACTGAAACAAAAGCCACCCAATGTCACCTAATCAGTCTTGTCATGTTTCTCTCACATCGTACTGTACCTCTCTATATCACAGCCTATATCCAGTTGTGTAATAGTGTTGGCATAACCCCATAATCTCCTGGTGTGGCGATCTACTGCCACCCTGAGGTGTCTGAAAACACACATGGACCCGAACCTAAAACTTTTAATGAAACTGTTGGAGGGATATATGAGTGTGTAGAGTGAGTTAGCAGAGCGGAGTGTGTTTCCCCGATTTGCAGGGAGCAGCATTGATCTTGACCTGCTCCGAGTATGATCTCAGAGATAAAAGGCATCAGACGAGAGGGGAACTTATTCACTGTCAGCTTCCACTCAACACAGGGCAATTCTGCCCCGCAGGCTGCCTTTGAAAAAGTAAAGGGCAAACCACTGAGGATTATGACAGGGAGGGTAGATACACGGGCAGAAGCACAGTTTATTGTAATAACGTGAAGCCGTCATCTATGGTGGAGGCGTCTTATCGAGCGTCGGAGAGGGTGCACCGCGGGTCAAAAGGTTACCCAGGTAACACCTTAGCTACCCAAGTGAAGAGATGAAAGGCCACTCAGAGTGCTGCCAAAGTTTTCAAAAGCTCAAATAGTTTCCCCACCCCTGACTTTGTGTTGTTGTGTTGGCCTTAAAGGCCAGATTGTTGGTGCATTGTTCCCCCCAGTTTGAAATGAGTTTTATTATTCTCTGGTTTTGAATTCGCTCCTCTGGACAGAGTCACCGTGCGTCATTATCATCCTGCTCTCTTCCTTCTTCTTCTGCGGAACAGGTGATTAGAGAGAGCACCATCTGTAATAGCCATTCATTGGGCGTTGAGGGTACACACGTCTCCGCTCTGTGACACACACTCAGATTATTCATGAGACAGGGGGTCGAGTTGTGCCCTAACTTCAGCTAAAACATCCTTCCTGTTCATTAACTTTGCTAACAATTGCATCATCAGGACAGAGGAACAGAGGGGTGATGTGACTAAAGACCTTTCTCATACTGTAGCTTTTTGGTTGTTTACATACTGTTGGACAATACAACTGCATGTGTGTGTTTGGGGGGCCAGAGTTTGGGAGAGAAAAAGTGAGAGACAGGTAAGGAGATCAAAAGCTGCAGTATTATCATTTAGCACCACTTGACCCCAACATTAAAATACAGTCAGTGGACAAGTTGCGGGAATGGAAAACCAGTTTCTCTGATACTGTAGGAGTAGTAGGCTGTCACACATGGACCATCCTCTCCTCCTGTCCTCCTCTTACCTTTCCTTTCCATCATGGCCTCTGTACCTGCTTGTCAGTATTTTGCCCCAGTCCATGTCATCCCCCTTCCCTTGTTCCTGGTCCCTGGTTGCTGCCTTGCTGAAATATGAGCTGCCTGTAGCATATTGATCCCATGCCTCTCTCCTGCCTAAATATAGATATATCACAGGCAAACCAAAGCTCTCCCAATAGCTCCTCCGCATCCGTGCCAATGGGATAATGGCTGCTATCGATTGTCATGATGAATTTAACTTCTACAGTTGCTGATTAATTCCCTACCCCCATTATTTTTATTGTTGTTGTCTTTGTGCGATCGGGGCGGCTGAGGAAAAAGTTGTCACTGGCCAGGTTCTGATAGCCATCGATTGGTTGAGAGGTTTGTAATCATTAAAGTCTTGTAGCTGTCGAGGCCAGAGTTCCTGGTCTGAAGCACCCACTCCACACTCACATCAGCCTCCAACATGACCTCATAGAATGAGATGGCAGTGTAGTGTACTGTAGACTTCATTGAATATGCACATTATGTTAATAATGGAAGTCACTACCGTGAAAGTAGTATGATCCTTTATTTTGGCTTGCTTGGTGCATACAGAGGAAAAATTGTAAATGACATGCATTTCATAGACATTGCATGGTGTTTATGTATTAATCTTTGATACTTGAGTATTTAGAAGAAATGAACAAGTGTCCATGTGAGTATGAATAACAGTGTGAGTATGAATAACAGTGTGAGTATGAATAACGGTGTGAGTATGAATAACAGTGTGAGTATGAATAACGGTGTGAGTATGAATAACAGTGTGAGTATGAATAACAGTGTGAGTATGAATAACAATGTGAGTATGAATAACAGTGTGAGTATGAATAACAGTGTGAGTGTGAATAACAGTGTGAGTGTGAATAACAGTGTGAGTATGAATAACAGTGTGAGTATGAATAACAGTGTGAGTATGAATAACAGTGTGAGTGTGAATAACAGTGTGAGTATGAATAACAGTGTGAGTATGAATAACAGTGTGAGTATGAATAACAGTGATCCAAACCAGGAATAAACCCAACAGATTATGACTGGCCAGAGGAGAGAGGATGACCGGTGTAATAGGAGCACAAATACACAGTCACCGTCTCCTGAGTGGGAGTGACTTACACAAATTGTTTATCACAAAGGAGACGCAGTATCTATTCATCACAACTAGCCTGTGTGACTTCCCTCTCCTGCAGTATTTAACTTAGTCACTTTTTTCTTTCATTGCCTAACATTGGGAGATGACAGTTGCATTTGTCATGCCCTAACTCCTCAAGAAGAGGGGGTGAGAGCCCTGAATACAATGCCTCCTCACAAAATTCCTGTGAATAAATCATAAAAACACTGCTGCTACATTCCGTACATACTGATAAATCATTCCACCAAGGCTCTCACACAAATAGGCAACATTCTGTTGCTCTATGTATCATTCTAAACAAAGGACAACAGAGCATATCCTTGATATAGCCTACAACATTCAACCATTTTACTGTTTGGGCTTGTGAAGACCTCAGTTCTAAGTCCACTCCAGTAGCCGTATGTTGAATGTAATATCATGCTTGGCTCTGGTTCGTTACAGCGCTTCAGTAATGAATTGGCCGTGTGTATACAACATGTAAACATGTAAATTACTTAATTAGGCATAATTGCTAGTGATGAAGATAGATTTCCACCCAATAGTAAGTGTTGGGCAAGCACAGAACTGAACTCAGCCAATCAAATCACCTCACGGACTCCTGTTTATACCCAAATAAGCCATTGGGAACTTTGGGGGAAATCCCACCATATTACCATGTATGGTTTGTATGAAAAATGCTTTTAGTTTTTACAACACAACTGAAAAGACAAGTTCTATATTTAAAACACATGCTCGGGAATGTTGGCGACTAGTATTTTTTTAAACCTCCCGCTTTGGGCTTGATGTGTCAATGTGTAGTTCATACATGCATCGTCTATGAGCAGAATTGCTGTCTTAACTGTAATAACATGAAATCCGACAGTTTTTCTGGAATCTGTGTTACGCCATTTTCCCTAGATTTTCCGCTACGTGGGCCAGCCCCCTAGCAATTCCATTTCTACTCAATGAGCTTCAGCCCCTCGCCATTTGAGTGACAGCTAAGATACACGCACAGCAGGGCGAGAGAGCAATGATGTGACGTACTACGAACTGTAGTACAACATTTTTGGGGACAAAGGTACTGGAGAATCTCTTTAATGTGTCAGGGAAGTTTTTCCTGCTCTTGCATACCTCAGGCCTGATATCAGGTACTTCCCTCCTCCACATGTAAAAACCTCTGTGTATGCTGTGTAAAACCTCATGGCACCAGACACATTTACACATTTACATTTTAGTCATTTAGCAGACGCTCTTATCCAGAGCGACTTACAGTAGTGAATGCATACATTTCATACAATTTCATACATTTTTTTTTTGCTGGCCCCCCGTGGGAATCGAACCCACAACCCTGGCGTTGCAAACACCATGCTCCACCAACTGAGCTACAGGGAAGGCTAGACACAGTTCCTGTTGTGCCACATCATCTCTCAGAATCTCACCCCAGCTGCCAGTCAGTCAGAGATGTGGATGGAAGGATAAGTGTTCTATGACTCAATAGCAATACCTCAATAGATATCTCAAATGTTCTCACAGTCAGCACTGTGCAGGGCTAAGGTGACTGACCTATCTTCAGCACTGCAGCCTGGTGTGGTTTATCAATGGACCACATCGAGCTACAGCCTGGCTACTATCCACAGACATTATCTTCTATATCACGGGACAGGAGTCAATCAATAACTAGCCTTGCTCGCCAGGCTTACAGCTTACGGCATTCATACACGGACCTGGATGCAGCATAATGGCAAGTCAATGGTCTATCCTGACAATGGCCACAGCCTGCAGCAAGGGATCACATGTGTAAAAGGAGATTGCATCTACCCTCCTGTCAATCCCCCCCAGTCAGTCCCTGCACATAGATCAATAGCAGGAGTGCCTGTCTTGGTGGGAATGAAATGTCTTTGAGTGGTTCTCATGGCAATGCTGTACAGATTGATGTGTCTCTGCTACAGACACTCCTCAGGCAGGGGGAAAGAGAGGAGAGTCCCTGCTGCTTGCCCGGGGGAACATCACTGATTGTCATCGACTGTATGGGTCAATAAAGGAAAACCAGGTATTTCTGTGAAATATGCACAAACATGCCTTGCAATACAATCCTATTTGTGGTACTGTATGTGTCAGCCGTAATGGGAACATGGATTATCTATGGGAGGAATCCTTTCACAGTGTCATGTGACATAGCCCTCTATAACACGCGTCTCAGCTACAACACAAGAAATCCCAAATTAGTCAAGAGAGGTCTGTATATAGTACAGGTATAACAATAACATAGTAGCCAATTCTTTCTATTTGATTAGATGTTGATTTAACCTGTCAAAACATACTATTCAGTACTGCGTAAACCTGCCCTTTTTCCAAGATGGATTATGCAGATATGATATTAGAGTACAGTCTTTGGTGAGACAGTGTTACTGTACATGATAAACTCAAGATACCATAACACTGCCACCATGTGGATGCAGAGCTACAAGGATTTGATCGTCAGATTTATACAGTTACCAAATCTCAGCATGCATTATTGTCAATATTTTACAACTAAAAGGGTTTAATGTTTCAATTTCTGGACAGGAGAATTAGTTATCTAAGCCTTAATGTTGAAGATTTAAGTGACTTTGATTAAAAACTTTGAGTGACATCATGCTAAGTATCTTAATTTGCTTGGCTTATGTGGAAATAATGACCTTGCAGATAGCAAAGACTCAGAGCAGAGCTAAAGGAGA
Organism: Salmo salar; assembly: GCF_965601325.2. Classification (NCBI taxonomy): domain Eukaryota; kingdom Metazoa; phylum Chordata; class Actinopteri; order Salmoniformes; family Salmonidae; genus Salmo; species Salmo salar. The sequence continues at coordinate 80,144,359 of NC_138302.1, read as the reverse complement.
AATCGACTTTCAGATTTAAAAAAGCTGAGAACATATTTGAACCATTCATGATCTTATATTGCCATCTAGTGGCATGAAACACGCAGGGAAATAGTACAGTAATAAAGCATTTCCCATCATGACGTTAGGAACCCCAATCAACTTACAGGTGATCTCAATCAGACATTGTTATATATATGGAAACTATGTTATTTTAAACTATTACTAATAACATTGCATTTCCCCACAGAGAGAGAGCGAGAACAGATGAAGTGGTCTTCAATAAACAGTGTGATTCAAGGAGTGCAAGTCATCATCGGATACAATGGAAATAAGTGTGTGTGTGTGTGTGTGTGTGTGTGTGTGTGTGTGTGTGTGTGTGTGTGTGTGTGTGTGTGTGTGTGGTGTGTGTGTGTGGTGTGTGTGTGTGTGTGTGTGTGTGTGTGTGTGTGTGTGGTGTGTGTATATATGTGTGTTATAACATAATAAAAAATCTATCATCCCATATATCAACTGTCACAAATTAACAAATTGCCTGTTGACCTTCAACAAAAGAGACAGATAAAACTGCTTTGGTGATAATGTGTCTTTGAAACCCGAGGAGACTCATGTTCGTTCTTTGCAATAATTTCCAATTTGTGTGCTAATTGTACAAGTTCACTTTTTCCGATAATTGCCTCCATCAATATAAATGCCAACATCACAGCTCTCATTTCCAAAACACCTTAGTACAGCTCTCCCAGCTCCTTATGGCTTACTAATGAGTGATGTATCACTGTCATGTATGTCAGCCAGAGATACTCCTGGGCGTCAGGTAGCCTAGTGGTTAAGAGCGTTGGGCCAGTAACCAAAATGTTGCTCTCGATGTGCCCTTGAGCAAGGCATTTAACCCTAATTGCTCATGGAGTCGTTCCGGATAAGAACATCTACTAAATGACAAAAATGTAATACTAATTCTTATGACATTTTGTCTGTATCTTATGACATTGTTGACAATATTCCTCACATTCCTCATGTGAAAGGACCGTAACCTGACCTTTTGCAGAAATCTTTCATTACCTGACAGTGAGCAGTATCTCAATTGAAATGTAGACACAGGCATGCAACAGTAGCGGACATCTAACCAATGTTGCAGTCATTATAGGAGGGGAATGTTCTATGATGACATAGAAGCTTCAAAAGCTCTATAGTTAGCTTTGTACTTCAGTCAGTGATTCTGTATATCTAAGGGATTGGATATACAGCCCATTGATCCAAGCCTTCCGTCCTTTCGTTATAAAGGAGTGTATATTTGAAGATTACTCCCTTCTGTAATATGATAATACTGCTGACAAGGGATTTGAGTAAGATCTCAAGTTTCCCAAACAGTTGTGGTGCCAACTGCATGCTGATATTAGTAGTGTTTAAAGTGGGATGGTATCCAGATAATACACTTCCAAGCAGTGAATATCACAGCCATCTTATTCAAGAGGCAGTATTTTATCAAACTTTAAGAATTCAAACCAATTATCTTTTTTATAAAGGTATTATTCTTTTCACAAGTATGTGGAACATTTTTAAAACTCTTAGTATAAAACTCCAAACTGGTAACAGCCAGTCTTACATTCAAAACCTTTCATTGTGCATTTTGTTTGTAGACATCTTTCACCACACAACCATTGATCCAAAATGTGTTTACTGTGAAATATGAGTACATTGGTCTAATCACCAAAACACAACATAATGACATCCTCTCAATTGAGTTATTTAAACAACCAGTTAATCCATTAGCAAAACATTGAAGATACACATTTCAAAATAGCCCTTTGAATGCAGTATGCTACGGTACTGTAAATTACAGTACATTACATTGTTTTCTCATTAGGCAATACACTTGCACTATCCATTCAAATTGAATGAACATCAGATTTCCATAATTTCTATCCCATGTGTGATTAAAGGTGCGCTCATTGAAGACAGCTTTCACAATGTAACTTAAACATTATATGAACATATATTGCAATGTGAATGTATTTCTAGATGAAAACCTGATTAAGTTTGGTGAAAAAGTGATCGTATTATTTGTGTGTTGTACTTAGTTGAGTGAAAATGTGCTTAGAGTTTTGAAACAACTACCCTGTTAATGATCTGGTTTGAGTTTTGTGCTAACAGTTGTGAAAAGTGACCACATACCTGTGAAAATTGCACCAAAGCGATTAAAAAAAAGTAAGCCCTCTCAGTTTTCTTAGCCAGATTGCAGTACCTCTCCCTATCAGCAGAGATAGTGCATGTCATCTGTTAGTACTGCTAAACCTCTCACAAAAGCAAACAATTAGACATGGCCACCAAAGCTTAAAGGGGCAATCAGCCATTGCTACATACATTTTTGGACTTATGAATTCATATTTTTGAAGATATAACTAACGCTCCTCCGCTCTCTCCACTGGCTTCCAGTTGAAGCTCGCATCTGCTACAAGACCATGGTGATTGCCTACGGAGCTGTGAAGGGAACGGCACCTCCATACCTTCAGGCTCTGATCAGGCCCTACACCCAAACAAGGGCACTGCGTTCATCCACCTCCGGCCTGCTGGCCCCCCTACCTCTGAGGAAGCACAGTTCCCGCTCAGCCCAGTCAAAACTGTTCGCTGCTCTGGCACCCCAATGGTGGAACAAGCTCCCTCACGACGCCAGGACAGCGGAGTCAATCACCACCTTCCGGAGACACCTGAAACCCCACCTCTTCAAGGAATACCTGGGATAGGATAAAGTAATCCTTCTAACCCCCCCCCCCCCCCCCCCCCTTAAAAGATTTAGATGCACTATTGTAAAGTGGTTGTTCCACTGGATATCATAAGGTGAATGCACCAATTTGTAAGTCGCTCTGGATAAGAGCGTCTGCTAAATGACTTAAATGTAATGTAAATGTAATAATTGCCTCATGAGCTTAGTTTACCTGTCATATCCCATCAGAACCCAAAATATAAGCTTGTTTTACTATAATGTTTGTAAACAATGTAAATGTAAATAAACTCTATATAGCCTAAAAACCCAGTTAAAACTATAATTGTGATATCATCAATCAAATGTATTTATAAAGCCCTTCTTACATCAGCTGATGTCACAAAGTGCTGTACGGAAACCCAGCCTAAAACCCCAAACAGAAAACAATGCAGGTGTAGAACCACGGTGGCTAGGAAAAACTCCCTAGAAAGGCCAAAACCTAGGAAGAAACCTAGAGAGGAACCAGGCTATGAGGGGTGGCCAGTCCTCTTCTGGCTGTGCCGGGTGGAGATTTTAACAGAACATGGCCAAGATGTTCAAATGTTCATAGATGACCAGCAGGGTCAAATAATAATAATCACAGTGGTTGTAAAGGGTGCAACAGGTCAGCACCTCAGGAGTAAATGTCAGTTGGCTTTCATAGCTGATCATTCAGAGTATCTCTACCGCTCTTGCTGTGTCTAGAGAGTTGAAAACAGCAGGTCTGGGACGAGGTAGCACGTCGCGTTAACAGGTCAGGGTTTCATAGCCGCAGGCAGAACATTTGAAACTGGAGCATCAGCACGACCAGGAGTACTGGGGACGGCCAGGTTGTCCTGAGGCATGGTCCTAAGTGTTAATATCATGGGTGGTCAGTCCTTGCATCCATAGCTCTGTCTATACATTTGAGAGTGATTACATTTCTCCAGCCTCATCCCTCAGCTTTTTACCATTACAGTTGGCAGGGATGTTCTATAGTGAGAGGAGAGTAGGAGAAAATTCAGCCTCCTGTCAGAATCAAAGTTTAGCCCTGAGAGGGAGAAGAGAGGGAATGTCACAGCCATGGAGCATCAGGGAAGCAACAAGTATGAAATGAAAGGTTGAACTAAAACAAAAAGAGGAGAGCGGTTTTCTCCCACCATCTTTCCGTCTAAAAGTCTACTGTTTGAGAGGGTGAGAGAGAGAGAGAGAGAGAGAGAGAGAGAGAGAGAGAGAGAGAGAGAGAGAGAGAGAAGAGATGGGGCTGGCTGATCCGGAGGAGTGATTTCTCATCCCGAGACAGTGGGGATAATGGAGGCAGATAATGGGTCGTCGCGTCTCTGGTTTCATCAGTGGGTTGTTTAATTAGATTAACGGCTGATAAATGACTCTTTACTTTGAAATCAGCTTCTGCTGATGATCTCTATTCTGTCTCCTCAGTCCTCATGAGCATTGCTTGGTTTCCAAAGTCAGCGTGTGTTTTAAAGTCTCAGTCTAACAGCAGTGGTTTCCACTGGTGTCATGAACCCGTTATTTTAGAAGGGGCACGAAGTGTTAACCATTTTGCACTAAGTGTTAACTTTTCCCTGCAATCTAGAGCCATAATTCTATGGATAGAAAAAATCTAATCAAATGTTATTTGTCACACGCACAACAGGTGTAGACCTTACCGTGAAACGCTTACATGCTGACTAGCGTCCACGTGCACCATCGCGCGCATATTGATTTTGTCCATCCACACCACACAGGTTGAAATATGAAAACAAACCCTGAACCAACTATATTAATTTGAGGACAGGTCGAAAGCATTAAACTTTCATGGCAATTTAGATAGCTAGCTTGCTGTTGCTAGCTAATTTGTCCTGGGATATAAACATTGGATTGTTTTTTTACCTGCGATGCACAAGGTCCTCTACTCCGACAGTGAATCCACAGACAAAAGGGTAAACCGAGTTAGTTTCTAGTAATATCTCCGCCTTCAGTCTGCTTCTTCTTTGGACTTTATATGACGGTTGCAACCAACTTTAAGGTGCATTATCACCATCAACTGGACTGGAGTGTGGAGGTCAGTTCATCTTTCAATCACCACATGGGTATATGCTCCTAAAACCAATGAGGAGATGCGAGAGGCGGGACATGTAGCACAACAAGCGTCACAAATAGAACCAAGTTCTATTTTAGCGCCTGGCTACGCAGATGCTCGTTGACGTGCGCGAGCAGTTTGGATGCAATGATTGAATAACATGAATGTGTACATTTATTTTGCAACACTCGCGCACATAACGCGAGTGGTGTGGTCAGCAAGTTACTTACAAGCCCTTAACCAACAATGCAGTTTTAAGAAAATAGAGTTAAGAAAATATTTACTAAATAAACTAAAGTAAAAATAAAAAAAGATTTAACACTTGAGTAGTCTTAACATTCTGTATACTCCCCTTGTCCAAAGGGTCAAAAATGACCTGCCTTCACTAAACCCCTAAAATAAAGCAGCTTAATTTAATTTTAAACACCAAATCTATTTTGCATGAAGAAACAACCTGTCATTCATCTCAAACTTGGTGAATATCTGGGTTTTCCCTCTTCACAATGCAGAAAACTGCATTAAATCAGTGGACACAACACACCTGTCATAATTGTTTTCTTTACTAAACCAGAGGTTTATTATTATATTATTATTGCTAAAGGTACTGCATAGGTGTAAACATACATTCTTTTAGCAAGAGATAGCACTTTTATAATCTAAAAAAGTAGCAGAAATGTGCAGAAATTTGTTTTGAATGCATTTTATTGAAGGGAAACAATAAGTCTTGAACCTTTTTGGCAACATAGTGATATATTCCTATATACTGTACAATGAGGAATTCAACTACAAAATACTAGTCTTCTCACATTTATTTAACCATTGCCCCCACCCACAAGGTGTATCAACAACAACAATAAATAAGAATAAGATAATGGATACAAAACAAAAACATGAAGAACATAAATCAATCAACTCTAATTAGCACATCTAGGACAGTATGCAAGTGTGTGTGCATGGACTTTGCAGATGTATTTCTCACATGTGCAGCACATATTTGTTTTACAGTCCTTCTTTGGGGGGCAGAATTGGCATCTCCTCCTCTTGCCTGCCCCAGCTGCAGCCTCAGGTGGATCAGGGCAAGATTCAGCCCCCCGAACACACGCGCTGCAGAGGCTGCTGTGTGCGGGAGGCGCTCCCTTCTTTGAATGTGTGGGGTTACAAGTGCCTTTCCCAGCTGCTCCAGGAACACCCTCCTCTTGTTCTGCTTATCAGGCATCCAGGTAGGGTTGATCTTGTTCCATATCACAAAGGCATTGTATGAGGACACATCAATGATGTTATGGAAGATGACCAGGAGCCAGTGGGCAGTCATCTTCCTGCAGCTGTAAGTTCCAATCATCTTGTCCAGGTTGTCCACACCTCCTTTGTTGTTGTAGTCCCGGATGATGGCTGGTTTCCTGTCCTCACGATCACTGATCTCAGCCGTTTTGTGCAGTGTGCTCAGGAGGACCACATTCTTGTTCCTCTTTGGGAGGTAAGAAACTAGAGTGTCGGTGGGGGTGAAGGCAAACTTTAATGAGAAGGCCTCATCCCCCTTGTTGCGAGGAGTGCAGGGGGGAGCTCAGGCTTCTTCTTTCTGACTGTGCCAACCATGGTGACCTCCCTCTTAAGGAGCTGCTGGCTGAGTTCATAAGAGGTGAATAAATTGTCACACGTGACATTGTGCCCCCTCAGTCCATCTGTCACATCAAGCACAACCCACATCCCCTGGTTCTTCTCCAGGCCTCCACTGGTCAGCTTCCCTATGTAGACTTGCATCTTCCAAGCGTAGCTGGATTGTGCGTCACAGGCCACCCATATCTTGATGCCATACTTTGCTGGCTTGCTGGGCATGTACTGCCAGAAAGGACAGTGACCTTTTGACAAAAACAATTACTTTCAATAGTTAGTATCAGTGTCACAGAAAACAATCACATAAGTCAATGATATTACAGCAATACATAATACAATTAACAGTGAAAATCACTTACATTACAGATATGAAAATAAAAATGTACCTCTGAATGGAACCAGTTTCTCATCCGCTGTTACATCAGTCCCAGGGTTGTAGAGGTATGGCAGACGCTCCACCCACTTCTCCCAGACCTCTCTTCTGGCCGCCAGTTTGAGAAAGTGTGAAAGACTTTCAGTGGCATCGTTGCACGGAAAATCGCTCTTCCACTCTCTACATTCCAGAGACTACATGTAGCCTCACCTCAGGACCTGTACACACCCTCTAAGATTAGCAGCCCTATGTAGGTACGCAGGTCAATCTCATCCATCCTTTTCCAGTTGTCTCCATATTTTGGGGGGAAACCCTCCAAATTTGACATCTCCAGGATGATTTTTTTTCGATGGCTGGTGTGATGAACATGTAGATTGTTGAAGCGATGTCCTGGGCATGGGCAACTGCATGTCTTGTGGGCCCTGGGGTCATCCTTATGACATTTTGTGCTGCCATCCTGCCCTGGTGGTCATATGGTGACAAGGATCATGTTATTTTGCTGTTCTTTGACAAAAATGTCTCTCTTTCAGTTTGGGGGATTTCTTCTTCATCTGAAGATGATGCATTGTGCTCTGGGTTGTATTCTTCCCCATCTTCTTCTTCAGATACCTCCTCCTCTTCTAAATCATTGTTATCTCTTTCCTCCTGGAGATCTGAAAAAATCTGATCTACGACCTGTTGGGCACTGAAACATGCACTCATGGCTTCAGCAAAGAGAGAACTGGGGGGACTGTCATCTGCAGCACCTTTATAGCCTCTGACTGCATTCCCCGTTAGTAAACAATGCTTTCAAGAAATGTTTATTTTGTCTGAAAATATGTTTATTCTGTCTGAAATTGTTTTTATTTTGTCTGTGAACTTGAGTCATGTGTGGGGTCGTGGAGGAGAGATGCTGCACATGCACAAGAAAGTTTTATTTTTGTCTGAGTTCAATCAGTAGCAAACATAATCTCAATTTCTCATTGTGTGTGTGTGTGTGTGTGTGTGTGTGTGTGTGTGTGTGTGTGTGTGTGTGTGTGTGTGTGTGTGTGTGTGTGTGTGTGTGTGTGTGTGGTGTGTGTGTGTGTGTGTGTGTGTGTGTGTGTGTGGTGTGTAAATTATTTTATAACTGTCGGGTAAAAAATGACCCTAAGACAATCTTTGTACCCTGGTGGTGTACAGTTTTCATGGAAATATGAACAAAGGCGATGTTTCACTTTTTCTAATGTTGGGGTCACTTCAGGACAAGTCAAATTTCAAGTTGAAAAAATATCATTTAGGGGGTTTTCTCTGCTGTTAAACATAGTGGCGGGTAATTTTTTACCCTTAAGACAACACAAGGGTTAAAAAAGTAACACAATAAAATAACGATAACGAGGCTATATACAGGGGATACCGGTACCAAGTCAATGTGCAGAGGTACAGGTTCGTCGAGGTAATCAAATTATTTTTTGTATTTTTTTATTTCACCTATATTTAACCAGGCAGGCTAGTTGAGAACAAGTTTTCATTTACAACTGCGTCCTGGCCAAGAATAAAGCAAAGCAGTTTGACACATACAACAACACAGAGTTACACATGGAATAAACAAACATACAGTCAATAATACAGTAGAAGAAGTCAATATACAGTGTGTGCAAATGAGGTAAGATAAGTGAGGTAAGGCAATAAATAGGCCATGGTGGCGAAGTAATTACAATATAGCAATTAAACACTGGAGTGATAGATGTGCAAAAGATGAATGTGCAAGTAGAGATACTGGGGTGCAAAGGAGCAAGATAAATAAATAAATACAGTATTGGGATGAGGTAGTTGGATGGGCTTTTTACAGATGGTGTTACGGCCGTCGTAGAGAGGGGACCAAAGCGCAGCGTGGTAAGTGTTCATTATCTTTATTTAACAATGAAAACACTAGAACAAAGAAAACAAACCGAATAGCCAAACAGTTCCGTCAGGTAACGAAAGACAAAACAGAAAATAACTACCCACAAAACACAGGTGGGAAAAGGCTGCCTAAGTATGATTCCTAATCAGAGACAACGATAGACAGCTGCCTCTGATTAGGAACCATACTCGGCCCAACACAAAGAAATACAAAACATAGAATGCCCACCCCACACCCTGACCTAACAAAATAGAGAAATAAACCGTCTCTCTCAGGTCAGGGCGTGACAGTACCCTCCCCAAAGGTGCGGACTCCCGGCCGCAAACCTGAACCTATAGGGGAGGGTCCAGGTGGGCATCTATACTCGGCGGCGGCTCTGGATCGGGGCATAGACCCCACACCGCCCGCAGATCCCCCCGCTTCTGTGTCACCAGAGGAACCAGACCGTGGATCATCGCCGGAGGCTCTGAACTGCCGACCGCCGCTGAAGACTCTGGGCTGCAGACTGTCGCTGAAGACTTTGGGCTGCAGGTCGTCTCAGGAGGCTCCGTACTGGGGAGCGTCGCTGGAGGCTCCGGACTGGGGAGCGTCGCTGGAGGCTCCGGACTGGGGAGCGTCGCTGGAGGCTCCGGACTGGGGAGCGTCGCTGGAGGCTCCGGACAGGGGACCGCCGCTGCAGGCTTCGTGCTATGGATCATCTCTACAGGCTCCGGCCCATGGATCATCCCTACAGGCTTCTTGCCATGGATTATCCCTTTAGGCTCCGGGCCATGGATTATCACTGGAGGCTTCGTGCCATGGATCATCCCTACAGGCTTCGGGCCATGGATCATCACTGGAGGCTTCGTGCCATGGATTATCACTGGAGGCTCCGGACCATGGATTATCACTGGAGGCTTCGTGCCATGGATCATCACTGGAGGCTTCCTATGTGGAGCTGGCACCTGTCTCACCGGTCTGGGGAGACGCACAGGAGACTGGATGCGCAGAGGAGGCACAGTGTATACTGGGCCATGGAGGCGCACTGGAGGTCTGGAGCTTAGGGCTGGCACAACCCGTCCTGGCTGGATGTTTAATTTAACCCGGCAAGGGCGGAGCGCTGGCACAGGACGAACTGGTTTGTGCTGGTGAACGGGGGGTACCGTGCGTAGAGCTGGCAAAGGATAACCTGGGCCGAAGAGACGCACTGGAGACTAGGAACGCTGAGCCGGCACACTTCTTCCTAGCTGACGGCCAACTATAGCACGGCAACGGTGAGGAGATTGCACCGAGCGCACCGGGTTGTGAGTGCGCACTGGCGACACAGTGCGCATCACCGCATAACACAGTCCTTGCTCGGTCACTCGCTCCCCACGGTAAGCACGGGGAGTTGGCTCAGGTCTCAACCCCGACTTCGCCAATCTCCCCGTGTGCCCCCCCCAAAGAATGTTTGGGGCGCTGCCTCTCGGACTTCTGTTGTTGCCGTGCTTGTTCCTCCCAGTATCGCCGTTCCGCTTTCGCTGTCTCTATCTCCTCTTGCAGACGGTGATACTCCCCAGGCCTTGTCCAGGGTCCTGCCCCATCCAGGATTTCCTCCCAGGTCCAGTCATCCTGCCCACACTGCTTGGTTCTTTGGTGGTGGGTAGTTCTGTTACGGCCGTCGTAGAGAGGGGACCAAAGTGCAGCGTGGTAAGTGTTCATTATCTTTATTTAACAATGAAAACACTAGAACAAAGAAAACAAACCGAAAGATAGACAGCTGCCTCTGATTAGGAACCATACTCGGCCCAACACAAAGAAATACAAAATATAGAATGCCCACCCCACACCCTGACCTAACAAAATAGAGAAATAAACCGTCTCTCTCAGGTCAGGGCATGACAGACGGGCTATGTACAGGTGCAGTGATATGTCAGCTGCTCTGACAGCTGGTGCTTAAAGCTCGTGAGGGACATATGAGTCTCCAGCTTCAGTGATTTTTGCAGTTCGTTCCAGTCATTGGCAGCAGAGAACTCGAAGGAAAGGTGGCCAAAGTAGGAATTGGCTTTGGGGGTGACTAGTGAGATATACCTGCTGGAGCGCGTGCTATGGATGGGTGCAGCTATGGTGACCAGTGAGCTGAGGCTTTACCTAGCAGAGACTTGTAGATGACCTGGAGCCAGTGAGTTTGGCGACGAGTATGAAGCGAGTGCCAGCCAACAAGAGCATACAGGTCGCAGTGGTGGGTAGTATATGGGGCTTTGGTGACAAAACGGATGGCACTGTGATAGACTGCATCCAATTTGTTGAGTAGAATGTTGGAGGCTATTTTGTAAATGACATCGCCGAAGTCGAGGATCGGTAGGATGGTCAGTTTTATGAGGGTATGTTTGGCAGCATGAGTGAAGGATGCTTTGTTGCAAAATAGGAGGCCAATTCTAGATAGAATTTTGGATTAGAGATGCTTAATGTGAGTCTGGAAGGAGAGTTTACACTCTAACCAGACACCTAGGTATTTGTAGTTGTCCACATATTTTAAGTCAGAACTGCCCAGAGTAGTGGTGCTGGACGGGCGGGCAGGTGCGGGCAGCGATCGGTTGAAGAGCATGCATTTAGTTTTATTTCCATTTAAGAGCAGTTGGAGGCAACGGAAGGAGAGTTGTATGGCATTGAAGCTTGTCTGGAGGTTAGTTAACACAGTGTCCAAAGAAGGGCCAGATGTATACAGAATGGTGTCATCTGCGTAGAGGTGGATCAGAGAATCACCAGCAGCAAGAGCGACATCATTGATGTATACAGAGAAGAGAGTCGGCCCGAGAATTGAACCCTGTGGCACCCCCATAGAGAATGCCAGAGGTCCAGACAACAGGCCCTCCGATTTGACACACTGAACTCTATCAGAGAAGTAGTTGGTGAACCAGGCGAGGTAGTCATTTGAGAAACCAAGGCTGTTTAGTCTGCCGATAACAATGTGGTGATTGACAGAGTCGAAAGCCTTGGCCAGGTTGATGAATATGGCACAGTAATGTCTCTTTTCGATGGCGGTTAAGATATCGTTTAGGACCTTGAGCGTGGCTGAGGTGCACCCATGATCAGCTCTGGAACCAGACTGCATAGCGGAGAAGGTACGGTGGGATTCGAAATGGTCAGTAATCTGTTTGTTAACTTGGCTTTCGAAGACCTTAGAAAGGCAGGGTAGGATAGATAGAGGTCTGTAGCAGTTTGGGTCAAGAGTGTCCCCCTCTTTAAAGAGGGGGACGACTGCAGCTGCTTTCCAATCTTTGGGAACCTCAGATGACACGAAAGAGAGGTTAAACAGGCTAGTAATAGGGGTTGCAACATTTTCGGCAGATACTTTTAGAAAGAGGGTCCAGATTGTCTTGCCCGGCTGATTTGTAGGGATCCAGATTTTGCAGCTCTTTCAGAACATCATCAATCTGGATTTGGGTGAAGGAGAAATGAGGGAGGCTTGGGCGAGTTGCTGTGGGGGGTGCCGGGCAGTTGACCGGGGTAGGGATAGCCAGGTGGAAAGCATGGCCAGCCATAGAAAAATGCTTATTGAAATTCTCAATTTTTGTGTATTTATTGGTGGTGACAGTGTTTCCTAGCCTCAGTGCAGTGGGCAGCTGAGAGGAGGTGCTCTTATTCCCCATATACTTTACAGTGTCCCAGAACTTTTTTGAGATTGTGTTACAGGATGCAAATTTCTGTTTGAAAAAGCTAACATTAGCTTTCCTAACTCAAATCAAATCAAATGAATTTATAAAGCCCTTCTTACATCAGCTGATATATCAAAGTGCTGTACAGAAACCCAGCCTAAAACCCCAAACAGCAAGCAATGCAGGTGTAGAACCGTGACTAGGAAAAATCAGGGTGCCGTGGTGGAGATCTTTGTGGGCTATACTCGGCCTTGTCTCAGGATGGTAAGTTGGTGGTTAAAGATATCCCTCTAGTGGTGTGGGGGCTGTGCTAAAGCAAAGTGGGTGGGGTTATATCCTGCCTGTTTGGCTCTGTCTGTCTGGGTGGATGGGGCCACAGTGTCTCCCGAGCCCTCCTGTCTCAGCCTCCAGTATTTATGCAGTAGTTTATGTGTCGGGGGGCTAGGGTCAGTCCGTTATATCTGGACTGCCGCTGAAGACTCTGGGCTGCAGACTGTCGCTGAAGACTCTGGGCTGCAGGCCGTCTCAGGAGGCTCCGGACTGTGGGCCGTCTCTGCAGGCTCCGACGGGGCACTGTTGCCGGAAGCTCTGGACGGGGCACTGTCGCTGGAAGCTCTGGACGGGGCACTGTCGCCGGAGGCTCTGGATGGGGAACTGTCGCCGGAAGCTCTGGAAGGGGACTTTCCGTTGGCCTGGCTCTGGGCGCAGGCACAGGACTCACCAGGCTGGGAAGACATGCAGGAGGCCTGGCTCTGGGAGCAGGCACAGGACTCACCAGGCTAGGGAGACTTGCAGGAGGCCTGGCTCTGGGCGCAGGCACAGGACTCATCAGGCTGGGGAGACATGCAGGAGGCCTGGCTCTGGGAGCAGGCACAGGACGCACCAGGCTGGGGAGACTTGCAGGAGGCCTGGCTCTGGGAGCAGGCACAGTACGCACCAGGCTGGGGAGACTTGCAGGAGGCCTGGCTCTGGGAGCAGGCACAGGATAGACCGGGTCCTGGAGACGCACTGGAGGTCTGGAATGCACGGCTTGTACAACCCGTCCTGGCTCGATACCCACTCTAGCATGGCACTTGCGGGGGGCTGGCCTATAGCGCACCGGGCTATGAGCGCGCCCTGGAGACACCGTGCGCTTCACAGCATAACACGGTGCCTGACCAGTACCACACTGCTTCCGGTAAGCACGGGGAGCTGGCTCAGGTCCCCAAACTGACTCTGCCACACTCCCCGTGTGCCCCGTGTGACTCTCTGGCTTCCTTGCCAGCCGTGTTCCCTCATACCATTGCCGTTGGTTCTTTTCTCCTGCTGCCTCCACTCTTCTGAGTGCCTCTACCTGTTCCCATGGGAGGCGATCCCTTCCGACCAGGATCTTTTCCCAAGTGTAGGATCCCTTGCCATCCAGGATGTCCTCCCATGTCCAGTCCTCCTCTCCACGCTGCTTGGTCCGCTTGTGGTGGGTGGTTCTGTAACGCCTGTCTGAAGAAGTAGACCAAGGCGCAGTGTGGTTAGTGCTCATCTTTGAAATTTAATGGAAAAAGAGAACACTTTACAAAATAAGAAAATGACAGCCAAACAGTTCTGTCAGGTAACAAATTACTAAACAGAAAATAACCACCCACAAAACCCAAAGGAAAACAGGCTGCCTAAATATGGCTCCCAATCAGCAACAACAAAATACAGCTGTCCCTGATTGAGAGACATACCCGGCCGATACAAAGAAATACCAAACATAGAAAAAAGGACATAGAATGCCCACCCCAACAAAATAGTGACATAAAAGAATCTCTAAGGTCAGGGCGTGACAGTCTAAGATAAAAGCTTGCTGTGAGAAATGTTTATAATTTCTCTTAGAGATTATACAGGGATCAGAGTGTTTCAGCCTGGTATCTTTAATACAAGCTATAGGGCAGTGGTCACTGATATCATTTGCAAAAACCCCACTGGCTGTGTATTTATGGGGGGTATTTGTTAGAATAATGTCTAGTAGAGTAGATTTTACTGGGTTCTTATAGTTGGGACGTGTTGGTTTAGTTATCAGCTGAGTTAGATTTAGCTCAGTACAAATGTCTTTTAATTTATCGGATACTGGTAAGAGCACATCCAGGTTAAAATCTCCCAAAATCAGTAATTCAGAGTTTGCATAATTAGACAGTATATCAGATAATTTGCGTACAAGGAGGAGCTGAGGGGGGGGGGGGCGATATACCCCTGCTAGAGTTAAATGAGCATTATTACCAAGTACCAAATTTAAAACTAGACATTCATATTGCTTTGGGACAGAGGTTGGTATGGAGACAGAAACATTTAAGCAGCATTTTACATAAATCGCAATACCACCACCTCTACCAACTCTATCAGCTCTATAAATATTGTACCCAATCAACTGAACGTCTGAATCAGGCACAGAATCACACAGCCACGATTCAGATACAATCAGTACGTCAACATTTGATTGTGAGACCAAAATTTCAATAAAGTCCAACTTTAGAATCCAGACTAGAACCAAAAAATGTGATCATATTACTCCAGTGCTAGCCTCCCTACACTGGCTTCCTGTTAAGGCAAGGGCTGATTTCAAGGTTTTACTGCTAACCTAGAAAGCATTACATGTGCTTGCTCCTACCTATCTTTCCGATTTGGTCCTGCCGTACATACCTACACGTACGCTACGGTCACAAGACGCGGGCCTCCTAATTGTTCCTAGAATTTCTAAGCAAACAGCTGGAGGCAGGGCTTTCTCCTATAGAGCTCCATTTTTATGGAATAGTCTTTACTGAAGACACATCTCTTCAGTAGGTCCTATGATTAAGTGTAGTCTGGCCCAGGGGTGTGAAGGTGAACGGAAAGGCTGGAGCAACGAACCGCCCTTGCTGTCTCTGCCTGGCCGGTTTCCCCTCTTTCCACTGGGATTCTCTGCCTCTACCCCTATTACGGGGGCTGAGTCACTGGCTTACTGGTGTTCTTCCATGCCGTCCCTGGGAGGGGTGCGTCACTTGAGTGGGTCGAGTCACTGACATGGTCTTCCTGTCTGGGTTGGTGCCCCCCCTTTGGCTGTGCCGTGGCGGAGATCTTTGTGGGCTATACTCGGCCTTGTCCCGGTATGGTATGTTGGTGGTTGGAGATATCCCTCCAGTGGTGTGGAGGCTGTGCTTTGGCAAAGTGGGTGGGGTTATATCCTACCTGTTTGGCCCTGTCTGGGGGTTTCATCGGATGGGGCCACAGTGTCTCCTGACCCCTCCTGTCTCAGCCTCCAGTATTTATGCTGCAGTAGTTTATGTGTCGGGGGGCTAGGGTCAGTCTGTCACATCTGGAGTATTTCTCTTGTCTTTTCCGGTGTCCTGTGTGAATTTAAACATGCTCTCTCTAATTCTCTCTTTCTCTTTCTTTCTTTCTTTCTCTCTCTCGGAGGACCTGAGCCCTAGGACCATGCCTCAGGACTACCTGGCTTGATGACTCCTTGCTGTCCCCAGTTCACCTGGCCATGCTGCTGCTCCAGTTCCAACTGTTCTGCCTGCAGCTATGGAACCCTGACCTGTTCACCGGACGGGCTACCTGTCCCAGACCTGTTGTCCCAGACCTGCTGGAACCCTGACCTATTCACCGGACGTGCTACCTGTCCCAGACCTGCTGTTTTCAACTCTCTAGAGACAGCAGGAGCGGTAGAGATACTCTCAAAGATCGGCTACGAAAAAGCCAACTGACAAGCCAACTCTTGTGTTACTGACTTGTTGCACCCTCGACAACTACTATGATTATTATTATTTGACAATGCTGGTCATTTATGAACATTTGAACATCTAGGCCATGTGCTGTTATAATCTCCACCCGGCACAGCCAGAAGAGGACTTGCCACCCCTCATAGCCTGGTTCCTCTCTAGGTTTCTTCCTAGGTTTTGGCCTTTCTAGGGAGTTTTTCCTAGCCACCGTGCTTCTACACCTGCATTGCTTGCTGTTTGGGGTTTTAGGCTGGGTTTCTGTACAGCACTTTGAGATATCAGCTGATGTAAGAAGGGCTATATAAATAAATTTGATTTGATTTGATTTTTGGATCAGGCTTCTAGCATTCAGATGAATTATTCCAATGCCATTGCTACGGGAATTCATATCAGATGGAGTATCCAAGGTAGCATCTGAAGCTGCATTGGATGAGCAATAAACCATTTTCGAGCTATTGACAGAGCTCAATTTTACGGGGACAAGATTACTACTAACAATACCTCTCTGCATGTGAGTAGTATTCGCAATACGGTGATTGGACAATAATCTAGGAATTGCAGAATGGTTGTTAACTGTAGTTTGTTCCATATTTGCAATTGAGGGACTAATTCATGAAACTGGGAGAGGAGCATTGAACGTAGTCTGATAGGGGAGCGTACAATCCCAAAAGTCAACCCCCGAAAATGGAGGGCGGGGGAGAGCTTTGTATGCACCTCTGTGTGTGGAGTAAAGGTGGTCTATGATTTTTTTTACTGAAGTTGCACATGTGACATGCTGGTAAAAATTTGGTAAAACTGTGATAAGTTTGCCTGCATTAAAGTCCCCGGTCACTAGGAGCACCACTTCTGGGTGGGTATTTTTGTCTTTGCTTATGGCCTTATAGAGTTGGTTGAGAGCGGTCTTAGTGCCAGCTTCGTTCTGTGGTGGTAAATAGATGGCTACGAATAATATAGATGAGAACTCTCTTGGTAGATTGTGTGGTCTACAGCTTATCATAAGGTACACTACGTCAGGCGAGCAATACCTCGAGACTTCTTTAATATTAGACATCGCGCACCAGCTGTTATTGACAAATAGACACACACACCCACCCCTTGTCTTACCAGAGGTAGCGTCTCTGTTCTGCCGGAGCATGGAAAATCCCACTGGCTCTATATTATCCGTATCGTTATTCAGCCACGCCTCAGTGATACATTAGATGTAACAGTTTTTAATGCCCCGTTGGTAGGATAATCTTAATCGTAGGTCATCAATTTTATTTTCCAACGATTGCACATTAGCAAGAAGAATGAATTGAAGTGGAAGTTCACTTGCTAGCCTACGGATTCTCAGAAGGCTGCCCAATCCTCGGCCCCTTTTCCTGGTTCTTTTCTTCACACAAAAGGCGGGGATCTGGGCCTGTTCCAGTGAAGCAGGATATCCTTCTCATCGGACTCGTTATAGGAAAAAGTTTCTTCCAGTCCGTGATGAATATTCGCTGTTCTGATGTCCAGAAGTTATTTTCGGTCATAAGAGACGGTAGCAGCAACATTATGTACACAAGATAAAAAATAAGTTACACAAAACGCAGAAAAATTCACAAAATAGCACAATTGGTTAGAAGAATATAAAACGGCAGCCATGTTCTTTGGCGCCATCTTTGAGATTTGTACATGTAGGTAGAGGTAAAGTGACTATGCATAGATAAAAACAGTGAGTAGCAGCAGTGTAAGGGGGGGGGGGGGGTTATCTAAACATAGGTTATCTAAACATCTGCATAGGTTATCAAAACAAAGCTCTTTACCTGTTCAATTGTCATTTTAATATTGATGCACATTGATTCTTTGTCCCACTAGCGGGATGCCTAGCCCTAAGAAGATTTATTAAGGGCTAGGGGTCCCGCTAGCGGGACAACTTCCGGTGAAACTGGAGGGGGTGCAATTTAAATAAATAATCATAAAAAATATGGATATTAAACATTTATGTACGTATAAGTGTCTTATATCGGCTGAAAGCTTAAATTCTTGTTAATCCAACTGCACTGTCTGATTTACAGTAGCTATTACAGCAAAAACATGCAATGCGATTGTTTGAGGACAGCGCCCCACATCAAAATATTTTTCCACCGGCACAGGTTTCATACATTCACAAATAACGATTAAATATTCACTTACATTTTTGAAAATCTTCCACTGATTTGTCATCCAAAGGGTCCCAGCTATAACATGTAGTGTCGTTTTGTTAGATAAAATCCTTCTTTATATCCCAAAAACTCAGTTTAGTTGGCGCCATCGATTTGAGTAATCCACTCATTCAACATGCAGAGAAAGGAATCGGAAAATCTACCCCTAAACTTTGTTTCAACAAGGTAAAATACCTTTCTATTTAGTCCTCAGATACCCTAAAATGTAATCAAGCTATAATATTCCTTATGGAAAGAAGTATGTTCAATAGGAAACCGATTTTAGCAGGTGTGTTCTGTCTTCATCGCGCGTGCATACACAAATTTCCAAGACTGTGTCCCTGTACTAAAACTCATATTTCTTATTCGTTCTGGAAGTTACAAGCCTGAAACCTTGAACATAGACTGCTGACACCCTGTGGAAGCCATAGGAATTGCATTCTGAGAGCTAGAATTCAGTATGCCCCTATACTGGTTGGTTTTTCTTTGGATTTTCTCCTACCATATCTATTGTGTTATATTCTCCTATATAATTTTTACATTTCTACAAACTTCAAAGTGTTTTCTTTCCAATGGCACCAATTATATGCATATCCTGGCTTCAGGGCCTGAGCTACAGGCAGTTTACTTTGGGCACATCATTCAGACAGGAAGTGGAGAAAAAAGGGGCCTAGCCCTAACATCATTCCTCCCAATTAAGTTTTTAATGTGAGAATTGCCAGAACAATAGGAGATACCTAAAATATTTCCAGGCCATACTGGCATGGAATCGCCCGGTTCGGGAACTTCCTTAAGTCTTCCATCTTACATGTAAAGTTAAGATGGCCAACCTGGTCTCAGAGCATTTAATATTATTCTGTATGTAAATCCAAGACTTTCCATTTAGTATGATATGTTACGCTTCATATAGTATGTGGTAATTTATGGATGTCCATCACACATTTCATATGATATGTTATGAATCACAATTCGTATTATATGTTACGAATTTGCAGTGGCAGCAGTGGAGGCTGCTGAGGGGAGAACGGCTCATAATAATGTCTGGAACGGAGCAATTGGAATGGCATCAAACCATGTGTTTGATGTTTTTGATGCCATTCCACCTGTTCCGCTCCAGCTATTACCACGAGCCTGTTCTCCCCAATTAAGGTGCCACCAACCTCCTGTCGTGGAGGATCTTGGATGGTTGGGGACCTGGCGGTTGGGAGCTTGGGCCGGTGGCCGATAGGTCGCTGGTTTGGGTCCCGTTTTGAGTTGGTGGGAGGTCTGTTGATGTGCCCTTGGGCGAAGGGTTTGACCCTAGTTGATGCTGCGGGTTGCTCTGGATGGGAGACGATTAGATGACTAAATGTAATGTAAATGTTGAGTGGCTTCACTGCAGCTAGATTGTCTGTTTTAATATTACATTTAAAAAAAGATAATAAAAAAGGCCAACTTTTTTTTGTTCAAGTAACACTGACTGATAAATTGAGTAAACAAAGAAAGGCAAAAAAATAAAAAGAATTCTATCTAGGTGGAGTTAGGGTTAAGGTTAAGTTTACGAGAAAGGGTAGGGGAAGGGTTAGGGGAAGGGTAGGGGAAGGGTTAGCTAAAAGGGTTAAAGTTAGGGTTAGGGGAAGGGTAAGCTAAAAGGGTTAAGATTAGAGTTAGGGGAAAGGTTAGCTAAAAGGGTTAAGATTAGAGTTAGGGGAAAGGTTAACTAAAAGGGTTAAGATTAGAGTTAGGGGAAAGGTTAGCTAAAAGGGTTAAGATTAGAGTTAGGGGAAAGGTTAGCTAACATTCTAAGTAGTTGCAAAGTAGCTACAAAGTAGTAAGTAGTTGAAAAGTTGCTAATTAGCTAAAATGCTAAAATTGTCCGTGATAAGATTCATACTCGCAACCTTTGGGTTGATAGACATTCACGCTTTATGCCTACCCATCCACCCCTGACCAACCACCCAACTTTCGTTTTTGCCTTAAGTAACCATCTGTCTTTTGTACTGTAACCATGCCACACGTAGCATATCATACTAACTTAGTCTCCTGGATTTACACTTACTATGTTAGGTCTAGTCTATGAGACCAGGTTGCAACGGCAGATCCAGGGAAGCATCAGTTTCTAATGAAGTTCTCATGCTCAAAACATTGCTTCAAGTGACATTTTTTTTTTATATTGTCCAGTAAATAAAAGTGCCAGTGAGGGAGAATATTACTTGCCAATGGGATTTGTTCCCTATGTGAAATGAATGTTACGCTGCATCAGCTCCTTCTCTGCTCTATAAAATTAGTTTATATTGATCTGAGATGAGATTGTTTACCCAGCAGCACTCTGAAAAGTGAAAACATGTTTCCCACTCAATCTACAGTATCTGAATATCCCAAGGGGATCTGGTGTCCCCTGGACCCTGGTGTTCCATCTCATTTGCATGATCCCAAGACTTTGTCATGCTCTGTTGGTATATGGTTCATCTCATTTCCTTAGTTTCAGACACACACACATAGACCCAGGAGGTGGCATGTTAAGTCTGCATCACTGGGCCGTTAGCCATCTCTGAGAATGGGCAGGCCCAGCTTTACATCAAACCCAGCGAGGTACAATGCAGCTGATCTTATTGAACTAACTTCATAGTGTAAATGCAATGGCATCATTCCCTTGTCACATGTTGGTCTCCTTCACTGTCTTATGTGCAATGTTGTCTTAAAAAAGGTTTTTAAAGGCCAGCCAGGCACATATTAATTCTATGACAGAAAATATAACAGCAATGTTTATCAGGAGCCATTTTTCTAATCTACGGTTATGGAGACCCAGTATATCTGTATTATAGTCAGCAGATGGCAGCATTTTGATTGCATACTGGCATAGCTTCTGTATTATTCCTATATATGAGAAAATTAATTAATGCTTGCTATTTTGCAGCAAATTGTTCTCCCCTTAAGCCCCCCAGTAAATGGATACTTTGCTGATTGTTTGATGGACATTTTAAGATGCATCTATTGTGTGTGTGTGTGTGTGTGTGTGTGTGTGTGTGTGTGTGTGTGTGTGTGTGTGTGTGTGTGTGTGTGTGTGTGTGTGTGTGTGTGTGTGTGGTGTGTGTGTGTGTGGGGGGGGGGGGGGGGGGGGGGATGGGCACACTAATACTAGTTCTGTTTCTCTCAATGATAGGGATAATTAGAGTGTCAACCGTGTAAACATTCAAGGGGCTTTATTGGCATGGGAATCATATGTTAACATTGCCAAAGCATGTGAAGTAGATACTATACAAAAGTTACATAAACAATACAAATTAACTGTAAAAAATGTACACTAACAGAAGTTCCAATATAATAATGACATTACAAATGGGATATTATGTATATATACTGTGTTGTAACAATGTGCAAATGGTTAAAGTACAAAAGGGTTGTATTTACAATGGTGTTTGTTCTTCACTGGTTGCCCTTTTCTTCTGGCAACAGGTCACAAATCTTGCTGCAGTGATGGCAAACTGTGGTATTTCATCCAGTAGATATGGAAGTTTATCAAAATTGGGTTTGTTTTTGAATTCTTTGTGGATCTGTGTAATCTGGGGGAAATATGTGTCTCTTATATGGTCATACATTTGGCAGGAGGTTTGGAAGTGCAGCTCAGTTTCCACCACATTTTGTGGGCAGTGTGCACATAGCCTGTCTTCTCTTGAGAGCCAGGTCTGCCTACGGCGGCCTTTCTCAATAGCAAGGCTATGCTCACTGTGTCTGTACATTGTCACTGATGTACTGGCCTGTCTCCTGGTAGCGCCTCCATGCTCTGGATACTACGCTGACAGACACAGCAAACCTTCTTGCCACAGCTCGCATTGATGTGCCATCCTGGATGAGCTGCACTACCTGAGCCACTTGTGTGGGTTGTAGACTCCGTCTCATGCTACCACTAGAGTGAAAGCACCGCCAGCATTCAAAAGTGACCAAAACATCAGCCAGGAAGCATAGGAACTGAGAAGTGGTCTGTGGTCCCCACCTGCAGAACCACTCCTTTATTGGGGGTGTCTTGCTAAATGCCTATAATTTCCACCTGTTGTCTATTCCATTTGCACAACAGCATGTGAAATGTATTGT
Organism: Salmo salar; assembly: GCF_965601325.2. NCBI lineage: Eukaryota > Metazoa > Chordata > Actinopteri > Salmoniformes > Salmonidae > Salmo > Salmo salar. The sequence goes on along the minus strand of NC_138302.1, from coordinate 80,122,164 downwards.
CAATCAGTGTTGCTTCCTAAGTGGACAGTTTGATTTCACAGAAGTGTGATTGACTTGGAGTTACATTGTGTTGTTTAAGTGTTCCCTTTATTTTTTTGAGCAGTGTATATGTTGAAGAGGCTTAAGCTGTATTCCTGTCTCACCCCACGGCCCTGTGGGAAGAAATGTGTGTTTTTTGCCTATTTTAACCGCACACTTGTTGTTTGTGTACATGGATTTTATAATGTCGTGTGTTTTCCCTCAACACCACTTTACATCAATTTGTATAGCAGACTTGCACATCATCATCTGCTCATCTATCACTCCAGTGGTAATCTGCTAAATTGTAATTACTTCGTTACTATTACCTATTTATTTCCTTACCTCCTCACACCATTTGCACACACTGTATATAGACTTTCTTTTTTTCTATTGTGTTATTGACTGTACGCTTGTTTATTCCATGTGTAACTCTGTGCTGTTGTTTGTGTCGCACTGCTTTGCTTTATCTTGGCCATGTCGCAGTTGTAAATGAGAACTTGTTCTCAACTAGCCTACCTGGTTAAATAAAGGTGAAGGCTTTTTTGAAATCAACAAAGCATGAGAAGACATTGCCTTTGTTTTGATTTGTTTGTCAATTAGAGTGTGCAGGGTGAATACGTGGTCTGTTGTAAGACAATTTGGTAAAAAGCCAATTTTGACAAATGCTCAGTACATTGTTTTCACTGAGGAAATGTACGATCCTACTGTTAATGATAAGGCAGAGGATTTTCCCAAGGTTTCTGTTTTCGCATTTCCCACGTTAGTTATTGGGGTCACATTTGTCTCCACTTTGTGGATTGGGGTGAAAAGTCCTTGTTTCCAAATATTGGGGAAGATGCCAGAGCTAAGGATGATGTTAAAGAGTTTTAGTATAGCCAATTGGAATTTGTTGTCTGTATATTTTATCATTTCATTGAGGATACCATCAACACCACAAGCCTTTTTGGGTTGGAGGGTTTTTAATTTGCCCTGCATTTCATTCAAGGTAATTGGAGAATCCAGTGGGTTCTGGTAGTTTTTAATAGTTGATTCTAAGATTTGTATTTGATCATGTACATGTTTTGCTGTTTGTTCTTTGTTATAGAGCCAAAAAGATTGGAGAAGTGGTTTACCCATACATCTCCATTTTGGATAGATAATTATTTGTGTTGTTGTTTGTTTAGTGTTTTCCAATTTTCCCAGAAGTGGTTAGAGTCTATGGATTCCTCAATTACATTGAGCTGATTTCTGACGTAATGTTCCTTCTTTTTCCGTAGTGTATTTCTGTATTGTTTTAGTGATTCACCACAGTGAAGGCGTAGACAGGTTTTCTGGGTCTCTATGTTTTTGGTTGGACAGGTTTCTCAATTTCTTTCTTAGATTTTTGCATTCTTCATCAAACCATTTGTCATTGTTGTTCGTTTTCTTCGGTTATCTGTTTGACATTTTTAGATTAGATAGGGAAGCTCAGGTCAAATATACTGTTATTTTTTTCTACTGCCAAATTTACACCTTCACTATTACAGTGGAAATTGTCTAGAAGGGATTGAATTTGTTGTTGTCTGTTTCCACACTACATTCCTTCCATCTATAGCATTTCTTAATATTACTCAGTTCCTTTGGCTTTGATGCCTCATGATTGAGTATTGCTCTGTTCAAGTAGACTGTGATTTTGCTGTGATCTGATAGGGGTGTCAGTGGGGGTGTCAGTGGGCTGACTGAACGCTCTGAGAGACTCTGGGTTGAGGTCAGTGAAATAGTAGTCTACAGTACTACTGCCAAGAGATGAGCTATAGGTCTACCTACCATAGGAATCCCGTCAAAGCCTACCATTGACTATGTACATACCCAGCGTGCGACAGAGCTGCAGGAGTTGTGACCTGTTTTTGTTGGTTATGTTGTCATAGTTGTGCCTAGGGGAGCATATGGGGGAGGGAATGCTGTTACCTCCAGGTAGTTGTTTGTCCCCCTGTGTGCTGAGGGTGTCAGGTTCTTGTCCGATCTGGCATTTAGGTCGCCACAGACTAGTACATGTCCCTAAGCCTGGAAATGATTGATTTCCCCCTCCAGGATGGAGAAGCTGTCTTCATTAAAGTATGGGGATTCTAGTTGGGGGATATAGGTAGCACACAGGACATTTTTCTCTGTTAAGATCATTTCCTTTTGAATTTCTAGCCAAATGTAAAATGTTTCTGTTTTGATTAATTTCATGGAGTGAGTTAGGTCTGCTCTATAACAAATAAGCATACCCCATGAGTCCCTTCCCTGTTTCACACCTGGTAGTTTGGTAAATGGGGCTACCAGCTCTCTGTAACCTAGAGGGCAACCAGTGGGTCCTCCCTCCTCTATACCATGTTTCTTGTAGGATGACAATGTCTGTATTTCTGATTTCTTTGATGAAGTCCAGGTTCCTGCTCTTCAGGCCAAAGGCAGATGACCTCAGGCCTTGGATATTCCAGGATGAGATAGTGAAGGCTTCGTGTTCCATAAAGTGTCCAATGTTGTTGGTCATGTGGTTTGGCCTCAGGCCAGTAAGTGTGAGCAGAGCCTGCTGAGCATCTGGTACATGCCATTGGCTTGGGCTAGTGTAAGAGTGGGGGTTGGGGCTGTTTGACTGCTCTCGGCCTGGGCGTAGGTGTGACTTCCATGTTGAATACCTCTTTGCTGGGGTAGGGTGCATGGGCTGGGCAGGAGGGGTATAGGTCTTATCTGAGGGGGCCTGAATAGGTTGTGGGCATGTTTAACTTGTTGATTAGTTGGGGTGGGGGTGTGGATGTGGCTGGTGGTGTTGTGGTCTGGATGTAAACTCAGTAAAAAAAGAAACGTCTTCTCACTGTCAACTGCATTTATTTTCAGCAAACTTATCATGTGTAAATATTTGTATGAACATAACAAGATTCAAGATTCAACAACTGAGACATAAACTGAACAAGTTCCACAGACATGTGAATAATGTAATAATGTGTTTCTGAACAAAGGGGGGATCAAAATCAAAAGTAATAGTCAGTATTTGGTGTGGCCACCAACTGCATTAAGTACTGCAGTGCATCTCCTCCTCATGGACTGCACCAGATTTGCCATTTCTTGCTGTGAGATGTTACCCCACTCTTTCACCAAGACACCTGCAAGTTCCCGGGCATTTCTGGGAGGAATGACCCTAGCCCTCACCCTCCGATCCAACAGGTCCCAGATGTGCTCAATGGGATTGAGATCCGGGCTCTTCACTGGGCATGGCAGAACACTGACATTCCTGTCTTGCAGGAAATCACACACAGAACGAGCAGTATGGCTGGTGGCATTGTCATGCTGGAGGGTCATGTCAGGATGAGCCTGCAGGAGGGATACCACATGAGGGAGGAGGATGTCTTCCCTGTAACGCACAGCGTTGAGATTTCCTGCAATGACAATAAGCTCAGTCCGATGTCGCTGTGACACACCGCCCCAGACCATGACGGACCCTCCACCTCCAAATCGATCCTGCTCCAGAGTACAGACTTCGGTGTAACGCTCATTCCTTTGACGATAAACGCGAATCCTACCACGACTCGTCAGTGAAGAACACATTTTGCCAGTCCTGTCTGGTCCAGCGACGATGGGTTTGTGCCCATAGGTGACGTTGTTGCCGGTGATGTCTGGTGAGGACCTGCCTTACAACAGGCCTACAAGCCCTCAGTTCAGCCTCTCTCAGCCTATTGTGGACAGTCTGAGCACTGATGGAGGGATTGTGTGTTCCTGGTGTAACTCGGGCAGTTGTTGTTGCCATCCTGTCCCGCAGGTGTGATGTTCGGATGTACCGATCCTGTGCAGGTGTTGTTACACGTGGTCTGCTACTGCAAGGACGATCAGCTGTCCGTCCTGTCTCCCTGTAGACTGTCTTAGGCGTCTCACAGTACGGACATTGCAATTTATTGCCCTGGCCACATCTGCAGTCCTCATGCCTCCTTGCAACATGCCTAAGGCACGTTCACGCAGATGAGCAGGGGCCCTGGGCATCTTTCTTTTGGTGTTTTTCAGAGTCAGTAGAAAGGCCTCTTTAGTGTCCTAAGCTTTCATAACTGTGACCTTAATACCTGTTATGGCTAGGGGTTCCGCTAGCGGAACGTTTCAACAACATCCGGTGAAATTGCAGAGCGGGAAATCTCCCAAAAAATGATTAGAAATATTTAACTTTCATACAATCACAAGTGAAATACACCAAATTAAAGCTTAACTTCTTGTTAATCCAGCCACCGTGTCAGATTTTAAAAAGGCTTTACAGCAAAAGCAAATCATGCAATTATCTGAGGACATCACCCCATCATTCAAACACATGACAATCATATTTCAATCTGCCAGGCACAACACAAAACTCAGAAATAACGATATAATTCATGCCTTACCTTTGAAGATCTTCTTCTGTTGGCACTCCAAAATGTTCCATAAACATCACAAATGGTCATTTTGTTCGATAAATTCCGTCGTTATATCTCCAAAATGTCCATTTATTTGGCGCGTTTGATTCAGAAAAACACCGGTTCCAACTCGCCCAGCATGACTACAAAAAATCTAATAAGTTACCTGTAAACTTTGTCCAAACATTTCAAACAACTTTCCTAATCCAACTTTAGGTATTTTAAAACGTAAATAATCGATACAATTTAAGACGGGATAAACTGTGTGAAAATGAAAGTGGAGCGAGCTCCAGGTCACGCGCCCCAAACAAAACAGTCCACTTTGCTATATACCCAGAAAGGAAAGGGCTACTTCTTCATTTCTCAAAGGAAAAACATCAACCAATTTCTAAAGACTGTTGACATCTAGTGGAAGCCCTAGGAACTGCAAACAGATGCCTCAGAAATCCAGATTCACATAGAAACCGAATTGAAAACACAGTCACCTCAAAAAGAATATTCCTGGATGGTTTGTCCTCAGGGTTTCACCTGCCAAATACGTTCTGTTATACTCATAGACATAATTCTAACAGTTTTAGAAACTTTAGAGTGTTTTCTATCTAAATCTACCAATTATATGCATACCCTAGCTTCTGGGCCTGAGTAGCAGGCAGTTTATTTTGGGCACGCTTTTCATCCGGACGTGAAAATACCGCCCTCTAGCCCGAAGAGGTTTTAATTGCCTACCGTCTGTAAGCTGTTAGTGTCTTAACGACCATTAATTGTTTATGGTTCATTGAACAAGCATGGGAAACATGCATGTTTAAACCCTTCACAATGAAGATCTATGAAGTTATTTGGATTTTTACGAATTATCTTTGAAAGACAAGAGTCCTGAAAAAGGGACGTTTCTTTTTTTACTGAGTTTAGGTCCTCTCGGCGTGGGTCCTCTATGTGTAGGTCCGGGGGGTCCCGCAGGTCTGGGAGAGTGTCTCGCTTCTGGTCTTGGCGGGGTGTCTATTGATCTGTTGCTGTGTGTTGGGGCTGCGTTTGAGAGCGATGTCCTTTAGGGTCCGGGCGAAGATGGGCACTGCTGCCTTGTATAGGTGGACCTGGTCGTAAAGGCTGTTCACGTCCAGGGTGGAGTGGTGGACCAGGTAAACATTTATTTTTGAGGCACAGTCACAGGAAATACTTGCGTTTACCCGCTGTATGGTAGCAGGGTGGAAGTCTTTTCGTGGTAGCAGGGTGGATATAACCACCTGTACACTTGTGCATTGGGGAAAGTAGAAGAAGCTTTTTCAATCACTCCCTTGAGTGCTGTTGCCACCCTTTCCTGTTGGGCTCTCAGGTCATTTGTGCCTGTGTGTATTATTATGTGGCTAGGTGAATCTAGTCCATCAACACTTATATATTCATAATAACACTCCACAATCACCAGTAACAAAAAACATACATATGCTTTGCACTTGTCTGCTTTCTTGGCCTCTGTTCTTGGCACGTGGTAATGAGGATGCTCCTTGTTATCAGTGGGTTCTCCTTATGAGCGGCTCTGCTGCAGGTCACCTCACCCTGCAGTGGCGATCAATGACCTCACAGTGTGTGTTAACAATCCCCCTGGCCAACATGGATACCATGTAAATGCTCTCAGTCTTCCACATAAAAGGCCCTTCCATTACTCATCCAGTGGCCAAGCTAAAGGTGATATCATCGACGCTAAGACACTCCACTCACTGTACTCATGCTCTTGTTCTTCCACTGGCGAAGGGCAAAGGAAAATGATGGTGACAGAGAAAGTGTACCCATCCAACCAGGAGGCACTTTGAGTGTGATGGAGTGAGAGAGGGAGAGGGAAAGAGGAAGAGGGAGACAGTAAAAGTGTAAAGAGGCACTCTGAGAGTGGCTAATGACAGCTGAGGAAAGAGAGGGGAGGAAAAAAAGAGAGAGGGAGGAGGAGAGAATGAAAGAAAGAGGGAGCGAAAAATGTATTATCGAACAATCATGCCGAACAGTGTTAAAGTCAGTTTATGAGAACACTTAAGTGGAATGGTTCTCAGCTGTGGCGATGTGCAAGACTGAGGACAAAGACGTCATGGCGGTGTGCTGTTTGTTTAGAAAATACCTTCTGTGAAAAGTTATGTATAATTATCTATAATTCCGTACTCAAAGATTCCGTGAAAGCATTGAAGTCAGAACTTCAATCTCTGCACACAGTGTAGTCTTCCTGCATCTTTGTATGACTGCCAGACAAAATTCCTGACTAGATGGCTTCCCAGAGAGTCTCAGTGAAAGTGATGTTTGGGGGGAAGATTAGGAAGCTGTCGGCATAAAAACATAAACTTAGTGTCCCTGCAGGATGTGGAAAAACAGTATTTCATATTGCCATGGTGACAAGCCCTGACCAAGTCATCCCTCAGACGTATCCCAGTGGGCTCAGCTTCTTAACTTTACTCTCCACTTTCCAACCAATCCACACACGCACGCACGCACACACACACACACACACACACACACACACACACACACACACACACACACACACACACACACACACACACACACACACACACACACACACACACACTTCATGAATAAGCCGGAGTCAGACGGAGCAAGTGTGCCATTGGCAATACAGTGTGAGCCAGACAGCATAACACAGAAGACCCCGGCACAGCATGACACATCATAGCTCAGAGTCAGCACAGTAGGGTACTGCATAGTGACAGAGACCTACTAGAACGGAGTATGCCACTCTTCAGAAAAATACAGAGATTTCCCAACCCACAGAGGCATAGCTCATTCGGCGTTCACGCTTTACTGACTGCTCACTGAGTTAGATCATTTTGTTTCTGGAGTTATGTAAAGGTGGAATGGCAGGAGTGTGTGTGTGTGTGTGTGTGTGTGTGTGTGTGTGTGTGTGTGTGTGTGTGTGTGTGTGTGTGTGTGTGTGTGTGTGTGTGTGTGTGTGTGTGTGTGTGTGTGTGTGTGTGTGTGTGTGTGTGTGTGTGCGCATAGACTACAGTATGTGTGCATGTACGTCTTTCTGGTGAGGAAGGTTGTCGGAGCACCATAAACTTTAATGTAAAAAAAAATACTCCAGCATGAAATATTTATCCACAGCTTTGCCACAGTGGATTAACACTATTTTATGCCAAGACACTATGCCAAGACATTTCTCAAGTCATACAATAGTCTCTCTGACCCCAAGTTAACTTTTTACAAGGATGATGATATACAACAGGGGTCTTCAACTTTTTCTTGCCCAGGGACCCCCTCCCAGGAAAACCGGCAACCCAGGGACCCCCTCCCAGGAAAACCGACAACCCAGGCACCCCCTCCCAGGAAAACCGACAACCCAGGGACCCCCTCCCAGGAAAACCGACAACCCAGGGACCCCCTCCCAGGAAAACCGGCAACCCAGGGACCCCCTCCCAGGAAAACCGACAACCCAGGGACCCCCTCCCAGGAAAACCGACAACCCAGGGACCCCATCGGATGTTAGCAAAAAAAGAAATGTTCACGTCTTGTCTCATCATCAGGTGAATAATAACGGCAAGGAGAAGTAATCAACATTTTAAAATGAATAGATTTGGTAGATAGTTTTTCATTATTTTGACCACCCCACATTATAATGGGAAGAGGAGTGTAAACTCTAACATAGCCTATTAGCTAGAAAGGTACCATCAAACACATTTTGGTTAAGAGCAGCTGTTTAGTTGATTAAACAAAGGACTGCCATGTGTTAGCAAAAAGTAATGTCCAAGTAAAGAAAGCTTACCAGAAGCCAGCGGAACTTGCTGGTAGCTCATTCACAGGTGCTTTTTCAAAGCCTGTGTCAGATACTGCATTGAGAGTAATTTGCTCAATATTAGGAGTTGAGAAATAAAGTTGACATCATTAGAACAAAGATATTCTCCTCTTTTCTACTGTAGGTATGTCATTTAAAATGTGTTAATTCTGTTGTTGATAGCGATATTCATAAAAACATTAAGATAAAAAATAAATAATTGTATATCCAATATTAAAAAGCGGACCTCCTGCAGTACGTCCGCAGACCCCCATATGAATACCCCTGATATATAACGTTACTGTATGCAGATGTACAATCTTAATTTGAGCCAGTTTGCTGCAGTGTCACGGCTGTCGAAAGGATCAGACCAAAGTGCAGCATGGTTGTAGTTCCACATTTTATTAAATCCGTGAAACTTTTGCAATACACAAAATAACAGAATTTACAAAAAACAACAAACCGTGACACAAAGAAAAACAGACACTACTCAAAAGATAATCACCCACAAAAACAGGTGGGACAAACATCAGCTTAAATATGACCTCCAATTAGAGACAACGACAACCAGCTGCCTCTAATTGGAGATCATACCAAACAAAACCAACATAGAAATACAAAACTATAAACTGAACATAGAAATACAAAACATAGACAAACACCCCCTGTCACACCCTGACCTATACCATAGAAAATAACAACTTACTATGGTCAGGACGTGACATGCAGCAGGAACATAATCTTGCAGCAACATGAAATGTGAATTATTATGTGGATTTCTATTTACTTGATTTGATTTTTTTTCACCTTTATTTAACCAGGTAGGCTAGTTGGAAACAAGTTCTCATTTACAACTGCGACCTGGCCAAGATAAATAAAATCAGTTCGACACATACAACAACACAGAGTTACACATGGAATAAACAAACATACAGTCAATAATACAGTAGAAAAAGTCTATATAAAGTCTATATAGTGTGTGCAAATTAGATAAGATAAGGGAAGTTAGGCAATAAATAGGCCATGGTGGCGAAGTAATTACAATATAGCAATTAAACACCGGAGTGATAGATCTGCAGAAGATGAACGTGTAAGTAGAGATACTGGGGTGAAAAGGAGCAAGATAAATAAGCCCGCACCCTCCGATCCAACAGGTCCCAGACGTGCTCAATTGGATTGAGATCCAGGCTCTTCACTGGCCATGGCAGAACACTGACATTCCTGTCTTGCAGGAAATCACGCACAGCACGAGCAGTATGGCTTTTTTTGCTGAGTTTACGTACTGTATAACACAAGTTTCAAGAGCAACTAAATCTCACTCCCTGTAATATGAAGAAGTGGGCATGTTAGCACATTTGCTGTCAAAATGTCACCCTTAGTCACTATTCGCATCAGCATTCTGTATTTGAACATCATTAAAACAGATATGCCGGGGGAGTGTAGTCGAGAATATTTACATTATACATATACTGTAGTGCACACTGCATGAAGAGTAGGTGTCTGATGCATAGTCACCACCAGCCATGCTCCTGCACATTTTACAAATAGAATCCGTAGTGGATATACAGTATGATACGTTCTAAAAGTCAAATCATTTGAAGGCCTTTTGTTAAGATCTGTTCTGAATTATTGTTCACTTCTTGACTCACCCTCTTGCTTAGGGCCTCTGCTCACTACACTAGGTCCTATGTGAAACTCTATCCAGTAACAGTAATTTGAGTAGTGGCCGGAGGGCACTGTCACGTCCTGACCATAGAGATCTCTTATTTTCTATGGTAGAGTAGGTCAGGTCGTGACTGGGGGGGTTTATCTAGTTTATTTAGTTCTATGATGTTTGGATCTAGTTTCTGTTTTTCTATGTTGGGTTTTTTGGATGATCCCCAATTAGAGGCAGCTGGTCATCGTTTCTACATGCCTTGGTCCGTTTCTACACACACACGTGACAGAATCTCCCACCCCCAAAGGACCAAGCAGCGTGCCCAGGAGTGGACATGGGAGGACATCTTGGACGGCAAAGGATCCTGGACGTGGGAGGAGATCCAGGCCGGATGGGATCGCCTCCCATGGGAACAGGTGCTAGCAGCGAGGGGGGAACGGCGACGAGATCGGGAGTCACGGCAACGACGGAAGCCTGAGAGGCAGCTCCGGCACATGGGGAGATTGGCAGAGTCAGGGTTTAGACCTGAGCCAACTCCCCGTGGGGAGCGTGTGAATAGTCTGGCACTGTGTTATGCAGTGATGCGCACTGTATCTCCAGTGCGCATTCACAGCCCAGTTCGTCCTGTGCCAGCGCCCCGCACTTGCCGGGCTAAAGTGAGCGTTCAGCCAGGACGGGTTGTGCCAGCTCTACGCTCCAGACCTCCAGTGCGCCTCCACGGTCCAGTATATCCTGTTCCGGCTCCACGCACCGGGCCTCCAGTGCGCCTCCATAGCCCAGTACGTCATGTGCCTGCTCCTCACACTCTCCCTCCAGTGCGCCTCCACAGCCCAGTACGTCCTGTGCCTGCTCCTCGCACTCGCCCTGAAGTGCGTGTCACCAGTCTGGTGCCACCTGTCCCGGCTCCACGCGCCAGGCCTCCAGTGCGCCTTCCCAGTCCAGAGCTTCCAGCGACATTTTCCAGTCCAGAGCTTCCGGCGACAGTTCCCAGTCCACAGCTTCCGGCGACAGTTCCCAGTGCAGAGCTTCCGGCGACAGTTCCCAGTCTGGAACCTCCTGAGACGGCCTACAGTCCGGAACCTGCTGAGACGGCCTACAGTCCGGGACCTCCTGAGACGGCCTACAGTCCGGGACCTCCTGAGACGGCCTACAGTCCGGGACCTCCTGAGACAGCCCACAGCCCGGAACCTCCTGAGATGGCCCACAGACTCCTGAGACGGCCCACGGCCCGGAGCCTCCAGCGACGGTCCGCGGTCCGGAGCCTCCAGCGACGGTCGGCAGTCCAGAGCCTCCACCGATGCTGGCGGGTTCGCAGGATGAGAGGGTCCTTCGTCCTGCACCAGAACCGCCACCAACACTAGACACCCCCCCTAACCCTCCCTTTTGGTTTCAGGTTTTGCGGCTGGAGTCCGCACCTTTGGGGGGGGGGGGGGGGTACTGTCATGTCCTGACCATAGAGAGCTCTTATTTTCTATGGTAGAGTAGGTCACTTGTGACTTGGGGGGTTTATCTAGTTTATTTAGTTCTATGTTGTTTTTTTTGGATGATCCCCAATTAGAGGCAGCTGGTCATCGTTGTCTCTAATTGGGGATCATATTTAAGTAGTTGTTTTTCCCACCTGTGTTTGTGGGAGATTATTTTGAGTTAGTGCATGTTGCTCCTCTGTCGTCACGGTTTGTGTTTTGTTTATAGTTTATTGTTTGTTTTGCTAAGTTTCACATAAAAAATAAAGATGTGGAATGATACATACGCTGCGCCTTGGTCCGTTTCTACACACACACGTGACAGGCACACATTTAATGTATTGTGAAATTGGTTGTAAAATGTATTTTAATGTTTAAAAATTGTATTATAATGTATATTAGTGCCTTAATTTTTACTGGACCCCAGGAAGAGTAGCTGCTGCCTTGGCAGGAACTAATGGGGATCCTTAATAAATACAAATACAAACAGACAGGCCATCCCTGGGCTGTGGCCTTCACCCTTCCTGCTGAGAGACCCTCACTCTCACTCTGGCCCTCCTGGAGCACAGCCAGAGGCCTCATTCAACACTACTCCAGAAAAGGGACCTGCCTTAGAGAATCTCGAAGACCACATTAACGCAAACAATATATATTAGCATAAATTAAAGTGCCAGTGTGTGTCATTTTAACTGTGTGTGAGGGCTGATGTAGATCTAAGATGGGCCTCAGACTGAGTTGATACTGGTGGAGATTATTGAAAATGACTGGTTTGCTGTATTATGAACTGAAAAATGGAAATGGAATATGCTCCATTTCTCAAAATGGAATTGAGAATTATCACGGCTATCTTTACTGCTACTTGGATTCCGACATAATAATATATATATATATATATATATATATATTTTTTTTAAAACTTTATTTATCCAGGCGAGTCAATTAAGAACAAATGATTCATTACAATAATGGCCTGTCCAAATGAAAGAACCCCCTTATATGATTAGTTCTACATGCTTTAGTGAAACTACAACAACAACAACAAAAAGGCCACACAACAACTGCCCAGACAGAGAGCGCATGACAAGCATTCCCTTTCGATGGCAACCAGATCTTCCTCTAATCAGTCCACATTGCAGAACACAATGACAGCCTCTGTGCAGCGTTGCAGTCTTTGAATAACTGGAATGCCAAAGTGTTTAGTCAGATTAGTTGTTTTAGAGAGAATCTGGGTTCACGCCTGTTCTCTCCTTTTTCCTTTTTCCTTTTTTCCTTTCTCCTCTCCTCTCCTCTCCTCTCCTCTCCTCTCCTCTCCTCTCCTCTCCTCTCCTCTCCTCTCCTCTCCTCTCCTCTCCTCTCCTCTCCTCTCCTCTCCTCTCCTCTCCTCTCCTCTCCTCTCAGGTAGCCTAGCGGTAACAGCATCGGGACCAAAAGGTTGCTGGTTTGAATACCCGAGCCAGAAAGGTGAAAATCTGTTGGTTGTTCAGATGGGAAAAGCACTTAACTCTAGTTTGCTCCAAGGGAGCCGTACTACTATGGTTGACCTTGTAAAACAACACATTTCACTGCACCTATCATTTTTTCTCTCCTCCCCTCCCCTTTTGGGTGTGCCTTTTGAGGCATGACTGCTTTCACCATTATACACATTGTATACACCTAGTATTATATTGTAATTCACAGGTCATTATCAGTCTCTACCACATCAAGCCCACTAGCCCCTTGATTGCTATAAATCTATTGGGCTTTAGAATGGAGTGCAGAACAGATGTAGCACTGTATCGGTTTCACCAGCGTTGCAGCAATGCCCTTTGTTCTCCTCCATGACTGAAGGAATCCATTCTCACCAAAGCAGAGTGGGCTCTGAGAAACAGAGAGGAGAACCACCTGCACCTCGCCGAGAGAGAAAGGACCATATGCTGCCTGTCCTGGACTGAGATTTATACATTGGGAAGTCTAGCATGTGCCAGACTGGAATAATGCAAGCTCAGGTTTCCATATAACAGGGCAAATGTGTTTCATTAGTGTTCCTCTCCTCCTCCCTCCGCACAGCCCACTCACACTCACTCTCTATGATCTAAGGACTTCCACTGCCCATGCCAGAGGCCCATACTCACAATTCCCTCGCTGGCTGGTATATTAATGGAGGGGTGGTGTAGGATTATGAAAACAGAATGATTTTAGCCATGTTGTCTTTTAGATGGATCATATTAGTGTTGGGATTTCATACGGGGATCACTTTAAACCCCCATCCAAGGCCCCGCGGTCTGACTCAGAGGAAACGGCCATTAGTGCCATATAAAGAAATATTGGGACCACTCTGTTTGGTGTGTTTTGGACCACGTCCAGACTCTGCTGGTTTGCTCATGCGGTCAAGGGGGAGGTGGAGGAGCAGTATGTGTGCCTTCTCTGCTTGACTGAACATGGAACAGGAGAGAGAGAGAGACATTTAGAATGGAGGAACAGGCCATTTTAGTAGAAACAGTAGTATACTTTTACCTAACATTTTAAGTGTTGCAGATCAAAACAAACACTAGCAACAAACACAGAGTGAATGTACAATGAGTTATGTGGCCCAGCAATCAACAGAATAGCCAACACTTACAATAAGTTGTGTTTCCCCCACCCCCATGCCTCTCCAAAATCAAATGATCCAAACAAACAAGAAAATGCTGGCACACTGCTGTGAATTGTAGACAAATCAGAACAGGGTTGTGGTGGGGGTCTGGGGGGTGAGGTCATGCTTGGTAGGGTAAAGAATGCACCAAGGTCACTGCGTCTCTACTCATTGTGTACTTTGGCAGTCGTCATGCCACTCCAACCAGCAAGGTCAAGCAAACAAAAGAGCACCTGGACAGAGTCAAACAATGGTTTCCTTTTCAAATCCACTGTGCATCAGGTCCTACTTGGCACAGACACCAATTCAATGTCTATTCCATAATTAGTTCAATGTAATTTCCTTGAAATGATGTTGATTCAACCAGTGTGTCCCCTGTGGGTTATTTCAAGGGAGGGAGAGAGAGGGAGAGAGAGAGAGAGAGAGAGCGAGAGAGAGAGAGAGAGAGAGAGAGAGAGAGAGAGAGAGAGAGACAGAGAGAGAGAGAGAGAGAGAGAGAGAGAGAGAGGCTTTGTAGACAACAGGTGTGGACTAATAGTGAAATGCTTACTTACAGGCCCTTCCCAACAATGCAGAGAGAAGTAAAACACGTCATAACTTGCCTAACTATACACAAGGGGTACCAGTACCGAGTTGATGTGCAGGGGTACGAGGTCATTGAGGTAGATATGTACATATATCTAGGAAAAAAGTGACAGATAATAAACAGTAGCAGCAGCGTATGTGATGAGTCAAAAAAGTTTGTGAAAAAAAGGGTCAATGCTGATAGATGAATAGTTAACCAAATAGCTACCTGGACTAACTATACTGCTAAAAAAATAAAGGGAACACTAAAATAACACATCCTAGATCTGAATGAATGAAATAATCTTATTAAATCCTTTTTTCTTTACATAGTTGAATGTGCTGACAACAAAATCACACAAAAATAATCAATGGAAATCCAATTTATCAACTCATGGAGGTCTGGATGGAGTAACACTCAAAATTAAAGTGGAAAACCACACTACAGGCTGATCCAACTTTGATGTAATGTCCTTAAAACAAGTCAAAATGAGGCTCTGTAGTGTGTGTGGCCTCCACGTGCCTGTATGACCTCCCTACAATGCCTGGGCATGCTCCTGATGAGGTGGCGGATGGTCTCCTGAGGGATCTCCTCCCAGACCTGGACTAAAGCATCCGCCAACTCCTGGACAGTCTGTGGTGCAACGTGGCATTGGTGGATGGAGCGAGACATGATGTCCCAGATGTGCTCAATTGGATTCAGGTCTGGGGAACGGGCGGGCCAGTCCATAGCATCAATGCCTTCCTCTTGCAGGAACTGCTGACACACTCCAGCCACATGAGGTCTAGCATTGTCTTGCATTAGGAGGAACCCAGGGCCAACCGCACCAGCATATGGTCTCACAAGCGGTCTGAGGATCTCATCTCGGTACCTAATGGCAGTCAGGCTACCTCTGGAGAGCACATGGAGGGCTGTACGGCCCCCCAAAGAAATGCCACCCCACACCATGACTTACCCACCGCCAAACCGGTCATGCTGGAGGATGTTGCAGGCAGCAGAACGTTCTCCACGGCGTCTCCAGACTCTGTCACGTCTGTCACATGTGCTCAGTGTGAACTTGCTTCATCTGTGAAGAGCACAGGGCGCCAGTGGCGAATTTGCCAATCTTGGTGTTCTCTGGCAAATGCCAAACGTCCTGCACGGTGTTGGGCTGTAAGCACAACCCCCACCTGTGGATGTCGGGCCCTCATACCACCCTCATGGAGTCTGTTTCTGACCGTTTGAGCAGACACATGCACATTTGTGGCCTGCTGGAGGTCATTTTGCAGGGCTCTGGCAGTGCTCCTCCTGCTCCTCCTTGCACAAAGGCGGAGGTAGCGGTCCTGCTGCTGGGTTGTTGCCCTCCTACGGCCTCCTCCACGTCTCCTGATGTACTGGCCTGTCTCCTGGTAGCGCCTCCATGCTCTGGACACTACGCTGACAGACACAGCAAACCTTCTTGCCACAGCTCGCATTGATGTGCCATCCTGGATGAGCTGCACTACCTGAGCCACTTGTGTGGGTTGTAGACTCCGTCTCATGTTACCACTAGAGTGAAAGCACCGCCAGCATTGAAAAGTGACCAAAACATCAGCCAGGAAGCATAGGAACTGAGAAGTGGTCTGTGGTCACCACCTGCCGAACCACTCCTTTATTGGGGGTGTCTTGCTAATTGCCTATAATTTCCACCTGTTGTCTATTCCATTTGCACAACAGCATGTGAAATGTATTGTCAATCAGTGTTGCTTCCTAAGTGGACAGTTTGATTTCACAGAAGTGTGATTGACTTGGAGTTACATTGTGTTGTTTAAGTGTTCCCTTTATTTTTTTGAGCAGTGTATTTAGCAGTCTTATCTGGTTAAGATGGCGTCGACAGAGGACACCTCGCTTCGAGCTCTGATAAAACATTGCAGGTTTCTACTTGTTTTTGTGTGTTTTCTCAAATTTTCTTAATCAGTTTATTTCATGCATTACTACATATACCCAGGTAGAACTATTGGAATACGAATCGCTGGGTGCTCACTGTCCACCCGACCTCCCCAAATTCCCTGAGACTGAAAAACAATTGACTAGCTTCTTCGGCGAGGCGCCAAGCTGCTTGGCAGACATGGCAGGGTCTTAGTGAGATTAAGACGCCGGGTGACCCGTCCTCCATTACCTGAGCATACTACTCTCCAATGTTCAGTTATTAAAGAACAAACTTGACAAACTCAGAGTGAGGATCTCATTCCAGAGGGACATCAGATCCTGCAACATACTATGTTTTTCTGAGACTTGGCTGTCCTCCGACATCCAAACGAATTATATACAACAAGTTTTTAGAGCGGATAGGAAGCAAAATCTCTCTGGCAAGAGCAAAAGGTGGTGGGTTCTGCTTTATGACCAACAACACATGGTGCGACGGAGGAAACGTGCAGGAACTTGGAATACTTGGTCATCAAATGTCACACTTGGAGACCACATTCTGGCGTTCATTGTTGCGGGGGACTTTAACAAAAGTAATTTGAAAACCGTGCTCCCAAATTATTCCCAACACAACGGCTGTCTAACTCGCAGAAATTCTACTGCTGACCACTGCTGCACGCATTTTCAACACGGGTATAAGGCCCTCCCCCGTCCTCCTTTCAGGAAATCCGACCATGACTCCATCTTGCTTCTCCCCGCTTACAAACAAAAACTCAAGAGGGAAGTTACGATGGTCAGGTCTCTACTGCATGTCACGACTCCTGCCGAGGGTGACTCCTCTCCCTGTTTGGGTGGCACTCGGCGGTCGTCGTCACCGGCCTACTAGCTGCCACCGATCGCTTTTTCCTTTTCTGTTGGTTTTGTCTTTATTATTTGCACCTGTGTTCTATTAGTGATTAGTTGGGTATTTAAGCCCGTTTCCCCAACTGTTCTGTGTGCGGGCTTATTTTCGTTCTTTCACTGTGTGTTGTGTCGTGGAACGTGTTTTGGGTCGTTGTATTTTTATTACGCCCTGTTGTATTTTGGGTGTATACTCTTTTTGATGGTGCGTTTAATAAAAGCACTATAGTAAACGCTATTGTTTCCTGTGCCTGACTCCACACCCACAACGTCAAGCGTTACAGAAGCCCGCACCCAGAATATGGAGTCAGCAGGATCAGCCGCCACCCCTCTCCCCTCGATGGAAGAACGGGTACTCCACCCCACCACCGTACTCCATCGAATACGGTCAGCGATGGACCAAATGATGGAGAGGATGGACCGATGGGAGAGGAGTGGTCTCCTCTCTTCACCTCCGACTCACCCGATGAGTTCACCTACTCCGCCCCCTCCTATGTCTGGTTCTGGCGCACTTCGTCTTGTGCTCCCGAGGGAGTACGATGGAGCAGCAGCGGGGTACCAGGGGTTTCTGCTTCAGATTGACTTATACCTGGCTACCGTGAGGCCGACTCCCTCGGGAGTCTCCTGCCTGACGGGCTGAGCATTGGAATGGGCCAACGCTGTCTGGAATAGCCCCAACTCAGCGAGGGAGAACTACCCTGAGTTCACCCGCCGTTTCTGGGTCGTATTCGATCACCCTCCAGAAGGCCGGGCGGCGGGTGAGCGACTGTTTCATCTTAGGCAGGAGATGAGGAGCGCAAAAGACTTCGCTCTGGAGTTCCGGACCTTGGCTGCGGGGGCCGGGTGGAACGACAGGGCCCTAATGGATCATTACCGGTGCAGCCTCCGGGAGGACGTCCGCAGGGAGCTAGCGTGTCGGGACACTACACTCTCCCTGGATGAACTGATTAACATGTCCATCCGACTGGACAATCTGCTGGCTGCCCATGGCCGTTCAGAAAGGGTCCTGTCAGTTCCACCTCCTAGCCCTCCCGCGCCCATTCCCATGGAGCTAGGAGGGGCCGCATCTAGGGGAACCGGAGGAGGGCGCTCCTCCTGCACCAATTGTGGTCGCCGAGGACACACGGTCAACCGGTGCTGGGGGGGTCCCTCTGGGAGTCGAGAGGACAGGCAGAACACTCCTCGTTCACCCCAGGTGAGTCAGCACCAAACTCACCCAGAACCCTCTGTTGGTCACATGTTTGTTTTATTTTTTTTTCTTTATTTTTTTCCCTTTTTTTCCCCAGCATAAGGCGCTAGTCGATTCAGGCGCAGCGGGGAACTTTATGGATCGCGGACTCGCCCTCAAGCTGGGAGTTACACTGGTGCCGTTAGATTCCCCCTTCCCCGTGCACTCCTTAGATAGCCGGCCATTAGGGTCAGGGCTGGTCAGGGAGACCACGGTGCCAATGGACATGGTAACGCAGGGGAATCATAAGGAGCGAATTAGTTTCTTCCTTATCGATTCGCCTGCATTTCCAGTGGTACTGGGGGTGCCTTGGCTGGCCAGTCACAATCCCAAGATTTTGTGGAAACAAGGGGTTCTCCAGGGGTGGTCAGAGGAGTGTTAAGGTAGGTGTCTGGGAGTTTCCTTCGGTGCTACGTCGATGGAGAGTCCAGACCAGGTTTCCACTGTGCGCATTCCCTCTGAGTATGCCGATTTGGCTCTCGCCTTCTGTAAGAAGAAGGCGACTAAATTACCACCTCATCGACAGGGGGATTGTGCGATAAACCTCCAGGTAAACGCTGCGCTTCCCAAGAGTCACGTGTACCCATTGTCCCAGGAGGAAACGTTGGCTATGGAGACATATGTCACGGAATCTCTGAGACAGGGGTTCATTCGGCCCTCCATCTCACCCGTCTCCTCGAGTTTCTTTTTTGTGAAGAAAAAGGGGGAGGTCTGCGTCCGTGCATTGATTATAGAGGTCTCAATTCCTTTACAGTGGGGTTCAGTTACCCACTACCTCTCATCGCTACGGCGGTGGAATCATTTCACGGAGCGCGTTTTTTCATGAAACTGGATCTCAGGAGCGCGTATAATCTGGTGTGTATTCGGGGAGGAGACGAGTGGAAAACCGCATTTAGTACCACATCGGGCCACTATGAGTACCTCGTCATGCCGTATGAGTTGAAGAATGCTCCAGCCGTCTTTCAATCCTTTGTGGACGAGATTCTCAGGGACCTGCATGGGCAGGGCGTGATAGTGTATATCGACGATATCCTAATTTACTCCGCCACCCGCGCCGAGCATGTGTCCCTGGTGCGCAGGGTGCTTGGGAGATTGCTGGAGCATGACCTATACGTCAAGGCTGAGAAGTGTGAGTTCTCCAAACGAGCCGTCTCCTTCCTGGGTTATCGCATTTCCACCTCGGGGGTGGTGATGGAGTGTGACCGCGTTAAGGCCGTGCGTAATTGGCCGACTCCAGTCACGGTGAAGGAAGTGCAGCGGTTCTTGGGATTTGCCAATTACTACCGGAGGTTTATCTGGGGTTTTGGCCAAGTAGCGGCTCCCATTACCTCACTGCTGAAGGGGGGGCCGGTGCGTTTGCAATGGTCGACAGAGGCGGACAGAGCTTTCACCCAGTTGAAGGAACTGTTCACTGATGCGCCTGTGTGGGCGCACCCGGACCCCTCCTTACCATTCATAGTGGAGGTGGACGCGTCCGAGGCTGGGGTGGGTACCGTGCTATCTCAGCGCTCGGGTATGCCACCGAAACTCCGCCCCTGTGCTTTCTTTTCTAGGAAGCTCAGTCCGGCGGAGCGCAACTATGATGTGGGGGACAGGAAGCTGTTGGCTGTGGTCAGGGCTCTGACCATGTGGAGACACTGTCTTGAGGGGGCTAGACACCCTTTTCTCATCTGGACTGACCACCGGAACCTGGAGTATATCCGGGCAGCTAGGAGACTGAACCCGCGTCAGGCACGGTGGGCCATGTTCTTCACCCGGTTCCAGTTCACTATTTCATATAGACCAGGTTCCATGAACACTAAGGCCGACGCGCTGTCCCGTCTTTATGACACTTAGGATCGGCCCATCGATCCTCCCCCCATCCTTCCAGCCTCTAAGCTGGTCGCTCCGGTGGTATGGGAGGTGGCCGCGGACATCGAGCGGGCGCTACAGGTAGAGCCTGCGCCTGCTAACTGTCCAGCAGGCCGTAAGTACGTCCCGCTTGGTGTTCGTGATCAATTGATTCGATGGGCTCATACGCTACCCTCGTCGGGTCATCCTGGGTGGCGAGGACAGTGCTAGGCCTTAGGGGGAAGTACTGGTGGCCCACCTTGGCTAAGGACGTGAGGTTTTATGTCTCTTCCTGTTCGGTATGCGCTCAGAGTAAGGCTCCTAGGCACCTTCCTAGAGGGAAGTTACAACCCCTCCCCCTTCAACAAAGGCCGTGGTCTCACCTGTCGG
Organism: Salmo salar; assembly: GCF_965601325.2. Taxonomy (NCBI): domain Eukaryota; kingdom Metazoa; phylum Chordata; class Actinopteri; order Salmoniformes; family Salmonidae; genus Salmo; species Salmo salar. Next base: position 80,101,479 of record NC_138302.1, on the reverse strand, counting down.
TGGACTTTCTTATCGATCTTCCCTCGTCTCAGGGGAATACCAAGGTTCTGGTGGTGGTGGATCGGTTCTCTAAGTCCTGCCGTCTCCTCCCGTTGCCCGGTCTCCCTATGGCCCTACAGACTGCGGAAGCTCTATTCACCCATGTCTTCCGGCACTACGGGGTGCCGGAGGACATCGTTTCTGATCGGGGTCCCCAGTTCACGTCCCGTGTATGGAGGGCATTTATGGAGCGCCTGGGGGTCTCGGTCAGCTTGACCTCCGGTTATCACCTCGAGAGCAATGGGCAGGTGGAGAGAGTGAACCAGGAGGTGGGTAGGTTTCTGCGGTCATACTGCCAGGACCAGCCAGGGGAGTGGTCCAGGTACATACCTTGGGCCGAACTGGCACAAAACTCACTCCGCCACTCATCCACTAACATTTCGCCATTTCAGTGTGTGTTAGGCTACCAGCCGGTCCTTGCACCGTGGCATCAGAGCCAGACCGAGGCGCCTGCGGTGGAGGATTGGGTGCAGCACTCCAAGGAGACCTGGAGGGCTGTCCAGGAGGCCCTTAAACAAGCAGGGGGATGGCAGAAGAGGAGTGCTGACCGCCACCGCAGTGAGGCCCCCGTATTCCAACCAGGGACAGGGTCTGGCTCTCGACCCGAAACCTGCCCCTTCGCCTGCACTGCCGGAAGTTGGGTCCGCAGCGTGTAGGGCCCTTCAAAGTCCTGAGGAGAATATACAAGGTGTGTTACAGATTAAAACTCCCTTCTTATTATCGTATTAACCCCTCGTTTCATGTGTCTCTCCTCAGGCCGGTGGCTGCTGGTCCCTTACAAGACGGTGAGGTGCCAGAGGTCCCTCCGCCCCCTCTGGACATCGAGGGGTCCCCGGCATATACAGTACGTTCCATTCTGGGCTCTAGATGTCGGGTGAGGGGCCTGCAGTACCTCGTGGACTGGGAGGGGTACGGTCCGGAGGAGAGATGCTGGGTGCCGGTGGGGGACATACTGGATCCATCACTGTTGAGGGATTTCCATCGCCTCCACCCGGATCACCCTGCGCCTCGCCCTCCGGGTCGTCCCCGAGGCCGGTGTCGGCGCGCTGCGGGAGCCGCGCGTCAGGGGGGGGTACTGTCACGACTCCTGCCGAGGGTGACTCCTCTCCCTGTTCGGGGGGAGCTCAGCGGTCGTCGTCACCGGCCTACTAGCTGCCACCGATCGCTTTTTCCTTTTCTGTTGGTTTTGTCTTTATTATTTGCACCTGTGTTCTATTAGTGATTAGTTGGGTATTTAAGCCCGTTTCCCCACCTGTTCTGTGTGCGGGCTTATTTTCGTTCTTTCACTGTGTGTTGTGTCGTGGAACGTGTTTTGGGTCATTGTATTTTTATTACGCCCTGTTGTATTTTGGGTGTATACTCTTTTTGATGGTGCGTTTAATAAAAGCACTATAGTAAACGTTATTGTTTCCTGCGCCTGACTCCACACCCACAACGTCAAGCGTTACACTGCATTAGTCCAACCAATCAGAATTCACTCTCCAAGACTGTTTTGATTACATGGACTGGAATATGTTCCGGGTCGCCTCTGGAGATAACATCAATGAATACGCCGACTCAGTCACCCTATTCATAGAAAAATGCATAGATGACGTGATACTGATAGAGTCTTTCAAAACCTTCCAGAAGAAAAAAACATGGATTGATACCAGCCTTGTAGGGAAACTGAAAGAGAGAGATGCTGCTTATAAACAGGGCAAGGTGACCAGGGACAATAGTTTGGTCAAACAGTACAAATACGACCTACGCAGATGGATCAAGATGGCAAAACACAAGTATAGGGACAAAGTGGAGGAGCAAATCAGTCGGTTGGACACAAGATGTATTTGGCAGGGGCTCCTAACGATTACGGATTACAAAAAGAAAGACAGACACAGCTTCGTCACCAACGCCACCCTACTGGAGGACCTAAATAAACACCTTTTTCTTACGATTCAGGACAGGATCCCAAACCGTGCCCTCAGACCATGTGCAGACCAGCTGGCTGTTGTGTTCTCTGACATTTTCATATCTGTTCCTAGCTCAGGACGCTATACTCACCTGCTTCAAGATGTTTACCATCATCCCCGTGCCCAAGAAAGGGAAAGTAACTGAACTGAATGACTACCGACCAGGAGCACTCACTTCCATCATGATGTGCTTCCCGAAGCTAGTCAAAGACAATATTTCCTGTATACCCACGACAGGCGTGGTGCCAGGTAAACAACCTCTCCCTCAACGTTAGCAAAACAAAGGGCTGAATGTGGACTTTAGGAGGAACCAGGCTGATCAATTTTTCATTTGGAAGAGTCAGCTTTTTAAACCAACATGGCTCAGTTTAAATTGTTTTTACATTGTAGTAAAACAAAATCTCATTTGGATTTGGAGATGATCAATAACTTCAAATTCCTCTGCGTACAAATCTCAGAGAAGTTTAAATGGTCTAACCACACAAACACCGTGGTGAAGAAGGCACACAGCAACTCTTCAACCTCAGGATGCTGAAGACATTTGGCCTGTCCCTGAGGGCCCTCACAGTGTTATACAGGAGCACCATCAAGAGCATACTGTTGGGCTTCATCACAGCCTGGTACTGCAACTCCACCGCCGCGGACCACAAGGCTCTTCAGAGGGTGATACGTGCAGCCGAACGCACCATTGGGTGCACACTACCTGCCCTACAGGACACCTACAACACCAGGCGTCGCAGGAAGGCCAAGAAGATCATCAGGGACCCCAGCCACCAAAGCCATGCCCTGTTCTTCTTGCTTTAATCACTCAGACGTGGGCAGTACAGGAGCATAATGGCAAAAACTGGAAAACTGGCCAATAGTTTCTACCCTCAGACCATCAGGCTGCTGAATAGCCACCCTCTGTGAAAATGGTTTTACATAGAACCCAAAAGGGTTCTACCTGGAACCAAAAGGGTTCTACGTGAAACCAACAAGTATCATTCGAAGGGTTCTCCTATGGAGACAGCCTCTTACGTTCCTGATAACACATTTTTTTATAAGTGTAGCTACATTAAGCATGTCTCTGACATCAAAATCAAATCAAATTTGTCACATGCGCCAAATACAACAGGTGTAGAACTTACTGTGAAATGCTGTTACAAGCCCTTAACCAACAATGCAATTCAAGAAATAGAGTTAAGAAAATATTTAATAAATAACCAAAAGTAAAAAAATAAAAATAACACAATAAAATAAGGAGGCTATATACAGGGGGTACCGGTACCGAGTCAATGTGGAGGGGTACACGTTATTCGAGGTAATTTGCACATGTAGGTGTAAGGTTCTGTATCTATTTTCTTAGTCAACCTTGTGTTCTGTTTCGTTGTGTTCTTGAACATAGCCCTGTCTTTCATTTTTGTTCATTGATTTCACCTGTGTTAGTTACTCACCTGGTCTCATCAGCTCCTTATTTAGTTCAGTTCATTCTGTTCGTGCCTTTGTGAGGTATTGTTCATTTTGACTCTACTAAGCCTTTTCCTAGCTCGTTTGTGAGAACCAGTTACAGCCTTCAGTCCTAGTTTTGATTCACCTGCCTGTTTTCCTATATGTGTATTTATTTATTTTTACCTTTATTTAACAGGCAAGTCAGTTAAGATCAAATTCTTATTTTCAATGACGGCTTAGGAACAGTGGATTAACTGCCTTGTTCAGAATGACAGATTTTTTACCTTGTCACCATGGAGATTTGATCTTGCAACCTTTTGGTTACTAGTCCAACACTCTTACCACTAGGCTACCTGCCGGTGTATGACCATTGCCTGGCTGTGACCAGGCAATGGTGACCTTCTGCGAAGGCAAAATAAACACCTGCCGCACTCTGCGTGTGAATCTACACCTTTTTTCCCCTGAGTATTCATTACAGTAGGTAGGTGTAAAGTGACTATGCATTGATGATAAACGAGTAGCAGCAATGTAAATAGTCCGGGTGACCATTTGATTAATTCTTCAGCAGTCTTATGGCGTGGGGGAAGCTGTTAAGCAGCCTTTTGGTCCTAGAACAGTCTATGACTTGGCTGACTGGAGTCGGACAATTTTTTTGGGCCTTCCGTTGACACCGCCAAGTATATAGGTCCTGGATGGCAGAAAGCTTGGCCCCAGTGATGTACTGGGCCGTAGGGACTAGCTTCTGTTGTGCCTTACGGTCAGATGCCGAGCAGTTGCCATACCAGGAGGTGACGCAACCGGTCAAGATGCTCTCGAATGCCAGTCTCCTGAGGGGGAAAGGGTGTTGTTGTGTCCTCTTCACAACTGTCTTGGTGTGTTTGGACCATGATAGTTCGTTGGTGATGTGGACACCAAGGAACTTAACTCTAAACCTGCTCCACTACAGACCCGTTGCTGTTAATGGGGGCCTGCTAGGCCCGCCTTTTCCTGTAGTCCAAAACAGCGTCACTTCCATACAGTAGGCCTATACATTTGGCATTCTACAGAATGAAACAATTACCATTCTACCATAATTTAATGGAACAATACTTGAATCATTAAATGTATACATTTTGCATGTCAGGCCACTCTCTATTCTCTGCCATTCTTCTGTAAGCTGTTTGGTGCAACTGTCCCACTGTCAGGGTTGGAAACTTGCTCAGAACCGGGACAGCGGCCTGTCTTCCATGTGGTCAGGGAAAGCATCTTTACATACTCAGATCAGAAACCTGAGGGAGATTGAAAATGGTCAGGTAGCGCAAGGCAATGCTGAGCAGGCTGTGACTGAGACTGAAACAACTCATATGGCCCAGAGTCTGACACAAACAATCAGTTTTAACACAATCTGCCCACTGTCTCACTCTTTGTGTTTTGCTTTGCATTGTCTTTATGTTTGGAGTTTTTGGGGACCCAAAGCAACAGCAAATTAGGATTTTAATAAACACAGAAATATTCCCATCGACATGAGTACATGATTTGCACAAAAGTTAAGGATAGCCGTATAAAAAATCTCATTAAGATTCCACCATTAGATGACTTCATCCCCGATCTTCGATACAATAAGTTGGCGGCAATGTGTCATAGTGTACTAAGGCTGGCTGAGTGGGTGAGTTGAGCACTCAGGATCATGTTCTGCTCTGTAGACCTGTTGTGTGTTGCATTGAATTGTGCTTTAACATGGACCACATGACTAACCAGTCAGAACCAGCAAGTCATGTTCTCTCTTCCCTCTATTCCCTATTTTTCTCCCCATTCTTCTTCTCTCTCTCTCTCAATTTCTTAATGAGAGGAACCACTCCTAATACCATCTCAACAAAAAACTGTTATTTGTTGAAATGATCATTTATGATGCCAAAGCATTATTTCATCAATATGCATGACATACAACATTTTGGACACACCTACTCATTCCAGGGTTTTTCTTATTTAAAAAAAATATTTTCTACATTGTAGAATGATAATGGCGTGGCAGGGGGTGTTTGTTTAGGGTGTTTCGGGATTGTTTGGGTTATGTTCTATGTTAGTGTATTTCTATGTTATTTCTAGTTGGTCTATTTCTATGTGGTGTTTATTGGGTTGACCTTCAGTTGGAGGCAGCTGCTTCTCGTTGCCTCTGATTGAAGGTCATTTTTATAGTGGTGTTTGTTCTATGGGGGTTTGTGTGTAGTTATTTCCTGGTTTAGTGTTTGTTGCATCTGACGGGACTGTTTGGAGTCGTTTGTTTTTGTATATGTATTTATTTTGTTTTTCCTTCTTCAAAATAAAAAGAAGATGAGTATACATTTTCCTGCTGCGTTTTGGTCCACTCCTTACGACGGTCGTGACAACTCCCCAACCCTGTTTAGGTTAAAAAGCTGAGGGATGGGGCTGGAGAAATGTAAACAATCTCAAACTCATAGACAGAGCTATGGATGCAAAGACTGACCATCCATTATATACAATTATAGTTTTAATAACCATGTTTTGAGGCTATATAGTGTTTGTTCACATTTACTTTGTTTACACAAACAGAGTAAATCAAGCGTATGTTTTGGGTTCTGATGGGGTACGACAGTTGAACTAAGTTCATGAGGCATTTATAAGTTATATTCTTCAAGAATCAATTGGTACATTCTGTTTCATTAATTTATAATTTTAAGTCCAAAAATGTCCCTTTTAATGTGTGTTTTTATATAAAATATCTCACTATTACATTAAGATACTGTATAGTGTCACGTCCTGACCATAGAAAGCTGTTATTTTCTATGGTAGAGTAGGTCAGGGCGGGACAGTTTTTTTTTCTAATTTAGATTTTCTATGTTATGTTCTAGTTTTGTATTTCTATGTTGGGCTTTGTTTGGGATGATCTCCAATTAGAGGCAGCGGGTCATCTTTGTCTCTAATTGGAGATCATACTTAAGTAGGTGTTTTTCCCACCTGGGTTCGTGGGAGATTGTTTTTGAGTAAGTGTATGTTGTAACTCTTCGTCACGGTTTGTTGTTTTTGGTCATTCAGTTTATTTGTATGTATTGCGTAGTTTCACAGTTTAATAAAGAAAATGTGGAACGATACACACGCTGCGCTTTGGTCCGCTCCTTCTTCCTACGACAACCGTGACATAGTTTGACAATGCTTTTGTAGAAATGTCAAGTTCTCTGAGAGCATTTACCAGCTAAATGACCCATGTGCCAAGAGAGAGAGGCTCTGCATAACCGGTTGTTCAACCTTATCACCAAATCACATCAAGCATTCGCAGAATCTGTAATTCTAGAGAAGGAATATATTGCTTTGGAGATGAGCCAGAATTGTGATGACATGATTTGAGATGGTTCAATATCCTGTATAAGGCGTTTATTTTTCTGCGTTTCAAATCTAGACCTCTGGCACTGTTTTAACTTGTGAGAGTGCTCATCACTCTGTTGCTCTGGATATTGTTTGATACAATTCAGACCAAAACATAACCTACATACTGAACTACAGAATGGTATTGGTAAGAAAAATTATGATTTACAAGCCACCAATGACATAGCCTCTCATTGCCGGTGGTATGACAGCAATCCTAAATAGTGTCAGATAATCTGATGGCCTTTTTGTGAGAACCACTCATTTGTAATCTGACAGGGTAACACTGGGCTTTTCTGCTCTGCTTTACATAAAAATAGGGATTTCTCTCCCCCTCCCTTCCTCTCTGTCTCTCTCTTTCTGTGGATATTATGATGAGTAAGTCTTTATTGGGTCATAGAGGAAAAGATTAAAAAGACATCTAAGCATAAAATTGACCTCTTTTACAGAACCCTCTTTTACAGAGTGTTTAACACAGAAACATGTTGGTTACAGTAGGTCAGTGAATATCTGGCAGACTTGTTGGGAGTGTGTTACAATACAGGGGGTTAATGGGTATAGTGACACTATTATACAGAATAACAGACAATCTGGCCGCAGAGGGAAACATTTTCTTATGGTTTTAAAGATTGTGTTTTTCAGACCCATCTCTCTGCTGTAGTGGCATATCACACATACTGTCACCATCCCCCAACGATAAACAGCTGCCTCTGATTGGGAACCATACTAGGCCAACAAAGAAATAGAAACATAGATATGCCCACCCAAGTCACACCCTGACCTAACCAAATAGAGAATAAAAAAGGCTCTCTATGGTCAGGGCGTGACACAGAGAGAGATGGAGGAACAATGCACCTCCACTACTGTTTACACCCAGGTAAAGCCCTACGGTATGCTGTTGATAACTCACTAAAATTGTGCTGCAATGATAGTTGTCCCCACTGGGCACTTTGAAGACGAGCTGGTGGTGATTTAATTTACTGAGTATGATGTCTTAATGATGGATGGGGCTGTTACCGTCTACAGTGAATATCTAAATCCACTTGCTATTGATTGTGGATTCTTGCCAATACAGACATCTCAAGCACTCAAAAAAGTAAGTTGTCGCAATTGAAGCATAAAGTGTTTTGGATTGACCTGACGTTTAGTTACCATGGTGACCGGTGGTCATTTGTCTACGAAGCCACTCAGCATTAACTACAGTGTATGGAAACCAGTGCACATGGTCAATCAAACAGTTAGGCTTCCACTGGCATCACTGAATCATAAATGCAAGTGGTGCCTTGGATATGATGAGATATAAAAGACCATTGATTTGATACGTGTCTCAGGATGGGGTCCTGACATTTCTATGATTAGACCCCTCCAGAACAGAAACAACATGTATGCATTCAGTAAGTGTTTTGACCGTTTGACTTTTTCCACATTTTGTTGTGACAGCCTTATTCTAAAATGGATTAAATAGGTTTTTTTCCTCATCAAACTACACAAAAATAGAGTTTCTCCCATTCTTCTCTGCAGATCTTCTCAAGCTCTGTCAGGTTGGAGAGGGAGTGTTGCTGCTTTCATTGTCTCTCTAGAGATGTTCGATCGGGTTCAAGTCCGGGCTCTGGCTAGGCACTCAAGGACATTCAGTGACTTTTCCTGAAGCCACTCCTGCATTGTCTTGGCTGTGTGCTTAGTGTCATTGTCCTGTTGGAAGGTGAACCTTCACTCCAGTCTGAGGTCCTGAGCGCTCTGGAGCAGGTTTTCATCAAGCATCTCTCTGTACTTTGCTCCGTTCATCATTCCCTCGATCCTGACTAGTCTCCCAGTCTCTGCCGCAGCAAAACATCCCCACAGCATGATGCTGCCACCACCATGCTTCACCGTATGGATGGTGCCAGGTTTCCTCCAGACGTGACACTTGGCATACAGGCCAAAGAGTTCAGTCTTGGTTTCATCAGACCAGAGAATCTTGTTTCTCATTGTCCGAGTCCATTAGATGCCTTTTGGCAAACTGTATGCGGGCTGTCATGTGCCTTTTACTGACGAGTGGCTTCCGTCTGGCCGCTCTACCATAAAGGCCTGATTGGTGGAGTGCTCTAGGAAGAGTCTTGGATGTTCCAAACTTCTTCCATTTAAGAATGATGGAGGCCACTGTGTTCTTGGAGACCTTCAATGCTGAAGACTTTGTTGGTACCCTTCCCCAGATCTGTGCCTCGACACAATCCTGTCTTGAAGCTCTATGGGCAACTCTGTCACATCCTGACCATAGTAAGATGTGAATTTCTATGGTAGAGTAGGTCAGGGCGTGACAGGGGATGTTTTGTGTTTTTCTATGTTTTCTATTTCTATGTTTAAGTTCTAGTTTTTCTATTTCTATGGTGTTGTTTTTTGGGGTTGATCTCCAATTGGAGGCAGCTGGTCCTCGTTACCTCTGATTGGAGATCATATTATAGGTCTTCCAAGATGGCGTAGCAGTTCAGACGTCCTCTACCCTCCTCTTGTCGTGTCCCGTGTATATATATATTTACATATTTTTTTTCTTCACTTATCTTTTTATATATATATATTCTTTTTTAATTCTAAAAACTCAACCTCAAAGCACTCTCCTGCAACCCGCCTCACCAATTTAAAAAAAGAAAGTATTATTTACCTCATCTGAATTCCACAACAGAAGCTAGCAAGAGGTTAGCCATTTTCACTGGCTAACGTTGAAGTTCAGCTAGCCACGGTTAGCTGTCCTCAGCTATCCATTAGCTCGAAAAGCTATCGCCAGTTTTTGTACAGCGCGACTCAGACCAGAGCATACCGGACCTATTCTCTCTCCTTTCCCCGATTTCTACCGCAGGCTCTGGACATTTACACCTGGATCTTGCAGCTAACTAGCTGCTACCTGAGTGACTATTGGCAACGTCGGTCACGGAATTAACACACATTATTACGGAGCTAGCCAGCTAGCCAGCTGAAGAGTTCCGTCAGCCACTCCTGGGCTATTCCTGAGCTAGCCAGCTGAAGTGTCTCCTGGGCTACAACTCACCTATCCTGACCCGTTTTACTGCCGATCCGGAGCCCCATCGGGTCTTCACAACTGGACCACCGACGTTATCTGCCCGAGGGAGTTATCCAACTGGCCCCTCCGTCGCGACGTAACCTGATCGCCCATCTGCGGCCCGCTAATCGTTAGCTGTCTTTTCGGCTGCGATCTGAATAGGTCTATCGGACACTTTTCTTGGGCCACTATAACTAACTATTTTGCCAACTTGGACAGGTCCCCCCTTCCACACGGAACCCCACTAACCCACAGACGGAAACGCACGAGCTGGCTAAAAACAGACCTCCCTCCCATCTTCCACCAGCTTGCTACCTATGGCCCGGCTAGCTGTCTGAATCTCACTGGACCCTTTGATCACTCGGCTAAGCATGCCTCTCCTTAATGTCAATATGCCTTCTCCATTGCTGTTCTGGTTAGTGTTTATTGGCTTATTTCACTGTGGAGCCTCTAGCCCTGCTCATTATACCTTATCCAACCTCTCAGTTCCTCCACCCACACATGCTATGACATCTTCTGGTTTCAATGATGTTTCTAGAGACAATATCTCTCTCACAATCACTAAATGCCTAGGTTTACCTCCTCTGTACTCACATCCCACCATACCTTTGTCTGTACATTATACCTTGAAGCTATTTTATCGCCCCCAGAAACCTGCTCCTTTTTCTCTCTATTCTGGACGTCACAGATGACCAATTCTTATAGCTTTTAGCCGTACCCTCATACTTATTCTTCTCTGCTCCTCTGGGGATGTAGAGGTGAATCCAGGCCCTGCAGTGCCTGGCTCCACTCCTACTCCCCAGGCGCTCTCTTTTGATGACTTCTGTAACCGTAATAACCTTGGTTTCATGCATGTTAACATTAGAAGCCTCCTCCCTAAGTTTGTTTTATTCACTGCTTTAGCACACTCCGTCAACCCGGATGTCCTAGCTGTGTCTGAATCTTGGCTTAGGAAGTCCACCAAAAACTCTGAAATCTTCATCCCTAACTACAACGTTTTCAGACAAGACAGAACGACCAAAGGGGGCGGTGTTGCAATCTACTGCAGAGATAGCCTGCAGAGTTCTGTCCTGCTATCCAGGTCTGTACCCAAACAATTTGAACTTCTACTTTTAAAAATCCACCTCTCCAAAAACAAGTCTCTCACCGTTGCCGCCTGCTATAGACCCCCCTCGGCCCCTAGTTGTGCTCTGGACACCATATGTGAACTGATTGCCCCCCATCTATCTTCAGAGCTCGTGCTACTAGGTGACCTAAACTGGGACATGCTTAACACCCCAGCCATCCTACAATCCAAGCTTGATGCCCTCAATCTCACACAAATTATTAATGAACCCACCAGGTACAACCCCAAAGCCGCAAACACTGGCACCTTCATAGATATCATCCTAACCAACGTGCCCTCTAAATACACCTCTGCTGTTTCAACCAAGATCTCAGCGATCACTGCCTCATTGCCTGCACCCGTAATGGGTCAGCGGTCAAACGACCTCCACTCATCACTGTCAAACGCTCCCTGAAACATTTCAACGAGCAAGCCTTTCTAATTGACCTGGCCCTGGTATCCTGGAAGGATATTGACCTCATCCCGTCAGTAGAGGATGCCTGGTTATTTTTTTTAAATGCCTTCCTCTCCATCTTAAATAAGCATGCCCCTTTCAAGAAATTTAGAACCAGGAACAGATATAGCCCTTGGTTCTCCCCAGACCTGACTGCCCTTAACCAACACAAAAATATCCTGTGGCGTTCTGCATTAGCATCGAACTGCCCCCGCGATATGCAACTTTTTAGGGAAGTTAGAAACCAATACACACAGGCAGTTAGAAACGCCAAGGCTAGCTTTTTCAAACAGAAATTCGCTTCGTGCAACTCCAACTCTAAAAAGTTCTGGGACATTGTAAAGTCCATGGAGAATAAGAACACCTCCTCCCAACTGTCCACTGCACTGAGGATAGGAAACTCTGTCACCACCGATAAGCCCACTATAATTGAGAATTTCAATAAGCATTTTTCTACGGCTGGCCATGCTTTCCACCTAACTACCCCTACTGCATTCAACAGCACTGCACCCCCCACAGCTACTCGCCCAAGCCTCCCCCATTTCTCCTTCTCCCAAATCCATTCAGCTGATGTTCTGAAAGAGCTGCAAAATCTGGACCCCTACAAATCAGCTGGGCTTGACAATCTGGACCCTTTCTTTCTAAAATTATCTGCCGAAATTATTGCAACCCCTATTACTAGCCTGTTCAACCTCTCTTTCGTGTCGTCTGAGATTCCCATAGATTGGAAAGCAGCTGCTGTCATCCCCCTCTTCAAAGGAGGTGACACTCTTGACCCTAATTGCTACAGACCTATATCCATCCTACCCTGCCTTTCTAAGGTCTTCGAAAGCCAAGTCAACAAACAGATTACCGACCATTTCGAATCCCACCGCACCCTCTCCGCTATGCAATCTGGTTTCAGAGCTGGTCATGGGTGCACCTCAGCCACGCTCAAGGTCCTAAACGACATCGTAACCGCCATCGATAAGAAACAATACTGTGCTGCCGTATTCATTGATCTGGCCAAAGCTTTTGACTCTGTTAATCACCACATCCTCATCGGCAGACTCAGTAGCCTTGGTTTCTCAAACGATTGCGTCGCCTGGTTCACCAACTACTTCTCTGACAGAGTTCAGTGTGTCAAATCGGAGGGCCTACTGTCTGGACCTCTGGCAGTCTCTATGGGGGTACCACAGGGTTCAATTCTTGGGCCAACTCTTTTCTCTGTATACATAAATGATGTCGCTCTTGCTGCTGGTGAATTTCTGATCCACCTCTACGCAGACGACACCATTCTGTACAATTCTGGCCCTTCTTTGGACACTGTGTTAACAACCCTCCAGACGAGCTTCAATGCCATTCAACTCTCCTTCCGTGGTCTCCAACTGCTCCTAAACACAAGTAAAACTAAATGCATGCTCTTCAACCGATCGCTGCCTGCACCTGCCCGCCTGTCCAGCATCACTTCTCTGGACGGTTCTAACTTAGAATTTGTGGACAACTACAAATACCTAGGTGTCTGGTTAGACTGTAAACTCTCCTTCCAGACTCACATCAATCATCTCCAATCCAAAGTGAAATCTCGAATTGGCTTCCTATCTCGCAACAAAGCATCCTTCACTCATGCTGCCAAACATACCCTCGTAAAACTGACCATCCTACCAATCCTCGACTTCGGCGATGTCATTTACAAAATAGCTTCCAATACCCTACTCAACAAGCTGGATGCAGTCTATCACAGGGCCATCAGTTTTGTCACCAAAGCCCCATATACTACCCACCACTGCGACCTGTACGCTCTCGTTGGCTGGCCTTCGCTTCATAATCGTCGCCAAACACATTGGCTCCAGGTCATCTACAAGACCCTGCTAGGTAAAGTCCCCCCTTATCTCCGCTCACTGGTCACCATAGCAGCACCCACCTGTAGCACGCGCTCCAGCAGGTATATCTCTCTGGTCACCCCTAAAGCCAACTCCTCCTTTGGTCGTCTCTCCTTCCAGTTCTCTGCTGCCAATGACTGGAACGAACTACAAAAATCTCTGAAACTGGAAACACTTATCTCCCTCACTAGCTTTAAGCACCAGCTGTCAGAGCAGCTCACAGATCACTGCACCTGTACATAGCCCATCTATAATTTAGCCCAAACTACTACCTCTTCCCCTACTGTATTTATTTATTTTATTTATTTTGCTCCTTTGCACCATATTATTTATATTTTATCTTTGAACTTTCTTCAAACTACAAATCTACCATTCCAGTGTTTTTCTTGCTATACTTTATTTACTTTGCCACCATGGCATTTTTTTTGCCTTTACCTCCTTTATCTCACATCATTTGCTCACATTGTATATAGTCTTATTTTTTTTCTTCTACTGCATCATTGATTGTATGTTGTTTTACTCCATGTGTAACTCTGTGTTTTTGTATGTTGTCGAACTGCTTTGCTTTATCTTGGCCAGGTCGCAATTGTAAATGAGAACTTGTTCTCAACTTGCCTACCTGGTTAAATAAAGGTGAAATAAAATTTTTTTTTTAAATTATTTGGCATGAAGCCTCCAGTGATAATCCATGGCCCAGAGCCTCCAGTGATGATCCATGGCACAAAGCCTCCAATGATGATCCATGGCGCGGAACCTGTAGTGATGATCCATGGCACGGAGCCTGCAGCGACGCTCCCTAGTACGAAACCTCCAGCGACGACCTGCAGCCCAGAGCCTCCAGCGGCGGTCTGCAGCCCAGAGTCTCCAGCGACGGCCTGCAGCCCAGAACCTCCAGCATTGATCTACAGTCCGGTTCTTTCGACGACGATCCACGGTCAGGTGATAATAAAGCAGAAGGATCAGCGGGTGGAGCGGGGAGTACGCCCCGAACCGGAGCCGCCTCCTCTGCTGGAGGTTAAAGTTATGTGGACTGCATTTGAGCCGCCATAAACAATTGTCACCCTCCCTTTTGTTTTGTGGTTTCTTTTGTTGTAGGTGCATTCGGAGTCTGCACCTTTGGGGGCGTGACAATTGTTTTGGCGGCTCAAATGCAGAATGATGAACGGAGCAAAGTACATAGAGATGCTTGATGAAAACCTGCTCCAGAGCGCTCAGGACCTCAGACTGGAGTGAAGGTTCACCTTCCAACAAGCAGGGGTTGTTCTTCCTGGGTTTTGTGGGTGATTATATTTTGAATAGTGTTTGTTTCTCTCTGCGTCATGGTTTGTTTTGTCATTTTCAGTTGTTTGTGTATTGCAAAGTTTCACGGATTGGTCCGCTCCTTTAGACATCCGTGACAAACTCCTTTGACCTCATGGCTTGGTTTTTGCTCTGACATGCATTGTCAACTCTGGGACCTTATATAGACAAGTATGTGCCTTTCCAAATCATGTCCAATCAATTGAATTCACCACAGGTGGACTCTTATCAACTTCTATAAACATCTCAAGGACGATCAATGGAAACAGGATGCACCTGAGCTCAATTTTGAGTCTCATAGCAAATGGTCTGAATACTTATGTACAGTGGTCTAAAGTACTTAAGTAAAAATACTTTAAATTATTACTTAAGTTGTTTTTTGGGGTATCTGTACTTTACTATTTATATTTTTGACTGCATTCCTTAAGAAAATATTGTACTTTTTACTCCATACATTTTCTTTGACACCCAAATGTACTCGTTACATTTCGAATGCTTAGCAGGACAGGAAAATGGTCAAATTCACACACTTATCAACCAAAAATCCCTGGTCATCCCTACTGCCTCTGATTTCTTTCGGACTCACTAAACACATGCTTCGTTTGTAAATGATGTTGGAGTATGCCTGTGGCTTTCCGTAAATAAATAAAAAACAAATGGTGCCATCTGGTTTGCTTAATATAAGGAATTTGAAATTATTTATACTTTTACTTTTGATACTTAACTATATTTTAAAGAAAATGCTTTTATACTTTTACTCAAGTAGAATTTTACTGGGTGACTTACTTTTACTTGAGTCATTTTCTATTAAGGTATCTTTACTTTTACTCAAGTACTGTACAATAGTTGGGTGCTTTTTCCACCACTGCTTATGTAAATAAGGTATTTCTGTTTTTTATTTTTAGAATAAGGCTGTTACATAACATGTGGAAAAGGTCAAGGGGTCTGAATGCTTCCTGAATGCACTGTATATGTGCAGCTTATGTAGATCTTTGATGCCATATATCATTGTGTCCATGTATGAACATAAACTGATACATTATTGTCAGGAAAAACAACATCTTAGACCAAATTGCAGACATATTGCTGAGAAAGAGAGTGTGAGAGGGGGAGAGAGAGAGAGCGAGAGAGAGAGCAATCGAGAAAGAGAAGAGTCAGAGACATATAGAGGAGAAAGGAAAAATTAGTGGCCATGGGAGAATGGCCTGGCTGTACGCGTCTGTCTGATTTGGCTGACACAGTGTGACAGGAAGCTGGCACTGGCTCTGCTCGACCCCGAATGAAGGTTAAAGTACATCTGACTAGCACTGGCACACCATGTCACTCTTTTAAAGGGCTCCCTCTCCCTAATGACCCTGGAACTGACAAGCACTAGAGAAGTGATAACAATATCACTTACAGCATATAATGATGACTCTCACCTATCCAGCTTCACCAGATCAGGGGTCCAAGGAGAGGCAGCGAGGACGATGTGTAATGGGACACTTATTATTATTCTGCTTACCTCTATGTGATCATCACTCTGAATGTATTGGTAGGCTGTACAATCTGACTAGAGGTAAATTAAGCGATGCTGCATCTGACAACATCTGGTTGACACTATGGTTAACACTATTTACATACATTCAGAGTGGGAATGTATGATTTAACTCTATAGCCCTGGGCTTGATAAACTGTTCCTGTGTCTTATTAACTGATCTGAGAAGAAGCTACACAGTTTAGGCTTAAAAGCACTCACTACGTTTCCCGTCCCATCCAGGCCAATGGCTTCCCTCCCGTGGGATAGAGAGTACTTTGAATGTTATTTTTAGGTTTGGAAAAGCTCATCTGCTTTTCCCTAGGTGAGAGGCACAGCCCATCTGATTCCATCAAACAACATTTCCTGTTCCTGCGCCTCAGCCCAGCTGTCTAATGCCTGCTCTCTCGCTCTCTTTCTCTCTCTCTCTCGCAGTCTCTCACACCCTCTCTCTCTCACTGTCTCTCACACCCTCTCTCTCTCACTGTGTCTCTCTTTTGCTGTCTATCTCATGATGATGATGGTGTGCTGATGATAAAACTGATGACGTTGACAGTTATCACAATTATGTTTAATATAGCCTATTGTAAAATTCTATACTTGTAGGTCCTATAATGGTGAACACTATTTTAAACCTGTTTTGTGTTTAACTCACATGAAAGAATACACATACCAGAGCTCCATATTAGTAGGGCACAGAGGGGTGTGTATGTCTGTCCATTGGTTTCAGGGGAAGTTCCAGTGAGAGATGTAAGAATGTACCACAAGAAGAACCTGATTTACTGGACTCCAAAGAGAAGAACACATTTATTTCACCTGGCCAAGTGATCTGCATTCCATTCCAAACCAGTAAAAGGCTGCGTTCACACAGGCAGCCCAATTCTGATCTTTATTTCATTAATTGGTATTTTGACCAATCAGATCAGCTCTGAAAAATAGCTGACGTGAAAAAATCTGATGTGATTAATGGAAGGCACTAACGCCGCCATGCTCGTTGGCGAAAGCCTATGGGGAATAAAAACATTTTTTTGGGGGGGGGGTTGGATAAATGCTAAAAATAAGGTCTGTCGTAAACACCTGCTTAGAAGATCTAATACATTTTGTTCAATGATATAATCTTCATCAGCTTATGTCAATGTTTGTGAATTTTGAACCATTTATGTAATCTAAACAAGCACACAAAAGCTTCATAATTCATAAAGGTCATGTTAACTGACTGATGTTATCTCATAATGTATAAGATATTCTAAGCCTCTGTTAATAACCTCAGACCTTATTTTCAGCGTTTATCGGATAAAACATCCTCCATTCAGGTTGCAAGGGTGTTGATTTCCCCCTTAACTAGCCTTAATGGTTAGCCTCCCCTCCCCCAGCCCCACCCCAAAAAACTGGAAAAATATGGGTACTATCTTAATAAAACACAATTTTCCTGACGTTGCACCCGCCGTTCAGCTAGGGTAAACACCAGACTGCTGAAACCTGATCGGTAGCATTAGCCACTCTAGCATGGTGGTGGGAAAATGTGTTTTATTAAGTAGACCTATTCTTCATTTTATTGGGGGGGCGGCTCGTCATTAAGGCTAGTTAAGGAGAATATCGACACCCTTGCAGCATGAATGGAGGATGTTTTATGCATGAGCCGGATACGAGTGTATAGCTGGCTGCAAAGATTCCAGTTAGACGCAAACAATGTAAAAGGAATAATAGCGCCGGCTGGTTGGGCTAGTTAGTAGGATGGGGGGTGGGTATTGTAGTAGGCTACAGTGTATTCGGAAAGTATTCAGAACCCTTGACTTCTTGCACGTTTTGTTACGTTACAGCCTTATTCTAAAATTGATTAAATCCTTCCCCCCTCATCAATCTACACATAATACACCTTAATGACAAAGCAAAAACAGGTTTTTAGCAAATTTCTTTTTTAAAAAAAGCAAAAATGAAATATGACATTTACATAAGTATTCAGACCCTTTACTCAGTACTTTGTTGAAGCACCTTTGGCAACAATTACAGACTTGAGTTTTCTTGGGTATGACACTACAAACTTGGCACACCTGTATATGGAGAGTTTCTCCCATTCTTCTCTGCAGATCCTCTCAAGCTCTGTCAGGCTGGATGGGGAGCGTCGCTACACAGCTATTTTCAGATCTCTGCAGAGATGTTCGATCGGGTTTAAGTCCGGGCTCTGGCTAGGCCACTCAAGGACATTCAGAGACTTTTTCTGAAGCCACTCCTACATTGTCTTGGCTGTGTGCTTAGGTTCATTGTCCTGTTGGAAGGTGAACCTTCGCCCCAGTCTGAGGTCTTGAGCACTCTGGAGCAGGTTTTCATCAAGGATCTCTCTGTACTTTGCTCCGTTTATCTTTCCCTCGACCCTGCCATGTTTGATCCAGAAACGTGACGCTTGGCATTCAGGCCAAAGAGTTCAATCTTGGTTTCATCAGACAATATAATCTTGTTTCTCATGCTCAGAGTCCTTTAGGTGCCTTTTGGCAAACTCCAAGCGGGCTGTCATGTGCCTTTTACTGACGAGTGGCTTCCGTCTGGCCACTCTACCATAAAGGCCTGATTGGTGGAGTGCTGCAGAGATGGTTGTCCTTCTGGAAGGTTCTCCCATCTCCACAGAGGAACTCTGGAGCTCTGTCAGAGTGACCATCGGGTTCTTGGTAACCTCCCTGACCAAGGCCCTTCACCCCCGATTGCTCAGTTTGGCTGGGCGGCCAGCTCTAGGAAGTCTTGTTGGTTCCAAACTATTTACATTTAAGAATGATGGAGGCCACTGTGTTCTTGGGGACCTTCAATGCTGCAGAAATGTTTTGGTACCCTTCCCCAGATCTGTGCCTCAACTCAATCCTGCCTCAGAGCTCTACAGACCATTCCTTCAACCTCATGGCTTGGTTTTTGCTCTGACATGCACTGTCAACTGTGGAACCTTATATAGACAGGTGTGTGCCTTTCCGAATCATGTCCAATCAATTGAATTTACCACAGGTGGACTCCAATCAAGTTGTAGAAACATCTCAAGGATGACCAATGGAAACAGGATGCACCTAAGCTAATGTCGAGTCTCATAGAAAAGTGTCTGAATACTTATGTAAATAAGGTATTTCTGTTTTACATTTTTATATAAATTTGATAACATTTCTAAAAACCTGTTTTTTCTTTGTCATTATGGGGTATTGTGTGTAGATTGATGCAGAAAAAATGTAACGTAAAAAATGTGGAAAAAAGGGAAGGGGTCTGAATACTTTCCGAGCATACACTGAACAAAAATAGAAAACGACATGTAAAGTGTTGGTTCCATGTTTCATGAGCTGAAATTAAAGATCCCAGAAATTTTCCAAATGCACAAAAAGCTTATTTCTCTCAATTTTTGTAGACAAATTTGTTTACATTCCTGTTAGTGAGCATTTCTCCTTTGCCAAGACAATCCATCCACCTAACAGGAAGCTGATTAAACAGCATGATCATTACACAGGATCATTAACTTGTGCTGGGGACAATAAAAGGCCACTCTAAAATGTGCAGTTTTTTCACACAACACAATGCCACAGATGTCTCAAGTTTTGAGTGAGCACGCAATTGGTATGCTGACTGCAAGAATGTTCCAGAGAATTTAATGTTCATTTCTCTACCATAAGCTGCCTCCAACGTTGTTTTAGAGAATTTGTCAGTACATCCAACCGGCCTCACAACCACAGACCACATGTAACCACGCAGCTCAGGACCTCCACATTCGACTTCTTCACCTGCGGGATCATCTGAGTGGGTGGGGGAGGCGTGCTGAGGAGTATTTCTGTCTGCAATGAATCCCTTTTGTGGGGAAAAACTCATTCTGATTGGTTGGCCCTGGCTGCCAAATGGGTGGGCCTTTTTCCTCAAAGGACCACCCATGGCTGCACCCCTGCCCAGTCATGTGAAAGCCATAGATTAGGGCCTAATAAATATATTTAAATTTACTAATTTCCTTATTTGAACTGTAACTAAGTAAAATCTTTGAAATTGTTGCATGTTGCATTTACATTTTTGTTCAATATATAAATAATTGGCCAAATAATATATGTCTATACAAATGTACGTATTAAAAATAAATACATTTACAAATGTATGTCACGCATCAAAAATACATTTAAAAATGCATAAATAATACATTATTTGGCCAAATTGTTATATTTAAAATACTGTATATCCTAAAATGCATCCACAATATATGTTTTCAATGTTGTTTTTTCGTTTGGGAGCATTAGGACCTTGTAATAGGTGTAGCCATGAGGTTATCCCTCTGGACTCCGGAGGGAAACAGGACGCATGCGCTCATTTTACTATCAGCACATCCAGATCGCTACAGCTCGCAGAGTGGGACGAAATGTAACCAAACACACGACAACGTTGTACCTGTTTAAAGGAGCCGTTGTGGTGCCACCAACCAACTCACCTATTATTCAAAGTAAAACCTTCATCGCTTTGATCTTGAACGGGAAATATTTAAAGTGGTTTCATAAAAAAGGAACTGAGAAAGGGTTTGACAAGTGAAGACTGTACGTTTGTGGGACTCTGGCAGCGTTTACTCGGCAAAGATGCTATAAGAGGTTAACAAGATGAGAAAAACAATACCTGCAAATTAAGACCAGCTGCTCAAGACGTCTATAGAAGTGGTCCATCAGACGAGAATGGCTTGATTTTTTTTTGTGTGAACAATGGCCAGCTTTTGACAGCAGCACTCATGCTTCAGGGAAAGAAAAATAAAGTTTGCTGCGTCTGATTTGGATATTGTATTCTGAGACTCGTCTATATTGTTATTAGTCGGCAAGACCACCTGTTTGGTTTGGCATATTCACCATGGCCAAAGTGATCCAAAAGAAGAATCACTGGACCACCAAAGTTAACGAGTGCGCGGTTCTCAAAGACGCTCTGGGTGACTTGAATGTGCCATTGCTGGGTGGTGCAGAGAACGGAGAGTTCGCCTACATCGGACAAGTTAACGAGGATATCGTTATTTACAAAAATGGAAAATTAACAGAGGGGGAGTTGATATTGGAAGTAGAGAACCTATCGATCTCTGGATTGCCTCTGTATGATGTACAGACAGTGATAAATAATTGCAAAGGTCCCATCAGATTGAAAACAGTCAGACAAGGTAAGAGATGAGACAGAAGCAGCGCTTCATTCATTCATCCATATGAAGTGATGTATTAAAAGTGGATGAGGCACACATAGGTTATCCAATAATTATGTCCTGATTCATTTTCAACTTTTCAGAATCCCATTTAAAGTTTTAGTTCTGTCAGATGTACATCCTCATAAATGTATGACCCTGTTGTCCCCACCCACGAATGGACATGTAACAAATGTGTATATATTATTGTTATTTTTCACTGTACCCTGCGATTACATCTGCATCCCTGTGCATGTGACTAATAAACTCAATTATGTATCTATCATTATGTATGTTAGCAACACCCACAAGCCTTGCTTTCAGCGTTTTACTTCTATATGATTGGAGAGTTCAGATGTTGTGGGTCAAATAATATTTGGTCTGTAGACTACCCGTTAGGCCTAAGGCACTTACTGTTCGTTGACTACATCCCAACCTCTCTGCTCATTCCTCAGCAGTAAGATGACAACAGCATTAATTTGCATCATACGTCATTTGAAAGAGCTTAAACTTGATTGCTGACATGCAACACATTTTGAGACTATATCAACAATGGTCTAATGAAATTACTACCAAAATAGTTTTG
This sequence comes from Salmo salar, assembly GCF_965601325.2. Lineage (NCBI taxonomy): Eukaryota > Metazoa > Chordata > Actinopteri > Salmoniformes > Salmonidae > Salmo > Salmo salar. The sequence goes on along the minus strand of NC_138302.1, from coordinate 80,079,695 downwards.
GGGTGGAATTTTATAATATCAGCAGACAAACAGCAGCTCTGGCCAGTGGGAACCGTTCATGGTCAACTTGACTCAGCCTGGCCATATAGTTTGACACTAAGCCAGTGTGACTGGAACCCAGTGTGTCTTGCAGGCTTGTAGGGATGCTCAGAGCCACAGAGATGGAGTGCTACTCTGGGATCTGACTGATTTCAAAAGTTTGTCCAAAGAGAGAGAAAAAACACATAAAGAGAAATAAAACAAAAATAGCAAAACCATACTCTCTTTTTTCACTTCTATTTGCTCTATACATCCTGAGCACATATGCCTACTTTGTTGGCACAGATTAAGAGCCTCTTGATGGGAAACCTGTACATTAGCATGGCAGTTTCATACCTCAAAATCCCAGTTCAACACATGGTTCTAGTTATGGTGAGTCTCCTCTGTCTATTCGGAAGACTTACAATCCTGCCCATGTTCATAAATTACTTGAGGCAATTATCAGGAATCTGGCCAATCAGCTCTCACTCCAGTCCCAGTGCTCCACCTGGCCCATTTCCAGATCCTGTCTGGAGGAAAGGAGGGGATGCCATGGCGTACACTCACATGACCATATTCCATTTCAGGTTTTAATAATTTACGTTGTCTGGGAATGTTCCTCCCTAATCAGGCTTAATTGGAAAAATATTTTTGGCAAAAGGGCCATCTAGCCAATATTCAGTTTGTTCAAAGCGTCTGTCATTTTCACACCGTTTACGGAATGAAAAAGCAAAAGACTGCTGATTAGGCTATTGTCCAACAGGTCGTGAAGGTTTCTGCATCATCACTTGAGTTCAGGGGACAGGCCGGGCATAGCATGTTTGAGTGCTGATTGAGGCATTTTAGTAACAACCAGCAGTTTATGTGTGCTACTGTTGTGGGAGTGATTACAGTACACACACATGACACTGAGCTGCCGCTGTGTACAACCTGCCATTATGTGGCCATGCTGCTGTATTGACACAGTCAGTAGTTCAGAGAAAATCATTAACTTGATTATGTAATTGGTCAGCGTTTCAAAATGCATTCCCACACTCTATACAGTGTATATTTTACAGGACTCCCGCTGTATATCACAAAGAGAGACATGTCTTTGATTGACATTTCCTATGTAATAATTTGTCTGAGGCTGTGAGGTATCCAGTCTGAACACTAAACTGTATTTGAGGGAAATAGGTTGCAGATTAGATTATTATTATTATGTCCAAGGTTTTGATAAAAATGAGTTGTATGTGCGGGTGGCTCTACTCTGGTCTACATATGACACAGTTATCAACATTTCCTGTACACCCCCCGACTTCCCATGAACACATACACACACAGGCTAGCATGGGAGTGGATTACTGTGCCAAGGCTCCCAGAGTGAATGCATGTGTTATTGAGCATGTCCTTGTGTGTGTTTGCTGTATGATCAGTGTGTGGCGCCCCATGGGGCTTGGACTGGGCAGACCAGGCAAACCTGACCATGCAGCATGAAAAACGGGCTCAGGGGTCAGGAAGGAGGTATCTAGTGTCTGGATCATGTCAGAGCACAGCACAGTGCAGGGTAACTCCATGTGATGCTGTTTAATCACTACGCTGGGCTGGCTGACCCAGTCTCAGACACCCAGACTTAGCTTGCAGTCAGTCAGTCAGTCAGTCAGTGGGCTATACAGCCTGTGATCAGTCAGAAGGAAAGGCAAAGCTAAACTCAGTTCATTTACATTGAAGCTTTTTAAGCTTCATCAACATGATGGGTGGCTCGCCTGATGAACGAAGCTGGCTCAGCAGATTTGAACTCGGTTGTAAATCCAGAAGGCAGAAGTTTTCCTTTTTAAAATGTGATGTGAGTATAGCTAGCTGATCCTGTGGTTTAGATTTATAGCAGTGAATTAACTGTAGGTGGTAGGTGGAGAATGTCTTTGCATGTGGAAGCGTTTAGTAGTGGAGTGAATGGTCCGTGAAATGCTATTGTCTGGGGATGGGTATCGTTAAGATTTTAACGGTATTTCTACTCTTACCGATACTGCTTATCAATCCGGTACTTTAACGGTATTCTTATCGATTCTTTTTGTTATTTTTTTACGAAAGAAAATGAAACAAATTAGAACAGAATTAACATTGCTTTATTTTCTGAAATGTAAAATAAATAAATAAACAATTATTTACAGCAAAAAAAACAGCAATGTTTTGAACAAATCACTATTATAGACTATAATGTTGTGGTGATGGAAATGTAAAACAAATGAAATAAACAATATTTTCCTGCAAAAGAATATACAGTGGTATAGAGCAACACAAGTGGGGCATGCAGGTATTTAACAGTTCTTAGCAGTTCTTCTGGATAAAGATCAACATTTTTATTTTACCTTTATTTAATTAGGCAAGTCAGCGAAGAACAAATTCTTATTTTCAACGACGGCCTAGGAACAGTGGGTTAAATGCCTTGTTCAGGGGCAGAACAACAGATTTTACCTTGTCAGTTCAGGGATTCGATCTTGCAACCTTTCGGTTACAAGTCCAACGCTCTAACCACTAGGCTACCTGCCACCCCAGCATATTTGCCTTCTCTGGCAGAAGTCGGGACCTCTCCTGGCTTATTGTGTTCCCTGCAGTCGAAAATACCCTCTCGCTAAGGGTGGAGGCTTGAGCACAGAGGTAGCTTTTTGCAATGTTTGTGAGGAGGGGCAGAGTAGCTCTCTTCTCCCACCACCACATCACAGGATCTTCAGCCATGGGGATGGGAGGCAGGCCTTTGTAGAGCTCGACCTCTAGGTCAACACGCTCGCTGAGGGTGAGGGATGAGGTGTCCTGTTGGATCGTCAACCTCAACTCCTCCTCTGAGAACATTTCCTCCAAGGCACTCCTTGTTTTGTTCAATGGAGGGACTGTCTCCTCCATTTCCTCTCCTTCAGACTCCTCCTCCTGTTGCTGGTGCTCTGTGTGTCTGTCTGCTCCGGCTCCTCTGGCAGCCCTGGTGTTGCTCCTGTCACATTGGCCTCAACAGTTGTCTTCCTCAGCCTGTCCCAGGTGGCGTCACTCACCGGCCTCCCTTTAAATCTGGGGTACATTGCTGTGGCCTCATGCAGGCAGGCTTGAATGTCCTCATCCTGATAACGCTCGGAGAGGTAATCCCACTCCTTCTCTTTGATGGTTGCCACAAATGTTGTATCTTCATGCTTCACAGTGAAGTGCTCTTCCAGTTTGTGGAGGATGGGTATGATCTGTCCATAGGTGGCATTCTTTTCACATGACACACACAGTGTGGATGTATAGAGGATTCTCATGAGCTGGACAAACTCCTCAGCCTTATTGAAGTCCCCGTCCTTCAGACGGTCCAGGTTGCTTTTCACAGTCGTGGGTCCAAGGCTGCTGCTTGGATCGCTGGATACTGCTCCATCAATCTCTATCATTAGATAGAGCGAGTTCCATCTGGTCTTCACATCAAGGATGAGTGAGTGTTGCGGAAGGCCTGAAACAAACAAAAAAAACATACATTTAATTACCGCACACTTGAATATTGAATTAAATTGTTAAATATGGGGATTTCAAAATAATATTTTAATAGATTGAACTGGCTTCTTACCAAGGAGCTGCTGCTTTTCCTTCAAGACGGTTTTGGACATCGAGGATCTCTTGAACCACACGACCACTGCTCTGATTCTGACATTTGGTAGGTTTTCTGCTCTGCCAGATTCAATGTGTGTGTGAAGCATCCTATTTTTAGGATGTGCAGTCACTTGATGGCAACATCCATATTGCCAGCATTATCAACAGTCACAGCTACAATCTTGCTCGGCTCTATCTCAAACTCTTCCAGAATGTCTGAGATCTCCTCTGCCACTACTTTGCCGGTTTGTGATTTGTACACTGCCCTGGTGTGGAGCATCTTCTGTTTTGGCTTGTTTACTGCACTGTAACAGTGAGATAGTGGTCCTGACAGAGGCAGGTCCACCCGTCTGATGGGATGGCCAGCTTTGCCACGTCCTTCAGCTCAGTGATCACATTGGCCTTTTCTACACCATACCAGGTAGGAATGAATGTGTCATTGAGGTAACTCCTAGAGGGAGGGGTATATTTGGGCTTGAGTGCCTTGCTCATCTCCCTACAGTAAAAAAAAGATAATTCAACACATGAAAACTGTCATTATTGAATTATTGTATTGTGGGGTGATGGGACTAACATACAACCCTTTTATACTACTATATCCTAAACATGAATACAACTCAATATATACTGACAGACTGTTACCTAAAGCCCTTGGACTTCACAGGTGCAAAGGGGTGTAGGCCTTTCACTATGAACTTGGTCATGGCTAGGTGTCACTCATTCACTCTCTCCTCAGTCATCCTCCCACTAGCTGCCAGTGTGAAGGGGCTTTGGGCTTGTCTTTGGCTTGGACCAGCGGTATTAGAGGAAGGAGTGGGTTGGGTCATTGTAGTTGCAACTTCAACAAAAATTGTGCAAAATCTTTAAATGGGTGATTGAATTTCTGAACGCACCCACAGCTAAACAATCAGCTTGCTAATGGTTCCTTTTGATCATGAACCCATGTTCTCATAATTGAGTTAACTCCGTGTGTGGGCTCCAGGCTGCTAGCATACATACCTAACGTAGACCAGACAACGACAAATGAACTACGAGCTTGGCAGTCAAACTGTTTCTCTGCCTGTACATTATGCACTTTCCATAGATGTTTGGACAGATTGCTCGTGTTTCCGTCCTTACAAGCAAAAGTCTTGTTGCACTTGTGGCAACGAGCATTTTCAGCATCGACTCTGGTGAAGTGTAACCACACTTTTGAATGTTTAGTTCTCTCCACCATCGTCACTAATTAAGAGGTGTGTGTGTGTGTGTGTGGTGTGTGTGTGTGTGTGTGTGTGTGCGCGTGCGCACGCGCGCGCGAGAGAGAGATCTCTCTTCTGCATTGGGAATAGCGAAAATGCATCATAGACGAATGTCTTCATCTTATTGCAAGTTAGAAACGGTTGGTGAGATAAAATGTGCAAGATAACGTTTATGTCGCAATAATAAATAGGAAATGTATTTTCTTAATTTCTCCAGTACCGAAAGCAGAACCGATAACATTGGAGCTTATCGATACTACTGTCTTTCATAATTTAGCCCCAGGGCCTGTTTAATACCGGGTTTCAGTACCCACCCCTACTGTTCTCTACAAATGTACTACCGACCCTCATTAATCCACTAAATGGAACACACTCTTTCTCCTGTCTCTCAAGTTGCTGGTTGTCCTTTTCTCCTACTGATTAGCTCAACTGGAGCCTCTTATGTTGAATGTGAATGGCTACCCTGGAGGTTGTCCTCCTTACACACCCTGGCTGTCAGACTGAGAGAAGGGCTTGTTAATTAGCCCTGCAGACTGTAGTGGATGGCAGTGGGCTCCGGCCCTGGCCCTGTGGTTCTCAGGGCGCTGAGGAGGTTCCATTTTTCCAGGTACTGCTGGCCTTGGCGGAAGGCAGAAATGTCAATGATCAGGGCCAAGGAGTGTATTCAGCATTCAGCTCAGACATGTATTCAGCTCAGTTTCTGTATGATTCATTGTGGGTGTATGAGTGTAGGCCTATAACAAAGTGTGACGTAGTCAACATATACTTGGGTTTCTATGGCGATTGTTCTCATTCATCAATGATCCAGGTTAGTTACCAAGGAAGTGGGAAAACAGTGAATGGGCTCTCAGCTGTTCTCCAGACTCTTTCTGCCTGCCTGGATGGAACGTATTGTGAATGGGCTCTCAACTGTGCTCCAGCCTCTTTTTGCCTGCCTGGATGGAACGTATTGTGAATGGGCTCTCAACTGTGCTCCAGACTCTTTCTGCCTGCCTGGATGGAACGTATTGTGAATGGGCTCTCAACTGTGCTCCAGACTCTTTTTGCCTGAGTGATGGAATGTATTGTGAATGGGCTCTCAGCGGTGCTTCAGACTCTTTCTGCCTGCCTGGATGGAACGTATTGTGAATGGGCTCTCAGCGGTGCTTCAGACTCTTTCTGCCTGCCTGGATGGAATGTATTGTGAATGGGCTCTCAGCGGTGCTCCAGACTCTTTCTGCTTGCCTGGATGGAACGTATTGTGAATGGGCTCTCAGCGGTGCTCCAGACTCTTTCTGCCTGCCTGGATGGAACGTATTGTGCCCTTGAGAACCATTTAGATCCATTCTAATTCTGAACACATGATGTTGAGAACTCCTGTCAACAGCCTCTTTGTCACCATGGTCATTCCTTATGGAGGATACAGACGATGGCATTCCTCCAATCCTCATCCCCTTTCCTCTTTATTTCCTGTCTGAAGACAAAGTCACACACTTCTTGTTGAGCGGCTGAGATTTAGATTTTGAGCTCTGAGATATTATTCCCAGTTCTTCTTAGCTTCTCTTCACCACATCCCAGGCATAGGATCACTTGACAAATCTACTCATAAGGCCTCTGCTTATTCCCACATTGTCAATGTGGCTGTCATATCAGCATAATCCTATATCTGGGAGGTATTTCACAGTCGTTTGCAGTTCCACATTGTATATTGCGTCTAATGGCTGAGGAGTTTGGGTGTGAGCTTACTGTGAAGCCTTTGACCTCTATGGTATATTTGATTAAATTTGTCCACTGAGCAGTGACATCAGAAGGGACTTGTATTCCATAGTCATTCTACAATCGCACACAATGTTCGTCAGACAGTTCATTTGACCATACTAAAGTTGTGTTCTTCACATCCAACGCATGCAGAAATCTGATAATGTTCATGCCTAGAGCCGAGCGGAGCAGAGGGTGACGCATGCTGACATGGTAAAGACCTCTGTCAGTTCTGCTTTTGTTTACGCTTATGAGATGCAGCAACAGCATCTCTCCAACAGGCATTCTGTTACCAGGAAGTCAACTGAGGTAGATGTTAATAGTCTTGACTAGAGAACGATATCCAGCCGTTATTGGCCTTGTGTAGTCTATCAGCTATTGGGCCTTCTCTCTACATAGCAAAGCTGCTCCTATGCCAGCCACCACTCAGCCACCACTCATAACATGATGCTAAGATATTAGATAGGAGCTAATAGCCGATGTAGCTAGCTAATGTTGTTTTTTTGAACATGCACCATTTTCAGCAACAAGCCATCTGAGGCTAAATGAAGGTTGGCAATAGGTTTAGCTACCTAAGAATCTTCCTGCAAGTTTATGGACCAAGAAAGCTGTAGATCAGGGCGTGCGTGCGTGCGTGCGTGTGCGTTCTCACTTCTCAAACTATGGGCAGATTTTAGTCATTCAGACAAAATGTGCATCATCGTTTAATCTTTTTTCCTACCCTTGCTCTCCTTGTTAGATATTATGCACATTTATGGCTTGGTAGCACATGTCATCGCCATTTGAGCTAGTTCTCATAGTAGCAGTAAACAGCTCCAAGTGATATGAGCGATGCAGAGAGATGTGAAAGGGAGCGAGTTACAGCCTTGCTCTATTCACTCGTAGTACTAGGATCAAGTTACAACCCGCCCATTTCTTGACAGATAGCTGAAGTAGCCAATTGAGTTGTTTTGAATTTCATCCTGGCAGCTGAGTTGTTCAGAGATGAGTCCTGACAGCAGAAAAAAACTATGTTTACCCGATCACAGAAAAAATACTTGTTTCATAAGCATCCTTGATCACAAATCATGTTACTTTGGACCCATTTGCATTGAATAGATATTATTTTATGATGACCTTCCATACAGGTGTGACATGCTGGAGTGATGCTTCTATGCAAATGTTGATCAGTAAGCTAATATAAGTCCCAAATGGAAGGAAAACAGATTGTTATCTGTAGCACCATAGATTCCACTGATCAGCCAAAATAAGCTCAATCACTCAATGCACACGCTCCTATTGAATGTGCATTCAACCGTATTGTGAGTAGGCCTATGCCATCTTAATTTACACAGTTTATCAAGAGATTTACCAATCAAATACAAGTATTACCATTATGTTATGTAGTTGGATTGGCTTTATTATTTAGATTGATGCATTAATCCATACATGGCTGTCTCTGGGAAATTTAGTAATCCACATTTTCAAATGTAATGATATTGAATATCGGCCTAAAATGTCAGCCATCGGCCTCCTTTCCCTCCAAAAATCAGTATCGGCATCAGCCCTGCATTCAGTTGTGCAACTGACTAGGTATCCCCTTTCCTTAAAAAAATCCATATCGGTCATTCTCTAGTCCTGGCAGCATGGACGTCAGCAATGAGTACGTTTACATGCACAGTAATAATTTGATATTAAACTGATTATGGCAGTAGGCAGATTATGCAATAGTCATATAAACACCTTAATCTGTTTATCTTAATCGGCGTAAAATCAATCATGCATTGGCACAAATCTCTCCGTAAACCATGCGTTTGATCATTTCAATGCAAGGTGTGAGATTTTTCAGTATGAAAGTTTGCTAGAGAGTGTGGGTAAATGTACGCACAGCCATGACCATACGTGTGCACAGTGCCAAGTGGTGGAATAAGAGAACTGTTTTTTGAGCAAAGAATAGGGAAATTCACTTAATGTACAAAACACCTTTCCGTGACAGACTGACCAGGTGAAAGCTATGATACCTTATTGATGGCACCTGTTAAATCAACTTCAATCAGAGTAGATGAAGGGGTGTAGACAGGTTAAATAATTATTTGAAGGCTTTAAGAGACAGTTGAGACATGGATTGTGTACAGTGCTTTCAGAACGTGTTCAGACCCCAAGACTTTTTCCACATTTTGTTAGCTTACAGCCTTATTCTGAAATTGATTAAATCGTTTTTTTCCCTCATCAGTCTACACACAGTAACCCATAATGACAAAGCAAAAACAGGTATTCAGACCCTTGACTCAGTACCTTGTCGAAGCAGCTTTGGCAGCGATTAAAGCCTTGAGTTTTCTTGGGTATGACGCTACAAGCTTGGCACACCTGTATTTGGGAAGTTTCTTCCATTCTTCTCAAGCTCTGTCAGGTTGGATGGGGATCGTTGCTGCAGGTCTCTCCATAGATGTTAGATCGGTTTAAGTCCGGGCTCTGGCTGGGCCACTCAAGGACATTTAGAGACTTGTCCCGAAGCCACTCCAGCGTTGTCTTTGCTGTGTGCTTAGGGTTGTTGTCCTGTTGGAAGGTGAACCTTTGCCCCAGTCTGAGGTCATGAGCGCTCTCACCTTTTTGTTTTCTTTACCTTTAATTACGCTTAGACCAGCCCAACGCTCTGGCGTCTGATTACACAAATCTCATTAGATTCCACTTGTCGCCCTCCCATCTCTCTCTCTCACACACACACACACACACACACACACACACACACACACACACACACACACACACACACACACACACACACACACACACACACACACACACACACACACACACACACACACACACACACACAAGTTTCTTGGGGATTTGAGGACTGTCCTGATTTAAGAGGATTATATAGACATGGTTGTGTTTTCCACAATAGCCAGCAGTCTGCACACCCTCTGGGGTCCTGTGTTTGTGTGTTTGGTCTGGCATGGGACACACACCAGAGGAATCACCTGGGCACTGGACGGGACGGGGGTTGACAAAAGGAAACCGATCGAATGCAAACGTGTTTTACAGAAGAAGTGGAAGGTAATTCCACAATAACGGAATTACGCTGAGACTCCGATTTTTCACTTTAAAATGTATGCCAAACAAAAAACATTGATTCCGAAGTTTAACAAACCATACAACTCTATGCACAAGGACTACTTTTAACAAGTTCCACTGATAATTTTACAAAAAAACATTTACTGGAAAAACTATACAGATATAAAGTTTGATAACAGAATTATGGTGAAATCTCCATCAGTTTTATTCTCTTACCAAACGTTATATCTGCACAGTTCTTCCTGTAAGTGTGTTTTGGAGAATGTTCAGTGTAAATTGTAAAAAGTAGTGTGTGCATAGAGTTGTATGGCTTGTTAAAGTTTTAAATCAATGAATTGTATTTGGTATTCATTTTAAAGTGAAAAATCTGAGTCTCTGCATAATTCATTTGACTAGGAAATGTTTTGATCATTAATATGTTTATCAAAATCAAGTATTGGCACACTCTCAGAGCATATTTGACATTTACTCGCCACCCAAATGTAATTCAATAATAATCCTCAAGTATATTGATCCACACGTGCATCAATCTCCAAAATCCATCAGTTTAAGCTAGAGATCTTTTTTTGCGTTGGCAGCGTCTCAATCCGCTGCATCCGCCTATGTCGGCCTTCCGTATCTGCGGTGGAAGGTGGCCGAGCTACAGCGGTGTTTGTCAGACCATGAGACATCCCGAAAATCTTCTCTCAAACGTCTGTGGTGTACAAACTATTATGACCACTCTATGGAAAGGGGGAAACTCTCATGAACACGATGGTGTTCTCCTTTTGCTCTACGACTCCCACAAGTGTCACAGGACTCTGTTAAATTTAACCCATACTAACGATGGAGGTAGTTTTAGGCCCAAGAAAACAAGGGGTTAAATATGTGCAATTTTTTTGGGGGGGACTACACACACTGGTGTTGTACTGGTGGACCCCTGTAGACACACACTGGTCTGCTCTTTAACGTAATCACCATGGTACCCTGTAGCTCGTTGGCACAATGCTCAGTTTGAGTGGGACTATGTTTCAAGCAGACCACCATAGTCCCTGTGCGCAAGAATGCCAATGTAACCTGTCTACATGACTATCACTCTGTAGCACTCATGTCTGTAGCCATGAAATGCTTTGAAAGGCTGGTCATGGCTCACATCAACACCATCATCCCAGACACCCTAGACCCATTTCAGTTTGCATACCACCCCAACAGATCCACAGATGATGCAATCTCTATTGTACTTCACACTGCCCTTTCTCACCTGGACAAAATGAACACCTATGTGAGAATGCTGTTCATTGAGTACACCTCAGTGTTCAACACCATAATGCCCTCCAAGTAATCACAAAGCTAAGGACACTGGGACTGAACAGCTCCTTCCGCAACTGGATCATGGATTTCCTGACTGACAGGCCCCAGGTGGTGAGGGTAGGCAACGCAGGGGACCCCTCAGGGGTGTGTGCTTAATCCCATCCTGTATTCCCTGTTCACCCACGACTGCGTGGACGCGTACGACTCCAACACCGTCATTAAGTTTACCGACAACACAATGGTGGTAGGCCTGATCACCGACGACGATGAGAAAACCTATAGGGTGGAGGTCAGAGACCTGGCATCCAGGACCTCTATACCAGGCGGTGTCAGGTCCCTAAAAATCTCTCTGCTACCACACGGCAAGCGATACCGGAGCACCAAGTCTGGGACCAAAAGGTTACTGAACAGCTTCTACCTCCAATCCATAAGATTGCTGAACAGTTAATCAAATGGTTACCCAGACTTTGCATTGACCCCGCTTTTTGTTTTGCACTGACTTTCATACGCTCTCTCTATGCACACTCACTGGACTCACACACACATACTACACTGACACACACACACACACACACACACACACACACACACACACACACACACACACACACACACACACACACACACTCAAAACACACACATGCATATTGATGTCACAGACACTCTAACACATAATCACACTATCTATCCTGATTGCCTAGTCACTTTTACCGCTAACTACATGTACATATTACCTCAACTATCTCGCACTCCTGAACATTGACTCGGTACCGGTACTCCTTGTATATAGCCTCGTTACGGTGCTTTTGTTGTTACAATTTTTGTTTTTCTTTAGCAATTTTTTTCTTACTTTTTAACTCTGCATTGTTGGGAAAAGGCTTGTAAGTAAGCATTTCACGGGAAACCTGTTGTATTCGGTGCATGTGACCAATACAATTTGATTTGTGTGTGTCTGTCTGTGTGTGCATGCTGTTCACGGTCCTCCCAACGGCAGCAATCTGGGTCTACTTTTTAGAAAGCCGTGTTTTTCTGTCCTGTCTAGCATGGCCAGATAGTTAGCAGCAGCTCAGATAGTGCTGTGATCTGATTGGCAGTGATGATGGACGTCTGCTTCCGTGACGAATCCCGATAGGAGTGGAGGAACGGTGCAGATGCCATGGGTCAGGGCTGAAGGCGTCCCCGATGTGACATGTGCTGTTCACTCTGTCCCTTTCAATCAATTGCTCTTCTCCTCCCTCAGCCAGACACGCCAGGAAACAGCTCCCCTGCCAGTGTCCCCACACACACCAGCCACCTCCTTTCTAAGGGAATATTTGGTGCCTTTGGCTATGAATGTTTTTCTCAAGGTTCTTTTCCCACTTCCTAAAAAAACATACAATTAGGTGAAACATTGCCTTACTTGTAGTCTCTCTGCTGTGCTCTCTAAGAGAGCAATAGCCCTCTCCCTCCCTCACAGTACAATACCTCACCCTACACATACCCCTATGGACCCCTACACACACCCCTTTTAAAAGCCCTATGGAAACAATGATGTTATGACCATGACAGGAGTTCACATTCGCATGCATTTATTTGTGTTCTTAGTTTCTCCCTGACTAACCAGCAGAGAGACTGACAAGCTGAATTTAACAAACTGTGTGAAGCTGAGGCTTGTGACCAATCGCACGCTATTCTGAACGCTTTAATGTGGGGATTTGTTTTTAGCTATGTGTTAGTTAAAATGATCATGCACAGAGTGGCGATCTGTTGGCTGGCTCTGGAATTCCATCATCACTTAAACATTTGCCACACTGCCACTCCTATAGCAGGCCTCTCTTTGAGTGTTCAAATCCACACACACTCACACGCGCGCACACAGACCCACACACATACGCACATACACACACAGCGCTACTCATTATCTCTATCACTCTGCAGTGGAAGGCTTTATTTGTGTATGGGAAGAGGAGATCTGGAGTTGCCTGCTCAGAACATGGCTGTATTTCTGTCCCTGCAGGTTTCAGCTGTCTGTTAGCCGAAGGTTTTAACAGGGACTGTAAAATGTTGTCTTTAGTTTTGGTTTTGCTTCTCATAGTGTGGATTAGTGATGACACTACTACTATACTGTGTCTGCTAACAGTGATTGTGATGGAGAAGGCATCCCAAACTGATTCTCCACATCTTTGGGTTGTCCGTCTCAATTAACTTTCAGTTTGATAAACTCCCCAGCTGAGGCTTAAAAAAAACAGATTTTTTTTTAAAGATTAACAAACCATACAACTCCATGCACAAGGACTACTTCCAAAAAAAAATTTGGATAATTTTACAAAATCACATTTACTGGAGGAACTGTCTAGGTGCAAAGTTAGTTAACAGAATTTTTGTTACCTCAGTTTGTGTCCATGTTTTCCAAGAACTCCCGTTGAATCTTAATTCAGAGTAGATATTTAACAATGTCTGCAGAAAGAATTGGGTGTCATCTATGACATGACGCATTGACTCTGAAAAAAATCTGTTTTGGTTATTTGCATACTACAGTAAGTGAAGTGGATTTACACCTGGTAACGCAATTGTGGTAATGGAATTTCATCATGGTTCCCTGATCTGTACTACATAGAAATGCATAATTATGAATATGAATGTCATTCCCTTAATGGTGATGTATCCTAAATAGGTACACAGAGTACTGCGCGGTACAGAACAGTAGAGTTCAGTAGAGTATGGTACAGTAAAGCAGTGGTTCCCAAACAGTGGGGCCCGCAGGGGGTCTCCCTCGCCCCACCCCAAAAAACAAACACACACACACATGCTGAGCAATTGTTGGCTGCTTTTCCTTCACGCTGCAGTCCAACTCATCCCAAATCATCTCAATTGAGTTAAGGTCGGGTGATTGTCGAGGCCAAGTCATCTGATGCAGCACTCCATCACTCTCCTTCTTGGTCAAATAGCCCTTATATGCTGTCCACACCGTTGCAAAATAAATTTAAACATACATGTTATTCAATTATTGCACCCACACTGCTTGCGTGCACCAACGAGTGTCTTCGTTGCCAAGCGCTAAAATAGAAGTCAGTTCTATTTGTGATGCTGAACGCGGTGCAAGTCCTGCCTCTCCCATCTCCTCATTGGTTTATAGAAGCAGAGATCCACTCACTCCATGTGGGTGATTGAAAGATGAACTGAATTTGGTCGGTCGTCATGGTAACTATGAACGTTAGATGACTAGAAACGATTCGGTTGACCGTTTTATGTGTGGATGAATTGCCGGAGTGAGGACCTTGTGCATTTCAGATAAAATAACAACTCAACGTTTATATCCCAGGACAAATTAGCTAGCAACAGCAAGCTAGCTAAATAGGACACATTAGCTAGCAACTGCAAGCTACTTAGCTAAATTGCCATAAATGTTTAATGCTTTTCGACCTGTCCCCAAATGAATATAATTGGTTCAGAGTTTGTTTTGATATTTGAACCTACGTGTCATGATCGCGTTTGGTGTGGGGGGACAAAATCAATTTGCACACGATGGGGCACGCTCGAGGCCGGTTTGGGTATGGTGTTACAAAGCCTGGAGGTGTGTTGGGTCATTGTCCTGTTGAAAAACAAATGATAGTCCCACTAAGCTCAAACCAGATGGGATGGTGTATCGCTGCAGAATGCTATGGTAGCCATGCTGGTTAAGTGTGCCTTGAATTCTAAATAAATCACTGACAGTGTCACCAGCAAAGCACCCCCACACCATTACACCTCCTCCTCCTTGCTTCATGGTGGGAACCACACATGCAGAGATCATCCATTCACCTACTCTGTGTCTCACAAAGACACGGCAGTTGGAACCAAAAATCTAAAATTTGGACTCATCAGACCAAAGGACAGATTTCCACCGGTCTAATGTCCATTGCTCGTGTTTCTTGGCCCAAGCAAGTCTTCTTCTTATTGGTGTTCTTTAGTAGTGGTTTCTTTGCAGCAATTCGACCATGAAGGCCTGATTCACGCAGTCTCCTCTGAACAGTTGATGTTGAGATGTCTCTTATTTGAACTTTGTGAAGCATTTATTTGGGCTGGAAACTCTAATGAACGTATCCTCTGCAGCGGTCCTCATGAGAGCCAGTTTCATCATAGCGCTTGATGACTTTTGCGACTGCACTTGAAGAAACGTTCAAATTTCTTGAAATTTTCCAGATTGACTGATCTTCATGTCTTAAAGTAATGATGGAATGTCATTTCTTTTTGCTTATTTGCGCTTTTCTTTCCATAATATGGACTTGGTATTTTACCAAATAGGGCTATCTTCTGTATACCAAAGCTGTCATCAACGCAAAGGCTGGCTACTTTGAAGAATCCAAAAGCTCAAATATATTTTGATTTGTTTAACACTTTTTGGGTTACTACATGATTCTGTGTTATTTCATAGTTTTGATGTCTTCACTATTATTCTACAATGTAGAAAATAGTAAAAATAAAGACAAACCCTTGAATGAGTAGGTATGTCAATTTTTGACTGTTACTGTATTTCTAATACCTTTTTAAGCCTTTTTCTGTTTTCTAAGACCCATATTCCATCTGTTTGACCGTGCTGCTGCTCCAGTTTCAACTGTTCTGCCTGCGGCTATGGAACCCTGACCTGTTCACCGGACGTGCTTGTTGCACCCTCGACAACTACTATGATTATTATTATTAGACCATGCTGGTCATTTATGAACATTTTAACATTTTAACATCTTGACCATGTTCTGTTATAATATCCACCCTGCACAGCCAGAAGAGGACTGGCCACCCCTCATAGCCTGGTTCCTCTCTAGGTTTCTTCCTAGGTTTTTGGCCTTTCTAGGGAGTTTTTCCTAGGGAGTTTTTCATAGCCACCGTGCTTCTTTCACATGCTTTGCTTGCTGTTTGGGGTTTTAGGCTGGGTTTCTGTACAGCACTTTGAGAATATCAGCTGATGTACGAAGGGCTATATCAAAATAAAATTGATTTGATTTGAAATAAAAGACTTTGCTTTTTCCAAATTTTTAGGATGGGAAATGTTTGAAAAATCTATACATGCCCTAATATAAAAAATAGACTCTTTTAGCTTTAATTTGACACTAAATGTGTAATGCTCCTATGAACTTCACATGTTTGTGCTCTTGGGTCCTTTTACATGGACATGCATTGAGTAGCCCACATTTTCACCCCCCCTGAAAATGTTAGTTGTTTTTTTTCTTGACAAAACTTTCTTACAATAGCTTACCAGCCCCTTCCCATCCCTAAGCTCTGAGCAGATACGGTGGAAGCGCTCTACATCTGTAAGGAGCGCTCTGCTAGTAGTTCCCACATTTGACATTTGTTTAGACTAATACTGAAGCGTTCACTGATTGTTAAACGTCATAGAATCTAGATGTCCGGGTCTAGAATTGGATCTCTTAGCCAAGCGCATCATCTGAGCAGCGATGTGTAGGATCAGCAAGCTTTTTCATATGGACCTCTCTCTCGCTCGAATGAAGTCCCCACAATGCACCTACGCAACAGGTGACCGCTCCTATACCTGTGATATATTGCCCCAATTTGTGTAATACTACATAGAAAATAGGCTCTCTGATATGCTGAAGAGCCATTGGTAATAAGAGGGAGATTGCTAGTGAATCCAGGCGGACGGACGGTACTCCCTGTATGGTACTCCCTGTCCGGTACTCCCTGTCCTCAGGCTGCAAACTGGCTTCTAATCAATAAAGGATGAAATCTCATTTCTGCCCCAGTCTCTTAGAGCTGTAGTGGTACTGGCAGTCTCTTATTCTTTTTATTTTTTACATAGAGGTTCCATGCCAACATGGCTGGAAATATTTTGGGTATCTCAGATTGTTCTTGCAATTCTCACATAGAAACTTCATTGAGTGAAGGATGTTTGATATGCTTTTTACATTTATAACACAAACAATGATCTGTGAACTGTACATACAGACACCAACTTGGTGTCAGTATGCTTCTAATGGTGTGCTCTAAAATATGGAGTATCGCAACATTCACAAATACAATTTTACCTATTCATTTATTCAACATTCAAACTATTAATATCTCAAAAGTACCTTATTTGATTTTGTAAACTTTGACATATCAGCTGATGTAAGAAGGGCAATATAAATACATTTGATTTGATATGAGCACCACCAACTCAGTGAATGGGAAAATTGATTCAAAGCGTACTCCCTCATCTGGTGATTTGCTGAATGTGCAATCCTACAGGAGGGCTGTGATTGGTTGATGACCTATAATTTCAATGTCTATGTATTAAATGTATTATTTCGTCAAAAGTAGCAGACAGCCCACTCTGAAAATGTGATGTGTTTGAAGAATATGTTGTTCCAAACAATATGTACAGTTCCCGCTCAGCCCAGTCAAAACTGTTCGCTGCTCTGGCACCCCAATGGTGGAACAAACTCCCTCACGACGCCAGGACAGCGGAGTCAATCACCACCTTCCGGAGACACCTGAAACCCCACCTCTTTAAGGAATACCTAGGATAGGATAAAGTAATCCTTCTAACCCCCCCCTTAAAAGATTTAGATGCACTATTGTAAAGTGGTTGTTCCACTGGATATCATAAGGTGAATGCACCAATTTGTAAGTCGCTCTGGATAAGACTTAAATGCTAAATGACTTAAATGTAATGTCAAAAATAAAAAAAAGGGAAATCAAAAAGGTTACTTTTGAGATATGAATAATATGTTTTATGTTGAATATATTAATGTTATTTTTTTCCTTCTAAATATAGACATACTCCATATTTTAGAGCACACTCTAATGAGTATGACACCAAGATGTTGTCGGTATCATGTACGGTTCACGGATCATAAGATTTTACAGGAGGCATACGGGTATAGGTCATGCTTTTCTCAGAAAGGGTTTGTTATACAAATGTAAAAAGCATGTTAAACATTCCTTCCTCACAACTATGTTTTTATGTGAGAATTTCCAGAACAATCTGTGATACACCCCAAAAAATCAGGCCATACTGGTGTGGAATCGCGCTACAGCATTTGATAAGGAGAGATGTGGTGCGGTTTGGTCTCGTCTAAACCCCATTTTGCCTCTGTCCTACTTGTGTGCTGACTCACTGTAGACATACTGCACTGTCACTGCCACACTGACTCTGCAGTGATGGTGAAGGAGGACATATGCTGGGCTGTTTTGATGGAGGCATGTCTTTCTCTAGCTCCATTACTCACATACCAAGCATTGCGTTTTCAGATCTCCCATTGGGGTGTGTTTAAGGTTACGCTGTAGGTCTTCAAGCTATGGCGAACCTGAAACAACCTCCTCTCCATATAATGTGACTGAGTAAGAGAATGAAAATCAATTTCCTTATGTCTGTCTCTCACTGCTCTTCACAGACCCTCTCTCTCTTTCTCCTTCCTCTCATTGTCTACCCCCCACCTCTGTCACTCAGGCCCTTTCAAGGTTGAGCACCACGTCCTGTGTGTCATTTCCTGAAGCCTTTGCGGTGCTCTCCAAGCAGAGTGTTTGAAAGAACCCGTCTTGCCAGTTTGTTTTGAAGAATGCTGTTGGTTGATTTCGAAGAATGTGGATCTGGATCATATAACAGCTTGTTTTTTTATTTATTTTTATTTTTAAATAATATTGTAATTTTGGCTATTGCAGCATTCCTTTAGTCTTATTTCATATGTTCACCGTCTCCGCCTGTAGTGTGAAGGTCTGAGTGACAGTATGGAGTCTCCTGCCTGAATGGCTGACCTGTACTGGCGCCAGCATGGGAATGCCTGACATAGCGATGCTCCAACTGTCACCTCTGTGTTGTGTTTGTGTGTGTGCTGACACAGATGCACCTGTTCCCAGGTATAGCAGAGCCAGTCAGTCAGGTTAGGGCGAAACTGCTGCATACCATCGTTGCGTCTGTCAACAGGTGAAGGGATGTGGCTCTCAGCGGAGTGCCAGCTGACAGGTGGGCAGGGTTTGGAACTCTGAGGCACAGCGGTTGAGGAAGTGTTACGACTCCGCCTACGTTTTTCTGTCTTTTGTAAATGTTGCCTCCCTTTTGAATGTACATTCGCCTTTAACCACTGTGTTTGTCATCAGTTATTTCTTATCCAGGATCAGCTCTCCCATCTCCACCCCTAACTATAAGCATCACAAACTTAACAATGAATAGCAGTCCCTAACTCTAATTTATTAAAGGCATGAAGTATCTACTTTACCTCAGCATGCTGTTTACTATAGCCTTGTTAAATAGAGTACTGAGACATTCCCTCGAGTTGTTCCCACTTTCTCCCTAACCCTCGTCTCCTTCCCTCCCTCCATCCCCTCCTCTCCTTCCCTCTACCCCCCTCCACTCTCCTCTCCGTGTAGAGTGTAAATGACTGGGAGTACAGATACACATCTGTTGGTCACAGATACCTTAAAAAAGTTAGGGGTGTGGATCAGAAAACCAGTCAGTATTTGGTGGGACCACATCTCCTTCGCATAGAGTTGATCAGGCTGTTGATTGTAGCCTGTGAAATGTTGTCCCACTTCTCTTCAATGGCTGTGCGAAGTTTCTGGATGTTGGTGCGAACTGGAACACGCTATCAAACACGTCAATCCAGAGCATCCCGAACATGCTCAATGGGTGACATGGAAGAACTGGGACATTTTCAGAGATGATGGCGGCAGATGAATGGCACTACAATGGGCCTCAGGATCTCATCACGGGATCTCTGTACATATAAATTGCCATCGATTAAAATGCAGTTGTGTTCATTGTCTGTAGCTTATGCCTGCCCGTACCATTAACCCACCGCCACCATGGGGCACTCTTTTCATAACGTTGACATCAGCAAACCGCTCGCCCACACTACGCCATCTGGCCGGTACAGTTCAAACCGGGATTCATCTGTGAAGAGCACACTTCTCCAGCATGCTAATGACCACTTCTCAGTTCCTATGCTTCCTGGCTGATGTTTTGGTCACTTTTGAATGCTGGCGGATCTTTCACTCTAGTGGTAGCATGAGACGGAGTCTACAACCCACACAAGTGGCTCAGGTAGTGCAGTTCATCCAGGATGGCACATCAATGCGAGCTGTGGCAAGAAGGTTTGCTGTGTCTGTCAGCGTAGTGTCCAGAGCATGGAGGCGCTACCAGGAGACAGGCCAGTACATCAGGAGACATGGAGGAGGCTGTAGGAGAGCAACAACCCAGCAGCAGGACCGCTACCTCCACCTTGTGCAAGGAGGTGCAGGAGGAGAACTGCCAGAGCCTTCCAAAATGACCTCCAGCAGGCCACAAATGTGCATGTGTCTGCTCAAACGGTCAGAAACAGACTCCATGAGGGTGGTATGAGGGCCCGACGTCCACAGGTGGGGGTTGTGCTTACAGCCCAACACCGTGCAGGACGTTTGGCATTTGCCAGAGAACACCAAGATTGGCAAATTCGCCACTGGCGCCCTGTGCTCTTCACATATGAAAGCAGGTTCACACTGAGCACGTGACAGACGTGACAGAGTCTGGAGACGCCGTGGAGAATGTTCTGCTGCCTGCAACATCCTCCAGCATGACCGGTTTGGCGGTGGGTCAGTCATGGTGTGGGGTGGCATTTCTTTGGGGGGCCGCACAGCCCTCCATGTGCTCGCCAGAGGTAGCCTGACTGCCATTAGGTACCGAGATGAGATCCTCAGACCCCTTGTGAGACCATATGCTGGTGCGGTTGGCCCTAGATTCCTCCTAATGCAAGACAATGCTAGACCTCATGTGGCTGGAGTGTGTCAGCAGTTCCTGCAAGAGGAAGGCATTGATGCTATGGACTGGCCCGCCCGTTCCCCAGACCTGAATCCAATTGAGCACATCTGGGACATCATGGCTCGCTCCATCCACCAACGCCACGTTGCACCACAGACTGTCCAGGAGTTGGCGGATGCTTTAGTCCAGGTCTGGGAGGAGATCATTCAGGAGACCATCCGCCACCTCATTAGGAGCATGCCCAGGCATTGTAGGGAGGTCATACAGGCACGTGGAGGCCACACACACTACTGAGCCTCATTTTGACTTGTTTTAAGGACATTAAATCAAAGTTGGATCAGCCTGTAGTGTGGTTTTCCACTTTTATTTTGAGTGTGACTCCAAATCCAGACCTCCATGGGTTGATAAATTGGATTTCCATTGATTATTTTGTGTGATTTTGTTGTCAGCACATTCAACTATGTAAAGAAAAAAGTATTTAATAAGATTATTTCATTCATTTAGATCTAGGATGTGTTATTTTAGTGTTCCCTTTATTTTTTTGAGCAGTATATATACAGTGCATTAGGAAAGTATTCAGACCCCTTGACATTTTCCACCATATTCAATATTTTTTTATATTTTATTATCCACAAAAATCTACACACAATACCCCATAAAGACAAAGCAAAAAAATGTTTTTTGGAGGGGGCGGAGAAAAAAATATACTAAAATAAATGAAATACCTAATTTACGTAAGTATTCAGACCCTTTGCTATGAGACTTGAAATTGAGCTCAGGTGCATCCTGTTTCCATTGATCATCCTTGAGATGTTTCTACAACTTGAGTGGAGTCCACCTGTGGTCCCGTGTGGCTCAGTTGGTAGAGCATGGTGTTTGCAACGCCAGGGTTGTGGGTTCGATTCTCACGGGGGACCAGTACGGAGAAAAAAATGTATTAAATGTAGGCATTCACTACTGTAAGTCGCTCTGGATAAGAGCGTCTGCTAAATGACTAAAATTAAAATGTAAATTAAATTGGTTGTACATGATTTGGAAAGGCACACACCTGTTTATGTAAGGTCCCACAGTTGACAGTGCATGTCAGAGCAAAAACCAAACTATGAGGTTGAAGGAATTGTCCGTAGAGCTCCAAGACAGGATTGTGTCGAGGCACAAATCTGGGGAAGGATACCAAAACATTTCTGCAGCATTGAAGTTCCCCAAGAACACAGTAGCCGCCATCATTCTTAAATGGAAGAAGTTTGAAACCACCAAGACTCTTCCTAGAGCTGGCCCCCCGGCCAAACTGAGCAACCGAAGGTGAAGGTCCTTGGTCAGGGAGGTGACCAAGAACCCAATGGCCACTCTGACTTTGCTCCAGAGTTCCTCTTTGGAGATGCAAGAACCTTCCAAAAGGACAACCATCTCTGCAGCGCTCTACCAATCAGGTGGTAGAGTGGCCAGTCGTAGAAGGCACGACAGCCCACTTGGAATTTCCCAAAAGGCACCTAAAAGACTCTCAGACCATGAGAAACAAGATTTTCTGATCTGATGAAACCAAGATTGAACTCTTTGGCCTAAATGCCAAGCGTCACGTCTGGAGGACACCTGGCACTATCCCTAACACCATACCTGAAGCATCTCTTGATGTTGCAGCTGTAGAACATTTTGAGGATCTCAGGACCCATGCCAAATCTTTTTAGTTTCCTGAGGGGGAATAGGCTTTGTCGTGCCCTCTTCACGACTGTGTTGGTGTGTTTGGACCATTCTAGTTTGTTGTTGATGTGGACACCAAGGAACTTGAAGCTCTCAACCTGCTCCACTACAGCCCCGTCGATGAGAATGGGGGCGTGCTCGGTCCTCCTTTTCCTGTAGTCCAAACTGAGATTAGGAACACTCCCTTTAAGAGTGTGCTCCTAATCTCAGCTCGTTACCTGTATAAAAGACACCTGGGAGACAAATCTTTCTGATTGAGAGGGGGTCAAATACCTATTTCCCTCATTAAAATGCAAATCATTTTATAACATTTTTGACATGTGTTTTTCTGTTTTTTTGTTGTTGTTATTCTGTCTCTCACTGTTCAAATAAACCTATCATTAAAATAATAGAATGATCATTTCTTTGTCAGTGGGTAAATGTAGAAAATCAGCAGCGTAGCCTAGTGGTTAGAGTGTTGGACTAGTAACCAAAAGGTTGCAAGATCGAATCCCCGAGCTGACAAGGTACAAATCTGTCGTTGTGCTCCTGAACACGGCAGTTAACCCACTGTTCCTAGGCCATCATTGAAGATAAGAACAAATTCTTAACTGACTTGCCTAGTTAAATAAATGTAAAATAAAATAAAAAGATGACGGCAAGAGCACAGTGCAGAATGCTCAATGAGGTTAAGAAGAATCCTAGAGTGTCAGCTCAAGTCTACGTTACGTGAAACACTGAACAATAATGGTGTTCATGGGAGGACACCACGGAAGAAGCCACTGCTGTCCAAAAAAAACTTTGCTGCACCTCTGAAGTTCGCAAAAGAGC
Source organism: Salmo salar (assembly GCF_965601325.2). Lineage (NCBI taxonomy): Eukaryota > Metazoa > Chordata > Actinopteri > Salmoniformes > Salmonidae > Salmo > Salmo salar. Next base: position 80,056,571 of record NC_138302.1, on the reverse strand, counting down.
ACCTGGATGTTCCACAGCGCTACTGGAAAAATATTCTGTGGACAGATTAAATTTAAATTGGGTTGTTTGGAAGGAACACACAACACTGTGTGTGGAGAAAAAAAGTCACAGCACACCAACATCAAAACTTCATCCCAACTGTAAAGTATGGTGGAGGGAGCATCATGGTTTTGGGCTGCTTTGATGCCTCAGGGCTTGGATAACTTGCTATCATCGACGGGAAAATTAATTCCCAAGTTTATCAAAACATTTTGCAGGAGAATGTAAGGCAATCTGTCTGTGAATTGAAGCTCAACAGAAGATAATACGCCTTCTGGAGTGGTTCAGTCAGAGTCCTGACCTCAACCCGATTGAGATGCTGTGGCATGACCTCGAGTGGTTCACACCAGACATCCCAAGAATATTGCTGAACTGAAACAGATTTGTAAAGAGGAATGGTCCAAAATTCCTCCTGACTGTTGTGTAGGTCTGATTCGCAACTACAGAAAATGTTTGATTGAGGTTATTGCTGCCAAAGGATGGTCAACCAGTTATTAAATCCAAGGGTTCATATACTTTTTGCACCCTGCACTGGGAATGTTTACACGGTGTGTTCAGTATAGACATGAAAATGTAGAATTGTTTGAGTGTTATTAGTTTAAGCAGACTGTCTTTGTCTATTGTTGTGACTTAGATGAAGATAAGATCACATTATATTACCAATTTATGCAGAAATCCAGGTAATTCCAAAGGGTTCACATACTTTTTCTTGCCACTGTATATAATTGGTAGTGATATCTTGCGCTAGTCTGCTGTACCTGTGCCTAAATTCTGTATTTTTCATCCTATAGCTTGTCCTCCATCTTTTTAAATAGCGAGCCAACATGTATTCAGCACTTTTATTTCCATGACTGATCAAAACATTTTCATGTTATTGTAAGATTGCATACAGTTAGTTGTGTGAAATGGGATCGATATCCATCTCTTGCAATGCAATGCAACTAAATTGCAGCCAATTTTGGAGAGGTGACACAGGGAGCAATCCAGATGCAACTTTGTTGCATCCAGATTGCTTCATGTGACATTGGCTTTAGCAACATGAGTATTTATTTAGAAGTTTCTTATTTGTAAAACTTCCAGCAAGTACATGTAAACCTATTTTGATATGGATTTAGTTAAATTCCCAGGTGCATGTATGCACTCGCCTTCTACAAATCGATTCAGAGAGGCGAAATAAAGAAATCTCTCTGTAAATGGAGAAATACCTCCATCAGGGCTGTACCACATGAAATACAGAATATGATGTGAACTATACAGTAGGATTTACAGATTGATTAGTTCCTGCCTCTGCCTACTAAGTACCTCTGTACTTAGTAGGTAGAGATAAGCAGGCCAGGTTCATCTTAAACCAGAGATGGCAGCCCACATTCACTAATCTATGAACATGGATGAGGGAGGTGCATGAGATTTGCATGTTAACCAAAGGAGTGGAAGAAATGTACTGCTTTGTTCTTCCTGTCTCATGTCCGACCACAGGCTGCCTGCTGTGTGTGTGTGGGCTAACTAAGTGGGCTTTGCATGCAAATCTTGTCCTGGCTGTGTGACTGGCTGCCCAAACAAGCCTACGGGCTCAAACAAGGTCATAAAAACGTTCTGCTCTGTTTTCATGTGTTTCTATTTTACAATATATTATGTATTGTCAACTGGCAAGTGTTGTGCTTCGTCTGACTTTTCTGATGATTTGTATTTTTGCTTATTTATTTCTAAGCTCTGCTACCTGTTCTCCATTTCCCCCACCTCTGGATGTAGCTTCAGATGGTTCAGTCACAGAGCACCTTGGATGGAGTAGTCTAAAGAGAGTGGACATGAGCATCCTCATGACCCAGAAATGATCAGTCTATAATTTTAATGGTAGGTTTATTTGAACAGTGAGAGACAGAATAACAACAAAATAATCCAGAAAAATGCATGTCAAAAATGTTATAAAAAGATTTGCATTATAATGAGGGAAATAAGTATTTGACCCCCTCTCAATCAGAAATATTTCTGACTCCCAGGTGTCTTTTATACAGGTAACGAGCTGAGATGTTGTCACCTAGCTAAACTCCAGCTGTACTCAGGGATATTTCTGGATACCTGCGTATACTGACTGAGAGATAAACAGCTAGGCCTTGTTCAGACTATGTATAGGTTATAACTTGGTTGTGCAGATTTAGGAGACCTAGGCTGCATATTAATAAGAAAAATATTGCTAGGTACTACTGCTCTGTTGGAGCTAGAAACATAAGCATTTCGCTGAACCGCGATAACATCTGCAAATATGTGTACGGTACCAATAAAATTGTATTTTATTTGTTTGTTACAGCAGCTCTGCTGGGCAGTGCAATGTATGTACCCCTCTCCAATCCTCCTCTTCTGTCAGCACTCCGTTGATCTGTGAAGGGATTGTGTTGTGAGCGCTACAGAATGCTGCTCCCTCATATGAAGGGCGGCAGGTAGCCTCCAGGTTAGAGCGTTGTGCCGGTAATCAAAAGGTCGCTGGTTCAAATACCGGAACTGACATTGTAAAAAATGGCACTGTGCCCTTGTGCAAGGCACTTAAGCCTAATTGTTCCAGGGGTGCTGTACAATGGTGACCCCGGCCGTTACCCCACTCCCTGCGAGTGTCTCGGGGAATTGGGATATGCAAAAAAAATGTTTAACCTTTACACACAAATATAAGCACCCCTATTATTATTATTATTATTATTATTATTATTATTATTATTATGTCTGCTTCATTTTCCCCTCTCTGGCTGGCTGTGGGAGAAAGGAAGGACAGGGTAGGACGTGTGAGCTGCTGAGACACAGGAAGGACATGTGGGTATGGATAGGGTAGACGTTTACTTACACTCGACATTTACTCTCTTTTTCTCTCTTTATCTCTATTTGAAATTTGAGTGGTACATTTGACTGATGATTTATCAATATGAATTATCTTTAGATGACGTGACTCCATAATCTCTGTGTTCCTGTGGAGGCTGATACTGTAGCTGCCTCCTGGGAGATTCATTCCAGCATTCACACTCAAATGGAACACATTCGGAGAGCCAAATGCAGGCAGGCACCCTACCCATCTACCTTTTCACCGCTCATCCACCCCGAGACTCATATTACTAGCAATCTATCACGTGATGCTGTCTGGGGAAGGCTTCATGAGAGAGGGGCACATCATTGCTATCTTCCTGTCTATCGTTCCCCCTCTCTGCCCCTCCTTGTCTGTGGGTGAGGAGGCGTTGCCCAAGGGTTTAGGGCCATGTGTCCATGTGTGTCCCAGAACCTGTTGACCTCTCCTTGGTCAGTCACCCCATAGGGCAGGCTGGCTGCTGCCCAGGTATTCCAACACCAAACATGTCCCCTGTTCACCCTGCTTGGGTCCCTGTTGGTTCAGTTAGTAGTGACACCACAACATCCTACTCCAACCTCTGTAGGACTAAATAATTCCTGGCCTGGGTCTCTGTGGTGGTGGTGGTATTGGAAAAGCCATTGAGGGAGGTTTATTGTGTGTGTGTTAGTTCTTTTAGGTTATATTTATTCACACCAAAGAAAAGAAGTGAAAGACAAAACAGTACAGATAAAAAAAATGCTACTAAAAACGGTGTTCAGGTGAGGTTGGAAGCCCAAAAGCGCTGATATGAAAACCACACCACAAATATAAGAACCAAAAAAAGTTTAAATCAGTTAAACAAAGCTAATTAATTATAATTGTACATGATATACTCAGTGTACAGTATATACAGTGGGGGAAAAAAGTATTTGATCCCCTGCTGATTTTGTACGTTTGCCCACTTACAAAGAAATGATCAGTCTATCATTTTAATGGTAGGTTTATATGAACAGTGAGAGACAGAATAACAAAAAAATCCAGAAAAATGCATGTAAAAAATGTTATAAAAGGATTTGCATTTAAATGAGGGAAATAAGTATTTGACCCCTCTGCAAAACATGACTTAGTACTTGGTGGCAAAATCCTTGTTGGCAATCACAGAAGTCAGACATTTCTTGTAGTTGGCCACCAGGTTTGCACACATCTCAGGAGGGATTTTGTCCCACTCCGCTTTGCAGATCTTCTCCAAGTCATTAAGGTTTCGAGGCTCACGAACGTTCAGCTCCCTCCACAGATTTTCTATGGGATTAAGGTCTGGAGACTGGCTAGGCCACTCCAGGACCTTAATGTGCTTTCAGTCCTTCACGGCGTAGTGTGTTACGAATTATTTTCTTGGTGACTATGGTCCCAGCTGCCTTGAGATCATTGACAAGATCCTCCTGTGTAGTTCTGGGCTGATTCCTCACCATTCTCATGATCATTGCAACCCCACGAGGTGAGATCTTGCATGGAGCCCCAGGCCGAGGGATATTGACAGTTCTTTTGTGTTTCTTCCATTTGCGAATAATCGCACCAAATGTTGTCACCTTCTCACCAAGCTGCTTGGCGATGGTCTTGTAGCACATTCCAGCCTTGTGTAGGTCTACAATCTTGTCCTTGACATCCTTGGAGAGCTCTTTGGTCTTGGCCATGGTGGAGAGTTTGGAATCTGATTGATTGATTGCTTCTGTGGACAGGTGTCTTTTATTCAGGTAACAAACTGAGATTAGGAGCACTGCCTTTAAGAGTGTGCTCCTAATCTCAGCTCGTTACCTGTATAAAAGACACCTGGGAGCCAGAAATCTTTCTGATTGAGAGGGGGTCAAATACTTATTTCCCTCATTAAAATGCAAATCAATTCATAACATTTTTGACATGCGTTTTTCTGGATATTTTTGTTGTTATTCTGTCTCTCACTGTTCAAATAAACCTACCATTAAAATTATAGACTGATCCTTTCTTTATCAGTGGGCAAACGTACAAAATCCGCAGGGGATGACCTCCAGCAGGCCACAAATGTGCATGTGTCTGCTCAAACGGTCAGAAACAGACTCCATGAGAGTGGTATGAGGGCCCGACGTCCACAGGTGGGGGTTGTGCTTACAGCCCAACACCGTGCAGGACGTTTGGCATTTGCCAGAGAACACCAAGATGGAAAATTCGCCACTGGCGCCCTGTGCTCTTCACAGATGAAAGCAGGTTCACACTGAGCACGTGACAGACGTGACAGAGTCTGGAGACGCCGTGGAGAATGTTCTGCTGCCTGCAACATCCTCCAGCATGACCGGTTTGGCGGTGGGTCAGTCATGGTGTGTGGTGGCATTTCTTTGGGGGGCCGCACAGCCCTCCATGTGCTCGCCAGAGGTAGCCTGACTGCCATTAGGTACCGAGATGAGATCCTCAGACCCCTTGTGAGACCATATGCTGGTGCGGTTGGCCCTAGATTCCTCCTAATGCAAGACAATGCTAGACCTCATGTGGCTGGAGTGTGTCAGCAGTTCCTGCAAGAGGAAGGCATTGATGCTATGGACTGGCCCGCCCGTTCCCCAGACCTGAATCCAATTGAGCACATCTGGGACATCATGTCTAGCTCCATCCACCAATGCCACGTTGCACCACAGACTGTCCAGGAGTTGGCGGATGCTTTAGTCCAGGTCTGGGAGGAGATCCCTCAGGAGACCATCCGCCACCTCATCAGGAGCATGCCCAGGCGTTGTAGGGAGGTCATACAGGCACGTGGAGGCCACACACACTACTGAGCCTCATCTTGACTTGTTTTAAGGACATTACATCAATGTTGGATCAGCCTGTAGTGTGGTTTTCCACTTTAATTTTGAGTGTGACTCCAAATCCAGACCTCCATGGGTTGATAAATTGGATTTCCATTGATTATTTTTGTGTGATTTTGTTGTCAGCACATTCAACTATTTAAAGAAAAAAGTATTTAATAAGATTATTTCTTTCATTCAGATCTAGGATGTGTTTTTTAAGTGTTCCCTTTATTATTTTGAGCAGTATATATATATATACACTCCTCCTTCTCTGCAATCCTTATATCTTATGGTTTAACAGGAAAAGAGTAACAAGATACCAAACCCTTATTACTCCTTTCATGTGACCTGTCCTCACCTCCTGACCTCAACCCCTCCTTCATCTAATCCACAGATGTCCATCTGTCTTTCTTGTATCAACATGTTGCTCTGCTCCCGTCCCCAACACATTCCAACACATTCCACTGCTGTCTTTCTACAGATATTCTATGCTTCTTCTCTATAATTTATTTAATATCTCAATGTTCAAAATGTCGTATCCAACAATATGTATGTCCAACATATGTGTGTCAGGGCTGGAGTCAAATCAAATTGAAGGCAGTCAAGTCAGGAAGTGATAAAAACATTTTTAAGGAAATGATAAACTTTCTAATTCTCAGTTTATTGAGAGGTCATTGAAAATAGATGCCCTTTTTTCTTCAATTCGAATTGACCCCAGCACTGGTGCGCATGTGCGTGTGTGTTTGCGGTCCTGCTGGCTTGCTGTGCAGTGTGATTGATGCACTGCATCCTCGGCTGCAGCACCTCATCTGCATAATTGTTCCCTCCCACCGTTTGGCAAGGAGCAGAAAAAGCACTGACATTAACGACAGAAGGCCACAGTACTCCTCCATCTCCCTCCTCTCTGCTCCTTACTTACTAGGGCGTCCACATGCTTCCCAGCCGGAACAGTTCGTGCATATATTATAACAACATTTTGTGACGTTTTTGTACGTTTTGGACTTCAGCAAGACTTTTTTTTGGGCTGTTGTGAGGCACGCCTAAGTCTGTAGCCGATGTCTATGCCCCCTGCGTCGGCTATTGGTCAACAGTAGGGATTCTACAATTACGTGCCTGTTGTCATTTAACAAGAGTTGACACATCCTTCACATGAGAAATACTGCACCAAACATCCGAGTCAGATTTAAAATTGCACAACTAAGATCTCCTTGGCAAAATCTGCAAATTAAGGGAGTATGTGAGCACACTCATTCGTTCAACTGAAGCATGCTGACGCCTTTACATATCGCTCTCCTTTAGAACCACCATACCCAACTCTTACTTTCCTCTGCATCCTAATAAATTTTAGGCTTTTTAAGTTCATCGTGTCTGATCTGTTTTCCTTGTTTTAAAACCAGCGAGCAAATATTTTTGTACATCCTTTTTGTTTGGATAGAGCAGTGAGAGCTTTTTTTTAAAATTATTTAACAGCAAAAGAGAATCAATAACTTAAAACCTCTCTGGGGTATGTGGGACGCCACCTGCGGGACACACTCGCCAACAGCCAATGAAATAGCAGGGCGCCAAATTCAAAACAACAAAAATCTCATAATTCAAATTTCTCAAACATACAACTATTATATCCCATTTTAAAGATACACTTCTCGTTAATCCAACCACAGTGTCCGACTTCAAAAAGGCTTAACGGCGAAAGCATAACATTAGATTATGTTAGGACAGCGCCTAGACAAGATAACCCACACAGCCATTTTCCAAGCAAGGAGAGGTGTCACAAAAACCAGAAATACAGCTAAAATTAATCACTAACCTTTGATCTTCATCAGATGGCACTCATAGGACTTCATGTTACACAATACACGTATGTTTTGCTCGATAAAGTAAACATTTATATCCAAAAAAACCATTTTACATTGGCGTGTAATGTTCAGAAATGTTTTGCCTCCCAAAACTTCCGGGGAATGAGCACATCAATTTACAGAAATACTCATCATAAACGTTGATAAAATATACAACTGTTATTCAAAGAATTATAGATACACTTCTCCTTAATGCAACCGCTGTGTCAGATTTCAAAAAAGTTTTACGGCGAAAGCACACTTTGCAATAATCTGAGTACAGCGCTCAGACATAAAAAAAGCCATACAGATACCCGCCATTTTGGAGTCAACAGAAGTCACAAATAACATTATAAATATTCACTTACTTTTGATGATCTTCATCGGAATGCCCTCCCAGGAATCCCAGTTCCACAATAAATGTTTGTTTTGTTTCGATAAAGTCCATATTTATGTCGAAATACCTCCTTTTTGTTTGCGCGTTCAGTCCAGCATTCCAAATGCACTGTGCTCGCGCAGTAAGTTCAGACGAAAAGTCAAAAAAGTTATATTACAGTTCGTAGAAACATGTCAAACGATAAATCTTCAATAATATTCTAACCGGACAATTCCATTGTCTTCAGAAATGAAAAGGAACACACCTAACTCTCACGGGCGCGTGCCTGTCTGAGCTCATGTCATTTTCTCAGTCATCTGATTCCAATGGCTCTTATTCTCTCCCCATTCACAGTAGAAGCATGAAACAACGTTCTAAAGACTGTTGACATCTAGTGGAAGCCTTAGGAAGTGCAAAATAACCCCACAGACACTGTATACTGGATAGGCAATCACTTGAAAAACTGCAAACCTCAGATTTCCCACTTCCTGGTTGGATTTTTTTCTCAGGTTTTTGCCTGCCATATGAGTTCTGTTATACTCACAGACATCATTCAAACAGTTTTAGAAACTTCAGAGTGTTTTCTATCCAAATCAAATAATAATATGCATATCCTACCTTCTGGGCCTGAGAAGCAGGCAGTTTACTACGGGCACGCTTTTCATCCGGACCTCAAAATACTGCCCCCTACCCCGATGAAGTTAACTTCTCTTGTTTGATAAAATAACGTTGAAATATGTTTCTACCCGCAGGCCAATGTCTAGAGCTGAACAGCAACATCAACAACTTGATGTTAGCAGTTCAGAACACTCTCATTTTCAGAGTTAGTTTTAATGCCCAGCTCTGACACTGTTTATTAGGCCTGCATTGCAGAGAACCAGAGTGGGAGTGAGGTTTTACAGACAATCTAGTTTTCAGTGATGTTTCCATGGACGATTCATTTCTGCTGCCAGTTCAGGTTTAGCAGAGTAGTCATGAATAGTGAAGTCTTGGTGGTGATTGTTTGTTTTGGGGCAAAGCGATAGTGCCTGTTGTTGGGCAAAGTTTTGGGTGAGTGACTTCCATTTCTGGCGCTGTCTGTTTTTGGGTATATTTTTCATAGCTTAGTTCATACAGTTTACTTTCAGCTCCCATCTCAGACCTGGATGGATTCTTTACTGTAACTGGCATAGCAGCAGCTTCCTGGATCCCCTCAGCCTCACTAGCATGTTCATGTAAAAGCATGTTAATGAAAACGTTGTGCCCTCGCTGCCTTAATCACAACATGTGCTTTACATTTACATTCTTGCCCCTGGACCTAGACCTGCTCTGACTCTGCTTTCTTTGTGAAAGGTGTTGTTTGTGTGATGCACCACTGCGGAAGACCGTGACTTGACAACGGGACAGTATGCAGTGTGTGAGGGAGCAGAGAAGTGTGCTGAGAAGTAGAGTTTTTCCCGCTCAACCTGGACCTGAATGGACAGATGACAGTCAGACCCGTGCCCGAATGGACCGGTCATTTAAAAAAGAAAATGGGCACCCGGACCCAACAACAATCTCAGCCGAACCCGAATATACCCGAGGACAAGCCAACCTTGATCCGACCCGTACCCTAACAGGCCCGGGTCTAGACAAGACCCGTTTTGAACAGGGTGACAAAAACGTTATGTTCATCAGCCAAGTTGCTCTTCTGGTTAACAAATAGGTCTTTATATGTTGGCTAGGCTGTCTATAAGATAATAAATACACCTTATTACCGTAACATAAATATGTTCTAGGCTATAGCCATGGTCAGGTCCACTTGGGTCTATCAGCTGTAATTACATAGACCCGAGACCCAATGACAATCAAACAGGAGCTGACTGAGAGCTGAGGGACGGATTAGAATTCTGGATCCGGACCTGCTCAGGGATCGCGTCTCAGTTATTTGGGTTTGGCTGGGCCCGTGAAGACCTCTACTGAGGAGTATGTAGTGTAGGATCTGACTAGAAGGTCTGTGGCTAGTAACTCTCTCTCTCCTCCCTCCTCTCTCTCCTCCCTTCTCTCTCTCCTCCCTCCTCTCTCTCGCCTCCCTCCCTCTCTCCCTCCTTCTCTCTCCTCCCTCCTTCTCTCTCTCTCTCCTCCCTTCTCTCTCTCCTCCCTCCCTCTCGCTCTCCTACCTCTCTCTCCTCTCTCTCCTCTCGCTTTCCTCTCTCCCTCGCTCTCCTCTCTCTCCTTCCTCCCTCCCTTCCTTCTCTCTCTCCTCCCTCTCTCTCTCTCTCTCTCTCTCTCTCTCTCTCTCTCTCTCTCTCTCCTCCCTTCGTCTCTCTCCTCCCTTCGTCTCTCTCCTCCCTTCGTCTCGCTCCTCCCTTCGTCTCTCTCCTCCCTTCTCGCTCCTCCCTTCGTCTCTCTCCTCCCTTCTCTCTCCTCCCTTCGTCTCTCTCCTCCCTTCATCTCTCTCCTCCCTTCGTCTCTCTCATCCCTTCGTCTCTCTCCTCCCTTCTCTCTCTGTCTCATCCCTTCGTCTCTCTCCTCCCTTCTCTCTCTGTCTCCTCCCTTCGTCTCTCTCCTCCCTTCGTCTCTCTCCTCCCTTCGTCTCTCTCCTCCCTTCTCTCTCTCTCTCCTCCCTTCGTCTCTGTCTCTCTCTGATTACTGCTGACAATGCAAGACTGACATTTCTTTCTGCCATTTTCTTCTGGCTCTGACTTGACTAAAAGCTTTGCCTTCATTACAGATAATTGATTTTAATCCCCATTCGAAGAATGCAAACTCTTGGTATTCAGGCTCCATAGAAAACTGTTCTGTAAGCTATGCTTTGTTTACGTCATGCTGTACTATACTCTGTCAATATTGGAAACGGCATCAAACAAACCATAACTGAATTTTGTCTATGAGACATGTCCAAGCCTAAATGGGAAGCAGGCTGTGAGGTCTGAGAATGATCTTTGATCTAGCCAATGAGAGAGGGGGAGAGAGAACAAATGTGCTTGAACCTGCTCTACAGGAATGTGGGTGGTCTGATGTCATCATCCACCAATGCAGCCAGTTTCAGCCTCGTCTGGGCAGCCACACAGCTTTGGTTTCTGTTCAGCTGGGTGTGTGTTTATGTGCCCGCTCTTTCATAGTACTTTACAAATAGCTAGTCAAAAAACTCTGCATGACTTTTAAAGGATGTACTGACAGACAGGATAGAAAGTATCCTCTGTCACTAGCAATATTTATCAATTCTGCAGCAGTACATTTCATAGAGTTATTGACAAACTTAGATCAGTGAAAATGTTGAAAGAATTGTTCTCAGTTCTGCAGTGGACCACCATGAAGTGTCAGAAATGTGTTGAATCATGCAGCCAATGGGAGCTTTTTGCACTTTGTTGTGACTCTTTTAAGGAGGTGATAATATCATGCAAGCACCTGCCCTTCCCATTGTGACAGTGTCAGGTGTGTTCATGTTCTCAGGCAGAAACTGAAGTAGTCACATACAGGTTCAGTCATGCTAGATTAGGAAGCCGAGAGGACGAGGGAATCACATCTCTCAATTCCCACCAACATACACAAACCAAAGAGCTCCTGAAGGTAAGCCTGAAGAATGGTCTCAACTGAACAAGAACAATTTAAGTAGTTCTTGCAGTTTCATGCCTCAAGTACAGTACGCTAGTATTTGTATTATACAAGTAAATTGTAGACTGTAATGTGTATAAGGAGCTTTACTGCTACTCATATACCCTGGTTAATTCCATAGGCTAATTACTGTGTTTGAATTGGACTGGTAAAGGTATGCTCTCTACCTTCAGTTTCTAGGGGAGTTTGGAGTCAGGTGTGGCTTCACCAGTTGTTTTTGTCACAGGAATATGAAAGATTGTGATGACGACTGCAGCGGCCATTTCATCCTGCCTCCCATGCTGGAGAGAGAAAATGAGAGCTTATACTTATATTTCTTCAGTATTCTCCTTCCTCTTTTCATCTAGCTGTTCCCTCCTCTCCTCTCATCTCCTCTCCACCCCCTCTCTTCTCTCTGTCTTGCGTGAACCATCGTGGTGGTCCTAATAGAGTCCTGGATGGTGCTGTGCAGTCAGTGGAACAGGAGAATGTGATGCTGTGCAGGAGTATAAGTGGACAGCCAGCCAGATCTGGAGAGGAAGTATACAACTGATAAGAAAGGCTCTGTTTCTTCTTGGTATTCATTCAGGCCAGGAAGCTTTCTGAAACGGGTGGGGTGTGTTAGAATCCTGTCAGGATTGTGTTTATTAATGCACAGGACGGGGGTTGTCCACCTCCAGAGTATAGTACATGTCATACGCAAACATGAGCACCAACAACATCTGTTATATGCCTTGGTTTGTGTGCTGGATTGTGTTTGTACAGTGATATCAGTGTTGGATAACCTCAGCATGATCAGCCGTTTGTATACACTCACTGTATTATCTCATTGGGGTCAGAGCGGGGTCAGTGGTGTAATCTTGAAATGTAGTGTGTCCTGCTGCAGTAATTGCGTGTGTAATTGATCCCACTTTATGGAGACATATTATCAGACAGGGAGAAAATGGGCCATTACACAGCAGAGGAGCCCAGCAGAGTGATGGACTGGAGGATAGAAAAGCTAAGATCATTATTTTCTTTAAGTGTGTCAAGATGTCTGTTCAAAGCAGTAACATGAGGGGTAGAATTAGCATTTAGTAATGGATATATCCAGCTGCATGTACACAATGGACAGTATGAAGTGTGCATTTGTGTGTGAAAAAGAAGCGGGTTGGATGGGCCGTTTCTCAATACATCAGGGTCTCTCTGGAGGCCAGGAGACCCACCTACTGTCACTGCCCCCAGTGCAATGGTTGCTATGATACTCTTGAGAGAGGGGCAGGATTGATGTTAACATTGTTAAAGGTGTCACGCGGCTTAATTGATGGCTGAGGAAAGCCAGCCACAAGTTTGGCAATGACGCTGTCACCACAGGATGTCACAGCACAAACATGAATCAATAGACATCTCTCCAAGCTCTCTCCATCTCTCCAAGCTCTCTGCATCTCCCCAAGCTCTCTGCATCTCCCCAAGCTCTCTGCATCTCCCCAAGCTCTCTGCATCTCCCCAAGCTCTCTGCATCTCCCCAAGCTCTCTGCATCTCTCCAAGCTCTCTGCATCTCCCCAAGCTCTCTGCATCTCTCCAAGCTCTCTGCATCTCTCCAAGCTCTCTGCATCTCTCCAAGCTCTCTGCATCTCCCCAAGCTCTCTGCATCTCTCCACGCTCTCTCTATCTCTCCAAGCTCTCTCCATCTCTCCACGCTCTCTCTCTCCAAGCTCTCTCCATCTATTCCAAGCTCTCTCCATCTATTCCAAGCTCTCTCCATCTATTCCAAGCTCTCTCCATCTCTCCAAGCTCTCTCCATCTCTCCAAGCTCTCTCCATCTCTCCAAGCTCTCTCCATCTCTCCAAGCTCTCTCCATCTATTCCAAGCTCTCTCTATCTCTCCAAGCTCTCTCCATCTCTCCAAGCTCTCTCCAAGCTCTCTCCAGCTCTCCAAGCTCTCTCCATCTATTCCAAGCTCTCTCCATCTATTCCAAGCTCTCTCCATCTATTCCTAGCTCTCTCCGTCTCTCCTAGCTCTCTCCGTCTCTCCAAGCTCTCTCCGTCTCTCCAAGCTCTCTCCGTCTCTCCAAGCTCTCTCCGTCTCTCCAAGCTCTCTCCGTCTCTCCAAGCTCTCTCCGTCTCTCCAAGCTCTCTCCGTCTCTCCAAGCTCTCTCCGTCTTTCCAAGCTCTCTCCAAGCTCTCTCCAAGCTCTCTCCAAGCTCACGACGTCTATTCCAAACTCACTCCGTCTATTCCAAACTCACTCCGTCTATTCCAAACTCACTCCGTCTATTCCAAACTCTCAATCTCTCTAAGCTCTCTCCATCTCTCTAAGCTCTCTCCATCTCTCTAAGCTCTCTCCATCTCTCTAAGCTCTCTCCATCTCTCTAAGCTCTCTCCATCTCTCTAAGCTCTCTCCATCTATTCCAAGCTCTCTCCATCTCTCTAAGCTCTCTCCATCTATTCCAAGCTCTCTCCATCTCTCCAAGCTCTCTCCAGGCTCTCTCCATCTCTCCAGGCTCTCTCCATCTCTCCCCCGAGGTGCACAGAGGGGTATTTACACTAGAACAAGACCACATTGGACTGCTGTTCAACTGTTCATCTCCCTGGTTGAAATTAGAAGCTGGTTGAGAGTGCAAATGTCATGCTTATTGATCAGAGAGTTGGAGCAATCAGCCTACAGGCCAGTCCCCCTTGTTTAATGACTCATTAAAGAGGCTCATTAGAGGCATGGACAGTTGTCTTCAGGGTAGAGACAGAGAGTGCTCAGTACAGTCATCTCCTCTGCCCTGGCCTGCATGCGTTTACAGTCATTTACAGATTGCTAATGAACAGCAGAGTGCGTTGCTCTCTCTTCGGGCTGCGGTTAACAGTAGGTTATGTTACTGTATGTGCAGTGTTCTGGAACTTCACTCGTCTCTACTGCTGGTGTGTCTGGAAGTCCTAAGGGAAATCAACATGTGTTTGAGGAAGGGTTGTGGTTGTGAACCAAACTGAAATTGTGCATTCAAACCGGAACAATTTACACTGCTATTATTTAATAGCATATCTGTTTTTACTCACTGTAGGTTTGTAACTGACCCAATATTATTGAATTATCTGTTTAAGACTTGATGAACATTCTTCTTATTCCCAGCTGCTACCAGTCTGTTTGGTAGTCCTGCCCTGTTTTCTCCTGTCCTTTCCTGCAGTGCCCTCCTCCAATAGGATATTTAGGTTTCCTTGTTTATCTCTGCTGGGAATGGTCAGGAAGCCACTTCCTCCTTCATCTTTTGGGGCCATTAGTGTAATGACATGTTTGTTAGGCCTCATCTACTGCTCACATAGCTGTATTAGACCTATCGATCTATCGATCCATCGATCTATCGATCCATCTATCGATGTATCTATCTATCCATGTATCTATCTATCCATGTATGCATTTAGGTAGATGTTCTGTGTGTTTTCCTTTTTTCTACGCAATGATGTGAACTTTGATATCAGAGTTGCAACTTGATCCAAATGGTGTATTGTTCCTTTTTATTGAGCTTTGTTCATTGGGTCAGATTAAAAACACCTTCAGTCTTCTGGGACGGGAGACAGTCTTGTTTGAGGGCCAGTAATAACACTGTGTTGGGCCGGTGGATAAAGTCTTGTTTGAGAGCCAGTAATAACACTGTGTTGGGCCGGTGGATAAAGTCTTGTTTGAGAGCCAGTAATAACACTGTGTTGGGCCGGTGGATAAAGTAATACTTTGTTTTAGATTTAATGCCTCACCAGAGGTCAGGAGAGCATGGTGGAAATCACTGGCCAGCCATGTTGTTGTGAGCTTGTGCCAAGTCCCGAGGTTGGTTGAAAGGCAGGCTGGCTGTCCTCACCAATGATGGTGTGTGAATCAACATCATGTGATGTTCATGTTGGTCAGTTTTTTTTAACAGTGCTTTTTGTCATTCAGGAGATCCCTATATGCACAGAGAAAAACTCCCAGATAAACTAGGCTATATTGTCTGTAAACATCTTGATGGGTATTGTACAATATGAGGATCACATGATGGTATGTTGACCACAATTTGAACAGTAGTAACGCTGTAGTCAATAGGGGCATTGTGAGCTCTATAAGGGCGTCTGAGGCAGGGGAGAATCAGTTCATCAACATAAAGCAGCACAGGGACAGACCTAGAGAGGGGTAGCGGGATTACTGAGCCAGAGGGCAGGGCGGACACAAACAGTGAGAAATCAATGCTCTAAAGAAACATCGCAGAATGCTGAATCTTTTATCTCCGCTCAATCAGCTATTTAAACTTCGTGCTCTGAGTTAAGAGCTCCCCCTCTATCGATTCTGAAATGTTCTTCTTCGCGCTTAATTCTCTCTCTCTGAGGCAGTCAATGTAACTCGGGCCCTACTGTACCTGTGGGCCACAACAATATTTTTTGCAGATAGTTACATTTTTTATTACCTTCGATATCAACCCTAACACTTTTCTTATCTCACTGAATCTTACAATTTTTCTTCGAAGTGCTCCATCAGTGCTGTATATAGGGTGTATTAGGACAGTGGAGACTGGTGTCTGTGGCTGGTCGGTTGTTTTATGAGGGAGTCAGTGAGGAGTGGAGAGGCAGCTGGGTGTTGTTATAATGCCAGGTGTAACCGATGTGAAATGGCTAGTTAGTTAGCGGTGGTGCGTTGCAAGGGGAACGATGGGTAACGATGCTTCGTGGGCGTCAGTTGTTGATGTGTGCAAGGGTCCCTGGTTCGAGCCCAGGTTGGGGCGAAGAGAGGGACGGAACCTACACTGTTACACAGGCAGGGACCTGAATCATCTAGCTTCTATGGGCTGGCAGAAACAGGTTTAATGCTTGCGTCAACAAACTGCTATAGGCCTCTGCTAGCAATATGCTGAGAGATTTTATATTGGCCTAGCATAAAACCACTATCCCTAACTCTGGGCAGTGGGGTATGATGATGAGGAGAAAGAGAGCTATTTGTTATTGTCTACTACTGCATGTTGTTTTCCTTCTGCAGTATTTACAAACAGGCTGGCTCTGAGCAGACCACTGCAGACAGACACTAAGCACAGACGGCAGACTGCGCTATGCTAGCAGAGCGCGCCCCAGGCAGAGTGAGACTTTGAAGCTAATACAATAGCCTGTTCCCTTCCGTCCTTGTTCATAATGAGATTGGAACACAGACATTTGGTCCCTTGATTAAAGCTACCAATCACAGTGAGGTTATCTGGTGACAGATTCCTCTGGCCTCGCTGTAATGGAGAATGTTATCGCCAACACCGTTATTACTGTCGCCTTAATTGCAAATGATGCCGTTGTTCACACCGCCAGGTTTCCTGGTCTACCCAGAGACACTTTATGATAATAGACTTTGATAGAGATAGTATTGTGTTGCCATTGAGTCAGACATACTAATTAAAAGAACCATTCTACAGTACAATAGAGAGAACATGAACTACATTTGCGACAGTGAAGTTAGCCATATCATCATTTATGTTTTCAGATGACCTCTTTACCCCAGTGCTGCCCCCAGGCAACATTGTTAGCATAGATCTGTTTGTGAGTAGTGCTGATGGGCCACTGCAGGCTGTGCTGAAACTGCATGGTAATGTTCTACTGGTCTGGGACTAGGCCTTATTCTCACTGCACTAAATTAAGATGGGGAGGAGGGGGGAATCATTGGTCATTGTAGTTGTATTTTTGGAAAGCAGAGAACATGTCATTATTGCATTGGCATGCATAGCTACGCTTTGCCTTTTGAATGTAGCCTGAAATTGAGGCCATATGTCTTGATGTGATGGCATAAATACCCATGCTCTCAGTCTCTGATGAAGAAAACTTAAACTAGAACACATTTTTATGTGAAATATTTTATTTACGTTTCTGAGAGTGGCCTTTTTCAGGGGCGCCGTTATGATGATTACATAGTTTATTTAGCTTCTGTTCTGTATGGACCACCTTCTGCAAAACTCCTCTGTGACGTTCTAGTGAAACTAGGCTTAGTTTTTATAGCCAGGATATGACGACAAATCCCTTTTTGTTTTTGTAATCTGGAACATTTCAAAACATCAAATCAAATCAAATGTATTTATATAGCCCTTCGTACATCAGCTGATATCTCAAAGTGCTGTACAGAAACCCAGCCTAAAACCCCAAACAGCAAGCAAAGCATGTGAAAGAAGCACGGTGGCTAGGAAAAACTCCCTAGGAAAAACTCCCTAGAAAGGCCAAAAACCTAGGAAGAAACCTAGAGAGGAACCAGGCTATGAGGGGTGGCCAGTCCTCTTCTGGCTGTGCAGGGTGGATATTATAACAGAACATGGTCAAAATGTTAAAATGTTAAAATGTTCATAAATGACCAGCATGGTCAAATAATAATAATCATAGTAGTTGTCGAGGGTGCAACAAGCACGTCCGGTGAACAGGTCAGGGTTCCATAGCCGCAGGCAGAACAGTTGAAGCTGGAGCAGCAGCACGGCCAGGTGGACTGGGGACAGCAAGGAGTCATCATACCAGGTAGTCCTGAGGCATGGTCCTAGGGCTCAGGTCCTCCGAGAGAAAGACAGAAAGAGAGAAAGAGAGAATTAGAGAGAGCATATTTAAAAAACATCTCTTTTTGTATTTCTATTAAACCATTAAATGTTTCCATTCAGCAGTCTAAGTGGTCCAAGGTGCCCGTGTCATGGATCAATACACACCACATTAACAATGGCTCTTGTGCCAAAGTTTCCATGAAGTTGCCTGCATCTGGTCCGGATAAAAACCTGCTCGTCTTTATTATCAAAATCCAAAAGCCTGAAACATGCAAATGACAGCATCACATATTTCTGGCTTCAGTTGGTTCTGCAGGTCGTCAGTCACTCTGCAGTACAGTTTCAGGGCCTTGAGTACACGAGTGAGGATGGCGGCAGTTGTGGCAGTTGCAGAAGAGAAACCTGACTGACTACTTCCAACAGCCCTGCCAGTATTGTGTTCCATCTTAATGTTCAAGGTGTGGCTGCAGTGATGTCATCACCAGTAGCATGTGTACCATACAGATTACTGAAACTGTACAATTACTACAGTACATGTGTAACTACTTACCTACCTCCACTCTATCAGTCCCATAGTTTAGTGTCGTTAACCAGTCCTCTGAGGCCGGTCTGAGACCCACAGTAGTAGTTGAGTATTACTGCAGTGCTGTTCTGCGGGCTTAATGGGCTCTGTCCTCTGGGTCTCTGGGTTCTGTCTCAGGACTATGGGACGACTGCTACCTGCCTGCTCCATTTGTCACAGGGGTAATGTGCTCCACGGCCTGAGAGGAGTGGAGCAAGAATCTTCCTCTGGCTTGCCTAGTGCGGTTCTGCCTATCTATCTGGCCAGCTAAACTCCCCTGTACGCCCTCCCTCTCCTCTAACTTCTGCACAATCGCTCACTTTACTGTCGCTCATAATTGGATTGGATGTTCTGATAAATAAAATGAAAATAAGTGACTGCTGTTTTGTAGAAGTCTGGAGTTTCCTCGGGAGAAACAGGAGAGGCAATATCCTGATGGTTAGCTAACTCGGCACCATAAATCAGCCAGAATACCCACAACATTCACCTTGTCCATTGTGACTTGTTGACTAATTTATCTACTGTATGTTATTGTGCTGCAGGCAGTTATGCAGCAGCTGAGCTGCCAGTTGAATAACATAGTCAGACCATTACTGGCACTTAACAGCATTATACCTCTGTGGCCATGACACCCTCAACACACAATCGGAATCAGGCATTTTATGCAGAGTGCCATTAACACTCCATAAACGATAAATAGGTACAATTAGAGAGGTGTCTTTGTGGGTGTGAAGGGCTAACTTTGATTTGAGTGGATTCCACAGTGGGAGGGACTGGATGGAAATCAACACGATGTGTTTTACATTGTTTTTCGCAAGCACACACACACACACACACACACACACACACACACACACACACACACACACACACACACACACACACACACACACACACACACACACACACACACACACACACACACACACACACACACACACACACAGACACACACACTGTATAACAATAGAGCCCTTAGATGTGCTTCTCCCATTCAGTCTGTCTGTCTGTAATGATTTGTTTTATTATCACACCAACAGACAGACTGGTTCTTTTGTTTTAGTTGGGACTGTTATTACATTTTCCTGAGCCAAGAAAAACACCCTGATTTTTCTTAAACCGCTCTGTTTCTAGGTACTTCAAGGAACAGCTCATGGAAACTTCCGTATACTGTTTTTAATTTAACCCCTTCACGTATGCACACTCCGCATAGTTCAAACGCCCAGCAATACTGTCAATGTATAGTAGAACATAGTTAATGTGAATGTCAGTTTGGTCTCAGCTATCTTGTTTTGCCTTGACTGCCGTGGAGTTAGATCTATGTGGATGTGTTCTGTGTTGGCAGTGTGTCAGCAGGTGAGGGGTTAAGGTGGTGGGCTTGCCAGTGGCTTGTTTGGAGAGCTGTTTCTAGTTCACTGGTCGTGTGTACAGATTACCATGGGGAGAGGAGGGGTTACACTACATGTAGTTAACTAATTGCTGTAATGTGTGATAAAGTTCAGATATCTCACTCTGTTTCTTTACCTCCTCCCTCTCTCAAACACTTACTGGAAGACACAAAAACATTTAACACACACATTGGTCACTGCCCAGTGAACACTCTCATCTCAAGTTGATCCACTCCTTCTCCCTATTTGTTTTGCCTGCCTTGCTGCTACCACCCAGGAGCACTATTTTAGACAGTAGGGTTCCTTCCCTATGGCGCTCTACCATAAAGCCATGTTTTATTGTCAGAAGCTCTGGGCTTGACCTGGTCAACCTCTAAAGAAATCATTATAGGAGCTCTACATTTGTACTTGACTGTGTGATTACTGGTCAGCTGTCATAAGATGAATGTTCAGACAAATCTCTCTTCAATGATTATGATCTCGATAGAATCACAAATTCCATTCTCCATATTTCATTTATTTCCGGATGATCTGACTGCCAGCGTATATATGCAGATGCACACTGACAGGGTAAAACAAATGAGAACATGATTGATGCAGCCCTATTGTTGATCCTCTCTATCGATGCTGAGAACTGTGAGTATGGGATTAAAAGTGTTCCCTGCCTTTTTAATGCGGACAAAACGTTTTAATTTGGGTTGGACAGGGAACAAGATTGGGGCTAATATCTAATGTTAGATTAATATAATTTAAAAAGCAGGGCTGCCATCTCAGCACTTAGTGGAAGTAGTGCTGCCATAAAAAGTCAATGAAAGTTTTAGTGTAAAAAAGACCCAAGTGATGTAAGCTTAATGGCTTTCTTACACTGCAGTTCAGAGTTCAGGCCAGAATGGTAGAATCCACAAGGGGAAAATGAACAAGAACATTTTTTTTTATTTCCCTAGTATCTTAAGAGGCATTTGGTGCAGTCATTTGCAAAGAAGATACAAAAAATGTAAACCAATGTCAAACCCACAGGGCTACAAACATAATTTGACTGTGGAACACATGAGTGCGCAATAGGACTTTTGTTTAGCATTGAGATGATTTTGACACGAATGTGGAGCCACAAGACGGGCTTCAATGTTGTTCATGGTGTGTAGGAGGGTTAAAAATGGGTCTTAATTGTGTTGCCCCCAGAGGCACTGTCACAGGAAGAGCTGAAGCACAAATGTCTGTGGTGTGTCTGTTTGTCACAGCCTCTAGGTCCTCTTCTGTTTTGAGTTGGGTTTAACACATATAAATGGCTCAGTCATTCTCTTCTTTTACTGCTTGGTTAAACAGCTTTGTCACTGAAGTAAAAAAAACAACCCAGTACTACGAAGCTGAAGGTACTTGAATTGCCCGACCTCAAATCCTCAAGCTTTAAGAATTGGATCTCCATTTGTGTCTAGTATTTGTACAAACCAAGGACTTTAAGAAATGCTTGTAGTCCCCCTTAAGGGCAGCTTATATCACATTGATATGAATGTGACCATTCGTCTGTTGTCCTCTCGGGCCTGGAGGGCAGAGTAGATCTCATCAGATCAGACAGAGATACTCTTCAGACTGGTCTCTCTCTAGTCCTCTTATCTCCTACAGCTATCAGTCAGGAGTCGAGTCAACAAGATAAACTGACATTTCCTCCACTCTCCTCCCATCCTATCCCATCCCTTCCCACTCTCATCTACTCTGCTCCAGCACATTCCTCTTTCCTCCTCTCCTCTCCTTAGTGTGGTGAGATTAGAGGTTGGCGCGTGAGGCATACATCTGTAAAGACTTGGCTGCAGGGACTGAGGGATGAGGACATGGAGGCAGGGGAGAGTCGAGGAGGCGGGGATGAGAGTCGAGGAGGCGGGGATGAGAGTCGAGGAGGCGGGGATGAGAGTCGAGGAGGCGGGGATGGGAGGCGAGGAGGCGGGGATGAGAGTCGAGGAAGGCGGGGATGAGAGTCGAGGAGGCGGGGATGAGAGTCGAGGAGGCGGGGATGAGAGTCGAGGAGGCGGGGATGAGAGTCATCCCCGCCTCCTTGACTCTCATCCCCGCCTCCTTGAGAGTCGAGGAGGAGGGGTAGAGAGTTGAGGAGGAGGGGTAGAGTGAGTGAGGTGGGGATGAGAGTCGAGGAGGAGGGGTAGAGTGAGTGAGGTGGGGATGAGAGTCGAGGAGGAGGGGTAGAGTGAGTGAGGTGGGGATGAGAGTCGAGGAGGAGGGGTAGAGTGAGTGAGGTGGGGATGAGAGTCGAGGAGGAGGGGTAGAGTGAGTGAGGTGGGGATGAGAGTCGAGGAGGAGGGGATGAGAGTCGAGGAGGAGGGGATGAGAGTCGAGGAGGAGGGGTAGAGAGTCGAGGAGGAGGGGTAGAGAGTCGAGGAGAAGGGGATGAGAGTCGAGGAGGGGATGAGAGTCGAGGAGGAGGGGTAGAGTGAGTGAGGAGGGGATGAGAGTCGAGGAGGAGGGGTAGAGTGAGTGAGGTGGGGATGAGAGTCGAGGAGGAGGGGTAGAGTGAGTGAGGTGGGGATGAGAGTCGAGGAGGAGGGGTAGAGAGTCGAGGAGGAGGGGCAGAGTGTGTGAGGAGGGGATGAGAGTCGAGGAGGAGGGGATGAGAGTCGAGGAGGAGGGGATGAGAGTCGAGGAGGAGGGGTAGAGAGTCGAGGAGGAGGGGATGAGAGTCGAGGAGGAGGGGTAGAGAGTCGAGGAGGAGGGGTAGAGAGTCGAGGAGGAGGGGATGAGAGTCGAGGAGGAGGGGATGAGAGTCGAGGAGGAGGGGATGAGAGTCGAAGAGGAGGGGTAGAGTGAGTGAGGTGGGGATGAGAGTCGAGGAGGAGGGGCAGAGTGAGTGAGGTGGGGTTGAGAGTCGAGGAGGAGGGGATGAGAGTCGAGGAGGAGGGGTAGAGAGTCGAGGAGGAGGGGTAGAGAGTCGAGGAGGAGGGGTAGAGAGTCGAGGAGGGGGGGTTGAGAGTCGAGGAGGAGGGGTTGAGAGTCGAGGAGGAGGGGTTGAGAGTCGAGGAGGAGGGGTAGAGAGTCGAGGAGGAGGGGTAGAGAGTCGAGGAGGAGGGGTAGAGAGTCGAGGAGGAGGGGATGAGAGTCGAGGAGGAGGGGATGAGAGTCGAGGAGGAGGGGTAGAGTGAGTGAGGTGGGGATGAGAGTCGAGGAGGAGGGGTAGAGTGAGTGAGGTGGGGATGAGAGTCGAGGAGGAGGGGTAGAGTGAGTGAGGTGGGGATGAGAGTCGAGGAGGAGGGGTAGAGTGAGTGAGGTGGGGTTGAGAGTCGAGGAGGAGGGGTAGAGAGTCGAGGAGGAGGGGCAGAGTGAGTGAGGTGGGGATGAGAGTCGAGGAGGAGGGGTAGAGAGTCGAGGAGGAGGGGTAGAGAGTCGAGGAGGAGGGGTTGAGAGTCGAGGAGGAGGGGTAGAGAGTCGAGGAGGAGGGGTAGAGAGTCGAGGAGGAGGGGTAGAGAGTCGAGGAGGAGGGGTAGAGAGTCGAGGAGGAGGGGATGAGAGTCGAGGAGGAGGGGTAGAGTGAGTGAGGAGGGGATGAGAGTGGAGGAGGAGGGGTAGAGTGAGTGAGGTGGGGTTACATAAACACACTCTGCCCACCCTCCGGAGCCCTGCCAGGTCCTCTCAGCTAGCAGAGAAAACAGAGATTATGACTACAGCCCATACACACACACACACACACACACACACACACACACACACACACACACACACACACAGCTGTGTTTTCATGAAATGTCAGGACTTTTTGAAGTGTACATTTTTTTGCCATTAACAATTTTATTTTCCCTAACCCTAAACCTAACTCTTAACCTTAAAATAACATTCAAACAAAAAAAGAAATTCAGGACCTGAAAAAAAGGTTTGAAAACAAGTGCACACACACACACTACATCAGCAACTTTTTAAGATGAATCTGTCTGTTGTGCAAGGGATACCCTGTGGTGTGAAAGGTGAGAGGGTGATGTTGATCTACCTGACTGAGAGGGCTACACTAGACTGCTGAGTAGTGAAATTGATACTGTTGTCTAGCCGCTAGACAGGTTAATGTGAGGTCATATACTTTCATTCACTCTGACATGACTCTCCCTGGACTGACCTGGTGGAACACTGCATCTCAGCTCAGACACCTTCAGTCTGGGGCTTGGACTGAGTCAACCTCTATCTTTCTGTCTCTCTCAATCTCCCTCTCTCTGCTTTTCATTGGCTCCCTGTCACTCTCCTTTAGTGTTTTCCTTATGTTAAACCACATGTATTTTTCTTCCTTCTCTTTGTACAGGGCCCTTGATAAGGCCCCATATATCTTCCTCCTCTCCTCATGTCCTCCTCTCCTCTGTGTTACGGGGTCTTGTTCTGTCTGATTTGGGAGTAGTGGAGTGCTGTCAGCTGTCCAGGCCCCCTCCAGATTTATGTGACAGGTTAATTTCCCTGTCTCCACCGAGACTTGCTGTCACCACGGTGATCTCCAGGCGCTCGCTCACGTCTCTATGATCCATCACCCTCTCAGAGAGCAGAACACACACTATGCACACACACAGCGCACACAGTCGGCACGGCAGGGGATCACTTAGGCAAAACTCTAAACAAAATTAGAATAAATCAATTTTGAGGAATTTTCTGAATCAGAATATGTTGTGCTGTCACTGTAAGTAGCAGTAGAAGAGGACTTGAGTCGTGTGTATGTGTCAGAGAGAGAGAAAGACAGAGAGAGAGAGTGTGTGTGTGTGTGTGTGTGCAGGCCAGTGCAGGCTCTATGGGGGAAAGGGGGGATAGTCAGTTGTCCAACTGAATGTATTCAACTGAAATGTGTCTTCCGCATTTAACCCAACCTCTGAATCAGAGAGGTGCAGGGGGCTGCCTTTATCGACATCCACGTCTTCTGAGCCCGGGGAACAGTGGGTTAATTGCCTTGCTCATGGGCAGAATGACAGATTTTTATCTTGGCTTGATTTTGTTCGCCTATTATATCTGCAAGAAGCCATCTTTACTGTTACTTACAGTACTGAACTGGATTATTGCTAAACCTTGTTTTAGCTGGAGAAAAAGCTATCAGCAAATACATGTAATGTCCATGTGTCCAATCACACTTTATCACTTTCCAACACTGCTTTTGCTCACAAAAAAGTTAGTGCTGAAATTGCAATTTTCATGAGCTTTCATGACCTCGAAATGCGAAACGAAGTAACAAATTTTTTTTTCTCTTCCTTTCATCTTCTCAATTTCCTCCCTTCATGACAATGTGACTTGTCCTCTGCTCCTCCTCTCAGGTAAGATATATTTTCCACTTAATCACTGTGTTGTGTATACAGTAGATTAAAGTTTCATATAGGGTCATCTTGACACCTACTGTAAGGAGTGTTTGATTACCGTTCAGTATGTTGAATTTATATAGGAGAATTTATACAGAAATAAAACATTACATCATACAAATGTACATTGCTCCATTATTACATTTACAATTTTACAATTAAGCAATAGTGCCTGAGAACTCTGGAATTATCGTGTGACAACTCACGACAAAGGTTGTTCTGAGGCAAAGCCAAAAGCCGGGATACAGCCCTTGGAGGGAGTTGGGACACGATAATTCCCGGGTTCGAGGGCATTATTGCTTTCATAAAATGGTTTCCAATTTATTTATACAAATGTTAATTCAATTTTTTCATAAAAATATTTTAACTACCGTAATTTCCGGACTATTAAGCACACCTGAATATAAGCTGCACCCACTGAATAAAAAAAATATATATTATTTTGAACATAAATAAGCCGCAGGTGCCTACCAATACATTGAAACAAATGAACTTTACACAGGCTTTAATGAAACACAGCTTGTAACAAAAATAAATAGGCTTTAACGAAACACGGCTTATAAAAATAAAAATAAATTAGCAGTAAGCTTTAGTTGTCTTTTTGCACTGAGTCAATTCCTCACGCTCATGTTTCCAACGTCTTATCATCGACTCATTAAGACCAAGCTCCCGTGCAGCAGCTCTATTTCCTTTTCCAACAGCCAGATCAATCGCCTTCAACTTGAAAGCTGAATCATATGCATTTCTCCGTGTCTTTGCCATGAGGGTGACAAAATGACTACCGTAATCAGAATGATGGGAAGTTTGAGAGCGCTCGATTTAATCTAAACAGTAAACAAAAAAGTTGTTTGACCTTAACCTGTTCGGCAATTTCATTGGTCTAATGAAAGCTTCATGCCGCCAAAAAACTGAGCACGTCACAGAATGTTTTTTTTTTTTTTTGTAAAAATTGAAAGCGGGAAAAATCCATATATTAGCCGCGTCGTTGTTTAAGCCGCGAGGTTCAAAGCCTGGGAAAAAAGTTGCGGCTTATAGTCCGGAATTTACGGTGGTAAATTGTTTTTGCATTTTGAAGTTGCTACCCAAGCGTTGTTAGTTATTTTCTCATATTTTAACCCAGTCGTTCATTCTAATTGTTTTATTCATTTGATGTTGCTATGCTAAACAAATCATTGGCATGTACAGTAGCTACCTAGCAGCGATTCAATGATGATGAGGGTCAAGAAGCTCATTAAATAATGATTTAATAAATATCCAATAGGCCTAATTAGGCAACAACTATTATGGTTGGCGAGTCCGAGCTAACCAAGCTAGTTGATGTTAATAGTGACGTTTCCGTTGATGGCACAGGAGTTGAAGAACTGTCCATGGTCCTGGTGCTGGTTGGTGACAGCCAGTGCTTTCCTCTTCTTTGCTAGGACTGGAGAGATCGCATTTGTAAAATTATACATTGTCACACAGGTCATAGAGGCAGACAGGTAGGTTATACCACCTCCAACTGTTGCAAACCAAATAGTAGCATGGAAAGATCATGTGTAGACACTTCTTTCCCGAGAGAGATGAAGTTTATGAATTTCCTGCCTGGGCTGTGGGCAGTAGAATTATGACATTAACACATTGTGGTATTTTGCTGGAGTTGTTGTCACTATCAACCAATCAGCATCCAGGATCCAAACAACCCGTTTTATAATATTACATTACTAAGAATAATGTGTGGGTGTGTATCTCTTCACAGTCTGTGTTGTTTTATCTGTTTTAAAATATATAATTTTTTTGCTAGCTTGAGTTACCTGAGGTGGGCAAGAGTTCCATGTAGTCATGGCTCTATATAGTACTGTGTGTTTCCTAGCCTCTGTTCTGGACCTGGGGACTGTGAAGAGACCCCTGGTGGCATGTCTTGTATAAGTGTCTGAGCTGTGTGTTAACTGATTGAACAAACAGTTTGATACTTTCAATATGTCAATACCTCTTAAAAAGACAGGTAGTGATGCAGTCAATCTCTCCTCTACTTTGAGCCAGGAGAGATTTACATGCATGTTGTTCAAATCAAATTTTAATTGCCACATGCTTTGTAGACAATAGGTGTAGATTAACAATGAAAGGCTTACTTATGGGCCCTTCCCAACAATGCAGAATACATTGTGCAGAATACATTGTGTGTATATATATATACACACACACACACACACACACACACACACACACACACACACACACACACACACACACACACACACACACACACACACACACACACACATTTTAATAGTAACATGAGGAATAAATACACAATGAGCAATGATAGCTTGGCTATATACATCGGGTAACAAGTCGATGTGATGGGGTACGAGAAAATTGAGGTAGATACTGTATGTACATATAGGTAGGGGTAAAGTGACTGGGCAACAGAATAGATAATAGACAGTAGCAGCGGCGTATGTGATGTGTGTGTGTGTGACGAATGTGAGTGTGTGGGAAGAGTCCAGTGTACATGCATAAAGTCAAAAAGAGTTAGTGCAAAAAGGGTCAATGCAGATAGTCCGGCTAGCTATTTGACAGTTTTATGGCTTGGGGGAGATGAAGCTATTCAGGAGCCTTTTGGTCCCAGACTTAGCGCTCCGGTACTGTTTGCCATGCGGTAGCAGAGAGTACAGTCTTTGACTTGGGTGGCTGGAGTAATGCCTTCTTCTGACACAGCCTGGTATAGAGGTCCTGGATGGCAATGAGTTCTACCCTAGTGATGTACTGGGCCGTACACGCTACCCTCTGTAGCGCCTTGCTGTTGGATGCCTAGCAGGTGCCATACCAAGATGCAGCCAGTCAAGATGCTCGCAATGGTGCAGCTGAATAACTTTTTGAGGAACCAAATCTTGTCAGCCTCCTGGGGGGGAAGAGGCATTGTCGTGCCCTCTTCATGACTGTATTGGTGTGTTTGGAACATGATAGGTCCTTAGCGATGTGGAGAGCGAGGAACTTGACGCTTTCGACCCACTCCACTACAGCCGATCAGTGTGAATGGGGGCGTGTTCTGCCCTCAGTTTCCTGTAGTCCACAATACGCTAATTTGTCTTGCCCATGTTGAGGGAGAGGTTGTTGTCCTGGCACCACACTGCCTCATCATTGTTGGTGATCAGGCCCACCACAATCATGTCATCGGTAGGTAGCCTAGTGGTTAGATTGTTGGGCCAGTAGCCGAAAGGTTGCTAGATCGAATCCCTGAGCTGACAAGGTAAAAATCTGTCGTTCTGCATCTGAACAAGGCAGTTAATCCACTGTTCCCCGGTAGGCCGTCATTGTAAATAAGAATTTGTTCTTAACTGACTTGCCTAGTTAACCTCTCTGGGCTAGGTGGGACGTGACCGTCCCACTCTATTCAACAGCCAGTGGAACAGCGTGGCGCGAAATACAAAAACCTAAAAAATGCAATAATTTCAATTTTTCAAACATACGACTATTTTACACCATTTTAAAGATAAGACTCTCGTTAATCTAACCACATTGTCCGATTTCAAAAAGGCTTTACAGCTAAAGCAAAACATTAGATTATGTTAGGAGAGTACATAGCCAAAAATAATCACACAGCCATTTTCCAAGCAAGCATATATGTCACAAAAACCCAAAACACAGCTAAATGAAGCACTAACCTTTGATCTTCATCAGATGACACTCCTAGGACATTATGTTATACAATACATGTATGTTTTGTTCAATCAAGTTCATATTTATATCCAAAAACAGCTTTTTACATTGGTGTGTGATGTTCAGAACATGCATTCCCACCAAAAACTTCCGGTGAATTTACTAAATTACTCATCATAAACGTTGACAAAATACAGATCAATTATTTTAAGAATTATAGATACAGAACTTCTTTATGCAATCGCTATGTCAGATTTTAAAATAGCTTTTCGGCGAAAGCACATTTTTCAATATTCTGAGTACATAGCTCAGCCATCACGGCTAGCTATTTTGACTAAACTCAGAGTTAGTATTAGAAATATTGTATTACCTTTGCTGATCTTCGTCAGAATGCACTCCCAGGACTGCTACTTCCACAAAAAATGTTGTTTTTGTTCCAAATAATCCATAGTTATGTCCAAATACCTCCGTTTTGTTTCCTGCGTTCAGGTCACTATCCAAAGGGTAATGCGCGAAGGCATTTCGAGACAAAAAAATTCAAAATGTTCCATTACCGTACTTAGAAGCATGTCAAACGCTGTTTAAAATCAATTTTTATGGTATTTTTCTCGTAAAATAGCGATAATATTCCAACCGGATAATAGTGTATTCATTCAAAGAGGAAAAGAAAAAACAGCGTGCTCGCGTGAAGGCGCATATCCAATCTCTTTGTCACCAGGCAGACCACTGAGAAACTGAGCTACTATACTCTGCCCAGAGACAGAAGACGCTTCAATCCGCTTTCTGAAGGCTTTAGAGAGCCAATGGAAGCCTTAGAAAGTGCAACGTAACCCCACAGATACTGTAGTTTCGATAGAGAATCAAAAGAAGAACTACAAATTCTCACAGGGCACTTCCTGTAGAATTTTCTCAGGTTTTTGCCTGCCATATGAGTTCTGTTATACTCACAGACACCATTCAAACAGTTTTAGAAACGTCAGAGTGTTTTCTATCCAAATCTACTAATACTATGCATATTCTCATTTCTGAGCAAGAGTAGTAACCAGTTTACATCGGGTACGTTTTTTTATCCGGCTGTGAAAATACTGCCCCCTAGCCCAGACAGGTTAAATAAAGGTTACACATCGACAAACTTGATGATGGTGTTGGAGTCGTGTGCGGCCATGCAGTCATGGGTGACTAAGCACGCACCCCTGAGGGGCCCCCGAGATGAGGTTAAGCATTGCAGATGTATTGTTACCTTCCCTCGCCACCTGGGGGCGGCCCATCAGGTAGTCCAGGATCCAGTTGCAGAGGGAGGTGTTCAGTCCCAGGATCCTTAGCTTAGTGATGAGCTTGGAGGGCACTAGGGTGTTGAACGCTGAGCTGTAGTCTATGAACAGCATTCTCACGTAGGTGTTCTTTTTGTCCAGGTGGGAAAGTGCAGTGTGGAGTGCAATAGAGATTGCATCATCTGTGGATCTTTTTGGGTGGTATGCGAATTTGAGTGATTCCAGGGTGTCTGGGATGGTGGTGTTGATGTGAGCCATAACCAGCCTTTCAAACGTGCAATGGGGCAGTAGTCATATAGACAGGTTACCTTGGCATTCTTGGGCACAGGGAATATGGTGGTCTGATTGAAACATACTAATTACAGACTGGGTCAGGGAGAGGTTGAAAATGTCAGTGAAGACACTTTCCAGTTGTCGTCCTGGTAATCCATCTGCCCCGCGGCCTTGTGAATGGGAAGTCTTACTCACATTGTCTATGGAGAGTGTGATCACCCAGTCGCCTGGAACAGCTGGTGCTCTCACACATGGTTCAGTGTTGCCTC
Organism: Salmo salar; assembly: GCF_965601325.2. Classification (NCBI taxonomy): domain Eukaryota; kingdom Metazoa; phylum Chordata; class Actinopteri; order Salmoniformes; family Salmonidae; genus Salmo; species Salmo salar. The sequence continues at coordinate 80,025,951 of NC_138302.1, read as the reverse complement.
GAAGCGAGCATTGAAGGCTTTTAGCTCATCTGGTAGGCTCACAATGCTGGGCAGTTATCGGCTGCATTTTCCTTTTGTATTATTCCGTGATCATTTGCAAGTCCTGCCACATTCGATGGGCATCAGAGCAGGTGTAGTAGGATTCAATCTTAGTATTGTATTCACGCTTTGCCTGTTTGATGGTTCGTCGGAGGGCATAGCGGGATTTCTTATAACATCCGGCTTAGTGTCCCAGTTCTTGAAAACGGCAGCTCTAGCCTTTAGCTCAGTGCGGATGTTGCAATGTCACTGTGGGGATGACGTCGTCGATGCCCTTATTAATGAAGCCGATGACTGATGTGGTAAACTCCTCAATGCCATCGGATGAATCCTGGAACATATTCCAGTCTGTGCTAGCAAAACAGTCCGTAGCTTAGCATCCACTTCATTGGACCACTTCCATATTGAGCGTGGCATTAGTACTTCCGGTTGAGTTTTTGCTTGTAAGCAGGAATCAGGACAGAGTTATGGTAAGATTTGCCAAATGGAGGGAGAGCTTTGTAACCATCTCTGTGTGTGGAGTAAAGGTGATCTAGAGTTTTTTTCGCATCTAGTTGCGTAGTTGACATGCTGGTAAAAATGAGGTAAAAATTACAATTTTCCTACATTAAAATCACAGGCCACTAGGATAAGCATTTTCTTGTTTCCTTATGGCCTTATACAGCTCATTGAGTCTGGACTTAGTGCCAGCAAAGGTGTGGGGGTATATTGCCATTGATGAAAACTCTCAGTAAATAGTATGGTCTACATCTTATCATGAGGTATTCTAACTCAGTTGAGCAGGACCTCGAGACCTCCTTCATATTCGAGATGGCGCACCAGTCTTTGTTGATAAAAAGACCCACCTCACGGATCTTACCGGACGCTGCTGTTTTGTCCTGCTGATGCATGGAAAACCCAGCTAACGGTATGTTATCCATGTCCTTGTTCAGCCATGACTCCGAAAGCATAGTACATTACAGTTCTTTACAAAAAATGTATTCACCTTTATTTAACCAGAGAAACACAAACTTTTGATAAAAATGGAGAGAGAGGAGAGGTATGACACATTGGAGAAGTTGACATGACACATTGGTCTTGGATGGACACACCCAACTCCCAGATAGTACATCTTAGCACCCAACTGCCAATAGAACTTTATCTAAAATATAGCAAGACAGCAAGACCAAACTCATGGTTATGACACCCAGAGTAACTCACTAAATTACCTTTTTACCCTTTTATTTATTTATTTCACCTTTATTTAACCAGGTAGGCTAGTTGAGAACAAGTTCTCATTTACAACTGCGACCTGGCCAAGATAGAGCAAAGCAGTGTGACACAAACAACGCAGAGTTACACATGGAATAAACAAACATACAGTCAATAACACAATAGAAAGTCTATATACAGTGTGTGCAAAAAAAAAGATTAGGGAGGTAAGGCAATAAATAGGCCATAGTGGCAAAATAATTACAATTATACACTGGAATCATAGATGTGCAGAAGATGAATGTGCAAGTAGAGATACTGGCGTGCAAAGGAGCAAAATAAATAACAATATGGGGATGAGGTAGTTGACTGGGCTATTTACAGATGGGCTACGTACAGGTGCAAAGATCGGTAAGCTTCTTAATGTCTCGTTGTGATAAGAGTCTCAAACGGACCTCATCCAATTTGTTTTCCAGCGATTGCACATTCGCCAATAGGGCAGAGAGTAGGGGCGGTTTATTCACTCATCACTGAAGTCTCTATAGCGAAATTTTTTCCTCTTCCAAGTGTCTGGGATTAGGGCCTGGTCCAAGGTGAGCATTTTGTCCTGTGCCGAAGTCTTTGTCCAGATCGAGCTGAGTAATTGCTGTTCTGATGACCAGAATCTTTTATCGGTAATAGGAAACAATGGAGGAAACATTATGTACAAAAGTTCAGCGCAAAAAAACACACAAAATAGCATAATTGGTCAGGAGACCATAAAACGGCAGCAATGCGTCCCAGCGCCATCTTGATGTTAGCCCTCCAGGTACTTTTAAGGGCCAGACATGCTGCTTTGTTCTGGGCCAACTGTAATTTGCTTTTGTCTTTTGCGGCACTTGACCATAGAACTGGGCAGGAGTCTAGGCGTGATTAAACAAAGGCCTGTAGGACTTGTTTGGTCGATTTGTGAAGAAAGCAGAGCAGCGCTTTACCATGGACAGACTTCTCCCCATCTTAGCAACAGTTGAATCGATATGTTTTGACCATGTGGCGCAGCGGTCTAAAGCACTGCATCTCAGTGCTAGAGGCGTCACCACAGACCCTGGTTCGATTCCAGGCTGTATCACTATCGGCCGTGATTGGGCTTCCTATAGCGTGGAGCACAATTGACCCAGCGTCGTCTGGGTTAGGGTTTGGCCAGGGTAAATCGTCATTGTAAATAAGAATTTGTTGTGATTGTATATAAGGTGTGAAATTATTATGTTTTAGTCAAATTTTATTTATGTTTGGGCTTCTTGTGATCAATTTGTAGTCTACAAATTATTTGTAATTATGTCCCGGCTCCCATCCACTCAAGAGAAAATCGGCCCGCGCCTGAATCTAGTTGATGATCCCTAATCTAGGGTTACACCAAGTGTTTTAAATTCGCACATTATTCATTACTAGATTTAGATAAGGTTTAGAGTTTAGAAAATGATTTGTCCCAAATACAAGGCTTTTAGTTTTGATACACTATACACTTCTGTTGAAAAGTTTTAGAACACCTACTCATTCAAGGATTTTTCTTTATTTTTACTATTTTCTACATTGTAGAATAATAGTGAAGACATCAAAACTATGAAATAACACTTATGTAATCATGTAGTAACTAAAAAAGTGTTACACAAATCAAAATTTAGCCACCCTTTGCCTTGATGACAGCTTTGCACACTCTTGGCATTCTCTCAACCAGCTTCATGAGGTAGTCACTGAGAATACATTCAATTAACAGGTGTGCCTTGTTAAAACTTAATTTGTGGAATATCTTTCCTTCTTAATGCATTTGAGCCAATCAGTTGTGCTATGACAAGGCAGGAGGGTATACAGAAGATAGCCCTGTTTGGTAAAATACCAAGTCCATATTATGGCAAGAACAGCTCAAATAAGCAAAGAGAAATTACAGTCCATCATTACTTTAAGACATGACGGTCAGTCAATATGGAACATTTCAATAACTTTGAAAGTTTCTTCAAGTGCAGTCACAAAACCATCAAGCGTTATGATGAAACTGGCTCTCATGAGGACCGCCACAGGAATAGAAGACCCAGAATTACCTCTGCTGCAGAGGATAAAGACATTAGATTTTACCAGTCTCAGAAATTGTAGGCCAAATAAATGCTTCACAGAGTTCAAGTAACAGACACATCTCAACATCAACTGTTCAGAAGAGACTGTGTGCGAAGAAACCACTATTAAGGGACACCAATAAGAAGAAGAGACTTGCTTGGGATAAGAAACACGAGCAATGGACATTAGACCAGTGGAAATTTGTCCTTTGGTCTGAAGAGTCCAAATTTGAGATTTTTGGTTCCAACCGCCGTTTCTTTGTGAGACGCTGTGTGCGTGAACAGATCAACTCCGCATGTGTATTTCCCACCGTTAAGCATGGAGGTGAAGGTGTTAGGGTGTGGGGGTGCTTTGCTGGTGACACTGTGATTTATTTAGAATTCAAGGCACACTTAATAACAAGCATGGCTACCACAGCATTCTGCAGTGATAGTCCCACCAAGCCCAAACCAGATCGGATGTGGTATCATTTGTTTTTCAACAGGAAAATGACCCAACACCTCCAGGCTGTGCAAGGGCTATTTAACCAAGAAGGAGAGTCATGGAGTGCTGGCATCTACATTGTAGAAAATAGTCAAAATAACGAAAAACCCATGAATGAGTAGGTGTTCTAAAACTTTTAACCGGTAGTATATATACAAAGGTAGGTGGACACAACTTCAAATGAGTGGATTTGGCTATTTCAGCCAGACCCGTTGCTGACAGGTGTGTAAAATCGAGCACATAGCCATGCAATCGCCATAGACAAAAGTTGGCAGTAGAATGGCCTTACTGAAGCGTTTAGTGACTTTCAATGTGGCACTATCATAGGATGCCACCTTTCAAACGACTCAGTTCGTCTAATTTCTGCCCTGCTTGAGCTGCCCCGGTCAACTGTAAGTGTTGTTATTGTGAAGTGGGACAGTCTAGGAACAAAAATGGCTCAGCCGTGAAGTGCTAGGCCACACAAGCTCACAGAACGGGACCGCCAAGTATTGAAATGGGTAGCGCGTAAAAATCATCTGTCCTCAGTTGCAACACTCACTACTGAATTCCAAACTGCCTCTGGAAGCAACATTAGCATAATAACTGTTCGTCTGAAGCTTCATAAAATGGGTTTCCATGGCTGAGCAGCCGCACACAAGCCTGAGATCACCATGCACAATGCCAAGTGCCAGCTGGAGTGGTGTAAATCTCACCGCCATTGGACTCTGGAGCAGTGGAAACTCATTCTCTGGTGTGATCAATCATGGGTTTGGTGGATGCTAGGAGAATGCCACCTGTCCGAATGCATAGTGCCAACTGTAAAGTTTGGTGAAGCAGGAATAATGGTCTGGGGTTGTTTTTCATGGTTCAGGCTAGGCCCCTTAGTTCCAGCATACAACTCCACAGCATACAATCACATTCTAGATGATTCTGTGCTTCCAACTTTGTGGCAACAGTTTGGGGAAGGCCCTTTCCTGTTTCAGCATGACAATGCTCCCGTTACAGAAATGGTTTGTCGAGATTAGTGTGGAAGAACTTGACTGGCCTGCACAGAGTCCTGACCTCAACCCTATCGAGATCCTTTGGGATGAATTGGAACGCAGACTGCGAGCCAGGCCTAATCACCCCACATCAGTGCCCAACCTCCCTAATGGTCTTGTGGCTGAATGGAAGCAAGTACCCGCAGCAACGTTCCAACATCTAGTGGAAAGCCTTCCTAGAAAAGTGGAGGCTGTTATAGCAGCAAAGGGGGGACCAACTCCATATTAATGCCCATGATTTTGGTATTTGATGTTCGACAAGCAGGTGGTATATATACAGGTGGTATATATTTAGGACTAGTTTATTACTAGCCACCCATTCTAAAACTGACTGCAACTCTTTGTTAAGAGTGATTTGACTTGCTGTGGTAGCTGGTGTGTTTAATGTTGAGTCATAGACACACAGTCTTCAAGGCTAGTGGTAGGTCATTAGTAAAAACAGAAAACAGTAATGGGCCAAGACGGCTGCCTTGAGGTATATCCCACTCTACCTGGTTTACATTAGAGAGGCTTCCATTAGATAGGTGGGTCTCAGTCCACGATATGGCAGAGGATGTAAAGCCATAACACATTTGATTTTGCATTTCTCATCCCCACCTGTCATGGCACGATAATAAGACATTTCCATCATACCTCAAGTGGAAAATAAATGGAAGGAAGAATGTAAATCCATGTAGAATATTATTTTAACAGAGGAAGAGTCTACTTGTGTCTGTCTGCATACCAGACCACTGACGGGGAGGAATGAGGAGAATGGAGGGATGACCGGAGGATGAGAGGAGTAATAGGAGAAAGAAAGGAAGAGAGAGAGAGAGGCAGTAGCTCCTTGAGCCGAAAACCAGCTGTGATGACGTCGTAAAGATGATGACATCTTTTCCAGTGAAGAAGACCTCATCCGTTTAACAGCCCTATCCCCCAGAGCAGCGCTTCACATGTCACACTGATGTTTACGTGTCGGATCAAGGTGCTTTCCCTTCCCTCGACGGGATCACCTAATCCACGTCTAGCAGACAACCACACGCGGCACACACTAATGGAGGAACTTACAGAAAATGACAGAATGCTAAGTTGTGGAGAGTGGCCTCTAAAAGCAAAGAGTTGGAGAGATGCAATTTTAATGAACCCCTGCTTTTAGCCCTGGTTAATAGACTGGCTGTGGGACTGGAGCAGTGGGACTGTAGCAGTGGTAATGAACCCCTGCTTTTAGCCCTGGTTAATGGACTGGCTGTGGGACTGGAGCAGTGGGACTGGAGCAGTGGTAATGAACCCCTGCTTTTAGCCCTGGTTAATAGACTGGCTGTGGGACTGGCTGTGGGACTGTAGCAGTGGTAATGAACCCCTGCTTTTATCCCTGGTTAATGGACTGGCTGTGGGACTGGCTGTGGGACTGTAGCAGTGGTAATGAACCCCTGCTTTTAGCCCTGGTTAATAGACTGGCTGTGGGACTGGCTGTGGGACTGTAGCAGTGGTAATGAACCCCTGCTTTTAGCCCTGGTTAATAGACTGGCTGTGGGACTGTAGCAGTGGTAATGAACCCCTGCTTTTAGCCCTGGTTAATGGACTGGCTGTGGGACTGGAGCAGTGGGACTGTAGCAGTGGTAATGAACCCCTGCTTTTAGCCCTGGTTAATGGACTGGCTGTGGGACTGGAGCAGTGGGACTGTAGCAGTGGTAATGAACCCCTGCTTTTAGCCCTGGTTAATGGACTGGCTGTGGGACTGGAGCAGTGGTAATGAACCCCTGCTTTTAGCCCTGGTTAATAGACTGGCTGTGGGACTGGCTGTGGGACTGTAGCAGTGGTAATGAACCCCTGCTTTTAGCCCTGGTTAATGGACTGGCTGTGGGACTGGCTGTGGGACTGAAGCAGTGGGACTGTAGCAGTGGTAATGAACCCCTGCTTTTAGCCCTGGTTAATGGACTGGCTGTGGGACTGGAGCAGTGGTAATGAACCCCTGCTTTTAGCCCTGGTTAATAGACTGGCTGTGGGACTGTAGCAGTGGGACTGTAGCAGTGGTAATGAACCCCTGCTTTTAGCCCTGGTTAATGGACTGGCTGTGGGACTGTGGTCTCAGCCCCCATCTACATCTTTTCAAGAGATACATTTCCTCAATTCATGGCCAATTGTTTCATGAGCAGTATTCAGTTCTGTGAAAGACAGACAGCCTACTGTATGATGACTGAGTCAGCCAGGCCAGGGGAAACTGGGTTGTTGTGGGTATTCCTGGCCACTCAGCACATTCTCCAGTGGGGGCAAATCGGTGGTACAGTCCCAGTGAGTCCCAGCCCCAGAGATCAGACCGGGAGCCCTGCCAGACAACTCTGCCTCCCCCTGCTCCCTTCTATTCCCCTCTGCTGTCATCTCTTAACCCTCTGCTGTCATATCCTTCCCTCCCTTCCCCTCCCCTACTACCAGAAGCAGTGAATGGCTGTGATGCTAGTTTATGTGTGTACAGTATGTGGTTGTGTGTGTTCATGTGCTTGTGTGGCCATGTCTCTCCACCTCACCCAGGCCATCATCATTGCTCTCTCTCTCCCCTACCCTCTTCCTCTCCTTCTCCCTCATTTCAGCAAGACCAGTGGAGATCGAAGTATTTACACAGCTCTCATTTCCAGTGCGCTTATCCCTCATCTGGAATTTGCTCTGGCCCGGTTTGTGTAAACTTCACATAGCTCAGTTGCAGAGCGGAGAGCAGAGAGGGGAGGCTGGTGTCTCTGCCTGGGCGAGAGCAGCCGTGTGGAGAGACCTCAGTAACTACCTTCCTGCTATATCTGGCTAGTGTTACTGGATACATGTGGTATGCAAACAACCACCTCATTTTGCTGAAGTGCTAAGGACAAATGGGATTTTTAGAGTCATATCTTAATGCAGTGTGTTGTTTCACCTGTGAACACTTCTGTTTAATGTTAACTGAGTCTGATGCCAGTGGGTTGTGAGAGGAAATATAGCAGAATAGACCTGAGGGCATAGTCCTACTAGGTCAGTGGGCTGGATCAAAGCCAGTTTGAGCAGTGGCATGATGGCAGTGTTATCTAGATGCATGAGTCTTACTTAAATTGTTCTTGTTATGATGATAAAGCCGTTATAAAACCACCCTATTTTCTTCTGCTACATTTGACTAAATTCAGTTGCTCTCGGTCGATGCGCTTTAGCACGCTCATCATGCTAGCAGGATAATTCCTGATGTTTCACTGTTTATATTTAGTGCTGTGTGCTCCCTACCACTGACACACACACATAGACAAATTGGAAGCTCTCAGCCCGGCTTGTGTGTATCTGTGTGATGCTCTTTGCAATCTAAAGATCATAAGTCACGTGATGGAGAAAATAGGACACATACTTTAAAGGCCCAATGCAGCTGTTTTTATATCAATATCAAATCATTTCTGCGTAACAATTATAACAACCTTACAGTAACAACCTTACTGTAAAAGTTTTCCTTTAAAATTTACAAACTATTTCTCAAACAAAAATGTTGCTAGGACTGTCTGGGAGTGGTCTGAGTGGGGAGGGGAAAACCTAAAATTAGCTGTTTTTATTTTACCTTTATTTAACTAGGCAAGTGAGTTAAGAACAAATTCGTATTTACAATGACGGCCTACCCCGGCCAAACCCTAAACCGGACAACACTGGGCCAATTGTGCGCCGCCCTGTGGGACTCCCAATCTCAGCTGGTTGTGATACAGCCTGGAATCGAACCAGGGTCTGTAGTGACGCCTCTAGCACTGAGATGCAGTGCCTTAGACCACTGCGCCACTCGGGAGAACCGCTGCGCCACTCAGGAGTTATTGGCAGAGAGGTCTGGAACTCTTTGTTATTGGTCTATTAACTGATTAACCTCCTGGTGATGTTACCAGGCAAGGAGAAACTCCAGCCCGAGCAAACAGGCTGCTATTTTCAACCAGCAACTATCAGGAAATAACACTGATACATTTTTTTTTCACACTTTTACAGTGTTTGTTTCATCAGCTGTTGTACAATATGATACAAGACAACATGAATTTTGACTGCACTGGGCCTTTAAATTATTCATCCCATTTTTTTGTCCAGATATGCATTTTCTGGTAGAGAACCATCTACTTGTTCATCACTTGAGGGTTACAGTCTTGATCTCTGGTATGGAGGAGTAGAGAGAAAGCATTTAGTCACGGTGGGAAAACATGGCTGTATGATGGAGATGAGGAAAGGAGTCCTGCTATGTTATAAACTGCCTTGTGGAGGCTCACAGGATTTAAGTTTTAAAACACACAATACACCTTCAATTGCTGTGATGTCTTAGACTTCCCTGATGGTCTGACATCAGTCCTACAGCAGGCTGTGTGAGAGTGGAGCCCGTTGTTGGCCATGCCGCACGGCTGATCTCTGGCACTGACCCAGAATCAGCCTGTAACTAACTAACTCTGACTCTTCCCCTACCCACAGCCATGTCACACAGACCTGGGTCTGACAGCTCCACATTCAACTGTGTGTGTGCGTGCATGCCGAGTCATAGCGTCAGAGCAGTAAAGCTCAGTAAAGCAGCTCTAAAACAAGGCTTCTGGCTGTAACTCCACTATTCCATTCCTAACTGTCCTCTCTGTCTTGTCACTGTCTGTAAATCTGTCCCCCAGGACCCAGTTGGCAGGAGAAAACACTGCTCTGGGAGAGAGAGGGTAACAGACCGGACACACACACGCACACACACATGCATACATTCCCAGTTAGTGTCGTCAATGTGTCAACCTTACGCTTCGGCGCCATCTTGATGAGTCTGATGAATAGCGGGGCTGAGCTGCATTGTGGCTCCAGCAGTCTGTGTGGTGATGGAGGACTTCTTGATGGAGCATCTGCAGTACTGTTCTGATAAGGATCATTGTTCTGTCTCCACGGGAGCAGGCCAAATGACTGCAGTAGCTTTGGGTTGATGGGGACTATGTGTTTTACACTATAGGTGTGGTACAGGATCTCTCCCTCTCTGTCATTCCATGTGTCTTCTCATCGTGCCACAATTCCCTTAGCCTATGATGCTTTACAGCTTGGAAAGTGTGTGTGTGTGCTGTGTGTGTTACTAAAATTAGACTGTAGAGCAGATGTGTGTGCCTGCATTCTGGCCGTCTGACTCAGCAGCAGCTTCATAGGGGCAGGAAAGTGGGTCAGTTGTGCCTGCTCCAAGGGTCAGAGAGAGAGGGCAGGGAAGGGAGGGAAATTACCACGGAAGAGAAGTATGGTTGGAGGGATGGTTGATGTGAGCGGTATGCTTGAGGAAAGGGAAAGAGGAGGGATTTGGGATTAGTAAGGTATTGCGTAAGGAGGGGAGAAGTGGAGGGTTAGAAAGGATAGCAGGGAAAGAGAGGTAGGACCAGTATAAAGCTTGGGTAAGGTTCAAATGGGAAGAGGGGAAGGATGATTGTGAAATTATTGTAGAAAGTCGTTGATATTATCAACATGAACCGATGTCCTGTTTTGCTAAACCTTGAGATCAAACCCGTAACGTAGCGGTCTCAGGACTGGTCCTTCAATCTGTCTTCTGTGTTGTGCATTAGATCATGTTGAAAGCTGACCTCGCTATTTGATCTATGTGTCTGATGTGACCAACATAACCTCTCTGCTGATAATCATCATTAACTAAAGTAGCAGCCAACTGATTACTGCAGGGCTTTGATGTCTTTATCAGACTTTACAGGTGACATTGAGTGACATCTGCCCCCTGGTGGCATTGCTAAAAACTGGTACTACTAACTCAACTCCAATGACTGCACACAACTTGGGAGACTGTAATTTGATTCGTCAAATAAGTCATCTCTACTGACCAATGAGAAGTCTGTATGATGAAGCTCAGTTCAAAACATCAGTAGAGGGATACTTTTTTCCACTCGCCACTGGTACTAACTGTGTAACTTAGTCTCTCTATCTCTCTATCTGTCTCTGTCTTTGTCTGTTTGTCTATCTGTCCATGTGTGCCTCCTTTGTATGGACCACAGAGAGCAATATTAGGCCGTTTTTGCTCCAACATTATTACATCCTCTAATTCAACCTCAGCAGTCACCCATTTACCCCATAGAGAGAGATGGAACAGAGAGCGAGTGGGAGGGAGGGAGGGATTTCAGGAGTGGAAAAGGTTGAGAGGGAGGGAGAGACGTGCCAGGAGACAATACATAGTAGGTAATTGAATCCAGGGAGATGCTAAACAGGAGAAATCAAGGTATCACACCACACCTGTCATTAATCAAAAAGCACAAACAAGGCTATACACTGGTTTGTCTGCATTCAGTAAATTGTGTGAGTAAGTTAGTGTGATACGGTATCAAAGACAACTATCTCAAAGAATCCTATAGACATTAAAGTGGGATGGTGTTTGATTGGTTGATTGGGTGGGTGGGTGGGTGGGTGTGTGTGTGCCCATGAACTGAGAGAATTTTCTGACCATTTTCAATGTCTTCATTTCTCACCTCAGACAGGCCATGGCTGTACATTCTGAGCATGCACAATGCTCTCACTCTCTCTTTCCTACTCTCGCTACCTCTCTCTCTCTCTCTACCTCTCTCCCCTGTCTCTCTCTCTCCCCCTCTCTCTCTCTTCCTCTCTCTCCCCCTGTCTCTTTCTCCCCCATCTCTCTCTATCTCTCTTTGAAGTTATGTCCTCCTCTTCCCCATCCCCTGTGTCCTTGTTTCTCTTTATTCTTCCTCTCTCTCCCCCTCTTTCTTCCTTTCTCTCTCCCCCTGTCTCTCTCTCTCCCCTCTCTTTCTCCCTTCTCCTCCCTCTCTGTCTCTCTCTCTCCCCCACTCTTTCTCCCCCCTCTCTCTCTCTCCCCCCTCTTTCTCCACCCTTTAACTCTCTCTCTCCCTCTCTTTCTCCCCCTCTCTCTCTATCTCTCTTTCTCCCCCCTCTCTTTCTCCCCCCTCTCTGTCTCTCTCTCTCTCTCTTTCTCCCTCCTCCCCGTCTCTCTCTCTCTCTCTGCCTCCCTCTCTTTCCATCCATCTCGGTCTCAGTGTAAAGTGCTGAGAGTCTGTGACTTGGCTGTGCTTCCTGTAGCCTGGGGACATGGTTTAAATCTGGGAGCCAGTCAGAGGAGCAGAATTCCCCCACTAGGTCATAATGGGACCTATCAATAAGGAGGGCTCGATGATGGAGAGTTGATTACCTCCAGAAAACCCCACCCACTGATCATTCTATAATGTACCTAAGACATTGGTCTCTCACATCCACCTTGTTAACACAGTACAGTTCCAGCCAACCAATTCCTTCCATTCATCCTTTCTGTCCCACTGAAGAAAAGTATACGTGTTTGTATTGAAGTTAAACTCTGTTATGACATGGCCTGCTTTTAGAGTGTGCTTGATGTGCATTAGGCTATGTATTACTTAGCAGTTATGGCTTCTTTTTAAAATGTTTATTTCACCTTTTTTAACCAGGTAGGCTAGTTGAGAACAAGTTATCATTCAGCTGGTGCTTAAAGCTAGTGAGGGAGGTAAGAGTCTCCAGCTTCAGAGATTTTTGTAGTTCGTTCCAGTCATTGGCAGCAGAGAACTGGAAGGAAAGGCGGCCAAATGAAGTGTTGGCTTTGGGGATGACCAATGAAATATACCTGCTGGAGCACGCGGGTGGGTGTTGCTATGGTGACCAGTGAGCTGAGATAAGGCGGGGCTTTACCTAGCAAAGATTTATAGAAGACCTGGAGCCAGTGGGTTTGGTGACGAATATGTAGTGAGGGCCAGCCAACGAGAGCATACAGGTCGCAGTGGTGGGTGGTATATGGGGCTTTGGTATCAAAACGGATGGCACTGTGATAGACTACGTTCAGTTTGTTGAGTAGAGTGTTGGAGGCTATTTTGTAAATGACATCGCCGAAATCAAGGATCGGTAGGATAGTCAGTTTTACGAGGGTGTGTTTGGCAGCATGAGTGAAGGAGCCTTTGTTTTCCGAAATAGGAAGCCGATTCTAGATTACATTTTGGATTGGAGATGCTTAATGTGAGTCTGGAACGAGAGTTGACAGTCTAACCAGACACCTAGGTATTTGTAGTTGTCCACATATTCTAAGTCAGAACCGTCCAGAGTAGTGATGCTAGTCGGGTGGGAGGGTGCGGGCAGCAATCGGTTGAAGAGCATGCACTTAGTTTTACTAGCATTTAAAAGCAGTTGGAGGCCATGGAAGGAGTGTTGTATGGCATTGAAGCTCGTTTGGAGGTTTGTTAGCACAGTGTCCAATGAAAAGCCAGATGTATACAGAATGGTGTCGTCTGTGTAGAGGTGGATCAGAGAATCACCAGCAGCAAGAGCGACATCATTGATATATACAGAGAAAATAGTCGGCCCGAGAATTGAACCCTGTGGTACCCCCATAGAGACTGCCAGAGGTCCGGACAACAGGCCCTCCGATTTGACACACGATTTGACACACTAAACTCTGTCTGAGAAGTAGTTGGTGAACCAGGTGAGGCGATTTGAGAAGCCAAGGCTTATGTGGCGATACCATTCCAGCATGTTCTGAAAATATTTTGGGTATATCAGGTTTTTCTGTCAATTCTCACAAAACTTCATTGGGAGGAAGAAAGTTTGACATGCTTTTTACATTTGTGTCCCAAACCATTTTGGAGAAAATAATGATGAAAGTGGCCATTTTAGACATATACAGGCCTCCTGTAGAGACCCTATGATCCGTGAACTGTACTGTACATGATACAGACATCTTGTCATTATATTTGTATTTTCACATTGATTTATTCAACATTTAAAATATGAATATCTCAAAAGTGTCCATTTTGATTGAGCTTGTTTTTAGAAATAGTTTGGAACAATATACTCTTCAAACATGTCTAGTTCTCAGACTGTCTCTCTGCTACTTTTGAATGTATGACCCATTTTATATATAGAAATTGACATTATAGGTCATTAACCCATTAACCCAAAACTATGAAATTTCACATATGTAATCATGTAGTAACCAAAAAAGTGTTAAACAAATCAAATTCAGATTCTTCAAAGTAGCCACCCTTTGCCTTGATGACAGCTTTGCACTCTCTTGGCATTCTCTCAACCAGCTTCATGGGGTATGCTAATTTTAATGTTCATATTTTGAATGTTGAATATATTCATGTAAACAAATGATTTCAGAATCTAGACATACTCTATATTTTAGAGCATATTATAAGGACTATAATTACACCAAGATGTAGTCGGTATCCTGTATGGTTCACAGATCATAGGGTCTTACATGAGGCATGTACAGTATATGTCTAAAATGGCCATTATCATTATGATGATTTTTTGTTGTTTAAAGCATATCAAACATCCTTACTCCCAATGAAGTTTCTGTGTGAGAATTGACAGAACTATCTGAGATACCCAAAATATTTTCAGGCCATGCTGGCATGGAATGGCTGCTACAGCTCTCTAGACAATTGATGACCAGGCTGGCCACAGTGCTGGGTGCTCTAGTACTACTAATCTATGCAATGTTGTGGGGGGATGAAATAGTTTTTCATTATAAATAATTTACTAAATGATTTAGAATCATGCAGATTAATTTATCTCTCTTCCACATACACACAGAAAGCACAGATACATGCATAGACATACAAAGCAAATGAATCTGAGAAGCACACTTCAGCAAGTGCTGCTCTCTCCAGTTATGGATCAGAGCAGGAAATTGACACATCTGTGGGAGCAGCTTTGGCGTATAGCTGAAATGAGTCCTGGGAAACATATTTCTGTGTGGAGGACTGAGATCGATAAAGCAATCTGGACACACAGCCATGCACAGGCACACACTTCTATTTTCTGAGTGCTTGTGTTCGTTTTTCGTTCAGTTGGTTCGTTCTTCAATGGCCTAGTCTGTAATGTTTAACATTCCTCATCTGCCGACCCAAGGCTTGTGTTGTGTGCCAATATCCTCAGTTAAACAATAAGTAATCTAAACTAGAAACGATGGAAACGTTCTCTCTCCACCTCCACCCCAGGTCTTGGATTTGAGGTGAAATTCTATAACTACGTTTCCCCCAACAGACTAAACAAATCCTATCAATAATACAGCTGTGTATATCAACAGTCATTTGTTGTGTGTTTCAGTGTATACCATGACTTCTGGCTCCTGGGTGGACTGCTATTCTGTTTGCTATATATTTTGCCTTGAATACCTCAGTGGCAGGCCATTAGGTCTTTCTGGAAAAAAGAGATGGCTTATCTCAATGGTATTTCCTGGTTGAACAAAACAATTTGCAGATAAAATATAAAGTAGTATATAAAAATACATTGTTTCTGTAGCTGAATCCATTAGATCCTTATATAATGCATGAGTATAGGGCTATTTGATTTTGAATTTTAGGACCCCTTTAGGTATTAAAAAAAATGTGGCCTTTACTACAATAGCCCATAGAAACACGTTGAAAAACACAGACTACTTTTCGGGATGTCTCTTGGTCTGACAAACATCACTCTAGCTCTGCCACACAAGTGCGTCAATCGACTGTAGTGGGTTAATGACCCTTGGTGGAAGGAGGTGTGTGGTTGTGAACACACATTTAGTGGAATAGACAATGATATTACACTGAGTGTACAAAACATTAGGAACGCCTGCTATTTCCATGAGACTGACCAGGTGAATCCAGGAGAAAACTATAATCCATTATTGATGTCACTTGTTAAATCCACTTCAAGCAGTGTAGATGAAGGGGAGGAGACAAGTTAAATACGGATTTGTAAGCCTTTAGGCAATTGAAACATGAATTCTGTGTGTGTGCCATTCAGAGGGTGAATAGGCAAGACAAATGATTGAAGTGCGTTTGAACGGGGTATGGTAGTAGGTGCCAAGCTCACCATTTTGATTGTGTCAAGAACTGCAACGCTGCTGGGTTATTCATGCTCAACAGTTTCCTGTGTGTATCAAGAATGATCCACTACCCAAAGGACATCCAGCTAACTTGGCACAACTGTGGAAGGCATTTGAGTCAACATGGGCCAGCATCCCTGTGGAACGCTTTTGACACCTCGTAGAGTCCATGCCCTGACGAATTGAGGCTGTTCTGAAGGCAAAAGGGTTGCAACTGTGGCTCAGTTGTGGCTCAGTTGGTAGAGCATGGTGTTTGCAACACCAGGGTTGTGGGTTCGATTCCCACGGGGGGCCAGTACAAAGAAAAAATGTATGTATGAAATCTATGCATTCACTACTGTAAGTCGCTCTGGATAAGAGTGTCTGCTAAAAATGACAAAAAATAAATAAATAGGATGTTTTGTACACTCTGTATGTTATTGTCCATTCGTGTGTTGCTTTAGGTCAGCTATACAATTATTGATTTTCAGTGGTGGTAGCAGTGCGCAACTGAGAATTGTATCATAAACTCATTAGATGAACTGTTTGTGTCAGGAATGCTGCAGCAGTCCTGATGTGGCCTGAAGTGTTTGTGTAGTTCACCACTGGTCCAGTTGGGGGCAGCAGACCCAGCTCACTGTCTGTCACCACTGCAGTATCCATGCTAATACCACTGGTGTTGCCATGGTGACTGGGCCCGGCAGTAACGCAAGTGAGGCCTAATGTAGAGGAACGCAGAGGGCAGTGTTGAGCCTGGAGGGAGGGAGACAGAGACAGGCAGAGAGGAAGGGGGAGAAAGAAAATAAGCAAGTAGTACACTTATTTACAATGTGTTTATCACTGTCAATAATTCAATAAGTCTGATGCATGTTTTGCCAGTCAGAGTTGAGACCATATGTTCTTTCTGTCAGAGACAGAGTGGTGACTGACAGGCAGTTATGAGGTTAGTTAGTAGCAGGAGAGTGTTTATTGACTGGGAGCCCTGATGGCCATGCCTTTAAAGTAATGAGAACTCCTCTCTCTCATTAGATAGCAGTAAATACTTTGGGGTCCCAGCAGAGACTAATGCCGACGGGGGATTTCGGCTGCAGGTAATGAAGGCTGAGCTGGACAGTATTTAACATGCTCGCCCCCTAAGCACAGATCTAGGATCAGATTATCCTACCCCTTATCCTAACCGTAACAATCAATGGCAGTAAAAGATATCCGGTAGCTCCATCCCACTGCTCCTCCTGTTTATTAATAACCCTGCTTTAATAGGCTGTCCAGAGGACACCCTTAGCAGAACACATTCTGAGATCAACATGCTGAACAGTTCATGATATAGTTAGCCATTTTTGCTTTTAACAACAGTACATGGCTGCTCAGCCAGACGAGACAGAGGAATGTTCTGTCTTGGCTTTGTCAGTAACTCAATGTGTTAACCTCTATGGGCTAGGTGGGACGCTTGCGTCCCACCTACTCAACAGCCAGTGTAATCCCGTGGCGCGTTATTCAAATACCTTAGAAATGCAAAACCTTCAATTTTTCAAAAATATGACTATTTTACACCATTTTAAAGATAAGACTCTCGTTAATCTAACCACACTGTCCGATTTCAAAAAGGCTTTACAACGAAAGCAAAACATTAGATTATGTCAGCAGAGTACCCAGCCAGAAATAATCAGACACCCATTTTTCAAGCTAGCATATGTCACATAAACCCAAACCACAGCTAAATGTAGCACTAACCTTTGATGATCTTCATCAGATGACAACCCTAGGACATTATGTTATACAATACATGCATGTTTTGTTCAATCAAGTTCATATTTATATCAAAAACCAGCTTTTTACATTAGCATGTGACTAGCATTCCCACCGAACACTGCCGGTGAATTTACTAAATTACTCACGATAAACGTTCACAAAAAGCATAACAATTATTTTAAGAATTATAGATACAGAACTCCTCTATGCACTCTATGTCCGATTTTAAAATAGCTTTTCGGTGAAAGCACATTTTGCAATATTCTCAGTAGATAGCCCGGCATCACAGGGCTAGCTATTTAGACACCCAGCAAGTTTAGCACTCATCAAAGTCAGATTTACTATAAGAAAAATGTTATTACCTTTGCTGTCTTCGTCAGAATGCACTCCCAGGACTTCTACTTCAATAACAAATGTTGGTTTGGTTCAAAATAATCCATCGTTATATCCAAACAGCGTTGTTTTGTTTGTGCGTTCAAGACACTATCCGAAAGGGTAAATAAGGGTGGCGAGCATGGCGCAATTCGTGACAAAAAAATTCTAAATATTCCATTACCGTACTTCGAAGCATGTCAACCGCTGTTTAAAATCAATTTTTATGCCATTTTTCTCATAAAAAAGCGATAATATTCCGACCGGGAATCTGCGTTTAGGTAAACAGACAAAAGAAAAGAAAGCATTCGGTCGACTCGGGCACGCGCCTAAGCCCATAGTACTCTGAGCGGCCACTTGCCAAAAGCGATAAAGTGTTTCAGCCAGAGCCTGCCTCGATATCGTTCAGCTTTTTCCCGGGCTCTGAGAGCTTATGGGAGCCATAGGAAGTGTCACGTTATTGCAAAGATCCTCAGGCTTCAATAAAAATAGCCAAGATGAAACACTACTTCTCAGACAGGCCACTTCCTGCATGAAATCTTCTCAGGTTTTGGCCTGCCATATGAGTTCTGTTATACTCAGACACCATTCAAACAGTTTTAGAAACTTTAGGGTGTTTTCTATCCAAAGCCAATAATTATATGCATATTCTAGTTTCTGGGCAGGAGTAGTAACCAGATTAAATCGGGTACCTTTTTTATCAGGCTATGTCAATACTGCCCCCTAGCCCTAACAGGTTAATGACAGAGTTTACTGGATGTCTAGCATATTTTCTAGACCCAATTCTGACTTGTGCTCTATCTGCTTCACTGATTTCTGCTCTCGTAAAAGCCTGGGTTTTATGCACTCTAGAAGCTTATTACCTAAAATTCATCAATTGAAAGTGTGGGTTCACAATTTGATTAGCTGGTTTTAAGCATTAAACTTTCAACTTTGTTGACTGTTGCTGGGTATTATCGTCCATCATCAGCACCGGACTGTACCCTACCTGCCCTAACCTCTCTCCTGGCCCATTACACTAAGTCTGAATTTGTCCTGCTAGGTGACTTAAACTGGGACATGCTTAAACCACCTGAACAAGTCATATAGCAATGGGACTCCCTCAGTCTTTCTCAGATTATTACCAATCCCACAAGGTATGACTCCAAACACCCAGAAAAGGCTACTCTCTTTTGATGTTATCCCCACAAATAGTCCTGATATCAATTTGGTGTTTTCTGTATTGACCTTAGTGATCACTGTTTTACAGCCTGCGTTCGTAATGGCTGCTCAGTGAAACGACCTGTCCTGATTTGCCATAGACGCTTGTTAAACATTTTTAATGAGCAAGCCTTCCTTCATGACCTGGCCTCTATAAATTGGTATAGAATCAGCTTGATCCCCTCTGTCGAAGACGCTTGGACCTTTTTTTATATTTCCAGTGGTATTGTTAACAAACATGCCCCCATTTAAGAAAATGAGAATGAAAAACAGGTTCAGCCCCTGGTTTGACCGTGATCTGGCAGAGTTACTCCACCTCAAGAATTCCATTTGGTGAACGGCTCGGCACACGCATACTCAGACTGACTGGCTCTCGTTCAGGCAAATGAGAAATATGTGCACTCAGGCTATCCGGAAGGCCAAAGTTAGTTACTTTAACCTCTTGGGGCTAGGTGGGACGCTAGCGTGCCACCCGTGGTGCACTCCATCAACAGCAGGTGCATTTCAAGAGCGGCAAATTTGAATCCAAATAAATGTCAAAATTCAAATTTTTCAAAAATACAACTATGTTACACCATTTGAAAGATAAACATCTCCTTAATCTAACCACGTTTTACGATTTCAAAAAGGTTTTACGGCGAAAGCATAAATTTAGAGTATGTTAGGACAGTACATTTACAAGAGTTGTGTGTAATGTTTTGTCAAGTCAAAGACAGGGTCACCAAAACCATAAAACCAGCTAAAATGATGCACTAACCTTTTACAATCTCCATCAGATGACACTCCTAGGACATTATGTTAGACAATGCATGCATTTTTAGTTCTATCAAGTTCATATTTATATCCAAAAACAGCGTTTTACTATGGCATTGATGTTGAGGAAATCGTTTCCCTCCAATAACCGGCAGTCAAGTCAGCGTCACAAATTAAATAATTAAAATTAGAAAACATTGGTAAAATATTATATTGTCATTTAAAGAATTATAGATTTACATCTTTTGAACGCAATCAACTTGCCAGATTTAAAAATAACCTTACTGGGAAATCACACTTTGCAATAATCTGAGCACTGCGCCCAGAAAAATACGCGTTGCGATACAGACTAGACGTCATGTTGGGGAGATCTAAAATCGAAAATACTATGTAAATAATCCATTACCTTTGATTCTCTTCATCAGATGTCACTTCCAGGTATCACAGGTCCATAACGAATGTAGTTTTGTTCAAAAAAGCTCATCATTTATGTCCAAAAATCTCCGTCTCGTTAGCACATGATGTAAGCCAGCCGGACTTCTCGTCATGAACGAGGGGAAAAAATATATTTCCGTTCGTTCAAACATGTCAAACGTTGTATAGCATAAATCATTAGGGCCTTTTTTAACCAGAACATGAATAATATTCAAGGTGGACGAATGCATACTCTTTTATAACGTATTGGAACGAGGGTACCCAACATGAACTAGCGCGCCAGGTGTCTAATGGGACATCAACGTTCCATGGCTCTTGTTCGGTCAGATCTCCCTCCAGAAGACTCAAAACACTTTGTAAAGGCTGGTGACATCTAGTGGAAGCAATAGGAAGTGCCAAAATATTCCTAAACCCCTGTGTTTTTCAATGGGATAGGTTTAAAGTCAATACAACACATCAGGTATCCACTTCCTGTCAGAAAATGTCTCAGGGTTTTGCCTGCCAAATGAGTTCTGTTATACTCACAGACACCATTCAAACAGTTTTGGAAACTTTAGAGTGTTTTCTATCCATATATAATAAGTATATGCATATTCTAGTTACTGGGTAGGATTAGTAACCAGATTAAATCGGGTACATTTTTTTTATCCAGACGTGCAAATGCTGCCCCCTAGACCCAACAGGTTAAGGAGCAGTTCTCGCTCTGTGGGTCTAACCCCCAAGAAGTTCTGGAAAATGGTTAAAGACCCAGAGAATAAACCCTCCTCCTTACAGCTGCCCATGTCCCTTAATGTTGATGATGTGGTTGTTACTGACGAGCACATGGCTGAGCTCTTTAATCACCACTTCATTAAGTCAGGATTCCTATTTGACTCAGCCATGTTTCCTTGCCCATCCAACATTTCCTCATCTCCCACCCCTTTTAATGCGACTAGCCCCGATGGTCTTCCCTCTTTTTCCCCTGCCCCGTTACAAAGTTTCTCCCTGCAGGCGATCACTGAGTCAGAGGTGCTAATGCAGCTGGGTCAGATGGTTTAGACCCCTTCTTCTTTAATGTTGCAGCCACTCTCATCGCCAAGCCTATCTCTGACCTTTTTAACCTGTCTCTCTTCTCTGGGGAGGTTCCCATTGCTTGGAAGGTAGCCACAGGGTGCGTCCTTTATCTAAAGGGGGAGATCAAGCTGATCCTAACTGTTATAGGCCAATTTCTATTTTGCCCTGTTTATCAAAAGTGTTGAAAAAACTTTCTTGATGTCTATAGTATTCTCTCTGGTGTGCAATCTGGTTTCCGCTCAGGTTATGGATGTGTCACTGCAACCTTAAAGGTCCTAAATGATGTCACCATTGCCCTTGATTCTAAGCAATGTTGTGCTGCTATTTTTATTGACTTGGTCAAAGCTTTTGATGTGGTAGACCATTCCATTCTTGTGGGCCGGCTATGGAGTATTGGTGTCTCTGAGGGGTCTTTGGCCTGGTTTGCTAACTACCTCTCTCAAAGAGTGCAGTGTATAAAGTAAGAACACCTACTGTCTCAGCCACTGCCTGTCACCAATGGAGTACCCCAAGGCTCAATCCTAGGCCCCACGCTCTTCTCAATTTACATCAACAATATAGCTCAGGCAGTAGGAATCTCTCTCATCCATTTATATGCAGATGATAGTCTTATACTCAGCTGGCCCCTTCCCAGATTTTGTGTTAAACGCTCAACAACAAAGCTTTCTTAGTGTCCAACAAGCTTTCTCTGGCCTTAATCTTTTTCTGAACACCTCCAAAACAAAGGGCATGTGGTTTGGTAAGAAGGATACCCCTCTCCCCACCGGTGTGAGTACTACTTCTGAGGGTTTAGAGCTTGAGGTAGTCACCTCATAAAAGTACTTGGGAGTATGGTTAGTCGGTACACTGTCCTTCTCTCAGCACATATCAAAGCTGCAGGCTAAGGCTAAATCTAGACTTGGTTTCCCCTATCGTAATTATTCCTCTTTCACCCCAGCTGCCAAACTAACCCTGATTCAGATGACCATCCTACCCATGCTAGATTACGGAGACGTGATTTATAGATCGGCAGGTAAGGGTGCTCTCGAGCGGCTACAGTGCGGGGGAAAAAAGTATTTGATCCCCTGCTGATTTTGTACGTTTGCCCACTGACAAAGAAATGATCAGTCTATAATTTTAATGGTAGGTTTATTTGAACAGTGAGAGACAGAATAACAACAAAGAAATCCAGAAAAACGCATTTCAAAAATGTTGTAAATTGATTTGCATTTTAATGAGGGAAATAAGTATTTGACCCCCTCTCAATCAGGAAGATTTCTGGCACCCAGGTGTCTTTTATACAGGTAACAAGCTGAGATTAGGAGCACACTCTTAAAGGGAGTGCTCCTAATCTCACTTTGTTACCTGTATAAAAGACACCTGTCCACAGAAGCAATCAATCAATCAGATTCCAAACTCTCCACCATGGCCAAGACCAAAGAGCTATCCAAGGATGTCAGGGACAAAATTGTAGACCTACACAAGGCTGGAATGGGCTACAAGACCATCGCCAAGCAGCTTGGTGAGAAGGTGACAACAGTTGGTGCGATTATTCGGAAATGGAAGAAACACAAAAGAACTGTCAATCTCCCTCGGCCTGGGGCTCCATGCAAGATCTCACCTTGTGGAGTTGAAATGGTCATGAGAATGGTGAGGAATCAGCCCAGAACTACATGGGAGGATCTTGTCAATGATCTCAAGGCAGCTGGGACCATAGTCACCAAGAAAACAATTGGTAACACACTACGCCGTGAAGGACTGAAATCCTGCAGCACCCGCAAGGTCCCCCTGCTCAAGAAAGCACATATACATGCCCGTCTGAAGTTTGCCAATGAACATCTGAATGATTCAGAGGACAACTGGGTGGAAGTGTTGTGGTAGATGAGACCAAAATGGAGCTTTTTGGCATCAACTAAACTCGCCGTGTTTGGAGAAGGAGGAATGCTGCCTATGACCCCAAGAACACCATCCCCACCGTCAAACATGGAGGTGGAAAAATTATGCTTTGGGCGAGTTTTTCTGCTAAGGGGACAGGACAACTTCACCGCATCAAAGGGACGATGGACGGGGCCATGTACCATCAAATCTTGGGTGAGAACCTCCTTCCCTCAGCCAGGGCATTTAAAATGGGTCGTGGATGGGTATCCCAGCATGACAATGACCCAAAACACACGGCCAAGGCAACAAAGGAGTGGCTCAAGAAGAAGCACTTTTAAGGTCCTGGAGTGGCCCAGCCAGTCTCCAGACCTTTATCACATAGAAAATCTGTGGAGGGAGCTGAAGGTTCGAGTTGCCAAACGTCAGCCTTGAAACCTTAATGACTTGGAGAAGATCTGCAAAGAGGAGTGGGACAAAATCCCTCCTGAGATGTGTGCAAACCTGGTGGCCAACTACAAGAAACGTCTGACCTCTGTGATTGCCAACAAGGGTTTTGCCACCAAGTTCTAAGTCATGTTTTGCAGAGGGGTCAAATACTTATTTCCCTCATTAAAATGCAAATCGTTTTATAAAGTTTTTGACGTGTTTTTCTGGATTTTTTGTTGTTGTTATTCTGTCTCTCACTGTTCAAATAAACCTACCATTAAAATTATAGACTGATCATTTCTTTGTCAGTGGGCAAACGTACAAAATCAGCAGGGGATCAAATACTTTTTCCCTCACTGTAGATGTTCTTTACCATTTGGCAATCAGATTTGCCACCAATGCTCCTTATAGGACACATCACACATCACTGCACTCTATACTCCTCTGTAAACTGGTATTCTCTGTATACCCGTCGCAAGACCCACTGGTTGATACTTATTTATAAAACCCTCTTAGTCCTCACTCCCCCCTATCTGAGATATCTACTGCAGCCCTCATCCTCCACATACAACATCCGTTCTGCCAGTCACATACTGTTAAAGGTGTCCTTAAGCACACACATCCCTGGGTCACTCCTCTTTTCAGTTAGCTTGCAACTGGAACGAGCTGCAAAAAACATTCAAACTGGACAGTTTTATCTCCATCGCTTCATTCAAAGACTCAAACATTGAATCTCTTACTGACAGTTGTGGCTACTTTGCGCAATGTATTGTTGTCTCTACCTTCTTTCTCTTTGTGCTGTTGTCTGTGCCCAATCATGTACCATGTTTTGTGCCGCTACCATGTTGTGCTGCTGCCATGTTGTTGTCATGTTGTGTTGCTACCATGCTGTGTTGTCACGTGTTGCTGCCATGCTATGTTGTTGTCTTAGGTCTCTCTTGGTGTAGTGTTTTGTTGTCTCTCTTGTCGTGATGTGTGTTTTGTCCAATGTATAACTTTTGTTTTTATCTCAGCCCCGTCCCTGCAGGAGGCCTTTTGCCTTTTGGTAGGCCCGTCATTGTAAATATGAATTTGTCCTTAATTGACTTGCCTAGTTAAAGGTTAAATAAAAAAATAAAACATATATAATCAAGCTGTTTGTTTCTGGGAAGAAGTGTAACAAAACTTCTGACTGCAGCAATTTACTAATCTGTACGTTCTTTTATTTTTCACATTGCAGCTCAACTAGTAAAGTCAGGTGAGGAGTGAGTGTTTGGGGGTATTATTTTTGCAATGTGTGAATACAGATGAAGTCCCCTGCCAACAGAGGGCCTTGGCTGTGGCGGTGCCATGTCTTTTTGTGCCTGGCTGAAGAGCTTTACTCTGGGTGCAGTCACAGTGTGGAGAGTTGGCTGGCTGATCCTATAGGCTCTGTCTCTACTGCATGTGTCCTGGCCAGCCTTTATAGTGTTGTTGCCACTCACCAATGGTATTAGCTTTGTAGAAAATGACTGTTTCTGTCTCACTCCCTCCCTCTATGGATAGTGTAGTTGTGTGTCCATACTAAAAGCCTGCCTACTGATGGGGGGGGGGCTTACTGAAATCTCTGCCAGGTGGGCTCTGTTTGGAGGAAATGTATTCACTAATTATCTGTTTGAGGAGGGATTTGAGGGAACCAATGGTTGCCTCTCACCATTTCCCCCACCTCTACCCCCAGCTCTCTGCAGGCCAGATTGAAACCATCAGAACCACAGTATGTGCTTTACGAAAAGCCTAGTTAGATATTTAAGATGGGTCATATCATGTGGTTTGTGATTCAGATCATGTGACTGGGGTTTTGTCATTGTCAGAATAGCAGCAGTCACAAAGAAGTAGAGGGGAACAGTGATTACATGGCTCTTACTGTCTCAGTCAGTGACTGTGTGTTTAGGTACAGTCAGACTGTAGCTCCTATCCATTCAGTACCAGTTAATGGGATTATTTCTCTCCAGTGTGATTTGTTGGGCCTGGCAGCCTGGGACTTTATGGAGTTAAGGAGAGGATAGGGGTGGCCTGCTGACCTGAAGCTGTGTTTTGTAATGAATACCGTTTATTGATGATGAGTGTCTCCTAGATACAGCTCAAAGGACCATATCTGGGCCAGGGTTGTTAGGGTGTGTAGTATTAAGGTGTGGAACGTGGAAGCTAGTCTAGCTAGGCCAACTGGCATGCTAGCTAGATAGCTAGCTAGTAGCAAAGTGAGTGACCCTGTTGTGGAATCCTCAGTACAGTAGCAGCAGCTTGGTGTCAGACAGAGGCTAACAGCAGGTTGGCCTGGTCTTACCTAGCAGGCCATGGCAGCTGTCCAATCCCTTTGTTGTCGTGCTACTGCACAGACTGTTCTGTCCTCCTATAATGTACTGAGGCCAATGGACTGTTCCACTACAGCCCCGTCAATGTGGATGGGGCCGTGCCCGGCCCTCCATTTCCTGTAGTCCACGATCAGCTCCTTTGTCTTGCTGACGTTGAGGGATAGGTTGTTGTCCTGTCACCACACTGCCAGGTCTCTGATCTCCTCCCTGATGGCCGTCTCATTGTCGTCGGTGATCAGGCCTACCACAGTGGTGTTGTCGGCAAACTTAATGATGGTATTGGTGTTGTGCGCAGCTACGCTGTCATGAGTGTACAGGGAGTAGAGGAGGGGACAAAGCACACACACCTGAGGGGCCCCTGTGATGA
Source organism: Salmo salar (assembly GCF_965601325.2). Classification (NCBI taxonomy): domain Eukaryota; kingdom Metazoa; phylum Chordata; class Actinopteri; order Salmoniformes; family Salmonidae; genus Salmo; species Salmo salar. The sequence continues at coordinate 79,999,803 of NC_138302.1, read as the reverse complement.
TGGTCATTGTTTCGGATGTGTGGCTTGACTGGAATTCCAGGATCCAGTTGCAGAGAGAGTTGTTTAATTCCAGGGTCCTTAGCTTAGTGATGAGCTTGGAGGGCGCTATGGTGTTAAATGCTGAGCATTTTCACGTAGGTGTTCCAGGTGGGAAAGGGCAGTGTGGAGTGAAATAGAGATAGCGTCTTCTGTGGATCTGTTGGGGCGGTATGTGAATTGGAGGGGGTCCAGGGTGTCTGTCATGATGTTGTTGATGTGAGCCATGCCTTTCAAAGTATTTAATGGATACAGATGTGAGTGCTTTGGGCAGTAGTCATTTAGACAGGTTACCTTGGCATTCTTGGGCACAGGGACTATGTTGGTCTGATTGAAACATGTAGGTATTGCAGACTGGGTCAGGGAGAGTTTGAATGTCAGTGAAGACACTTGCCAGCCGGTCAGCGCATGTACGCGTCCTGCTAACCTGTTTAAAGGTTTTACTCGCATCGTTTATGGAGAGCGTGATCACACAGTTGTCTGGAACACCTTGTTCTTTCATGCATGATTCAGTGTTGCTTGCCTCGCAGTGAGCATAGAAGGTATTTAGCTCATCCGGTAGGTTTAGGTCACTGGACGGCTCACGGCTGGGTTTCCCTTTGTAATCTGTGATAGTTTGCAAGCCCTGCCACATTCAACGAGCCTCCGAACCGGTGTAGTAGGATTCAATCTTAGTACTGTATTGACACTATGCCTGTTTGATGGTTCGTCGGAGGGCATAGCGGGATTTTTTTATAAGCGTCCAGATTATTGTCCTGCTCCTTGATAGCGGAAGCTCTAGCCTTTAGCTCATTGCGGATGTTGCCTTTAATCCATGTATTCTGGTTGGGATATGTACTTACATACGGTCACTGTGGGGATGATGTCGTCGATGCACTTATTGATGAAGCCGGTGACTGGGGTGGTGTACTCCTCAATGCCATTGGATGAATCCCGGAACATATTCCAGTCTGTGGTAGCAAAACAGTTCTGGAGCTTAGCATCCACTTCATCGGACCATTTCCGTATTGAGCACATCACTGGTACTTCCTGTTTGAGTTTTTGCTTGTAGGCAGGAATCAGGAAGATGGTTATGGTCAGATTTGCCAGGGAGAGCTTTGTATGTGTGGAATAAAGGTGATCTAGATTTTCTTGGCTTTACTTGCACAGGTTGACATACTGGTAGAAATGAGATAAAACTGATTTCAAATGATTAGCTCAAGGAGATGGTGCTACCTCTCATCTCACACTGGGCTATCTGTGGTCAATGACTCATTAAGTCAGCTGACCAAGCACTTTCTAGAGGTGTGTGTGTGTGTGTTCCGTGTACACTGTATATTGAGTGTGTATCTGTTTGTCTGTTTGCTGTTTGATATAATTTCCAGTCAGCACTTAGTGATTGCACACCACAGTGCACTGAGTGCTGCAGTAAGATGGATGGATGACCCTTCTGTGGGCTTTTGGCATGTTTTTAAGTGATTTCCTTTACTTGTACAGTAGGTAGCAATTAGCAAATCAAACTTCAGTCTAAAGGGCCTGTGTCATCACAAGCATTCAGTCCTGTCTTGTTTATATATCGTGATGCTTAGTCACTTTACCCATGCCTACATGTACATACTGTATCTATCTCGACTACCACTTATCCCTGCACATTGATGTGGGATTGGTGCTCCTTGTATATAGCTTATTTCTTGTGTGTTTTATTTATCATGTGTTTTTGTTTCTTATTATTATTTAACTGTATTGTTGGGAAACTGCTTGTGAGCAAGCTGTTTACTGTAATGTCTACACCTGTTGTATTTTGCACATGTGACATAAATTTGATTGGATTTTTATTGGATTTTTTTGAAGAATGTATTTTGATTTTCTCTAAAGGATCTTTTCCATCAAATTAGACTGTCGGTCCCCTCCTACGAGAGGACAGTAGATGAAGAATTCAATGAGTTGTTATGTAATGGTTACTGGAGGCAGTGATTCACCAGACAGATCACCACTTTTATCCCTCTGTTAAGTCTTGTCATACTGCAGCACTACTGGATTACCCAATATTCTATCTTTAATCTGCCCACTGTTTCACAGTAACTCCCCTTCTGCCTTGTCCACCTTTACCCCTCGAGCCTCCGCTCCTCTCCTCCCTAGCCCCGGTATGTCTTCTGTTGGTTAGATCTTGGAGGGCTGATGGTGGTGATTTGCCTCCATGGTGGGGATCTGCCATGGAGGTCAGACTGCTGCTGGGACTGTCCAGTGTGTGCGTGACTCTCCATTGGTCTGAATAATGGCTGGCAAACTGTTTAGGGATCAAGACATTAAGTTTGAATCCCAGGAAGAGTAGCTGATGCTTTAGCAGTCGCTAATGGGGATCCTAATAAAATACTAAATACTAAGACACAATGATATGCCTGGATGGGAGAGGGGAGGACCAAAGCCAGAATGTACTCCTATAGAAGGCTTATGACACACACACACACACACACACACACACACACATACACACACACACACACACACACACACACACAGCTGTAGGAGGTTTTCAAAGGGGGAGAATGTTATCATTCATGCAGAGACAAATCTCAAAGCAATTCCAGTGGATGGCCTCAAATGCCAGAGGATGGAGAGGAACAGAATGAGTTTGAGGGATGGCCATTAACTTTCCACTGTGGAGGAAGCACTGTTGACAGGTCTCTGTCTAGTCTGGCACAGTGGGAGTGGAGATGCAGTGAGGAAGGGCCTCACACGACTGAATGACTGAGAGCATTGCACCACACATAGAACTGTGTACTAGTCTGCCTGCTCTAGCAAGGCTAGCTGCCTCAATCATCTTATTAGAGGCCTCTGGCTTTATTTACCAGCAGAGTAGTCCTACACAGTGGTGCACACACACACTGTTTCCATGACAACACAATCTGGTGCTTTTAATTCGCCAGCAGACTGTTTGCCCGAGTTGGCCAAAAGCTGGCTCAGAGATTGTGGTTGGAATGTATCTGTCAATCACACAGAGGGGTGTTACATCATACAGATTACAGAAGCACAGAAATATAATACTGTATGTTCATTTTTGGTCATTGAGCTCAATGGATCATTATTGCACCACCCTGTACATTAATGCACTCTAGAAAACGTGTGTCCATTGCAGATGGTACTGGCATGTAAATGGTGATAAAATCATAGCATATACTGTAGGTTAGTATGTATGTAATAAACTTAGTTCTGAGAGAGTAGTCTGGCTCTGTAAATGTTGTGTGAAAATTACCCTGCATGTGAGAATGTGCTGACTGGCATTGATGTACCGTGGGCTCTCCCAGTCAGTGTGATGTGTCAACAGGAAAGCGTTTGGCTCCTCTCTCTCTGCCACTAGCACTGTGTTAGCGGCTACCAGTTAGCCTTTCCCACTGTGTGTCTGAGAGACAGATGGCATAGCTGTGGGAGGGGGCTGAGCCACCAGGCAGCACTGGCACTACAGGACTGACTGTCTACAGTCTGGGAGAGAGAGAGCTAGCCAGGTACCCCTCCGAGTGACAATGGAAGGTTTGCAAGGGAGGGAGGGAGGGAGGGAGGGAGGGAGAACTGAGTCTCTGTTATATTATGCCTATTCATGTCCGACTGGTGTGTTTCTATCAATGACTGTATATATGAATAGACAAAGCCATAGATCACATGACACCATTAATTCCTATGTAAAGACTCAATAGCGCATTGAAGCCAAATGAAGTACGTTAAGATGGCGTTTCATGGAGACATAACTTGCGTAGTTTGAGCTGCTCCACAAAAATGTACCACAAAGATTGCAGTTTTTCCATTCACTATAATGAGGGATCCTGTTTTCTGCTAACAATGTCTGCAGTACCGCGGTCGGCCTTGACCCTCCGTGGCTTCAATGAGAGGGGCAGTCGTTCTCCCCTGCTTTCTATGGATGTAATGAAATGGACTGTGAGAGTGGTGTGCACACGAAATGCAAGGCAGCCATGTTTGGATTTGCTGCTGTTATATACAGTCAGGGCGTCCATGTTGTGATGTAGTTAACACATGTCTTCCGGTTTGTCTGGCTGCCTACAGGAACCAAGCTAAATAAGGACCTGAAGCACTATCTGAGCCAACGCTTCCTGAAGTCCTCCCAGGACCACGAACTGCAGCAGACCATTCGAGACAACCTCTACCGCCATGCTGTGCCTTGTGAGTAGCACACAACCTTTTAACTTCTGTTTTCTACTCCTCCTCATCGTCATCTTCTTCCTCCTAATCTTTGTGTTATTGGTTTAATGTCTTATGTTTACTGTGCTGGTTTGGTTTGTAGCTTTGGAAGGACTCTGTGCTGTTTAGTGAAGCTTCACGCTGGACATAAGTGGTTATGGCTACTCATTCTCATGTTCCTGTATGTCTTTGTGTCATCTGAATGGTCAAATGGGTTGTCAGGTTCTAAGGGAGCTTCTTGCCCCTCAGAGATACAGATACTCAGAATACTATGCGAGTCTTGAGCACTGGATAACACACAGACGGGAGGAGATGGCTTCCTCCTCCCACTGATGATTGGAACCAGATGACCATGAAGCCCATGCTCTCAGTCCTCTTTATCCATTCAATCAGACAGATATTTACTTTTCCCAGTACTATTTGATTAGAGTGAGAAGGTCCAGCGCATTCCATGGTTGATAGGCCTGGGGGCTTTCGCTCGATCAATAGACACAGTGATTAAACACACTACATCTTGATCAGAACCTCACGCCCATCTTCACTCCTATTTCTTCTCCGGATGTACAGTATATTACATGATGTCCAAGGATTTGGACCTGTTTTCTGTGGATATTCCCTTCTCTCTGTGGCCAGAGAGATAGATGGATGCCCTGTTCTCCCCATTCCCATTTGGATCCTAAATCCAGCTGTGTGGACCAATCCCTGTGCAGCAGCTTCGATTATCATCGTTCTGATGTTGGAGATGGAATTCCCTGGTGTTAATGTGCTAGCCATGACAGACAGACAGACAGACAGACAGACAGACAGACAGACAGACAGACAGACAGACAGACAGACAGACAGACAGACAGACAGACAGACAGACAGACAGACAGACAGACAGACACAGAGAGAGAGAGATCAACTGGTGAGACCAGGAGACTGTGCAGTCATACACATGACATAGGGGAATAGAATGGGTTATTTTTAGGATATAGATGTGTAGAGGTCAGCAACTGCCATTTGGCATTTATGGATGGGATGGCATTCCTTGTTTATTTGTTATACCAAACATACAGTATTTTATTTATTGGCTAGGTTACTTTAGTCCCCTCACCCAACCCACAATTCAATGTGTCTACTACATTATCAAGGCCTTGAGTAGTACGGCATTTCAACACTGTTAATTCTATTCCTCTCCTTCAATGCCTTGTTATCCAAGCATGTTTTCTAATGCCCCAGATACATCCTTTAATGTGTGCATTGAGAGGCCTGATTGGCCTATAGCCTACTCCAGACAGGGCTTTTTCCTAATGATTCTCATCATTGGATTTTCAATTAGTTTATTCATGACCCTCTCACGCAAATTGCTGTCTGTATTCCAGGGGCTTTTTCCTCAGGACTTTATTGGAATTACCCAGTGTGCCATATGTCAGCCAGACAGGCCTGGATTGTGCTAGTCTGGTCATAATAGACGTTTTAATTACCAAAGGCCTAGCTCTTCTCTCCTGACTCCCATTGACATCCTGATAAATGGTATTATGGTTAACCAAGGAAGGAAACATACCACCGAAGGTGTATTGTTGTACAATATGATATGCAGTAATAACAATACATGCATTAATTGGATTCATTTCTTACAAATAGACACAGTATAGATGTGGAGTGAGAGAGGAGGTAAAAGGACACCAGGACTGGTTATGTTTTCGGCCGTGGTTTGGTTTCTCCCCTTGCCCTTCCATAGATGTGTCTTTGGGTCAGCTAGGGCGTGTGTGAGGAGGCTGTGGACAGAAAGCAACTGGAGGTGACAGATGGAGGAGTGTGCTTTACTCCTGACTGGGGAAATCCTCCTCAAGCCTCCCTTCTCTGGTGCTCAAACTCCCCTTCTCTTATACACACACACACCTCCGAAACTATGCTTGACTCCACTCTTTCATCAGTCATATAATCAGAGTGTGTCTGTGATGTTATTGTCGCCTGTCCTCAGTGCATAGTAGACAGGAAGTGACCCGGCCGACTGGCTCTCCCTGCCTGCCCTTCTACAGATTCTATAGACTATTGTTGTGCTGGATGGGGAATATCAGCTACAGTATAGACAAGCAGCGTAATGACTCTGGCTCCTTCTCCTGCCTTTCCTCCTGTCACACTGTTGACTTCTCACACTAGCCTCACCACAGCCCCTCTCAATCTCCAGCTACCACAGTCCACTACTCTCTCTCTCTCTCCTTGCTCTCCCTTTTTCTCTCTCTTCTGTCTCCCTCTGCTACCCTCTTTTCCCTCTCCAATGTTCCGGCGTTGGTCGATTTCCCTGCGGTCACCTCACCCGCTCTGCATTCTGCTCTGCATTCCCAATCTTATTTTCGCTGCTGTAGCTGCTGCTCCCTCTTCTCCGCCGTTGTTTTCCTCTCGTCGCTGTGATGCTCTCGGCAGCAGCAGAGCTCTTCTCTCTGTGTTTGTGCCTCAGCCTGCCTGCCTGCCCTGCATAGAGAGATCAGCAGGATCCTTGCTGCAGTCTATGGGCTACCGCTCTACCTCTCTCTTCCTCTCTCCCTCGCTCTGCATCAAGGCAAGTGGGCTTTGATTTGTCTGCTGTTGCTGCTATTCTTTTTTTGTGTGTGTGTGATGTATTGCCATGCTGGAGCATGGTGGATGGCTTGTGTATAGGCTAAAGTGATGGGGTCGGGGGTTGGAGAGGGGGTTGGACAGAAGCGAAGACGGACGATGGAGATCGGCAGACACGCAAGCAGGCTCAGCTACATCTAGCACACAGGCACAGATGGGGGACCACTAGCAGGCTCAGCTACATCGAGCACACAGGCACAGATGGGGGACCACTAGCAGGCTCAGCTACATCTAGCACACAGGCACAGATGGGGGACCACTAGCAGGCTCAGCTACATCTAGCACACAGGCACAGATGGGGGACCACTAGCAGGCTCAGCTACATCTAGCACACAGGCACAGATGGGGGACCACTAGCAGGCTCAGCTACATCTAGCACACAGGCACAGATGGGGGACCACTAGCAGGCTCAGCTACATCTAGCACACAGGCACAGATGGGGGACCACTAGCAGGCTCAGCTACATCTAGCACACAGGCACAGATGGGGGACCACTAGCAGGCTCAGCTACATCTAGCACACAGGCACAGATGGGGGACCACTAGCAGGCTCAGCTACATCTAGCACACAGGCACAGATTGGGGACCACTAGCAGGCTCAGCTACATCTAGCACACAGGCACAGATGGGGGACCACTAGCAGGCTCAGCTACATCTAGCACACAGGCACAGATGGGGGACCACTAGCAGGCTCAGCTACATCGAGCACACAGGCACAGATGGGGGACCACAAGCAGGCTCAGCTACATCTACCACACAGACACAGATGGGGGACCACAAGCAGGCTCAGCTACATCTAGCACACAGACACAGATGGGGGACCACAAGCAGGCTCAGCTACATCTAGCACACAGACACAGATGGGGGACCACAAGCAGCCCTTTTTCTCTGCCTAATTTTATCCTGCATGGTTTGTATGTGGCGCGTAACTTTGTCTTGTGCTTTTCACAGGCAGAAGACTGTCCTCTGTCTATAATGTGTCAGCTTGCATAAGTGCTCGTCTGTCTGTGCATATGTGTACAATATTTTCGCTACACTCGCAATAACATCTGCTAACCATGTGTATGTGACCAATAAAATTTGATTTGATTTGATGTTTCTGTTTGTGCCCGAAAGCTATTGGATGATGGTAGAGTAGATGTGTGGTGAGTGAGTGTATCTGCAGATTCTCCTAGCATCAGCTCAAGATGCCACCTGAGCAGATGTTATTGCGAGTATTCTCTCTGCATTGCAGATTACAGAAAGGGAGCTCCACAGTATAAACCATTAGACAGGTATATAGGCAGGGAGATGTTATCGGTGTCCTCTAGTTTCATCTTTAGCCTGTTCTTTCCCTTGTATGGTTGTTTCCTTCAGGCTGGAGGATGGTGCGGTCTGTAGCATGTCGTACTGTTCACTGTGTCTAAGCATTAGCTGGGGGTTAGCAGGGAAACGCTCAGTGCTGTGTAGCCTACATCTCACTCAGACACAGACTGACATAGTCAAGCATCAGGTGGGCTGAGGGAAAACAACCAGGTTTGTGATGTGTAGCTGCGTTGTTGAAAACCTACAGACCGTTTCTTTGTCTAGGCTATGCTGATGGTGTGTGTGTGCATGTCTACATGTACATGGTTTTGGGTAGTTGGTATTTGTATATCTGATCCACCAGTCTGACTGACACCTGTAAGGGCTGCAAGGCGTGTGTGTGGATGTTAACCTCTTGGGGCTAGGGGGCAGTATTTTCAGGGCCGGTGACACAGGATTTACGTTGCACCTCCTAAGGCTTCCATTGGCTGTCAACAATCTTTAGGAACAGGTTTCATCCGTCACCTGTTACCGGGCAGAAAATTGTGGCTCAGTCAATCACTGGCCAGTCTGAGGACAGGTGTCTCGTGACGCGCGTGCACGTGGCTTCGCTGTTTGTTATTATTCTTCTGGGATGAATACCTATTGCCCGGTTGTAAAATTCTCGCAATTTTACGTTAAAAAATACTCTAAAAGATTGATTGTAAATATCGTTTGACATGTTTCAACAAACGGTTATGGAACTTTTGAACATTTCGTCTATGGATTTGCGTCCATGCCACATGGCATTGTAAAGTGTTCTGGATGGGTCAACAAAACGGACGTAGTTGGACATAAATGATGGACTTTGCAGAACAAATGAACATTTCTTGTGGAAGTGGGAGCCCTTCCGAGTGCATTCCGCCGAAGATCAGCAAAGGTAAGAAAATATTTCGAACATATTTTTAGAGATTTGTCGACGCCGTGGTTGTAGGCTAACTGTATAGCTTAGCATTGAAGGCTAAGTTCTGTACTCAGAATATTGAAGAATGTGCTTTTTCCGTAAAGTTATTTTGAAATCTGACAAAGTGGTTGCATAAAGGAATAGAGTATCTTTAAAATGGCGTATAATACTTTAATTTTAATTTTGAGATTCTTTTTTTATTTTTTTCGCGCCGTGCTATCTCACTGGTTGTTGTCCAACCAATCCCGTTATCAGGATTTTATCTCGAAGGGGTCCTCAAGTTAATAGATTTTTATGGTGGTTTGTATCTGTATGTACCTTTTTCATACTGATATCTACTCATGTTTCTGCATTTTAGCACTGTCAAAGCAGAGCTTAAACAATTCATTACAGAACATTTTTGTTATATTCAACCAGTCGTCATCATCTTACCCCACCCCATAGAAGACAAGATGAGAGCACATGTATAGTCAAAGGACACTCAAAGGTGAACCCGTTTTTCTGGTTCTATGCTTAGGTATGTCCTCCTCACACACCTTAATAATGACGCTGGGGGGAACAGCAGCCGTTTTAAGGGCTCCTGACCAATTGTGCTATTTTGTGTCCACTGATCTGAAGTTTTTTTGTACATAATATTTCCGCCATCATTTCCTACAGTGCCTTGCAAAAGTATTCACCCCCCTTTATCGTTTATCCTATTTTGTTGCATTACAGCCTGTAATTTAAATTGATTTTTATTTGGGTTTCATGTAGTGGACAAACACAAAATAGTCCAAATTGGTTGAATTGAAATGAAAAAAATTACTTGTTTCAAAAGAAGTCTAAAAAATGTATAACGGAAAGTGGTGCATGCTTATGTATTCACTCCCTTTGCTATGAAGCCCCTAAATAACATCTGGTGCAACCAATTACCTTCAGAAGTCACATCATTCGTTAAATAAAGTCCACCTGTGTGCAATCTAAGTGTCACATGATCTCGGTATATATACACCTGTTCTGAAAGGCCCCAGAGTCTGCAACACCACTAAGCAGTGGGGCACCACCAAGCAAGCGGCACCATGAAGACCAAGGAGCTCTCCAAACAGGTCAGGGACAAAGTTGTGGAGAAGTACAGATCAGGGTTGGGTTATTGAAAAATATCAGAAACTTTGAACATCCCACGGAGCACCACCTGCCAAGAGAGGGCCGCCCACCAAAACTCACGGACCAGGCAAGGAGGGCATTAATCAGAGAGGCAACAAAGAGACCAAAGATAACCCTGAAGGAGCTGCAAAGCTCCACAACGGAGATTGGAGTATCTGTCCATAGGACCACTTTAACCCGTACACTCCACAGAGCTGGGCTTTTATGGAAGAGTGTCCAGAAAAAAGCCATTGCTTAAAGAAAAAATAAGCAAACATGTTTGGTGTTCGCCAAAAAGCATGTGGGAGACTCCCAAAAAATATGGAAGAAGGTACTCTGGTCAGATGAGACTAAAATTGAGCTTTTTGGCCATCAAGGAAAACGCCATGTATGGCGCAAACACAACACCTCTCATCACCCTGAGAACAACATCCCCACAGTGGGATGGCAAGCAACACTCATCACCCCACATCGGCAGGGACTGGGAAACTGGTCAGAATTGAAGCAATGATGGATGGCGCTAAATAGAGGGAAATTCTTGAATGAAACCTGTTTCGGTCTTCAGGAGATTTGAGACTGGGATGGAGGTTCACCTTCCAGCAGGACAATAACCCTAAGCATACTGCTAAAGCAGCACTCGAGTGGTTTAAGGGGAAACATTTAAATGTCCTGGAATGGCCTAGTCAAAGCCCAGAACTCAATCCAATTGAGAATCTGTGGTATGACTTAAAGACTGCAGTACACCAGCGGAACCCATCCAACTTGAAGGAGCTGGAGCAGTTTTGCCTTGAAGAATGGGCAAAAATCCCAGTGGCTAGATGTGTCAAGTTTATAGAGACATACCCCAAGAGAATTGCAGCTGTAATTGCTGCAAAAGGTGGCTCTACAAAGTATTGACTTTGGGGGGGTGAATAGTTATGCACGCTCAAGTTTTCTGTTTTCTTTTGTCTTATTTTTTGTTTGTTTCACAATAAAAATATTTTGCATTGTCAAAGTGGTAGGCATGTTGTGTAATCATATGATACAACCCCCCCAAAAAATCAATTTTAATTCCAGGTTGTAAGGCAACAAAATAGGAAAAATGCCAATGGAGGTGAATACTTTAGCAAGCCACTGTATGACTGAAAAGAGCTTCTGGACTTCAGAACAGCAATCACTAACTTCGATGAGGATAGGTACTTCAATGAGTCGGAGGTTAAAGACATTCTGTTCATCCTGGACCAGGCCCAAATCCCCGACACTCGAAGAAGGAAGAGGCGCCGTTATAGAGCCCGGCAGGACTATGTCGGCGAGTGGATAAACCACCTCTACCTTCCATTCCTTTGGCAAACATGCAGTCACTGAAGACTAAACTTGATGAGCTAAGTTTGAGACTATCCTATCAACGCGAAGAACTGTAATATCCTATGTTTCTCCGAATCATGACATGGAAAATCATAAATCAAACAGTTTTTTTCTATACATTGGCAGGACAGAATGGCAGCATCGGGCAAACTCTTAACAACGCTGCTGCACAAGCTCTAATATTAAGAAAGTCTCGAGATTCTGCTCGCCTGAGTTAGAATACCTCATGATAAGCTGTAGATCATACTATTTATACTATTTAGAGTTGTCAGCAATATTTTTTGTAGTTGTCTACTTACCACCACAAACCAATATTGGCAGTAAGACCGCACTCAATGACCTGTATAGGACCATGAGCAAACAAGAAAATACTCACCCGGAGGCGGCACTCCTAGTGGCCGGTGATTCTAATGCAGGAAAACTCAAATCCATCTTACCTCATTACTACCAGCATGTCAACCGTGCGACTAGAGGTGAAAGAACTAGATCACCTTTACTCCACACACAGATGCATACAAAGTTCTCTCTCGCCCTCCATTTGGCAAATCTTACCATAACTCTGTCCTGATTGCTGCTTACAAGCAAAAACTCAAACCGAAAGTACTAATGCCACACTCAATATGGAAGTGGTCCAATGAAGTGGATGCTAAGCTACAGGACTGTTTTGCTAGCACAGACTGGAATATGTTCCAGGATTCATCTGATGGCATTGAGGAGTTTACAACATCAGCCACCAGCTTCATTAATAAGTGCATCGACGACGTCCTCCCCACAGTGACTGGTTGGGATATGTGATATGTACGTACATATCCCGACCAAAAGCCAGGGATTAGAAGTAACATCCGCACAGAGCTAAAGGCGAGCTGCCGCTTTCATGGTATGGGACACTAATCCGGACGCTAATAAGAATTCCTGCTATGCCCTCAGACGAACTATCAAACAGGCAATGCGTCAATATAGGACTAAGACTGAATCCTACTACACCGGCTCTGACACTCGTCAAACGTGGCAGTGCTTGCAAACTATTACGGACTACAAAGGGAAACCTAGCCATGACATGCCCAGTGACGTGAGTCTACAAGACGGGCAAAATGCCTTTTAGGCTTGCTTTCAAGCAAGCAACACTGAAGCATGCATGAGAGCACCAGCTGTTCCGGACGACTGTGTGATCACGCTCTCGGTATCCGATGTGAGCAACACCTTTGAAACAGGTCAACATTCACAAGGCCGCAGGGCCAGACGGATTACCAGGACATGTACTTAGAGCATGCGCGGACCAACTGGCAAGTATCTTCACGGACATTTTCAACCTCTCCCTGATCAAGTCTAATACCTACATGTTTCAAGCAGACCACCATAGTCCATGTGCTCAAGAAAGCGGAGGTAACCTGCCTAAATGACTACCGACCCGTGGCACTCACATCTGTAGCCATGAAGTGCTTTAAAAGTCTGGTCATGGCTCACATCAGCACCATCATCCCGGAAACCCTAGACCCACTCCAATTTGTATACCGCCCCAACAGATCCACAGATGACACAATCTCAATCACACTCCACATTGCTCTTTCCCACCTGGACAAAAGGAATACCTTTCTTTCGTCTGAAACTCTTCAGTCTATTCTTGTTCTGAGAATTTTTTTGTTTGTTTATGTTGAGACTGGTGTTTTGCGGGAACTATTTAATGAAGCTGCCAGTTGAGGACTTGTGAGGCGTCTGTTTCTCAAACTAGACACTCTAATGTACTTGTCCTTTTGCTCAGTTGTGCACCGGGGCCTCCCACTCCTCTTTCTATTCTGGTTCGAGCCAGTTTGTGCTGTTCTGTGAACGGAGTAGTACACAGCGGTGTACAAGATCTTCAGTTTCTTGACAATTTCTCAAATGGAATAGCCTTCAAATCTCAGAACAAAAATAGACTGATGAGTTTCAGAAGAAAGTTCTTTGTTTCTGGCCATTTTGAGCCTGTAATCGAACCCACAAAGGCTGATGCTCCAGATACTCAACTAGTCTAAAGAAGGCCTGCTTAATTGCTTCTTTAATCAGCACAACAGTTTTCAGCTGTGCTAACATAATTGCAAAAGGGTTTTCTAATGATCAATTAGCCTTTTAAAATGATGAACTTGGATTAGCTAACACAATGTGCCTTTGGAACACAGGAGTGATTGTTTCTTATAATGGGCCTTTATACGCCTATTTAGATATTCCATTAAAAATCAGCCGTTTCCAGCTACAATAGTCATTTAAAACATTAACAATGTCTACACTGTATTTCTGATAAATTGGATGTTATTTTAGTGGACAATTATTATTTTTTTCTTTCAAAAACAAGGACATTTCTAAGTGACCCCAAACTTTTGAACGGTAGTGTACATGTATATATTACCTCAACTACCTTGTACCCCTGCAAATTGACTTGGTACCCATACTACTTGTATGTACTGTCGTCTTTCATTGTATTGTGTTACGATTTCCTTGATTTTTTTTTTTTTTCAATTCTGCATTGTTGGGAAAGTAATCGTAAGTAAGCATTTCACAGTAAAGTCTACACCTATTGTGTTTGGCGCATTTGCGAAATACCATTTAATTTTATTTGGCACCCACTAAAACATGGCAAACGTCAAACGGCATAGTACTGGTGGGCAAAACAATTGTTAATGTCCTCCAAGTCATACACAAAGTAGGTTTATTACCTCTTTTTAGCAGTCATCCAGGGGTCTTCAACCTTTTCTTGACCAGGGTCCCCCGCCTAGGCAAACCGGCGACCCAGGGACCTCCATCATATGTTAGCAAAAAAAGGTGAATAATAATGGCAACGAGAAGTAGCCTTATCAACATTTTAAAATATATAGATTCATTATTTTGACCTCTCCACCTTATAATTGGAAGAGGTAATCTCTTAACATACCTTTCTAGCTAATAGACTAACTCCAAACACATTTTCACTAATAGCAGCTGTTAAACTGGTTAAACAAAGGCTAGCCATGTGTTGGCAAAAATGAATGTCAAGGAAGCTTACCAGCAGCCATCTCCACTTGCCGTGACTGGTACCCGCGGGTGCTTTTTCAAAGCCTATGTGAGATACAGTGAGTGTAATAAACTCCACAAATTGTATTCTGTTGTTGCTATCGATATTCATAAAAACATTGGATTTTTTTCCCACTTTATATAAAAAAATTAAATGTATATATTTGAAAAGCACTTTATTAAAAAATATATAGAAACTGGTTTGAGGGATGGGGTGCTTTTGTATGGATGGATGGATCTTGAGTGGGGGGTGAACAAAGGGTTTTTAATGTCTTTTGAAATGTCATTAAGCTGACATCATCATTAGTTTAAGTCAACGAAAGGCATTGTCAAGAGGGATTCAATGAAGGGAGGAGTCTCTGGGGTACATACCCAAACCCCTCCACACTCACCTTCAGCAAACACACACTAACAGGTTGTGTGTGAGGATGTGAATTCATCCTGCTAGTGATTATTTCACTATGTAGCTTCTGTGTTGTGTGCCTGGAAGCATATTTTCAGTGTTCTCAGACCTCTTGTTCTTTTGATGATAAAAGAGATGGACTAACCTAAACTGCTGGCTGATCTAAAGTAAGACAGCTTCTCCCTGGGTAAGGTCTCATTTTGAAGCACCGATCCAGCAGGGGTAACATGATTCATGTCTGTCCCCCGAAATAGCAGCTTTCTTGTCTCTCTGTGCAACCTAGGGGATATCTCACACTCCCATAGACACTTCTGCCCTATTTTCTGAGGAGTTTGCTTTGTCAGACGGGTTTGTTGTCTGAACTCCTGTAAGCCTAAAGTGATCCCTCTGCTGTGAAAGTGGCTGATGAGAAAGGTGAGACTGAGGACATCGAGATTTGAATATTGTCTTGTTATAATGTTTATAAAATCAAAAAGATACAAATAAATGGCTATTGTAATATAGTCAAGGATGTTGCCATTTCATAAATGAAGTGGATTTTCTGTAGCCAAACATCTCCCTCATTCCTGGTTATTAAGGGTTTTTTTGTGGATCAAAATGGGGCTTAGGTGGTGGGTATTGCCGGGGCGTGGCCATTGGCATGGCCAGGGGTATGAAAATTGTTGAGGCCCTCATGTCGGCTGCAGTGACAAAATGTATTTGTTTAAAGCTAATTTCCTGCAATTCTACACATTTTGCCATTTGGTGCAAATAAAATGTTTCATTTTTAAAGCAAATTTCATGCAATTCTGCACATTTTGTCATGAGGCCGAGAGAAACATTTGCAGTTTAAAGCTAATTTCCTGCAATTATTCATATTTTTCCATGGTTTATGCCATCTAAGTGACTCAAACATTATAACAAAATCAATGGGGGCCCCATACCATGACAAAAATACTCCTGAATGAATAATTTTTAGAATTTTAGATACTCTGACTGTTGAGCCTTTTGTTTTGGTGGTTGTTAGTTCTCAAACATAATCTAATTTAAAGAATATACATGTCCATTATCTGTTCTACATACTTTCTATCTGGTTTTAGTCATTTAAATTTATGTAAACTTTTTTCCATCCAGAAAATATATTATTATTATTTAAAAAAATTCAGTTTGGACAGAAATGATCATTCATTAGGAGATGCTGTATTGATGGTTACAGTGAGGGAAAAAAGTATTTGATCCCCTGCTGATTTTGTACGTTTGCCCACTGACAAAGAAATGATCAGTCTATAATTTTAATGGTAGGTTTATTTGAACAGTGAGAGACAGAATAACAACAACAAAAAATCCAGAAAAACGCATGTCAAAAATGTTATAAATTGATTTGCATTTTAATGAGGGAAATAAGTATTCTGGCTCCCAGGTGTCTTTTATACAGGTAACGAGCTGAGCCGGAAGGCCAAAGTTAGTTACTTGAAGGAGCAGTTCTCGCTCTGTGGGTCTAACCCCCAAGAAGTTCTGGAAAATGGTTAAATACTCAGAGAATAAACCCTCCTCCTGTTTAATGAGGGAAATAAGTATTTGACCCCCTCTCAATCAGAAAGATTTCTGGCTCCCAGGAGTCTTTTATACAGGTAACGAGCTGAGATTAGGAGCACACTCTTAAAGGGAGTGCTCCTAATCTCACTTTGTTACCTGTATAAAAGACACCTGTCCACAGAAGCAATCAATCAATCAGATTCCAAACTCTCCACCATGGCCAAGACCAAAGATCTCTGCAAGGATGTCAGGGACAAGATTGTAGACCTACACAAGGCTGGAATGGGCTACAAGACCATCGCCAAGCAGCTTGGTGAGAAGGTGACAACAGTTGGTGCGATTATTCGCAAATGGAAGAAACACAAAAGAACTGTCAATCTCCCTCGGCCTGGGGCTCCATGCAAGATCTCACCTCGTGGAGTTGCAATGATCATGAGAACGGTGAGGAATCAGCCCAGAACTACACGGGAGGATCTTGTCAATGATCTCAAGGCAGCTGGGACCATAGTCACCAAGAAAACAATTGGTAACACACTACACTGTGAAGCACTGAAATCCTGCAGGACCCGCAAGGTCCCCCTGCTCAAGAAAGCACATATACATGCCCGTCTGAAGTTTGCCAATGAACATGTGAATGATTCAGAGGACAACTGGGTGAAAGTGTTGTGGTCAGATGATCTCTTTGGCATCAACTCAACTCACCGTGTTTGGAGGAGGAGGAATGCTGCCTATGACCCCAAGAACACCATCCCCAACTTTTTTGGAAGAAGCTAGCTAGCTAACGAAGAACAACAAAGAATATCTAGTTAACAGAAGAAAAGAAAGAGAAAATCAGGACAGAAGAAAAAGGATATCAAAGTGAAACAGTTCTCTAAAGACACAGGAGACAATAATACAAGAAACAACACTTCTGTAGCTTGTCAACTATGTGTCTGTCTATCCCTGTTCTCTCCTCTCTGCACAGGCCATACAAACGCTTCACACCGCGTGGCCGCTGCCACTCTAACCTGGTGGTCCCAGCGCGCACGATCCACGTGGAGGTCCAGGTCTCCGGCAGCCTCTGGAACTGCCGGTCTGCAGCCAACAAGGCTGAGTTCATCTCAGCCTATGCTACCCTCCAGTCCCTAGACTTCCTGGCGCTGACGGAAACATGGATTACCACAGATAACACTGCTACTCCTACTGCTCTCTCTTCGTCTGCCCATGTTTTCTCGCATACCCCTAGAGCATCGAGCCAGCGGGGTGGTGGCACTGGAATCCTCATCTCTCCCAAGTGGACATTCTCTCTTTCTCCCCTGACCCATCTGTCTATCTCCTCATTTGAATTCCATGCTGTCACAGTTACCAGCCCTTTCAAGCTTAACATCCTTATCATTTATCGCCCTCCAGGTTCCCTTGGAGAGTTCATCAATGAGCTTGACGCCTTGATAAGTTCCTTTCCTGAGGATGGCTCACCTCTCACAGTTCTGGGTGACTTTAACCTGCCCACGTCTACCTTTGACTCATTCCTCTCTGCCTCCTTCTTTCCACTCCTCTCCTCTTTTGACCTCACCCTCTCACCTTCCCCCCCTACTCACAAGGCAGGCAATACGCTTGACCTCATCTTTACTAGATGCTGTTCTTCCACTAATCTCATTGCAACTCCCCTCCAAATCTCCGACCACTACCTTGTATCCTTTTCCCTCTTGCTCTCATCCAACACTTCTCACTCTGCCCCTACTCGGATGGTATTGCGCCGTCCCAACCTTCGCTCTCTCTCTCCCGCTACTCTCTCCTCTTCCATCCTATCATCTCTTCCCTCTGCTCAAACCTTCTCCAACCTATCTCCTGATTCTGCCTCCTCAACCCTCCTCTCCTCCCTTTCTGCATCCTTTGATTTTCTCTGTCCCCTATCCTCCAGGCCGGCTCGGTCCTCCCGTCCTGCTCCGTGGCTCGACGACTCTCTACGAGCTCACAGAACAAGGCTCCGGGCAGCCGAGCGGAAATGGAGGAAAACTCGCCTCCCTGCGGACCTGGCATCCTTTCACTCACTCCTCTCTACATTCTCCTCTTCTGTCTCTGCTGCTAAAGCCACTTTCTACCACTCTAAATTCCAAGCATCTGCCTCTAACCCTAGGAAGCTCTTTGCTACCTTCTCCTCCCTCCTGAATCCTCCTCCCCCTCCCCCCCCTCCTCCCTCTCTGCGGATGACTTCGTCAACCATTTTGAAAAGAAGGTTGACGATATCCGATCCTCGTTTGCTAAGTCAAACGACACCGCTGGTCCTGCTCACACTGCCCTACCCTGTGCTTTGACCTCTTTCTCCCCTCTCTCTCCAGATGAAATCTCGCGTCTTGTGACGGCCGGCCGCCCAACAACCTGCCCACTTGACCCTATCCCCTCCTCTCTTCTCCAGACCATTTCCGGAGACCTTCTCCTCTTCCTCACCTCGCTCATCAACTCATCCTTGACCGCTGGCTACGTCACTTCCGTCTTCAAGAGAGCGAGAGTTGCACCCCTTCTGAAAAAACCTACACTCGATCCCTCCGATGTCAACAACTACAGACCAGTATCCCTTCTTTCTTTTCTCTCCAAAACTCTTGAACGTGCCGTCCTTGGCCAGCTCTCCTGCTATCTCTCTCAGAATGACCTTCTTGATCCTAATCAGTCAGGTTTCAAGACTGGGCATTCAACTGAGACTGCTCTTCTCTGTGTCACGGAGGCTCTCCGCACTGCTAAAGCTAACTCTCTCTCCTCTGCTCTCATCCTTCTAGACCTATCTGCTGCCTTTGATACTGTGAACCATCAGATCCTCCTCTCCACCCTCTCCGAGTTGGGCATCTCCGGCGCGGCCCACGCTTGGATTGCGTCCTACCTGACAGGTCGCTCCTACCAGGTGGCGTGGCGAGAATCTGTCTCCGCACCATGCGCTCTCACCACTGGTGTCCCCCAGGGCTCTGTTATAGGCCCTCTCCTATTCTCGCTATACACCAAGTCACTTGGCTCTGTCATATCCTCACATGGTCTCTCCTATCATTGCTATGCAGACGACACACAATTAATCTTCTCCTTTCCCCCTTCTGATAACCAGGCGGCGAATCGCATCTCTGCATGTCTGTCAGACATATCAGTGTGGATGACGGATCACCAGCTCAAGCTGAACCTCGGCAAGACGGAGCTGCTCTTCCTCCCGGGGAAGGACTGCCCGTTCCATGATCTCGCCATCACGGTTGACAACTCCCTTGTGTCCTCCTCCCAGAGTGCTAAGAACCTTGGCGTGATCCTGGACAACACCCTGTCGTTCTCCACTAACATCAAGGCGGTGACCCGATCCTGTAGGTTCATGCTCTACAACATTCGCAGAGTACGACCCTGCCTCACACAGGAAGCGGCGCAGGTCCTAATCCAGGCACTTGTCATTTCCCGTCTGGATTACTGCAACTCGCTGTTGGCTGGGCTCCCTGCCTGTGCCATTAAACCCCTACAACTCATCCAGAATGCCGCAGCCCGTCTGGTGTTCAACCTTCCCAAGTTCTCTCACGTCACCCCGCTCCTCCGCTCTCTCCACTGGCTTCCAGTTGAAGCTCGCATCCGCTACAAGACCATGGTGATTGCCTACGGAGCTGTGAAGGGAACGGCACCTCCATACCTTCAGGCTCTGATCAGGCCCTACACCCAAACAAGGGCACTGCGTTCATCCACCACTTGCCTGCTGGCCCCCCTACCTCTGAGGAAGCACAGTTCCCACTCAGCCCAGTCAAAACTGTTCGCTGCTCTGGCACCCCAATGGTGGAACAAGCTCCCTCACGACGCCAGGACAGCGGAATCAATCACCACCTTCCGGAGACACCTGAAACCCCACCTCTTTAAGGAATACCTAGGATAGGATAAAGTAATCCTTCTAACCCCCCCCCCCCCCCCCCCTTAAAAGATTTAGATGCACTATTGTAAAGTGGTTGTTCCACTGGATCATAAGGTGAATGCACCATTTTGTAAGTCGCTCTGGATAAGAGCGTCTGCTAAATGACTTAAATGTAATGTAAATGTAAATGTCAAACATGGAGGTGTAACCATTATGCTTTGGGGGTGTTTTTCTGCTAAGGGGACAGGACAACTTCACCGCATCAAAGGGACGATGGACGGGGCCATGTACCGTCAAATATTTGGTGAGAACCTCCTTCCCTCAGCCAGGGCATTGGAGATGGGTATTCCAGCATGACAATGACCCAAAACACACGGCCAAGGCAACAAAGGAGTGGCTCAAGAAGAAGCACATTAAGGTCCTGGAGTGGCCTAGCCAGTCTCCAGACCTTAATCCCTTAGAAAATCTGTGGAGGGAGCTGAAGTTTCGAGTTGCCAAACGTCAGCCTCGAAACCTTAATGACTTGGAGAAGATCTGCAAAGAGGAGTGGGACAAAATCCCTCCTGAGATGTGTGCAAACCTGGTGGCCAACTACAAGAAACGTCTGACCTCTGTGATTGCCAACAAGGGTTTTGCCACCAAGTACTTTTGCAGAGGGGTCAAATACTTATTTCCCTCATTAAAATGCAAATCCTTTTATAACATTTTTGACATGCGTTTTTCTGGATTTTTTGTTGTTATTCTGTCTTTCACTGTTCAAATAAACCTACCATTAAAATTATAGACTGATCATTTTTTTGTCAGTGGGCAAACGTACAAAATCAGCAGCTTTTTTCCTCACTGTAGTTGTAGTGTCGTCAGACTTGTATGCCTCAGACTAGCCTCGAGGGGTTAATTAAGGAACAGGAACTCAAGGCTGCTCCTCTTGCTGCTTCTTTACCCCACGCCCTTTCTCCCATCACCCCTCCTGAAGTCATCAGCATGCTTCAGTTCAGCTGGTGCCTAGCCTAGCTCTACTAGCCGAACCGAACAAGTGTGCTCGCACACTCCCTTAAAAGACCTTCGCTTGCAAAGCTAGAAAAAAGCGTCAATAGTACTGTTTGTCCATTTTGAGACACCGTAGCCCGTATACGCTTCGTCAAAATAGTCAGAATTAAAATAAATGAAGTCTGTCATTAATTTGGACATTTTTGACCAAGGAGACCTTAGTCGCACAATTTTGCATCTGACTAGGATGTTTGGTGCAGAATTTCTGACGTGAAAAAATTTGCATACGGACAAGTCATCTCACACACGAGTTGTCTCTCCCTACTGTTGACCAGTCGCAGACGAGGGGGCGTAGACTTCAGCTAATGACTTCGGCTTGCCTCGCGAGAAAAAAATGTGTTTGCCGAACAGCCGAAAAAAAACAGCCGAAGTCCAAAACAAACAGAAACGTCACAATGTCATCATAATATATGCACAAACTGTTCCGAACTGTTTCAGCTGGGAAGCAGATGGATGCCTTAACTCCCCACATGCGACTACATGTGCCCCCTGAAATTGAAGCAAAACAGTGTCAACATACAGTCAGTATACCAAACATTAGGAACACCTACCTTATATTAAGTTGTACCCCCCTACCCTTTTGCCTTCAGAACAGCCTCAATTCGTCGGGGCATGGACTCTACAAGGTGTCGAAAGCGTTCCACAGGAATGCTGGCCCATGTTGATTCCAATGCTTCCCACAGTTGTCAAGTTAGCTGGGTGGTGGACCATTCTTGATGCACAGGGGAAACTGTTGAGTGTGAAAAATCCAGCAGTGTTGCAGTTCTTGACACACTCAACCTGATGCATCTGGCACCTATTACCATACCCCATTCAAAGGCACTTAAATCTTTTGTCTTGTCCATTCACCCTCTGAATGGTACACACACACACACAATCCAAAGCTTAAAAATCCTTCTTTAACCTGTCTCCTCCACTTCATCTACACTGATTGAAGTGGATTTAATAAGGGGGATCATAGCTTTCACCTGGATTCTCCTGGTCGGTCTATGATATGGAAGGAGCTGGGTTTTGTATACTCAGTGAATATTCATGCACCCACACTCTATATGCCACATCTCATTCAGTCACTAATCTAAGCCCTATTCCACCCCATCCCCAGCCTTTTGTTCAGACCTAGCCCCATCCTTCTAGCCTGAGCAGCCCAGCCCCAGTAGACCAGCTCTGTCCATCTCTGCACCGGGCTTGCCTTTGGTAGTGTTGATTGCGGGGGTCACATGATGCGTGGGGATGGGCTCCCTTGCTGGGACTGCCTTGTTTGTCAGAACAGAGGAAGCATGTGTGACAACGTCTGTGTGTGATAGAGAGATATATAGGCTACTGAGGGGAGGAGAGAGAAAAAAGTGAGGGGGAGCGAGGGCAAGCGAGACTGAGTGAGAGACTGAGAGGAGGTGGGTGGGTGCATGTGGGAGACTGGAGACGTTGGTTTGGTTCAGTCAGACAGGAGCAGAGCAGAGCGGAGGAGCACAGCACTGTAAGTGTTTGTGTGAGTGAGTGTATATCTCACATCGGCTGAGCCTGGACTCTCAGCCTGGCAGGAACAGGATAACCCATCGGACAGAGAGACAGACCGACAGATATCGACAGCGAATCACAGACAGACAAGGGGAGGAAGTAGCTCGGATGCGAGCGTCGGACGCGCTCCCTGTGGATAAAGAGCTATCTGTTTTGTGGTTTTTTTCTTCCTACCTGACTGGATTCTCTGCTGTGTGTCGTGTAGCCCTGGACTAGCTGAGGAAATCACAGCTCAGAGGTATTTTCTCACTATTTGGCTTTGGCTTCAAGGATTTAATGGTTGGGGTGGGAAAGAAGGAATGTAGAGATAAAGAGAGTGTAGGGGGATTGCTGTTCATCAGGCGGAACATATCAGTATATGAGACAGAGGCAGATCGCTGGCAGAAATGTCAGCTGATGTGTTTTGGTCAAACGGAAGCTGTCTGTGTCTTGTGCGTATGTGTCTGGCGGAGACGGCAGTGCTCTGTGATGGGGGCTCTATTATTAAGCTGTGATCTGTTGACATGCCTGCTTCACCAGAGCTGGCTAGCAGCAGGGTTTCCAGCATACTAGTTTACCTCCTCTCCTCCTGTCCCCCTCGCTGTCTCCCTCTCTCTCTTTCCTTTCTCTCTCCCTCCATCCATCTCTCTGTCTGCTCCTCCCCTCCACCCCCTGGCTCTCTCTCTCCATCCCTCTGTAAATTTATTGTTTTAAAGCCTTTCTCTCTCTTACCCTCTGCCGTCGTGCTAGCCTTCAGTGAAGGAGCTTTTACTAGCTGAAAAAAATACCCATCTCAGTTGGGGTATTTTAGGCAGGTTTCTGGGTAATTTACCCTCAGTGGCCCTCAGGTTTTTCTTATTTTAATCCCCCCTCCCTGATGCTTCCCCCTCTGTTCAAATAATTTTGTACTGAAAACAGAGGCTTTGCAGAGGAAAATGGAGCATGTCACAGGTTGAGGGAAAGGCCTGTTTTGATCTCATTCTGTGTGTGTCTGTGTGTTCCTGTCTCTCTCTCCTCACCATGAGCCTCTTTCAGCCAGCATTGTGACAACAGCCTCTCCATCATAAAACCTCTCTAATCAATGTTGCCAATCAATGAAAAGCCATAACAAAGCCTCTCGACCTCTTCCTCCTAAAATGGGGTGGGGGGAGTCTGTTCAGTCCAGGGGTGCCTGGGCTCGGAATGCGACCCCTGACCTGCAATATGTGGTGTGGAAAATACTGGAAAGGACAGCCTGTGTGCTATGGATTAACCTATTGGCGGGGCAGATGGTTGTGTTCCTCATGGAATTGGGAGCACGGGCACTGAACCCAGTCTTCACCCGTCCCGGTGACCCCTTCCCCTGCATGCACACACCAACACGCCAGCTAGATCAGGCCAAGATGGAGGCCATGATGGAGGTGTATGCTTATGCTACTAGACTGAGAATATGCTAGCCGCCTCTTTGTTTGCTGTCTGGAAAACCTGCATGAAATCATGCCTCAGTCAGTAATGCGAAACAGACTAGTGTGGTATCAGAAATGCTACTCGAATAGCCAAGTGTACAATTGTCAGTGGGTGATATCTTTGTTTTGTTTGCTGAAGATTAGATTGTATTACATTATGTATCTGTGTGTGGAGGGGAGAAGAGGACTTCTGTTCCTCTCTTTCGGCATTGACGGGTTAAAGCGGCAGATGTTTGGGTGAGGTCGCTGGTTTGAGACAATATGTCAGAACCTTCGACTGTAGACAGGCAGACGGACAGACAGATGGACATATAGACAGAGGGAAACCCAAAAGGAATTCAGACGGGGCACGTCTTCTTTCATGGAAGTCAACATCGGCAAGGCAGCTTTGTACCAAATAAAGTGGCGTTGCTGCTATTGCGCTGAAACACAAACTGAGAATTGTGGCATGACGGGAATATGGTGAATCTTAAATTCATTTCCTGTCTCCCGTCATGTTCTTCTTGCCATGGACAGAAGCATCACTATGCAGTTGACTTAACAGGTCTTCTGTAGGTAAGTACTGTCTGTTCGCTCTCATTTTGGACCATTCATCTCTGGAAGAGAGATGTTAGTGTGCACAGCACATAGACACAGTCTCTCACCGATTCACCTCTCTCTCCCCTCTCACGTGAGACGTGCACTGACTACAGACTGAGAATAGAGACACACACTCTAACCCACACTATGCTGTTTAAGGCAGAATACCCCGACCAACATCCATACAAGTTTATACTGTTTAGTGGATGCAATGTGCTGCAGTGCAGGACTACTGTAAATAGTATAGGATTGATTATGGCTTATCAGGAAAATACCTGTTGTACACGTACAGTTGAAGTCGGAAGTTTACATACACTTAGGTTGGAGTCATTAAAACTCGTTTTTCAACCACTCCACACATTTTTTGTTAACAAACCATAGTTTTGGCAAGTCTGTTAGGACATCTACTTTGTGCATGGCACAAGTAATTTTTCCAACAATTGTTTATAGACAGATTATTTCACTTATAATTCACTGTATCACAATTCCAGTGGGCCAGAAGTTTACATAGACTAAGTTGACTGTGCCTTTAAACAGCTCTGAAAATTCCAGAAAATGATGTCATGGCTTTAGAAGCTTCTGATAGGCTAATTGACATCATTTGAGTCAATTGGAAGTGTACCTGTGGATGTATTTCAAGGCCTACCTTCAAACTCAGTGCCTCTTTGCTTGACATCGTGGGAAAATCGAAATAAATCAGCCAAGACCTCAGAAAAAAAATTGTAGACCTCCACAAGTCTGGCTCATCCTTGGGAGCAATTTCCAAATGCCTGAAGGTACCACGTTCATCTGTAAAAACAATAGTACACAAGTATAAACACCATGGGACCACACAGCCATCATACCGCTCAGGAAGGAGACGCGTTCTGTCTCCTGGAGATGAACGTACTTTGTTGCGAAAAGTGCAAATCAATCCCAGAATAACGGCAAAGGACCTTGTGAAGATGCTGGAGGAAACAGGTACAAAAGTATCTATGTCCACAGTAAAACGAGTCCTATATCGAAATAACCTGAAAGGCCGCTCAGCAAGGAAGAAGCCACTGCTCTAAAACCGCCATAAAAAAGCCAGACTACGTTTTGCAACTGCACATGGGGACAAAGATCGTACTTTTTGGAGAAATGTCCTCTGGTCTGATGAAACAAAAATAAAACTGTTTGGCCATAATGACCATCGTTATGTTTGGAGGAAAATGGGAAGGCTTGCAAGCCGAAGAACACCATCCCAACCATGAAGCACGGGGGTGGCAGCATCATGTTGTGGGGGTGCTTTGCTGCAGGAGGGGACTGGTGCACTTCACAAAATAGATGGCATCATGAGGATGGAAAATTATGTAGATAGTCAGGAAGTTAAAGCTTGGTTGCAAATGGGTCTTCCAAATGGACAATGACCCCAAGCATACTTCCAAAGTTGTGGCCAATTGGCTTAAGGACAACCAAGTCCTTCACAAAGCCCTGATCTCAATCCTATAGAAAATTTGCAGGCAGAACTAAAAAAGTGTGTGCTAGCAAGGAGGCCCTCAAAACTGACTCAGTTACACCAGCTCTGTCAGGAGGAATGGCCCAAAATTCACCCAACTTATTGTGGGAAGCTTGTGGAAGGCTACCCAAAACGTTTGACCTAAGTTAAACAATTTAAAGGCAATGCTACCAAATACTAATTGAGTGTATGTAAACTTCCGAACCACTGGGAATGTGATGAAAGAAAAATAAGCTGAAATAAATCATTCTCTCTACTATTATTCTGACATTTCACATTCTTAGAATAAAGTGGGGATCCTAACTGACCTAAGACAGGGAATTTTTACTAGGATTAAATGTCAGGAATTGTGAAACAGAGTTTAAATGTATTTTGCTAAGGTGTATGTAAACTTCCGACCTCAACTGTATGTATGCATACACAGTCTTAGTCATCTGTTTATGATCATTGAGAATGACCACACAACAAACAAACCATGTCCTACAGAGTTGCTTAGTAATCAGTGGTTGAATAGAAGCAACTGACTCATTCCCTGAATCCCAACTATAGGACACTAATTATAGGCTAGCCTTGGCTCCAATACTATTTTGTCATTTTAATTGTTCCACATCAGTGATTTGCATCATTGTTTCTTCAGAAGTTCTCTCTTAATGAATTATATAATGTTTTGGGGTAGTCTTGGGGCTTTGACATTTTAGAGACACATGGATGCAGTTTGGGGTTTTGGCAGGAGAGGGATATGTGTTGACCAAAATGTAAAAACAGCAATAGACTCAGGCAGCCACATTGCCCGCTGTCCAATTTGAGGTAACATTAGCATAAAGTGTGTGACAGGAGAATGGACTACACTGCAGTCGACTCAGGGTCCTGCTTTATTATATCAATGTCCACTATTAGAGTAGATGGGGACAATAGAGGGATGAGAGGGGAAAAATGGCAGAAATGCGGAGAGGGACGTGAAGAAGGAAAGATTAGAAAAACATCAAGAGGAGGGATGTTGAGATTAGAGAAAAAGAAATGGATAGATGATGGACATGGAATGAAAGTAGAGAGAGATGGCCACAGAAGGAAAGGAGAGAGAAGCTGAGAGAGAAATAGATGCAGAGAAGAAGAGGGGAAGATGGAAGGAGAGGGAGAGAGAACCACAAGCCTCCAGTGATATCCACTGGGTCACGCTCATGAAAAATGTAATCAAGCTTTGCAGATAACAGCTTCCTTCTAACTCGGCACAAACACCTATATCTGCACGAATGAGTTTTCTCAAACGCAATGATCTATTCTAAGGCTTTTACATTGTAACAAACAAAATACTCCCTTTTTCAAATCTGAGTGCTGTATATAATTATAAACTACAATTCTAGCGAGTCTCGCCATTCACAAGTCTTTGTTTCCTCTTTAGCCAAGAACTAGTTTAATACACTCTTTCAAATAACGTCTGTCCTGAAAGACTGGAATGCCAGCAGAATAAGAATAGCGTTCCCTATTATTAGAATAATTATAATAATGAATCATTGCCAAACAGATTTACGATGGCCTACTTTTCACCATGGCACATATTGGATCACTATCATGGATATCACGTTGTCTTTTTCTCCAACCTCTGGTTTATAATAAGTTATACACGATGACCATTTTCTATCTTCATCTCGACCGGCAATAATGAGCTCTGTTTGTATCTTAACACCAGACCGTAGTACTGTCTTGGACAGAATGTGGATTTGAAGTTGTTTGCAGGCTATTTACCCGCCCTTATATACATATTGGTAATCCAAGCTGTGTTCTGTGTCCACTAACATGGTCCTGGCTCCATGGCCTGGGCTGTCTGCTAGTTAGCGTTTTCCATTTGAATGCTGCAGGCTATAGTTTCAGAAGCAGAATGACCAAACAACTGCGAAATAGCCCTAGCCTGTGTCTAAATAGGAATTATCAAATCCAATCACATTTTATTGGTCACATACACATGGTTGGCAGATGTTAATGCTTGTGCTTCTTGTTAGCGAAATGCTTGTGCTTCTAGTTCCGACAGTGCAGTAATATCTAACAAGTAATCTAACAATTCCCCAACAACTACCTAATACACACAAATCTAAAGGAGTGAATGAGAATATGTACATATAAGCATATGGATGAGCGATGGCCGAGCGGCATAGGCAAGGTGCAATAGATGGTATAAAATACAGTATATACATGTGATATGAGTAATGTAAGTTATGTAAACATTATTAAAGTGGCATTGTTTAAAGTGACTAGTGATTCATTTATTAAAGTGGCCAGGGATCGGGTCTCAATGTCGGCAGCGGCCTCTCTATGTTAGTGATGGGTGTTTAGCAGTCTGATGGCCTTGAGATAGAAGCTGATTTTCAGTCTCTCGGTCCCAGCTTTGATGCACCTGTACTGACCTCACCTTCTGGATGGTAACGGGGTGAACAGGCAGTGGCTCGGGTGGTTGTTGTCCTTGATAATCTTTTTGGCCTTCCTGTGACATTGGGTGCTGTAGGTGTCATGGAGGGCAGGTAGTTTGTCCCCGGTGATGCGTTGTGCAGAACGCATCACCCTCTGGAGAGCCTTGCGGTTGAGGGCGGTGCAGTTGCCGTACCAGGTTGTGATACAGCCCGACAGGATGCTCTGGATTGTGCATCTGTAAAAGTTTGTCAGGCTTTTGAGTGACAAGCCATATTTCTTCAGCCTCCTTCAACACACTGTCTGTGTGGGTGGACCATTTCAGTTTGTCTGTGATGTGTACGCCGAGGAGCTTAAAATGTTCCACCTGCTCCACTGCTGTCCCTTCGATGTGGGTAGGGGGTCTGCTGTTTCCTGAAGTCCAAGATCATCTCCTTTGTTTTGTTGAGGGAGAGGTTATTTTCCTCACACCAGTTGGCGGTGTTCATGGCCATGCAGTTGTGGGTGAACAGGGATTACAAGAGGGGGCTGAGCATGCACCCTTGTGGGGCCCCAGTATTGAGGGTCAGCGAAGTGGAGATGTTGTTTCCTACCTTCACCACCTGGGTGCGGCCCGTCAGAAAGTTCAGGACCCAATTGCACAGGGCGGCGTTGAGACCCAGGGCCTCCAGCTTGATGATGAGCTTGGAGGGTGCTATGGTGTTGAATGCTGAGCTGTAGTCAATGAACAGCATTCTTACATAGGTATTCCTTTTGTCCAGATGGGATAGGGCAGTGTGCAGTGTGAAGGTGATTGTGTCATCTGTGGACCTGTTGGGGCGGTATGCAAACTGAAGTGGGTCTAGGGTGGCCGGTAAGGTGGAGGTGATTTTATTCTTGACTAGTCTCTCAAAGCACTTCATGATGACAGAAGTGAGTGCTACAGGGCGGTAGTCATTTAGTTCAGTTATCTTTACCTTCTTGGGTACAGGAACAATGGGCGCCATCTTGAAGCATGTGGGGACGACAGACTGGGATAGGGAGCGATTGAAAATGTCCGTAAACACACCAAGCAGGTTGTCTGCACGTGCTCTGAGGACGTGGCTAGGGATGCTGTCTGGGCCAGCAGCCTTGCGAGGGTTAACACATTTAAATGTTTTACTCACATCAGCCATGGAGAAGGAGAGGGGGTGGGCACAGACCTTGCTAGCGGGCCGCGACAGTGGCACTGTATTATCCTCAAAGGCGGGCAAGGAAGGTGTTTAGTTTGTCTGGAAGCGTGACGTCGGTGTCCGTGACGTGGCTGGTTTTCTTTTAGTAGTCTGTGATTTCCTGTAGACCCTGCCACATACGTCTCATGTCTGAGCCGTTGAATTGCGATTCCATCTTGTCCCTGTACCGGCATTTTGCTTGTTTGATTGCCTTGCGGAGGGAATAACTTCACTGTTTATATTCAGCCATATTCCCAGACCTTTTTCCATACTTAAATGTGGTGGTTCGTGCTTTCAGTTTTGCACGAATGCCACCATCTATCCACAGTTTCTGGTTAGGGTAGGTTTTAGTAGTCACAGTGGGTACAACATCTCCAATGCACATCTTTTTGAACTCACTCACCGAATCAGCGTATAGGTTGATGTTATTCTCTGAGGCTGACCAGAACATATTCCAGTCCGCGTGATCAAATCAATCTTGAAGCATGGCTTCCGATTGGTCAGACCAGCGTTGAATTGTTCTCGTCACTGGTACATCCTGTTTGAGTTACTGCCTATAAGACGGTAGGAGCAAGATGGCGTCATGGTCGGATTTGCCAAAGGGAGGGCGGGAAGGGCTTTGTATGAATCGCGGAAGTTAGATTAGCAGTGATTGAGTGTATTACCCCTGCGCGTAGTGCAATCAATATGCTGATAGAATTTAGGTAGCCTTGTTCTCAAATTTGCTTTGTTAAAATCCCCAGCTACAATAAATGCAGCCTCAGGATATATGGTTTCCAGTTTACATGTCCAGTGAAGTTCCTTGAGGGCCATCTTGGTGTCTTCTTGAGGGGGAATGTACACAGCTTTGACTATAACTGCCGAGAATTATCTTGGTAGGTAAAATGGCCGCATTTGATTGTAAGGAATTCTAGGTCGGGTGAGCAGAAGGACTTGAGTTCCTGTATGTTGTTATGATTACACCATGAGTCATTGATCATGAAGCATACACCCCCGCCTTTCCTCTTCCCAGAGAGGTGTTTATCGGCGCGATGCATGGAGAAGCCCGGTGGCTGAAATGATTCCGTCAGCATATCCCGAGAGAGCCATGTTTCCGTGAAACAGAGAATGTTACAATCTCTGATGTCTCTCTGGAAGGCAACCCTTGTCTCGAATTTCATCTACCTTGTTGTCAAGAGACTGGACATTGGCGAGTAGTATACTCGAGAGTGGTGGGCGATGTGCACGTCTACGGAGCCTGAACAGGAGGCTGCTCCGTCTGCCCCTTCTGTGCCGTTGTTTTGGGACTGCTTCTGGGATTATATCCATTGTCCTGGGTAAGGGTCCAAACAGAGGATCCGCTTCGGGAAAGTCGTATTCCTGGTCGTAATGTTGGTAAGTTGACGTCGCTCTTATATCCAATAGTTCCTCCCGGCTGTATGTAATAAGACTTAAGATTTCCTGGGGTAATAATGTAAGAAATAATACATTAAAAAAAATAAAAATAATGCATAGTTTCCTAAGAACTTGAAGCGAGACGACCATCTCTGTCGGCGCCATCTTGCAATGAGTACTGGAAAGTGGGCGTGAATGATCTTTGTTGTGTATCAACAATATAATTGAAATACATTTAGTCCAATTATGAGAAATTGGGAGGGAGATGAGGGGCAGGTGACGTCTAATAACATCTTCCATCAACAAGTGCAATGTGGATTAGCAGCACTGCCTGCACTGTTTCTATAGGCCTTCAACAGGAGAACTGATCTGTGCTATATTTGGGCAGTGTGTTTGAATAAAGGGAGAAAACGAACCTGTCTGTTCAGGTCAGGAGTGTTACTATCACATGCTGGATAAACAGAGGACTTGAACTTGGCAAGGGTAGTATAGTCTGTATTGATACCTGTACCATAGTGGCTGGATTACACATGATGAGATGTGTATATGTCGTGTTGACGTGAAACACCTGCTCAGGCCTTGGCTGCTGTGCCTGGGTTTTGACTGTTATGAGTACTAAAGCTTTACTGTATGTAGTTACAGCTATCTAGCAGTTAGTAGGGAGTTGTCACCTGGAAGTAAGGAATCTCTTTAGCTACTCTATGTTATGTCTGGAACAAGATTACACCTAGTTTAACCATAATCCACAGAGAGGGAGACAAAAGCAAATAACATATTTAAACTTAGTAAAACAGTCAGTGGTGATAAATTGATTTCTCATGTCAAATATTTCACCTGCTTGGTTTTAGTTTGTCCAGTACAATGGTCCCAAAAGTGCAAAACTCTTAAGATAAATCATGTACCCCAAATACAAACAGGTCTGCTGGGAAGGACAGAAGAGTAGTTGGATATGTCCTTACAACATATGTATTTGTGTAGAGTAAATGGATATTGTTTTGCAGGTAGTAGAGGAGGTACCACAAACACCATGGAGCGGACAGGTAACACCTATGTTTGATGTCCGCACACTCTCATACTCTCTCTCTCACTCACACACACACACTCTCACTGTCCTTCCCATAGCATTCCCACTCTAGTGATTAATTACAACTAGCCCGGTGTCTTCAGTGTGTACACACTGCTGCCTTCCACCTATTTTATTTTAGCATGTAACTCCCCTCCCCTCTGGGTCTTGAAAGAGCTCTACAATCAAATAGTCACGTCTCCTCCCTGTCAGGGAGTAGCAGGGAGATCTCGCCGCGATCTTCCCCCAGAGGGCTACACAGCCCTGGGATGAGAGGGAGGTCGTCCTCCTAGTTTGTCCTGTGAACACTGGAAGTCAGTAAATCTGGCTGTGACCTGGGCTCTGGGAGCACAGCACACAGAGAGAGCCGTGGGCAATTCCACTGTAACGGAAATTGTTGTGGGCAATTCCACGGTACTTTAAATGTATGCCAAACAAAAACCATTGATTTCAAAGTTTAACAAATCAAACTAGTTTTAACAATTTACACTTAACATTTTACAAAATGACAGTTGCTGGAAGAACTGTGCAGATGCAACGTTTGGTAACAACATTTCAGTAAAATCTCCCTCAGTTTGTGTCCACGTTTTCCAAAAACTCTTAAATATCTGCTCCAAATGAAGATTCAACTGCAGAAAGAAAGCGGTGTCAGCTATGACATGGCACATTGAAATCTATTTTGGTTATTGAACCGTAAGTGAAGTAGATTTACTCCCGGTAACGGAATTGCGGTAACGGAATTTCATCACGGGTCCCTGATCTATACTACACAGAAATACATAATTATGGATATGTACAGTATGTCATTATCTTCATGGTGATGTATCTTAAATAAGTACTTAAAGGTATAAATATGCAATATCCTCCTTTGCATATTTGGATATTATTCTACACACTGGCTATTATTTTAAAGAGCTCTGCCCCCAAACAAGACCAAATTTGGTTGGTCCGGATCAGACCAAATCTGAACCAACCAGTCTAAGTTTCACAAGTTACAGCACGGTAGAGCTCAGTAGAGTACACTGCAGTACAGTATAGTTTAATACAGTAGAGTACAGTAGAGTATAGTACAGTACATTATTGTGTACTCAACTCTAGTGTGCTCTACTGTGTACTGCACTGAACTCTACTCTACAGTACTGTCATTTAGCAGAAGCTCTTATCCAAAGCGTCTTCATCTTAAGATAGCTGGGTGGGACAATCACATATCACAGGCATAGAAAGTACATTTTCCCTAAATAACGTAGCTATCAGTAGAGTCAGAGATAGGGGAGGGGGGGTCAAGTGCAAGTGCTGCTTTTTTTGGGGTGGAGGTGAGGAGGAGGATTATTTAAGATACTGTTTGAAGAGGTAGGGTTTCAGGGACACTGCTGTCCTAGCTTCCTGTAGGGGTGGGAGGGCCAACAGACCTGAGGTGGCCGAACGGAGTGCTCATGTTGTGATGTAAGGGTTTCAGCATAGCCTGAAGGTAGGGAGGGGCAGTTCATCATGCTGTTCTGTAGGTAAGCACTATGGTCTTGTACTGGAAGCCAGTGGAGTGTGCGGAGGAACGGGGTGCAATAAGAGAACTTAGGAAGTTTGAAAACCAGGTGGGCTGTAGCATTCTGGATAAGTTGCAGGGGTTTGATGGCGCAAGCGGCAAGTCCAGCCAACAGTGAGTTGCAGTAGTCCAGACAGGAGAGGACAAGTGCCTGGATTAGGACCTGCGACGTTTGTACGATACTCTTCTTTAATGTACTGTGCTGTACTGTCCAAACTTGTGATGATTTCCCATTGTAGCCAATTGTAGAAAATTCAATTGCAGAAATTTCGTTTAGCGATTTCTTTTCTGGAAATTCCGTTACCAATTTTAATAATTAAAAAACTAAATTTATAGCAGTAAAAATACTAGAACTAATTGAGAGGTCTACCTTTACTTGTTACTCCTGTGAACTTTCATTATCCTCCCTCCTCATGAGGGAGAGAAATTAGAATATATCTTATAAAGATATGTGGGATTTTGGTTATGGAATTTCAAGGCAATATTTCTTAAACTTAAAAACGAAACATGATATTAGTTGGCAGGGGTCTTCAACATTATTGTGTGTTGATGTATTTTTACAACATTTTAAGACTTTTTCAGATAGATGTTTTCTAAGACCCCTTTTCCATCTGAAATCAAAGCCTTTGCTTTTTCGGATGGAAAATGGTTGAAAAATTTAAATATGCCTTCATTTTATTTACATTTACATTTTTTACATTTTAGTCATTTAGCAGACGCTCTTATCCAGAGCGATTTACAGTAGTGAATGCATACATTTCATTTCATTTCATGCATTTAAAAAAAAAATATATATATATATATTTTTTTGTACTGGCCCCCGTGGGAATCGAACCCACAACCCTGGCGTTGCACACAGGGAAGACTATATTTGAAACCCAATTTGACATGCTCCTATGAAATTCACATGTTGGTGCTCATAGGTCATTTTACATGGAAATGGAAATGCGGGCCACAGTAGCCTCACCATAGCTGGTCTGCTAGGTAGGATTCAGCCCAGACAAAACAAAATCATTTTGGCCGCTCAAATGTAGGCTACAGTATGCAGCTAATTCTGCATTGATTTTACATTGAATGTTTAAGGACATAAACATTGTGCACTAGGTTGTTAGCAATAGATGCAACAAAGTCATGTCCACCCTTTGAAATATCTCTGGATCTCATTATCAAGGAGGAAGACATGCAGTCAGTAATGTGATGGCGGAGTGTGGCTCACTGTCTCCGTTCTGTCGCAGTGAAGTCGGCCAAGAAGTCCAACTATGTGTTGCCCTTGTGGGAAGGGCTGAATGTAGGTCGTAGCTGAAATCCAAGCACAGGCTCTGGGGGGCTCTGCTGCTCTGGGGAACAGAGCTGTAGAGAGGAAATAAACCGATTTTCACACACAGCTATTTTGAGCAGCAACGTGCCTCCACAACCTCCTTTTGCCTTTCTGATCTATTTTGGAACTGTGATGTTCAAAACGTGATTGATTTTAGAGCAGTGTGTGTTTGCCTCAGTGGTGCCATCTCTGTCAGTGCAGAGATGGGCTATTTTCTACCCTGGTCCTATGATTTCTGTCCTCTCTGTCCTGAACCAAAAGCGGGTGATCTGAATGTAATCTTCTCCTTGCCAGTCCTTCATCGGCCAAGGGAATGTATAGTGCTATGTAATTGAGTCAGAATCATTTCTGTCTTTTTGTCCTGCAATTTTGCACTCAAATCAAATATTACTGTCAGGATCTAGCCTCACAAATGTCAGTGTTGAAAATATCTGAGTCAATTGTGCTAGCCAAAGAGAGAGCAGAGGCTCCCTAAAATAGTCTGTCATCAATTAAATATGCATTAGGCCCTTGGATTAGTCTGCCAGTGCAGCAGTTCGGTGACGACCAAAAGGCAGAGGTTAGTTGACTCGAATCCCCATCACTGAGGGCATTGAAGAGATCCATGTAGTTGGACAAGGCACAAGATAAACTGTTTATTTTATATACAGTATGGGAGGAGATTGTTCCACTCTATACAGCACAGATTCCCACCTTTTGATTTGTTGGCTGGAAGCATTCATGGTGTAGTGCTTTAAAGGTAAAGAGGACTGTTTACAGGAGGCTGCTGGGGTGTTTCCTGCAGCACTGAGGGACACAGCCAGAGGGACAAAGAAATAAAGGGCTTCCTGTGAACACACTCTCGGGCCAGGGTGGATTGGTAATGGGATTGTAAGGCAGGAGGGGAGACCAGTCAGGCCTGTCCTAACTGAATCAACAGCTCTGTCCTTCCCTCCCACTGTATCATACCACACCACACCCCTGCCCACACGTTAATCTATTGGGAAGGAGGCCCTGAGGAGAAGTGTCAATCTGAGACAGGGACCAGGTGGGAGTGTAACTATGGTCAATGATGGCGAGAAGAATAGACACAGGGTTGTGTTTGATGGTTAGCACTTCATTGGAGATGACAGGGATAAGACTGTAGACAGTAGGTCATTGATTGTCCCCGAGGTAGCTAGCTTAGGTTACAGTGCCTCTAAAGGTAATTATGACTGGTGAACGGTGGTGGTTATGTATAGATTGTGGTTAAGTTATCACGTTGATGTCACTCCCCTTATAGCATCCAGCTCACAACAACAGGAGTGATGGTTGCATGCCAGGCCAGGGGATGATGTATTGTTTGTGATTGTAGAGGAAACATTACCAATGTATAGGGGGTGATAACAGGTTTATGATGATAGCTGTGACATGGTCAGGGATGATTGTGGACTAGCTGTAATGTTGATAACTTCAACTGCAGTCACATGGGGATGTGGTTTAGGTACCTGGCTATGGGGTTGATTAGGTCAGACCAGGACACTCATGCTGAACAGAAGAGAGATGCAGGAGAACACCTCATTCACAGCGACAGAGGACACATCCAGGTGTGTGTGTCTGTGTGTTGCTGGGGAGAGGTTGCTTTATAAAGCCCCATTAGGGGATTGTTATTCCTTGTTTGGCCCGGGACAATGCCATTTGGTGGCCACAGCCCCTCCCCCTTAGTAGTAGCCAAGCTACAGGTTTATGTGTGTGTGTGTGTGTGTGTGTGTGTGTGTGTGTTTGTGTGTGTGTGTGTAGCTGCTGATTGTGATAAGTGTTTCCTCTGCTAACCTTTGAAGCATTACAGGCCAGTCTGTGCACCATGTCGTGCTCCTGTGTCAACCGGTGGCCCAGTCACCCGAGAGCAGCAGGGCATGTGCTGGGACAGAAGGATTACAGGAGGGAGGGCGGTTCGCATGGGGTTACAGAGAGGCCATGCACTGTCAAATATAACCGACAAAAAAGGGCTTTATTGGCATGGGAAACATAATTTTTACATTGCCAAAGCAAGTGAAATAGATCATTTAAAAAAAAAGTTCAATTAAAAATGAACATTAAACATTACACTCACAAAAGTTTCAAAGAAATGGTAACATTTCAAATGTCATATGGATATGTATAGTGTTGTAACAATGTGAAAATAGTTAGAGTACAAAAGGAAACATAAATATGGGTTGTATATACAAAGGTGTTTGTTCTTCACTGGTTGCCCTTGTGGCAACAAGTCACAAATCTTGCTGCTGTGATTGCACAATATGGTATTTCTCCTAATAGATATGAGAGTTAATCAAAATCTGATTTGTTTTTTCGAATTGTTTGTGGGTCTGTGTAGTCTGGGGTAAATATGTGTCTTTATGGTCATACATTTGGGAAGGAGGTTAGGAAATGCAGCTCAGTTTCCACCTCATTTTGTGGGCAGTGTGCACATAGCCATCTTCTCTTGAGAGCCAGGTCTGCCTACGTTGGCCTCTCAATAGCAAGGCTATGCTCACTGAGTCTGTTAGTAGTCAAAGCTTTTCTGAAGTTTGGACAAAGTCATAGTGATCAGGTATTCTGCCACTGTGTACTCTCAGTTTAGGGCCAAATGGCATTCTAGTTTTCTTTTGTTTTCTTTTTTTTCCCCAATGTGTCAAGTTATTTGGTTTTGTCTAATTGTCTAACTCACTCTCAAGATATGAAGGCTGATATCTATGGTGCATCCCTAGTCATGTCCCTCAGTTGTGGATAAAACTGATGGGTTCTGTCTGTCTGTGTTTTATAGACTGAAAAACAGCAGACTCTTTTCCAGTTCTGTGAGGATATCAAATGCAGTGTACAGTGAGGGGAAAAAAGTATTTGATCCCCTGCTGATTTTGTACGTTTGCCCACTGAGAAAGAAATGATCAGTCTATAATTTTACTGACCCAATGACCCAAAACACACGGCCAAAGCAACAAAGGAGTGGCTCAAGAAGAAGCACATTAAGGTCCTGGAGTGGCCTAGCCAGTCTCCAGACATGAATCCCATAGAAAATCTGTGGAGGGAGCTGAAGGTTCGAGTTGCCAAACGTCAGCCTCGAAACCTTAATGACTTGGAGAAGATCTGCAAAGAGGAGTGGGACAAAATCCCTCCTGAGATGTGTGCAAACCTGGTGGCCAACTACAAGAAACGTCTGACCTCTGTGATTGCCAACAAGGGTTTTGCCACCAAGTACTAAGTCATGTTTTGCAGAGGGGTCAAATACTTATTTCCCTAATTAAAATGCAAATCAATTTATAACATTTTTGACATGCGTTTTCCTGGATTTTTTTGTTGTTATTCTGTCTCTCACTGTTCAAATAAACCTACCATTAAAATTATAGACTGATCATTTCTTTGTCAGTGGGCAAATGTACAAAATCAGCAGGGGATCAAATACTTTTTTCCCCCACTGTATATGGAGTCTGTGAGGAGACTGAAGCAGACCATAGTAGACTAGACCCGCCACTCTCCCTGAAGCCCTTCTCTCTCTGAGTCACACAACATACTGTACCACGTCTCCTCCTGTTTTCCTGTTCACTTCATCAGGGTTCTCTCTCCTCCTCACACAACAATCACCAGGTCAGACACCCCTCTTCCTCCTGGTCTCCATATTCACATTATTACATAAGGACTGCTGTATGTATGTGGTGGTGGTGTGCCTGCTTGGGTCTCCTCAGTGTTCTCACATTAATCGTTTCGAATGCTGTTAATTGACTACAGCTCAGCCTTCAACACCATACTACCGTCCAAGATCATCATTAAGCTCGGGGCCCTGCGTCTGAACCCCGCCCTGTGCAACTGGGTCCTGGACTTCCTGACGGGCTGCCCCCGGGTGGTGAAGGTATGCAACAACGCCTCTACGACACTGATCCTCAACACAGGGGCCCCACAAGTGTGCTTGCTCAGCCCCCTCCTGTACACCCTGTTCATCCATGACTGCGTGGCGACACACGTCTCCAACTCAATCATCAAGTTTGCAGATGACACAACAGTGGTAGGCCTGATTACCAACGCTGATGAGAGAAGAGGTGTGGGCCCTGGCAGGGTGGTGCCAGGAAAAGAACCTCAACGTCAACAAAACGAAGGAGCTGATCGTGGACTTCAAGAGACAGCAGAGGGAGCACATCCACATTGACGGGCCGCAGAGAAGGTGAAAAGCTTCACTTCACTGACAAACTGAAATGGTCCACCCACACAGACAGTGTGGTGAAGAAGGTGCAACAGCTTCTCTTCAAACTCAGGAGGCTGAAGAAATTTGGCTTGTCACCTAAGACCTTCACAAACTTTTACAGATGCACCATTGAGAGCATCCTGGCGGGCTTTATCACATCCTGGTATGGCAACTGCACATTCCGCACCCACAGGGCTCTCCAGAGGGTGGTGCGGTCTGCACAACACATCACCAGGGGGTACACTGCCTGCCCACCAGGACATCTACAGCACCTGGTGTCACAGGAAGGCCAAGAAGATCATCAAGGCCCTCAACCACCTGAGCCATGACCTGTTCACCCCTCTACCATCCAGAAGGTGAGGTCAGTACAGGTGCGTCAAAGCTGGGACTGAGAGACTGAAATACAGCTTCTATCTCAAGGCCATCAGACATAGGCACCACTACTTGGCCTCTGCCCAGTAACCTACCCTGATCTTTAGTCACTGTCACTAGCCGGCTACCACCCGGTTACTTAACCCAGGCTGCTCCTGTATACATAGACATGGAACACTGGTCACTTTTCAATAATGTTTACATACTGTTTTACCCACTTCATAGGCCTATCCTATTTAAATATACTTATAATTCACTGTATCACAATTCCAGTGGGTCAGAAGTTTACATACACTAAGTTGACTGTGCTTTTAAACAGCTTGGAAAATTCCATAAAATTATGTCATGGCTTTAGAAGCTTCTGATAGGCTAATTGACATCATTTGAGTCAATTGGAGGTGTACTTGTGGATGTATTTCAAGGCCTACCTTCAAACTCAGAGCCTCTTTGCTTGACATCATGGGAAAATGAAAAGAAATCAGCCAAGACCTAAAAAAAAAAAAATGGTAGACCTCCACAAGTCTGGTTCATCCTTGGGAGCAATTTCCAAACAACTGAAGGTACCACGTTCATCTGTACAAACAATAGTACCCAGTATAAACACCATGGGACCACGCAGCCGTCATACCGCTCAGGAAGGAGACGCGATCCTAGAAGGCCAGCATCCTGGAGTGGCCTCTTCACTGTTGATATTGAGACTGGTGTTTTGCGGGTACTAATTAATGAGGCTGCCATACATACTCTGGAGTCCGACATTGCTCGTCCTAATATTTCTATGTTTCTTAATTCCATTATTTTACTTTTTAGATTTGTGTATTGTTAGATGCTACTGCACTGTTGTAGCTAGGAACACAAGCATTTTTGCTACACCCGTAGTAACATCTGTTAAATATGTGTAAACGACCAATAACGATTTGATTTAGGGTTTCTTATATGGGCCTGCTCTGTCGTGCCTCTGTAGCCTTCCATTTGTCTGTGCCTTTAAATGAAAATGGTATCAACTACATTATAAGGAAATCAAGCCCTCAATGTCAGAGGAGACTGAGACTGGCTTCTGAGTGATTCTGTTATTCCAGGGTTGTCCTTAGCAACAGAACAGAATGTCTCACTACACGCAATGCAATTACATTTTTATGTACAGATGGCCTAGGTCTGTAATTTTCACTACCTTACTCCATACACAAAAGGGTCATCAATGTACATTGTTTGTGAGGACATGTATGTCACTGCAGTGGTTAACACAACATTCTAATGTTGTAGCATACAAATAACTGTGCTACCATGCTAAATAGTACATTATGAGTGGACAGCTACTCAGTATTTAAAGCCTTATCATCAATCAAGCTTTTACTGTTTTACTGATGATCTTATTGCACCGATATATCTCAACAGTACCGCTAGCCATGAGTTAACGTTGGGCTGACGCTTGCATCTAGTCTCAAAGGCTTTATTGTGTGTTGATGCGTGGATTATGCTAACTGTGTAACGGTTATTTCTGGGCTCTCTCTTGTGTTCCTCTGGGTTTGTGAGGTCAGGCTGGAACGAATGAGGCCTGTGCTGTGGCGCTACCCGTTAAAGTGATACTCTGAGGAGCTTTGAGAAGGACTCTCTCTTCCATAGCAGACATCAATTGAGCTTTTGTATGGGACAGGGAATTCATTAACTCAATAGGAATGACAGTGTCCTAATCTGGCTGAGGGCTGAGAGGCTGTCTTTTCTGACCTGGAAATACTGATAACAACCCACACTTCCTGTTTGTGTCCGAGGGGAGCCGTGTGATTGGTGGGATGAGTCAACAGCACTCTACTGAGTCTGCTTTTTCAGTAGAACACTCCTCCTGGGGGAAGCCTCCACCAAGGTCAACACTGTGTCTGCAATGGAGACGCTTCTAAGTTTCTCTGATAAAGTTCATGCTTTGTTTGAGGGTTTGTCTTGCGCATCAATATTTCCCCGCACTGAGCGTGGAGGAGTTGTGAACAACAATGACCAGCCTGAGATTTTAAATTGCTGATCGCAGTGATGTCATACACAAGCTATGTTGTAAACAGAACACAATGCCATTAGGTCACTTCTCCTATGTAGCGGTGGCTACAGGGGAGATGCTAGGGTGTGTGAGTTATCGTCACATGTTTGATTTGACAGCTGTCATTAAAATGGCCACTGCGGTGAGGAGCATTTCCCAGCATCTTCTCCCAGCTCCCCGTGCTATTTTTACCAGCAGCCATATTCTCATCAGCTCACTGGAGTGATGGGGCGATAGTGGAGTGGAGGCTGTTGCTCTCATACTGAAGAGAAAGAGAACAAACAGGAGAGATTTGGTTACCAATCCATTGCTTAGGGGAAGCAGCTGCTGCCTCGTGGACAGACCCCTTTGTAAATACACCACAGTGTACTAAGCAACATGTAGAGTAGACCGATGGTATGTAGGTAAAAAAAAAAGTCTTGAAAATATCATAAACGTATGTATTTTAATTAATCCACCATGACAAAGCATTACCTCAATCATTATTGGGTTGAGCAGAATATCTTAGTAGTAGTAGTATTTTAACTACATTGTTTAGGTAATGGAGAGTAGAAGGCAGAAACAGAGAGAGATGGAGCGATATAAGAGCGAGATAGTGGGCGAGAGATGAGTTTGACTGGCTCTGCCATCCTGTCGTCAATTAACATAGCAGTGTTACATAATCGTGTCACCAACGCACCATAGAGCTGTTTAATACTGACTACACCAACTGGCCCCTGTCAGCATCCAATAACATGTACAGTAGCATGCACAGGAGAGCCGTTCACAGCCTTGATTGACAAACAGTCCCCCTCGCATACATCTCTATGTTAAATGTCATAATTTCTTGTTATTTTTGAAACCTTTGGTTTATGTATGCAATATTGTAGTCCTCCAATTTAAGTGGTCATTCTCACTGTTAAATGAATTATTTTGACACTATGTGTCATGCTTGAATCATGACACTACCCAGGTTTCCATCAGTGGAGGCTGCTGAGGGGATGACAGCTCATAATAATGGCTGGAAAGGAGCAAATGGAATGACATCAAACACATGGAAACCATGTTTGATGTATTTGATACTATTCCACTGACTCTGCTCCAGTCATTACCACAAGCCCGTTCTCCCCAATTAAGGTGACTCAAAACTCCTGTGGTTTCCATCCAACCTTTTTATGTGAGTAAAGTACATGTCGAATAAAAAAATC
Organism: Salmo salar; assembly: GCF_965601325.2. NCBI lineage: Eukaryota > Metazoa > Chordata > Actinopteri > Salmoniformes > Salmonidae > Salmo > Salmo salar. The sequence continues at coordinate 79,956,844 of NC_138302.1, read as the reverse complement.
ACAACAGGCCTGATGGAAACAGCACATTTGTCAGTAAACTTTAGGTGGGATCTTTTTGTGTCTGTAAAATTAATTATAGGAGAAATGGCAGTGGAACCGCTTTTCTTCGCAAATATTGATATAATAACCATCATATCAACGTAAACTTGGACTCAGGTGATGATATGTTGTGTGGTCCTTCCACTACGACTCGGGAAATCATGCAGGTTATTGGGCTACAGAGGAAATAAGTTATGATGAACTTCAGTGTGGTGAAAGCAGGGGCGCAACTTTCACTGGGGACCGGGGGGACATGTCCCACCCACATTCTGAAATTGCATTTTTGGCTCCCCCAGTTTTATCATTGGAATTTGATAGGCTGTTTGGAGTGTTTATCCGACTGGATAAAAAAAATATATATACAGTGGGGGTAAAAAGTATTTGATCTCCTGCTGATTTTGTATGTTTGTCCACTGACAAAGGAGAGAGAACCCTGATGAAGTGAACAGGAAAACAGGAGGAGACGTGGTACAGTATGTTGTGTGACTCAGAGAGAGAAGGGCTTCAGGGAGAGTGGCGGGTCTAGTCTACTATGGTCTGCTTCAGTCTCCTCACAGACTCCATATACAGTGGGGGAAAAAAGTATTTGATCCCCTGCTGATTTTGTACATTTGCCCACTGACAAAGAAATGATCAGTCTATAATTTTAATGGTAGGTTTATTTGAACAGTGAGAGACAGAATAACAACAAAAAATCCAGAAAAACGCATGTCAAAAATGTTATAAAAGGATTTGCATTTTAATGAGGGAAATAAGTATTTGACCCCTCAGCAAAACATGACTTAGTACTTGGTGGCAAAACCCTTGTTGGCAATCACAGAAGTCAGACGTTTCTTGTAGTTGGCCACCAGGTTTGCACACATCTCAGGAGGGATTTTGTCCCACTCCTCTTTGCAGATCTTCTCCAAGTCATTAAGGTTTCGAGGCTGACGTTTGGCAACTCGAACCTTCAGCTCCCTCCACAGATTTTCTATGGGATTAAGGTCTGGAGACTGGCTAGGCCACTCCAGGACCTTAATGTGCTTCTTCTTGAGCCACTCCTTTGTTGCCTTAGCCGTGTGTTTGGGTCATTGTCATGCTGGAATGCCCATCCACGACCCATTTTTAATGCCCTGGCTGAGGGAAGGAGGTTCTCACCCAAGATTTGACAGTACATGGCCCCGTCAAATGATGCGGTAAAGTTGTCCTGTCCCCTTAGCAGAAAAACACCCACAAAGCATAATGTTTCCACCTCCATGTTTGACGGTGGAGATGGTGTTGTTGGGGTCATAGGCAGCATTCCTCCTACTCCAAACACGGTGAGTTGAGTTGATGCCAAAGAGCTCCATTTTGGTCTCATCTGACCACAACACTTTCACCAGTTGTCCTCTGAATCATTCAGATGTTCATTGGCAAACTTCAGACGGGCATGTATATGTATTCTTGAGCAGGGGGACCTTGTGGGAGTGCTGCAGGATTTCAGTCCTTCACGGTGTAGTGTGTTACCAATTGTTTTCTTGGTGACTATGGTCCCAGCTGCCTTGAGATCATTGACAAGATCCTCCTGTGTAGTTCTGGGCTGATTCCTCACCGTTCTCATGATCATTGCAACTCCACGAGGTGAGATCTTGCATGGAGCCCCAGGCCGAGGGATATTGACAGTTTTTTTGTGTTTCTTCCATTTGCGAATAATCGCACGAAATGTTGTCACCTTCTCACCAAGCTGCTTGGCGATGGTCTTGTAGCCCATTCCAGCCTTGTGTAGGTCTACAATCTAGTCCCTGATATCCTTGGAGAGCTCTTTGGTCTTGGCCATGGTGGAGAGTTTGGAATCTGATTGATTGATTGCTTCTGTGGACAGGTGTCTTTTATAAAGGTAACAAATTGAGATTAGGAGCACTCCCTTTAAGAGTGTGCTCCTAATCTCAGCTCGTTACCTGTATAAAAGACACCTGGGAGCCAGAAATCTTTCTGATTGAGAGGGGGTCAAATACTTATTTCCCTCATTAAAATGCAAATCAATTTATAACATTTTTGACATGCATTTTTCTGAATATTTTTGTTGTTATTCTGTCTCTCACGGTTCAAATTAACCTACCATTAAAATTATAGACTGATCATTTCTTTATCAGTGGGCAAACGTACAAAATCAGCAGGGGATCAAATACTTTTTCCCCCCACTGTATATAATTATGTCCCCCCCACTTCTAACACCAAAGTTGCGTCCCTGGGTGAAAGTGCATGGTGATGAGCTTGATGCTCCTTTCAATAAGTATTTAGGCTCTTTCAATAAATATTTAGGCTCTTATTCTGGTGACATGATGATCAATGCTTGGCTGTCGTTTGCAAAAATGTAAATAATCTTGCACCTTTATCCACAATAATCTCATCATGTAGGCTATAACCACACTGTATCTGCAAGCTGTTGGCTGGAGCACAGGTACCAGTACCAGCGTAGGCACATTAGCTAAATACACTTTTTTTGTGACAAAACCATCGGTAGAGTTGAAAATGCAATGGAAACCAATTTAACTTGTATTTTTTCTTCGGTCCATGGGAATTTAGCCGCAAAAGTTCTTTTTATGTGCACTATGTCATTATGCACAGACTTTTTCCCGCAACAAGTAAAAAATGTATATATTTTTTTCCCCTTTATTTAACCAGGTAGGATTATCGGTAGGGTAGTCCGTTTTACGAGGGTATGTTTGGCAGCGTGAGTGAAGGATGCTTTGTTGCGAAATAGGAAGCTGATTCTAGATTACATTTTGGATTGGAGATGCTTAATGTGAGTCTGGAAGGAGAGTGTACAGTCTAACCAGACACCTAGGTCTTTGTAGTTGTCCACAAATTCAGAACCGGCCAGAGTAGTGATGCTAGATGGGCGGGCAGGTGCAGGCAGCGATCGGTTGAAGAGCATGCATTTAGTTTCACTTGCATTTAAGAGCAGTTGGAGGCCATGGAAGGAGAATTGTATGGCATTGAAGCTCGTCTGGAGGTTAGTTAACACAGTGTCCAAAGAAGGGCCAGATGTATACAGAATGGTGTCGTCTGCGTAGAGGTGGATCAGAGAATCACCAGCAGCAAGAGCGACATCATTGATATATACAGAGAAAAGAGTCGGCCTGAGAATTGAACCCTGTGGCTGTCAGAGGTCCGGACAACAGGATGTCCCATTTGACACACTGAACTCTGTCTGAGAAGTAGTTGGTGAACCAGGCGAGGCAGTCATTTGAGAAGCCAAGGTTGTTGAGTCTGCCGATAAGAATGCGGTGATTGACAGAGTCGAAAGCCTTGGCCAGGTCGATGAATACGGCTGCACAGTATTGTCTTTTATCAATGGAGGTTATGATATCTTTTAGGACCTTGAGCATGGCTGAGGTGCACCCATGACCAGCACGGAAACCAGATTGCATAGCGGATAAGGTATGGTGGGATTCAAAATGGTCGGTGATCTGTTTATTAACTTGGCTTTCGAAGACCTTAGAAAGGCAGGATAGGATAGATATAGGTCTGTAACAGTTTGGGTCTAGAGTGTCTCCCCCTTGAAGAGGGGGATAACCGCGGCAGCTTTCCAATCTTTGGGGATCTCAGATGATACGAGAGGTTGAACAGGCTAGTAATAGGGGTTGCAACAATTGTGGCGGATAATTTTAGAAAGAGAGGGTCCAGATTGTCTAGCCCGGCTGATTTGTAGGTCTTTCAGCATCAGCCATCTGGATTTGGGTGAAGGGGAAATGGGGGAGGCTTAGGCAAGTTGCTGTGGGGGGTGCAGAGCTGTTGACTGGGGTAGGGGTAGCCAGGTGGAAAGCATGGCCAGCCGTAGAGAGATGCTTATTGAAATTCTCGATTATCGTAGATTTATCGGTGGTGACAGAGTTTCCTAGCCTCAGTTCAGTGGGCAGCTGGGAGGAGGTGCTCTTATTCTTCATGTACTTTACAGTGTCCTAGAACTTTTTGGAGTTTGTGCTACAGGATGCAAATTTCTGTTTGAAAAAGCTAGTCTTTGCTTTCCTATTTGCCTGTGTATATTCGTTCCTAACTTCCCTGAAAAGTTGCATATCGCGGGGGCTATTCGATGCTAAACGCCACAGGATGTTTTTGTGCTGGTCAAGGGCAGTCAGGTTTGGAGTGAACCAAGGGCTAAATCTGTTCTTAGTTCTACATTTTTTGAATGGGGCATGCTTATTTAAGATGGTGAGGAAAGCACTTTTAAAGAATAACCAGGCATCCTCTACTGACGGAATGAAGTCAATTTCATTCCAGGATACCCGGGCCAGGCCGATTTAGAAAGGCCTTCTCGCTGATGTGTTATAGGGAGCATTTGACAGTGATGAGGGGTGGTCGTATGACCGCGGACCCATTATGGATGCAGGCAATGAGGCTGTGATCACTGAGATCCTGGTTGAAGACAGCAGAGGAGTATTTGGAGGGCAGGTTGGTCAGGATGATATCTATGAGGGTGCCCGTGTTTACGGATTTGGGGTTGTACCTGGTAGGTTCCATGATCATTTGTGAGATTGAGGGCATCGAGCTTAGATTGTCGGACGGCCTTGGTGTTAAGCATATCCCAGTTTGGGTTGCCAACAGTACAAACTCTGAAGATAAATGGGGACGATTAATTCACATATGGTGTCCAGGGCACAGCTGGGGGCTGAGGGGGGTCTATAACAAGCGGCAACAGTGAGAGACTTATTTCTGGAAAGGTTGATTTTTAAAGTAGAAGCTCTTGCTGTTTGGGCACAGACCTGGATAGCACGACAGAACTCTGCAGGCTGTCTCTGCAGTAGATTGCAACTCCACCCCGTTTGGCAGTTCTATCTTGGTGGAAAATGTTGTAGTTGGGGATGGAAATTTCAGAATTTTTGGTGGCCTTCCTAAACCAGGATTCAGAGATATGATGGAAACATTTCTCTGATGGAAAAATTGACATATCATTTTTATTTCGGATTTTTGAATATTCGTATGAAAATCTATTGTCAATTGGATGAAAACCTAACTACTAACTATTTAAACATGCTTTATATTGGAGCATATATCTGAGTTAATCTCACTCCAATTTTAGCCACATTTCCTGTGTGGAAGGCTACATCAATATTGGCCATACCATCACCTAACATTGTCTTATCTTCTTGGTTGACTGGTTCCACTCTCTTATTGGCTCCTCAGGTACAACCCGCCCCCCACGTGACGGCGAGGTCCCTGGAATAGATTACAACTTCCTGCCTGTGGAGGACTTTCTGGCTTTGGAGCAGAGCGGGACCCTTCTGGAAGTAGGAGCATATGAAGGTAACTATCTGCAGCAGGTCATCAGTTGAATCCTGGACCAGTTGTTTACTTTGGTATTTACTGTATGTGGGTGTAGTGTGCTGTATATCTCTGGAGGTGAGTGTACTAGGAGTTTTTTAATTAAACAGGCTTCTGCATTTAGTACAGTCAAGACTACAAGGGATTCACACCCTGTGTGTATAATCCCATTCCCAAAGGATAAAGTCATCATTACCCTGGCATTATGTTTGGTGTGAAAGGGGTCGAAGACGTGAGAGAAGGGGAAGGTGTCTGCAATTGTCCGCAAGCAACTTTCAGTGTTGTGTATATTTTAAATAGAGAAGAATCGCAATCAACACCTGTGGAGCATTACACATGTCATGCATAAATACCATTCATTCACATGCACATTTAATGAAGTGGCTGTTCTGTCACTGTAGCTTGGTCAGTGGGCCTAGACAATGCTCCACTCTCCCAGAGGAAACAAACAGCCTCCTCACTTCCTCAAATAGAATGAACTAGACTACAAATCCCAAAAGAAACTCTGTGGTCATGCCTTCTTAGTCCCCTCATCTACATACAAAGACTCTGTGATTATACCCCCCTCTTCTCCCGCCTTCCCCTTTATCCCCTCCCTTCTTTTTTCTAAACATGCTAATGTCCTCCTGTTGCCTAGGTAACTATTATGGAACACCCAAGCCGCCAAGGCAGCCCCCTAGTGGGAAAGTGATTACCAGAGATGCTTTGCAAGACAGCCTCCCGGGCTCCCAGCACTCCACTCCCCGACGCACCAAGTCCTACAATGAGATGCAAAATGCTGGAATAGTGCCTGTAGACCTGGAGGAGGACGAGGAACTCCCGGAGATGAACAGTAGTTTAACAGGTAAGAGAGAGAGGCGGGAGAGGGAAAGACTTAGAGAGTGGGTGAGGAAAAAGGAGAGTAGGAGGAAGACAGGGGGTGGGGGAGGGAGGGAGAGACTGCTGGGCTATGAGAAAGAGTGCAGGATACAAGTGGTCCTTTGTGTGGTGAGTGGTTAGTTGGTTGTTCAGTCTACATCCGCCACTCTATCTGAGAGTAGAACATTTTGTGCCACCTGGCTGCGATAGCAGGAAGCAGAATGTGTACCTTTCATGTTTGAAACCAGTATGGTGATTTTCTGTCTGTTTCTGTCTGAATTAAGTTGTTAATGGTCACTAATACAACATGATTTGACATGTGCTGTTTGAGAGAATGAATATGTATCCGCTCAATGTACTTGTGAACAGGAGCATGATCATTTTCTTACTTGTAGAAGTGTTTTTGTTCTTTGTGTGTGTGTGTGTGTGTGTGTGTGTGTGTGTGTTCTTGATATCAGTTTTCATCTAACATCTCACTGTTTTCTCTTGTTTTTGTATTTGTAATAGATAATAAATATTTTTCTAGAAATACTAGGCTCGTGAACACAGGTTGGTCTACATGTATGAGCCACGGATTGCTGTTTTTTACATGTTGTGATTGCTGTTTTTTACATGTTGTGATTGCTGTTTTTTACATGTTGTGATTGCTGTTTTTTACATGTTGTGATTGCTGTTTTTTACATGTTGTGATTGCTGTTTTTTACATGTTGTGATTGCTGTTTTTTTACATGTTGTGATTGCTGTTTTTTTACATGTTGTGATTGCTGTTTTTTACATGTTGTGATTGCTGTTTTTTACATGTTGTGATTGCTGTTTTTTACATGTTGTGATTGCTGTTTGGTGACTGTTGTGTTTGGTAATGTTCCATATTTTTCATATGAGAGTATTATGCGAGTACTTCACTACGTTGTTAGTTTTGTAATTTTTTTCTCTTATGTATTGGAATATCAGTGCTTTAAAAAAAAATCTATTCCCCTCCACTCTCCTGGTGTAACCTACTGGTATTTTATTTGTAATTGGGTCATATTAACTGACCCTTACTCTTCAGCAATGTAGCATGACTCAGGTCTGAGCATATTTGTGGTGATGTGGGTTTGATTTCAGATTGGACCAAGAGTAGTTAATTTGTTACCAGTATTTGTAAAGGCAGCCTAGCCAGATGCCAGGGGTGTGAATAAGATTTGAGGACCTCAGAGAGAACAGGAAGGGTGGGGGGGGGGCACTAATCTAATCATCACTCTCCCCAAGAGGTCGGATCAGGGGCCTCGCTCAGTCAGCCACAACAGTAGTCAAGTGTTCGCCAAGTGTGTGTGTTTGTGAAAGGGAGAGATTCCTTTACCTCTAAACTACTAGACAGTATTTTAAATGTTTTATTATATAATTTTTTTTATTCCTTTATTTAACTAGGCTAGTCAGTTAAGAACAACTTCTTATTTTCAATGACGGCCTAGGAACTGTGGGTTAACTGCCTTGTCCAGGGGCAGAACGACAGATTTTTACCTTGTCAGCTCGAGGATTCGTTCTTGAAACCTTTCGGTTACAAGTCCAACGCTCTAACCACTAGGCTACCTGCCACCCCAGGTATCAGGCTGAGTTTGGACAGATATGAGGCCACCAAACTATAGTGTCATTGCCTCAGAATGTGTGTGTGCGTTGTGCATTTTGTTTACACATGTTTTCCTCTCCCCGCCACCCTCCCCCGACAGGAGACTCGAGTGAACCTGACGAACACCCCTACGCCCCGCGTGAGAACGCCCCGTCCTACGGTGTGAACAACACATTGTCATCCACCACGGAGGACTCTCAGCAGACACACATACACCTCAGCCATCCTCCCACAGAAGAGGACCCCCTGGGACCTCTAACTGACAACTGGGAGATGGCCTACACTGAGAACGGAGAGCTCTACTTTATAGAGTACGTACCCTATGTACATGTTACGCCCCATAACACACTATATAACATAGGCTACATGGCTCTATACCCAACATCCATAATAGTATTTCAATTACAATCTTCTCCAGAAAATATTGTGCCACTTTCTACCTTTGACACTTGCCTTTAACATTGAGTCTGATTACTTCACAGTGTGTATCATATTTAGCCATGGAAGTGAGGATGTTTTTCAGACAGTGAGTGTTTGATGTCTTCCCAGTCAGAACAATGTGTCTGTCTGTGACTCTGTCATGTGTGTCTATCTATAGCCACAACACAAAAACCACTTCCTGGATCGACCCACGCTGCCTGGACAAGCCTCCCAAACCTCTGGAAGAATGTGAAGATGATGGTACGTCCACCACAGGCTTTGTGTGTGTGTGAAATCGGATGCTTGTCTGTCAGATCTGTGATTCCATGAGTGGCCTGCAGATGGCACACTTGAGCCACCATAGTATGAAATGAGACAGAGTAATATTCTGATCTCTCGTGTACTGCCTGCCTGCGCTAACGTCTGAGCAAGACGCCCCAGCAGCCTGAAGGACTGACTGGGTTATTTGAATCATCTAGCATCAATAAAATATGTACCTTGAACTGTAGAGGAGCAAACACAAGCCCTCCCACCCACTCAAAACACTAGCACTTCATCTGCATCTCTCTCCTTCCTCCTCTCGTTCCTCCACTCCCTCCTCTCATTCCTCTCTCTCCCCTCCTCTCCTTCCTCCACTCCCTCCTCTCCTTCCTCCACTCCCTCCTCTCTCTCCCCTCTACTCCCTCCTCTCCTTCCTCCACTCCCTCCTCTCCTTCCTCCACTCCCTCCTCTCTCTCCCCTCCACTCCCTCCTCTCCTTCCTCCACTCCCTCCTCTCCTTCCTCCACTCCCTCCTCTCTCTCCCCTCCTCCTTCCTCTCTCTCCCCTCCCCTCCCCTCCTCTCCTCTCCCCACCTCTATATCTCCACCGCTATCTCCCCATCTCTATCTCCCCTCCTCTCTGTTCCCTCCTCTCTCTCCCTCCTGTCTTTCTCTCCCCTCCTCTCCCCCACCATGTGTCCTCTACATGTGTTCTGAGGTACTTGTGTTGATGAGATAGCTCCTATTAGTTCTGTCCTCTCAAGCCGCTGCATGAGGACACAGGATAGATGGAGAGATTATTCATATTTTCAAGCATATAGTGCATGAACTATGATTCATATTTAGTGGCAGCTGTTTTCACCCGCCCCAACCTAAAATGTTCAGTATTATAATGTCTGTTTCTCTGGTATGACACATTTATTTCACTTTAATGCACCTATTGATTTCTGGAGCTGATTTTTCGAGGGCTTTAGTAAATATGAAACAGTGTCACCCAATGGCAAAGTAGGAAGTGTGTTTAACGTTATGTTACAGACCGTGGCTTATATAAAAATATGACAGATATTGGCAAGATGCATGAAGTGATTTTAGTATAGATTTAGCTTGGGTTCACACCTTTTTATTTATTTGATTTTTATTTATCCTTTTATTTAACTAGGCAAGTCAGTTAAGAACAAATTCTTATTTACAATGATGGCCTACCCCGGCCAAACCCTAACCCGGACGACGCTGGGCCAATTGTGCGCCGCCCGATGGGACTCCCAATCACGGCCGGTTGTGATACAGCCTGGAATCTAACCAGTGTCTGTAGTGACACCTCTAGCACTGAGATGCAGTTCCTTAGACTGCTGCGCAACTCGGGAGAAAACCATTCCAGAGACCTTACAAACCATTCCAGACACATTATGTTTTTACAATGTATGGAGACAAATTTTGCTGCTCTCTTAGCTTGCTTGAGGCTTGGAATCAAAATCAATCTCTAACCCTCTGGTGCTCTTTCTCTTCCCTGCTCTCTCTCCTTTTCCCCCCTGTCTCTTCACCCCCCCCACACTTGGTCCTCCACTCTCTCTCCTGGTCTGCTGGCTTTCTCCTGGAGAAGAAGGGGTACACACAGAAGAGCTGGACAGTGAGCTAGGTAGGCCTCTTTCTTTTCTCCCCTCCCCCATGCTGTGTCCTCTGGGAAACCTGGCTACTGTATAACATGTTTCCTGTACTGCTTCAGTGACAACAATGTCACAATGTCACTTCTTACAGCTTATAACATCTCTCCCTTTCTGCCTAGAGGATGTAAACATTATAATCAAATGGTTAATAATATATTGTAATATATTGTCTGTGTGTGCTTGCGTGTGTGTGTGCGAGCTTGCGGGCTTGTGTCTGTTGAGTGGGCAGTTCTTGCAGGGTTAACCCACACGCCCGGCGAGCCAGCATGCCCTCTTAAAGAGAGAACCATTGACGAGAGGCACATTGACCTGATGATCATTTCCTAATGGGCCTCTCGTCAAATGGACCTCTCACTCTCAAGCCCATCATTCCATCCACTGGAGCTCATATTATAACTGGGCTAGCAAACTGGGGTAGCAAAGAGCACTTTACCCACCACTGTCTGCTGGTGCATCAGTCTCTGGAGCCAGATGGGGGCTTTTAACAGCCATGGCTCTGAGATGGGCTCAGAAAACTACTACCCACTATTCTATTAGGGGAATACTTGGGTGAATAGTCACAATCCTCCATTGTCATCGGTATTTGAGAATGTTTGTTATTTTCTATTAATCAGAGATTGATTTAGACCTGAGAAACCAGGAGTGTGCAATACCAGGTCAATCAGTGATATCAATTAATTGCTAGGGAGACATGAAAACACCCCTGGTTTAAGGTTAGGTCTGAGGTAAGTGAGGGTGAACTGATCCTAGACCAGTGTTTGGCCTCCTCCATGTTGTGAACAGCAGCCAAGGTAGGAGCAGCCATTGTTAATACCATAGCTCAGATTGGATGAACACAGTCAATACGTATTGATTATGAAAGGCAATTACACCAGTTGTGTATAGGACTGCAGACGTATGGCCCCTGTAGTGCAGCTCCTCGCTCAGGAGAAATCAAATAGTCAGGAAGACAGAATGAGATGCAAAATGTTTAATCGACAATTTGTCACCTTAGTCACCCTTGAGCTGGAGTGTGCGTGGGGGTCGTCGGGGGACCGTGGAGAGGGGGAGCTCTTTTTGAAGTGTCAGATTCATCCCACTATACCCACTCAGTATCAGCAAGGCCAGCAGTGATGGCTCTGGCACCCAGCAATAATAACACACAGGCAGGATCTCCTTTAGAAATACAGCCACTGGTGGGTGGGTGGATGGATGGGTGGGATCGGAGGATGGGTGAGAGCGGGAGGGAGGGATGTGTCTTGGGAGGAATGGATGGGTTGGGGTTGGGGGATGGGAGGAAGGGATGGGTTGGGTTGGGGGGATGGGAGGTAGGGATGGGTTGGGTTGGGGGGATGGGAGGAAGGGATGGGTTGGGTTGGGGGATGGGAGGAAGGGATGGGTTGGGTTGGGGGATGGGAGGAATGGATGGGTTGGGTTGGGGGGATGGGAGGTAGGGATGGGTTGGGTTGGGGGGATGGGAGGTAGGGATGGGATGGGAGGAAGGGATGGGATGGGAGGAAGGGATGGGTTGGGTTGGGGGGATGGGAGGAAGGGATGGGTTGGGTTGGGGGGATGGGAGGAAGGGATGGGTTGGGTTGGGGGGATGGGAGGAAGGGATGGGTTGGGTTGGGGGGATGGGAGGAAGGGATGGGTTGGGTTGGGGGATGGGAGGAAGGGATGGGATGGGAGGATGGGATGGGAGGAAGGGATGGGTTGGGTTGGGGGGATGGGAGGAAGGGATGGGTTGGGTTGGGGGGATGGGAGGAAGGGATGGGTTGGGTTGGGGGGGATGGGAGGAAGGGATGGGATGGGAGGAAGGGATGGGATGGGAGGAAGGGATGGGTTGGGTTGGGGGGATGGGAGGAAGGGATGGGTTGGGTTGGGGGATGGGAGGAATGGATGGGTTGGGTTGGGGGGATGGGAGGAAGGGATGGGATGGGAGGAAGGGATGGGTTGGGAGGAAGGGATGGGTTGGGTTGGGGGGATGGGAGGAAGGGATGGGTTGGGGGGGATGGGAGGAATGGATGGGTTGTGTTGGGGGGATTGGAGGAAGGGATGGGTTGGGTTGGGGGGATGGGAGGAAGGGATGGGTTGGGGGGATGGGTTGGGTTGGGGGGATGGGAGGAAGGGATGGGTTGGGGGGATGGGAGGAAGGGATGGGTTGGGGGGATGGGAGGAAGGGATGGGTTGGGTTAGGGGGATGGGTAGGATGGCTGTATGGCTGGGTGGGTGAATGAGGGGTTGGGTTTGTTCTCTGTTTTTCTTTTTGTTCTCAAATCTGAAAATCTATAAATAAAGTACATTAAAAAAAGAAATACAGACACTCTGGTGTGAAATACAGAGTGATTCTAATTTACAGTGAGTGATGTGCTGCTGGCTCAAAGTATAATGTTCCCCTTCAGAACATCTGACAATATTAAAGCCTTGTCCTTGTATTGTGGATGTTCCAACCATAACACAACCCCCTAATTCCTTGCCGTCACTCTCCCGGCTTAACACCTTGACTCCAAATCCTCTAAAGCTGGCGGAGGGAATGTGTACACCACTCGTCAGAATATAGGCTGAGGTAATAGGCTGAGGCTAATGAGATGCAGGACTGATACTGTACAGCGGAGGACTCAGTTATACACATCTGTTTGTAACCAATTACAGCACTCTGACATTTCCCTATAGCCATTGGTACAGTAGCTAGCTAACTCCATCTCTGCTGTTTTAATCACACTACTCTGTATGGAGAGATAATGAGTTGCTCTGCCGTACTGAGACATACTGAGACTGTATCAATGTAGCAGCCTTTACAGCAGCTTCACAGATGACTAATGCATGTCTCTATCTAATCAGTCCTGATTTATTTGGTCTCTTTTTATGGCATTGTGGTCAGGCCATTTATGGCATTCATTCTCAGCATCGATGTCATGGAAGATATACATGTGAGTGTCCCTGGTTACACCCAAAAATAAAAACATCCTCTTACGACCGCGGTGAATAAATACATGATCGAGTTCGTGAAGTTCTACAATGCCATGCGACAGACTGTGATAAAACAATCAAGGACAACATTGAATACCATTATATACACACCACGTCTACATCAACAACGTCGGTCAACATTGTACATCAGATTCCCTTACTGCCATGAACAATAAGAAAATATATCTTCACGTGATGTATTTAAACCACACATTTTTAAACCAAAATTGACATTTAGACCACCACACACACATACCGCCAGCTCCTCTTCTCCATCTGAGCGTCTGGTGTTGATCATGACCGGTCAAATCCCCCCGTAGTGTCTATCTGATGTGTTAAATGTCAGCCGTGTCCTGCCAGGAGCCAAGAGCCAGGTCCAGACAGCCTCTGGAGTGCTGTTCACTCCCCGGTGACTGACAGGCTGTGTGTGGTAGGAAAAGGTATTCAGTGACCTTCTGTCTTAACAATGACCATCTCTAACAACGTACCGTTTCCTCCTCTCTCTACCTCTCTTCCAGAGCTGCCAACAGGCTGGGAGAAAATAGATGACCCAGTCTATGGTGTTTACTATGTGGAGTAAGTGGTGACACACACACACATCTGTCGCATTTAAAATGGCCTCACTGTACTGTACATTTACAATGCATTTAACACTGAGCAGTGCCCCGGAACATTGCAAAACAACATCAAATGCAGGCTGTTTTGGGGATTATAGGCCATTTTGTTGCCGTCATGATGATTTAGACACAGGGTTTCTCATCTAGTGCGAGACCCTTGGAGCTGTGCATTAATAGCAATACATGCATATGTTTTGATGTTGTTCAAAGCAATACCTTAGAGGCAGATGCCCAGTTTTGTTGTCTGAGATTTTTCAATATACATTATTCCTATTGTTTCCTGTTTAATGCATAATTGCATAATGTTTCCATACTGTTTGAAGTGTAATTTCCTTACGGTGTACTGCTCCTTTAATTCCTTCTCGGGTTGTGGTATGAGGTGGTGGTGTTAACCTCCTGAAGCAGTGCTCCTCAGTGATTGTGTGATGCTGTTGATATTCAGGCCTTGTCGTCTCTGTCTCCTCTGATCCACCAGAGCATCGTCTGTACCAGACTTGTCTCCTCTGATCCACCAGAGCATTGTCTGTACCAGACTTGACTTCTGTGACTTAAGCCCTTGGCTCCTGGAGCATAGGCCACCAGAGACTTTGTCTATCTGTGTGTTGTGTTCACTCTTTCATCACTGCCTCTCTGTAACTCAATCTTTCTCTTTCTTTATCCCTTCTCCATCCCTTGCCTGATCCCATTGGCTTTCTTCTGTTCTTTTTTCTTTCTCTTTTTGGTCTCATTTCTTTCCTGTTATTATCCCCCTTGTTCTTACTTACTCTCTACTTTTCACTGACTCAATTATCTTTCTCTATCTCTTTCTCCCTTCCTGTCTCATTCTCTGCTTTTCCCTCCCTCTCTTACTCCCTCTCTCAGTCACATTAACAGGAAGACCCAGTATGAGAACCCTATACTGGAGGCTAAGCGGCTGAAGCAGCTCGAGCAACAGCAGCCACCAGAAGGTGAGCGCTACATCCAAGGTTCGTTTCCAGCCCTGCCGGGCGTCATTCTTTTCTTTCTTCATGTCTGTGATCGTGCCTGTCTGTCTCTTTGTCCTGCTGCTCTGCTCTGCTCTACTCTGCTTCTGGCGCTTTATGATTTGCTGTCGAGAAACCATAAAGGCATACCTATGATTTATTTTAATGGCCTTGAAGAGAGGTCTTTTTGGTTTAATTTGGCAATGTTTTAAGTGTCACTGATTCTCTCTCCGAAGGATTTGTGCTTATGTGAATAATTTTGGAAGTGTGCAGTTCTAGGTAAGTTTGGGTTTGACAATTAAACATTGAAGAGTGTTTTACAGCAATGTAAATGTATCCCTATATTTGAATTCTTTCTGGGTCTTGCTCTCCCAGTGAAAGGTTTTTCAGGACAAGTGGTTTAAGTCCGAGTGTGCCCTGTTTACCTCTCTCTATATTAGATGTACAATGTCACTCAGATTTTCCCTAGACATGCAGGTCACACCACTAGGGACCAGGCTATTGATCCCCTTTCTGCAGGCTCAGCTAAATACGCTTCTGACTTGATTACTTGCTGCCTTTTCCTCCTTTAAGCTCAATATCTCTTTACGCTCAATATCTGTGAAGACTTTTACTCTTTCATTGATTGAATCTTGATACTGAGAATATTAATGAAGACTTAAGCCTCTGATACATTACACAGTGAGGCTGTCATTTAGATCTGTCAGAGATTGGATTACGTGGTATTACTTTCATTGGCAGCCATTGTGGCTCATTGCAGTAGAGTAGTTTCCTAGCCACCCATTGTGGGGAACCATAAGGACTCGGTGTAACTGTACAGGCACCAGAGACAGGAAGTATGCCCTTTGCTGTTCCAGAATGGATAGAGGACGCCACCCTGGCTGGTGCCCCGCTAGCCAGCTATACTGCCAACCACCAGGAAACCTACAGGGATCCCCAGGCTGGACCCCCACTGCCACCCCTCATCGGGCCCAAACGTAAGTCCTGGCCAGGTTAATATCCTAGTTTTATGAGGGTATTGGTCCATTTCTCTCTGCAACATCGTGGATGTGTTTCCTGTTCCTCATCAATTTACTCCCTCAACCCCTATCTCCTCTCTCTCTATCTTTCTCTCTCTCTGCCTCTCACACTCTCTCTAACCCGTCCTCTCTCTCTGCCCCTCCCCCTCTCCCTCTCTACCCAAAAGTGTAGCTCTCCATAGGGGATAGCAGCCTCATAGACTGAGGCTGGGGCACAGTCTGGGGGATTTACCATAGGATTACCCCCATTCTCAGGCATAGACAGGCTGGTACCCCCTAGCTCTTTGAATCCCTCTTAGCCTAATTAATCTATCAATCATAATCAGTCTCTTTACGATTCATGGAGCTTGTCACACCAACATATCTCTCACAGAGCCCTCACTGATCCCGAGCCAAGACTGTGTAGGATAGCCCCTCCTTCTTTGGCTAGCACAGCACATGAGATCAATGTGTTCTTATGAAAGGTGTGTAAGGCTTGTGTGTGTTCCTCAGGAGGGAAGCCCTTCTTCACGCGGAACCCAGCAGAGCTAAAGGGAACCTTCATCAACACCAAACTGAGGAAGAGCCACCGGGGGTTCGGCTTCACCGTAGTCGGAGGCGATGAGCCTGATGAGTTCCTTCAGATCAAGAGTCTGGTTTTGGACGGGCCTGCTGCCCTCGACGGCAAGATGGAGACAGGTGGGCCGCCGCTCTATCGTTCCCTGTCATTATTAAGAGGTGTTCTCCAACTCCTTAAGAGCTACAGAGTGTGCCGGCTTTTGTTCCAACCCGCACTAAAACAATTGACTAATCAAGGTTGATTGATTGGTTTATTAGCTGAATCTGGTGCTCTCCAGAATCCGGATTGGTGACACTTTACTGGTGTAGGTTTTATAGTGTACTGTAGGTGTTCTACAGTTTGTGTTACTTCCAAGATTTTAGTTTTTGACATGGAGCTAATTATTCAACATTCATTTCTTCTTCTCTTCCCCCAGGTGACGTGATCGTGAGTGTCAATGACACGTGCGTGCTAGGCTACACCCATGCCCAGGTGGTGAAGGTCTTCCAGTCCATCCATATTGGCTCCATGGTCAACCTGGAGCTGTGCCGCGGCTACCCCCTTCCTTTTGACCCCGACGACCCCAACACCAGCATGGTGACCTCCGTGGCCATCGTGGACAAGGAGCCCATCATCGTCAATGGCCAGGATAGCTACGACTCCCCGTCCAGCCATGGCAGCCATACTGGAGGCCCCGTTAATGGCATGAGGGAGTCGAGACCACACAGCCCCTCCTCCGCCGAGGTGGCGTCCAACAGCTCGCACGGTTACCTCAGCGACTCTGTGACGCTGGCGTCATCCATAGCGACGCAGCCGGAGCTGATCACAGTGCACATGGAGAAGGGAGACAAAGGCTTTGGATTCACCATTGCAGACAGCCCTGCAGGGGGAGGACAGAGGGTCAAACAGATAGTGGACTACCCCCGCTGCAGGGGCCTGAAGGAGGGGGACATTATCGTGGAGGTGAACAAGAGGAATGTCCAGAGCATGAGCCACAACCAAGTGGTGGACCTGCTCAGCAAGTGCCCCAAAGGAAGTGAGGTCAGCATGCTGGTGCAGAGAGGCGGAGGTAAGACAGCCTCACAACATGCTGAGATTTGATAGGTGGAGGTAAGACATAGACCCACAACATGCTAAGATCTGATAGGTGGAGGTAAGACATAGACCCACGACATGCTGAGATCTGAGTTCTAATTGGCAAGCCTGCCTCTTACTCCCGCCTCTTCTCTCCATCACCATTGTCATGAATCCAGAAGTTGCTAAAACATGCAAAAAATTCACACACAAAAAATGGGTAGGGTTAAGGTTAGCCCTAAAACAAGGCCTGTGTTATTTTTATTATATATATTTTTTGCATTTAACCGTTGTTTAACTAGGCATGGAAAGTTGAGGGGGAGATGGGAATCTAGTTTATGTGGAAAACCTAGAGATACTAAAGAGCTAGATAGAAGGAACACAGGGAAGTTAGTGAGAGAATGGAGATAATATGAATACCGAAAGAATGTGAGAGATGGTTGCAGAGATTGTTAGTGGAAGAGACATTTGGAGAGTGAGAGAAAATCCAGAGCAGTAAAGAGAGAAAGCGTAGATCTTGTTCCAGGTCAGAAAGTCTCATAAATATGTAGCTGGGTTCCTCAGTTCCTCCTGTGGGTCTTTCTGTGTTACTGTCTCATTTCTGTCACACTGTCTCTCTCTTTCTCTCTCACTCTCTCGCTCTCTGTGCCTTTTTTATATCTGTGTCTCTCTCTCTTTCTCTCTGTCTTTCTCTCTTTATTTTTCTCTCTCTCTCTGACATACACTGTCTACACTATAGTCTGTGTCTGTTACTTTATAGGTATCACACAAAGTTGCGTTGAGATCCAATTGTGGTGTCAAAATTTCTTCCATCCTAGATGTGATGTATGTGTGTGTGCGCGTGCGTGTGTTCATTTTATTTAATTTTTATTTCACCTTTATTTAACCAGGTAAGCTAGTTGAAAACAAGTTCTCATTTACAACTGTGACCTGGCCAAGATAAAGCAAAGCAGTGCGACAAAAACAACAACACAGACTTACAGTCAATAACACAATAGAAAAATCTATGTACAGTGTGTGCAAATGTAGAAGATTAGGGAGGTAAGGCAATAAATAGGCCATAGTGGCAAAATAATTACAATTTAGCAATTAAACACTGGAGTGAGGTGCAAAGGAGCAAAAACATTATAATAACGATATGGGGATATGGTAGTTCGGTGTGCTTTGGGGATTACCAGTGAAATATACCTGCTGGAGCGCGTGCTACGTGTGAGTGTTGCTATGGTGATCAGTGAGCTGAGATAAGACAGGGCTTTACCCAGCAAAGACTTATAGATGACCTGGAGCCAGTGGGTTTGGCGACGACTATATAGCGAGGGCCAGCCAAAGAGACCATACAGGTTGCAGTGGTGGGTAGTATATGGGGCTTTGGTGACAGAACGGATGCCACTGTGATAGACTACATCCAGTTTGTTGAGTAGAGTGTTGGAGGCTATTTTGTAAATGACATCGCCAAAGTCAAAGATCGGTAGGATAGTCAGTTTTACGAGGGTATGTTTGGCATACCCTCGTATGGAAGCTGATTCTAGATAACATTTTAGAGTGAAGATGCTTTTTTTTTTACCCCCTTTTTCTCCCCAATTTTGTGGTATCCAATTGTTAGTAGTTACTGTCTTGTCTCATCGCTACAACTCCCGCATGGACTCGGGAGAGGCGAAGGTCGAGAGCCAAGCGTCCTCCGAAACAAAACCCGACCAAGCCGCACTGCTTCTTAACACAGTGCGCATCCAACCCGGAAGCTAGCCGCACCAATGTTTCAGAGGAATCACTGTACACCTAGCGACCTGGTCAGGGTGCACTGCGCCTGGCCCGCCACAGGAGTCGCTAGTGCGCGATGAGACAAACCCTCCCTAGCCCGGACGACGCTAGGCCAATTTTTCGCCGCCCCTTGGGCCTCCCGGTCGCGGCCGGCTGCAACAGAGCCTCGGCTCGAACCCAGAGTCTCTGGTGGCACAGCTAGCACTGCGATGCAGTGCCTTAGACCACTGCGCCACCCAGGAGGTCCAGGTTGAAGATGCTTAATGTGAGTCTGGAAGGAGAGTTTACAGTCTAACCAGACACCTAGGTATTTGTAGTTGTCCACATAAGTCAGAACCGTCCAGAGTAGTGATGCTAGTTGTTGAAGAGCATGCATTTAGTTTTACTAGCACTTAAAAGCAGTTAGAGGCCACGGAAGGAGTGTTGTATGGCATTGAAGCTCGTTTGGAGGTTTGTTAACACATGGTGTCCAAAGAAGGGCCAGATGAAGTCGGAAGTTTACATACACTTAGGTTGGAGTCATTGAAACTCGTTTTTCAACCACTCCACAAATTTCTTGTTAACAAGCTATAGTTTTGGCAAGTCAGTTAGGACATCTACTTTGTACATGACACAAGTAATTTTTCCAACAATTGTTTACAGACAGATTATTTCACTTATAATTCACTGCATCAAAATTCCAGTGGGTCAGAAGTTTACATACACTAAGTTGACTGTGCCTTTAAAAAGCTCGGAAAATTCCAGAAAATTATGTCTTGGCTTTAGAAGCTTCAGATAGGCTAATTGACATAATTTGAGTCAATTGGAGGTGTACCTGTGGATGTATTTCAAGGCCTACCTTCAAACTCAGTGCCTCTTTGCTTGACATCATGGAAAAATCAAAATAAATCAGCCAAGACCTCATAAAGAAATTGTAGACCTCCACAAGTCTGGTTCATCCTTGGGGGCAATTTCCAAATGCCTGAAGGTACCATGTTCATCTGTACAAACAATAGTACACAAGTATAAACACTATGGGACCACGCAGCCATCATACCGCTCAGGAATGTGTTCTGTCTCCTAGAGATGAACATACTTTAGTGCGACAAGTGCAAATCAATCCCAGAACAACAGAAAAGGACCTTGTGAAGATGCTGGAGGAAACAGGTACAAAAGTATCTATATCCACAGTAAAACGAGTCCTATATCGACATAACCTGAAAGACTGCTCAGCAAGGAAGAAGCCACTGCTACAAAACCGTCATAAAAAAGCCAGATTACGGTTTGCAATTGCACATGGGGACAAAGATTGACTTTTTGGAGAAATGTCCTCTGGTCTGATGAAACACAAATAGAACTCTTTGGCCATAATGACCATCGTTATGTTTGGAGGAAAAAGGGGGAGGCTTGCAAGCCAAAGAACACCATCCCAACCGTGAAGCATGGGGGTGGCAGCATCATGTTGTGGGGGTGCTTTGCTGCAGGAGGGACTGGTGCACTTCACAAAATAAATGGCATCATGAGGCAGGAAAATTATGTGGATATATTGAAGCAACATCTCAAGACATCAGTCAGGAAGTTAAAGCTTGGTCGCAAATGGGCCTTCCAAATGGACAATGACCCCAAGCATACTTCCAAAGTTGTGGCAAAATGGCTTAAGGACAACAAAGTCAAGGTATTGGAGTGGCCATCACAAAGCCCTGACCTCAATCCTATAGAAAATGTGTGGGCAGAACTGAAAAAGCGTGTGCGAGCAAGGAGGCCTACAAACCTGACTCAGTTACTCCAGCTCTGTCAGGACGAATGGGCCAACATTTACCCAATTTATTGTGGGAAGCTTGTGGAAGGCTACCTGAAACGTTTGACCTAAGTTAAACAATTTAAAGGCAATGCTACCAAATACTAATTGAGTGTATGTAAACTTCTGACCCACTGGGAATGTGATGAAAGAAATAAAAGCTCAAATAAATCATTCTCTCGACTATTATTCTGACATTTCACGTTCTTAAAATAAAGTGGTGATCCTAACTGACCTAAGACAGGGAATTTTAACAAAGATTAAATGTCAGGAGTTTTGAAAAACTGAGTTTAAATGAATTTGGCTCAGGTGTATGTAAACTTTCGACTTCAACTGTGTACAGAATGTTGTAGTCTGCGAAGAGGTGGATCAGAGAATCACCAGCGGCGAGAGCGACATCATTGATATATACAGAGAAAAGAGTCATCCCGAGAATTGAACCCTGTGGCACCCACATAGTTCATGCATGCATGCGTGGATGAGACTGTCTGTGTGTCAGTTAAACGTTCTAATGAGAACTTAGGGCCGGGCTTTTGACACAGATTGTATGATTAGAAAAACTGTCTCACAAAGATCTGAATAGAAGATGCAGTGCATGAGGGGGATGATTGAACTTTGGTCTCTCACTCCAATCTCCAGGCAGTACCCACTACCAAGAAACCCACCTTCACAAAGAGCCCTGACTCACACTGAGAGAGACATGTAATTGGAGTATTTCCACAGCTGAATTTGTGGAACTGAAAGACCTGAACATCAGCCGTGTAAAGCTAAGTGTTCAGAAACGGAACAGGACATTGGCTGAGCATTCTGCTCTCACAAACTGCTCCCCTCTTCCTATGTTGCTTTAATAATGACCACCATTATACAGCGCTACAGCCCTAATGCTCTGCTTTTTATGGATGGTTAATAAAACAAAATGTTTGTTCATTTAACCGGGGCTCCCTGAACCAGAAAGCGGAGAGCAGCGCGGGTGGGACGTTTAGAGAGGATCATTCCTCACTGTGTGATGGATGGAAGACTGATATTATTAAGGCACATTTTACTGCTGTTGTCAGTTTCTTTAACAAAGAGCAGTGTGCCACTACTCTGGAAAGGAGAGGACTGCTCAGCAGAGGATTGCTTCGAAACATGTGGTGAACCTATATGATTGTCATGTATGTGTAGTACAAATATGACATTTTCATTATCTATGGCTATATGACATGTCATAGAGCACTGCTCTCTCAGTGATCCTGGCTCTCCAGACAGACCCCTCATTCTGAGATCTGCTCCGGGGTTGTGTTTGTGTGTGTGTGGATCAGACAGCTTAGACATCGGCTGCCCCTTCCGCAGAAAGCAGGATCGAGCAGGTCTGTCTTAATTACTCTGCTCTGTGCTCCTCTGCTCACTATGTCTGTCTGTCTGTGTGCGTGAGACTGTCACCAGTCCAGGCCAAACATCCAATTACAACCTTTTGCCAGAGGGAACCTCTAATTGGCAGAAATCTGGCCCCTTCTCATTTCCCACCACACCCCCTGCCAATGTGTACATATCCCTGCCCACACGTACAGTATACGGTCCAATCCCGGGGATCTCAGGACATTAAGACCTGTGCAAGCAACACTGCTCACCTCCTCTCCCATCTCTGGGAGTGAGTCCCTCAACACTGCAGGTTAGCTCACTGGCTCCGCAACACAACACTAGATTCTCACTGGATTCTTCTTTTGTCTTCTTGAGGCCAGGCAATGTGATTTCTAGCTTTCATCAAAGTAGCCATTATGATGTCAATCCCTCCATTAGTCTAATGTGCTCATTTCTCTCACCTATCTTTTGAGACATTCTGATTTGCTGACATAATTCATTCTAGCCCCAAAAGACTAACGCTTCCCGGTAATTTACTTGAAGCTAGTCTGTGAATGGGTGTACCAGTCAGTAGTCTGCAGGGATGGGAGAGGTGGTGCAGACAGCATCTGTTGTATTAATTTGCAGGCCATGCAGAGCCACTGTGGGGAGAATAGCTGAGAGCTAGGCTAGCTCTAGCCCTCTATAGCCTCACTCATTATTCGCCCAGATAATTTAACCTATTGATGTCGACTTGTCAGAGTCCCATTCCGGTGCTTTAAAGGCATTCATTCACCTGTTTGTTAGGCTGGGAATATTGGACAATACACCACCACAGGCAAGCTGCTGCTGTTGTTATGGCTTAGCATCTCAACTACCACAGAGGTGGAGAAAACAGATGAGAGGAAAGAGAGGGGAGAAAGGATGTAGGGATGTCAGAGGATCAGAGGAGGAGAAAACAGATGAGAGGAAAGAGAGGGGATAAAGGATGTAGGGATGTCAGAGGATCAGAGGAGGAGAAAACAGATGAGAGGAAAGGGAGGGGATAAAGGATGTAGGGATGTCAGAGGATCAGAGGAGGAGAAAACAGATGAGAGGAAAGAGAGGGGATAAAGGATGTAGGGATGTCAGAGGATCAGAGGAGGAGAAAACAGATGAGAGGAAAGAGAGGGGATAAAGGATGTAGGGATGTCAGAGGATCAGAGGAGGAGAAAACAGATGGGGATAAAGGATGTAGGGATGTCAGAGGATCAGAGGGGGAGGACGGACTGGGTCAGAGACTGACATGACCAGCAGGGATTAAGACTACGTACAGCAGATGTGTGCCAGTCTGATAATATCCAGGTTTTTTTCTGCATAAAAAGTCTTGGGTGGGCTGCCTAAGTGTTTATTTTGTCAAAATGAATATGAAATAGTTTCAGTATAAACTTAAACAACTAAAACCAGATATAAAGTGCACAACATATACAAAAGTATGTGGTTATGTGGACACCCCTTCAAATCAGTGGATTCAGCTATTTCAGCCCCACCCGTTGCTGTAAGGTGTATAACATTGAGCACACAGCCATGCAATATTCATAGATAAACATTGGCAGTAGAATGGCCTTACTGAAGAGATCAGTGACTTTCAACGTGGCACCGTTATAGGATGGTACCTTTCCAACAAGTCAGTTTGTCAAATTTCTGCCCTGCTAGAGCTGCCCCAGTCAACTGTCAGTGCTGTTATTGTGAAGTGGAAAGGTCTAGGAGCAACAACGGCTCAGCCGCAAAGTGGTAGGCCACACAAGCTCACAGAACAGGTCCGCCAGGTGCTGAAGTGCGCAGCGTGTAAAAATAATCTGTCCTCGGCTGCAACACTCACTACTGAGTTCCAAACTGCCTCTGGAAGCAACGTAAGCACAGGAACTGTTCATCGGGAGCTTCATGAAATGGGTTTCCATGGCAGAGCGGCCGCACACAAGCCTAAGCTTACCATGCGCAATGCCAAGCGTCGGCTGGAGTGGTGTAAAGCTCGCCACCATTTTACTCTAGAGCAGTGGAAATGCGTTCTCTGGTGTGATGAATAACGCTTCACCATTCCGATGCCAGGAGAACGCTACCTCCCCCAATGCTTAGTGCCAACTGTAAAGTTTAGTGGAGGAGAAATAATGGTCTGAGGCTGTTTTTCATGGTTTGGGCTAGGCCCCTTAGTTCCAGTGAAGGGAAATCTTAATGCTTCAGCATACAATGGCATTCTAGACCATTCTGTGCTTCCAACTTTGTGGCAACAGTAGGGGGAGGGCCCTTTCCTGTTTTAGCATGACAATGTCCCCGTGCGCAAAGCAAGGTCCATACAGAAATGTTTGTCGAGATCGGTATGGAAGAACTTGACTGGCCTGCACAGAGCCCTGACCTCAACCCCATCGAACACCCTTGGGATGAATTAGAACGCTGACTGCGAGACAGGCCTAATTGCCCAACATCAGTGCCCGACCTCACTAGTGCTCTTTTGCTGAATGGAATCAAGTTCCCACGGCAATGTTCCAACAACTAGTGAAGGCTGTTATAGCAGCAAACGGAGGACCAACTTCTCATTAATGCCCATGATCTTCTTGTTTTTAGCTGAAAGGTGTGGAAACTGGTGTGGTTGTCAGCCGAAATAGGCCATCCATGACAAGGATCGAGGAGTTGTGCGTTCCAAGATTCCTTTCTGCACATCACTGTTGTACTGCGCCGATATCTGTCTGTTTGTGTTCTGCCTGTTAGCTTGCATGATTCTTGTCATTCTCATTCCACCTCTTGTCAACGAGCTGTTTTCGTCCACAGGACTGCCGCTGACTGGACGTTGTTGTTTATCGCACCATTCTTGGTAAACCCTAGACACTGTCGTGTGTGAAAAGCCCAGGATGGCGGCTGTTTCTGAGATACTGGATCCGGCGCACCTGGCACCGACGATCACCAACTTTAAAGTCGCTTAGGTCACTTGTTTTGCCCATTGTAACGCACAATCAAACAGTAACTGAATGTCATGATGCCTGTCTGCCTGCTTTATATAGCAAGCCACGGCCATGTGACTCGCTGTCTGTAGGAGCCATCCATTTTGGTGAATGTGGTGGTGTACCTAATACACTTGGCCGGTGAGTGTATATTTTGAAATATGATCGTCTTTGAGAACTAAAAATCACCAAAATAAAAACTAGACAGTCAGGGAGAATCTAAAATTCCGAAGGGGATGCGTATTTTTGTCATGGTGTGGACCCCATTGATTTTGTTATAATGTTTGAGTCACTCAGA
The DNA here is from genome assembly GCF_965601325.2 of Salmo salar. Taxonomy (NCBI): domain Eukaryota; kingdom Metazoa; phylum Chordata; class Actinopteri; order Salmoniformes; family Salmonidae; genus Salmo; species Salmo salar. The sequence goes on along the minus strand of NC_138302.1, from coordinate 79,931,428 downwards.
TGGCCTTAGGACATGGCAAAATGTGTAGAATTACAGGATATTTTTTGTCTACCTCATGGCAAAATTGCAGGAAATTAGCTTTAAATCAGCAATATTTTGTCTCTGTGTCCCAGAGTAAAATCATCAGTTGGTGACTGAGCCATTGGCCACACCCACTGTCACGCCCACCTAAGCAGCATTGTGATCCAGAAAAAAAACCTGATTACCATGTTGCAGCAGTGTGTAGGAGAGAAATGCCTAGATGTGAGAAGTGTGCAGGAAGGCATGAGATGAAGGAATGTGTGGTATCGGTGGAACAAGTTATGTGTGTTAGATGTGGGGGTTCCCATGGGCCTGGAGATCGGAGGTGTCCGGTGAGAGAAAGGCAGATTGAGGTCGCCAGGGTTAGAGTTGTACAGAAAGTGTAGCAGTGAAGAGAATGGTAGAGGATGATGGGTACAGGGTGAGGGATCCTGAGAGGATTCCTGTGAGTAGGCGGAGATCAAGAGAGAGTGATGGGAAGAATATGTGCTTCAGTAAGGTGGGCTTTTCAGCATTTATAGCCATGGTTGTCAGTTGTACTGCAGAAATGGTTTGAAAATTGTGGTGGCAGCGGCAGAGACGTACTTGGGATTGCGAGGATTTACTGCAGAACAGCTGGCAGGGGGTGTTGAAGTGGCAGTGTTCTGTCCTCTCAGACCGAGTAGGACTAGATAGGGTTGAATAGGGGGGGTGGTGGGTTTTGTAGAGAGGGCTAATAGTTGGCAGGGCAATTTTCCTTTTCCCCAATGTTGTATTACCGTATCAAAGAATTGAATGTACTGTAGGTAGGACGTTAATGGCCTCACACACCAGTACAGTAGGTGGCGGTGTATGCACCGAAAACTTTTGGCGATCCGGTTGGCGATTCGCCAACCAAATCCCAGAGAAGAAGAAGAACCCTGATTACCCAAATATCCACTACTACGCTGTTGCTTCATGCTAGTGGGCTGAAGCAAAATGACCTATGTAGTCCACACCTGCAGGTCTGCAGATGCTGTTTTTACTTTGTCTCTGTTTGTGGGATGTTTTGTGTCTCATTAAGAGGGTTCGAAGGTCTATAAGCCAATGTCTGACAAGGCTAATATTCTAGCCAATACTCTTTCCTCTGTGTCTTCTCCCTGCGCCGTGGAGAGTTGACGGACTGTTCCTCTCCGACAGAGCAGAGTGTAAGATGGTTGTTTCTTCTCAGCATTGGGCCGTTGTAGAAGAGCAGCCAGAGTGCTGCTAGGAAGGAGACATCTCTTATCTCCACCCTGCTGTAGATGTTCTGCTGCTTAGAGTGGAACGCAGGCTTTGTAAACGCTGCTCCTGTCACAGTAACACAGATCAGTGTCTTCTGACAAGACACAAACACACCCAACCTGAGATGAATGGCAACGATGGGGTCACACAGACAAAAGGAATTGATTTAATGTAAGGGCTGGATGCAGCACCTTTTTGCACGCTTTGCATAAAAATTTGCTGACTTCACGTTTGGCGCTGATAACGTACAGCATTGCAGAGAAATTCTACAGAAATGCAATGATCAAGGAATAGCATGCCAGCAGCTTGGCAACGCATTGCGCTTTTGGGCGCCTGGCTTTGTTTGTGGGCGAGTCAGAGATACTGGCATAATAAGGACAAGGTGAGTCCCCCCTCCTTCTCCCCCTCCTCCCTGTCTCTTCACACCCTCATGCCTGAAGGGGGAGTCGTAAATCTCAGCCATCTTGCCTTCCTTTGTTTCCATGACAATACTGTGCAGCACTGTGCAGTGGGGCTCCTCTACCGGTGGGTGGTGTGTGTGTGTGTGTGTGTGTGTGTGGGGGGGGGGGGGGGATGGGTAGGGAGTGGGTCACCCCTCATCCTATTCTCTCTAAATGCCAGGAGGGACATGACTGACAAAAGGACAAAATTGTCATTTCTGCTCAGCATCGTAAGCTACTGCATAAGCCTCTGACAGACAAAACATGGAAACATTGTATTACTGCAGCACAGGATGCTTTTTCTTTGCTCTGGGTGTGTGATTAAACACCACCTTGCTGACATCTGCACCTTTTCCTGGTCACCTTTGCCATGTCACAAGACTGGGGTTGCACCTATGTCACTTTCAATCCCATCTCCTATACATTGGTGCTGCTGAGTAAATAAATCCCTGCATTGGTCATTGCAGTCAGGTCTATGACAGCCTATTTGTACATGAATGACATGTGGCTCCGTCTCCACTGTACATAATGGAACAGCCTGGGCTGGCCTTCCGAGGCAACCGTTGCCAAGAGACCGTCTGTCAGTCCCCTGTGCGCCTGTTGCTGTCGATGTGCTGACGGATGGGCTGGGCTGTCGGAATCCATCCCTCTGAGCTCAGATGGAGGAGGGGGGCATGGACGTGGGTCCAGTGTACCCCACCACCCTCTGGACATAATTATCTCCTCAGTGATGGTCTCTGTTTAGTAGCTGCTGTGGCCAGCGTCCTCTGACTGAACTGAGCAGCCTCTATCTGTGGGGGTATAAACATAGTGACCACTACAACCTTCATGAGGTCTGAGGGCTTCAACTGAAGTGGCATTAGGCTGTTTTCAGATGATCATTAACCTAAATCCTTATGATAAACAGTGTTTCCTCTCTCCTGCTCAGTCCATCAGTGTGAGAACCAGCCATGCGTGTCCCCCTGTGTGTATTTAAGAGGATGGATAGGGATTATGCTGTACGCTGCATCGATAAGACTCCCTTAACCTGTCTCTGTCTGACTCCTGGGTTCATGGATTGGAGTCGGGGGTGGCTGTGATACGCTGGCAGAAGAGGGGTATAGGGGAGGGGAGCAGGTAAGGGATAAGAGAAGAGCGGGATTTGTTTATATGATTAGTGATGGGAGAGGAGATATCGGGGAACATGCTGTAGAGGTGGCTGGACTGTGGACCACATTTCAGTGGCTGTTGAATGCAAATGTTGAGGGGATAAGAGCCATAAGGAACTGCCTACTCCACCCCAATCTCCCAGATATCCTTAAAGGATTGACACACAATACTGTCAGGATCAGAGTTACATGCTCCCTCCAATCCATTCCTGGCTCTTACTCACTGAAAACATGTTATTTTATTCACTGTCATCTTTATTCTGCTGAATACTATTATGTACATGTACACACACACACACCCTGTTGCTGTGACATTGTGCAGCTATTTTTCACCCTGTGCAGAAGGGGGATCCGAGGATCTAGGCTTGTTTCCATTTTAGTCTCCCATTACTCTCTGTTTGTGTTCATGTTGATATTGGTATTCCTGATTGTATTCCTGCCAGTGTGGGTGTCTATTAATATATGAGCATATCATTTATGCTGGCCCTGCCTGTCAGAGCCTGACCCGGATTGATGAGAGAGGAATGGAAAGAGCGGAGTGTGTGCGCATGCGTGTGTTTGTGTGTGTGCACGCATGTTTACTAGCGTGTGGGTGGAGGGGAGAGAAGGGGAGGGATGGTGAGGGGGGAATCAAGATCGCGGGAAGTAGTGATGCACAGCAGAGAGGGAGAGGGAGAGAGCTGTGTGACTGTAACTAGATGCTGGAGCCTTCATCAGCAGAGCAGCGTACTGAACGGACTCAGGAAGATGGTCTCAGTAAGAGGGGAACTGACGGTTGCCTATAATTTAATGTTCAGTATCTTGGACTCCTTCTCCGTGGGTATGACAGTGGAGTTAGCTCAGAGCTGCCTCTCTCACTCTCTTTCTACTCCTTTGTCTGTCTCTCTCTCTCTCACACGCACACATAAACACACACTCTTTCGTTCTCTCTGACAGTGGGTTAGGCAGGTTCTAGTGAGCGGAGCGCTTGGTTAGCCCTTGGGGTTGTCCCCTCTTCCGCTGCAGCAGTCAGCTGCTTGCTAATGCAGATAGATCGCGCTGCCCCTTTTAACACAGCGGGTGGATGTGAGGGAGCGAGGCAGAGAAAGAGAGGGAGAAGATAACTTGTGCGTAGACGAGCGGGCTTGCGCTGCTGCACCAATGGAGTCCCTGTTTGGAGTTCCCCATCTTATCAACTCAGTTTTTTTCTTATTTTTAACCTGTGGGGAAGGTGAAATATTTTTGTGTCGTTAATCATTTTTTCTCTTTCACTTTTCTCTCTCCATCTCCAACTGGATATTACTTCCCAGGGGTGGCACCTGCAAAGAAGAGTCCAAGGCTGGTGAGTACCGACATCATCTATACCTCCTCCATCCACCCATCCCTTCCATTCTCCTCCATCCGTCCCTCTCGCCACTCTCCTGTGTGGAGTGCTAATGTTGGCTGGTGTGGCGCGGTGGAGGGATTTTCTCTGTCAGGACTCTCACTGTGTTTTGGTCCTGATGGGAGCTTTGATGCTTCGTAATGTTGATCCATTGGTAGGCAGAGCAAGGCTGCTCCTGGATTTGTTTTCATTCTCTACACCATGTTCTCGTGTTCTCTTGGCTTAATGCATTCTAGGGAAATAGACTAGTGCATTAGGCCAGCCTTGGAGCAGGGTGATTCTTGTAGACATTTTAGACCTGCCTAATTGACACAAATTAAATAGAAATATTGTTTAATCTTTGGCCTACCATGATTGGAGAAATGTTCCAAGCTTGTGAAGGGTTGATGTTTGAGAACGGCCCAGCTCTTCTTAGTATTTCTGTGCCCCATGTAGAGACCACTGTCAGTCTGTGTTACTCTCTGCATGTATCTCTTGGGAGGAAGCTTCCTGTGTGCTCGCTCTGTGTTGTATGGTAGAGCAATGGGTGCTGCATGATGTATTCTTCCTTCATTGAAACACCCTCCTCACTGCTATGTGCTCTGAATGTCTCCTCATGCATCGGGCAATAGGGCTTGCCATTAAAATATTCAGCTCTGTGTTGAACAAAAGGAATAAACTATGTACTTTGTCAGCCAAGCTCAGTTTTTTTTCTGTTAGGAGTGTGACTTTATTTCTCTATGTGAAACTACAGTGAATTTTTCGCTTTCTCAGAAATACATCTCATGAACAAATCTGCTTGATTATGCTTTCGGTATTGTTAGAGAATGTGTTGGCCTTGATTAAAGATGTGGTATTTTGTCTCACTTCGTAATATGTTGTTAATGATTTCCCTTTCTCTTCACCACTCTTTCCTACTCCTTCTATCCCTCTCCTTCTTACTCAATATCTCTCTTTCTGACCATCCTTCTTTTCCCTCTCTACCTTTCTGTCCCCATCGCCCTCCTTCTCCCCCTCTCTCACTCTCCTTCATACAGCAGTTAGCGAGGAAGGACAGTCAGAACAGTTCTGTGTCCAGCCACCGGAGTACCCACACTGACTCCCCTGTGCACACGTCCCTGGCCCCCCCTCTCAGCAAGAGTAGCGCCCCCCCACCCCCTTCCCAGCCCCTGCCCGGCTTGCCTACCCAGGACCCCCAGGCAGACGGGACCGTTCACAGGAAACCGGACCCCTTCAAGATCTGGGCCCAGTCCAGGAGCATGTATGAAAGTAGGCGTAAGTATTTATTTTTGGTGCGAGGGTGCATGGGTGTTTGCTTGGGGGCTCCCCCTGTCCTGTTGGGTTGGTACTGCAATCTAGGGCTGGTGTCGGGAGATAACCTGCATGCACAGAAGTCATTTAGCCTTTGAGAAGCATCAGTCCCCTAAACTCAACATACTCATTGTCCAAAACATATTGTCTGAAGGTTTCCTGTTGTCTTTCAGTGTTTTAATCTAAAGTGGGTGTTAACTTGGTGAGTTAGGGATGTGGACTGTTTGCAGAGCATTGTGGCAGTTGGGTAGAAACATGGTAGTGAGAGCAATAACAACAGTCTAAGGAGAGTTGGTGCTACCCACTCTCCTGATCTACTAAACCTTGACTATAGAGTGTGTTTCTCTCCCTGGAACACTGAAGAGAGAAGTCTTCCTACACACTGACACAGTCTCTCTGTCCATGCTGCCTGCTTGGCACCTCGGCTCAATTACACTCCCTATAGCCACTACATTATCACGCTTCCATGCTACAGTGCTCTTTAGAACACAGCTCCAGACAAATGTGCATAGAATTGGCGTTGGTTGTAGAGGACAGTGGCTCTCATATTTCCTGGTAATCTGGTGAGGCTAACGGGTGCCAGCCTCCTCAATTAACAGGAATATTACTCAGCCCCTGTCAGTCGCCCTCCGAGGAGTGGAGGCTTCCAGGGTCCAGAGGTTTCCACGCCTAATCATTTCTCTGGTGCTCCTACTTTCATCAAGGTCTTTCATTATTTAGAGGCCTTAAAGGGAGAGGAGCTGGGTATCGGTACTGCCAGAGTTGGCTCCATCCTCAGGTGAGAGAGGATGGGTGTAGAATTCTAAAGGAACAAGGAACAAACGATCAGCTTTATTAAGCACAGGGGGAGATTTGTAGGCAGTATAGAGAGACAGAGTTGTATTACCAGGTGTAAATACACTGCTCTGGATAGAGTATTTGCTCAGTTAGTAGACCTCCCCCCGCCATCTCCTCTTCCTGATCTGAAGTTAATCTGCTTGTTCACCATGGTCAGTCTGAGCTAGGGTAGAATGACTAACCTTTAGTATGGATCTGTTTCTATACAGTTGTTTCGAAGTTGAGCTGCTGTATTGACCTGTTAAGCTGCCCACTGCCTGCCCTTATGAACAAGATTGAGACAGTTAGCCTGTGACCTGCCCATCTCAGCCCTACTCAGAGTCCCAGTGGGTAGGAAGAGAGCTAGCTAGCTTAAGACTGTGAGCTCGTCTGTTGACTCAGGAACAGATTGTAGCCAAGCTGGTCTCTTTCCCTCCTCCCTCCCCCTGCTGGCTCTTAGTGGCTTTAGCTGTTGAGGTCTGTACCGTAACATGGGGTATCCCTTGGGGGGCTGAATGCATGGACACACACACACACACACACACAGACACACACACACACACACACACAGACACACACATACACAGACACACACATACACAGACACACACACAGCTCCAGGCTGTCGCTTGAACCCTGTTCCCGGGTGGTCTGCCCACCTCGAGTGCTACATGAACAATAAGCTGTCAGTCGCTGCAGTGCACCACTACATAGCAGCATGGTGCCTCTGACAGCTCCAGTACCAGGCACCCCCTTTCCTCCTGCTCAGATCTCCTCCAGCCAGCCAGGGGTTCCTGTATGAGCCTGAGGAGCAGCACTGCTATGGAGAGACTGGTGAGGGTTGCTCCCAGTCCAGTTCCCTGTCACCTAGCTACCTACCTAGGTTGACGAGACAAAGTACAGAAGGATTTTGTCTTCAAAGACATCTGAAAAGAGAGTATTCAAAGAAATACTAATTATGAATCTTTGATAAAGTAGGTACTTAGGGGATTCTCTTGGCCCTCTCCACTCTTGCTTTGAATGGTGTTTAAAATTATTTTGGGAGTATCTTGGAAGATATCTATTTTCTTTTGATAGAAAGTTTTTAGATATTTACACATTCCGCAGGGTAATGTTTTTACTCAGTATTAGCTGGCTATAGAGGAAGAGACAGAATGAGGCAGTGGTGTAGAGGCTACAGTAAGAGGCTGAGAGAGGCATGGACCACTGACCTGATTCACAAGGAGCCGTAGGTGTGCTGTGTGCTCATTAAGGACATGATATCTTCAGCTCTCACCTCCATCTCCTCCAGCCCTCTGCCTCCACTCTCCTCTGAGAGGAACAGGGAGAGGGATTACACTGTGGGTTCTGGTCTAATGATCCAGGATGTAGTGATCGATGCTGATGGATGGTTCTCTGGTTGCAGTGCCTGACTTCCAGGAGCAGGACATCTTCCTGTGGAGAAAGGACACGGGCTACGGGTTCAGGATCCTGGGAGGGAACGAGCCAGGAGAACCGGTGAGATGGAGGATACAACCATACACCAACATCACTGCTCAGTATACATCTACAGTTGAAGTCGGAAGTTTACATACACTTAGGTTGGAGTCATTAAAACTTGTTTTTCAACCACTTCACAAATTTCTTGTTAACAAACTATAGTTTTGGTAAGTCGGTTAGGACATCTACTTTGTGCATGACACAAGTCATTTTTCAAACAATTGTTTGCAGACAGATTATTTCACTTATAATTCACTGTATCACAATTCCAGTGGGTCAGAAGTTTACATACACTAAGTTGACTGTGCCTTTAAACAGCTTGGAAAATTTCAGAAAATGATGTCATGGCTTTAGAAGCTTCTGATAGGCTAATTGACATAATTTGAGTCAATTGGAGGTGTACCTGTGGATGTATTTCAAGGCCTACCTTCAAACTCAGTGCCTCTTTGCTTGACATCATGGGAAAATCAAAATAAATCAGCCAAGACATCAGAAAAGAATTGTAGACCTCCACAAGTCTGGTTCATCCTTGGAGCAATTTCCAAACACCTGAAGGTACCACGTTCATCTGTACAAACAATAGTATGCAAGTATAAACACCATGGGACCACGCAGCCGTCATACCGCTCAGGAAGGAGACGCGTTCTGTCTCCTGGAGATGAATGTACTTTGGTGCAAAAAATGTAAATCGATCCCAGAACAACAGCAAAGTCCTTGTGAAGATGCTGGAGGAAACAGGTACAAAAGTATCTATGTCCACAGTAAAACGAGTCCTATATCGACATAACCTGAAAGGCCGCTCAGCAAGGAAGAAGCCACTGCTACAAAACCGTCATAAAAAAGCCAGACTACGATTTGCAACTGCACATGGGGACAAAGATCGTACTTTTTGGAGAAATGTTCTCTGGTCTGATGAAACAAAAATAATACTGTTTGGCCATAATGACCATCGTTATGTTTGGAGGAAAAAGGGGGAGGCTTGCAAACCGAAGAACACCATCCCAACCGTGAAGCACGGGGGTGACAGCATCAAGTTGTGGGGGTGCTTTGCTGCAGTAGGGACTGGTACACTTCACAAAATAGATGGCATCTTGAGGAGGAAAATGATGTGGATATATTGAAGCAACATTTCAAGACATCAGTCAGGAAGTTAAAGCTCGGTCGCAAATGGGTCTTCCAAATGGACAATGACCCCAAGCATACTTCCAAAGTTGTGGCAAAATGGCTTAAAGACAACAAAGTCAAGGTATTGGAGTGGCCATCGCAAAGCACTGACCTCAATCCTATAGAAAATGTGTGGGCAGAACTGAAAAAGAATGTGCGAGCAAGGAGGCCTACAAACCTGACTCAGTTACACCAGCCCTGTCAGGACGAATGGGCCAAAATTCACCCAACTTATTCTAGGAAGCTTGTGGAAGGCTACCCGAAATGTTTGATCCCAGTTAAACAATTTAAAGGTAATGCTACCAAATACTAATTGAGTGTATGTAAACTTCTGACCCACTGGGAATGTAATGAAAGAAATAAAAGCTGAAACAAATCATTCTCTCTACTATTATTCTGACATTTCACGTTCTTAAAATAAAGTGGTGATCCTAACTGACCTAAGACAGGATATTTTAACAAGTATTAAATGTCAGGAATTGTGAAAAACTGAGTTTAAAGGTATTTTGCTTCGGTGTATGTAAACTTCTGACTTCAACTGTGTCTATACACAGTGTCTATAGGTTTTATTTTAAGTGTAAGTTATTCATCTTGGATTGAACACTTATTATGTGAGTTCTCTGTTTATTAGCACATATATTTAGCATATGTTTTTATATATTTACCATCTTTAAATGCCATATTTTACATTCCAATTTGATGGTTATAAACGCCTCTGTTGGAGCTAGCTGAATCAACTTCAGCAGCAGTGTTGGTCTGTGTGTGGCGGTGGTCTTAGCTCCTCTGTTGGAGCCAGCTGAATCAACTTCAGCAGCAGTGTTGGACTGAGTGTGGTAGTGGTGGTGGTCTTAGCTCCTCTGTTTTTCATCTCCTTGCTGCAGCCTCAATCAGAGAGAAAAATATATCTCAGACCAATTTTCTTTTCTTTTAAAGAGGCCAAATTGTTGGTTCTCGTAAGCTGGTCTTTACCTCTTTTGGAGAAGGAAAATAATGACACAAGAGATTTAGACCGGTTGTGCAGCTGTTGGTTCCACTTTTCTGGGCTCCGTTATTTACTTGACAAATACGGAACACTCAAAATGTGCACTTATGAATCATAACAATTTTAATCAAAATACAGCTGTAGACAGAAGTCAAAGATCAAACATCACACATACAACCGAAGTCTCTCCTGAGTTCTGCAAAATAGGGAAAGTCCAAGGTGCTTTTAATATGCTTGCAGTCAACCCCTAGTGATGTAACTGCCTACGTCACTACCTTCTAGTCATGAGACCAAGCCCATGCATACACAGTTTTACAAACTTGCAAGAGAGATACAATAGTTCCAGTGTTTTCTAAGGGCTCAGCAGTAATTTTCCACTCCCCAAGTTGCTTTATAGTGGTATGTCTGACTAGTCTCTTATCTCTTTCACTCCCCTGCAGGGTTTTGTGTCTATGAATCTCTTTTAGCCTTGAGGCGCTTTCTCACAGACCCCTGTTTTGACTGCAATAACGCACATCTCTCAGACCGTTTCTTTATAAGAGGCAAAGACTTCAAAGGAATAGTGGAACAATATTAAACCTTATAATGAATATATATACTTATATACTGTTAATCTGTAGTCTGGGACCCTATATATGTAGTGGGGGAGGGGTCTTATAGCCCTTCCCCTTCTATTAATACAACATAAGCATAATCAATTATTATAATATATCAAACATTTGGTGCAGCCCCTATCATGACTCCAAGTTGACCCCATCACAGCCAAGCGGAGAAAGAGGAGGAAGACTTACTAGCTAGCTTTCTAGCTGGGCCAGGAGTAGTCTGAGTTATGTTAGTGCTGCTGGAAAAAAATGATCTCACCTGTCAATATCTCACCTTGATGTTCTTTTACCGTCTACTGTTGATTGACCAACAACCTCTCCGATCATCCCCCTCTTCTGTCCTTGCCTTTTCTCTTATTTTCTCTCCTTTTCTCCCCCATCCTCCCATCTTCTTCTCTCCCCAGATCTACATAGGGCACATAGTGAAATATGGGGCGGCGGATGAGGATGGACGCCTGCGCTCAGGGGATGAGCTCATCTGTGTGGACGGCACGGCAGTGATGGGCAAGTCTCACCAGCTGGTGGTACAGCTGATGCAACAGGCCGCCAAGCAGGGTCACGTCAACCTCACCGTGCGACGCAAGACCGGCTACGGAGGTAAACACAGCTAGTTAGACATGGACACTATGTTTTCCAGAGTGATTTGCAATGAACACCTTAAAGAACAGCTAAATTATATGAGTATCAGGAGTGGATTGTGTGAACTTCTGTGGTAAGTGTTGGCTCAGCGTAATTTGATACTTTTTCTGGCAGTAATTTTGCTAGTAATTCTGTGTTCTGCTGTTCTTCGTCAGAATGCACTCCCAGGACTTCTACTTCAACAACAAGTGTTGTTTTGGTTCCAAATAATCCATAGTTATATCCAAATACCTCCATTTTGTTCGTGCGTTCAGGTCACTATCCAAAGGGTAATGCGCGAGCGCATTCGTGACATTTTTTTTCAAAATGTTCCATTACCGTACTTCGAAGCATGTCAAACGCTGTTTAAAATCTATTTTTATGCTATTTTTCTCGTAAAATAGCGATAATATTCCAACCGGACAATGTTGTATTCATTCAAAGAGGGAAAGAAAAAAATGGTGAGGTCTCGTGAACGCGCATCTCCAGTCTCTCTGTCCCCAGGCAGACCACTCACAAACTGTGCTGCTGTTATCTGCCCAGAGACAGGAGACGCGTCAATCCGCTTTCTGAAGGCTTTAGAGAGCCAATGGAAGCCTTAAAGTGTCACGTAACAGCTCAGATGCTGTAATTTCGATAGAGATGCAACAGAAGGACTACAAATTGTCAGACAGGCCACTTCCTGCTTGGAATCTTCAGGTTTTTGCCTGCCATATGAGTTCTGTTATACTCACAGACACCATTCAAACAGTTTTAGAAAATTTTAGAGTATTTTCTATCCAAATCTACTAATTATATGCATATTCTACTTTCTGGGCAAGAGTAGTAACCAGATTAAATCGGGTACGTTTTTTATCTGGCCGTGAAAATACTGCCCCCTATCCACAACAGGTGTCACATGATCTGTCACATGATCTCAGTATGCATGCACCCATTCTGAAAGGCCCCAGAGTCTGCAACACCCCTAAGCAGTGGGGCACCACCAAACAAGCGGCACCATGAAGACCAAGGAGCTCTCCAAACAGGTCAGGGACAAAGTTGTGGAGAAGTACAGATCAGGGTTGGGTTATAAAAAAATATCAGAAACTTTGAACATCCCACGGAGCACCATTAAATCCATTATTAAAAAATTGAAAGAATATTGCACCACAACAAACCTGCCAAGAGAGCGCCGCCCACCAAAACTCACGGCCCAGCAAGGAGGTCATTAATCAGAGGCAACAAAGAGACCAAAGATAACCCTGAAGGAGCTGCAAAGCTCCACAGCGGAGATTGGAGTATCTGTCCATTGAACCACTTTAAGCCGAACACTCCACAGAGCTGGGCTTTATGGAATAGTGGACAGAAAAAAGCCATTGCTTATAGAAAAAAAGAAGTAAACACGCTTGGAGTTCGCCAAAAAGCATGTGGGAGAAGGTACTCTGGTCAGATGAGACTAAAATGTAGCTTTTTGGCCATCAAGGAAAACGCTATGTCTGGCGCAAACCCAACACCTCTCATCACCCTCTCATCACCCCGAGAACAACATCCCCACAGTGAAGTATGGTGGTGGCAGCATTGTCAGAATTGAAGGAATGATGGATGGTGCTAAATACAGGGACATTCTTGAGGGAAACCTGTTTCAGTCTTCCAGAGATTTGAGACTGGGACGGAGGTTCACCTTCCAACAGGACAATGACCCTAAGCTTACTGCTAAAGCAACACTCGAGTGGTTTAAGGGGAACATTTAAATGTCTTGGAATGGCCAAGTCAAAGCCCAGACCTCAATCCAATTGAGAATCTGTGGTATGACTTAAAGACTGCTGTACACCAGCTGGAGCAGTTTTTCCTTGAAGAATGGGCAAAACCCCAGTGTCTAGATGTGCCAAGCTTATAGAGACATACCCCAAGAGACTTGAATCTGTAATTTCTGCAAAAGGTGGCTCTACAGAGTATTGACTTTTGGGGGTGGGGGGGGTGGTGAATAGTTATGCACGTTCAAGTTTTCTTATTTCTTTTTTGTTTCACAGTAAAAAGTGGTAGGCATGTTGTGTACATCAAATGATCAGCAGCAGTCTGTGCAGTAGTACCAATAACAGCAGTCTGTGCAGTAGTACCATCAACAGCAGTCTGTGCTGTAACATTGAGGCCATTCACTGCTCCTGGCTCCATTTGTCTTCATCAGAGCAGGGAAGGGCCCGAGGACAGGGCTAATATTTGGAGGTTCATCCCCGCTGCTCTTCAACAGTCCATGGGTGTGTGGGAAATTGTTTGTCAGAGGCGCACATCGCTCCCAGCCTGCCCTTCAGCAGGATGAATAAAGGTCCATAAACGTGATGAAGAGGGTTCCAACCTTTCCCCGCGCCCTCCACACACTAGCCTGTCTACAAGCCATTGATGAGAGTGCCCAGACAGAGGGCACGATGGTCTGTCAGAGGGGCGATGCCCAGTATGAAGCACTGCTTCAATGCCAGGAAATAAGATGGGAACCTTCTGTTGTGATGCAATCCGGAAGCCATATCTATAGATGTTTTGGGGAGGAATAGATCAAAGCGTGACCGTTAGAGCAGTATGCTCCATGTTGACCTTCTTCCTTCTATCGGTGTGATCATTAGTGGGTAGAGAGGAGCAGCGTTGTCCATGTTGATTAGGAAAACCTTTCATTTTGTGTTTCATTTGGTGTTATGAGCTGTGTGCTGTTGCTGTGGAGTGTTGGTAATAGTTTGCTTCTTGTCAGTCTGACAGCGTTAATATCTTTTCTCTCCTCTTCTTACACAGTGTCTAAAGGGGAGGGCGAGGTGCCCCCATCCCCAGCCTCATCACACCACAGCAGCACCCAGGCCCCCTCCTTGACTGAGGGGAAGCGGACCCCCCAGGGCAGTCAGAACTCCCTCAACACGGTCAGCTCTGGCAGCGGCTCCGGCAGCGGCTCCACCAGCGGCATCGGCAGCGGGGGCGGCGGAGGCTCAGGGAGTGCTGTGGTCAACACCGCCCTGCAGCCCTATGACGTGGAGATCCACCGCGGGGAGAACGAGGGCTTTGGATTCGTCATCGTCTCCTCCGTGTCCCGACCCGAGTCTGGCACCACCTTTGGTAAGACCCCCATGTCATCTCTACCTTACTATACTTAAATATAGGTAACACACAGGCGTGCACTATATATATATATATACACACACACACACACACACACACACCCACACACACACACACACTCAACCTTTCTCTCAGTATACAGTAGAACATATTTTTCTTAGTAACTAATCGCTGTTTGACTATTGGGTCCTGTCCTTCTATGCAAATGAGTTTCTGAATAGTGCATATTTCTGGCACTTACTTGGTGAATAGCTTTCATCCTCATTATTCTATTTTCTAGTGAGTGGTGATCCTCTTCTATTTTCTTTCATTCTGTCAAGCAGAGACACTGTAACCCAGCCCAAAGAGCTGTAATATTTATACTGTCTTTCATAATTGATCACAAGTGAAAGCATGTTGTATAATTCAGATGTGGTCTGAAATAACAATGGATAGAATAATATCAATACTATGGCTTGACAGGTTATAATAAGTAGGCAGGGAGACGGGGAGTTCTTTCTAGAGCGCCCGCTTAAATTGTGCATAAGATATTTTTTTAATTCTCTGTAAATGGTTAAACTATCGAAGTATATGTGTAAAATGTAAGCCCAAATTTAAATGTTGATTTATGTTTACATATTCGATTATTTTACATTGCACTAATTTCCTGTACGTGGACAGTATGTGTTACTACATTACCTCACGTTTTGACCACCTCGAATGGAGTGGAATTGCACGGCTTTTTTACCTCAAATAAGTGATGTTAGTATAAACGTTAATAATAATCGCAATGACAAAAAAAGATGGCTTTAAACAGATCAATATAATTCGTTTTGTACCACTGATTTTGTCATATGCGCTGGCAGTTTTCTACTATCATTTTCAAACTCAAATGGCAGGGAAAATTCATCTCTCTGTACAAAAGTTGCTGGCCTCACAACTATCACTCAAATAACAGCCAACCCTTGTCACTGTTGATATATGGTGGGTCGTGATTCGTTGAAGTTAAATAGCAAAGCATCTGATTTGTTTCCTTCCCCATTTTGACAGCCTGACAAAACTTCCATCCGACATTCTAGAATTTAGATGACCGTCTTCAGCAAATTCTCTTCTAACCAGTGATATAAAAAGTATTCTCAGATTCAGTGTGGCCTTTGAATAGTGTTAGTTTAAATAGTGTATACACCCCACACGTTTGCCCCTGCTCTATTGATTTCAAATTTATATCGATGAGTGCTTTAACAAAATAGTTTTGCGTTTATCTTTCCGTGTTGGTGACCTACTTGAAACAAAATGCAACAATACAAAATGTAGCTTGCTGTCTTGTACAAATTGTCCTCTAACCAGTGATATACATATTATTCTCAGATTCTGTGTTTTTTTTTACAGGATGTGTAACTCAACTCCCCTCTCTCATTCTGTTGGTTTCAGCGTGATATCAATATGAGTGACTGACAAATAAGTGTTGCGTTTCTCTTTCCGTTTTGGCGACCCCCATATGAAACATGCCAGAATAGTGTTTCTTTTAAACGAGCACCTTATAAACTGCATTTGCACTAAAAGCCATGTTCTTGTGACAAGTTGCAATTGATTTGTTGTAACTCCAAAAACACAGAAACTGGAAATATTGTTTACATCACTGGTTAGACTACCATCTAGGTGGTTGTAATCAGCAGGTTATCCTCTATCGAGTGATGTTAACAATATTTCCTGTTTTATTTTCATGATCTACCAGAAATCATGAAAACGGGGTTGACTTGGATTAGTTATTAAGGGGGAGATGAATGTAATATTTGCAGATGGATAGACCCTCTCCCACTGTCCTACAGCTCTTTTTGTCCCTCTGCGTGCCCTGTTGTCTGCCCTGTTGTCTGCCTACAATTGCTACCTAGAGATATTGCTGCCACTCTCCCTGCCTGACCACAGCTCTGGGAGTCTCCCTGGGCACAGGGGTGCTGATCAGGCTTACACTGCTTAACCACTATGGTGGTTAACGATCTAGTAAAGCACAGCTTCATGTACTATACACAAATGGAAAGAGTTGGCAAGTTTGTGCCAATTTGTTAATCATATCAAAGTGAAAAACATTGGTTGTTGATCAATAGTGTAGAGAAATTACCTTTGATCTGCATGGATCCCAGTTACTCTGACACAGAGACCCATCCATCCCCTCTCTCTGTGTATTAGTCAAACGCATCCTTCTGCTGTGAAACCATCAAAGCTTCTAGTTAGTACAGAACTCAATGACTTGAGCTCCACAGATCTCTTCTAGACTGTTGTGACTGACCGCAGAAGAAAGAGACAGACTGATCACCAGGGCCAAGCTCCCTGCCATCCAGGACCTCAATACCAGGCGGTGTCAGAGGAAGGCCCAGAACATTGTCAAAGACTCCAGTCACCCTAGTCATAGACTGTTCTCTCTGCTTCCGCACCGCACGGCAAGCGCTACCGGAGCGCAAAGTCTAGGTCCAAAAGGCTCCTTAATAATTAAATTTCAATCAAATGTATTTATAAAGCCCTTCTTACATCAGCTGATGTTACAAAGTGCTGTACAGAAACCCAGCCTAAAACCCCAAACAGCAAGCAATGCAGGTGTAGAAGCACGGTGGCAAGGAAAAACTCCCTAGAAAGGCCAGAACCTAGGAAGAAACCTAGAGAGGAACCAGGCTGTGAGGGGTGGCCAGTCCTCTTCTGGCTGTGCCGGGTGGAGATTATAACGGAACATGGCCAAGATGTTCAAATGTTCATAGATGACCAGCAGGGTCAAATAATAATAATCACAGTGGTTGTCCAGGGTGCAACATGTCAGCACCTCAGGAGTAAATGTCAGTTGGCTTTTCATAGCCAATCATTCAGAGTATCTCTACCACTCCTGCTGTCTCTAGAGAGTTGAAAACAGCAGGTCTGGGACAGGTAGCACGTTCGGTGAACATGTCACGGTTCCATAGCCGCAGGCAGAACATTTGAAACTGGAGCAGCAGCACGGCCAGGTGGACTGGAGACAGCAAGGAGTCATCAGGCCAGGTAGTCCTGAGGCATGGTCCTAGGGCTCAAGTCCTCCAAGAGAGAGAAAGAGAGAATTAGAGAGCATACTTAAATTCACCCAGGACACCGGATAAGACAGGAGAAATACTCCAGATATAACAGACTGACCCTAGCCCCCAACACAAACTACTGCAGCATAAATACTGGAGGCTGAGACAGGAGGAGTCGGGAGACACTGTGGACCGATCCAACGATACCCCCGGACAGGGCCAAACAGGCAGGATATAACCCCACCCACTTTGCCAGAGCACAGCCCCCCCACCACTAGAGGGAAACCTTCATCCACCAACTTACCATCCTGAGACGAGGACGAGTATAGCCCACAAAGATCTCCGCCACGGCACAACCCAAGGGGGGGGCGCCATCCCAGACAGGAAGATCACGTCAGTGACTCAACCCACTCAAGTGATGCACCCCTCCTAGGGACGGCATGGAAGAGCACCAGTAAGCCAGTGACTCAGCCCCTGTAATAGGGTTAGAGGCAGAGAATCCCAGTGGAGAGAGGGATTATACCCCCAAACCATTAAACTGCTGAACAATTAATCAAATGGCCACCTGGACTATTTACATTGACTGACCCCCCCCCCCCCCGTTTTGGATTTATACTGCTGCTACACGCTGTTTATTAGTAGTCACTTATAAACAGCGAGTAGCAGTAATAGTCACTTTACAAATTACCTCGACTAACCTGTAACCCCGCACATTGACTCGGTACCGGTACCCTCTGTATATAGCCTCGTTATTGCCAATTACTTTTATTGTTACTTTTTGATAACATTTTTTTTACTTTAGTTTATTTTGTAAATATTTTCTTAACTATACAGCAATTCACTGTAAGGTCTACACCTGTTGTATTCAGCGCATGTGACAAATACAATTCGATTTGATTATTGTTTGTAGTTAAATCAAGAAGAGGAATAGAGACAGAGAGGGAATGATATGTGCAATAGTTCACTGTAATAATTGAGATTAGGGCTGACCCCAATTAGTCGACTGGTCGATTGTTAGGCTGTTTGTCGACCAACCTTTATTTTGTCGAGCAGTAGCAAATATATATTAAAAAAATGTATGGCACACGAGACACCTGCCCATCTCGGTGAACTAATTCATTGCGGACGCTGCGTGGATGACACAGTCCAAGAAGAGGTGTGGCAAAAATTCTCTCTCCAATGCGCGCTCTCCCGCAAATTTGTGCACATTCATTGTTTCAAAACATAATTGTGTGGATTGTTTGCCTTGATTGTTAGTCTATCAATTCCCCATTACATACGGCATATCACCAGTAGTAGCCTACTTTTACCGTTAATACCTATCCTTTCTAATCTACAACATTTGTTTGGTTATGGTAATTTCTGTTAATTCATACAATATATTTTTATTCCAGTCTTTTACCGTTCTCATCGTAGGAGTGGACACGTTGTTTGCAGAGCACACAACCTATGCTACACTTGTGAGAAACAAGTTTTGGTTTATTCCATTTTATATATATATATTTTTTTTTGAGCGCTACTTTCAATGTTGACAAAGGACACGCAACTGATTACGCATAGAAGTAGGACTGTCGGCTACCTAGGCTATAAATGTGCCCATTTGGGGATCTGATAGTATTTCTGATTGGCGTAACGCACCACCACTAAAGAGCTGTGGAGCTTCTCAAAGTAATGTTTTCTTCACCTCAAACAACAAGCAAACAAAGTCTGTTTTTACATCCATTGAGAATGACAATAGTTCCTCAATGTATTTGAAAAAGAATTCCAGCACTCTCCCTTTCGACAACCACTCATCGTGAAGCTAAATGTCATGCTCTGATCCAGTGGAAACGTGTACCTGATGAGCTCTTATCCCTTACCCAAAATAGCATCCAGCTGTGTCTG
Source organism: Salmo salar (assembly GCF_965601325.2). Lineage (NCBI taxonomy): Eukaryota > Metazoa > Chordata > Actinopteri > Salmoniformes > Salmonidae > Salmo > Salmo salar. Next base: position 79,912,290 of record NC_138302.1, on the reverse strand, counting down.
TCCCAAGCTCTCTGGCATGGGAAACTCTTGAGGGCACAGAATATTTTATTCAATGTTGCAAGTTTGCTAGCATGAGTTTGGGGCTGGACCCAAGTCCAGCCCCATACGACGTTTCACGTTTTTTGCAGACAGGTCAATGTGATTCATAGGATATTTATTTTAATCGGGATATTTTCTACCTCCAGGCTGATGTTTTTATTTGTTGGCTTTATGTAGGCTATTTTTACATAGTTGGCAATAGAAGTTATTTTGTAGGTTTGTATCGTTTTCATGTAGATTTGGATAGAATTTTTATTAACCACAAGACAATGATTTTGAGATTTGAAGACGTTAATATACACTGAACAGAAATACAAACGCAACATGTGAAGTGCGGGAGGAGGATGGTCAGGTTAAGGTCCCTCTCTTCTGTGTATCTTGATCTCTGGCTCTCTCTTGAGTCATTTGTGTCTTATTTCAACAAACAGACTCAGACTAGCATATAGTTGATTTTATTTATGGAAGAATACAAGTTTAAAATTTAGTCCAATCGATTGTTTGAAAGAACAGACGACTTTTGGTTGACCAAGATTTTTATTAGTCAGGGACAGCACTTATTGAGGGGCAGTCTCTAGTAGGGTAGAAGCTTTTGTGGTCTGAGGATTGTCTGTAGGAGAGGACCTGCCGGCACTAGCAGAGAATTTGGCTGTTATGTCTGTACATTTGTAATCTAGGCTGCATGTGTCTGTCTTATCAGTGCTGAACGTTGACATAGTTTCCTCATTATTAGGTTTCAGCAGTACAAGGATGTTAGGAGAGATTCACAAATGCAAATATAAGAAGTTAGTGCAGGATGTTGCCACAGAGAGATGGTCAGTGACACATTGAGTATTTAGTCCTAATTCATTTGAATGTACTACATCTAGAGTATGTAAAGTCATTTTTCTTTTAACATTCTCTCTCACTTGGCCAACGCTTTCCATTTCTCATAGCAGATTTCCGGGCACACTCTGTTGGCACTTGGCTTGGTGGGTTTGGTGAATAAACCCTTAACCTTCTGCCTTCCTTCCTTTCTCTCTCTTCTCTTCCTCTTCTTCCTCTGCCCCTTTTCACCTCTCTCTCTCTTTAAACAACACCCCTTACCACAAAATGTCACATCACACACTTTCTGAATCACACAAACGCAAAAAGCTGGAAATGCATGTGTGGCCATGCCCCACAAAATAGGGCGTATTATCGAGGGGAGCCCTGCAGACCGCTGTGGGAAGCTGAAGGTGGGAGACCGTATCCTGGCTGTCAATGGCTGCTCTATCACCAACAAGTCCCATTCGGACATCGTCAACCTGATCAAGGAGGCCGGGAACACTGTCACGCTAAGGATCATTCCCGGAGACGGTGAGAGGACCTCTTCTGTCTCCCATCTCTAATGTTCCACTCATATTTACCATCTAGACCAGGGCTGCATGACCCTTTTCCTGGAGAGCTTCTCTCCTTAGGTTTTTGCTCCAACCCTAATCTAGCAAACCTGATTGTAATAATTAGCTGGTTGATAATATGAATCAGGTTAGTTAGAACTGGGGTTGGAGTGAAAACCTACAGGAGGGTATCTCTCCAGGAACAGGGTTGACCTGATCTAGACCGAAGACTGTCTCAGCCGCTACGATCAACCTGTGTCAGGAATATTTGTGCATTACATCAGATATGCAAACATGTATTGTATTGGAATATACAGTACCAGTCAAAGGTTTGGACACACCTACTCATTCAAGGGTTTTTATTTATTTTTACTATTTTCTACATAGAATAATAGTGAAGACATCAAAACTATGAAATAACACATGGGGGATACCTAGTCAGTTGTAAAACGGAATGCATTCAACTGAATGGTGTCTTCCGCATTTAACCCAACCCCCCTGAATCAGAGAGGTGCGGGGGGCTGCCATAATCAACATCCACGGCTTTGGCGCCCGGGGAACTGTGGGTTAACTGCCTTGCTCAGGGGCAGAACGACAGATTTTTAATTGTCAGCTCAGGGATTTGATCCAGCAACCTTTTGGTTACTGGCCCAATGCTCTAACCACTAGGCTACCTAATGTAGTAACCAAAAAAGTGTTAAACAAATCAAAATATATTTTATATTTGAGATTTTTCAAAGTAGCCACCCTTTGTCTTGATGACAGCTTTAAACACTCTTGGCATTCTCTCAACCAGTGTCATGAGGTGGTCACCTGGAATGAATTTCAATTAACAGGTGTAACTTGTTAGAAAGTAATTTGTGGAATTTCTTTCCTTTTTAATGTGTTTGAGCCAATCAGTTGTGTTGTGACAAGGTAGGGGTGGTACACAGAAGATAGCCCTATTTGGTAAAATACCAAGTCCATATTACAGCAAGAACACATCAAATAAGCAAAGAGAAACGACAGTCTATCATTACTTTCTGACATGAAGGTCAGTCAATCCGGAAGTTTCTTCAAGTGCAGAGGCAGAAACCATCAAGCGTTATGATGAAACTGGCTCTCATGAGGACCTCCACAGGAAAGGAAGACCCAGAGTTACCTCTGCTGCAGAGGATAAGTTCAGTAGAGTTAACTGCACCTCAGATTGCAGCCCAAATAAATGCTTCACAGAGGTCAAGTAACAGACACATCTCAACATCAACTGTTCAGAGGAGACTGCCTGAATCAGGCCTTCATGGTCGAATTGCTGCAAAGAAACCACTACTATAGGACACCAAAAAGAAGAAGAGACTTGCTTGGGCCAAGAAACATGATCAATGGACATTAGACCGGTGGAAATCTGTCCTATGGCCAAATTTGAGATTTTTGGTTCCAACCAACGCAGAGTTGGTGAATGGATGATCTCCACATGTGTGGTTCCCACCGTGAAGCATGGAGGATGAGGTGTGATGTTGTGGGGGTGCTTTGCTGGTGACACTGTCTGTGATTTATTTACAATTCAAGGCACACTTAACCAGCATGGCTACCACAGCATTCTGCAGCATTACGCCATCCTATCTGGTTTACACTTAGTAGGACTATCATTTGTTTTTCAACAGGACAATGACTCAACACACCTCCAGGCTGTGCAAGGGCTATTTGACCAAGAAGGAGAGTGATGGAGTGCTGCATCCGATGACCTGGCCTCCACAATCACCCAACCTCAACCCAATTGAGATGGTTTGGGATGAGTTGGACCGCATAGTGAAGGAAAAGCAGCCAACAATGCTCAGCATATATGGGAACTCCTTGAAGACTGTTGGAAAAGCATTCCAGGTGATGCTGGTTGAGAGAATGCCAAGAGTGTGCAAAGCTGTCATCAAGGCAAAGGGTGGCTACTTTGAAGAATCTAAAATCGAAAATATATTTTGATTTGAACACTTTTTTGGTTACTACATGGTTCCGTATGTGTTATTTCATAGTTTTGATGTCTTCAGTATTATTCTATGTTGAAAATAGTAAAAAATAAAGAAAAATACTGGAATGAGTAGGTGTGTCCAAACTTTTTACTGGTACTGTATATACACTGAGTGTACAAAACATTAGGAACACCCTTTCGCTCTGAATTCATTCTTTGGCACATGGAATCTACAAGGTGTCGAAACCGTTCCACAGGGATGCTGGCCCATGTTGATTCTAATGCTTCCGTCAGTTGTCAAGTTGGTTGGATGTCCTTTGGGTGGTGGACCATTCTTGATACACACAGGAAACTGTTGAGCGTGAAAAACCCAGCAGTGTTCTTGACACACTCAAACCGATGCACCTGGTACCTGCTACCATACCCCGTTCAAAGGCACTTAAATCTTTTGTCTTACCTATTAACCATCTGCATGGTACACATACAAAACCTCAATTGTCTCAAGGCTTAGAAATCCTTCTTTAAACTTAATCTACACACTGATTGAAGTGGATTTAACAAGTGACATCAATAAGGGATCATAGTTTTCACCTGGATTCACCTGGTCAGTCTGTCATGGAAAGAGCAGGTGTTCCTAATGTTTTCTACCCTCAGTGTATATATACCTTTTGCTAAAGGAAAGCCTATCTCAGTACATCACCATCACACTGTTTTTACATTTCAAGTGCTCTAGTCAGTCTGAACACCCCCACAATGTTGACAGAGCTGCTTCTCTGGGATGTGAGGGAACTTTCTAGTGCAGTCGTGCCTTTCACATACTTCTGAAACATGCAAGAGTAATTCAACTGTCAGAGGCTGTCACAATGTGTGTATGTTTGTCTGTGTGTTAGGGCTAAAAGCTCTCGCTACACTGCACTAACACATCACCCTGGAATGCTGTTTCATTAAGTGAGGGAGAATCAGGGAGAACGTCATTGTAACCACTAGTCTGTGTCAACCTGCACGTTGGAGAATTTCAAACTATTTGTCCATGTTTTTTAGGCTGTTTTTATGGATGAAAGCCTTTTTCTGTAGAGCCATAGATGATTACACTTAGGCAAAATTGTTCTGCCAAGAAAACAGATAGAGGGCGGATGTTTTATAAAAGCATAGTTTGGGTTTGTGAGGGAGAGGGAGATGTCTGTATTTTGGGCTGAGAGGTTGTGTGTGTGTATGTGAGAGAGATTGAGAATCCCTGTGTATTAGTGAGATATGTAGATTTATCCAGGGCAGGGTTATCTCCTGCTGTTAAACACAGGGCTGTTATGGAAGGAGATTTAATAAGGAAGCTGATTCCAAAATCACTGCAGGGAGAATCAGCGCCCTCTCTCTCTCCTTTCGCTTTCACTCTTGCTCTTTCTCTCCCTCCCCCCTTCCCCTCTCTCTCTCTTGCACTCTCTCCTTCCTCTCGCTCTCTCTCCTTCCTCTCGCGCTCCCCCCTTTCTCTCGCTCCCCCCCTTTCTCTCGCTCCCCCCTTCCTCTCTCTCCCCCCTTCCTCTCTCTCTCTCCCCTTTCTCCCTCTTCCCCCTTTCTCTCCTTCCCTTTCACTCTCTTTTCCTTTCTCTCTCTGCCTTGCTCTCCCCCTTTCTCTCACTCTCTCTCCCCAGTTCTCTAGCTCTCTTACCCCTTTCTTTTGCTCTCTCCCTCCCTCCCTCTTTCTCTCGCTCTCTCCCTCCCTCTCTCGCTCTCTCTCCTTACTCTCGCTCTCTTTACCTCTCTCCCCTTCCTTTCTCTCTTTCTCCCCCTTCCTCTCTCTTTCTCTCTCTTCCTCGCTCTCCCCCCTTCCTCTCTCGCTTTCCTCCCTCTCTCCCCCCTCCCTCTCTCTCCCCATCCCTCTCTCTGCCCCCTTCCTCTCTCTGTCCCACCCCTTCCTTCCTCTCTTGCTTTCTCTCGTTCTCTCGCTCGCTGTCCATTCTCTCTCTCTCCCTCCCCTTCCTTCCTCTGTCTCGCTCTCTTTCTCCTCCCTCCCTCGTCTACCTTTCTCTCTCTCTTCCCCCTTCTCTCTCCCCTTTCTTTCTTTCTCTCTCTCTCTCTCTCTCTCTCTCTCTGTCTCTCTCTCTCTCTCCCCCTTCTTCTCTCTCTCCCCCTTCCTCTCTCTGTTTCTCTGCCTCTCTCTCCCCCATTCTCTCTTGACCCCCGTCCTCGCTCTCTCTGCCTTTTTCTCTCTCTGCCTCTCTCCCTTTCTTTCTCTCACTCCTGGCCTATCTCTCTGTCTGTCTGTCTGTCTCTCTGTCTCTCTCTCTTCCCCTTCCTTTCACTCTCTGTCCCTCCCCTTCCTCTCTCTTGCCCCCTTTCTCTCTCTCTCCTTTCGCTTTCACTCTTGCTCTCTCTCCCCTTCCCCTCTCTTGCACTCTCTCTCGCTCTCTCTCCTTCCTCTCTCTCTCCCCTTCCTCTCTCTCTCTCTTCCCCTTCCTCTCTCTCTCCCTCCCCTTCCTTCCTCTCTCGCTCTCTTGTCCACCTTTCTCTCTCTCTCTCTCTCTCTCTCTCTCTTTTTCTCTGCCTCTCTCTCCCCCTGCCTCTCACTCTCTCTCCCTCCCCTTCCTCTCTCTCGCCCCCTTTCTCTCTCTCTGCCTTTCTCTCTCACCTAATATAGTCTGCATTGTGTTGTATTGTAAAAGCAACAAGGGAGAGATGGGGTGACCCTTACTCAGCCCCCTGGGTAGGCAGACAGGGCTGAATTCTTCCTCCCATCAATTCTTCGTTAAGATTGTCCTTTTCCCCTTCCATTCTCACAGTGGGAGAGACTGATCAGTGATACAGTTCAGTGCATTCTGCATCCTGTGTCCTGAATGTTTCAAGAGGGGCAAAAAAAGAAAAGGTTGCAAACTGCATTAAAGTGGAAAGACTGGGAGGGAAGAAGGGATAGAGTATTGGAAAGAGGACAGTGGGAGAGAAGAAGGATGGGATGAGCGAAGCAGAAATTGACGGAGGAAAAGAGAAGGATGGAGCCTGGTCTGCAGGCAGTTGACACCGGTGTGGAGAGAGGTCTATTTTAAGACATTGGGATTCATGTGCAGAGAGACGACTCATCAAACCCGGGTCTCCCCAGCAATGACTACCCAGCAGGGTGGAATTAAACCCACTCGGCCCGTCCTCGGCTCGGCCTCCAACTTGATTGGACGGCCCAGCGTCTCATGGGCTGTGGTCTGAATGGAGAGTTAAGCCAATGAAATCCAAGGGGACTAGTGGGGGAGTGATGGATAGATGAGAGTGGAATTGAGCACAGTTTGTGGGGTTGTGAGTGGAATAGAGAGCAGGGGCTAGGATCAGGCTAGGGGTGGTAGTTGGACTGAGAGCAGGGGCTAGGATCAGGCTAGGGGTGGTAGTTGGACTGAGAGCAGGGGCTAGGATCAGGCTAGGGTTGGTAGTTGGGCTGAGAGCAGGGGCTAGGATCAGGCTAGGGTTGGTAGTTGGGCTGAGAGCAGGGGCTAGGATCAGGCTAGGGTTGGTAGTTGGGCTGAGAGCAGGGGCTAGGATCAGGCTAGGGTTGGTAGTTGGGCTGAGAGCAGGGGCTAGGATCAGGCTAGGGTTGGTAGTTGGGCTGAGAGCAGGGGCTAGGATCAGGCTAGGGTTGGTAGTTGGGCTGAGAGCAGGGGCTAGGATCAGGCTAGGGGTGGTAGTTGGACTGAGAGCAGGGGCTAGGATCAGGCTAGGGTTGGTAGTTGGGCTGAGAACAGGGGCTAGGAGTAGGCCACGGAGGGAATGATGTCATTGAGATAGAGTGCTGTGATGAGATGAGTCAGGAGTGTGCCACTCCATTCGGTCCAGGCTTCCATATGTCCCTGTTTGAGTAAATTATATCTTACCAGTGTAATAATGGCTTACGAAAGGTTTTGTGAAACTGCTCTTGTTTTTCTCCCTTTGTCTTCTGCATGCTTCAGTCTCCAGTCCCCTGACTCCCCCGCTCTCTCTTTCTCTCCTATCAGACTCCTCTAATGCATCACTACTGACCAACGCTGAGAAGATCGCCACTATAACAACCACTCACACGCCCCAGCAACAAGCTGCACCTGAACCCAGGTCAGAGGGATTCTGAGATTTATAGTACCTAATTGACTAAGAACATGTATCTATGAGCAGTGATTTTTAACCTATATTTTGACATCTCTCTCATTCCAGAAACAACACCAAACCAAAACAGGAGTCCTCTTTTGAGTTCAAATCCCCCCAGGCCCCTCCTCCCCCCGCCCCAACAACACAACCTCCAGCCCAGGTAAGGACAGGACCTGCCCCGTCCAGCCCCGTCCAGCCCACTACACACCCTACAGCAATGTGTTTCCTTTAAGTGGTTGTCACGCTAGAGAGATGCTTTATTCTGATACCATGTTGATAAGATCCTGAACAGAGCAGGGAGGGAGGGTGTTAGTCGGTGTCTGTGGCTCTGCGTGCCCTCTCGGCCCGCCTCAAACCGCCCCCAGAGTCCAAACCATCTATGATTCATCTCACTCACCACCACTCTGGAGCTCCGATCTAATAGGTGTGACTGTCCCCAAGGTGGCATTCATCCCCACAGTGAAATACGAGCCGTCCCCAGACACAAACATTATCAAGTCCAGCCACCGGTGAATCACCAGTCTGACCTTGTCATGTCGGTGTTTGCGTGTGTGTGTGTGTTTTTTTTTCTCAGGATGCTGCGTTCTACTCAGTGGACTTGGAGAGGGAGAACAAAGGTTTTGGGTTCAGCCTGCGAGGAGGTCACGAGTACAACATGGACCTGTACGTGCTGAGGCTAGCCGAGGACGGAGCGGCCGTACGCAACGGCAACATGAGCGTATGTATGAGCCCCATATAGGAGCGTTTTGAAATCTCAAGTTGATTCATCATCTACTCATTGATGTGGTTACATTATGCTTAATGCCTAATACAAAATGTGCAGTGCTGTTATGTATGCAATGCCCCATAAGCGTGAGTTGTTATTCTTTAAAGTCTGTATTATGTAAATATGATGTCCTATGTGCTCTCTTGTAGCTGTCAAACTGTCATTTAACCTTTAATTTGATGAATTGTCTAAAAGCCTAAGAACATCTCATTCCCCTGGGTCCTGTAGACAGAATGAAAGGGTTAATTGATTATCCTTTATTATTTGTGAATATGTGAAGTGGAATTCCCTCGACAGAGAGAACACTGACAGATAACTTAAGGCGCAGAGGAAAACCTCTTCCCCTCTTGTAACATTGTGGATTTATAGAAATGTTTCCTTTACAGCAGTCAGAGCAGTTTTAACTATAATCTAACCTTCCCTCTCTGGCACCTCTTATGTTCCCTTCTGTCCCCTTTGTCCTGCTTTTTCCCCTCCCCTCTGCATCCCCTCTGCCCTCTCTTCTCCTCCTTGTCCCTTTCCTACCTATCCTCACCCAATATCTTTCTCTCTCTGCCTCACCCTCTTTCCTTTATCCTCCCCTCTCCCTCTTCGTCCCTGACACACTCCCCCCTTCTGTGTCTTACCCAATACTTCCACTGACACCCCCTCTCCCCACAATGTCTCCACCTCCCCCTCCTCCAATGTCTCCCCCTCTCCTCTCTCCCTCACTCCTCTCTCCCTCAGGTGGGAGATGAGATCCTGGAGATCAACGGCGAGAGCACCAAGGGCATGAAGCATGCCCGTGCCATTGAACTGATAAAAGATGGTGGCCGCCACGCCCACCTGGTCCTCAAGAGGGGTGACGGCTCGGTGCCTGAATATGGTGGGTCAATCTACGAAAACATTCCCTTTTCCCCTGTCTTCACCCCCTGAGCACAATGGGGAGAGGGACAGGGTGGGGTGCGAGAGGAACACTGTCTCCTGTCCTGCTCTGTCCTGTCCTGCTCTGTCCTGTCCTGCGCTCCGGGCTCGGGACCTTCCACTGACTGCCACTGTCCACTGGGTGCGTCTGGTTCTACTCTGGGTGCTCTCTTCGGGTCTGGGTCAACTGCTGTCACCTGCTGTCACCTTTTAACCTTGTGCTGTGTGTCACTGAGTGGGGCGTGGCTTGGGGAGCAGGGCATTCTGGGATTCCCCAAGAATGAAAGGGGTCTATGGACCCATTGACAAAATAAAAACAATGAAAGATCTGTGAGGAGAGGGATAAAAATCTTATCTTAAAGATTTAGTGTTTCTAAATGTGGATATGTTTATTGATTCTCAGAGTCCTTGCTGAATGATATTTTTAGGGTTGAAGAAAAATAAAAACTGGGAAATGCTCTCTGGTTGTATTGCATCTCCATGCTTTGATATGGCATTATCAACATATTTATAATATTTATTGATGGTGAATGTAAGCTTCTGAGTTTAGGACTTCAGTTGAGAAATTAGAGCGTTCTAATACTTTCTACCATTTCAATGGGAAATTCACAATACTTTGTTTGACATATTCAAAAATCCTCCACAGATTTTTTCTCATCTACTGTAACTGTGATTCTGGAGACTGCACTCATTCCTGACCATTCAATTCCATTCAGCTCCACTTCTACAGAAATGTTTGTAAATGTACAGAGCCATGGTCATGATCAACCCACATATTCATCTAGAAAGTATATGGCTGCATGAAGTTGTCAGTGTAAATCCAAAAGTTTTTTTCAGATTTTTTTGTTGATTTTCCATAATATTTATGGAATATTTCATTTTAATTGTATTGATCTGTTGATTGATAGTCACAATTCATCTTAATGCATTCTTGATTTCTATTCATGTGATTTTTTGAGCTGAGAATATCTTATATCTTTCCTGCACCAATATGACATCTCTGTGAGGTTGTATATTTTTTACTATTTTTCGTACTTTTAGTTTCCACCATTTGACATTTCAGTTCTGTTAGCAATGTAAACTACTTCATACGGTGTTGTGTGTGCGTGTCGCTGTCTCTATGGGGTTGGGGTCTCTGAGTGTGTGCTGGGTTCCAGGACTTTCTCTGTAACTGATTATTTTCTCCTCAAGGGTTGTGTTATTTTCTGGACTGTCTCTTTCTCCGAATGATTAAATGATCAAATAAACACCTTTTCCATTGGACAATAATTATTCTTCTGCCTATTGTTGTAGGATCTAAACCCTATGCCTTTCTCTTCTCTCTGTTTTATCTACCTTTCCTTTTGTTTCACTGGGCTCTTTCTTCCTTCAGCGATGGTTGCTCCCCATCTCACCGCATGTATGAGATCATCTAATGACAAGCTGGGAGATCCTAGTTCCTACCAAAATCCGACCATGGTTTGTAGCTGTCCTCTCTCTCTCTCTCTCTCTCTCTCTCTCTCTCTCTCTCCGGTCTCTCTCTCTTGCCGTGCCTCTGCTCCATGCATAAGAATCCATTCACCCAGAATGCATTTCCAATACCGCCGCCTCTGTTGTCATGTTGACTAGTTGGAATGGATTCATACATACCACATCTTGCATTTAACCTCTGGGAATGGCGTGTTCACTGCTGACATGCCGACGCTTTCGTTCGATTCATGCCACGTTAGTTTTGTGATTGTGGGACAATGGTAAAAGTTTTTCTCTCCTAGACATTTTCTCAGCCAATCAATCAAGTAGAGTTACTATGACTTTTAGAAGCTGCCTTGTGACACTTTGATTACCATCCATGTGGTTTATTCACTGATCTGGTGAGATGGTTAGTCAGGTAAGAACCAATAGAACTGCAGTCATTTTAATTAGGATCAGTAGTCTCCTTGATTAGTCCCTAAAACAATTCCGTGCTCCCTCTGTCCATGGTGTTGAGCCCACTCCCTGCAGTCTTTATAGAGGGCAATCTGTGAAAATAATGAGCAACCACATTCTTCCTGAAACCAAACATGCTCATTCATTATTTACATCATTACTCAATTCAGAAACTCATCTTGGTTTTATTAGTTGCATTAAATATTGATATCACATCAAAGGCAGAGCATGAGTGAGAGCATGAATGAGCATGAATTAGTCATGTCAAACAATCGAAATCAGCATCAACACCACGCAGCATCGTAATCAAACCATTGGTCCAACCATCAGCTGAGCCCCATTCAGCTCCATAAAGCCAGACGCCACCCTAGGCTCCTTGCCTGGGGACAGGTTTGTTGTGGAGAACGTCTTCGGGCTTTGGCTGTTCCACCAGTCCTCGCACAGTACATTGCTGCTTTTGGCTCATACATAGCAATACTAATATCTAACCATCGGATGTGGCTGTGCATCCAAATGAAGAATTTAGCCGTGTTTGTTTGCTGACATTAACATTACAATTGGCAGAATTACTAATAATGTTAGATGCCTGGTTATTGGTCAGGGAGTCTGTGAGAGCATTGTGTTTCATCCAGCACCCTGTGTTGTATGTCGTGTTCTATTCCAGACCCCAGCATCGACGGTGCCGGCCCAGCCGCAGGGGTACAAAACGCTTCGGAAGTGAGCACCCTGCCCCACAACAACACACCATCGGACACCAACACACCAGACCCTCACAAACCATCACGGAGCAAGGACAAGAAGGGCCACCACCATTCCAAACACAGACACCGCTCCCCGGACAAGAAGAGCAAGAGCAAGGGAGGGTTGTCTGGGGAGACAGGGGCCTCCTCCAATCAGTCCAAGAGAAAGGGCGACAAGAGCAAGAGGTCTGGTGGGGATAACCACGGCACTCACCAACACCACAGCAACAGTAGCGGCCACCGCCACCGGAGACACCGCTCCCCTGATAAGGGTCGTAGCCGGGCCCGCAGCGCAGAGAAAACCCTGGACAGTAGACAAAGCCAAGGGCACAGAGAGAGGGAAGGCCGCTCCCCTGACCGGCACCACACCCACCGCCAGCGCTCTCCCTACAGGTCCCCTCGGCGCAATCGGTCACCCTATGGCCACCGCTCCCCCTACGCTCACCGGTCACCCTATGGTCACCGGTCACCCTACCGCTCACGCCACCACTCCCCCACCCGCTACCACCGCACCCAGTCATCAGACCCCTACCGGCAGCCCTCCCCATACAGACTGAGGGGCCAGGAGCCAGAGAGGCCCAACGTGGGGGTAGCACCAGTGCTGAGGAAGCCTCCTGGCCCTGTGCCCAGCCCCTATCGTGAGGAGAGTGTGCTGCGGGAGCCTCCAGCCCTGGACCGGCTCAACAGGGAGGCCACGCTGCTGAGGGAGTCCAGGGAGGAGCGCCTGTTTGAGGAGGATAGCCTTCTGCTGAGGGCCTCCACCCTGGAGCGTGACTACAGAGGAGATGGCCTGTTATCTGCTGCTGCCCGTGGCCAGAGAGGAGAGACCATGCCCAGGGTCCGTACCCCCGAGTCCGACAGCGCCTACAAGAGGTACAGCTCACTGCTGAGGGGCCGCTCGCCTGAGAGGATGGAGAGAGAGGCACGCTACGCCCCCAGAGAGGAGTCCCCAGACCCCCGCTACAGAGTCCGGAGTCTGGGCCGAGACATCTCACCTGTCAGGAGCTTCATAGAGCTGGAGGAGGAGGAGGGAGCAACAGCACCTAGGCTGAAGGAGTCTTACAGCACACTCAAGTCTGACATCAGCCGTGCTTCCAAAGCGCCCCCGGAGCCCAAGCGGAAGGCTTACAAAGACAGCCCCAAAGATCTGAGCATCTGATGGGACGTCTGCTGTAACACAACCAGCCCCCCCCTCTCACCGCCCCACGGCACCATGGTTCCTTCTCACCACTCAGCTCTACTCTTCACACAACAGAACACACCTGGACCCTGGATGAACCTAAATTATTGATTATATTACATTCCTGCGTTCCTACTAGACAGTGATTCCAAAACCTACAAACTTTTAATGGCAGAAGTACGATATCTTATTTTGTTCCTTTTAGTTTTTTTGGGGTCGTTTTTTGTCATTTGGTTAAGCATCGAGATGTGTCTCAGAATTTTACAGAAAATGTAAAACCACAAAAAACAATGATGTGCCTAACAGTTCCATTAATGAGCGTATTTTTGTTTTGTTTTTGTTTGATATGAGACGGCCGTTTTCTCAGCCATCTGTCTGATGGCTGGTATGTATTTTTCCACTGAGCCCAAGGAGGCAGGCAGCACACAGTTCCAGTGACTGGTGCCACCCACACAGATGCTGTGCATGTCTTTTTTCTTTCTCTCCCCCAGTGCCACTGTTTTTTAGACATTTGACCAGACTATAGCACAAGCCTGCATTTGTTTGTATATTTTTGACTGCAGTATGTGTACATTGATGGGATCAAAACAAATTAAGGGAAAATAAAGTTCAACTACGATGGTGATGATAATGTTAAAATAAAAATAATATATTAAACATATCTTCAGTGTCCCTATTTTGGTATTTTTGTATTGTAATTGGTCAGTGTGGGAATGTGAACATTTTTTGATGTGAGTCTGTCTTACTACCTCATGAGATTCATAAGATATAATATTGAAGATAGGGCAGAATGGTAGATTAATAATATTTCAAACAAAGTAAAGTATGGTTTACTTGGATCTGTCTGTTTATAAACGCGTGTGGTCCTTTTCCCTTTATTCTTCAAATGAGAGAGGAAGAAAGCTGTGTCCTCAGTCAAGACGATGACAGGAGCCAGTGGATGGAGACACCAAGGTCATGTTCTCTTCTTCCCAGACCACAGACAGACAGAACGACAGATGGTAGATGCAGACAGAGGCCAGTCAGTCAGGTGACCTGTGGAGGCCACTCAGAAGAGGTTTTCCTCTAATAAACCTATCAGCTGTCAGCGTCTGACCGGACAGATTGACAAAGAAATTGTTAGACATACCAGATTAAATATCTGGTCGTGGACTGATCAATAATGTTGTCTCATAATGAAGCTAGACAGTTTGAAGATGTGCTTGGATAATAAGCCTTAAAATATTGTCTGAATTGAAAATAATTTCCAGTATTATTCTCTTACTTTTGAATAACTATGGGTCTGTTTAACTATAATACATTTTAGGAACATGACAGTTTCTTTTAAGAATATTTTTCTCCTAAAAGAAAGTACCACTTTGATGGTTGTTTTTTAAAATATTTTCTGTAGGTGCCATAATATATATGATAAAGATGGCGCCAAAGAATATGGCTGACGTTTTACGTTCTCCCAACCAATTGTGCTATTTGGTTAGTATTTTTGTGTAACTTTTTTTTTAACTTATTGTGTACATAATGTTGTTGCTACCATCTCTTATGACCAAAAAAAACGTCTGGACATTAGAACAGCGATAACTCACCACGAACTGGAAGAAAGTTTTTCCTTTAACGAGTCCAACGAGAAGGATATCCTGCTTTCACTGGAACAGGCCCAGATCCCCACATTTTGCGTGAAAAAAAGACGCAAGAAAAGGGGCCACAGATCGGGCAGCCTTCTGAAAATATGTAGGCGAGCGAGTAAACTCCCACTGCCACCCGTTCTTCTTGCTAACATTGCTATCATTGCTAATATTGCTTCTTGCTATCATTGGAAAATAAAATTAATGACCTGCAATTAAGATGATCCTACCAACGGGACACTAAAAACTTTAACATCTTATGTTTCACCGAGACGTGGCTGAACTAACATACGTACAATATAGAGCCAGCGGGATTTTCCATGCACCGGTAGAACAGAGACACTACCTCTGGTAAGACGAGGGGTGGGCATGTGTGCCTATTTGTCAATAACAGCTGGTGCGCAATGTCTAATATTAATGAAGTCTCAAGGTATTGTTCGCCTGAGGTAGAGTACCTTATGATAAGCTGTAGACCACACTATCTACCAAGAGAGTTCTCATCTATATTATTCATAGCAGTCTATTTACCACCACAGAACAAAGCTGGCACTAAGACCACTCTCAACCAACTCTATAAGGCCATAAGCAAAGAAGAAAATGCTCACCCAGAAGCGGCGCTCCTAGTGGCCAGGAACTTTAATACAGGCAAACTTAAATCAGTTTGACCAAATTTTTACCAGCATGTCACATGTGCAACCAGAGATAAAAAACTCCTAGACCACCCTTACTCCACACACAGAGATGCATACAAAGCTCTCCCCTGCCCTCCATTTGGCAAACCTGACCATAATTCTATCCTCCTGATTCCTGCTTACAAGCAAAAACTAAAGCAGGAAGTACCAGTGACTCGCTCGGTATGGAAGTGGTCAGATGACGCGGATGCTACACTACAAGACTGTTTTGCTAGCACAGACTGGAAAATGTTCCGAGATTCATCCAATGGCATTGAGGAGTACACCACCTCAGTCATCGGCTTCATCAATAAGTGCATCGACGATGTTGTCCCAACAGTGACTGTACGTACATATCCCAACCAAAAGATATGGATTACATGCCACAACTGCATCAAGCTAAAGGCTAGAGCTGCTGCTTTCAAGGAGCAGGAGACTAATCAGGACACTTACAAGAAATCTTTGAAAGGCTGGTCATGTCTCACATCAACAGCATCCTCCTGTAGACACACTCCAATTCGCATACCGCCCAAACAGATGACGCAATCGCACTCCAAAAGGAACACCTATGTGCGAATGCTGGTCATTGACTACAGCTCAGCGTTCAACACCATAGTGCCCACAAAGCTCATCACTAAGCTAAGGACTCTGGGACTAAACACCTCCCTCTGCAACTGGATCCTGGACTTCCTGATGGGCTGCCCCCAGGTGGTAAGCGTAGGTAACAACACATCTGCCATACTGATCCCTGACACTGGGGACTCTCAGGGGTGTGTATTTTATTAACCTTTATTTAACTAGGCAAGTCAGTTAAGAACAAATTCTTATTTTCAATGATGGCCTAGGAACAGTGGGTTAACTTCTATGGGCTAGGTGGGACGTGACACACTATTCAACAGCCAATGAAATAGCATGGCGGGAAATAGAAAACAGCAAAAATCTCATTTCATTTTCTCAAACAATCAACTATTTTACACCATTTTAAAATAAACTTCTCGTTAATCTAACCATATTGTCCGCGTTCAAAAAGGCTTTACGGCGAAAGCATAAAATTACATTATGTTAGGACATAAACTTCACAAGAAAAACCACACAGCCATTTTCCAAGCAAGGACATGCATCACAAAAACCAAAAATACAGCTAAAATATTCACTAACCTTTGATGATCTTCATCAGATGACACTCATAGGACTTGATGTTACACAATACATGTATGTTTTGCTCGATAAAGTTCATATTTATATAAAAAAAAAACATTTTACATTGGTGTGTGATGTTCAGAAAATGTATTCCCACCAAAACCTTCGGTGAATGTGCACATCAATTTACAAAAATACTCATCATAAACGTTGATAAAATTTACAACAGTTATTGAAAGAATTATAGATATACTTCTCCTTAATGCAACCGCCGTGTCAGATTTTAAAATAGCTTTACGGAGAAAGCACATTTTTCAATATTCTGAGTACATAGCTCAACCATCAAAGCAAGCTATACAGATTCCCGCCAAGTTCTGGGGTCAACTAAACTCAGAATTAGTAGTATAAATATACTCTTACCTTTGCTGATCTTCATCAGAATGCACTGCCAGGACTCCTACTTCTACAATAAATGTTATTTTTGTTTAAAATACTCCATATTTATGTCCAAATACCTCAGTTTTGTTCCTGCGTTCAGATCACTATCCAAAGGCGAGCGCAGTACCAGAGACGAAAAGTCAAATAGTTCCATTACCGTTCGTAGAAACATGTCAAACGTTGTTTACAATCAATCCTTAGGGTCTTTTTAACATAAAACTTCGATAATATTCCAACCGGACAATAGCGTATTCATTCAAGAAGAAAAAGAAAGAGGGGCTGTGCGGGCTCGCGCATCACCAAGTCCTTTGTCCTCAGGCAGTCCACTCATTGACTGAGCTCCTATTTTCTACCCAGTAACAGGAGCAGGATGAAACACATTTCTAAAGGCTGTTGACAGCCAATGGAAGCCTTAGGAAGTGCAACGTGACCCCACAGACACTGTAGTTTCGATAGGGATTCAAAAGAAGAACTACAAATCTCAGATTTCCCACTTCCTGGTTGGATTTTTCTCAGGTTTTTGCCTGGCATATGAGTTCTGTTATACTCACAGACATCATTCAAACAGTTGTAGAAACTTCAGAGTGTTTTCTATCCAAATCTACTAATAATATGCAAATATTTGACTCTGGGCCCGAGTATTAGGCAGTTTACTCTGGGCACGCTTTTCATCCGAAAATGAAAATACTGCCCCCTATACCTTAAAACGTTAACTGCCTTGTTCAAGGGCAGAATGACAGATTTTTACCTTGTCAGCTCGGGGATTCAATCTTGCAACCTTTCGATTACAAGTCCAATGCTCTAACCACTAGGCTATCTGGCGCCCCATTTAGTCCCCTCCTGTGTTCCCTGTTCAGCCACGACTGCGTGGCTAAACACGACTCCAACACCGTCATTAAGTTTGCCGACGACACAACAGTGGTAGGCCTGATCACCGACAATGATCAGATGGCCAACAGGGAGGAGGTCAGAGAACTGACAGTGTGATGCCAGGACAACAACCTCTCCCTTAATGTGAGCAAGTCAAAGGAGCTGATCGTGGATTACAGGAAAAGGTGGGCCAAAAAGGCCCCCATTAACATCGACAGGGCTGTAGTTGAGCAGGTCGAGAGTTTCAAGTTCCTTGGTGTCCACATCACCAACAAACTGTCATGGTCCAACCACACCAAGACAGTCGTGAAGAGGGCACGACAAAGCCTATTCCCCCTCAGGAGACTGAAAAGATTTGGCATTGGTCTTCAGATTCTCAAAAGGTTTTACAGCTGCATCATCGAGAGCATCCTGACTGATTGCATCACTGCCTAGTACGGCAACTGCTTGGCCTCCGACCACAACGCACTGCAGATGATAGTGCGTACGGCCCAGTACATCACTGGGGCCAAGCTTCCTGCCATCCAGGACCTCTATACTAGGCGGTGTCAGAGAAAGGCCCTAAAAATTGTTAAAGACTCCAGCCACCCTAGTCATAGTCTGTTCTCTCTGCGTAACTGGAGCGCCAAGTCTAGGTCCAAAAGGCTTCTTAACAGCTTCTACCCCAAAGCCATAAGACTCCTGAACAGCTAATCAAATGGCTACCCAGACTATTTGCATTGTCCCCTCCACCTCCTCTTTTATGCTGCTGCTACTCTCTGTTATTATCTATGCATAGTCACTTTAACTCTACCTACATGGACATATTACCTCAATTACCCCAACTAACCAACTCTGTTATTTTACTGCTGCTCTTTAATTATTAGTATTTTTATGAAAATAATTACTTAACACTTATTTTTCTTAAAACTGCATTGTTGGTTAAAACGTCTTAAGGCTAGGGGGCAGTATTCCGAAGTTTGGATGACTGCGGTGCCCAAAGTAAACTGCCTGTGACTCAGGCCCAGAAGCTAGGATATGCATATGCATGGTAGTAATGGATAGAAAACACTCTAAAGTTTCGAAAACTGTTAAAATAATGTCTGTATAACAGAACTGATTTGGCAGGCGTAACCCCGAGGACAATTCATCCAGGGAATTTTATTTTTGAGGTCATGCAGCAACTCTCCCCATTCAACCTGACAGAGTTTGATTGGATCTCGAGGAGAAGAATGGGAGAAACTCCGCAAACACAGGTGTGCCAAGCTTGTAGCGTCATACCAAAGAGGACTCGAGGCTGTAATCGCTGCCAAAGGTGCTTCAACAAAGTACTGAGTAAAGGATCTGAATACTTATGTAAATGTGATTTTTCCATAAAGGCCTGATTGGTAGAGTAGGTTCATCAGGACATTTTTTTAAATCAATTTTAGAATAAGGCTGTAACGTAACAAAATGTGGAAAAAGTCAAGTGGTCTGAATACTTTCCGAAGGCACGGTACCATACGAAACATAACATATCATTCTAAATGGAGTTTCTTGGATTTACATACAGAGTAATACAAAATGCTCTAAGACCAGGTTGAAATAATGAATCCAATCAAGTCTCCAGAAGCAATACACTCCCCTCTCCTCATCTCCCCTCCCTCTATCTCTCCCTGAGCCTTCATCAAATATTGAACCAGTGTCTTGTATTGCTGCTGCTACCCAGTATGGAGAACCAATGACTGTTGACAATTCATCATGGCTGTGTGTGTGCGCTGAGGAAGACATGGTAATGAAATCTGTAATAATGTTATCACAGCAGCAGCCCAAAGTCTGGGCTCCAGTTGAGGGGCTCTGTGACCTTGGAGCCTCTCCCGTCACCATGGAAACACACGGACGGTTCCGTCCTGTTGAGTCAAACCTGACTGGAGCTAAGATGACAGACATGTTCTGTATGTGGCAGACATGCATGCAAGAAAGACGGCACGTAATATACGTTTTGACAAAATGATACACTAGATTTTTGGACAATTGTAGGCCTGTGTGTGGGTTTATATTTATATTTATTTATTTATATTTATTTTGATTAGATTTGACAGAATCTGTGCGTGCGTGTGTGTATTTTCATGCCAATTGTAATTTGTAACATGTTGCACAGGTAAGTCTGCAGGCAAGGGGAAATGTAAAAGGGATAATGTTGCCTTATCAGGTTAATATCTTGCGTACCTTAACGTTTACATTACTTTCATGTCTTCATGTGTAAATTTTTCTTCAGATCTGATACCTTTGCACTTGATAGCCTACAAGGCGACCTCAGATGAAAGTCTTGACTCAACTACCGAAATCTCCATCAATCTCTGTAAATCCCTCATCCTTTACCTGTGGTAATCTCACCACCAGTCTGTCCAGAGAAAAACATACTAGACGGGACTGAATGCAGAATGCTTTATATTAATATTACTATTATTGTTACCACTCTCTCCAGACAAAATACATACAGTGCCAGACGGGACTTAATGCAGAATACTTTTATTCTATAAGATATAAGTACATTGCCTTCAAAAAGTATTCAGACCCCTTAAATTTTTCCACATTTTGTTACATTACAGCCTCATTCTAAAATGGATTAAATAAATAAAAAAAATCCTCAGCAATATACACACAATACCCCATAATGACAAAGCAAAAACAGGTTTTTATACATTTTTGCAAATGTATAAATAATAATAAACAGAAATACCTTATTAAGATAAGTATTCAGACCCTTTGCTATGAGCTTGGGTGCATCCTGTTTCCATTGATCATCCTTGAGATGTTAATACAACTTGATTGGAGTCCACCTGTGGTAAATTCAATTGATTGGACATGATTTGGAAAGGCACGCACCTGTCTACATAAGGTCCACAGTGCATGTCAGAACAAAAACCAAGCCATGAGGTCGAAGGAATTGTCCATAGGGCTCTGAGACAGGATTGTGTTGAGGCACAGATCTGGGGAAGGGTACCAAAACATTTCTGCAGAATTAAAGGTCCACAAGAACACAATGGCCTCCATCATTCTTAAATGGAAGAAGTTTGAGACCAACAAGACTCTTCCTAGAGCTGGACGCACAGCCAAATTTAGCAATCGGGGGAGAAGGGTCTTGGTCAGGGAGGTGATCAAGAACCCAATGGTTACTCTGACAGAGCTCTAGAGTTCCCCTGTGGAGATGGGAGAACCCTCCAGAAGGACAACCATCTCTGCAGCACTCCACCAATCAGACTTTTATGAAGCCACTCCTCAGTAAAAGGTACATGACAGCCCGCTTGGAGTTTGCCAAAAGGCACCTAAAGACTCTCAGATCATGAAAAACAAGATTCTCTGGTCTGATGAAACCAAGATTGAACTATTTTGCCTGAATGCCAAGCGTCACGTCTGGAGGAAACCTGGCACAATCCCTATGGTTAAGCATGGTGGTGGTAGCATCATACTATGGGGATGTTTTTCAGCAGCAGGTACTGGGAGACTAGTCAGGATCGAGGCAAAGATGAACGGAGCAAAGTACAGAGAGTTTCTTTATGGAAACCTGCTCCGGAGCTCGCAGGACCTCAGACTGGGGCGAAGGTTCGCCTTCCAACAGGAGAACGACCGTAAGCACACAGCCAAGACAAAGCAGGAGTGGCTAAAGGACAAGTCTCTGAATGTCCTTGAGTGGCCCATTCAGAGCCCGGGCTTGAACCCTATCAAACATCTCTGGAGAAACCTGAAAATAGCTGTGTAGCAACACTCCCCATCCAACCTGACAGAGCTTGAGAGGATCTGCAGAGAAGAATGGGAGAATCTCCCCAAATACTGGTGTGCCAAGCTTGTAGCGTCATACCCAAGAAGACTCGAGGCTGTAATCGATGCCAAAGGTGCTTCAACAAAGTACTGAGTAAAGGGTCTGAATACTTATGTAAATGTGATATTTCAGTTTTTTCTTTTTAATATATTAGCAAGAAAAATCGAAAAACCTGGAAAAGTCTAGGGGTCTGTATACTTTCCGAAGGTACTGTACATACTTCCACCAAAAACAGGTAGAAACAATGTAGATGTTAACATGTTCTCTGAAAGCCAACGATCCTTGTTCTGTTATTTCAGTAAGTGCGTGTTTCAGTAAAATATAGGCCATTTTTATAAATGTTTTAATGAACAGTTCTACTCTTTCAACTTGTAAGATCCCTTCAGTACACTGTAAATTGTTGTTTCAACTTGAAAAGATAACTTACACCACTGACTTGCAATTGTTAGCTACATCAACTCTTACATGATAAGATACAAGTGATTGGGGTCACCAATCTTTTAAAATTGAAGCACTGAAGAGTTCTTATAGTGTAAAGACTTAATAAAAAATCCTAAGTATTTTAATTTAAAAAGATGAGTTACTCCTCTGACTTAAAAGTTAAGTTGTATCAACTGGCTTCTTGTACTGTAACTAATATTTGGTTTTGTAAGATAAAAAATGTTTACGGCACTGAAGTAAACACAGAAATTACAGTATACTGAGATGTGCATCTACAGACATATGTTGAAACTAACTAGAATGTATAAAGTGTCTTATGCAGGTCAAACTTTTCCATAACCTGAGGAGACAGAAGGGCCGCAGCAGCCATCTTATGCAGAAAACACTGAGCTGGAGGACACAGAGGAGGCTTCTGTCTTGGAGGAGGCGGTGGACGCTCCCTCCTCCTCATCAAAGAGGTTTCTGCAGAACAGGAAGTGATCATGCAGTGGCAGAACTGCTTGTTCATCAAAATATAGATATGGGGGTTGGACAGGGCTGAGTTTTTGGCAAAAAAAGCCGGAACTGTCATGAACAAGGGTCCGAAGGTGAGTCCCTGATGGGTGAAGGCGTACACGGCAATACTGGAGTAGGGTACCCAGCACAACAGGAAGGAGTTGACCATCATGATGACCATGTTGGTGACCTCTCTCTCAGCCCTCTGGGTGGTTTCAGCAGCCTCTTCGATGGAGCAGAACAGGTTGCCATAGCAGAAGGAGATGACCAGGGGAATGGTGAAGTGGCAGAAGAACATGTTGATGACATAGGAATTTTTATTGATCCCTGAGGTCTGAGTGTAATAGTCAAAACTGCATGAGCATTGCATGCCCTCTGGAATGTAACGTGACCAGCCGAACAGAGGGTGCACGGAACAAGCAGCAGCGATCACCCAGGTGAATGCCACCACCATTATGGCATGGCTCTCCCTGAAGCACAAGTTTACAATAGGCTTTGCAGACAACCAACCTCCTTTCGATACACAACACCACCAGGAACCAGAGGGCGGTCTGACCGCCGTGGGTAGCGCAGAAGCCCTCAATGATGTAGCTGGTGAGGCCAAAGACGAAGTAGCCGTTCATGGAGGTGTAGAGTGTGGTGGTGAAGCCGCTGAACGCCGTGACGAGATCAGCCACATTCAGGTTGAGCAGGATTTAGTGGAGGGCCGTCCGCTGCTTCTTGTGCTCGATGGTGACTTAGAATGTGAGGAAGTTGATGGTAAGGCAGGTGATGATGAGGAAGAACATGTATGCGGACATAAATGCGTAGGCTCAGAGATCAGCCAGCTAGTACTGAGGGTACTCTGAGCCATATATTGAGAGTTTGGCCAGGTTTTAGAACAGATGCCATGTTAGTGCCTTTTTACTCTAAATGTAGGTGATGTAACAATACAATTCCATACGAAATGATCCACTCTAAATAAGCAAATCTGAACCGTGAATTTAAGACATTTTTATTGATTAGAACTGGGATCATTTGTATCCAAGTCAGTACTGTGTTGTGGTCATAGACATCCTATTAAGTTAAATTAGTATTCTAATTCCTAATTCTATGGTTGTGTTCTGAAAACTGTCAGAAATAAACAGCACAAAGCAGAAGTGTCAATTATCACTTAGCAATGGCTATGGAGGAGAAAGTGGTGCTCTCGGAATGTTCAGAACGAAACCGCATTGGCCCAACTCTCTATATACAGGTATATGACTCTGAGGGTACTCATAAGGCCTCCGCACCACTCCTGTAAGCGTTGGACATGGGGATGTAGAATTTGGGTCCCTCTGTGCCTTCCATAGCTGCTGTGTGTGTACAGTCTGTGTATGTATGTGAGTAACCCTTATAAAGGAGCTCACCTGATTGCCAGGACTGATGTGACAGCAGAAATGTATAAATTGATAAATATTCCAATGCTGCTATTCAGAGACAAGCAACTCATCAGGATATTAGGGTAATAATGTCCATCATCATTAATCCAAATGTGCTCTGAACTAGCTACTCATCGGGTTATTCACATTATTATGGCCATTAGGGATATTATTATGGCTAGGAGTTGCTACCTATCAATCATCCTTAGTATCATCAGTCCAAATTGAGAAGTCGTAATCTGGAGCTGGGTGGTGGATCTTAATCTCTACTGTGTGGTTTGGAATATTCACTGAGAGTTAATCAAACAAATACACAGTAGAAGCCTGCATGTTGCTTTATCCCACTCACTTTTTTCACAACTGTGCTTTTTTTTTATTGTCAATGTTTATTGTCAACAGTTGAACAGCATTTGCTTGTAATGGAATAGGATACTGGCTAAAATCTTTATTTTGTGATGGTATATTTTGAGAAATTAAATAGCACCTGTTGTCCACACATTCTGGGTTAGCGACATCAATTAAGAATCCCCATAGGGAGTTTGAATATTAGGTTTAATTACAGTACAATGCACCTAATTTCTCATGGTAGGGAATAAAGCTCAGCCAGTCTTTGTAGCATGACAATTACAGCAAGGTCACCCGTGATACAAGTCAGGATTAGACGTCCATCCATGTCTGTGGACGTCGGGAGATGAAGTCGAAAACAGAAACTAGGGGCAACAGTGAGCGATGTTACCTTCAAGTAGGTTTCGTTTTTTTAGGGTATTGTGGACTAGGGTGTTGTGGACTAGGGTATTGTGGACTAGGGTGTTGTGGACTAGGGTATTGTGGACTAGGGTGTTGTGGACTAGGGTGTTGTGGACTAGGGTGTTGTGGACTAGGGTGTCGTGGACTAGGGTGTCGTGGACTAGGGTGTCGTGGACTAGGGTGTTGTGGATGACTGTAAAAATCTGCCTCTGGTGCAGAAGATTGCATGTTTAAATCCAGTGGATGAAAGTTGTTTTTGAGATTTTGGTTTTAAGCCTATACCAAACCTTAACCCTTACCTTAAGAATTTGGAATTAATGCCTAACCTTAAGATTTCAAAGTTAATGCCTAAACTTAACCTTCAACACTTTGAAATTTGACGTTTGAGAAACATGGATGAATGTCTAATTCTGACATGAGACTGTGTGAGCTTGTTGGACGATTAACAGGAAATCAATTTACCTAATTGTGTCAAATAAAAATACCATTCCTTTATATTCAAGATAATTAAGATTGAACTGGCATGCTTGAAAAAACTACATTTGTCATGGTCTTTTCCCACTCAGAATAAGCCCACTTAATAACAATTAGATATTAAAGTGTTTCAATGGCAAGACAGAAATGTTCAGGTTGCTTTGGTACCCTGAATGATACAGAAGGAAAACCAAGAAACCTGTGTTTCTTGGTTATGTTCAAGTGGGTGTTAGAGAGTGCCATCTTATGGTCAACATGTGAAATCACATCCACCCTGCACATGACGTCACCATTCCAGTATTTTGCCTGGACTTGCGCTGTGCTGATTGAATTACTGTAATATGTCTCTCCACTGAACAATATGTCACATGAGACGAGGACACTAAATGTTTTCCCTGTAGTTCCTTAGAATGTGGGAGAGTGTTTGGCTGAACTTTGGCCATTGGTAGGGAATGACCCATCTGTCTCTGTCAGGAGGAGTGGTGTCCATAGATACACAGATCAATATAATCTGGAGTAGTTATTTTACTGCCTGGGAGAAGACAAGGCTGATGTTGTGGTCTGCAGAGCTACACAAGTATTATTTACCCAGCATGATTTCCCAGCCCTGGGACACGGCTCCGAGATGGAGATGATGCGCCCTCTGCTGTTGATAAATATTAATGGGCGATATGGTGCCACAGGTATTCGGCCTTTAATATACATATCTTGAATATACATGCATAATATACAACGTCTAACATTTCCAATGTTAAAAAAATGACTTTACACCTCAGATGTTCCTGCCACTCCATGCTGAGGGCTTCCAAAGGATATGAGAGTTGTGAGTGTTCACTGAGGCTACACATTACTTCACTTGATACCTGTTTACACTCTACAGTCTAGATACACTCTGGGAAAACAGAAAAGCAAAGGCATTTTTCTCTCAATGTTACCCAGTGATTGTTATCAGAGAGAAGGTCTTAAACTACACTCAACTTCCTCTTTGAAGTGAACCCCACACATTCTCTCACATGACAGAAGATGTAAGTTGTTGGTGTTTGGGGAGGCCTGGGTGACGGATAAATGACTGGTGAACAATATCAAAGGAACAGTAAAAACCCTTTTCCCGCTCTCTCTGTCTGTCTGAATGAACAAATCAAGGCTCTCTCACTCTGGCACTGTCTCCTGTGTCAGGGAGTTACAGACCCAGCGCATAAATCACTAGATGAAATGCCCTATTTATCAGTAGTGTGTTAGAGATGAAGATGAGCTGTACAGGACGTGTCTGATGAATCTTGGGCTACAATTTGATTTTCAGAGAAACTTAACTATGTCTGTCATTTTCTCATGGCAGTTTATCTTTGCTCTTTATCTAATGTCAGAATATTCTAGATATTACACAGGCTTCAGTAAAGTTAGCCACATAGAAAAATGTGTAGTCTAATGATGATCTGTAGCCTCCCCCAATGAGAAGGTAGCTTCATCGCCTCTGGACATTGTGTATGTACAGTACCTTCTCATATTGTCGCAATTTGGTAGTTTTTCCTGTTCTAAATTGTCCAGTTGAACCGAGGTCTTATCCAGTGAGGGGGTTTTCGACCAAAAGAGGGGCTTACACAGGAGATACACTGTAAGTAAATGAACCTGCAGTTTGCAAAGAACAACACACATGATGGTTGACCTGACTGAGTAGACAAAATAGAAATTATAAATACTTTATTTGTAATAAACATTGACAATGGCTTTTTGTGCGACCTGATATTGTCAGCATACTGGCCGTGCTGTAATGGACTCCAGGGCTTTGTTTTCTTCAGGGTCCTCAGCCATCACCAACTACCAAACAATACTGAGACTTTCCCCCTCTCTCCTGTTTTAGGGATTATTTTTGTTATTGCAGAACAAAGCCCCTTTGCTCTCTGGAACAAAGACAAACACGCATCAGGCTTCAGGCTGACCATATCGGCCATAAACTTCCTGCTCTCTGGGGCCTGGAGCCTGCAGGGGACCCTTCACTGTGGAGCGGGCTTTGAGAATGGTCAGTAATTGTCCAGACTCCATATTGACCGGTGGCCTCTCTGTTAAAAAAGGGGGATTCCATGGAGGTTAATTTCCTTTGGGTGGTTGTGTGTGGATACAGACAATAACGTTTGTCGCTATCCATCTGGACTGGTGAAAGCTAAATAGTGAACAGTATCTGCCATCCCATTGGTATGTTGGTTCAACCAGTGTGTGCCCAGTGCGATATTGCTTTCCCCTATCCTGTTCTTTCAGCATTCTCTACGACCTCCGCTCAGTCGAGGACTATAATCACTGACTTTTGAAAATGTTTGACAACATTTGACAATGTTTTTCAAGCAACTCTACCATGAAGTCTTACGATAATGAAAAACAACTGAAAAACATTATCTTTAGACATCTATGGCAGAGGAGAGGGGAAAATGGAGAAATGTGATTGTAATCATCACTAAATAAAACTGTCATCAGGAATCCTGCCATAGTGAATCAAGAACAAATGAAAACCTCTCAGTATGTCTGCCAGTGATGTCATTATGTGTGTGGACGTTATTATTGCCCTTCTTTATTTCCCTGGAGTACAGCATTCAGTCTGTATGCTTATATAGAGTGGTAAATCTATTGGCACAGCTATACAGCACCCAGGAAGAGAGGTTACCGGAAATGGGGGATTAATGGTGCCTGGCCAAGTGGAGTTAGGGTAAATCATGTGTACTCTGGGTGAAGAATGTGTGAGAAAAGAAGGTGGTGGAAGTGGCAGGGATTGGTACTGTGGAATCAATATGATATGATTATGCTCTGAGATGAAAACCACCCTGCTGGACTTTCTGCACGGTAATAGACCATATAGTGTGAAGGGGTGTGGCTGATGATGGGAGGGGCTGCTGAAGGGAGCAGGTTGGGGGGGGGGGGGGTTGATTGATTGATGCAGGGAGGGGATATAACTGGAAACTCCTGCAGGAAGGTGACAGGAAAGAGGATGTGGAAAGAAAGGTTTTGTTAAAGATAAGAAAGAACAAGCGAGGAACTGAGCAAGCTTCCACCTTCCTTCCATTCTGTAGTTCCATGAGCTGGAATGGTGGACTAAGATGTTACCATATAACTTACTGTTTGGCACACAATTCGGCACACTGTTTGGTACACCGTGTAGTGAGTATAACCCCTTTGAGACAAGAGTTTTGCCTCTTGGCTGGAGAGAAGGACTGGTCCCTTCCTTTAATTATTTGTGGCACACCACCTCTCATCCAGCGAGGAAGTACATGTGCATGGCCCATGACCAGATCTCAGATCTTACGGTAAGTAGGTGAATGAGGGGTGTGTGTCGCCTCTGTAACACAACTACTCTGGGAGGTGTTACATCCTCTGAGAATTCAGGGCTGTACCGCTGAGGGGGAATTCACAATGGGGCAGGGGCTGAGACTGAACCACAGAGACATACGACATACCTCACACCGGGATGAGTTGTGAAACCCCTAAGGGTCTGGATGTGGCCTTCCTCATGGAGGGACGGGACAGACTTTCTGGGTGGAACCACGCCCCTCCTTGACCTGGTGTTCTGATTGGGCTTGAGGGAGGGATGGTAGACGGGAAGTGACAGGGAAGTGACCGTTCTCTATCTGGTCTGACACAGCAGCTGGTAGTAAGAGTGTGTCACAGTCACACAGTGTCTCTGATGAGACTCTAGTTCAGTGGGAAAACAGCACAGAGCATGCTCCATGATTCCTCTGGACAGTCTGAGCACAGGCCAGTGACGTCTTCTAGGGCACTGGTATTCAAACCTTTTCAGCGGGGACCCCATTTCTTTCTGCCAGAATTTCTAGGGAACCCCATTTTTTCCCCATGAATTTCTTGCGACCCCACCCCACCCCAAATCTAATGACACAACCTTAAAATCTGTATATTTTCTTCAATTCATTGCATTTTTATCTCTTATCAAAATGAAAAGAAACCAATAAGAACATTTACTCAATAAAATGTTGTCTTTCAACTGATCTTTCTCAAAAACGTTTGTATATTGTCCCATACAATTTTTGTATTATTATTTTTATTTTGCCGATCCCACTGCAGTTTAACCCCGACTTTGAATACCACTGCTCTAGGGAATGACCTCATAGGACAATGAAGTCGCCTGATGGGGAGAGAAAATAGAATCTCTCACACACAGACAGATCTCTCCCCCCCTCCCCATCTCTCAACCTCTCTCTCTCTCTCTCTCTCTCTCTCTCTGTCTCTGAGATTTGCTCACACAAAAATAATTTTGTTTTGTGTACTGGAAAGTTCAAGCTGACCTTTCTGTCAGCACGCTGTAGTGACACCACACAGACTCAGGGGGCTTTGCTCAGTGAATCCTCTAGTTTTACTGCAGCATGCTTGCATACCCATCTCCGGCATGGTTTTCCCGCTCGTCTGAGGCTGGACTGACGTAGCAGGGCAGTGAGGACTCTGCGTACATACTGTAAATACTGTGACGTCTGCATACCCTGGGAGATTTCAAGGCTGTTCAAGTGGGCTATGGAGAGCTGCCTGTGTCACCCCACTCAGAGAGGATAGATGCACAGCACAATAACCGCATCACTGTGATGTCACTATCCTTGTTATTGTTCTTGCCTGTGCTAATATTGTTATTAGTCAATGTTCCACTGTTCAGCTACTTTGTTCAGCTGTCTCACTGTGTATTTATAGACTCTGTTACTTGAGGGTTTCCCAAAACATTGTGTAATAAATACTGAGAAAAATTGGAAATAGATAACCTTTGATACTTGAAATAATTCAAGAAATTAAAGATTTTTTTCTGTATTATGTGCAAACATAACAAAACATCAGATCAGTAGAGGACATTACAAACAGATACACACAATAAACAACACCCACACACACACACACACAATAAACACACACTTATCTGTAATTGGGTGGCTGTGATGACCTCATCGTGATCCCTGATCCCCTCCCTAACCTCTCTCTCTTACCCACAGATCAGTGCTCAAGACTGGGGTTGTACTGCTGTTAGCCCTGCTGTTAGCCCTGCTGTTAGCTCTGCTGTTAGCCCTGCTGTTAGCCCTGCTGTTAGCCCTGATGTTAGCCCTGATGTTAGCCCTGCTGTTAGCCCTGCTGTTAGCCCTGTATGCTGTGAGTTACTGTCTGGGTATGTAGGCCATCCACTTCTGACCTTTTCGTTGACCCTTTCTACCAGAGGCTGTCTGAAGGAGGTCAACTAGGGTTATCACATCCTACTATCAGTTCATGTGGGGACTGAGTGCCTGGCTGCAATTCAGCATCAGGATAGCAGTTTAAACTACCAGACTACCATCCTAAACCCCTCCAATGCTATCACTTTGACCTCTGACCTCTGTGCCACACTCTGTGGACCTTCTAGAGAAGGCATTCTAGACATGATTAAGGATGTGTGCAAAGAGCCCTCAGATGTAGTCCATTAGCATCTCCCATGATAAACCCACATATGCTGTGAGGATGTGGTAGAATGAGGTAGGAGCTTAACCCAACCAGGGCCTGGGGTGGAATTGGCTCTCCAGGGCTCTATGCTGTAGTAATGCTTTAATGCAGAGGGCTGTGCTACAGCCAGCCATCATCTGGAGAGACCAGGGCCAGATGGGTATGTTCTCAGTAGAGTGGTTAGAGAGAATAGAGGTCATTGCCTGTAGGTTGTAGAGGGTCTGTTGTGTAAAGTCAGCTAGCTCTGCTGTTCATAAGCCCACTCCATCACACTCTCTGTCCCCTTCACCCTTCTCTCTATCCCTCTGCTCCTCTATGTCCCTCCCTCTACCCCTGCAACCCACTCCATCTTCCCACTGACCCCCCATCCCTCTCTACACCCTTGTAGACGGACGCACACCCATCCTGCTCCCTCCATCCTTCTCTACACCCTTGTAGATGGACGCACACCCATCCTGCTCCCTCCATCCTTCTCTACACCCTTGTAGACGGACGCACACCCATCCTGCTCCCTCCATCCTTCGCTACACCCCTGTAGACGGACGCACACCCATCCTGCTCCCTCCATCCGTCTCTACACCCCTGTAGACGGACGCACACCCATCCTGCTCCCTCCATCCCTCTCTACACCCCTGTAGACGGACACACACCCATCCTGCTCCCTCCATACCTCTCTACACCCCTGTAGACGGACGCACACCCATCCTGCTCTCTGTTTAGGCCCATTAAGTTGGCTGAAAACATGTAATTCACCCCAGAGGAGAGGAAGAAAGAGAGGAGAGAAAGCTTGCATAACCCATCTCGTCCCATCCCTTTCTTATATCTGGTTGCCATGCCATTAATTAGAGGGGAGAATGTTTTTATTAAGGCACATTCCCAGGATGCTCCAGCTATCAGCTCTTTACAAAGGAGTGTTGAGCACAAACCACGGGGGCGAGTGGGATGGTGTGTGTGTTCACCCAGGACGACGTGGCCACGCACGACTCCAACACTATCATCAAGGTTGCTGACGACACGACGGTTGTAGGCTTGATCACCGACGGTGATGAGAGAGCCTACAGGGAGGAGGTCAGAGACTTAGCAGTGTGGTGCCAGGAAAAAAACCTCCCTCAATGTCAGTAAGACCAAGGAGTTGATCGTGGACTATAGGAGAAAGAGGGGAGAGCACGCCCCCATCAATATTGACGGGACTGTAGTTGAGCTGATAGAGAGCTTCTAGTTCCTTGGCGTCCACATCACTAAGGACTTAACCAGTGGTTAATTTGTAAATTGGGAAGTGCCGGAACAAAAAGTGAGCACGAGAGGAGGGTGACCTGAGGTACCAGAACACATTCAAAATCACCTTTATAATAAAACATTGCATGCATATCATCATATTTGTGTAGTGGCATAGAGCAGTAGAGTAGGTAGAGGCACTTGCAGAACTTTCACACATGGGATTGTTTTTTGTACTTACAGTGAGGGAAAAAAGTATTTGATCCCCTGCTGATTTTGTACTTTTGCCCACTGACAAAGAAATGTTCAGTCTATAATTTTAATGGTAGGTTTATTTGGACAGTGAGAGACAGAATAACAACAAAGAAATCCAGAAAAAAAACGCATTTCAAAAATGTTATAAATTGATTTGCATTTTAATGAGGGAAATACGTATTTGACCCCTCTGCAAAACATGACTTAGTACTTGGTGGCAAAACCCTTGTTGGCTATCACAGAGGTCAGACGTTTCTTGTAGTTGGCCACCAGGTTTGCACACATCTCAGGAGGGATTTTGTCCCACTCCTCTTTGCAGATCTTCTCCAAGTCATTAAGGTTTCGAGGCTGACATTTGGCAACTCGAACCTTCAGCTCCCTCCACAGATTTTCTATGGGATTAAGTTCTGGAGACTGGCTAGGCCACTCCAGGACCTTAATGTGCTTATTCTTGAGTCACTCCTTTGTTGCCTTGGCCGTGTGTTTTGGGTCATTGTCATGCTGGAAAACCCATCCACGACCCATTTTCAATGCCCTGGCTGAGGGAAGGAGGTTCTCACCCAAGATTTGACGGTACATGGCCCCGTCCATCTTCCCTTTGATGCGGTGAAGTTGTCCTGTCCCCTTAGCAGAAAAACTCGCCCAAAGCATAATGTTTCCACCTCCATGTTTGACGGTGGAGATGGTGTTCTTGGGGTCATAGGCAGCATTCCTCCTCCTCCAAACACGGTGAGTTGAGTTGATGCCAAAGAGCTCCATTTTGGTCTCATCTGACCACAACACTTTCACCCAGTTGTCCTCTGAATCATTCAGATGTTCATTGGCAAACTTCAGATGGGCATGTATATGTGCTTTTTTGAGCAGGGGGACCTTGCGGGCGCTGCAGGATTTCAGTCCTTCACGGCGTAGTGTGTTACCAATTGTTTTCTTGGTGACAATGGTCCCAGCTGCCTTGAGATCATTGACAAGATCCTCCCGTGTAGTTCTGGGCTGATTCCTCACCGTTCTCATGATCATTGCAACTCCACGAGGTGAGATCTTGCATGGAGCCCCAGGCCGAGGGAGATTGACAGTTCTTTTATGTTTCTTCCATTTGCGAATAATCGCACCAACTGTTGTCACCTTCTCACCAAGTTGCTTGGCGATGGTCTTTTAACCTATTCCAGCCTTGTGTAGGTCTACAATCTTGTCCCTGACATCCTTGGAGAGCTCTTTGGTCTTGGTCATGGTGGAGAGTTTGGAATCTGATTGATTGATTGCTTCTGTGGACAGGTGTTTTTTATACAGGTAACAAATTGAGATTAGGAGCACTCCCTTTAAGAGTGTGCTCCTAATCACAGCTCGTTACCTGTATAAAAGACAACTGGGAGCCAGAAATCTTTCTGATTGAGAGGGGTCAAATACTTATTTCCCTCATTAAAATGCAAATCAATTTATAACATTTTTGACATGCGTTTTTCTGGATTTTTTGTTGTTGTTATTCTGTCTCTCACTGTTCAAATAAACCTACCATTAAAATTATAGACTGATCATTTCTTTATCAGTGGGCAAACGTACAAAATCAGCAGGGGATCAAATACTTTTTTCCCTCACTGTAGGTCCGGGAAGAATTTGGCCTTTTATAAACACATTTCATGCAATTCTACATAATTTTATATGACTGGAGACTTTAGCAAAATCTTTTTTAATATCGCACAAATTATCGAAATGACAGGCTACTTTGCTACACTGAGAACTGAGAATCTGAGATAAATAAAAATGACCTTGAAGCCATTAATAACCTAGACCTACTGTAGGTGTGTGGAGGAGACACGTATTGTACAATATGAAGAGGAAAGGATAGTCCTAAAAAGCTTTCCAGTTTCACTGACTCACCCAATGATGTGCAAGTCACTCGGCAGAGAAGGCCGATACTCTCGTACCAAAAGCCTATCTCTCTTGTTTTACTTTGTAAAACAATGTTCGCTCAATAGGCCTATTTGGAAGCGAATAAAATATTTTTTTGCCTACAGTCAGATTAGAGTCTTATCTTTTAAGCAGGATATATTTGCTTTCCAACTTGTGTTTTCCTCCAATTGTATTTGAAATATTGCGAAAAGCTTGTTCTGGCTGCATTCTGTTCAGCTCTTCCAGCACCGTGCCTGCGGCTATTATTCTATAAGGAAATAAATGATGAAGTGCAACGCTGGAGAGATGAGAGTTGCAGGCTCATGTCAAGCAGAGAGAGGGAGAAGATCATAGAAAGTTAATCTAATTCTAGTTCTGAGAGAGGTACAGGCACGCTTCTCTCTCTCCCTCTCTCTCTCTCACTAACACTTCTCTATCACGACAGCAACAGCCATGCGTTGGTCTTAAACAATATAACGTTGCGCAAATCATAAGCCCAACACAAATTCATTTTTAGAATATTCTTAGAATATCAGGAGCGGACAATGTCTCAATTGTCTCAAGGTTTAAAAATCCTTCTTTAACCAGTCTCTTCCCCTTCATCTACACTGATTGAAGTGGATTTAACAAGAGACATCAATAAGGGATCATAGCTTTCCCCTGGATTTACCTGGTCAGTCTATGTTTTGGAAAGAGCAGTTGTTCATAATGTTTTGTGCACTCACAACTATATATACACTCACTCACACACACTACACTGACTCACACAAAACCCACATTCAGATACACTACACACACACACACACAGCAATTTGAGTCAGGGTGAGATGGAGTCTGAGGTGTTTTGAGAGATTTGGGTGCATCAGCAACAGTGATGAAGATGTCTGTCTCCTGTCTCTGCCTCTCTATGTTTCACAGTCTATACACACATCCCTACTTTACATCAGCAGGGTCTGGCCACTGCTCCAAAGGTGAACAAGGTAGTTTACACAAGCAATGAGTTCCACTCAGTCTGGTCACAGGCTGTCAATAAAGCTGAGAACCTATTTGTGTATGTTTTCCCCTCCGTTTGCGTGTAGCGTTCTATCGGTCATCCATTCATCTCAGGTATTCCCTTCGGCTGATCCAAGAAGTCTCTCTCTCTCTCTCTCTCTCTCTCTCTCTCTCTCTCTCTCTCTCTCTCTCTGTCTCTCTCGTGTGTATCCCCAGTCACATCAAGCAGGCCTGGCTGTGGACCGTTGCATGTAGTGTTTAGCTATAAACAGTGATCCTGTAAAACAGACCGGCACGGTGTCCGGAGGCTTTATCAGCCACATAGCTGTGTCCATTAGCAGCTCTTTCCTCAGCCATACCACCAGGTTCTCTCTTTCTTCCCCCTTCTAATGAAGCTGTTTGGGGAATTATCTTTCAGAGGGGCTCTGGGGACTAGAGGCTGGCGACCTGAGAACCATCAGGACGAGTGCTACTGAGACTATATTTTAGAGTCAGAGACTTGTTCCCAGGAGGTGTGTATTTGGAAGCAGTGTGTTTGTACCAGCAGTAGCAAATCCAAGCAAATTAACAAAATGTTATTTCTCTCATGCTTTGTAAACAACAGGTGTGAAATGCTTGCTTACAAGTCATTAACCAACAATGTAGAGTTAAAGATAAAAAAAAGAATATAGAAATAGTGACACAAGGAATGAATACACAGTGAATAACAAGTCTATATACAGGGAGCACCAGTACAGAGTCGGTATGTAGGGGCACAAGGTCAATGATGTATATACAGCGCATTCAGAAAGTATTCAGACACCAGACTTTTCCCACATATTGTTACATTACAGCCTTATTCTAAAATGGATTCAATAAATGTTTTTCCTCATCAATCTACACACAATGCCGCATAATGACAAAGTGAAAACACGTTTTTAGACATTTTGAACATTTATTGAAAACAATTTTTTATAACATTTTTAAATAAGTATTCAGACCCTTTGCTATGTGACTCAAAGATTTAGCTCAGGTGCATCCTTTTTCCATTGATCATCCTTGAGATGTTTCTATATCTTTACCTGTGGTAAATTCAATTGATTGGATATTATTTGGAAAGGCACACACCTGTCTATATAAGGTCCCACAGTGGACCGTGCATGTCAGAGCAAAAACCAAGCCATGAGGTCGAAGGAATTGTCCGTAGAGCTCTGAGATAGGATTGTGTCAAAGCACAGATCTGGGGAAGGGTACCAAAGCATTTCTGCAGCATTGAAGGTCCCCAAGAACATAGTGGCCTCCATCATTCTTAAATGGAAGAAGTTTGGAACCACCAAGACTCTTCCTAGAGCTGGCCGCCCAGCCAAACTGATCAATCGGGAGAGAAGGGCCTTGGTCAGGGAGGTGACCAAGAACCAGAAAGAGCTCCAGAGTTACTCTGTGGTGATGGGAGAACCTTCCAGAAGGACAACCATCTCTGCAGCACTCCACCAATCAGACCTTTATGGTAGAGTGACCAGACGGATGCCACTCCTCAGTAAAAGGCACATGACAGCCCGCTTGGAGTTTGCCAAAAGGCACCTAAAGGACTCTCAGACCATGAGAAACAAGATTCTCTGGTCTGATGAAACCAAGATTGAACTCTTTGGTCTGAATGCCAAGTGTCACTTCTGAAGGAAACCTGGCACCATCTCTACCGTGAAACATGGTGATGGGAGCATCATACTGTGGGGATGTTTTTCAGCGGCAGGGACTGGGAGACTTATGGCTTGGGGGTAGAAGCTGTTAAGGGTCCTTTCGGTTACCGACTTTGTCCACTGGTACTGCTTGCCGTGTGGTAGCAGAGAGAACAGTCTATGGCTTGGGTGGCTGGAGTCTTTGACCATTGTTGGTGCCTTCCTCTGACACCACCTGGTATAGAGATCCTGGATGGCAGGGAGCTCGGCCCTAGTGATGTACTGGGCCGTACTCACCACGTTCTGTAGCGTCCTGCAGTGATGCAGCCAGTCAAGATGCTCTCAATGATGCAGCTGTATACCTTTTTGAGGATCTGAGGGCCCATGCTAAATATATTCAGCCTCCTGAGGTGGAAGAGGCATTGTTGTGCCCTCTTCACAAGTGTGTGAGTTGTGTTGTCCATGCTAATTCCTTAGTGATGTCGACACCCAGGAACTTGAAGCTCTCGACCCGCTCCACTACAGCCCCAACGATGTGGTTAAGGACGTGCTCACCCCTCTGTTTCCTGTACTCCACAATCAGCTCCTTTGTCTTGCTAATGTTGAGCAGCTCTGGGAGTTGAGGTTAGCATGGTCTAAGCACTGCTCTGCTACCACTGCAGCCTGGGCCGCATTGGGATGTGTTGAGGGTCCTGGGTCAGCCAGCCCTATGGGGAAGCCTGGCCTGGGACCCCAGTATACGCACCACCTGAGGGGGAGCGGCTTGGGTTGCGGGCTGGGGCCTGGTTGGCTCTGTCAACCCCAGCTCATTTCACCACTCCCAGGGATACCCCCCACAAATACATACCTCAGTAGTACGGAACAATACAAATCCCCAATGGGAAATCATAATAATACAGTGGGAACATGAGGAGAATGATCATTAGAAATGAATGCTTTTCTTTTTATTTCCTGCTCATTTTGAAAGTATGCTGTGATTAACCTTTAGGTTTTAAGGAAAATATGGTCCCGTTATGAGAGAGCTTGGATTTATTAGCCAAACTCGTATCCTTTTCCCCTGTGTGTTAGTGTGTGTGTGTTTAAGTTCCAGACTGCTCCTGTTCTCACCTCAGTCAGGGGAAAGGTAGTAGAGATGTAGCTAATGGGACAAGGCTAGCACTGAGTCCAACCACTAACTAGCACTACTTCAGGCTGTCCCTGTCACCACTCTCCCCTGATACCATAATCACTACTGTCAACTATTACCTTAACGTCCACTTCACACTGCTACTGAAAACACAAACTGTGTTATTACCTGAGTATTACTTTACATGCCAGCCCCTGTCATCACTACTCTCTCACAGCTTGAGAAAAGCTGGAAAATGACTGTTTGCTTGGATGTGTACCACTTTCTTACACTAACAATCTCATGCTGAGGGACTTTGTCACCTCACCTCCTAACCAAGGCTGCTCTTTGCACAGACTCAGCACAGAATCTTCCTGTTTGTTTGCGTATCTGTACCTTGGCCGTAGCTTCTGTTCTGTTTATGTGTGTGTGGTCATGTCCCAATACCCGTACTTGCGTTCTAAATGGTAGGCATTTTGGTTATCCGAAAAAATAAAGTTTTATAGTATGTGACATTTCTAAAATGTAGTATGCTTTAAATGCCAGGATGTCATACTCATTTCAGCTTTCCATCTAGTAGAATTCACTGCACACTATTGATGAAGAGAATCGTCTTT
This sequence comes from Salmo salar, assembly GCF_965601325.2. Taxonomy (NCBI): domain Eukaryota; kingdom Metazoa; phylum Chordata; class Actinopteri; order Salmoniformes; family Salmonidae; genus Salmo; species Salmo salar. The sequence goes on along the minus strand of NC_138302.1, from coordinate 79,874,120 downwards.
CGGGACCCATGTGTGTGTGACAAAAGCTGATAATCAGTTGAGGGGACACGCTGTACCAAAATAAACATATGGCTGGAATCAACGCAATTGTGCATTAGATGACACATTCTCAGTAGCATGAGCCTAGTATGCTGATATTTGTTGCTTGCTGCATTCATTTTTACTAAACAGTACATGCTAAATGATATGTAGACTATGGGGTTTAAGTAAGTCAGATTTCGTACGCGGCCTGTGTATGTGCGTGTGTGTGTCTCTGAGTCTTTAGCCATGCTTGTGGTTTACCTCCCTGCTGAGTTTACAGGACTTTGATGCTGAGTCTGGGGAACAGGGATGATCTCTGGTTTGACTCTGTCTTTTTTCTCCCTCTAATCTTTGCCTGGAGATGCAGCTGTGCTCTGAGCTCATTCTTCTGTGAAGGTTGTAAATAAAGGTACACTGCACTACCCTCTTGCCCCTCACACTCTGTTTCCCTTCCTCCGTATCCCCCTCTCTCTTATCAATCCAGCTCTTCCTCTAGGAACACATATTTCTCATAGGCAACTTGTAAACAATAGGATAGTGGTATCTCTTTACACCACATGAGGTTGGTAGAACCATAATTGGGGAGGACGGGCTCGTGGTAATGACCGGAGCAGAATAGTGGAATGGTTTCCATGTGTTTGATGCCATTCCATTTGCTCCGTTCCAGCCATTATTGTGAGCCATCCTCCCCTCAGCAGCCTCCACTGATTAACACACTAACTATGCTTCTTCCATTCAGATAGAGTATGTATTTGTGTCCTGCCTTCAAATATTGTGTGTATTGACTGCACATTTCCCTGCATGGTTACAGTATAGAGTGTGTGTGTGTGGAGTTTCAGTGTAACTGTCCCACTGTCGCTCAGTGCTGAGCCAAAGGGGTACAGGGCTGAAGCGAGAGGTTGCAGGGAGTGTGTAATTGTGATAATGCTTCATATGTCAGGGTCACTGAGGTCACACCCCTTATGTAAGGCACCCAACAACAGCACTCTTTGATTAACCTCTTACATCTAGACGTTCCGCTAGCGGAACACCTGCTCCAATATCCAATGATGGGCGTGGCGCGAATTACAAATTCCTCAAAAAAACCCAAACTTCCATTTTTCAAACATATGACTATTTTACACCATTTTAAAGACAAGACTCTCCTTTATCTAACCACACTGTCCAATTTCAAAAAGGCTTTACAGCGAAAGCAAAACATTAGATTATGTCAGCAGAGTACCCAGCCAGAAATAATCAGACACCCATTTTTCAAGCTAGCATAGAATGTCACATAAACCCAAATCACAGCTAAATGCAGCACTAACCTTTGATGATCTTCATCAGATGACAATCTTAGGACATTATGTTATACAATACATGCATGTTTTGTTCAATCAAGTTCATATTTATATCCAAAAACCAGCTTTTTACATTAGCATGTGACGTTCAGAACTAGCATACCCCCCACAAACTTCCGGTGAATTTACTAAATGACTCATGATAAACGTTGACAAAATACATAAGTTATTTTAAGAATTATAGATACAGAACTCCTTTGTGCAATCGAGGTGTCCGATTTTAAAATAGCTTTTCGGTGAAAGCACATTTTGCAATATTCTCAGTAGATAGCCCAGCCATCACGGCTAGCTATTTTGACACCCACCAAGTTTAGCCCTGACCAAACTCCGATTTACTATTAGAAAAGTTTGATTACCTTTGGTGTTCTTCGTCAGAATGCACTCCCAGGACTGCTACTTCAATAACAAATGTTGGTTTGGTTCAAAATAATCCATAGTTATATCCAAATAGCGGCGTTTTGTTCGTGCGTTCAAGACACTATCCAAGGGTGACGAAGGGTTACGCGCCGACGCGTTTCGTGACAAAAAAATTCGAAATATTCCATTACCGTACTTCGAAGCATGTCAAACACTGTTTAAAATAAATTTTTATGCCATTTTTCTCGTAAAAAAGCGATAATATTCCGACCGGGAGTGGTGGTTTTCGTTCAAAGAGAGAGAAAGTAAACATGGAGTCGACTCGTGCACGAGCCTCAGTCTCATAGTACTCTGACCGGCCACTATCCAAACGCGCTAATGTTTTTCAGCCAGGGCCTGCAAAGCCACGATTCAGCTTTTTGCCGCCTTCTGAGAGCCCATGGGAGCCGTAGGAAGTGTCACGTAACAGCAGAGATCCCCTGTTTTGGATAGAGATAATCAAGAAGGCCAAGAAATGGTCAGACAGGGTACTTCCTGTACAGAATCTTCTCAGGTTTTGGCCTGCCAAATGAGTTCTGTTATACTCACAGACACCATTCAAACAGTTTTAGAAACTTTGGAGTGTTTTCTATCCAAAGCTAATAATTATATGCATATTCTTGTTTCTGGGCAGGAGTAATAATCAGATTAAATCGGGTACGTTTTTTATCCGCCCGTGAAAATACTGCCCCCTATCCATAACAGGTTAACATGCACCTTCCAAACAACCGCAGTACTGATGCAATTAAATGTTAGCCGCTGAGGTGGCCTGGAAGCTTGCAGTTAATGTGATTTAGAAGGCTTAAGGGTGCAGGGTAAAAGTGCACGTGGTAGAGAAGGAGAGAGAGAGAGAGGGAGAGGGATCGAGAGGCAGAAAGAAGGTGTTGGAGAGCGAGCAAAATTGTTTACAGTAATAAAATAAGGAGTCATCTGAGGGGGATCAACTGTTGTTAGACTCTTAGAAAAGAATGGTGCTATCTAGATCCTAAAGGGTTCTTCGCCTGTCCCCATAGGAGAACCCTTTGAAGAACCAAACATGGGTTATCCTATTGGGACAGCTGTTTTGGAACCCTTTTTTCTAAGAGTGTAGAGTACCAAGTCTCAATGACCCTAGCTAAAAACAATGTCAAAACACCAAGTAAAGTGCTCAGCAACAACCAAGGCCTATCCACCTCATTTTTGAGTGTTGCTATGGGCACAAACAAACAATGGAAAGGACTTCCGCTTTACTTCCAGATTAAATTATTTGAAAGAGTAAATGTATATAGTATAAAAGTAAAGTAAATAATTGTATGTGTATAAGTGTAATTTTATATTTATTTTATTCAAGTTTGCTAACGTTAGCTAGACCTAGTAGTCAGCTAGTTCTGTTGTGATAATAATTACGTGTCAGAGTTAAGGCCAATAACTATAATGTTAACTATAATGAGAAACTATAAAGTTACATAACTATAAAACGTTGGTGAGCATCCACACTAGAGGAAAGTGTATCATTCTACAGTCTGTAACGGTCTTCGTCGTCCTCAGATGAAGGGGAAGAGAAATCAGACCAAAATGCAGCGTGGTAAGTGTTCGTAATTTTTTATGATAAAACGGAACACTAAATCCGACAAGCAAAACAAAAGAACAACCAAACAGTCCCGTCAGGTGCAAAACACTAAACAGAAATTATCTACCCACAAACCCCAAAGGAAAACAGGCTGCCTAAGTATGACTCCCAATCAGCGACAACAAAGTACAGCTGTCCCTGATTGAGAGCCACACCAGGCCAAAACAAAGAAACACAAAGCATAGAAAAAATGACATAGAATGCCCACCCCAACTCACGCCCTGACCAACCAAAATAGAGACATAAAAGGATCTCTTAAGGTCAGGGCGTGACACAGTCCTACACCTGTCAATCAAACGGATCCACTCATCTTACTGTACACTAGTAATAAGATGGTAGCACAAGACCATTCATGAGGACTCTAACACACAGATACTGGTTCAGACCATTCAGTGCTTTCAGGGTGTGTTCATTGGTATAGTGACAACTGCAAATAATACTTAAATGTACATGTAGGCCTAATGAAAAATTAAGATAGGCCAACTATAGGAAAATATGGCCTCCTCTTTTTCAACTCCCCGACCGTTAATGCTGTAGCCTATTTTACATTCTGCAAGCAAGAGCAAGTGTGCATCTCTCCTCCAACAGGCTAATAGTAGGCCACAGAAAATAATTTGAAATAAGTGTCCAACAAGGTTTTGTAGTCTGGCTTTTTCTTGCCCTCCACAAGATTTATAAGGAATATGTCACACCCTGACCATAGAGAGCCTTTTTTATTCTCTATTTTGGTCAGGTTGGGGTGTGACTAGGGGGGTGTTCCTATCTAGGTTGTCTAGGTCTATGTTGGCCTGGTATGGTTCCCAATCAGAGGCAGCTGTTTATCGTTGTCTCTGATTGGGGATCATATTTAGGCAGCCATTTCCCCACAGTTTTTTGTGGGATCTTATTTTGAGTAAGTGCATGTAGCACCTCTGAAGTCACGGTTCGTTGTTTTTTTATTTGTTTTGTTCAAAGTTTCATTTAATAAAATATGTGGAACTCAGAGCATGCTGCGCCTTGGTCCGTCTCTCCACACAATCGTGACAGAAGATCCCACCACAACAGGACCAAGCAGCGTGTCCAGGAGTAGAAGGTATCCTGGACTTGGGAGGAGATCTTGGATGGGAAGGGATCGTGGACTTGGGAGGAAATCCTGATCGCCTTCCTTGGCGGCAGACGCAGGGAGAGAAGGGAGGACAGCGATGACGCCGGGGTTCGCGGCCACAAAGACAGCCCAAAAGACTGGGGCACACGGGGTGGTCGGCGGAGTCGAGGAATGAGCCAGAGACCGTCGGGGAGTCGAAGGAGGAACTCGATGAAAGATTCTGGAGAGAGGTGGTGGCGATGAGAGTGCTGCAGCATGGGCGTGCTGAGGAGCGTGACACCAGTCCGGTGTCATCTGCACCGGTTTCACGCGTCTGGCCTCCAGAGTGCCTCCCCAGTCCGATACGTCCTGTGTCTCCTCCACGCACACGCCCTAAGGTGTGTGTCACCGTTCCGGTACAATTCGTGCCGGTTCTATGCACCAGGTCTCCAGTGCGCTTCCACAGCCCAGTACGTCCTGCGCCAGCTACCCGTACTCACCATTTGAAGTGTGTCATTGTTCCGGTACAAGTTGTGCCGGTTCTACGCACCAGGTCTCCAGTACGCCTCCACAGCCCAGTACAGTCTGTGCCAGCTCCCCGCACTCACCGTGCGAAGTGTGTCATCGTTCCGGTACAATTTGTGCCGGTTCTATGCACCAGGTCTCCAGTGCGCCTCCACAGCCCAGTATGTCCTGTGCCAGCTCCCCGCACTCGCCATGCGGAGTGTGTCTTCTGTCCAGAACAAGTTGTGCCGGCTCTACGCACCAGACCTCCAGTACTCCTCCACAGCCCGGTACGTCCTGTGCCTGCTCCTCTCACTCGCCCTGAAGAGCGTGTCACCAGTCCGGTGCAACCTGTACCGGCCCCACACATCAGGCCTCCAGTGCGCCTCCCCAGTCCAGAGCCTCCGGCGGTGGTCCCCAGTCCGGAGCCTCCGGCGGCGGTCCCCAGTCCGGAGCCTCCGGCGGCGGTCCACAGTCCGTAGCCTCCGGCGGCGGTCCACAGTCCGGAACCTCCTGCGACGGTCCACAGTCCGGAACCTCCTGCGACGGTCAACAGTCCGGAACCTCCTGCGACGGTCCAGAGGCTGGAGCCTTCCTCTGCGCCGATGTCCAGTCCAGGCACGGCGTCCAGTCTCGCCCCATGGCAGGAGCCTTCCTCTGTGCCGATGTCCAGTCCAGGCATGGAGTCCAGTCCCGCTCCTAGGCTGGAGCCTCCCTCTGCGCCGGTGCCCAGTCCAGGCATGGCATCCAGTCCCGCTTCATGGCAGGAGTGTTCCTCTGTGCCGATGTCCAGGCATGGCGTCTAGTCCCGCTCCGAGGCCGGAGCCTCCCTCTGCGCCGGCGCTCAGTCCAGGCACGGCATCCAGTTGCGCTCCAAGGCCGGAGCCTTCCTCTGTGTCGGGGCCCAGTCCGGGCACGGTGTCCAGTCCAGCTCCAAGGCCGGAGCCTTCCTCTGCACTGATGCCCAGTCCAGGCACGGCGGCCAACTCAGCTCCATGACCGGAGCCTTCCTCGGTGCCGGTGCCCAGTCCGGGTGCAGCGTCCAACCCGGGGGGGGGGGGGGGGGGGGTACTGTCATGCACTGACCATAGAGAGCCTTTTTATTCTCTGTTCTGGTTAGGTCGGGGTGTGACTGGGGGGGGGTGTTCCTATCTAGGTTGTTTAGGCAGTCATTTCCCCACTGGTTTTTGTGGGATCTTATTTTGAGTTAGTGCATGTAGCACCTCTGACAGTTCTTTGTTTCTTTATTTGTTTTGTTCAAAGTTTCATTTAATAAAATATGTGGAACTCAGAGCACGCTGCGCCTTGGTCCGTCTCTCCACACAATTGTGACAGAATTGAGCTTAATAGTGCAGTGAATATATCTAGTAAATTTACACAGCGAAAGAAAAAAAGTGTTATCAGATAACAAAATCACACTATCAACGCTCCAGAGGCTGCGCTGAGTGCGCTCCCTCCCAGTCCCCGGGTATGAAGCTCGAAAAGCTGCCCTATTGTTAACGTTTTTTAGGGACAAGAAATGTATCCTACCTAGGCTATAACAACACAATGTATTGAAGAGTGTTATTATTGTTTTCAAGTGAGTACAAAACTCTAGTCAAGGCTGTAAACTGCAGTGAATAGCCTATGTCAATTGATTAAGCACCCAAAAGCCTGGCGTTTTTTATGCATATTTATTTCGAAATAACCGCATCCTAATTGGGCACCCATTTGGATCAGTTATGGGGGTTTTCTCGACAGTTCAGCATACAAAGTCCAGGCACATTAACAGGGAAGTAATATGATGTGTTTTGTCATGATGTATCAGCTAACAGAAACATGCTAATGCAAGTATTTCTAGTGGCACGCAACGCGCATACAGACGATGATAATGTGTGAGCGCGGAGGAAGTAGCCATAGTTTCTGCGTTTGGTTTCAGTGTTTTAAAAGCGGTCGAAAACGAGGTGGATATAATATTTTTAATGGCAGGTTGCATATGTACACTAAGTGTATAAGGAGGGCTCAGAAAGTATACGTGGACTTGTTGAAAACGTGTTTTCTAACCTGTGGTAAAAAGAGATCAGAGATTATTGAACACAATGAACATGAGCTATAGCCAGTCTGGAGTAGGGCCAGGAAGGAAGGAATGTAATGCATCAGAAGTAGCAAACACCAACGCAGGGCAGGTTTATGCATATAGACATCTGTTTATTCAATTAAAGCTTTTTTCAATTAAAGATTTCATCATTGCCAGTGTCAGAATGTCTATGCTTTTCTCCCCTCCCTCATCCAGAGTGAGGAATGTTTATTCACATGGCCCACCAACACAGTAATGGTAGTGGTGGGCCTGAAAACATTTGGAAATCCAACGATATTCTCTGTGTCACTGAAAACTAACAGACGCACAAACGGTCCGGTTTGGATGTTGTTCTGCCATTGAGGATGTTCTTGTTGAGAGTGGCAGACATATAAAAACACAGAGATGGTCTGTGGCTGACATGCTGGGACTGTCTTGGCATTCCTGGAGTCCTGTTTCTCCTCGCTCTCACAGAGGGGCACAGCTGTGGTTACGCTGCCTAACATAAAAGGATGATCATAATTAAACATCTTAATTACAAAACAACATTCCCTCATACCAAGATGGCGGAGCAGTAAGACGTGTTTATTTTCGTCCCATGTAAATATTGTCTTTTTCATTTTTTTTGTATACATTTCATTATATTTCAATCTCTTTTTTCCATTTTCGAATTAAATATACCTTCCGGCAACCCGCCTCACCCAATGTGGTACGGATCTACTATTCTTAACTGGAACCTCCATCAGAGCTCGGCAGCTAATTAGCTACTAGCTTTTTAGTCACTGTTAGCCACTGCTAGCGGTCTTTACCTTTAGCTTGGACTCCAGCCGTTTAAGCCCAGATAGCCCGGATAATACCTGCCAGTCTGCACAGCACGATATTAGCCTTGAGCATATCGGACTGTTTTCTTTCCCACTACATTACCGGATTCTTGCCACAAGCTCTGGACCATTACACCGGATCTTCACAGCTAGCTAGTTGCTACCGAGTGGCTATTGTGGCTAACGCCCTTGTCCAGAAGCATGCACCAGCTAGCCTCGAGCTAGGCCCATTTCCCGGCTAGCAAACGAAGTACACCAACTGCAATACCTCCCTGGACCCTTTGTCGACATGGAGCCCTGCCGATCCATCACGACTGGTCTGCTGACGTAATTCGGCCGATGTGCTCTCAACCGGCCTCTGCGTCGTGGATGTTGGTGTTGATCCATCTGCTAGCCCCGGCCTGCTAGCTTCCTGAATGCCGTGTCTCCCGCTCGCCTTGTGTAGTAATTGACTACCGAACGGCTCCCTGTTTCATCTTTGCTGCTCATTGGACCCTGTGATCACTCAGCTACACAGCTGATGCCTGCTGGACTGTTCATTAACACGGTACTTAATTTTGTTCATCTGTCTACCCCAGCCTCAAACTCAGGCCCTGTGTGTAGCTAACTGACCCTCTCTGCCCATTCATCGCCATTTACCCATTGTTGTTGTCCTAAGCTGCTTACCCATTGTTGTCTCACCCATTGTTGTCTTACCGGTTGTTGTCTTAGCTCTCCCAATCAACACCTGTGATTGCTTTATGTCTTTCTCTAATGTCAATATGCCTTGTATACAGTTGTTTAGGGCAGCTCTCATTGTTTTATTTTACTGCGGAGCCCCTAGTCCTGCTCAACATGCCTCAGATAGCCCCCTTGTCCCACCCCCCACACATGCAATTTTACACTCCAATTTTACAAAAATATCTGAAACTGGAAACACTTATCTCCCTCACTAGCTTTAAGCACCAGCTGTCAGAGCAGCTCACAGATCACTGCACCTGTACATAGCCCATCTATAATATAGGCCAAACAACTACCTCTTCCCCTACTGTATTTATTTATTTGATTTATTTTGCTCCTTTGCACCCCATTATTTCTATTTCTACTTTGCACTTTCTTCTACTACAAATCTACCATTCCAGTGTTTTACTTGCTATATTGTATTTACTTTGCCACCATGGCCTTTTTTTGCCTTTACCCCCCTTATCTCACCTCATTTGCTCACATTGTATATAGATGTATTTTTCTACTGTATTATTGACTATGTTTGTTTTACTCCATGTGTAACTCTGTGTCGTTGTATGTTGTCGAACTGCTTTGCTTTATCTTGGCCAGGTCGCAATTGTAAATGAGAATTTGTTCTCAACTTGCCTACCTGGTTAAATAAAGGTGAAATAAATAAAATAAATAAAAATGCGGAGACCGCACCTAGCTTAACTGGTGTCTCCAGAGATAAACCTCTCTCATCGTCACTCAATGCCTAGGTTTACCCCCACTGTACTCGAACCCTACCATACACTTATCTGTACACTATGCTCTGAATTTATTCTACCACGCCCAGAAATCTGCTCCTTTTATTCTATGTTCCCAAAGCACTAGACAACCAGTTCTTATAGCCTTTAGCTGTACCCTCATCCTACTCCTCCTCTGATCCTCTGGTGATGTAGAGGTTAACCCAGGCCCTGTGTCCCCCCAGGCGCTCTCATTTGTTGACTTCCGCAACCATAAAAGCCTTGGGTTCATGCATGTTAACATCAGAAGCCTCCTCTCTAAGTTTGCTTTATTCACTGCTTTAGCACACTCCGCCAGCACTGATGTCCTAGCCGTGTCTGAATCCTGGTTTAAGAAGGCCACCAAAAATTCAGAAATTTCCATTCCCAATTACAACATTTTCCATCAAGACCGAACTGCTTTAGGGGGCGGAATTGCAATCTACTGTAGAGAAAGCCTGCAGAGCTCTGTCATACTATCCAGGTCTATGCCCAAACAGTTCGAGCTTCTACTTTTAAAGATCCATCTCTCCAGAAAGAAGTCCCTCACTGTTGCCCCTTGTTATAGACCCCCTCAGCTCCCAGCTGTGCCCTGGACACCATATGTGAATTGATTGCCCCCCCCCCCCCCCCCCCCCCCCCCCATCTATCGTCAGAGTTCGTCCTGGGATATGTTTAACACACTAGCCATCCTACAATCTAAGCTAGATGTCCTCAATCTCACACAAATTATCAAGGAATCTACCAGGTACAACCCCAAAACCGTAAACATGGGCACCCTCATAGATATCATCCTGACCAACTTGCCCTCTAAATACACCTCTGCTGTTTTCAACCAGGATCTCAGCGATCACTGCCTGCGTCCGTTATGGGTCCGTGGTCAAGCGACCACCCCTCATCACTGTCAATGGCGCCGGAAGAAATGGCAGCAGTTTTTCAGGCGCCCAACCAATTGTGCTATTCTGTGGGTTTTCTCGCATTATTTGTAACTTATTTTGTACATAATGTTTCTGCAACCGTATCTTACAGCAAAAAAGAGCTTCTGGATATCAGGACAGCGATCACTCAACTCGGATTAGACAAAGATTTTTTCTACAACAAGGAGGACGCAGAGGACATTCTCCGAACACCCACACAGGGCCGACATCCCCGTTATTTGCAAGAGGAAGCGACGCAGGTACAGAGGACAAAGAGCCGGATGCCTTGTCAGGACCCATAAAAGGCGAGGGGGGAAGCTGCCGTTACAGTCAATTCTACTCGCCAACGTGCAATCATTGGACAATAAATTATATGACGTACGAATATGAATATCCTACCAATGGGACATCAAAAACTGTAGTATCCTCTGTTTCACAGAATCGTGGCTGAATAACGACATGGTTATTCAGCTAGTGGGATATACGCTGCACCGGCAAGATAGAACAGCACACTCTGGTAAGACGAGGGGGGGTGGTCTGTGCATATTTGTAAACAACAACTGGTGCATGAAATCTAAGGAAGTCTCTAGATTTTGCTCGCCTAAAGTAGAGTATATTATCATAAATTGCAGGCCACACTACTTGCCTAGAGAGTTTTCAGCTATACTTTTCATGGCTGTTTATTTATCACCACAGACAGATGCTGGCACTAAGACCGCACTCAGTCAGCTGAATAAGGAAATAAGCAAACAGGAAACCACTCACCCAGAGGTGGCACTCCTAGTGGCCAGAGACTATAATGCAGGGAAACTGAAATCAGTTCTACAAAATTTCAATCAACATGTTAAATGTGCAACCAGAGGGAAAGAAATTCTAGATCACCTGTACACCACACACAGAGACGCATACAAAGCTCTCCCTCGCCCTCCATTTGATAAATCCGACCATAACTCTATCCTCCTGATTCCTGCTTACAAGCAAAAATTAAAGCAAGCAGCACCAGTGACTTGGTCTATAAATAAGTGGTCAGATGAAGCAGATGCTAAACAACAGGACTGTTTCGCTATCACAGACTGGAACATGTTCCGGGAATCTTCCGATGGCATTGAGGAGTACACCACATCAGTCACAGGCTTTATCAATATGTGCATCGAGGACGTTGTCCCCACAGTGACTGTATGTACATATCCCAACCAGAAGCCATGAATCACAGGCAACATCCGCACTGAGCTAAAGGGTAGAGCTGCCGCTTTCAAGGTGCGGAACTAACTCGGAAGCTTACAAGAAATCCTGCTATGACATGCGACGAACCATCAAACAGGCAAAGCGTCAATACAGGGCTAAGATTGAATCATACTACACCGGCTCCGACGCTCGTCTTATGTGGCAGGGCTTGCAAACTATTACAGACTACAAAGGGATGCACATCCGCAAGCTGCCCAGTGACATGAGCCTACCAGATGAGCTAAATCACTTCTATGCTCGCTTCGAGGCAAGCAACACTGAGGCATGCATGAGAGTATCAGCTGTTCCGGACAACTGTGTGATCACGCTCTCCGTAGCCGACGTGAGTAAGACCTTTAAACAGGTCACGATACACAAGGCTGCGGGGCCAGACGGATTACCAGGACGTGTGCTCTGGGAATGTGCTGACCAACTGGCAGGTGTCTTCACTGACATTTTCAACATGTCCCTGATTGAGTCTGTAATACCACATTGTTTCAAGCAGACCACCATAGTCCCTATGCCCAAGAACACAAAGGCAACCTGCCTAAATGACTACCGACCCGTAGCACTCACGTCCGTAGCCATGAAGTGCTTTGAAAGGTTGGTAAGGGCTCACATCAACACCATTATCCCAGAAACATTAGACCCACTCCAATTTGCATACCGCCCAAACAGATCCACAGATGATGCAATCTCTATTGCACTCCACACTGCCCTTTCCCACCTGGACAAAAGGAACCCTTATGTGAGAATGTTATTCATTGACTACAGCTCAGCGTTCAACACCATAGTGCCCTCAAAGCTAATCACTAAGCGAAGGATCCTGGGACTAAACACTTCCCTCTGCAACTGGATCCTGGACTTCCTGACGAGCCGCCCCCAGGTTGTGAGGGTAGGTAGCAACACATCTGCACAATGATCCTCAACACTGGAGCTCCCCAGGGGTGCGTGCTCAGCTCTCTCCTGTACTCCCTGTTCACCCACGACTGCATGACCAGGCACGACTCCAACACCATCATTAAGTTTGCAGACGACAACAGAGGTAGGCCTGATCACCGACAACGACAAGACAGCCTATAGGAAGGAGGTCAGAGACCTGGCCGGGTGGTACCAGAATAACAACCTATCCCTCAACGTAACCAAGACTAAGGAGATGATTGTGGACTATAGGAAAAGGAGGATCAGGCATGCCCCCATTCTCATCGACGGGGCAGTAGTGGAGCAGGTTGAGAGCATCAAGTTCCTTGGTGTCCACATTAACAACAAACTAGAATGGTCCAAACACACCAAGACAGTTGTGAAGAGCGAATGACAAAGCCTATTCCCCCTCAGGAGACTGAAAAGATTTGGCATGGGTCCTGAGATCCTCAAAAGGTTCAACAGCTGCAACATCGAGAGCATCCTGACTGTTTGCATCACTGCCTGGTACGGCAATTGCTCGGCCTCTGACCGCAAGGCACTACAGAAGGCCCAGTACATCACTGGGGCTAAGCTGCTTGCCATCCAGGACCTCTACACCAGGCGGTGTCAGAGGAAGGCCCTAAAAATTGTCAAAGACCCCAGCCACCCCAGTCATAGACTGTTCTCTCTACTATCGCATGGCAAGGGGTACCGGAGTGCCAAGTCTAGGACAAAAAGGCTTCTCAACAGTTTTTTACACCCAAGCCATAAGACTCCTGAACAGGTAATCAAATGGCTACCCGGACTATTTGCATTGTGTGCCCCCCAACCCCTCTTTTTACGCTGCTGATACTCTCTGTTTATCATATATGCATAGTCACTTTAACTATACATTCATGTACATACTACCTCAATTGGGCCGACCAACCAGTGCTCCCGCACATTGGCTACCTGGACTATCTGCATTGTGTCCTGCCACCCACCACCCGCCAACCCCTCTTTTACGCTGCTGCTACTCTCTGTTCATCATATATGCATAGTCACTTTAACCATATCTACATGTACTTACTACCTCAATCAGCCTGACTAACCGATGTCTGTATTTAGCCTCGTTACTTTTATAGCCTCGCTACTGTATATAGCCTGTCTTTTTACTGTTGTTTTATTTCTTTACTTACCTATTGTTCACCTGATACCTTTTTTTGCACTATTGGTTAGAGCCTGTAAGTAAGCATTTCACTAAGGTCTACACCTGTTGTATTCAGCTCACGTGACAAATAAACTTTGATTTGATGCGATCCCTAAAACACTTCTGCGAGCAGGCCTTTCTAATCAACCTGGCCTGGGTATCCTGGAAGGATATTGACCTCATCCCGTCAATAGAGGATGCCTGGTTGTTATTTAAAAGTGCTTTCCTCACCATCTTAAATAAGCATGCCCCTTTCAAAAAATGTAGAACAAAGAACAGATTTGGCTTGGTTCAATCCAGACTTGACTGCCCTTGACCAGCACAAAAACATCCAGTGGCGTACTGCACTAGCTTCGAATAGTCCCTGCGATATGCAACTTTTCAGGGAAGTCAGGAACCAATACACACAGTCAGTTAGGAAAGCAAAGGCTAGCTTTTTCAAACATAAATGTGCACCCTGCAGCATTAATTCCAAATCCATGGAGAATAAGAGTACCTCCTCCCAGCTGCCCACTGCACTGAGAATAGGAAACACTGTCACCACTGATAAATCTATGATAATCGCGAATTTCAATAAGCATTTCTCTATTGGCCTATTTATTGCCTTACCTCCTTACTTCATTTGCACCCACTGTATACAGATTTTTCTATTGTGTTTGACTGTACGTTTGTTTATCCCATGTGTAACTCTGTTGTTTTTTTCACACTTCTTTTGTTTATCTTGTCCAGGTCGTAGTTGTAAATGAGAACTTGTTCTTAACTGGCCTACCTGGTTAAATAAAGGTGAAATAATTATATATATTTTTTAAATGCATTCGTCCCAAAGTGGTGAAACATGGCTGGGTTCTTTGCTGAGGTTTTCCCTGACTTCCAACTGTTCCCGTGACAACCATTGTTGGCAGCAACGACCAATCCAGGAAATATATTGTTAGATAACTTGTTTTCCGTTGACATTTTGGTTTGATTTAACGGCTCTGCTTCCTCTTAAATGTCATTTCAGTCTGATGATGAATTGGTTACCCGTACCCATACCATTTAGTTTGCCTTTGAACACATCTCCTCACCAAGCGAATATTGGAGAAAATTATTCTTTGCATTGACATTTTTTGAGAAACCATCCCAAATGTCTATAGATATATTTGTGTGGTGGCATCCTTCATTAATTAACATCTGAGCGTTGGCATGTAGGGAAGGCTTTGATGGCAGTGGAATGGATCCCCACAGTAATTGTGGCTTGTAAACACATGAAACCCTGAGGAATTTCATGGTTATCAGATAAACAATAACATGTTCGGTTTGCTGTTAAACGAATAAGATCCTCAAGTCACCCAGAGGGGTTCAGAGGTTTCAGTCAAGACGTTCAGCATCTCATGATGTGTTTGTTAATTCTCAAATACACAATGATGTGCATCATCCCAAATAGCTACAGTACACTACAACGTAACTGAATCCGCCATTTCTCTAACGTCCTGTTTTGCATTCTACTAAGACTTTGTTTTAGTCCAGCCATTTTTCTCCTTTCTCCTCTCAGAGTACATAATGACAGTAACTGCTCTCTCTCTCTCTCTCTCTCTCTCTCTCTCTCTCTCTGTGTGTGTGTGGATAAGAAAGAGAGGGGGATACAGAGAGGTAGAGCCTGAAGGGACCGATTCGAAATGGAGAGAAGCACCTGGGCAGAAGAGGCCATTGACCTTAAGGGACACAGACAGAGGAGAGAGAAACACTGTATATCAAACACAATTGGTCTATTTAGTCTATTCAATAACCTCCCAAGGTCATATCAGCTACCACAAGAAGAAAACAAGGAAGACAAATGAGACTCATATGGAGGAGACAGGGGGATCTGAATGTTTGCTACAGTTATCCTCACTAAAGAAAGAGCCACAGAAATGCATACACATCTGAAATTGTCCCTTTGTTTATGTCACTGTACATGATCATTATCCCTCTATAAACCACCACTACAGTCTGGCACCCCCTACCTCTAGGCTAGACCACCCCAGCTGTGGTGTGTGTACTGTAGACCGAGTCAGCCCTGCCAATACTGTACATGCACCTCAATACATCTTGTTCTGTCCGTCCATCCTGCATAAATATGATCACTTCTGTAAGGTGGGAACTGGGAAAACATTCCCCAAACTGGTTTGAGACAACAAAATCAACCAAATACGCGAACCAGCGCTGCTAATAACTCCATATTGAAAATACTGTGATTGAAGATAATATATGTTCGGGGCTCCCGAGTGGCGCAGTGGTCCCGAGTGGCGCAGCGGTCTAAGGGTTTGATCCCGGGCTGTATCACAACCAGCCGTGATCAGGAGTCCCATAGGGCGGCGCACAATTGGCCCAGCATCGTCCGGGTTAGGGAAGGGTTTGGCTGGTGGGGCTTTACTTGGCTCATCGCGTTCTAGCGACTCCTTGTGGCAGGCCGGACGCCTATAGGCTGACCTCGGTCGTCAGTGGAACAGTGTTTCCTCAGACACGTTGGTGTAGCTGGCTTCCGGGTTAAGAAGGCTGGTGTTAAGAAGTGAGGTTTGGCGGGTCATGTTTTGGAGGATGCATGACTCGACTTTCGCATCCCAAGCCCATTGGAGAGTTGCAGCGATGAGACAAGATAGAAATTGTGGAGAAAAGGGGGTAAAAAAATATATATACACATATATAGGCTCATTATAGTTTCTACACACTTTATAATTTCTGCCTGGTTTTAGTTATTTAAGTTGACTGGAGTATATTTCATTTAAAAAATATATATGTATACTGCTCAAAAAAATAAAGGGAACACTTAAACAACACATCCTAGATCTGAATGAAAGAAATAATCTTATTAAATACTTTTTTCTTTACATAGTTGAATGTGCTGACAACAAAATCACACAAAAATAATCAATGGAAATCCAATTTATCAACCCATGGAGGTCTGGATTTGGAGTCACACTCAAAATTAAAGTGGAAAATCACACTACAGGCTGATCCAACTTTGATGTAATGTCCTTAAAACAAGTCAAAATGAGGCTCAGTAGTGTGTGTGGCCTCCACGTGCCTGTATGACCTCCCTACAACTCCTGGGCATGCTCCTGATGAGGTGGCGGATGATCTCCTGAGGGATCTCCTCCCAGACCTGGACTAAAGCTTCCGCCAACTCCTGGACAGTCTGTGGTGCAACGTGGCGTTGGTGGATGGAGCGAGACATGATGTCCCAGATGTGCTCAATTGGATTCAGGTCTGGGGAACGGGCGGGCCAGTCCATAGCATCAATGTCTTCCTCTTGCAGGAACTGATGACACACTCCAGCCACATGAGGTCTAGCATTGTCTTGCATTAGGAGGAACCCAGGGCCAACTGCACCAGCATATGGTCTCACAAGGAGATTGAGGTTCTCATCTCGGCACCTAATGGCAGTCAGGCTACCTCTGGCGAGCACATGGAGGGCTGTGCGACCCCCCAAAGAAATGCCACCCCACACCATGACTAACCCACCGCCAAACCGGTCATGCTGGAGGATGTTGCAGGCAGCAGAATGTTCTCCACGGCGTCTCCAGACTCTGTCACGTCTGTCACATGTGCTCAGTGTGAACCTGCTTTCATCTGTGAAGAGCACAGGGCGCCAGTGGCGAATTTGCCTATCTTGGTGTTCTCTGGCAAATGCCAAACGTCCTGCACGGTGTTGGGCTGTAAGCACAACCCCCACCTGTGGACGTCTGGCCCTCATACCACCCTCATGGAGTCTATTTCTGACTGTTTGAGCAGACACATGCACATTTGTGGCCTGCTGGAGGTCATTTTGCAGGGCTCTGGCAGTGCTTCTCCTGCTCCTCCTTGCACAAAGGCGGAGGTAGCGGTCCTGCTGCTGGGTTGTTGCCCTCCTACGGCCTCCTCCACGTCTCCTGATGTACTGGCCTGTCTCCTGGTAGCGCCTCCATGCTCTGGACACTACGCTGACAGACACAGCAAACCTTCTTGCCATAGCTCGCATTGATGTGCCATCCTGGATGAGCTGCACTACCTGAGCCACTTGTGTGGGTTGTAGACTCCGTCTCATGCTACCACTAGAGTGAAAGCACCGCCAGCATTCAAAAGTGACCAAAACATCAGCCAGGAAGCATAGGAACTGAGAAGTGGTCTGTGGTCCCCACCTGCAGAACCACTCCTTTATTGGGGGTGTCTTGCTAATTGCCTATAATTTCCACCTGTTGTCTATTCCATTTGCACAACAGCATGTGAAATTTATTGTCAATCAGTGTTGCTTCCTAAGTGGACAGTTTGATTTCACAGAAGTGTGATTGACATGGAGTTACATTGTGTTGTTTAAGTGTTCCCTTTATTTTTTTGAGCAGTGTATATATATATATATATATATATATATATATATATATATATATTTCGTTTTATTTACTCAGACACTTGTGACCCATTCAAAACCACTTTTTAATCACCACACAGTGGGAGCGTGATGATAATTGCCTATTAAGCAGGAGGCCTTTAATAAGGGTGCAGATGAGGGTGTGGTTGGAGGCATGTCTAACCCACAGGTGCCATCTCGGTAAGATGGCTGGTAAGATGGCGCCGGAGCAGAAGGCAGATGTTTTACGTGCCCCCAACCGATTGTGTTTTTGTTGTTCGTTTATCTGCGTTGTTTGTAACTTATTTTTGTACTTATTTTGTACATAATGTTGCCTCTACCGTCTCTTATAACCGAAAATGCCTTCTAGACATCAGGACTGCGATTACTCACCACGGACTAACAGAAGCCTTTTTCTTCTTTCAAGACTCTGACGAGCCCGAGGATATACGGCTCCCTCGGGAACACGTCCCTACCCCTGTGATCTGCGTGAAGAGGCGGAGAAAGAGGGGCCGGAGAGCGGGCTGCCTTCTGAGAATTCAAAAGCGATCAAATAAACCCCCACTTCCCTCAATTCTGCTAGCAAACGTGCAATATTTGGACAACAAAATCGCAGAGTTACGGGGAAGATTAAACTACCAACGGTACATTAAAAACTGTAACATCTTATGCTTCACAGAGTCTTAGATGAACGACGTAAATATCAACATACTGGCTGGTTATACGATGTACCGGCAGGATAGAACAGTGGCATCTGATAAGACAAGGGGCGGCTGACTATATATTTTTGTAAATAACAGCTGGTGCTATTGCTCGTCATGATAAGCTGTAGACCCTACTACCTACCGAGAGAGTTCTCATTTGTATTCTTCATAGCTGTTTATATACCACCTCAGTCAGAGGTTGGCACTTATTGAATGAGCTGTATTCCGCCATAAGCAAACAAGAAACAAGAAAAAGCTCACCCAGAGGCGTAGCTGGGGACTTTAATGCAGGGAAACTTAAATCAGTTTTACCAAATTTCTATCCACATGTTAAATGTGCAAACAGAGGGAAAAGAACACTGGACTACCTGTACTCCACACACAGAGACGCATACAAAGCTCTCCCTTGCCCTCCATTTGTTAAATCTGACCATAATTCCATCCTCATGATTCCTGCTCACAAGCAAAAATTAAAGCAGGAAGCACCAGTGACTAGATCAATAAAAAAGTGGTCAGAGGAAGCAGATGCTAAGCTACAGGACTGTTTTTCTAGCACATTGTGGAATATGTTCCCGGGATTCCTCCAATGGCACATACCCCAACCAGAAGCCATGGATTACAGGCAGCATCCGCACTGAGCTAAAGGCTAGAGCTGCCGCTTTCAAGGAGTGTGACTCTAACCCGGAAGCATATGAGAAATCCCACTATGCCCTCCGACGAACCATCAAACAGGCAAAGCATCAATACAGGACTAAGATTGGATCGTACTACACCGTTCTGATGTGCAGGGCTGGCAAACCATTACAGACTACAAAGGGAAGCACAGCCGAGAGCTGCCCAGTAACACGAGCCTATCAGACGAGCTAAATTACTTCTATGCTCGCTTCGATGCAAATAAAACTGAAACATGCATGAGAGCACCAGCTGTACCGGAAGATTGTGTGATCATGCTCTCCGCAGCCAATGTGAGTAAGACCTTTAGACAGGTCAACATTCACAAGGCCGCAGGGCCAGACGGATTACCAGGACATGTACTGCGAGCATGCGCTGACCAACTAGCAAGTGTCTTCACTGATATTTTCAACCTCTCCCTGACCGAGTTTGTAATACCAACATGTCTTAAGCAGTCCACCATAGTGTCTGTGCCCAAGAACACCAAGGTAACCTGCCTAAATGACTACCAACCCGTAGCACTCACGTCTGTAGCTATGAAGTGCTTTGAAAGGCTGGTCCTGGCTCACATTAACACCATCATCCCAGAAACTCTAGACCCACTCCAATTTGCATACCACCCAAACAGATCCACAGATGATGCAATCTCTATTGCACTCCACACTGCCCTTTCCCACCTGGACAAAAGGAACACCTATGTGAGAATGCTATTCATTGACTACAGCTCAGCGTTAAACACCATAGTGCCCTCAAAGCTAATCAATAAGCTAAGGACCCTGGGACTAAACACCTCCCTCTGCAACTGGATCCTGGACTTCCTGATGGGTCGCCCCAAACACAGGGTCCTTAGCTGATCCGCAACACAGGGTCCCCTCAGGGGTGCGTGCTCAGCCCCCTCCTGTACTCCCTTTTCACTCATGACTGCACGGCCAACACCATCATTAAATTTGCCGATGACACAACAGTGGAAGGCCTGATCACCGACAACAACGAGACAGCCTATAGGGAGGAGGTCAGAGACCTGGCCGTGTGGTGCCAGGACAACAACCTCTCCCTCAACATGATCAAGACAAAGGAAATGGTTGTGGACTACAGGACAACATCCTGGCTGGTTGCATCACTCCCTGGTATGGCAACTGCTCGGCCTCCGACTGCAAGGCACTACAGAAGGTAGTGGGAACGGCCCAGTACATCACTGGGGCCCAGCTTCCTGCCATCCAGGATGCTTGCCCCCCCCCCCCCCCCCCCCCTTCACCACACTGCCACTCTCTGTTGTCATCTATGCAGAGTCACTTTAAGAACTCTA
Source organism: Salmo salar (assembly GCF_965601325.2). Classification (NCBI taxonomy): domain Eukaryota; kingdom Metazoa; phylum Chordata; class Actinopteri; order Salmoniformes; family Salmonidae; genus Salmo; species Salmo salar. The sequence continues at coordinate 79,853,584 of NC_138302.1, read as the reverse complement.
CATTCACATACTTCCTCAACTAACCGGTGCCCCCGCACATTGAGTCTGTACTGGCACCCCCCTGTATATATTGTTATTTTTTACTGCTGCTCTTTAATTACTTGTCATTTTTGTCTCTCATTCTTACCAGTATTTTTTTAAACTGCACTGTTGGTTACGGGGATCGCAAGTAAGCATTTCAGTCTAAGGTCTACACCTGTTGTATTCGGCGCATGTGTCTAATACATTTTTTTATTTAATTTGAATTAGATTGCAGGCCCATAATTTAAGAGCATTGTTTGCTGCAAAGAGGGATTGTTGGCCTCTTTTCTCTACATTCCACAAAAATAGACATTAAATAGTTCAGAGCCATCACCTTCCTTTACATTTTAGGATTTGTTTTTTTCTTGTCCTGGTTTAGGGGTTTTCCTTTTAGGATTTATCTGGGCTTGAACTTGGACTCAACCAGAGGTTTTGGTATGACTAAAGTTTTTTTTTGTTAAGATACTATGTGAATTTGGACTCTTGGCTCTGACAGGACTATTCATTTGGTGTTGATGTTTTAATAATGATTCTGTTGTTTGTGGTGAACAGTGGTGGAAAAAGTACTAAATTCTCATACTTAAGTAAAAGTAAATACACCTCAATAGAAAATGACTCAAGTAAAAGTGAAAGTCACCCAGTAAAATACTACTTGAGTAAAAGTCTAAAAGTATTTGGTTTTAAATACACTTAAGTATCAAAAGTAAATGTTGTTGCTAAAATATATTTAAGTATCAAAAGTAAAAGTACAAATAATTTAAAATTCCTTATATTAAGCAAACCAGACGACACAATTTTCTTCTTTTTTATTTATTTATGGATAGTCAGGGGCACACTGCAACACTCAGATATAATTTAAAAGCAACGCTTTTGTGTTTAGTGAGTTCGCCAGATCAGAGGCAGTAGGGATGACATGGGATGTTCTCTTGATAAGTGTGTGAATTGGACCATTTTCTGTCCTGCTAAGCATTCAAAATGTAACGAGTACTTTTGAGTGTCAGAGAAAATATATGGAGTAAAAAGTACAGAATTGTCTAGGAATGTAGTAAAGTAAAAGTAAAAGTTGTCAAAAATATAAATAGTAAAGTACAGATATCCAAAAAAATGACTTAAGTAAAAATACTTTAAAGTACTACTTAAGTACTTTACACCACTGATGATGAACCCCTTTGATTTTCCTATCAATACACTATTATTACTGCGCTGACCAACTTCCAGAATCTCTTATTCCTGGCTATTTTATGCACGTTTGTTACAGCATGTGTGTGCTCCGTCGTGCACTAGCGCACACAATAGCTCACATTGAACATATTAGCCTCTCAATTAAGATAAATTAAATGTCAGAAGTGTCAATTTGATCTGGTGACACTATGAACATGTGATTCCTTTTGTTAAATATATATTTTTTCCCCTTTTTCTCCCCCAATTTTGTGGTATTCAATTGGTAGTTACAGTCTTGTCTCATCGCTGCAACTCCCGTACGGACTTGGGAGAGGCAAAGGTCGAGAGCCAGGCGTCCTCCGAAACACAACCCAACCAAGCCGCACTGCTTCTTGACACAATGCCCACTTAACCCGGAAGCCATGTGTCAGAGGAAACATCGTACACCTGGCGACTCGAACCAGGATCTCTAGTGGCACAGCTAGCACTGCGCAGTGCCTTAGACCACTGTGCCAACTGGGAGGCCACATGGTCATGTGATTCCATGTAAGAACCGTTGAGTCCATTTCCAAGAAGCACATAGCCTCTTTGACTGCAGTCAGGTATCACTGGACATGTTTAAATAGGACCTGAACAAGGTCTAGGGTGTTTGTTAATGCTTGAACAGCTGGTCTGAATGACAGATTGTTGAAACTGTTGTAACCTGGGTCTGCAGGGCTCAGTATTAATTGGGTAAAGGTAGGATTTACACAATGAAAGAACGGTGTTATCATAAGAGGACACTGTGCATGGCTCTTGCTGCCATAAACCTGCCAAAAGGTTAGTCTGGAATGTAATTTTTGGTTTTGCCTTTTCTCAGAATCTAATGAAAACCTGTTGTCTTTCTGCACCACCTGCAACAGGGTGAGTCAACAATGTTGTGTTTTTTTAGATAGCAAATTCACGAGAAGGTGAATTCATAAACACAATGAGTGAGCTGTGTGTGTTGGGTGGAGCAAGACCCAAATTCTGGGGTCTTGTCAAGGCTGCAGGGCTCTGTTGTCATAACGGCAGTGACTTTCGGCGGTGACTTCATCCCAGTCCATTTACACACACAGAGACAGCTCAGCTCTGAGAAACCTCAGCCAGCCCAGGATATAAACTCTACTCAGCAAGTTCTGCCACTCCCTCTATCTCTGCTGAGCTGATAACAGGGGAAACATTTTTTTTTTAAACAGAGATTACTAAAACAGTGAGTGAAGACATTCCAGACAAACTGCTCCATTCTCTCAGAGAAATATGTGTAAGGGCAGACTTGTTTTTTTGTCTGTGAAAAGATTTGCAACATGTATACTGCTCTATAGGTCCCTTTCTCACAATGGTAAGATTAATCTTGTTGATTGTGTTGTATTTATTTTGCCATTGAAAATGTGACAATGGTCATAACAGATTTACCTGACCACACCGGTGAAATGTATGTTGTTTATTTTTCATTGTTTGCTGGTGCATCACTTGGAGGTCATTGATCTGAAGTCTGTGTAGCACGTTTGCTTTCCTCAGAGAGCCAGTTTCTGAGCTGCCCAAGCAAATCATAATAATCATAAACAAAAGAGGCACTGCTTCCTTGTGGTTGTGTGGCACACATCTGGACTTCCCTCAGATTACACATCCCGTATGTGACCTGAGCTGGAAACAATTTGTTCACCGGCAGCGCCGTCACTCATGCCAGAAGGAAGAGGGGGTTGAGATTGGACTACTCCAGTGAAAGGATTCTAGGTGTGGAGTTCATTTGGCTAAAGGTCTTAGTTGCAGTAGAATGATATTTGGCAGCGTTTGAAGATGTAATCTCCCATTGGATTTTCATTCACTGGGCAGGATGGGAGGGTGCCAGTCCCCTTCTCCCTGGGGTAAGACATCCCACCCATATCAGGGTCAAGCTGGCTCTTTATAAACACTAATTAAATGTCCTGAAAATGGCTCTCTGGTTTTACACATAAAAAAGACAGGAGTACAGTGTTGTGAAAGAACAAAGGAGAAAGAAAAACAGATAGCACAGGACATCATCTTAACAGCGGAATTATTGGTTTTTAGGAAATGTTATTAATTCATATTTGTTTTATCATCAGACCACATCCCAATTGAAGAGAAAATATTAAGAGAAATCAACAGTACAACTGTGTCTGGTCTGGTCATTCAAACAGCAGTCCTGTTTTACAATTGTTAGCAGCGGTCTATAACAAACTGCTCACACCATCTTGGCTCCCACACTCTACAAAACTGTGTTTAAGATTATTTTGTTTTGGACCAAATCTATCACAAAAATCTTAAAGGTATTTGCTCTCTACTTCTGTCTTTTTCATTCCTTCTTTTCATCATGGTATTTTAAGCAGCTGTATGCTCTGAATAAAACCTCTATTAAATAATATCTATGATGATATCTTACAATGGTAACACAAGCCATCTTCACTGAGAGTTAAATGTGCTTGATAATGTGTCTGAAAACAGATGCCTCAGGTTCTCTCACAAGAGTACGGGAGGAGGGAAGGGACCCATATTTGAGTGTGTGCTATTGATTTAATTTCACCCGATTCATTCTAACCAGAGAGGAGCTGACGTCAGTATCAGCAGCCCTACAAGGAGCCTCACTGGAAAATACTTCCCCTGCCTCTGAGATCCTGTTACACTACACAATAACATGAACATTAGGAGTCTTTTTTATTTACAAGTTTGGGAAAATTCCAGCTGAATTACACAATTCAGAATTTGTGTGGAATTTGTGTTATTACATACTGCCGGGAGTAACTTTTGGATATCAGAGCGGTGGTAACTCACCAGCATTACGACCAGGAATACGACTTTCCCAAATCAGATCCTTTGTTTGTACCCCCCAGGGCAATTTAACTGATTACAGAGGCTGATCCAAAACACCGCCAACGGAAAAGAGGTACTCGGAGTGGACTTCTAGTCCGACTCAGGAGGTGCACACACCACCCACCACTTCTGAGTATATTACTCATTATTGTTCAGTCTCTGGGTAATAAAGTTGATGAGCTCAGGGCGAGGATTTCCTTCTAGAGATCTCAGTTCATCACACAGACAGGAATAAATATCTCTCCGGGAAGAAGGGCGGGGGTGTATGTTTCATGATTAACTACTCATGGTGTGATTGTGATAACATACAGGAACTCAAGTCCTTTTGTTCACCTGACCTAGAATACCTCACAATCAAATACCGACCTTATTACCTCCCAAGAGAATTCTCTTCGATTATAGTCATAGCCGTGATTATTCCCCCTCAAGCCAATACCACGACGGCCCTCAAAGCACTTCACTGGACTTTGTGCAAACTGGAAACCACATATCCTGAGGCTTCATTTATTGTAGCAAGGGATTTTAACAAAGCAAATTTGAGTAAAACGTTACCGAAGTTCTATCAACACATTGACTATAGTACTCGCTCTGCTAAAACACTTGACCACTGCTACTCCAAATTCCAGGATGCCTACAAGGCTCTTCCCCGCCCTCCCTTTGGCAAATCTGATCACGACTCCATTTTGCTCCTCCCTTCCTATAGGCAGAAACTCAAACAGGAAGTACCCATGCTAAAGACTATTCAACTCTGGTCTGACATGTTTTTTGTGAACGTTTATCATTAGTAATTTAGTAAATTCACCGGAAGTGTTCGGTGGGAATGCTAGTCACATGCTAGTCACATGCTAATGTAAAAAGCTGGTTTTTTATATAAATATGAACTTGATTGAACAAAACATGCATGTATTGTATAACATAATGTCCTAGGAGTGTCATCTGATGAAGATCATCAAAGGTTAGTGCTGCATTTAGCTGTGGTTTTGGTTTTTGTGACATTATATGCTAGCTTGAAAAATGGGTGTCTGATTATTTCTGGCTGGGTACTCTGCTGACATAATCTAATGTTTTGCTTTCGTTGTAAAGCCTTTTTGAAATCGGACAGTGTGGTTAGATTAACGAGAGTCTTGTCTTTAAAATGGTGTAAAATAGTCATATGTTTGAGAAATTGAAGTAATAGCATTTCTAAGGTATTTGAATATCGCGCCACGGGATTCCACTGGCTGTTGAGTAGGTGGGACGCAAGCATCCCACCTAGCCCATAGAGGATAAAAATGGCAAGGTGACTGGGAATATGGCCGAATACAAACAGTGTAGTTATTCCCTCCATAAGGCAATCAAACAGCCAAAACATCAGTATATAGAGACAAAGTGGAGTCGCAATTCAACGGCTCAGACACAATATATATGTGGCAGGGTCTACAGACAATCACAGACTACAAAGGGAAAACCAGCCACGTCACGGACACTGACGTCTTGCTTTCCCGGACAAGCTAAACACCTTCTTCGCCCACTTTGAGGATAACACAGTGCCACCGACACGGCCTGCTACCAAAGACTGTGGGCCCTTCTCCTCCATGGTACAAAGACTGTGGGCCCTTCTCCAACAGCGCCTCTTCAACCTCAGGAGTCTGAAGAAATTTGGCTTAGCATCTAAAACCCTCACAAGATTTTACAGATGCACTGTTGAGAGGATCCTGTCGGACTGTATCACCGCCTGGTACGTCAACTGCACCGCCCGCAACTGCAGGGCTCTCCAGAGGTTGGTGCGGTCTGCCCAACACATCACCGGGGGCAAACTACCTGCCCTCCAGGACACCTACAGCACCTGATGTCACAGGAAGGCAAAAAAGATCATCTAGGATAACAACCACCTGAGCCACTGCCTGTTCACCCCGCTATCATATAGAAGGCGAGCTCAGTACAGGTGCATCAAAGCTGGGACAGAGAGACTGAAAAACAGCTTCTATCTCAAAGCCATCAGATTGTTAAATAGCCATCACTAACACAGAGACAGCTGCTTGAAATCACTGGCCACTTTAATAATGGAACACTAGTCACGTTAATAATGTTTACATATTCTGCATTACTCATCTCATATGTGTATATACTGTATTCTATTCTATTATTCTGTATCTTAGTCTATGCCGCTCTGACATTCCTCGTCCAAATATGTATATATTCTTCATTCCTTTACTTTCGATTTGTGTGTATTGTTGTGAAATTGTTAGATATTACTTGTTAGATATTACTGCACTGTTGGAGCTAGAAACACAAGCATTTCGCTACAATAACATCTGCTAAACACGTCTATGTGACAAATACAATTTTATTTGATTAAATAATGGAAGGTGCACAATCCATGGCTGTATCCAAGCTAGTTTTAGCCTAGGTTGAGAGCTAGCTGCTCCAAGCTAGCTTGACTTGCTAGAAAGTAATTAACTAAAAGAAACATGTTTTATTATCACCTGAAACAGCATGTTCCTGTCTTAAATGTAAATGTCATTTTACAATCGTCCAGGCTGTACCCTCACATGTTTACACATGATCCATCATGCAGCATTTTTATAATATTATTAAGTATGATACTGTATCTCTATAATAGCATGCTTATTCCACAGTGGTGACTGAAAACATATGGTTTGACCATAAGTTAATTGGAAAACTGTCTTTCCCAGAGTTGCATGCAGTGCTAGTTTGGGGAAACAAATGTATTGAAAGAGAATGTGAAAACAGTAACTAGACCATTATCTGTGGTAGAGCATCCTCATGTAACGCACAGCGCTGTCCCGTGGTCTCAATCCAAACTCAACCAGATAGTCTGGATGAATTAAAGCATGGGTAGACTAGTTTCTTTTGCAACAGGAAGCCTCAAAAAGCACACATCAAAATGCAGCCATGCTTCCCATCAAGAGTCAAAAGACAACATAGAATGCTGGAAATCCAAGCTCAGCGTTATTTTGGGAGAAACTTGAACACAGTAATGTAGCACATTTTATATGGTAACCTACTGTTTGAACACAGCTAGACAAACCTCAGATAGATAATACTCTTAAAGGGTAGTGGGCCAAAAAACCTCACTTAACCGTGTATCTCAGTGGATCTTCTCAGAGATAAGTAAAATGGACTGACGAAATCATCAGATTTAAAAACTACAGCCTAATGAAATGGAAATGATCTAATTATGTTTAAGGATATTCATCTGTTGCTCATTTGTAATCCAATTCTGGTGTAAAATGATTTTGTTCTGGTAGAGCTTTTAGTATAATATGAAGGACTTCGAGCATATAACCAATACAGTGGGTGCAATACATTGGACAGTTTTATCAGAACAATTTCTAGAGCTGGACTGAGCATATGGACATTCTGTAACAGAAACATATCTTCCAGTCTCTTCTAAAACCACACCAGAGCTCCTCTGGAAGATTAGGCGGCCAGTGTAACAGAAATTTATTTTTTGTGACTATTTCTAGCATACCTTGAGAAACATAGTCAACATGTTTATGCTTCTGTCATTTTAATTCAATATAATCATATGCTGGTTTATTGAAATGTCCTCCCTCTTGATTTGAACACCAACAGAAGTATTTGGGGAGAGCCATAGCATTAAAATGCAGTTAGACGGTTGGTATGTACTTTTTATAAACTAGAATTGTTTTCCTGCGGTTTTCAAATAATTCTCAATTTGAACCCTAAGAATAACAAAATGACAGGGTGTGTAATTTTGGAATAGAAACCAGATCCCAGTCCTGTTTTGATGGGCAAACAGTGGTTTCCAGGTCAAAGGGCAGCTGCAATAATCATGATTGTTTCCTTAAATACATAAACAGTGGAGGGTCATTACGCCTCAAAAAGCACAAAAATATGATTTCGACCCCCACCATCTCAGATTGTAATGTATTCCCTGTGAATCTGGTGATGTTGCATTATTTACCATAAAGTAGTGTGAAAGTACCAGGTTTTGACCACTAGGTGTCGCTGTCCCTGCTATACCGCCACACTCATCCATTTGATGGTCTCTTGTATTTATTAAATAGATCACAGCATTTTCCTTTGCAACTTTGGGTAGAAAACCAATAGGTTGGTCTCATTATGAAAATAAATTGTGTGGTCATCCTCACAATTTAAGCCAAGCCTCCATGAAAGCAATTCAGTTTGTCCAAATTGCAATCTAACGCTTCAACCCAACTCTAGTTGTATAGTCCAAAAAGTGGCCACTCTTTGAGAGGACTATCCCTATAGTGCAACTCATATGAAGACTTTTCCTACAAGCCCAAAACTTTGATGGAGAAAAGGACAAAAATGTCGTGACAACCCCAATAAAATAATGAATTACATGGCAGTCTTCTCTTTTTTAATAAAATTGTCAAGAAACATCTCTATATGTATTGTGATTAGTGACATTAACCATTAAACGCATTACAATTGCAAAACACTATACAGTGTGTGTTTGGGACTTTTACCATTGAAGCCCATTAGAGACCATAACATTGAAACTAGTATAACTGCTGTAGCCTAATGGTTTCCTTGATCACCAGGAATAGTCTAACAGTAACTAATCCAGATATTTTTTGAAGAGAATAAACCATACAAAGGGGCCATTTCCTGGACACAGATCAGGCATAAAAAGAAGAAGAATAAATTGATTTGCTTTCATGGAGGACTAGCTTAAATTGCGAGGATAACACACAGGTGGTACTTTCACACTACTTTATGGTAAATAATGCAAGCAACTTCAATTACAAATATCTCTGAACAGGGGAAAAACATCATCAGATTCACAGGGAATACATTACATAATATGGAGAAGCAATACTCCAAGCCACAGCTTCATACTACTTGTCAAACAGATACTGGATACTGGTTTACATTTTAGTTATTTAGCAGACGCTCTAATCCAGAGCACTTTAGAGAAGTAATTAAGGTTAAGTGCCTTGCTCAATGGCACATTGGCTGATTTTTCACCTAGTTGGCTCAGGGATTTCAAACCAGTAACCTTTCGGTTACTGGCCCAATGCTTTTAACCGCTAGGCTACCTGCCGGTCTGGTTGTTACGGTTGGGATTGCCATGGGGTGTGGCTGGTCAGTGGGTGGCTTTTGACAATTTTTAGGATCCTCAAGTCTTACTCATTGGCAGGAAAAAGTTTGATCCAAATCGGATGTAGGGTGCTATATTTATTTAATCTTATCTGTAACCTATGTGTGCTTCTACAGCCATATATCCATGTGGTCTGTGAAGGAAAGTATTACTTTATTAGTAATCTAGTAATTGGGGAATGTCAGAGTTGGAAATGTATCTTGTCAATGGCAAATGCTTTCTCATACTCATAAAGAGTCGCTCAGATGGTAATAATACATCTTCTTGTGCTGAAACACTTGGAAGTCATGCATGCTTGTAGTAGTACTAATACTACTACTGATTTTATAATACATTCATAATCAGGAGAAATTAGTCTGAGAATGTACAGATTGCAGTTGATATTGGTTTTGAATAGAGCCGTTACCAACTGCTACTGCATTAAGACACTTCGGGAAAAAAATTGTATGGCAGCCACAAGTCCTGGAAAAAAGCAGAGGTTCTCTCTGTTCATCCCCATCCTTTCTCCCTCGCCCTCCCTCTACCCCGCCCTTCCTCCCCCACGCCCTCCTTCCCTCTCTCCTGCCATCCCTCCCTCCCTCTCCCCCGCCCTCCCTTCCTTTCCTTCCTCTCCCTGCCCTCCCTCCACATCCCCCACCCTCCATCTCTTCCTTCCTCACTCCCTATCTGCCGCTCTCCCCACCCTCGCTCTCCGCCCCTGCCCTCCCTCTCCCCCACCCTCCCTCCCTCCCTCTCCTCGCCCTCCCTTTCCTTCCTCTCCCTGCCCTCCCTCCACATCCCCCACCCTCCATCTCTTCCTCCCTCACTATCTGCTGCCCCCCCTCTCCCCACCGTTGCTCTCCACCCCGCCCTCCCTTTCCCCCACCCTCCCTCTCCCCCGCCCTACCTCTCCTCCGCCCTCCGTCTCCCTCCCTCTTTTCTGTCCACTCTCCTGTTCCGGCTGCTCTGTGGGCCAACCTCCCTGCCAGTGGTTAGTATTCCAGATGGAGATTAGGAACACCCTGGTTGGCCATTGTCCTTTGCCATGGAGTCCCAATAGGACCCACTGAACACGATAGCGGTGCGTAATAAGAGAGAACATTTTTTTCACTCCTTTATCAGCTGCAGTAGCTTCCGTTGAGGTCACTGCCTCATGTCATTTAGCTGCGGCCTCCCCCTACCCTCGTCATCTAGACAATCCGGTCATGGAGTTTAGAGGATGGGGGAATGGTGAAGGAAAAGAGAAGCTTTGAAAATCCTTTGAAACTTGTTAAGTATGAATTGTTGAAATACCTATTTTCATTTACCCAGGGTCTCTTAACTCAGACACACCGCTGGGATAGACCAATGATTTAGGTTAAAGAAAATACTTCAGGTTTAAAATATTAAGAGATGTTAAGTTTGATGTGCTGAAAAAGAACACTTTTGTTGAAATAATACTCTCCAGAATGACAAAATACATTGAATGTGTTGAAGAATATATGAATCCATTCTTTCCTGTCTTTTTTCCAGAGCATGTTGAAAATGGAACAGTTGCAGATGGAGAATTTCAGGAAACCGCAGGGCCAAAAGGGATCCCTCTCAGTCTGCGCACAGCCGTGTCTTTGGTTCACAAACTACAAAGGCAGTCCGTGGTCAGTGCTCCCTCGTGAAAGGAGCTAAAATAAAGTGTGAGCACTACAGGACGTCCAATAGACTCCAAACAAGAAGTGGGAAATGTCTGCAACAAACATGGAGAGAGAAAGTCTTGATTTTGTTTCTATAATATCTGTATTGTTTCTACAATAGGTAACACAGTAGACAGAAGTGTATACAGCAAATAAACATGGATTTAAAGGAACTATATGTTGCAGCAATGTATCCACTCTGCCTTGAGTTCATATGGGCAGACTGGATTGCTCATTTTCCACCAACAATGGCCTGGTTGAGTTGTTCCATTCTCAGAGCTAGGCATGGTGGAAGCCCAACTGTGGAACACAGACTTGTCATTCCTCTCTGATTACAAGCCAATCAATATTTGACCAACATCAGTTGATTGTGGTATTTCTCCCTGGTCTAATATTTGATAATTACCCATCTGAATCACATTTATGTGAAGTATTTAGGTATTATGTAAACATTCTCATTAAAAAGAATGCCCAAGTGTGCCGTTTTTCACCACCCTTAATTCACCCCAATCATCTGCCCTTTAAAGAGACCAGTACTTCTGTATGCTTTTTAGCCAATAGTTCTGAAAGTAGCCCTCACGAACCAAAAGTGGTCCCCAAAATTTGCGCAATGTCACACGTGCAGATATGTGACCCACCACCTGGATTCGGTCCTATGTAGCAACATTTTAAATCGTTTTGTACATTGGATAAAATTGGAGACTCTGAGCTAGAAAATGGTATTTCATACACTGCAGTTGAGGAACATTGGGAAAGTATTTCTGCTTTGAAAGTTGATAAACTTGTAACCCCACTTTTGAGAAAATGGCCCTAGGATTTTTTTGGTACACCTACTGGAGAGCTCTTTGTCTACATCCATGTAGCATCGTTCACACCCTATTGAGCCTTAACCCCACCTATCTCTTTAACCTCTATGGGCTAGGTGGGACGCTTGCATCCCACCTACTCAACAGCCAGTGTAATCCCGTGGCGCGATATTCAAATACCTCAAAAATGCAAAAACTTCAATTTTTCAAACATATGACTATTTTACACCATTTTAATGCCAAGACTCTCGTTAATCTAACCACACTGTCCAATTTCAAAAAGGCTTTACAACGAAAGCAAAACATTAGATTATGTCAGCAGAGTACCCAGCCAGAAATAATCAGACACCCATTTTTCAAGCTAGCATATAATGTCACATAAACCCAAACCACAGCTAAATGCAGCACTAACCTTTGATGATCTTCATCAGATGACACTCCTAGGACATTATGTTATACAATACATGCATGTTTTGTTCAATCAAGTTCATATTTATATCAAAAACCAGCTTTTTACATTAGCATGTGACTAGCATGTGACTAGCATTCCCACCGAACACTGCCGGTGAATTTACTAAATTACTCACGATAAACGTTCACAAAAAACAAAACAATTATTTTAAGAATTATAGATACAGAACTCCGCTATGCACTCGATATGTCCGATTTTAAAATAGCTTTTCGGTGAAAGCACATTTTGCAATATTCTGAGTAGATAGCCCGGCATCACAGGGCTAGCTATTTAGACACCCAGCAAGTTTAGCACTCACCAAAGTCAGATTTACTATAAGAAAAATGTTATTACCTTTGCTGTTCTTCGTCAGAATGCACTCCCAGGACTTCTACTTCAATAACAAATGTTGGTTTGGTCCCAAATAATCCATCGTTATATCCAAATAGCGGCGTTTTGTTCGTGCGTTCAAGACACTATCCGAAAGGGTAAATAAGGGTGACGAGCATGGCGCATTTCGTGACAAAAAAATTCTAAATATTCCATTACCGTACTTCGAAGCATGTCAACCGCTGTTTAAAATCAATTTTTATGCCATTTTTCTCGTAAAAAAGCGATAATATTCCGACCGGGAAAGCGTGTATACATACAAAGAGAGAGAAAATAAAAACATCTCGTGCCCTCGTGCACGTGCCTGAGTCTCAGAGTACTCTGACCGGCCAATATCCAAACGCGATAATGTGTTTCAGCCTGGGGCTGCCTCGATATCATTCAGCTTTTTCCCGGGCTCTGAGAGCCTATGGGAGCCGTAGAAAGTGTCACGTTACAGCAAAGATCCTCAGTCTTCAATAAAAAGAGCCAAGATGAACAACAACTTGTCAGACAGGCCACTTCCTGTTCAGAATCTTCTCAGGTTTTTGCCTGCCATATGAGTTCTGTTATACTCACAGACACCATTCAAACAGTTTTAGAAACTTTAGGGTGTTTTCTATCCAAAGCCAATAATTATATGCATATTCTAGTTACTGGGCAGGAGTAGTAACCAGATTAAATCGGGTACGTTTTTTATCCGGCCGTGTCAATACTGCCCCCTAGCCCTAACAGGTTAAGGATTCACATGTGCTAAACAGAGTGAGTTGTGTAGTAAACAACCAAACATTAAGACTAATTGGTAAAAGTAGTAGCCTACAATAAGGAAAAACTCAAGGTAAAAATACACTTTATCTAGTCCTTGGCCTTTATCCTAATCTGACTTTGATGCAGGTCATGTTGTTCTTCACATTACCGTCTAAGTTTATTTGTCACATGCACAGGATACAGAAGGTGTAAACGGTACAGTGAAATGGTTACTTACATATTTGCATAACACAAATATCAAAAACAGAAAAAGTGTCCAGATAAAATTATTGTATAAATATTCTATAATTATTAGATGACGCTTACCCAGACACACTTATCTAAATTGATGGGTCATGTGAAATAAATGCTATAACCACCCCACCAGCCACTTCTAGCTAAGTAGATGGGTCACTATTGTCATGAAATACAATTGATGGCTGTAATCACCCCCAGATACACCTGGCTAACTTGATAGGTCATGTAATCATCTGGCAAAGTTGAGTATTGTTTAGACATGTAGCTAGCTAAACAATGAACCAAGATAATTGGTATAAAAAAAAATATATAAAAATGTATGAATTCACTACTGTAAGTCGCTCTGAATAAGAGCGTCTGCTAAATGACTAAAATGTAAATGTAATAATCCCAATTCATACTACTACCACCAATACAAACTGATTTTCATAGCTGTAGTATGAATTTGCAGGTAGCTAAAGCTAACCAACTAGGTTCAATGTTAGCTAGCTAACATTAGGCCATAACTAGCAATGCAAATGGTTCTGATTTGAATAATATTACTACACCGATGCACGTAATGTTAGCGAGCCAGTAAGCTAATGTTTGCTAGCTAATAGTACGCTTTAACTTGCTATGAAAACGAATTTGACAAAAGTAGAAACTTATATCTGATTGGAACCATTTAACTCCATTTTGTTTGTAGCTAAATATTGTTTGGCCAGCATTGTCAAGTCACTCCAGTTCACACTGACTGTGGCGTGTGCAGAAAGTATGTAACGCGTGTCGTGTGTGGAGGACCAAGATGAAACAGGGAAGTGTATACGCATCTTTTTTTAAATATTGAAGAAGGAGAAACAAATGAAACACGTATACAATTAACGGAAACGACATTAACAGTTCTGTCAGGTGATAAGCACAAAACAGAATACAACTACCCACAATACAAACAAACCCCTAATTATAGGACCTTCAATCAGAAGCAATGAGGAGCCGCTGCTTCCAATTGAAGGTCAAGAACAAAACTGCAAATAGAAACAGAGTGACTAGAATAAACATAGAAAATGCCCTAACATAGAACATATACCAAACCTCTAGACCACTCTAATCAAACACCCCTTGTCTATACACATAGACTAACAATCCCAGAAACATAAAAAAATACCCCCCTGCCACGTCCTGACCACACTAAACACTAACAAATAACAGCTTTACAGGTCAGAACGTGACAGTACACCCCCCCCCAAACCCCGGATGCACCTAACAAAAAGAAAATACAAAAATAAACCCCAAAACAAAAAATTCACAGCTTATATGGGAGGGAAGGGAGGGCGGCCACCGATGCAACGCTCCCCCCTTCCCGCATACTCATCCCTACGGAGGTGGCTCTGGAGCGGGACGTATCCCTCGCTCCGCCACTTGCTCACCCCTCTTCTTGGCAGACTCTGGTTGCCCTGGACTTTCGTGTGACTCTGGCCGTGGACTGTGGGCCACTTCTCTCGGGCATAGGGGCTGGACACTCGGGCTGAGGCACTGTCATCAGGCACTCTGACTGAGATGCTGTTGTCTACCACTCTGGGTTAGGCGCTGTCGCTGGGCACTCTGGGCAAGACGCTGTCGCTGTGCCATCTGGGCAAGGCACGTGCACTGAAGGCCTGGTATGTGGGCCTGGCATAGGGGACGCCGGACTAGGCCCACGTACCTCAGGGCTAGTGCTAGGGGCAAGAGTAGGACGAGTTGGGCTGGGCTGCCGCACTGGGAGCCTGGTGCTGGCTTCGGGGGAGTCAGACTAGAGACACACACCTGTAGGCTTGTGCGGGGAGCAGGGATAGGTCGAGCTGGACTAGGCTGCCGCTCGGGAAGCCTGGTGCGCGGTGCTGGCTTCGGAGAAGCCAGACTGGATACACGCACCTGTAGGCTTGTGCGTGGCGCAGGAATAGGTCGAGCTGGACTGAGCTGCCGCTCGGGAAGCCTGGTGCTGGCTTCGGAGGAGCCAGACTGGAGACACGCACCTGTAGGCTTGTGCGGGGAGCAGAGATAGGTCGAGCTGGTCGAGCTGGACTAGGCTGCCGCTCGGGAAGCCTGGTGAGCGGTGCTGGCTTCGGAGGAGCCAGACTGGATACACACACCTGAGGGCTTCTACGAGGAGCAGGAGTAGGATAAACCGGGCCTTGGGTGAGTACTGGAAGTCTCGAGCTCACCTCCTGCACAACCCGTCCTGGCTGAATGGCAGTAGTAGCCTTGTACGTTCGGGGTGCTGGTACAGGGCGGACTGGGCTATGCAGGGGCCTAATGGTCGCCGTGCATAGAGGAGGTGTCCTGTAGCCTGGACTTCGGAGGTGTACTGGTGGCCAGACGTATTGGGCTGGCATCCTCCTTCCAGGCTGGATACCCACTCTAGCACGGCCTTTGCTTGGGGCTGAGATCACACGCACCGGACTGTGCGTGCGCATGGGCGAGATCTTGCGTTCCTCTTCGTACTTCGGCGCTCTCCACTCCATGTGCTCCCCATAATAAGCATGAGGTGTTGGCTTCAGGGGCATCCTTTGCCCAGCCACCCACCCCCAAAAAAAATATTGTGGCTGCCTCTCAGGCTTCCTTGCTAGCCGTGTCCCAACGTACTTCTCCCGGTCCTCACCGTTCCTTCGCCACGGACCTTCTCCCACCAGGATTTCCTCCCATGACCACGATTCCCTGTAATCATCCTGCTTCCTTGGCTGCTCCCTCTTCTGTTGCTTGGTCCGGGTCTGGTGGGTAGTTCTGTAACGGCTGTCTGAAGAAGTAGACCAAGGCGCAGCGTGTTGAGTGCTCATATTTAATGGTAATCGAGACACTTTGAACAAAACAAGAAAATGACATCCAAACAGTTCTGTCAGGTATAACTAAACAGAAATGAACTACCCACAATCCACAATTCAAACAAACCCCTAATTATAGGACCTTCAATCAGAATCAACGAGGAGCCGCTGCTTCCAATTGAAGGTCAAGAACAAAACTGCACATAGAAACAGAGTGACTAGAATAAACATAGAAAATGCCCTAACATAGAACATATACCAAACCTCTAGACCACTCTAATCAAACACCCCTTGTCTATACACATAGACTAACAATCCCCAAAACATATAACAAAATACCCCCCTGCCACGTCCTGACCATACTAAACACTAACAAATAACACCTTTACAGGTCAGAACGTGACAAAGTAGCCCATCACAACTTTTTCCAACTGATCTGTCGATAGTGCCTGTTAAATTGTGGGCAAAACCTTTCAAAACCTTTCTAGTTCTCGATGGCTGATTATAAACACATATGGAGCAGCTCACATTATAAACAGAAGCATGCTAAATGGCAGACCAATCCAAACTCCTCTCCCAGCATGTCCAGGCCATCCATTATCTCAGCCAATCATGGCTAGCGGGAAGGTTCCAGCTTTTTCCATGGCTAAACCAACTAGGCTCGTAATTTTACAATTTTATTCGTATTTACAGATGGAATACAAGTTTGTTATTAAGGCTCATGAAAGTTCACATGCTCCAGAACAAATGTCTGCCCAAAAACACACAAAAAAATATATATACACTAAAGACGTTCAAATGCCTCTACTGTAAAGTAGTGACTTGGAACATACGCCTAGCTTCCTGAAACGGGTGACATGTGCACCACGTCATTGCGCGCTCTCTCACTCTGTTGTGCGTCAATGATGTGCCTCTTGCTAGCTGTCACCGACCGACTCAAAATCGGCCTTATGTAGCAAAATTTGAAATTGTGTTTTTTACATTGGATAAAAGTAGAGACTCAGAGCAACAAAATGGTATATCATACACTGCATTTGAGGAACAATGGTTTGAAAGTCGATGAACTTGTAAACTCACTTTTGAGAAAATGGCCTTTGAATGTTTTGGTACCTACTGTAGAGCTCTCCTTTGTCTACACCCATTCAGCATAGTTCACGTCCTCTTAAGCCAACCCCACCCATCTCTTTAAGGATTCACATGTGAGGTCATGTGCTAAACAGTGAGTAATGTAGTAAAGATTAAGACTAAAAGTGGTAAAAGTAGTAGCCTACAATAAGGACAAATTCCACATAAACAGAAAGTGTCCAGATAAAAATATTAGATGACGCTTACCCAGACAAATTGATGGGCCACGTGAAAGAAATGCTATAACCCCAGCCACATCCAGTGTTGGCAAAAGTACTACATTATGCTACTTGAGTAAAAGATACCTTAATAGAAAATGACTCAAGTAAACATCACCCAGTAAAATAATTATTGAGTAAAAGTATTTGGTTTAAAAAAAATACTTAAGTATCAAAAGTAAATGTAATTGCTAAAATGTGCTTAACTATTAGAAGTAAATGTATAAATAATTTCAAATTCCTTATATTAAGCAAACCAGACGGCACAAATTGTTGCTTTTTTTAAATGTATTTTTTATTGACGGATTGTCAGGGGCTCACTCCAACACTCACACATAAGTTACAAACTAAGCAGTTGTGTTTAGTGAGTCTGCCAGATGCAGTAGGGATGACCAGCGATGTTCTCTTGATAAGTGTGTGAATTATGTTCTTTTGATAAGTGTGTGAATTGGACAATTTGTGTGTCAAAATGTAACGAGTACTTTTGGGTGTCATGGAAAAATGAATGGAGTAAAACTTTTTTTTTTTAATTCTGAATGTAGTGAAGTAAAAGTTGCCAATAATATAAATAGTCAAGTAAAGTACAGATACCTCCCCAAAATAGTTTAGTACTTTTACACCACTGGCCACATCTTGCTAATTGGATGGGTCTCTACAGAAGGTGTAAACGGTACAGCCAAATGGTTACTACAGCCAAAAGTACTAGCAATACCAGAAATAGATAATGTCAATATAAATAAAATATACAGTATGTACAAGAGCAATAACGATATCAGTGATAGATGAGGTAGTTATATGCATACAATCAGGGGTAAAGTGGGTGAGCAGCAGGATAAAAAAATAAATACTAGCAGCAATGTATGGCGTGTGTGTTAGGATAGAGTCATTTGAATAGAGCACTGCAGATAGTGCTAATGACTGGTCTGTCTGAAGCTGTAAAATAGGAAATAACAACAACAAAAATTTGAAGACATTACAACATCAATTCACCTCCCAAGTTTAGATAAGGATAATCTCATACAATGCAATGAAAATGATATTCACCTGAAGTGCTGGTACTGCTTGATCTGTGGCAGCGGCCTGAAGTACGGAGTCAGGTGTTGTTGCCAGCCATAGCTTTCCACCAGCACCGTACCATCCTCCAGTCCAACCAGCTGTGGGGTGTTGACCCCTGTCAAAGTGCTGTTCTTCACATGACTACACTACTGCCTTTGCTGTATGACATGCCTTCATCAATCAAGTAGTCGACTTGTGGTATTCCTTCACAGCAGACACCAAACAAGCCACACTTGCGAGGAGTTAAAAGTAGATGGCACCTGGCTTCATAGGGTCAGAAGGATAGTGCACCTGCAAACAACAAAAGAACATTACGAATTACAATGAATTGTCTCAGTCAGTCTGTCTTTACACAGCTCAGTGAAAGGTATTTGCCTGCCTCCATATATATATATATATACTGCTCAAAAAAATAAAGGGAACACTTAAACAACACATCCTAGATCTGAATGAAAGAAATAATCTTATTAAATACTCTTTTCTTTACATAGTTGAATGTGCTGACAACAAAATCACACAAAAATAATCAATGGAAATCCAATTTATCAACCCATGGAGGTCTGGATTTGGAGTCACACTCAAAATTAAAGTGGAAAACCACACTACAGGCTGATCCAACTTTGATGTAATGTCATTAAAACAAGTCAAAATGAGGCTCAGTAGTGCGTGTGGCCTCCACGTGCCTGTATGACCTCCCTACAATGCCTGGGCATGCTCCTGATGAGGTGGCGGATGGTCTCCTGAGGCATCTCCTCCCAGACCTGGACTAAAGCATCTGCCAACTCCTGGACAGTCTGTGGTGCAACGTGGCGTTGGTGGATGGAGCGAGACATGATGTCCCAGATGTGCTCAATTGGATTCAGGTCTGGGGAACGGGCGGGCCAGTCCATAGCATCAATGCCTTCTTCTTGCAGGAACTGCTGACACACTCCAGCCACATGAGGTCTAGCATTGTCTTGCATTAGGAGGAACCCGGGGCCAACCGCACCAGCATATGGTCTCACAAGTGGTCTGAGGATCTCATCTCGGTACCTAATGGCAGTCAGGCTACCTCTGGCGAGCACATGGAGGGCTGTGCGGCCCCCCAAAGAAATGCCACCCCACACCATGACTGACCCACCGCCAAACCGGTCATGCTGGAGGATGTTGCAGGCAGCAGAACGTTCTCCACGGCGTCTCCAGACTGTCACGTCTGTCACATGTGCTCAGTGTGAACCTGCTTTCATCTGTGAAGAGCACAGGGCGCCAGTGGCAAATTTGCCAATCTTGGTGTTCTCTGGCAAATGCCAAACGTCCTGCACGGTGTTGGGCTGTAAGCACAACCCCCACCTGTGGACGTCGGGCCCATCATACCACCCTCATGGAGTCTGTTTCTGACCGTTTGAGCAGACACATGCACATTTGTGGCCTGCTGGAGGTCATTTTGCAGGGCTCTGGCAGTGCTCCTCCTTGCACAAAGGCGGAGGTAGCGGTCCTGCTGCTGGGTTGTTGCCCTCCTACGGCCTCCTCCACGTCTCCTGATGTACTGGCCTGTCTCCTGGTAGCACCTCCATGCTCTGGACACTACGCTGACAGACCACTAGAGTGAAAGCACTGCCAGCATTCAAGTGACCAAAACATCAGCCAGGAAGCATAGGAACTGAGAAGTGGTCTGTGGTTACCACCTGCAGAACCACTCCTTTATTGGGGGTGTCTTGCTAATTGCCTATAATTTCCACCTGTTGTCTATTCCATTTGCACAACAGCATGTGAAATGTATTGTCAATCAGTGTTGCTTCCTAAGTGGACAGTTTGATTTCACAGAAGTGTGATTGACTTGGAGTTACATTGTGTTGTTTAAGTGTTCCCTTTATTTTTTTTGAGCAGTATATATATGGGTGTGTCTATCTATCCATCTATGTCCTTAAATCAGTATAAAGGAGGAAATGTTGCTTACTTGTTGAGCAAACCCAGAGACAACTGCAAGTCTTGACAGGTGGTCTTGCAGTCAGCAACCATCTTCTGGTAGACAGATCGCTCACTGAACAAGCAGGAGATGCTGCTCTTGCTTCTTCAGCTTGACTAATTAAACAGCTTCTGGCAGATTATCAGGTCTTCAGATCTGCCAGTTGTTCCCCTGGCACTGCCAGCACAGGTCTGTCCTGGGCTTAGTGCTTGAGCTGTGGCGCTGCAATTTTCTCCATAGATTCCTGAAGGAAGACAGCCCGACTACACGTACATCTGGAAAATACAGAAATAATGTGAGATCAATAAAAGTAGTGCCAATCATGTTGGAGGTCAATTAAATAATCAAAATGTGTTTATGCTTTACATTACAAGGAATCAATGACAACACTTGGTGAGACGCCACACTGCTGCTTTTGCCACATGGGATGGCAGTAGCTTGCCTCCAAAGTGTTTGTGTCCTTGGTGTCGTTCTGGCAATACTATGTCATTGTCCTCTGCGTATTTGTTGATAAAGTTCACCACTCGCTGCAAGTCCCCATGCTTCAGGTGTAACCTGTACTTGCTTGGGCCAGCTCTCTTTTTGATGGGAGGCATTAGACCATTCTCCTTGTGTGACTGGTGGAGGAGAGTCAGGTGTGTTCTACTGTTGCTGAAAGACTAATTCCAGGTACAAAAATGTTAGCATTATACAATAGATGCGAAATGGCATTCTGAGATATCACTACATACAGTTCATACACGTAATGTTAACTAGCAAGCCAGCCATCTAATGTCAGCTAGCTAGCTAACAGCAAGCTTTAACTTGGGGTATTTTGTTTAGACATGTTGCTACCTAGCCAGCTAAACAATGAACCATAATCCCAATCCATAGAGTACTAGCATAGAAACCGATTGGCATAGCTAGCTAAAGTTAACCAAATAGGTTCAATGTTGCTAGTTAGCTAGCTAACATTAGGCTATAACTAGCCATGCGAAATGGCATTCTGAGAAAACACCCCTAACGTTACACAGTTCATAAACGTAAGATAATGTTAGTTAGCATGTAAGTCAGTTAGCTAAACAAGGAACTATAATCCCAATCCATAGAGTACTAGCAATACAAACACATTGTGAAAGCTAGCTAAAGTTAACCAAATAGGTTCAATGTTAGCTAGCAAACCAGCGATCGAACTTCAGCTAGCTAGCTAACAGCAAGCTTAAACTTGCAATGAAAACATTCTGACAAAATTAGAAATGTATAATATCTGAATCTGTAGCTAGACCCTTACCCGTATACATGGATGAAAGCGTCACAGCAGACTGCAACCCCTTCCATTAAATAAGACATCCTGTGTTGTTTTCATTTAGTTTGCACAGACATTCCACTGATTTCAAAACTCGGTCAACTTCTTCCATGACAACACTGTTGATTTCCGTTTCTTCCCCATCACTGGCATCAGAAGACAGTGTCTTCAATTAAAATGTTTTTCATCAGAGATCGTCCTCCAGAAAGTAGTCCATCAACTTTTTCCCACTGACCTTTGTCGAAAGCGCCTGATAAATTCAGGGCAGCAATGTTATTGGAAGCGATAGCAACATATTTGTAGTTTTCCATAGCCAACGTTATATCCTTTGAAAAAAACTGCAGTACAAAGGATTATCTACGCATAACGAGCAGCTCATTTTAGAGACACAAGATGCTACACCGCAGACCAATCTGAAACGCATCTCTCGGCATGTCCAGCACACTTAGCCAATCATGGCTAGCGGGAAGGTTCCTCCCTTTTTCTTTGGCTAAACCAACTAGGCTCGTAATTTAACAATTTTATTCGTATTTACAGATGGCATAAAAGTTTGTTATTAAGGCACATGAAAGTTCACATGTTCAAAAAGGCATTTCTGCCCCCCCCCCCCCCCCCCCCCAAAAAAAAGCATTTTGATAAAAAACATTTTACATTCAAATGGCTCTCCTGTGAAGTCGTGACTTACACCTAGTTTCCTGAAACGGGTCAGAATATATGGCGAGCGACTGAAGCTCATTGGTTGAACTCAAATTGCTAGGGGCTGTCCCACTTGGGGGGGAAATGACACAGCACAGCTTCCAGAGAAACAGTTGCTTAAAAACTAGGGATTTTGTGGCAAAACAGAAATTCTGCTCACAGATTATGCATGTATGAACTTCACATTGACGCATACATCCCAAAGCGTGAGGTAAAAAAAAAAATATTTTAAATGCCAGGGTTGGCATTCCTGTCGTATTAAAACATTCTTGTTGAACAGGACCTGTTCTCCAGCAGAAGGCTGAATGGATATGATCAACAACGAGGTGCCACCAGAGACAATCATGATGAATGTGGTTTCTGTTGTTTGGCACGCTAAGTATTAGAGATTGATCACTCTCCCACATGTCAGAATGCCAGGTATTATGTTGTACTTTCCTGGGGGTTCTGACCATGCCATGCCATAACAACATGCCACTGACCTGGCATGGACTTTTCCTAGAAACAGTGCTCACTAAAGAACTAACCTGCCTGTATTCAATGTTTGGATCAACACACAGAGTAGATGCCCTTGCAAAGGGTATTTTGATTGAAATGCATTGTAGATCTGTTATGTTGTGATACTGATATATTATGTGTGAATATGAATGAGTCTATTGCACAATTGCTGGATTTGATTCAATCCAACCTACAGTAGGTTCTGCCTTCTGAGCTGAAACTACAACAGGGATTTCCATACCATACCCTGGCCAATGTTAAATCATCCAAATGTGGAAAAAAGTGAAAGGGATGCCTAGCCATCTGACATCGGAGGTGCAGGAAATATCCTAAGCCATCCATTCCTAAACAGAAATGTATACAGAAGAGGAGCTGTGGTCAGCATGTCAATGCCTCTGGGAGCGCGGGGGAACGAGAGCACAGCACCAATGCAGACATTGTTCCTCCTCACAGCTGTGTTTTCAACTTAAATCCACAAGTCAATACCTCAGCAAGGCAGTGGCTGAAACTGGACTGCTGCCTCCAATTCCTACAGTACATATTGCATGACTGGCCTTTTTCTCTATAGTAAAGTTTTATTGTTTAACGTGTTGGGGATGGAGGGTAGCCTTAATCCCCCAGTTGGGATTGCTAGCAAGGTGGGAAATTCAAAACATCAAAAATCTAATCATTTCAATTTCTCAAACAATCAACTATTTTACACCATTTTAAAAGATAAACATCTCCTTAATCTAACCACATTGTTTGATTTTCAAAGAGGCTTTACGGCGAAAGCATAAAGTTAGATTATGTTAGGACAGTACATAGCCAAAAAAGTACAAACATCCATTTTCAATTCAAGGACAGGCGTCACCAAAAGCAGAAAACCAGCTAAAATTATGCACTAACCTTTGACAATCTTCATCAGATGACACTCCTAGGACATTATGTTATACAATACATGCATTTTTGTTCCATCAAGTTCATATTTATATCCAAAAACAGCATTTTAAAGTGGCAGAATTTTTTTCTCCCTCAAATGCTTCCGGTGAATCAGCGTTACAATTTACAAAATTACTATTCGAAAACATTGGTAAATTATAATATTGTCATTCAAAGAATTATAGATTAACATCTCGTAAATGCTACCGCATTGCCAGATTTCAAAATAACTTTACTGGGAAATCACACTTTGCAATAAACGGGGTCCTATGCTAAGAACAATAGGCTAGGATATACAGGTTAGCACCATCTAATATCAATAATACTATTGTTAATAATCCCTTACCTTTGATTATCTTCATCAGAAGGCACTTCCAGGAATCCCAGGTCCACAACAAATGTGGTTTCTTTTGACAAAGTTCATAATTTATGTCCAAATAACTCCAAATTGTTCCATGTTGTTAGGCGTTCGGTAGGCTCCTCAAAATGTAGGGGGGGGGGGGGGAAGTCACGACGAAAAGTTTAAAAAAAAATCTATTTACGTTCGTTCAAACATGTCAAACGTTGTTTAGCATCAATCTTTAGGGCCATTTTTAACGTGAAACATCAGTAATATTTCAACCCGACCTCTCCTGTGTCTTGAAAACCGTTTTTGAAAAATGTCTCGCCTCACATGCACGCGCAGGTGCGCGCAATAATGAAGTGACGACATCCCAGGGACGTCAACTTCTCTTCGTTGTCATCTGGTCTCTGTTCATCATAGACGCTTCAAACAACTTTATAAAGATCGTTGACATCTAGTGGAAGCCGTAGGAAGTGCGAAATGAATCCTTTGTCACTGTGTGATCTATTAGCAATGACTCGAAAATAGTACAGCCACAAAATTCTACTTTCCTGGTTGTATTTTTCTCAGGTTTTTGCCTGCCATATGAGTTTTGTTATACTTACAGACACCATTCAAACAGTTTTAGAAAATGCTGTGTTTTCTATCCAAATCTGTTAATAATATGCATATCCTAGCTTCTGAGTTGGTGTAGGAGGCAGTTAAAAATGGGCACATATTGTTTTCAAAATTCTCAATACTGCCCCCTAGCATTACAATGCTTTAGGATGGAGTTCTGATGTTTTGCTGTATGATGCTCAAGTTCGTTTCTCACTGAGTATAAAATGAATGCAGGTCTATGAAGGCAGCCAGGTACAGTACAGAGGCAGAGGTAGGATCCTGTACTATATTTCAGATGTGTTGGCTTTGTTTGAGTTCAGCCTGAAGTGGTTATAGAGGTGACTGCGCTGCACCATGCACAGAGACAATATGAAAGCATAAACACAGAGAGTGCATTGTCAGGAAATAACTCACCTCAGCAGTGTGAGACGGCCCTCTGCAAACCCTCCTCGGTTAGCCCTCTACGGTGACAATGTTATTGGGGATGCAGGAATGTTAGATTCGTCTTTTAACAGAGCTATGAACCCCTCATGTGAAGCCAGCTCCTCTCTCCCAGATGGCCGTAGTCCACTCCAACGCACGCCCAGTCAGCAGAGAAATAACCGTGGCAACCTTGGACCTCTCAGTGGTGGGGGCTCTCATCTAAATAGACTGAGCACTGCAGTAGGAAGCCACGGCATTTAGATGGGGTTCCTTCATATTTATCCGGGAGGGACAAACGGGCATCACTGACCTGGGCGGACTGCTGAATGGACTGATGTGCTGGCTCGCTGGGTCGACTGGTGGAAGAGTATCCTCCGCTAGTGGAACAACGGGCATGTTCGAGACATTGAAGACTGCGAAGAACCTCTTCCATAGCCGACCCCAGTGCATGCAGCTGGTCATGGTACTTACGAAGTAAGTATCCTGTTAGTCGACCATCTGGGAGATGTTCGGATTTCCTGCTGCTTCCATTTGGTGAGGCAATATTCTGTAACGTGGACGCTGGGAAGCAAGTGGTGAGTTTAATAATAAACGGCTCATGGACCTGAACCACGAGTAGCGTACAGACATGAAACACATAGTGCCATTCTGCCAGGCAGTATTGCACTAAGGGAGTGACAGATATAGGGGAGGTAATCCGTGAAGTGATGGAGTGTGCCTAATGATGACGTGCAGGTGCGTGTAATGACAAATGCCAGGACCGGTGGTTAGTAAGCCGGCGACTTCGAACGCTGGAGGGGAGGAGCGGGAGTAGACGTGACAGCAGTTAGGTGATGTGGCCTTTAAATCAAATCAAACCAAACTTTGTGTTATTAGCACCACTGTGTTTGAATGGTTAAAAACCCTGCAGGGGAATTTTCTGGGGGATTTTCCTAGATTCAAAAATGAGAAAGTAGCTAGAAGGGCAATTCTTAACATTTAAAATAAGATAATATTTTTTGACCAAAAGTAAAATCGAAAAGGGCACCTTTCTCATAGGAGGGCAAAAGGGCAGGTGCTCAGGAACCCCTAGATCTGTATCTGTGGGCCACTCCGGCAGTTCAGCGCAGTCTGGCCACTCCGGCAGTTCAGCGCAGTCTGGCCACTCCGGCAGTTCAGCGCAGTCTGACCTCTCTGGCGACTGTTGACTGGCGGGCAGCTCTGACGACTGTTGACTGGCGGGCAGCTCTGACGACTGTTGACTGGCGGGCAGCTCTGACGACTGTTGACTGGCGGGCAGCTCTGACGATGACTGTTGACTGGCGGGCAGCTCTGACGATGACTGTTGACTGGCGGGCAGCTCTGACGATGACTGTTGACTGGCGGGCAGCTCTGACGATGACTGTTGACTGGCGGGCAGCTCTGACGATGACTGTTGACTGGCGGGCAGCTCTGACGATGACTGTTGACTGGCGGGCAGCTCTGACGATGACTGTTGACTGGCGGGCAGCTCTGACGATGACTGTTGACTGGCGGGCAGCTCTGACGATGACTGTTGACTGGCGGGCAGCTCGGACGATGACTGTTGACTGGCGGGCAGGTCGGACGATGACTGTTGACTGGCGGGCAGCTCGGACGATGACTGTTGACTGGCGGGCAGCTCGGACGATGACTGTTGACTGGCGGGCAGCTCTGATGATGACTGTTGACTGGCGGGCAGCTCTGATGATGACTGTTGACTGGCGGGCAGCTCTGATGATGACTGTTGACTGGCGGGCAGCTCTGATGATGACTGTTGACTGGCGGGCAGCTCTGATGAAGACTGTTGACTGGCGAGGCTGGGTTGACGCACTTGTAGCCTGGTGCGTGGTGCTGGTACTGGGATTACCAGATTATGTACACGCACCTCCAGGCTAGTGCGGGGAGCGGGAACAGGACGAGTCGGACTGGGTTGACGCACTTCCGGGTCCGCACGAGAGACAGGAGCTGGAAACCCAGGGCTATGGAGGCGCACAGCCGGTCTAGATCTTACCTCCTGCACAACCCGCCTTGGCTGGATGGAACTAGTAGCCCTGTACGAGCGGGGTGCTCGTACAGGGCAGACTGGGCTGTGTAGGGGCCTGATGGTAGCCGTGCGTAGAGCGGGAGTTGGGTAGCCTGGTCCTCGGAGGCGTACCGGCGACCAGATGCGCTGCGCAGGCATCCTCCTACCAGGCTGGATGCCCGCTCTAGCACGGCACCTGCGAGGGGCTGGAATAACGCGCACCGGACTGTGCGTGCGTATGGGTGAGATAATGCGCTCCTCAGCGAAACATAGCGCTCTCCACCCCATACGCTCCTCCATATAACCACGAGTAGCTGGCTTCCGGCTCTTCTTACGCCTAGCCAAACTACCCGTGTGCCCCCCCCCAAAATTTTCTTGGGGGTGCCTCTCGTGCTTCTCCTTCAGCGCGTACTTGGCCTCGTACCACCGCCTCTCTGCCTTGGCTGCCTCAATTTCCCCCTGCGGGCGTCAATAATCCCCAGCCTGATGCCAGGGTCCGGCCCCGTCCAGAACTTCCTCCCAAGTCCACTTCTCCCGCCAGGCCAACTCGAACTCCGTCTGCTCCTTCCTCTGCTGCTTGGTCCTTTGGTGGTGGGTGATTCTGTCACGGCTGTTGTCGGTGAATGAGGACCAAAACGCAGCAGGTACGTGAATGCTCATCTTGCTTTTTAATTATCTTTCAAAACGAACATACAAAATAACAAAAACACGAACGATCAACAAAAACAGTCTGGTAAGGCACAAGGCGAAACACAGAACAATCACCCACCAATCACACATACAAACACACCCTAATATATGGAACTCTCAATCAAAGGCAGATAGACAACACCTGCCTTCAACTGAGAGTCCCAACCCCAATCAACCAAACATAGAAACACACAACCTAGACTAACCATAGAATTACTAAACATAAACCAAAACCCGGAATTACTAAATCAAACACCCTTTACACAAAACACACCACCCCGAACCACAGAAAACAAATACCCCCTGCCACGCCCTGACCAAACTACAAAACAATTAACCTTATATACTGGCCAGGACGTGACAATCTGTGCATGTGCCTGGGACAGGCCAAAATGCTATTCTTTTTGTATATGCCAAGCTCTACTGTTTATAGTTTAAGAGTTACATATCTGTGGTTCATCACCTCCATGGAATGAAAAACTGTTTAACATTCAAATACTGCATGGTTTTGATCAATAGCATCCTTGTTCTCTTATCAATTTTTCCAGCCAATGAAACAATGACCCCCCACTTTGCATCACTGCATTGCCATCGGACACAATTTCAAAGTGATTGTGCCAAACTTCAGTTTCACTTAATTCTAGTCTGTTTAACTGTAAAGAAATTGCATTAAAGTTACAGCATTAACAGTGGGCCAGGTTCCTGGCAGCCCATGCGGTTGGATGTGATAGTAACACGTTTGGGAGCTTTCACGCTGTCAGTCACAGCCGTCACTTGGTGCCGCTCACCCTGCGGGTTTAATACCATAATCACATTATCAGGCCACATTGAATTCAAAAAGTCTGATTTGGGAAAGAGACGTTCCTATGTGAGCAGTAATTCAGCAGATCCAGTGGGCGCTCTGAAAGATTAGGCTAAGACATGGTATCCCTGCCCACTTCAACAGACTGTCTATGCGGCTACTCTTCCCATCAATGGCTCCCATCCAGTTGACACTATTGAACTCAATGTTGTTTTTTAAGACTGTTATGACTGCTACAATTACAAGTCTTGCACAAGGTCAAAAGTGTTCAAGCCATCAACAGTGAAAATGGTTTATGTGCAGCTATACTACAAACCGGAAACTTTTTTTCTACTTTCTTCCTACTTTTAAGTGAACACTCTAAGTGTGACATGAGCGTTGGTTGGACTTGGAAAGGTCATCATTTCTATTGTGTTTTGTTCCCTCCCATCCAGCGGGGGCCCCGTGCACACTGCTGTGCAACTGTCATCTGCAGTAAGCCTGTCGGTCCCTGGTGGTCCCTGTCGGCCCCTGGCGGTCCCTTTCGGGCTCTGACACAGTGGGGCTGCCAGCGGGACCCAGGCCAGCTTATTCTCCAGGCCTTGACAGCTACAGAATAGAGCCCCTGACCCAGAACACTAAACTATATCTAATATGACAAAGGAGCAGGGCCCAGGCAGCTGGAGCAGCGGGGGGGGGAAAATTAAGCAGGATTTGTGGGTTTAAAGAGAACCCTTTGCCCCTCCAACCGCTCCTGTACTGTACACACCCTGTTTACTGTGATGCTCAGTTTAGGTCTGTGCTGTCTTCATCTTGTTAAGTTCATTCAAGAGACCATGGAATTAAAATGATGTGTTAGACACTGCACTGTCTCCATCTAGTAAAGGTCATTCAAGAGACCATGGAATTAAAATGTCTTAGACACTACAATGCATTTTTAAAGTTTAGAAGCATCACTTCTGTATTATGAAGTTAAATTATTGAGGATAAGAATGATGTGGTCCTATAAACTACCCTACTTTGACGTATTTTTATTGAACCTTTATTTAACTAGTCAAGTCAGTCCAAACCCTCCCCTAACCCAGACGGCGCTGAGCCAATTGTGCACCGCCCTATGGGACTCCCGATCACGGCTGGTTGTGAGACATCCCGGGATCAAACCAGGGTCTGTAGTGACGCCTCTAGCACTGAGATGTAGTGCCTTAGACGGCTGCGTCACTCGGGAGCAGACCTGGCATGAGAAACAGAACACACAGTGCTCACAACGATAATTCATTTAGGACAAATTATCACACTGTATTTATTTTATTGATTTATTAAGTTTATTTGAGCAGGGACAATTATTTGAGCAGGGACAAAAACATTAGTCTCAGTACACTTGAGAGAAGATTTAGCTAGCAGCTAATTTCCATCTGCAGTCCCATGTTTGGAGCCCAATCAAAGGATCAGAGAAAAATAACACTGTTTCTGCTGTATTCCTTTTACTCCTCTTGACATCCAGCGTTTTTGGAGTAAGGAATCTAAAATAAAGGCTGTATTTGAGCTAGAGTAAAGGTGCTGATAACCCCACGCCTCCCCCTACTCCCTCTCTCTTTCTCTTACACTCACACTCCTTCTCCAGCTGCCTCATATCAATACACTGGCTTGGACTGGAAAGGGTGTTAGGTTATCTTTTCAATTTCTCTCACAGCTGAGAGTGATTAGGTCATCGTGTTGTCCTTTTGTTAAGCATGGGACGACAAGTGAGAGGGGGAACAGGCCCAGTGCTGCTAACTGATGACATACAGAACTGATACTACTACTTTCCCCAAAGTGGTCTGTCACATCCATTTTGAGTCAAACGGGGTGCTTGGATGTGCTGTCTCCAAACTGCGGTGTTACACCCCTCCCCACCTCCTGTCACCACCACCACACCACAGCTCCACAGTCCACTGTGTCCATGTTATGATGTTATGAAATAATACATGCCCTCTGAAACCTTCAGCAGGAGAAGAATGACTCACTAAGTCTTCATTTGCTCTACTGGACATGTAAACAGAGGATTTGGTGGAAGTGTTGAGAGGTTTTTGGAAGTTGGAGACTACACAGCAGGAGGCTTTCTTAGTGTGTTGCACATCCAATCCCACTGGGTACAGATGTAGTTTCAACGTCTAGCTTTAATTTACATTGGGTTGAGTTGTCAACTAAATTGAATTCAACGTGAAATCAACATCAAATGTCACCATGTCATTGGATTTAAGTTAAAAGTTTTGTGAAAAAAGAAGAAATCCCCTTAAGTTCATGACATTATGCAAATTAAATCAGTTTACCATGTTGATATAACACCATCTCATAGATTTTTTGTTGTTGAAATTACATGGTCATTTTTTTTTTAAATATGTGCTTTGGCATGTTGCTATTGTTGCCAATCCATAGGAAACTTCGATATCTGGGAAGCATTAAAATTTAGGTAAGACCCCCTGAGCACTGCACTACTACTTGGGCAGTGTCCAGACCAGGGGAGGCTGGTGGGAGAAGCTATAGGAGGACGGGCTCATTGTAATGGCTGGACCAGAATACATTTAATGTTATCAAACACATCGAACATTTGGAAAGTTTGGAAACCATGTTTGACTCCTTTCCATTCAACTGCGGCGGTTCCGAGGAAAGGCTATTTACCATTTTCTCATAGAGAATAATATTATGTGAAAAAGTCAATACCCCCGGTGTGTCACAGTAGTAAAGAGAGACCAGTGTATTTCTCAACAACTGTCCCCTGACAGGATCCCAGCTGGAAAGGACAACGAGGCCACTGAGGTTAGAGCCTTGTGCCTCATACAAAGATGTAATGTAGGCAGCAGGATATAGCCATTTGTCAATGCATGTGAATAGAAAGTCTATATTCTCCTATCAGCCCTATTTGTATAGAACCAAAGAACAGAAGAACTGCTAAGCACTGAATACTATGGATGACAAATCACAACGGCAGGTAGCCTAGTGGTTAGAGCATTGGGCCAGAAACAGAAAGGTTGCTAGATTGAATCCCTGAGCTGACAACGTAAAATTATGTTGTTCTTCCCCTGAACAAGGCAGTTAACCCAGTGTTACTAGGCTGTCATTGTAAATAAGAATTTGTTCTTAACTGACTTGCCTAGTTAAATAATAGTAAAAAAAAAAAAAGAACAGCACACATGGACCTCTCCCAATAATGAAGACAAGTTCAGTACACCAAGGACGTTAGTCATAAGGGGAGGGGATGTTAAAAGCATAGCAATTATGTTTCTCTCTTTGAAACCCCAGGCCAGGATTTAGCCACCATTCAAGCTTTCCAGTCCTTATCGCCTGTCATCAGAACTGGAGGGGAAGTGAAGTTTACACTGTCATGAGGAGGCTGTCCTCTGTATGCTGTCAGATGCTTGTTACTGTCCCTGCAGGCCAGGCCAGGCTCCATTGACCTCAGTGACTGTCCACTGACTGCCAACCACCAAGTCAACTGCCACCCACCAAGTCAACTGCCAACCACCAAGTCAACTGCCAACCACCAAGTCAACTACCCACCACCAAGTCAACTGTCAACCACCAGGTCAACTACCAACCACCAAGTCAACTACCAACCACCAAGTCAACTACCAACCACCAAGTCAACTACCAACCACCAGGTCAACTACCAACCACCAAGTCAACTACCAACCACCAAGTCAACTACCAACCACCAAGTCAACTGCCACCCACCAAGTCAACTGCCAACCACCAAGTCAACTGCCAACCACCAAGTCAACTACCAACCACCAAGTCAACTGCCAACCACCAGGTAAACTACCAACCACCAGGTCAACTACCAACCACCAAGTCAACTACCAACCACCAAGTCAACTACCAACCACCAGGTCAACTACCAACCACCAAGTCAACTACCAACCACCAGGTCAACTACCAACCACCAAGTCAACTACCAACCACCAAGTCAACCTGTCAGACTTCAGTGCAGCTTTTCACATTTCACATAGTCTGCTGCTGGAAAAACGTATGTGTTATGGATTTACACCCCCTGCTATAATGTGGATAAAGAGTTACTTGTCTAACAGAACACAGAGGCTGTTCTTTAATGGAAGCCTCTCAAACATAATCCAGGTAGAATCAGGAATTCCCCAGGGTAGCTGTTTAGGCCCCTTGCTTTTTTCAAACTTTACTATCGTCATCCCACCTGCTTTGAGTAAGGCCAGTGTGTCTATGTATGCGGATGACTCAACACTATACACGTCAGCTACTACAGCCACTGAAATGACTGCACCACTTAACAAACAGCTGCAGTTAGTTTTGGAATGGGTAGCAAGGAATAAGACAGTCCTAAATATTTCTAAAACTATAAGCATTGTATTTGGGACAAATCATTCACTAAACGCTAAACCTCAACTATGTCTTATTATGAATAATTTGGAAATTTAGCAAGTTGAGGTGACTAAACTGCTTGAAGTAACCCTGGATTGTAAACTGTCATGGTCAAAAAATATTCATACAACAGTAGCTAAGATGGGGAGAAGTCTGTCTATAATAAAGCGCTGCTCAGCCTTCTTAACAACACTATCAACAAGGCAGGTCCTACAGGCCCTAGTTTTGTCGCACCTAGACTACTGTTCAGTAGTGTGGTCAGGTGCCACAAAGAGGGACTTGGGAAAATTGCAGTTGGCTCAGAACAGGGCAGCACGGCTGGCCATTAAAAGTACACTTAGAGCTAATATTAATGACATGCATGTCAATCTCTCATGGCTCAATGTGGAAGAGAGATTGACTTCATCATTACTTGTTTTTGTAAGAGGTGTTGACAAGCTAAATGTACCAAGCTGTCTGTTTAAAATACTAGCACACAGCTCGGACACCCATGCATACCCCACAAGACATGCCACCAGAGGTCTCTTCACAGTCCCCAAATCCAGAACAGACTATGGGAGGCGCACAGTACTACATAGAGCCATGACTACATGGAACTCTATTCCAGATCAGGTAACTGATGCAAGCAGTAGAATCAGCAGCAGCTAATGGGGATCCCTAATAAATGCAAATACAAAAACTGCCTACCACCAAGTCAACTGTCAACAACCAAGTCAACTACCCACCACAAAGTCAACTGCCAACCACCAAGTCAACTACCAACCACCAAGTCAACTGCCAACCACCAGGTCAACTGTCAACAACAAAGTCAACTGCCAACCACAAAGTCAACTGCCAACCACCAAGTCAACTGTCAACCACCAAGTCAACTGTCAACAACCAAGTCAACTACCCACCACAAAGTCAACTGCCAACCACCAAGTCAACTGCCAACCACCAGGTCAACTACCAACCACCAAGTCAACTGCCAACCACCAAGTCAACTGCCAACCACCAGGTCAACTACCAACCACCAAGTCAACTGTCAACCACCAGGTCAACTACCAACCACCAGGTCAACTACCAACCACCAAGTCAACTGCCAACCACCAGGTCAACTACCAACCACCAAGTCAACTGCCAACCACCAAGTCAACTACCAACCACCAAGTCAACTACCAACCACCAAGTCAACTGCCAACCACCAAGTCAACTACCAACCACCAAGGCAACTCCCAACCACCAAGTCAACTGCCAACCACCAGGTCAACTACCAACCACCAAGTCAACTGCCAACCACCAAGTCAACTACCACCCACCAGGTCAACTACCAACCACCAAGTCAACTACCAACCACCAAGTCAACTGCCAACCACCAAGTCAACTGTCAACCACCAAGTCAACTACCAACAACCAGGTCAACTACCACCCACCAGGTCAACTACCAACCACCAAGTCAACTACCAACCACCAAGGCAACTACCAACCACCAAGTCAACTGCCAACCACCAGGTCAACTACCAACCACCAGGTCAACTGCCAACCACCAAGTCAACTACCAACCATCAAGTCAACTGCACCACCACCATTGTATTTAAAGCTGAATGTGATGCCTTGTGGCAATATAGATATTTGTATCTTCCCCAAGACCCCTGTTGTAAAAAGGTTTATGGAGAGTTCTGGGAAAGGGATAATTGTAACTGATGGGTTACATTTAAAGGGTTAAGGTTACTGGATGTAGGATCCACCACTGTACTGGGCCCACAGTGCATTTTAATAATAGTGTGTTTTACTGTCTGTTCATAAGTCCAACACAGCAAGAAGATCTAGAGGGATCATGGTTCCTGTCTTACTACTGCATGTTTGGAGAGATTGTAGGTATTTCAAAAAATCTGCCGTCAACAACAGCAAAAAAAGAAACGTCCTCTCACTGTCAACTGCATTTATTTTCAGCAAACTTAACATGTGTAAATATTTGTATGAACATAACAAGATTCAACAACTGAGACATAAACTGAACAAGTTCCACAGATTTGTGACTAACAGAAATTGAATAATGTGTCCCTGAACAAAGGGGGGGTCAAAATCAAAAGTAACAGTCAGTATCTGGTGTGGCCACCAGCTGCATTAAGTACTGCAGTGCATCTCCTCCTCATGGACTGCACCAGATTTGCCAGTTCTTGCTGTGAGATGTTACCCCACTCTTCCACCAAAGGCACCTGCAAGTTCCCAGACATTTCTGGATGGAATGGCCCTAGCCCTCACCCTCCGATCCAACAAGTCCCAGATGTGCTCAATGGGATTGAGATCCGGGCTCTTCGCTTGCCATGGCAGAACACTGACATTCCTGTCTAGCAGGAAATCATGCACAGGACGAGCAGTATGGCTGGTGGCATTGTCATGCTGGAGGGTCATATCAGGATGTGCCTGCAGGAAAGGTACCACATGAGGGAGGAGGATGTCTTCCCTGTAACGCACAGCGTTGAGATTGAATGCAATAGCAACAAGCTCAGTCTGATGATGCTGTGACACACCGCCCCAGACCATGACGGACCCTCCACCTCCAAATCGATCCCGCTCCATGGTACAGACCTCGGTGTAACGCTCATTCCTTCGACGATAAACGCAAATCCGAAGATCACCCCTGGTGAGACAAAACCGCGACTCGTCAGTGAAGAGCACTTTTTTGTTTCCATAGGTGACGTTGTTGCCAGTGATGTCTGGTGAGGACCTGCCTTACAACAGGCCTACAAGCCCTCAGTCCAGCCTCTCTCAGCCTATTGCGGACAGTCTAAGCACTGATGGAGGGATTGTGCGTTCCTGGTGTAACTCGGGCAGTTGTTGTTGCCATCCTGTACCTGTCCCGCAGGTGTGATGTTCGGATATATCGATCCTGTGCAGGTGTTGTTACACGTGGTCTGCCACTGTGAGGATGATCAGCCGTCCGTCCTGTCTTCCTGTAGCGCTGTCTTAGGCGTCTCACAGTACGGACATTGCAATTTATTGCCCTGGCCACATCTGCGGTCCTCATCCCTCCTTGCAGCATGCCTAAGGCACGTTCACGCAGATGAGCAGGGACACCGGGCATCTTTCTTTGGCGTTTTTCAGAGTCAGTAGAAAGGTCTCTTTAGTGTCCTTAAGTTTTCATAACTGTGACCTTAATTGCCTACTGTCTGTAAGCTGTTGGTGTCTTAACGACCGTTCCTCAGGTGCATGTTCATTAATTGTTTATGATTCATTGAACAAGCATGGGAAACAGTGATAAACCCTTTACAATGAATCTGTGAAGTTATTTGGATTTTTACGAATTATCTTTGAAAGACAGGGTCCTGAAAAAGGGACGTTTCTTTTTATTTTGAGTTTATGTACATGTAAATGCCTTTGAGTTTGGTCCCAGATTGGCTTAGCAAAGCATGTATCTAATGTATCCATAGTATCTAATGATGGAAGTTGAGATCTATTGAGTCAGATAATTAAACAGATTTTGTCATCATTTAGAAGACAACAAGTAATGATTTATAAAATGAATCAATAGAGGCTTGAACTTGTACAAGCTGGTTGGCTATCATAATTTTGTTTGCCTGTTTTCCATTTAAACATCCCTTGCTTTAATGTGTGTTTTTCTGAGCCTACCACAGCCATTTCCTATGGGGCTATTGTTTTAGGTGGGCACCTGCAAACCATGTTAATGGTTCTAATGGTCATGTGTGTTGATTGTACCGAAGAAATGAGCTGTAACGTCCCATCTGCTAACATTTATCACTACGTAAGGTCTCTGAGGAGGAGACCAGTGAAATGCTTACTTCTAGCCCTGCTTTATGTTGTAACAAGGATATTTAGACTACTTTTAATCTCAAGAATATGACTGCCTGGTGAAAACGTATTTCTTCATATCCTATTTTATTGACAGAGCCTTCTAGGCTACTTATCTTTCACGTATGATAATGTTGAAGAACAAACTGTGTCTTTGCATAATATGATTGTGTGTGTGTGTGTGTGTGTGTGTCTGTGTGTGTGTGTGTGTGTGTGTGTGTGTGTGTGTGTGTGTGTGTGTGTGTGTGTGTGTGTGTGTGTGTGTGTGTGTGTCTGTGTCTGTGTGTGTGTGTGTGTGTGTGAGAGAGAGAGAGTTGGGGATGACATTTAAAGGAACTCAATGACTTTCAATTCTAAATGTAAAGATACTCCAATCCTCATTTGTGAAGACACAGTGAATGAGGTAGAATCCGTAGAATAGCCCGTAGCCTAAATGTGGAGTAGCTTGAAGCCCTTTGAGCTTAACTGCGGTGTCTATACAAAAAACCCAATGTAGGCTAAAGTCAGGAGGAGGATGTAGCCTAATAAAGCGACTATCAGTAACAGTAAACGATGCCATTATAATGTATTTTTAACTCAAATGTTGACATTTCTCATTGCTCATCCAGCTACTAACTTCATGGTTTCTTCATGGAGAACTGCAACACCACCGCCAGCAATCATAATTGAAGATGTTTCTCAAGTAATTGCAGTGATACCACAATAATAAGTCAATTATGTCTGTCAAGTCACTCTCTAAGAAACGGGAGTGGCTTGGTTGAGGGGCGTGCTCCAGTAATGTAACCTACCTTTTCACTAAACCCGCCCCAACATCGGCAGTCTGGTGCCTGCAGTGTAGCCCACCATAGTTGTCTGTCTGTAGTCTACAACCGGCCCCTCTCTCTGCAGTATGCATGTTCGCCAGGGGATCCGCGAACCGCTCACGACCCAACGCACGTTACCGGTGAGAAACCCCCCAGCAACCAAGAGTCAAGCATAATCGATTTGGATGTGGCAGATGCGCAAGCACTTAAGAGTTGGAATACGTTGGAAAGCCAGAGTGACCGGAGCAGCTGTGTGCAAGAGGAATACTTGTATTCGGGGGTGCTGCTCTCTACTTAACGTGGACAATCATGCATGTGCTGTTTTGGGGACTAGGGTTTCTGCTATTTCTCCCTGACGATTTGAATGTAGTGTTATCCACGGAGAAATCGCTATTGAATTCAAGAAAAGGTAAAGTATTTCGACCTGCCCCAAAAACATTTTTACCCTGTGATGTGTTATTTTGTAACCGGCAGACGGAGAATGAATGACTTTTTTTCAGCATCAGCAAAGCACATGACTTACAATACATGTATAATGGTCTTATGTTTCTTGAATGGCTTCATTTCACAGGGCAAACGTAATTAACTAATTTAACATTAATATTATTATTATTGTTATTATTATTATTTATTATCATTGCTTATGCTATAGCCGTT
The DNA here is from genome assembly GCF_965601325.2 of Salmo salar. Classification (NCBI taxonomy): domain Eukaryota; kingdom Metazoa; phylum Chordata; class Actinopteri; order Salmoniformes; family Salmonidae; genus Salmo; species Salmo salar. Next base: position 79,815,179 of record NC_138302.1, on the reverse strand, counting down.
ATACCATGGCTTTCTTCACCAGCTAAAGTGTCTGAGCAGCTTGGCGCATACGAGATTGTAACTCCGGCGCGAGTGAATGAAGCCGGTGACAACTTTCCCACGAGCGTGCACTTCAAAAGAAAACGGCGGAGTGTGGACGATATCCCTGGCAACTCCTCTGATCAATGGGACTCTCCAACAATCCATTACAAAATATCTGCTTTCGGACAGAGCTATCACCTCAACCTGACACTCGAGTCCGGATTTATTGCTCCCCTATACACTGTGACAGTACTAGGAGCACTTACCGATAGTAACATAACGGATTTCACACCGGAGGTGGAGGCGGAGGAGGATACGGAGTATCAGCATTGCTTCTATAAAGGACATGTGAATGCTCAAACGGAGCACACCGCAGTCATCAGTCTCTGCTCTGGATTGGTGAGTCCAAGCACTTTGAGTAGCCCTCCCTTGATACAGTGTGCAAGAATGTTTCTCTAGTCTGCACTATGATAGGCGCACATGTTGTATGACTAGATATGATACTGGAATGCCAATTGTTTACCATGTAGCTGTTCACATAATAATACTATGGCAACATGAGAACATTAGGGGAACCTTTCCCTGGCAACGGAGTGCATTTCTACTTCTGCACAAAGCGTGCCTTTCCAGCTTTGTGGATTTGTGTTCAAAATGCAATTGGTGACTGTTAGTGAGAATAAGGCATTATGTTAGCTCTTGTATCCCTGACAATCTAAAACGAGCTTCTAAGATAAATAACGTCGAGCCTAGAAGTCCTCTCTCTTGTGCTCATCCACTTCATCCATCATTCACTCTGCAATGCATGCTCCTCCGGTCGCTGGTGACGTCCTACGCACAATAGTGAAGAGGGAGCGCCAGTGGTGTTGACGTCATCACGATTCACAGTCCGACTCCGAACATAATCTCCATGCATCCATGACGTTGTGGAGTAGAAGCAGTGGTGGAAAAAGTACCCATTTGTCATACTTGAGTAAAAGTAAAGATACCTTCATAGAAAATTACTCAAGTAAAAATTAAAGTCACCCAGTAATATACAAATTGAGTAAAAGTCTAAAAGGCCATCATTGTAAATAGGAATTTGTTCTTAACTGACTTGCTTAGTTAAATAAAGGCTGATTAAAAATGATATATATATATTTGGTTTTAAGTATACCTAAGTATCAAAAGTAAATGTAATTGCCCAAATATACTTAAGTACAAAAGTAAAAGTATACATTATTCCAAATTCCTTATATTAAGCAAACCAGATGGCACCATTTTATTTTTGTATTTAATTACAAACAAAGCATGCATGTTTAGTGAGTCTGCCAGATCAGAGGCAGTGGGGATGACCAGGGATGTTCTCTTGATAAGTGCGTGAATTGGACAATGTTTCTGTCATGCTAAGCATTCAAAATGTAATGAGTACTTTTGGGTGTCAGGGAAAATATATGGAGTAAAAAGTACAGAATTTTCTTTAGGAATGTAGTGAAGTAAAAGTAAAAGTTGTCAAAAATATAAATAGTAAAGTAAAGTACAGATACCCCCCAAAACGACTTAGGTAGTCCTTTAAAGTATTTTTACATAAGTACTTTACACCACTGAGGAGAAGTCCCCTAGGGATACTTACAGATTGATACAGTTATTAACTAACTGCCTGATGTGAACATCATTGAGGTCATCACAAATCAAACAAATGGGACTTGCCTGCACCGTAGGCCTAGTTGGTATGCTTGTGGATATCATTTCACATTGAAAGAAAGCAAAGTTAATGTTGGTCTGGGTGTGATTCAGGCCAATACAATGCACTGTTAAAAGGTGAAAATGATGAAGCATTTATATGTATCTATTTATTCATACATCCAAGGACTTGTAACTTGCTCTGGACCTAGTCACAGGGAAACAGTCAGAAGTAGGTATATGCACACTGATAAATTATGAATCATATCCACTTACCATGAATTAACCACTTTCTCATTTCAATTCCACTTTGCATTTTAATATTACATGAGTCATCATCCTCGGTCATAGTGAGAGTGGCTCCCACAACTAAATCAATACTTAGTGTTGTCATTATATAGTATCTTGTTTGCATGTGAGCACAATGGTGAATATTCCCGATGGTCATTACATTTAGCATACTACAGTATATTTATGAGATTCCCTTTTCCCTAATTTGAGGTGGTTTCAATCTCATACATAAACAATGAAATGCATTTTCATGGATAATAAGGTTCACTCTGGGCCACCCTATTGGTCGGTAGCATTACCCAGTGCAGCATTCTCCAACTCAATCAAAATTAGAAATGAGTGCTGTTTCCACATTGCTTAGCTTTGTACTTTGCTTGTCTGGTGTATCTTTGACCTCCAAGTTCGCTAGTAGTGCAGCCTGTGCTTTGTGAAATGCAACAAGGCTTCCACCAAGTCTACCAACTGTGCCAAGAAACAAACAAAAATAGTTGCATTGTTTTCTGATAGGCATCATATGCCTCATTCTTCTCCTTTTCCCTATCTTTTTCAGGGACAATTTTACTAATATGCATGCAAATACATGCATTTCAACACATTCTCATCAAATGAATAGCTGTGTAAAAAAGCCTAGCCAATGGGGCCCTGGCAAGGACCATTTCAACTAATCTTTGCTTTGGACTGTGTCCATGCAGTACGAATCCACGCTCCAATGTTACTGCAGTTATTTCAAACAATTCTGATTCCTCCTTTTTTATCCCCCTCAGCTTGGCACTTTCAGGTCATCAGAAGGGGAGTTTTTTGTGGAGCCCCTTCACAGCTACAATGGAGAACACTATGAAGAAGAACACACCAAACCTCATATTGTGTACAGGAAGAAGGCCCCAAAGAAAGAGGCAGCCAGGGAGGACACTGCTTGTGACACATCAGGTACAATGAAATGATGAGAGGAGAGATGCAATGGAGATTTTTGTTCTGATGCTTTTTTTTGTTGTTTTTTTTGTGAGAGAGAGAGCGTGAGAGCGAGAGCAGAGCGCGAGAGAGCTGAGTCAGTTTCATTACGTAAGCCAGTTTATCAGCTGACAGAGTCAGCCTTCACCTGGTGTCTGATGGCTCTAAGTGGAGAGGAGAAGAGAGAGGATGGGACTCCCTGTTGAGAGCTGCTAAATGTGTAAACAAATGTGTATGTGTGTGTGTCTTAGTCTGCCTGATAACATATCCAGCCTAACAAGTTCACACAGACATAAGCAAGGAAGGATAATCATTGTCTCTCAATTACAGTATTATATCCCAAAACTCCAGTATATGATTTGCAATAGGAACTTATTATAGTCATTTTACTATTACAGTCATGACCAATGACCATACTACTGCGCTTGTTTAGACTTTGGTGTAAAGCAGTGGCATCATTTTGCTCATAGAACTGAGGAAACACAGTAAAAACTGTTTGAAGTTGTGAATGAATGTTGGAAATCACCACACTGTCTGTGTGTGTGGACCATTTCAGTTTGTCGGTGATGTGTACACCGAGGAACTTAAAACTTTCCACCTTCTCCACTGCTGTCCCGTCGATGTGGATAGAGGGGTGCTCCCTTTGCTGTTTCCTGAAGTCCACGATCATCTCTTTTGTTTTGCTGCCATTCAGTGAGAAGTTATTTTCCTGACACCACACTCCGAGGGTCCTCACCTCCTCCCTGTAGGCTGTCTTGTCATTGTTGGTAATCAAGCCTACCACTGTTGTGTCGTCTGCAAACTTGATGATTGAGTTGGAGGCGTGCATGGCCATGCAGTCATGGGTGAACAGGGAGTACAGGAGGGGGCTGAGAACGCACCCTTGTGGGGCCCCAGTGTTGAGGATCAGCGGAGTGGAGATGTTGTTTCCTACCTTCACCACCTGGGGGCGGCCCGTCAGGAAGTCCAGGACCCAATTGCACAGGGCGGGGTCGAGACCCAGGGTCTCAAGCTTAATGATGAGTTTGGAGGGTACTATGGTGTTGAATGCTGAGCTGTAGTCAATGAACAGCATTCTTACATAGGTATTCCTCTTGCCCAGATGGGATAGGGCAGTGTGCAGTGTGCAGTGTGATGGCGACTGCATCGTCTGTGGACCTATTGGGGCGGTAAGCAAATTGAAGTGGGTCTAGGGTGACAGGTAGGGTGGAGGTGATATGATCCTTGACTAGTCTCTCAAAGCACTTCATGATGACAGAAGTGAGTGCTACGGGGCGATTGTCATTTAGTTCAGTTACCTTAGCTTTCTTGGGAACAGGAACAACGGTGGCCATCTTGAAGCATGTGGGGACAGCAGACTGGGATAGGGATTGATTGAATATGTCCGTAAACACACCAGCCATCTGGTCTGCACATGCTCTGAGGATGCAGCTAAACATGCCGTCTGAGCTGGCAACCTTGCGAGGGTTAACACGTTTAAATGTTTTGCTCACGTCGGCCATGGAGAAGGAGAGCCCACAGTCTTTGGCAGCAGACCGCGTCAGTGGCACTGCATTGTCCTCAATGCACGCAAATACGTTTTTAATTTTTCTGGATGCAAGACGTCGATGTCCGCGACGGTGCTGGTTTTCTTTTTATAATCCGTGATTGTCTGTAGACCCTGCCACATACGTCTCGTGTTTGAGCCGTTGAATTGCGACTTCACTTTGTCTCTATACACTTTGCGTGTTTGATTGCCTTATGGAGGAAATAACTACACTGTTTGTATTCTGCCTTATTTCCAGTCGCCTTGGCATGATTAAATGCGCTGGTACGTGCTTCCAGTTTTGCGCGAATGCAATCCACGGTTTTAAGTCACAGTGGGTACACTTCCTTATAAACTTGCCCACCGAGTCAGTGTATACGTCAATGTTATTATCTGAGGCAACCCAGAACATATCCCAGTCGACGTGATCGAAGCAATCTTGAAGTGTGGAATCCGATTGGTCAGAACAGCGTTGGATAGACCTAAACACGGGCGCTTCCTGTTTTAGTTTCTACCTATAGGGGAGCAACAAGATGGAGTCATGGTTAGATTTGCCAAAATGAGGCCTTGTATGCATTGTGGAAGTTAGAGTAGCAATGGTCGAGCGTGTTACTCGCTCGTGTACAGCAATCGATATGCTGATAGAATTTAGGTAGCCTTGTTCTCAAATTAGCTTTGTTAAAATCCCCAGCTACAATAAATGCAGCCTCAGGATATATGGTTTCCAGTTTGCATAAAGTCCAATGAAGTTCCTTCATGGGCAGATATAACAAGTTATGAGTGGTTCTTTAGTGACTGACATACAGTATCTGAAAGACAATGTAACTGTAACCAGTCATTCTTATGATCTCACCATCCTTCAGTCAAACACATTGTGGCACAGCAATTTCACATGAACAACTGATTGCACAGAGTTGTATGCAGATGCTATGCACACCACAAAGCAGTATGTCCAAAAAGTCAGAGGTTATTCAAGTTTTCAAGTGCAAGGGGCAGGATATTGATGCATTTTACGTCTAATTTCCTGTAACTGGGTACTTTTTCAGCTCATGCACAGGACAACCATTTTGGAAGTTCTTCCTAGTATCGCCAAATCTCAGTTTATTTCTAAAAGTTCCTGTTGACTCTTGTACTTCCTGTGATCATTTGATAAGAAAACACGATAGGCACACTACCATGAAGACACTGTGTAAATTCTATTGTAGGAAAGTGATGCCAACTTCAAACATTTAAATATTAATTACTATGAAAATAAATCTGAATGATGTTGAGTAATATGCAAGACATTTCACTGCTCATAGGTGTGTGTGTGTGTGTGTGTGTATTTTTGAGTGTGTTACAGCTCAGATTTTATGACCTGAACATTTATTTGAGTTCATATATGTTTTTGAAAATGTGGGGATGAAAACAGTGGCTTGCGAAAGTATTCACCCCCCTTGGCATTTTTCCAATTTTGTTGCCTTACAATCTGGAATTAAAATAGATTTTTTTGGGGGGGGGGTTGTATTATTTGATTTACACAACATGCCTACCATTTTGACGATGCAACATATTTTTTTATTGTGAAACAAACACGAAATAAGACAAAAAACTGAAAACTTGAGCATGCATAACTATTCACCCCCCCCCCCCCCCCCCCCCCCCAAAGTCAATACTTTGTAGAGCCACCTTTTGCAGCAATTACAGCTGCAAGTCTCTTGGGGTATGTCTCTATAAGCTTGGCACATCTAGCCACTGGGATTTTTGTCCATTCTTCAATGCAAAACTGCTCCAGCTTCTTCAAGTTGGATGGGTTCTGCTGGTGTACAGCAATCTTTAAGTCATACGACATATTCTCAATTGGATTGAGGTCTGGGCTTTGACTAGGCCATTCCAAGACATTTAAATGTTTCCCCTTAAACCACTCAAGTGTTGCTTTAGCAATGCTTAGGGTCATTGTCCTGTTGGAAGGTGAACCTCCGTCCCAGTCTCAAATCTCTGGAAGACTGAAACAGATTTCACTCAAGAATTTCCCTGTATTTAGCACCATCCATCATTTCTTCAATTCTGATCAGTTTCCCCTGTTCCTGCCGATGAAAAACATCCCCACAGCATGATTCTGCCACCACCACGCTTCCCTATGGGGATGGTGTTCTCGGGGTGATGAGAGGTGTTGGGTTTGCGCCAGACATAACGTTTTCCTTGATGGCCAAAAAGCTTAATTTTAGTCTCATGTGACCAGAGTACCTTCTTCTATATGTTTGGGGAGTCTCCCACATGCCTTTTGGTGAACACCAAATGTGTTTGCTTACTTTTTTCTTTTCTGGCCACTCTTCTGTAAAGCCCAGCTCTGTGGAGTGTACTGCTTAAAATGGTCCTATGGACAGATACGCCAATCTCCCCTGTGGAGCTTTGCAGCTCCTTCAGGGTTATCTTTGGTCTCTTTGTTGCCTCTCTGATCAATGCCCTTCTTGCCTGGTCCGTGTGTTTTGGTGGGTGGCCCTCTCTTGGCAGGTTTGTTGTGGTGCCATATTCTTTAAAAATGTTTATAAATGATTTAATGGTGCTCCGTGGGATGTTCAAAGTTTCAGATATTTTTTTATAACCCAATCCTGATCTGTACTTCTCCACAATTGTGTCCCTGACCTGTTTGTAGAGCTCCTTAGTCTTCATGGTGCCGCTTGCTTGGTGGTGCCCCTTGCTTAGTGGTGTTGCAGACTCTGGGGCCTTTCAGAACAGGTGTATATATACTGAGATCATGTGACAGATCAGGTGACACTTTGATTGCACACAGGTGGACTTTATTTAACTAACTATGTGACTTCTGAAGGTAATTGGTTGCACCAGATCTTATTTAGGGGCTTCATAGCAACGGGAGTGAATACATATGCACCCACCACCTTTCTGGGGGTTTTTTTCATTATTTTTTTCCCATTTCACTTAACCAATTTGGACTATTTTGTGTATGTCCATTAAATGAAATTCAAATAAAAATCCATTTAAATTACAGGTTGTAATACAACAAAATAGGAAACACTTCAAGGGGGATGAATAATTTTGCAAGGCACTGTATAAGACATTGTGCAAGCTTTTACAAAGACCCTTTGTAGCTCTGGATTTTCAAAAAGGTTATATCTTTCAGTCTGATAAGAATCATGGGTAGCAGAAACAGCTCAACTTTTGTGCTAGAGACGGGGTCGAAAAGAAGAGTGGAGGGGTATTTGTGCTACTCCATTACATTTGGTTGTCATGTCAAGATTAAAATCATACTCAGAAGTCACCCTGAGTCATCCTTGGTGCTCCTCCTTGAGATGTTGGGGCTTTTCTCCATCTTTGGTGCTTGGCCGAGTGCCAGACTTACCTAAAGTGAACGCAACCCACCCCCTCATCTCTCCTCCTCTCCTCCCCACTCCTTCACTTTCCAGGCCCTTGGACGTCAACACATTTGTTTTGTCTCATTCTTTCAGCAATAATATACAAAGAGCAGTAGCATATTCCCTTTGTATGCATTCACAAGCATCCCCTGGCAGTAGCAGAACAACTGTGCTTTCAAGTAGGCTTGAGCGGTATACTGTATATACTGTATATCGGGGTACTTTGAAATACTGACGTTACGGTTTTCAATACCGTCAAAACAATTGATTTAAAAAACAAACATTTATTGCGGGCCCTTAAAGCTCTGGGATGCGTACTACACCACTAACTATCTAAGATTTTCCAAATAAGTGATCTCCTGCTCAGGGCTCCAGCTATGCATTTGGTTTTCTAACTTGCTAGTTAAGTGGCAAGCTTGCCAGATCAAGCTTATTGGTTACAACAGAGACAATCTAGTCCTTCTTGGATCAAGATCCCTGCTGTTTGGAAAGAAATACCGCCTCTTGTGTGCACTGCCGTTAATACAGTAGATCCCAGTATGGGACAGGAACTGATACCACTTAACCCTACTTTCTAGGAAGAGAATGACAGTTTATTGTCTGATAAATGTAATAGCCTTTCATACAAGCTTGCAGTATAAGCTTGTGTTTTATATTGAGAGTATTATATTCATGACCATCTCTTTTCCAGGACATAAACACAGACACAAAAGGAACAGGGACAAGGTGAGGAGACGTCCGATGGCCAGCAGCAGCGGCATGCTGAATGACCTGGAGAGCCTGTCTGCCGATCCCTTCTCCAGATCAGAAAGAGAGAGCAGCAGACAGCCGGCTAATGAAAGCAGCGGTGACTCAGGACCTCACAGGAGATCAAAGCGCTTCCTCTCCTATCCCCGCTTTGTAGAAGTCATGGTGGTGGCAGACAGCAAGATGGTGGAACATCACGGGAGCAACCTTCAGCACTACATTCTCACGTTAATGTCCATTGTAAGTTCTGCTCAGTTAACCACCCGCCCAATGGCCAGCCAGCCTTTTTGATTGTAGGGGAGTGGGGCTGTATTCTGTTGTGTCCCAGGCCATGGGCAGCAGGCGGAGAGCTCAGAGGGTAAGGCCCATGGCAGGAGTAAACAAAAATGTTCAAACGGTCAGGAGAGGGGCAGCATGAGGTTTACCTGTCTGACAGCTTTGATGAAAGTGAAAAAATGAGCTCAGGTATGTCACATAGACGGCATATTCCTGGCCACTTCATATAAAGGCCTCCTCTGGAGTCTGTGGCTGAGAACCTAGGGGGTAGCTAGCCTGGCCTATATTCTGATCTTGGCAGTCTGCATTCGCTACAGGATCTGAGTACAGCCATAATAAACCTCTCAAACAAGACAATGAGACCAGGTTTTCTTCCCCATAAAACTGCATGTTGATTTTGAATGTCTGAACCACTGATTGAGTACACTCCTAAAGGGTTTGATGAATGTTGGATACTGAAATGTATTGATGTTAAAAAAACGGTTGATTTTTCTGTCTATAATCTTTTCCTTCAGGTGTCTTCCATCTACAAGGATCCCAGCATCGGAAATCTGATTAACATTGTGATTGTGAAGTTAGTCATAATCAACAATGAGCTGGTAAGATTACAACACTAACTCTAATCCTAATCCTTTTCAGAGAAATACAATGCATTTGAGTCATTCATAAGCCCCGTGAGCACAGTACAGTACTGTAAACCTCTCCCTTGTTCTCTCTACTGTAGGATGGCCCTACCATTTCCTTCAATGCACAGACCACTTTAAAGAACTTCTGTATCTGGCAACAGAGGCAAAATCACCAAGATGAGAACCATCACTCCCACCACGACACAGCCATTCTCATCACCAGGTACACTGTCACTGCTACCACGACACAGCCATTCTCATCACCAGGTACACTGTCACTGCTACCACGACACAGCCATTCTCATCACCAGGTACACTGTCACTGCTACCACGACACAGCCATTCTCATCACCAGGTACACTGTCACTGCTACCACGACACAGCCATTCTCATCACCAGGTACACTGTCACTGCTACCACGACACAGCCATTCTCATCACCAGGTACACTGTCACTGCTACCACGACACAGCCATTCTCATCACCAGGTACACTGTCACTGCTACCACGACACAGCCATTCTCATCACCAGGTACACTGTCACTGCTACCACGACACAGCCATTCTCATCACCAGGTACACTGTCACTGCTACCACGACACAGCCATTCTCATCACCAGGTACACTGTCACTGCTACCACGACACAGCCATTCTCATCACCATCTCTCGGAGTAACGGCTAAAGTGTTGTGTTGACAGTCTTAGCTTCGAGCCACGGTTGGGGCTACCCCCAAAATCCGCTATAATATGTTGTCTTTTATTTATTCTCTGGTGTCACAGTGCAATGGGATTCTGGGGTGTGAAACCAGTGACATAACTTCCATCTGTGTGTTCTTCACAGGCAGGACATCTGTCGAGCGCGGGACAAGTGTGACACATTAGGTAAGAGGAGCTCTCTAGACACATGCAATAAAGACTGCAACATAACGTTTGATTGGTGACAGTTTCATAATAATATTGATGTACTTATTATGATGCTGCTTTTTAGGGTGCTAATGACAATGTAATGATGATGAAGGTGATGATGGTGATGACAATGCTCTAATAACAAATATGATGATGATTATACTCTTGGTTTGCAGGGCTTGCAGAGCTGGGTACAGTGTGTGATCCATACAGAAGTTGCAGTATTAGTGAGGACAATGGACTCAGCACTGCGTTTACTATCGCCCATGAACTGGGCCATGTGTGAGTACAGCATGCTCTCTATTCTTTGATTGATTTCATGTAATCACAATTTTGCAGCTGTATTAGTTTGTCATGCTATCTCAGACAAGTGTCTTGTATGGCCCTGGTTTTGCTCTCAAAATCTTTCTAAGATCCAAGACTTAATTCAGCATGTAAAAAGTCCCAAGTCAGCATGTAAAAAGTCCCAAGTCAGCATGTAAAAAGTCCCAAGTCAGCATGCGCCAGCCAGCCTTCATCCAGCTTGGCCAAACAACTCCAGGCCGCTACATTGGAGACTGTTACTGACTTTAACAACCCCTGTGTCTTAAGACAAATACAATTTTTTCGCAACACACACAAAAGGTGGGATTGTTGAATTCCATTCTTACTGGCGTCAAGCGGTGACACCGCTGCTGAAGTCTGCTTAGCGACAATGCTTGTGGAATGCAGTACCTGTCATACTGTACCATAGAGGTGCCATACAGTACAGTACAGTACCATGGGAGAGAACTACCGTACTATATAATAAGTATCCCCTCTGACCCTACTATCCCAGACACTGGCCCCGGCACAGACCAGCTTGTAATGTTAACCCCAACCAGCTCAGTCAGTTAACCCTGTGTGTTACCATTCTGCTGCCTAAAGGATGAGGTTTAGTAGTTAGCTTAGCAATCAGCCCAACATGTAGGTTTATTGATGGTGGGTTAGAGGGTTAGACCTGTGTGTTGTGGTGAATATATGTTCTCACTTGTGGTTTGGCCTCCTGACAGATTCAACATGCCCCATGATGACAGCAACAAGTGCAAAGAGGAGGGGGTTAAAATACAGCAGCATGTGATGGCACCCACACTCAACCACTACACTAACCCCTGGATGTGGTCCAAGTGTAGCAGGAAATACATCACAGAGTTCCTTGAGTATGTAAAGGACATTGTTTTCTAGTATAGACATTCATGTCATTATGGAGAAGTGTTATTGTCGTTAGCGTTAGTAGCACCAGGCTCTTATCGCAGTAAGGGTTAAATGACCAGTCAACTATTCAATCAAAACTGGTATCTGGACATTTCTGGGTTAAAGGGAAACAACATTACTTCTGTGTTGTGAGTGAATGTTTGGAATTTGTAATACTTTCAGATATGTTTGTTTGTAGAGCGCCAGGTATTGTTTTCATAGCAATAGCCTTGTAGTACTGTACATACATTACAGTAGTGGTTCTGTTATTGTACAGAATGCTGCCTGTCCACCTGTACTGAGTGTGTTTTCTGTCTGTTTGTGTCTTTGTTTTTTTTGTTTTTTCTTTAAGTCATTTTATTTTTATTTCTTAATAGCACAGGGTATGGCGAGTGCTTACTTGATGAGCCCATTTCTAGGCCATACAGTCTGTCACAGCAGCTGCCTGGACGGATATACAATGTCAATAAACAATGTGAATTGATATTTGGGCCGGGAACACAGGTGTGCCCATATATGGTAAGAGAATGCACCATGCGGTATTAAAATGTTATGTTTTGTACGTTGGTCTGTCAAAGACGAAAAAGTACCCAGACACTCAGTTCACTGTCTAGTCCTACATTAATGTAGTCTATGGCTCCAGACATTCAATACTAGAGTCACCTTAATCTGTTATGTAATATCCAATTGCTGTCCCAGTTGGCTCTCAGCTAGGCCTTCTGCATGTGTTCAATATTTTGTTTACATGCTACACCTCCTGTGAAGCCCTGCAAGCTACTGGGCTTGATGTTTCTCAGGGATTAGTTTCAGCTTTTGTTTAAAGGTAACACACCTTGTAAGAAATACAAGAGTATACAGCACTGTGTCTGTGTTTGTGGATGGAGCTCAGGCAGGGGGATGGTAACAGTGTGTGTTCTCCAGGTCCAGTGCCGCAGGCTGTGGTGCACCAGCCCTGAGGGGGCCCAGAGGGGCTGCAGGACCCAACACATGCCCTGGGCCGACGGAACAGAGTGCTCTCCAGGAAAGGTAAGTAGCAGAGAGATCTACCACAATATATAGGGATCTGACAGGGAGAAGGACGAAAATGAACAGATTGTGATAATTGGAGAGGGTGAGATAAAGAGAAAGATCAAATTAAAAGTGGGAAAATAAAAGGGACTAGCACCAGATACTTATGTTGTGTGTACACAGAGAGAGAGAGAGAGAGAGCGGCAGATATAATCAAATAGTTTAATTTGCCTGTGCATGAACATACAAACACACTCACATACACCCCAAGCCAGCTTAATCACTATGCTGGAGCATACTGGAAATGTTCAATGTTATGAACTGTCAAAAACACCCCATAAATAACCACAAAGGAAACTTTGATTTGAACTTTCTTTGTTTCTGCTGCTATTTGAATGACTCATGACTATAAAATCTGTTATTATTTCATCAAAAGCACAAATTACAAAATAAAAAATAAGTTCAGAGAAGCCTGCCACAAAATCAATTTACCAATGACAACTCGATATGAACTCATAATTGAACATGAGTGGGGCACACGTGGTAGTTGCTCCAAATCCCTCCATTTGTTCAAACATATTTGCAACTTGGGTTAGGATGGATTTGTTTTCTCCAGAGCTGGTATTACTATGAGGCAGTAATAGGCTTATGGTAGAATAGAGGCTTGCTTATGGTGTGAATAGAGGCTTGTGGAGATTGCCCTATCCATTACTGGTTTAGTGTAGCTTCTAATTAGGCCCTCTACCAAACTCTTCACTTCCTGGCTGTCTGTCTGACATAAAAGAGCTGAGGTCCCACAGCACACATGTTCAGAGCCTGCTCTGTTTACACATTGTATTCCTGCACACAAACCAACCAACCTGCTCAACCCTTCAACACTGAGGCTGCCGACTTTTACAATGCAGTTGTTGTTGCCAACGAAAATGGATCCTCCGCTATAACCTGAAACATATCTTCTCCTTTGAGTTCACTTACCCTCGGACAGACACATTTATAATGGATGTCTTTTTTGGGTTCTGTCTTTTTCCATTCGTTTTGTAATTTTTCCCAGATTAACATCAAAGGAGGTTGTGAAGTACTTTCAGATAGATGTGTTGCCAGTGTGCAGGCTAAGGTTTCATTATCTCATGCTCTTCTTCTCTCTCTCTCTCTCTCTCTCTCTCTCTCTCTCTCTCTCTCTCTCCACAGCACTGTAAACATGGCCAGTGCATTACCAAAGAGCACGATGCCACGCCAGTGCAGGGGGCGTGGGGAGGCTGGTCTCCGTTTGGCTCCTGCTCGCGGACGTGTGGCGGGGGCATCAAAATCGCCGACCGCGAGTGCAACCAACCCATGTAAGCACAGCCTTTGTAGTCATGCACATCTACTGGACTGTGTCTCCCTTGGAGCTGCCGTGGTCAATGTACCATACCATCAAGCCTCCTTAAATGAATTCTTTCCATATCAATCCGAAAGTACAAGATTTGACTATGTATTTATTTACCACCTTTATCCAGGCCCAAGAACGGGGGGAAGTACTGTGTGGGGCGCAGGATGAAGTTCCGCTCATGTAACTCAGAGCCCTGCTCCAAGCAGAAGAGAGACTTCAGAGAGGAGCAGTGTGCGGCCTTTGATGGCCGGCACTTCAACATCAACGGTCTACCTCCTAATGTGCGCTGGGTACCCAAGTACAGCGGAAGTAAGAACATCTTCTCTCTCTTGACACCTGGTTTTTGCATCTTTCTAACACATAGAAAAATCTCTATATGTACTGGACTGTTTAGACCTTTAGAAATGGTGCTGTAAGTAAACTAAGGCTTCCTGTAGATGTGCTCAAAGCACTCTGTGTGCTCTGTGAATCAATGTGATCCAGATTGAGGACGCTAAGTAAACTTGTTAGAGCATCCATATGGTTGAATTCATTAGCCCCTTTAATGTGGTCAGTGGACTGTTTTCACCATTCCCCTTTCCTCTCCTGTCCTGTAGTTCAGATGAAGGATCGCTGTAAGCTGTTCTGCAGGGTGGCTGGCAGCACCGCCTACTATCAGCTCAGGGATCGGGTCATCGACGGCACGCCATGTGGCCCCGACACCAACGACATCTGTGTGCAGGGCCTGTGCAGGGTGAGACTGACACACAGCCTTTAACAGCTTCAGTCTGACAGCTAACTTAATATATCATTCATAACAGTAATAAGATAATAATGACATTGTTTTAAAATGAGAAGAATATTGATCACAGAGGTCCCTATTAGAGGGAACTTGAACTAAACCCAACTATATCAGAATAGAGTTTCACTTTGGTGCTGTTTACGATAGAGAATTCCTGTCAGATGTGGTACAGTGATATGGACTTAACACACTTAACCGGGTTAGGTTCTGTGTATTAGGCAACTATTTTCTTAGGTCATATGGTTTTTATCCCTGCAGGCTAGCAGAGTGTTGCAGAGTACAGTACAGGATTTCATTAGAATGCCACTACTTTAGTTACATTATCTCACAAATACTAAAATCCTAGCTGCATCAATGTGTATCAATGAGAATCTGCCAAGCAGATGACTTTTATGTTGTAGCACAAGTTGGATATTTATCCTTTCATGTCCTATACCCCCCTTTCCCTCCCTCTCATCATCTGCCTTCTCCTCTTCTTCCTCCTCCACTTCCTTCTCCTCTTCCTCCTCGACTTCCTTTTCCTCATTAACCACCTCTCCATTCTCCTTCTCATACCTGTGCAGCAAGCGGGATGTGACCATGTGTTGAATTCCAAGGCGAGGAGAGATAAGTGTGGTGTGTGTGGCGGTGACAACTCCTCGTGCAAGACCGTGGCAGGCACCTTCAACATGGTGCGCTACGGTGAGCCTAGGGCCAGTCGTGGTGTTCAAACTATGTATCATCACAATGACTGAAAAGGGTCACTGAAAGCTTTTCATTAGCCCATTATACACTACTGTTCAAAAGTTTGGGGTCACTTAGAAATGTCCTTGTTTTTGAAAGAAAAGCACATTTTTGTCCATTAAAATAACATCAAATTGATCAGAAATACAGCTGATAATGGGCCTCTGTACGCCTCTGTAGATATTCCATTAAAAATCAGCCATTTCCAGCTACAATAGTCATTTACAACATTAGACATAGTTAATGTTGTAAATGACTATTGTAGCTGGAAATGGCTGATTTTTTATGGTATATCTACAGAGGCATACAGAGGCCCATTATCAGCTGTATTTCTGATCAATTTGATGTTATTATAATGGACAAAAATGTGATTTTCTTTCAAAAACACATTTCTAAGTGACCCCAAACTTTTTATCAGCAACCATCACTCCCGTGTTCCAATGGCACGTTGTGTTAGCTAATCCAAGTTTAATACTTTAAAAGGCTAATTGATCATCAGATCATTAATTGATCATTATGTTAGCACAGCTGAAAACTGTAGTCGTGCCCCGGGGCCTCCCACACCTCTTTCTATTCTGGTTAGAGCCAGTTTGCGCTGTTCTGTGAAGGGAGTAGTACACAGCATTGAACAAGATCTTCAGTTTCTTGGCAATTTCTCGCATGGAATAGCCTTCATTTCTCAGAACAAGAATAGACTGATGAGTTTCAGAAGAAAGTGCTTTGTTTCAGGCCATTTTGAGCCTGTAATCTAACCCACAAATGCTGATGCTCCAGATACTCAACTAGTCTAAAGAAGGCCAGTTTTATTGCTTCTTTAATCAGAACAACAGTTTTCAGCTGTGCTAACATAATTGCAAAAGGGTTTTCTAATGATCAATTAGCCTTTTAAAATGATAAACTTGGATTAGCTAACACAACGTGCCATTGGAACACAGGAGTGATGGTTGCTGATAATGGGCCACTGTATGCCTGTGTAGATATTCCATAAAAAAGCTACATTAGTCATTTACAACATTAACATTGTCTACACTGTATTTCTGATCAATTCTATGTTATTTAAATGGACAAAAAATTTGCTTTTCTTTCAAAAACAAGGACATTTCTAAGTGACCCCAAACTTTTGAACAGTAATGTACACTTAAGCAATAAGGCCTGAGGAGGTGTGGTATATGGCCAATATACCACGGCTAAGGGCTGTTCCCATGCACGACGCAATGCAGAGTGCCTGGATACAGCCCTTAGCCATGGTATATTGGTCATATATCACAAACCTCTGACGTGCCTTATTGCTATTATAACTGGTTAGCAACGTAGAGCAACGTAGAGCAGTAAAAATAAATGTTTTGTCATACCCGTGGTATACGATCTGATATACCATGGCTGTCAGCCAATCAGCATTCAGGGCTCGAACCACCCAGCTTATAATGACCACTAACTTAGTCATGTCCACTCAGAGACGTTGAGTTCTCTTCTGCTTGTTGTGCTGCAGGATACAACGAAGTGGTGAGAATACCCAGTGGTGCTACAAATATTGATGTTCGTCAACACAGCTACTCAGGGAAACCAGAAGACGATAACTACCTCGGTAAGACTCAGACTCACTATCAAAACACTATTTTAGGGTCTTGTTGGCTGTTGGATTTAAACATGTTGTCACGCCCTGACCATAGAGAGCCCTTGGTTTTCTATGGTGTTGTAGGTCAGGGCGTGATTAGGGGGTGTTCTAGTCTTTTCATTTCTATGTTGGTGCTCTCGGTATGGTTCCCAATTAGAGGCAGCTGATGTTCATTGTCTCTGATTGGGGATCTTACTTAAGTTATCCATTGTTCCCACCTGGGTTGTGGGATATTGTTTTGTGTATGTGTATGTAGCACCACTACTTTCACGTTTCGTTGTTGGTTTATTGTTTTGTAGAAGTTTCACTGTTTATTACAAGATGTGGAACTCTAATCACGCTGCGCCTTGGTCCGTCCATTCAAACGAACGTGACACATGTCTACCTTTCAGAGGTGTCGAAAGGTTTAGTATTCTCTTCTTGAGCAGATATGAGATGGTTCAATGGCGCCAGAAGGGATGGCTGCCGTTTTACGGGATCCTAAACAATTGTGCTATTTTGTGTGTTTTTTCACGTTGTTTGTAAGTTATTTTGTACATGATGTTTTTGCCACTGTCTCTTATGACAGAAAGATATTCTGGTTATCAGAACAGCAATTACTCACATCGAACTGGACAAAGATTCTTTCTTTACTGAGAAAGATGGGAAAGATCCAGGTGCCTTGTGAGAATTCGCCAGCGAGTGGGTAACCCACCTCTACCATCCGTCCTATTGGCCAGCATGCAATCATTGGAGCATAAACTGGATAAACTGGATGAGGTCCGTTCGAGGCTATCCTACCAATGGGACATTAAAAACTGTAATATCTTATGTTTCACCGAGTCGTGGCTGAGCGACGACATGGATAATATACAGTTGGCTGGGTTTTCCATGCATCGGCAAGACAGAACAGCTACCTCCGGTAAGACAAGGGGTGGTGGTCTGTGTCCATTTGTCAATAACAGCTGGTGCGCAAAATCTAATATTAAAGAAGTCTCAAGGTTTTGCTCGCCTGAGGTAGATTACCGCATGATAAGCTGAAGACCACAATATTTCCCTAGATAATTTGTATCTATATTTTTCATAGCTGTCTATATACCACCACAAACCGATCCTGGCACTAAGACCACACTTAACGAGCTGTTGTCACAGGCGTCAAAATGAGTAGACCAAGGTGCAGCGTGGAATATGTTCATTTTGTCGTTTAATGCAAAAATGAACACTTTACAAATTAAACAAAAATGACAGCCGACAGTTCTGTCAGGTACTTACAACTAAACAGAAAGCAACTACCCACAAAACCCAAAGGAAAAAAAGGCTGCCTAAGTATGGTTCCTAATCAGAGACAACGATAGACAGCTGCCTCTGGTTAGGAACCATACTCGGCCCAACATAAAGAAATACAAAAACATAGAATGTCCACCCCACACCCTGACCTAACCACATAGAGAAACAAACCCTCTCTCTCAGGTCAGGGCGTGACAGCTGTATAAGGCCATTAGCAAACAAGAAAATGGTCATCCAGAGGCGGCACTCCTAGCGGCCGGAGACTTTAATGCAGGAAAACTTAAATCTGTTTTACCTAATTTCTACCAGCATGTTCAACCAGAGGGGAAAAAAGATCACTATTTTTACTTCTCACACAGAGACGCGTTCAAGCAAAAACTCAGAATTACCAGTGACTCGCTCAATACGGGAGTGGTCAGATGATGCAGATGCTAAGCTAGAGGACAGCTTTCCTAGCACAGACTGGAATATGTTCCGGGATTCATTTGATGGTATTGAAGAGTATACCACATCAGTCATCAGCTTCATCAATATGTGCATCAATGACGTCGTCCCCACCGTACGTACATACCCCAACCAGAAGCCATGGATTACAGGCAACATCCGCACTGAGCTAAAGGGTAGAGCTGCCTCTTTCAAGGAGCGGGACTCTAACCCGGACACTTATAAGTAATCCCGCTTTGCCCTCTGACGAACCATCAAACAGGCAAAGAGTCAATACAGGACTAAGTTTGAATCCTACTACACCGGCAGGGCTTCCGAACTATTACGGACTACAAAGGGAAGCCCAGCCGCGAGCTGCCCAGTGACATGAGCCTACCAGACGAGCTAAATTACTTCTATGCACGCTTCGAGGCAAGCAACACTGAAGCATGCATGAGAGGACTAGTTGTTGCGGACGACTGTGTGATCACGCTCTCTGTAGCCCATGTGCGTAATACCTTTAAACAGATCAACATTCACAAGGCCGCAGGGCCAGACGGATTACCAGGACATGTACTGCGAGCATGCGCTGACCAACTAGCAAGTGTCTTCACTGATATTTTCAACCTCTCCCTGACCGAGTTTGTAATACCAACATGTCTTAAGCAGTCCACCATAGTGTCTGTGCCCAAGAACACTAAGGTAACTTGCCTTAATGACTACTGACCTGTAGCACTCACGTCTGTAGCCATGAAGTGCTTTGAAAGACTGGGCATGGCTCACATCAACACCATCATCCCAGAAACCCCACTCCAATTCACTTACCGCCCCGAACAGATCCACAGATGACGCCTACATCAGAATGCTGTTCATTGACTACAGCTCAGCGTTCAACACCATAGTGCCCTCAAAGCTCATCACTAAGCTAAGTACCCTGGGACTAAACACCTCCCTCTACAACTGGATCCTGGAATTCCTGACGGGCCGCGCCCAGGGGGTAAGGGTAGGCAACAACACATCTGACACGCTGATCCTCAACACGTGGGCCGCTCAGGGGCTCAGTCCCCTCCTTTACTCCCTGTTAACCTACGACTGCATGGCCAAGCACTACTCCAACACTACCATTAAGTTTGCAGACGACACAACGGTGGTAGGCCTTATCACCGACAATGATGAGACAGCCTATAGGGAGGAGAAGGTCAGAGACCTGGCAGTATGGTGCCAGGACAACAACCTCTCCCTCAACGTGAGAAAGATAAATGAGATGATTGTGGATTACAGAAAAAGGAGGGCTGAGCACGCCCCATTTACATCGACGGGGCTGTAGTGGAGCAGGTTGAGAGCTTCAAGATTTTTGGTGTCCACATCACCAACAAACTATCATGGTCCAAACACACCAAGAGAGTATTGAAGCAGGCATGACAATGCCTATTCTCCCTCAGCAGACTGAAAAGATTTGGCATGGGTCCTCAGATCCTCAAAAGGTTCTAAAGATGCACAATCGAGAGCATCCTGACCGGTTGCATCACCGCCTGGTATGGCAACTGTTCGGCCTCCTTCCGCAAGGTGCTACAGAGGGTAGTGCATATGGCCAAGTACATTAATGGGGCCAAGCTTCCTGCGATCCAGGACCTCTATACCAGGCGGTGTCAGAGGAAGGCCCAAAAAATTGTCAAATAGTCCAGCCACCCTAGTCATAGACTGTTCTCTCTGCTACTGCACGGCAAGCTGTACCGGAGCGCCAAGTCTAGGTCCAAAAGGCACCTTAACTGCTTCTATCCCCAAGCCACAAGACTGCTGAACAGTTAATCAAATGGCTGCCCGGACTATTTGCATTGACTTCCTGTTTTTTTACACTGCTGCTACTCACTCTGTATGATCTATGCATAGTCACTTTACCCCTACCTACATGTACATATTACCTCAATTACCTCGACTAACCTGTACCCCCGCACATTGACTCGGTACCACCCCTGTATATGGTTGTTATTTTATTGTGTTAGTTTCTTTTTACTTCAGTTTATTTAGTTAATATTTTCTTAATAATACATTGTTGTTTAAGGGCTTGTAAGTAAGCATTTCATGGTAAGGTTGTAATTAGCGCATGTGACAAATAAAATAGATTTTATTTGATTAGATTTATGGTTGGTGGTTCTACTGTACAGTAGTGTTCTGCATGTCTTCAGCTGAGAGCTTTGAAGGGCCCATTGAACCTGGCCTGTACGAGAGTTTAGGGCCCACGTGCTAACGCGTTAATGATCCAGAACTCATATAGCCCTCTGTGGGCCATTTCATTCTCTCTGTGCTACTCGTAAAGGTCACTATGCCTGTGTTTCTTTGTGTGCGTGCTTGTTTGTGTGTGTGTGCGTACGTGCATGTGTGACTGTCTGGGGCCTTCTCTCTGTGCTACTCGTAAAGGTCACTATGTTTGTGTTTCTTTGTGTGTGTGTTTGTGTGCGTGTGTGTGACTGTCTCTGCGGTTGAGCTGGGGCCTGAGGAGGAACAGGGGGTAAGAGGGCTTGCGGGAAGTGGGCCGGTCTCTGCGGCCACATAACTATGATGTGTGAAATGGCGAGGAAAGTAACTCAGGAAATTAGCTCCATAATCGCATTAGTGTGAATGTGTGCAGCAGACAAACTGATGAACAGAACAGGAGGAATGAGATTCCTCCAGGAGGAATGCAGGATTATTTTACCCCAATTAGGTTTATCTGTTCTCTGTTGCAGGCCTTGTTGTAAATGAAAACATCAGCTGTTTTGAGGCTCTTTTTTTATCACTGAGTTAAGTGAGAGTTTGTTTACAGTTGACCGACTCTCAGTGTAGCCAACTCTACAGTATGTCCATGTAAACACTCAGCCAACTCTACAGTATGTCCATGTAAACACTCAGCCAACTCTACAGTATGTCCATGTAAACACTCAGCCAACTCTACAGTATGTCCATGTAAACACTCAGCCAACTCTACAGTATGTCCATGTAAACAGTCTGTTTGATTTCCTCAACAAAAGGAAAAATGACTTTAGAGTAGCTGAGCTCATCAAAGACACGTGTGTTTTCTCACCCTGTCCCATACTGTACTTTCAGACTCCTATGCCATCCTTTTTATTCATGCCAGTGTCATCTCCTCTCTCTTTATGTGCAGCTGTTTCAAACATCAGAGGGGAGTATCTGCTCAATGGAGAGTTTGTGGTTAGCATGTTTAAAAGGGAAATCAAACTGGGCAACACCATCATCGAGTACAGCGGATCTGACCACATCATTGAGAGAATCAATTGCACTGACCGCATCGAAGAGGAGATCATTGTCCAGGTAACAATTCCTTACCTGACTGTTGAGAAGGTGACACAGTAAAATGGTTATGATGCAAATGGAACAGAGGAACTGTACCTATTGTTCTATTCCTCTGCCCCCCTCTCACTCCGCAGGTGCTTTCTGTAGGTAACTTGTACAACCCAGACGTCCGGTACTCCTATAACATCCCCATCGAGGATAAACCCCAGCAGTTCATCTGGGACGCCTACGGGCCCTGGCAGGAGTGTAGCAGGCCCTGCCAAGGTGAGGGCTGGGGGAGGGATGTGAAGGGAACGGAGGAGAGGGGGTGTAGGGGTTATGGGGGTAAAGAGAAGATAGTGGAGGAGTGTGGGAAAGGAGGTGTGGTTGAGGTGAAAGGTCGGGGGAGAGAGGAGTTGAGGCTGTATGTGGTTGTATCTGACCACCATGAAGTCCTCTTGTCTATAGTCGCCAACACGAAAAAAGCTCCTGCAACCAAGGGTTTTATAGAAAGTTGAAAAGTAGACATTTCTTTTTAAATTGTATAGAATAGTGGACTCTACGTTCTTGTCAGGGTGTGTGAAGCATCAGGAGTCAGATGGAATTCAGGTGCAAAATTGTGATATTTATTAACAGGTGCAGAAGGTGAGCTGGATCTATGACAAGATGTTGACAGACTCTGACTTATACAGATACACTAAATGGCCAATATACTGAAGCTTCAATTAGCTTCTAAGACAGAGCACCTTTAAACTAGGCAGAGCTCCTATAACTTTGACAAAGCATCAATGATTGCACACAGCTGAGTTTAGTAGGCCTAGACTAGAGCATTGGATAACATGTCACTCCATGTCACTCCAGCCTATGCTCTCCTGAAAATGGGCACCTGAAGCCCAACCTGTAACACTGAGATAATACAAAATGCACCTAAACAGGTATTTCATCAATTATTATTAGCCTAATAATTCCCTTTACAATCAATACTTCTCAATAGTTGTCTTATCAATGTAGATAGGCTATTATTAGGAAAACACCCCTCGACATAAAAGATTTGGAGAATCATAATTGTGTTTCCTTGATTCCTCCGGTGCTCTCTCCCCGCCGCCTCCTCAAAACACATTGGATGAGGAGTTCAGAGGAATCAAGGAAATGCTATTGAGATTCTCCCATTGTAATTACTTGGCGCATGTGAGCGGCCGGCGCGCTCTCTCCAAATCAGTAAGCAACCTGCGGTGGTGAGTACAGCTCAGGGATACAAATGGAACTTAACTTCTTAATAAACAATGTTAAACATTTCTACTCGCGTGTATAGTTGCAAAGCTAGCTGTAATTTACCAAGGTTATCGGAATCTTCAGTAAGATTCTTTGGTAATTTATGCTTGAATAACTTATATATACTCATGAACAATATGGAAATAGATATAATAAATGGTTACCGTATTCATTTATTATATCTATTTCCATATTGTTCATGAGTTTCTAGTAGATAGAACATTTGGTTTAAGAGAAAATAGCCTAATTAATGAAAATAGCATCTGATCAATAATGTCATTATTTTCAATTAACAGCAACTCTTCAACTAGTGACTTTTTTCACAACTACCACCAGGTTGACGACAAAACAATTACATATTGACATAATAATTTTTTTTAAATATAAAGAACGTTTCATGCTCAACTAAGTTTATGGTTTATATTTAGGATAATGATTACAGCTTTCTCCTATTAAATCATCCTTTTAAATGATGTCATATATTTTACATTAAGCATCTCCAATCCAAAGTTAAATCTAGAACCGGCTATTTCACAACAAAGCCTCCTTTACTCATGCTGCCAAACATACCCTCGTAAAATTGACTATCCTACCGATCTTTGACTTCGGCGATGTCATTTACAAAATAGCCTCCAACACTCTACTCAGCAAATTGGATGCAGTCTATCACAGTGCCATCCGTTTTGTCACCAAAGCCCCATATACTACCCACCACTGCGACCTGTATGCTCTTGTTGGCTGGTCCTCGCTACATATTTGTTGCCAAACCCACTGGCTCCAGGTCATCTATAAGTCTTTGCTAGGTAAAGCCCTGTCTTATCTCAGCTCACTGATCACCATAGCAACACTCACACGTAGCACGCGCTCCAGCAGGTATATTTCACTGGTCATCCCCAAAGCCAACACTTCCTTTGGCCGCCTTTCCTTCCAGTTCTCTGCTGCCAATGACTGGAATGAATTGCAAAAATCACTGAAGTTGGAGCATTATATCTCCCTCACTCACTTTAAGCGTCAGCTGTCAGAGCAGTTTACCGATCACTGCAGCTGTAAACAGCCCATCTGTAAATAGCCCATCTAACCAACTACCTACCTCATCCCCATATTTGTTTTAGTTTTTCTGCTCTTTTGCACACCAGTATTTCTACTTGCACATCCTCATCTGCACATATATCACTCCAGTGTAAATTGCTAAATTGTAATTAATTCGCCACTATTGGCCTATTTATTGCCTTACCTCCTTACTTAATTTGCACACACTGTTTACAGATTTTTCTATTGTGTTATTGACTGCACGTTTGTTTATCCAATGTGTAACTCTGTGTTGTTGTTTTTGTCGCACTGCTTTGCTTTATCTTGGCCAGGTCGCAGTTGTAAATGAGAACTTGTTCTCAACTGGTCTACCTGGTTAAGTAATTGTGTATATATATATATTTTATGTGATAAGGCCACACAGAGGGCCAGAGATTTTTACAGACACTTCTGATAATCTGAAGTACCCAAAAGGGCCACTAGATGTATTGTGATCGATTACATAAAATCCTTGAAAGATACCAAAATTCTGGTAGTTTACTGGTAAACTTAGAAAGTTTTAGTAATATACCCTCCCTTTGCAACCCTATTAGCTTGTGACCTTTTCTATAACAACGGTGTGACATCTTTAGCGATAGGAATTTGCTTGAAAACGTTAGCAACACCTACAACCATTAGCAAACATTTACAATCTGAGTTTGGCACTAAAATAGCCAAGTACCTTAACTCCTCCACAGAGTTGAGCGCAGACTTTCCCATTCATAGATGTTAACTACTCTAATTATCACAGAGTCGCCTCTGTCTTCCGTCTGTTTTCTGTAAACAAGCGCTGTAACATGGAAATATGGCCGTGTGGGAACACTAACCTTATAAACATGTGTAGTAGTTTAACCTTTTTTTTGTATTATTATTTCTTGCTGATATGAATTATACGTTCCTTATGTTTTCAAAACCGTACCACAAGCAATGCGTTTTAACTCTCCCTTCCAAAAAATTATGCAGGAATCCTGCAGGATATATATCCATTTTCCTGTAGGACAACCTGCTGGATCCCTACCTCATCCTTCAGAAAATTTAACTAGTAGACAACTGGGACTAATGGAGTTGCAAATGAGACAAAGAAACAGATGAATTAGTAAATGTATTGTTTTCTCATGCACTGACCAACTCTGTGGTGTGGTGGCCTTTTGCTAAACTGTTAGATATACAAGGCAAATAATTATAGTGTGTGTGTTTTCTGTGCTCCCTGTAGTCTAAGCTGTAAGGGAAAAGAAGAGAACTCACATGGTGGAGGTGGGGAAACAATCCAAGCAAGCTACAAGTAAAACAGAGAGAAAGTGATGTTAAAATTATTCATTTTTATTTAAATCAAACTGTTTGTTTATTCAATTGTGACCTTATTATTTCAGTGAAAATAATGTGATATTTCATAGATAAACAATGTTTTAAACCCCTCTTTACTATTTAAATGCAATCACGTCCTTATTTATGACAGGTCATGATCGGTCATGTGACTTGGTTACTGTCTTCAAATGCTTGCCAAGGAACCATTAGCCTAGTCATTCAAAATTAGAATCTATCACCATCCGTTTCAAAACACTTAAAAGTTATAGCCTATCTTGCGACAACAGTACTAAAGTATCAAATCTCATTTGTCACTTTCCATGGAAACAAAAGTTTAAAATGTTTTTTTTTGTCAAAGCTAGCTAGCTAGCAGCCAGTGGTAGAGAACATGTTAGCTAAGCTAGCTAACTTATTTATACAAAATGTTATACAAACACAACACATTAAAAACTAACTATGCCACCCCCTAACATGTTCATATAAACATTTGTTGTAGTTTTAGTATGTTTCTCTGACCCCTTACCTGTCAACATTTGTTTTAATATTAGCAGTACTTGAATTAGCTAAACTGACTGGCAGCCATTTCCTCAACTTCCAACTATCAACTGTTGCTATGGTGACCAATATGTCACATAACTGTTCATCTTCTTGTTGTAAATTGTAAAGGAGAGTTAAAAATACATATTTTTGGAATAGAAAACTAGCTGGCTATATACATCTGCACCATGTCCACATACATTTTATCTCCTCCTTCAGCAGTTTGCCATATCCTGCAGGAATATCAAAATCCTGCAGGTTTTGGTCCTGCAGGATACCTGCAGGAATGTACTACATGATTCCTGTAGGACACCTGCACAATTACTTCACAAAGGGTCAAATTCCTGCAGGATTCCTGTATAACTGTTTTTGTAAGGGTTAGGAGCAAGCGTCGGGGCTCTTAACAAACCCCCCCAGCAAGACGATACAATCGTCAATAGGCGCTAAAGGTAGTTAGCGTCTATGAATTGGCTAGGAGTTGAAGTACTTGGCCAGTGCTAAAAAGGACAAAGATTTTACATGTAAATATGCAATGGAGTGAAATGTCGACGTCACAGGCGCTCTTCAGTGGCAAAGTCACAAATAGCTAAAGAGAATAAGGGCTGAAGATGTAGTGTCTTTCTTCACTAACACATTTCTATTTATCCATGTAGATTTACTGGCAGTTTTACTGATTTACTGCTCTTAATCTTTGGTTATAAAAATTGAGAACAGAAGGTATAGGTGGAAGATCCAGCTTTAAGAGCAAGGTTTCTGGGAACGCTTTTTGAAATAAGAACGATTTTACAATGATTTAAACCATGGACGTCAAACCTGTCTCTTCGAGGAACACACTCCTGCTGGTTTTCATTCTTGCCTTTTGACAAGTGTCTGATTTAGACTCCAAAGAATCCAAGCGTGCATGGACTTTCTAGCCAATCGATTCAATCCCAGGGAGAAACCAAAAGCAGCAGGACCATGACCAAGGAACTAAACCTTCTCTCACACTCCATCAGGAGAGCGTAAGAGGAAGATCCTGTGTAGTAGAGAGTCGGACCGTGTGGTGGTCTCAGACCAGAGGTGCCATGGGGCTGCCAGACCAGCCATGGTCACAGAACCCTGCAATGCAGACTGTGAAATCAGGTACTGCCTAAACCACTCTCCATCTGTCCATATCACAGATTCTTCATCACTGTCAGTCTTTATATATGCGATCTGTATGTTTCCTGTCAGCGTCTCTCACCTATGACCTTTCCTGTCTGTGCAGGTGGCATGTAGCGCGGAAGAGTGAGTGTACAGTCCCATGTGGAGTGGGATATCGTACACTGGAGATCTACTGCGCCAAACTCAGCCGTACCGATGGAAAGACCCAGAAGGTGGACGAGCGTTACTGCAGCAGTCAACGTAAACCTGAGGACAAGGAGAGTTGCCATGGAGACTGTAACCCGGCCGGTTGGGAGTACTCCTCTTGGTCAGAGGTGAGACCACCTGTTTTTGGGTGGGCTAAGAAAAAGAGAAGGCAAAACAGAAAGACAAAGGTTTAATACGTGTGCGTGTGTTTCAGTGCTCCAAAAGCTGTGGCGGAGGGTCCCGGCGTCGTGCAGCCGTGTGTGGGAAGTCCTCTGAGGCAGAAAGTGATGAGAGTAAGTGCAGCCAGAGAGACAAGCTGACCACCGCCCAGAACTGCAATGAGTTCCTGTGTCCTGCGTGGAAGACTGGAGACTGGTCTGAGGTCAGTTCCATGGAGAATGTTTGGACTACGCTTTGGAAATGTTGATTATCACTTGAAATTAATTGATGAATTGATGAATTTAGAACCCAGATGGCCTTTTTATGCTACGTCTAGTTTGTTGTTAAAGATGTAAAAATTACAGAGCGCCTGTGAAGTGGGTCAAAGATCAAATCCAAATGTTGATAGTTAGTGTCCTTGTTATATCTCGTCATGTACAGTGCAGTATGTGGTGCAATAACTAGTTTTATTGCATAGTTTTCACATTCTGTCCAAGCAGCTCAAAAGGCTATGTGTCACATTCCACAAATGTTTTATATTATAAACCAGGTAGTTTGAGTCCTGGATGCTGATTGGCTGAAAGCTGTGGTACAGTATATCAGACAATATACCATGGGTATGACGCAAAATGACTTGTTTACTGTTCTAATTACATTGGTAACCAGTTTATAATAGCAATAAGGCACCTCTTGTGGTATAAGGCCAATATACCACGGCTAAAGGCTGTACCCAGGCACTCAGCGTTGCGTCGTGATTAATAACAGCCTTTAGCCGTGGTATATTGGCCATATACTACACACCTCGGCCTTGCTTAAATATCCCAAACAAACACATACTGTACACACATAGTAACCTACTGTACATGTCAAAGCTACTGTTAATTGCACACACACTGTTGTCCTCATTCTGAGCGTACTTTCCAGAGGCTTTATGCTATGTGTCCCCATGTTTCTCATTCTGCCTGTTGACTGTTGTTGCAGTGCCCGGTGACGTGTGGGAAAGGGTACAAGCACCGGCAGACATGGTGCCAGTTTGCGGAGGACCGACGGGACGACCGCTTCTGTGACTCTGCGTCCAAGCCTGAGTCGGTCCAGACATGTCAGCAGCAGGACTGTGCCTCGTGGCAGGTCGGACCTTGGGGCCAGGTGAGGCACACCTGTTGACAAACCGTACAGTGACATGTGTATGAGAGTGGTGATGATTATGTATTTGTATTTATTATGGATCCCCCTTGGCAGCAGCTACTCTTCCTGGGGTCCAAAACATTAAGGCACATACATCACACATACAACAAAATATAAAACAGTACATCATTTAACATTATTGCACCATTACATATCTACAATACAAATGGTACAATACCACCATACAACAATATTACAATGTACGTGTGTGTAGAGTGCGTGTGCTCGTGTGTGTGTGCGTATGAGTGTGTCTGAACCTGTGTGTGTGTGTGTGTGTGTGTGTGTGTGTGTGTGTGTGTGTGTGTGTGTGTGTGTGTGTGTGTGTGTGTGTGTGTGTGTGTGTGTGTGTGTGTGTGTGTGTGTGTGTGTGTGTCTCTTCATAGTCCCCGCTGTTCCATAAGGTACATTTTTATCTGTTTTTTAAGTCCGATTCTACTGCTTGCATCAGTTACTTGATGTGGAATAGAGTTCCATGTAGTCATGGCTCTATGTAGTACTGTGCACCTCCCATAGTCTGTTCTGGACTTGGGGATTGTGAAGAGATCTCTGGTGGCATGTCTTGTGAACATATTGTGTTATTCCAAATGTGTCCAACTGTTTAAAATATTAGAATATGACCCAATGGATCACCTATTTATACTACTGTATATTCCATAATAAGCCCATTTTGCTTCAGAGTTTTAGCTATGTGGAATGCTATACTATGCTTTCTCCAGATGTAGAGCATTGACAGAAGAAAGATAATCTAAGCCACTCATTTAGTCTATCCCCCATTCACATACCAAAATAAGCACACAAAATCTGTGCACAATCGTTATGCTTGCTAAAGCATAATCAGTGTAGATCTCTGAGGATGAAAAACAGCTGCTTTGTAGCAATTCTTAGACTCTAGTCTAGAAAGGTATTGCAACATTTTGCAAATCAAAACTAGGCTCTTATAAATCAACTTGTGTGTTCAAACTGCCTATAAACCTACATGTGTGATGGAGATTAGGTGTTCCTATACCATGGAATTGGCCAAAACAGAAAATAAATTGTATAAAACTTCAGTTCCACACAATAAAATGACAGCTCCTCACAATAAAATTACAGCTCTTAATAAAG
Organism: Salmo salar; assembly: GCF_965601325.2. Classification (NCBI taxonomy): domain Eukaryota; kingdom Metazoa; phylum Chordata; class Actinopteri; order Salmoniformes; family Salmonidae; genus Salmo; species Salmo salar. The sequence goes on along the minus strand of NC_138302.1, from coordinate 79,785,202 downwards.
ATTGTTTAAAGTTGCTGCCACACAAGTTTGACCTTGTTTCATTGGAGTCACTGAGGTAGAAAAGAGTGTGGTGTGTCTACCCACTGACTTGGATACAGTGGAAAAAAAGCAATGGAAAGTAGATGAATTACTCATGCATTATGGTAATGAAGCCTGTCATCTGCTGGCACTAGTCTGACCAGGCTCAAAGGGAGTGTACTTTTTCACCTTAGTTAGTCATTTTTGCAATGTTGGCTTTTTGTTGTCCCTCTCTGAATTACTCTTTGTCCCTTTTTTTAATCTTTCTCTCTCTTCCTTTATATCGCTCTTTTCTCTTGTTCTCTCTTTGGTGAACACAGTGCACTACCTCGTGTGGACCAGGCTACCAGATGCGAGCAGTGAAGTGCGTTGTGGGGTCATATGGGTCTGTCATGGACGACACTGAATGTAACGCGGCCACACGGCCCACTGACACTCAGGTAAGGACACAGTCCACTAAGACCCATCTCAACATCTCTATATGTTCCCCATCTCCTCTGCACAGATCTGGAGAATTAACATGGGATAAGTGAAAGCAGTTTTGTGGATGCTTTGGCTACAGCCCTTGTATACTACTCAGTTTTCATGTGACATTTGTGAGGATATAACTTGTAGTGAGGCCTACATGCAATTTTCTCAGTATTAGACCACTCAGGGCTTGATTTGTCAGACTCAGTAGAACACACAAACACCCTTATCCGTTCCTGACACACTACTTAAATGCTTAGTTGTGAGCTGACCATGTGACTTTCCCCTTCCCCTGCATTTGTAGAATGGTGTTACATTTTATAGTGAGGAAAGGGTTTTTTCCTGTGCAGGCTGCGACACAGGTACAGTCAATGACACACTGTGACCCAGTCCATTATCACCTTAACTCAATAAAGCCTTGTTGTCTAAAGGGGGGTCAGTGGGGGGCTGTGTCCGGCCGCGTTTACCCCCAGACGGAGACACATAGCTGGGATTGTCTCCCTCCAGCCGTCCGCCTCCTTACCAAGCATGAAGGAGCAGGAGAAAGGGGCCTTTCCACGGCAGGGGGCGCACGAAAGCTCCTGTCAGGGAGCAGGGGGGTTCTGGGGGTGGGTGATGGAGGGGGAGGGGGAACTGGCTCTAACCCCAGAAACCCAGCCATGGGGCAGGGCTGGTGATGGTGCAAAACATTCCTGGATTATTCTTGGAAACTGTCCTCACCTTGGTTATTATGTAAGTCACACCTACAGTCTGCCAGGGGTATCGTTTGTCTGTCAAGAGTCTTGTACTGTAGTGTAATAGTGTAGTTTCCCACCTTAATGTCGATATGTTAACAGTCCTGTACTGTAGTGTAATAGTGTAGTTTCCCACCTTAATGTCGATATGTTAACAGTATTGTACTGTAGTGTAATAGTGTAGTTTCCCACCTTAATGTCGATATGTTAACAGTCTTGTACTGTAGTGTAATAGTGTAGTTTCCCACCTTAATGTCGATATGTTAACAGTCTTGTACTGTAGTGTAATAGTGTAGTTTCCCACCTTAATGTCGATATGTTAACAGTCTTGTACTGTAGTGTAATAGTGTAGTTTCCCACCTTAATGTCGATATGTTAACAGTCTTGTACTGTAGTGTAATAGTGTAGTTTCCCACCTTAATGTCGATATGTTAACAGTCTTTTACTGTAGTGTAATAGTGTAGTTTCCCACCTTAATGTCGATATGTTAACAGTCTTGTACTGTAGTGTAATAGTGTAGTTTCCCACCTTAATGTCGGTATGTTAACAGTCTTGTACTGTAGTGTAATAGTGTAGTTTCCCACCTTAATGTCGATATGTTAACAGTATTGTACTGTAGTGTAATAGTGTAGTTTCCCACCTTAATGTCGATATGTTAACAGTATTGTACTGTAGTGTAATAGTGTAGTTTCCCACCTTAATGTCGATATGTTAACAGTATTGTACTGTAGTGTAATAGTGTAGTTTCCCACCTTAATGTCGATATGTTAACAGTCCTGTACTGTAGTTTATACCATGGCATTGTTGAATACTCGTTTCTGACTGACTTGAAGGGCATTCTAGAGCGTGCATTATTTCCATATAACACACGGTATATTTGCACGGTAGAATTCAAAGGCTATAGTTCATTCTTACTGTGTTTGAGCTGCTTTTAAAAGCAAAAGTCAAATAGATTTTTTTTTAGCATTGTTGAATTCGATGTTCATAATAACAAGCTCGGATGAATAGTTTGGTTAGCTCAACTAGCAAGTCTGTTTGTTTGGTTACCGAGGCAACTGCTGTCTCTATCTAGTAAACTTGCTAGCTACTTCAGTGGATGTTGAACTCATAAAAGGGATAATCAACTCGTGGCTCTATGCGGTCTATAATGAACAAGATGGAATGTGTGTAGGCTGGTTCTCTCCACCTTATGTGAACCTATCTGAAAAACCTCTTCAGTAAAACAATTCCTGCTGTGTCGAAAATGACCAACACAAACTCACATTCATACAATTGCTGACTAATCGTCACACATTTCATGAACCTCTACTTTTATGGACCTCTCCCCATGCATCAGTTTAGTTTATTAGGGCTTGTTTCTTTCTCTCTCCACGCTAATAGTTGGAAGGCAGAATGGTCTGTTTTCCTGGGGCATGGGGTGGGCAGGCCAGGGTAGGGTGTGGAGTGGTGGGCTGGGCTGGGCTGGGCCATAAACGCAGACTGAGACTCCGGTCCCAGGGAGGCCCCCCTGGTCCCGGCCTTAATTCCCGACTCAGCCGTCAGGCCCAGTGACCCTGAATCAGTCACTTCACCTCCCTGTGATTCCAGCCAGTCATCCGTGAAGTCGGCTCCGAGACCGCCCACCCTAAACTACTGCATGGCTGGAAAAGGGGGAAAGCGAAAAGAATGGAGCTTATCTCTACCTGAGTTGACCAACGAGAAGGAGAAAACCAAAAAATACACAACGACGACTTAACACTTGCCTCCTACCACCTACCCACAGACGTGTACACAACGTACATCAACACACACCCACAGTGTCATAGACAGGCCTTGGCTGCCTTTAGAACCAGAGTACCTTCTCATGTTTCACCTCCTTCGTTCTTTCTCTTCTTCTTCTCCCACCACCTTCACAACCATTTACTGCATGTTTTACGGTGTATTTTACTGCGTGAGTGTGAGGCTGTGGAGGTTGTGTTCCCCCTGCCTTTCTGCCTGCCTGCCTGCCTGCCTGGCTGGCTGGCTGCCAGGGTCCTGTTTGTTTCCACTCAGAGGACTCAGAGTGTGGAATGTGGAGCCCTCTATGGCCCTGCTAAACCTGAGTTAGGCCCCTCTCTGCTCACCCCAGAATTAGGGGTTCAAAGGTCATGAGAGGGCACCATGGAGTAGAGCAGGGCGGAAGGTGGGGAAGGAGCCCAGTGTTGGCATTGGAGACTGGGATACCACTCCACTGTGACACGTTATGACAGGCGTCAGGTTATTCAGAAGGTTGGCCTCATGTGGAGGGGCTTAACGTTGTGTGTTTCTGGGATCTGTCAGAGTAACACTGTTACTTTTAGTCTGGTGAGTACCCTTCTGTCAGAGCTGTCTAGGTTGTGTCCAGTAAGTCGATGAAAGTGTAGTACTGTGTGGTGTGTTTCTGTCAGTGTGATTGGTTTGATGGATGTGTCTGTTTGTCCCTGTAGGACTGTGAACCGGCCCAGTGTCCTGTCAGCCACCCAGTTCCCCCTGGGACCAAAGTCCCCTCACACCTTTCACACAAAACCCAGTGGAGGTTCGGCTCTTGGACACAGGTTGGTTTTATTGGTTGCACTACCACTCGCTGTAGCTATTAAATACTGTGTGTGTGTGTTGCACTGTACTGTACTGATTTCTTCCTTCTTCACCACAGTGTAGTGCCACCTGCGGCAAAGGGACCCGGATGCGCTACGTTAGTTGCCGTGACATCCAGGGTGGGGTTGCAGAGGATTCTGCCTGCTCCCACCTGGTCAAGCCCCCGGCCAGCGACTGGTGCATTGTAGTCCACTGCGGACAGTGGAAGGTCCTAGAATGGACATCAGTAAGTAACTACTGTCTTTCAATCCACCACCATGTTAAATGCACATACTGTGTACACTTAAAATATATTGAATGTATACAATATCCACTTAATATTTGACATTACTAGAGGGTCTTGTGGCTACGGATATGGTGTTTTCCTCCATTGCTATAGCCTTTAACCTTTGTGAACAGTTCTTCTAGAGGGAAATCTGTCTACCATTATATGCTCTCTCTGCACTGTTCATTAACTTGTATTTCTAGCCAGCTCAGTGGCCTATAATATCTGAAGTTTATTTAGCTGTGGTTTGTGCTTTTCAGACCACAATTCATAATGACTTTGTGTGATTGGGTGTTTCTCTGGTCCAAGGGGAGGAGGTGATAAAACAGGCTCAGGGGTGTTTGGAAGGTTGGCAGGGGTATGGAAGAAGGTGTGAGGGGTGGAGGGAGGCGAGAGGGGTCTAGGGAGGCGTGAGTGGTGGAGGGAGGCGTGAGGGGTGGAGGGAGGCGTGAGGGGTCTAGGGAGGTGTGAGGAGTGGAGGGAGGCGTGAGGGGTGGAGGGAGGCGTGAGGGGTGGAGGGAGGCGTGAGGGGTCTAGGGAGGCGTGAGGGGTGGAGGGAGGCGTGAGGGGTCTAGGGAGGCGTGAGGGATGGAAGGAGGTGTTAGGGATGGAGGTGTGAGGGGTGGAGGGAGGCGTTAGGGATGGAGGTAGGCATGGGGCTGGAGGGAGGCGTGAGGGATGGAGGGAAGCGTGAGGGATAGAGGGAGGGTTGAGTGACGAGGGGCTGTAGAGAGGGGCTAGGATCCTTGTGGTTTACAGATTTTTCTCATCAGACAGAGATCACTAGTCATACTCCCACCATGCTGCAGCTATGGCCACCATGCACACACACACACACACACACACACACACACACACACACACACACACACACACACACACACACACACACACACACACACACACACACACACACACACACACATAGATAGATATATACAGGCTGTGACAGGGAGAGTCTTCCTGACTGCTTATTTATGCCAGAGCGACTCAGTGACCTCCAGGCAGACAGGAAGCAGCTCAGCCCAAGGCCACAGCAAACAGAAGCACAGAGAAAGAGACGGATCTGACTCTGAAAGTTCCCTTTAGACACTCCTGATATGGAATGGAACCGGAAATGAACCCATGATGGAGGGGGTGATAACTACAGAATGGCATGGCGGATGGATGGGCCAGTTAGTTCATGAAGTTTAATGACTGTGTTCTACCGTTATGAGACCCAACTATTAAAGCAGCCTCAGTGTTCTAGTTTTAGCTTGTACATGCGCATACACGGTGCCTGTTAAAAGTTCCAATGATCTGACAAACTGGGTCCCTTAAAGTACTGTAACTACGCTATCTGTTTGTGTCAGCCATGTTTAAAGTGACAAGACACTGACCTAAGCTGCTACGACATTGTTTGTATGTTGTTTGTATGTTGTTTGTCTTACTGTGTGTGCCTGTGTGCGTGTGTGTGTGTGTGTGTGTACGCAGTGCTCTGTATCCTGCGGGCAGGGGAAGACAACTCGCCAGGTGGTGTGTTTGAACCTCAGTGACCAGATAGTGGATGTGGTGGAGTGTGACCCTGACGACCGTCCAGCCACAGAGCAGGAGTGTGCCATGTCCCAGTGTTCTGCTCTCCGCTCCAGTGATTCTCGACCCTTCCCCTCGCCCAGCGGGGGCGTCCGCAACAACCTGCCCACGGCTGCCGATGGGCGCAGCGGAGGACGAACCCAGGCCCACCAATGGAGGACAGGACCCTGGGGAGCGGTGAATTTCTTATTAACCATTTACAATCATCTTGCAGTCCTAGGGTTCTTAACATTGAATTAATGCATACAACCTATATCTGGGGTCGGCAACAGGTGGCCCGATGGACAAAAAAAGTTTCTTACTGATTTTTGGGAGTGGATAGATTTTCGTTTTTGGTCAAAAAAGACTGTAAAATCACCAGGAATTTACTTAAAAATGTGTTTAATTTAAGAAATCTGTTCCTAAGTATTCTAACAAATGAAAAAAATCACGTGATCGTGTCTCAATGTTATCAAGGTATGAAATTATTGTTATTTTCAAATATAATCCCTTTTTGGGCTGAGTTGTGGTCAATTTGCAGTGTATAAATTATTATAATTATGTTCCGGTCCCCTGACCATCTGCTCCAACAAAAATTGTCCATCGGCTGAGTCTCGTTGCCTACCCCTGACTAAGGTCAATGAGTTGTGCTGATGGCTTTGGCGGTTAATAGCCTATTGTACAGCTGTTATTAAAAACTGGGTTATTATAGTTGCACAACAATCTGTGTCCCCAAATAGCTGGTGTTATTTAATGGATCATGGGAAATTATTTTCTTCTTGAGGATATGTGTTTTAATATAGCAGTGCATTATCCATCCAGTTTCCCAAAGCACATAGTCTCTGTGGTCAATCGGACCTTTGCCAGAATGATGTATGTGTGTTTTTGTATACTTGTCTGTCAATGGGGACCTTTTTTCACATACTGTAGGTTGGTGTGTTTGTATTTGTTTATGGTGAGTGAGTGTTTATATGTGCGCTTGTTTCATTGTAACTGATGTCTGTATGTGCAAAGGTCTACAATATGTGACACTGTGACTCTGGGTAAATGTATTATTGCAGGATCCCCTTGTCTCAGTGAGTTATGTGTGCATAGATGAGCACCATACATTTTCATGTATGTGTTTGAACATGTTTTTGTTATTGTGTCCATACATGCTCATGAATGTATGCGTATTAGTGTTTGAATGTCTACTTGCCTGTCTCTGAGTTAGTGCATAAATACCTGTACATGTGAGAGTGTGTGAACCGTTTGTCTCACTCTGTGTTCTCCTCCCTGTGACGTCAGTGCTCGAGCACGTGTGCGGGTGGCTTCCAGAGGCGTGTGGTGGTATGCCAAGATGAGAATGGTTATGCTGCCAACAACTGTGAAGATCGCTCCAAACCCATCGAGCAGCGCTCCTGTGAATCCGGACCCTGTCCACAGTGGGTCTACGGGAACTGGGGAGAGGTGAGAGAACCCAAGCCATCCTACAGCACTAATACACTGAGGGGGTTTAGTCACACTTTGAATGCATCATCTCATTGTTATGAACCTTGGCGTTATCATAGCGGTTATTATTCTACAATTCCATTCTTCTGAAATTGCTTTGCTGGGCTGTATGTCATCATGTACCTCCTGGGTTGTGCTGGAGGTGAGGGGTTAAAGGTCAGAGGTCATAGATAACTGTATTGTGACAATGGAGTGAATCAACTGTCCTGGCTCTGTTTACACACTATTCCTTCATCTGCTCTGTCCTGCAGTGTACCAAGCCGTGTGGGGGAGGAGTAAAGACACGACTGGTGGCGTGTCAGAGGCCCAACGGAGAGCGCTTTAACGATCTGAGCTGTGAGATTCTAGACAAACCGCCCGACCGTGAGCAGTGCAATACTCATGCGTGCCCGTCTAACCCGCATTGGAGCACAGACCCATGGAGCTCAGTACGCTCGTAAATATACGCGTTTTCTTCCACCATCTTTTTTAAAAGTCCTCTCATTTCACTACACACAGAGTTTGACAAACAAACAATCAAACTTGAGAGAGCAGGTTGTTTCTGTAGCGCTTACATGCTGGAAAGTCCACTTTCCATTTCACTGTTACCCTTCCCGTGGCACCTGAGACTGGTCATCCTTCTAGAGACTGTTGGGAATTGATTTCTGTTCCACATAAGAGACAGGACACACACAATACACACAACACACCAAAAAGTATGAAAAGCTTAATTGACAGTTGTGACCATAAGAACACTTTCCCTGTTATCAGTCTTAGTGTTAAAAATTCAGGATCAGTTTGTATCAGAATCAAAGATAGTTTGTAAAATATTGTTTTAAAAGATAATTTATTACTTAAGAGATGTTCTTCTTCGTTTCCTATGTATATAGAATTGACATCCAATGATTCTGTTATTGCTCTTTGTATTCGCACACTTAGTCATTCGTTGTTCATATGCAAATATTGATCAATGTTTCTGTATATCAGGAGTTTAAGATGCATTGTTTTTTTTTGTTAACACCCAAAGAATGGACATATTCTCGAGTGTTGTTGCTATTCATACTCTTTTTTTTTTTACATGTGGCAAAGAAAATGGGTTTTTATATACTCTAGAGATGGATACATCATTCTGATGCTAAAGCTTTATTGACCATCATAACTGTAAAAATGTCATTTGTCTTAAAGTGTGTAATATGCAGTTCAAACAATAACAAAGCGCCACCCCCCCAACTCTGTTTCAGTAAACAGCTAAGGGGTGGGGCTGGATAAATGTAACCACTCTTAAATGCATAGACAGAGCTATGGATGCTAGGACTGACCATCCATGACATGAAAATTATAGTTTTAACCATGTTTTGAGGCTATACAGTGTTTTGTTTACAATTACATTGTCTACGAACAAAGAAGTAAATAAAGGTTATATGTTGGGTTCTGATGGGGTTAGACAGTTAAACTAAGCTCCTTAGTTAATATAAGTTACATTCTTCAAGAATCAATGGCTATATAGAATGACAAAAGTAAAAGAAAAAATGGATGTAGCAATCGCAGATTGCCCCTTTAAGGCACATGCAGTTTTTATAGAGAATTTACTAATCATCGTATGTTTACACCTTATTTTATAGTCCTCTATTTACCTGGTATTAATTCAGAAATGTCATTGTAAATGGTAATTACATGATAATGACCTAATAATTACTTTTTAGTAATGTAAGTGCCGGGTAGTTACCAATTATGCTAAATTCTTAAAAAGAAACAATAGTGTCAACACCAGCTGAAATAGGACTGTAGAATAAAGTGATAACTGTATTATTTGATCAATTATGTGATTCTTCGGGATAATAGTCATTTTATCACAGCTTGAAGTCCTGACCCAGATTCCTTCCTTTTTACTAGCACAGACATAAGAACCCGGCCCAACCAGTAGGTCCAAGGCCCACCGCTCAAAAGGTGTTTGATATGAGTGTATTTATGTAATGTTAGATATGTCTATATATTCGCTTTTGTAAATAGTTTATTTTGGTGCGATCACCAGTGCTCAATACACATGTGAAAATATGCTATGCTCAACCATACCTCACTTGGAACAAACACAACTCAACTAGCCATTAACTTATACTTACAATGGTGCTTTTGCAAAACAAGGGAGAAATGAGATATAAACATCAAAGAATCACTATGTATTTTATTTCAAACTTAAGGTCATAAATGGTTTATTGTGACATAGAGATATGTACGTATGTAAACTGGTGTTTTGAGAAGTTGTTTATATTCTTTTTTTTGTCATGTTTTTTTACAAAGAGTTGATTATTGATTTTGTCCCCCAAAAATATTGTAATGTTAGGTGAAAATATGTTGTAGTTTTTAAAAAGGTAAAGATCATTTTTTAAGTGTGTTCGATTTATTCACCACCAAACCTCTGTCTGTTGGAGCTCAAAGAGAATGCCCCGTGTCCTAGCTTTGTGAACACACAGTTAGTGCCTGCGACCACAGGGAGAGTTTATAGTCTTCTATATACCTGAAGCTCATCCTCTGAGCCAGTCGTATGTTTCTACCTCATTCTCTTCTAACATCACTCCCCACCCACCTATTATCTCCTGCCGGAGGGCTGCATCCTCATTCACGTTCATCATGATCTAGGGTCTGTGTTTTGTTCTACCTCAATGGCTACGAGTGAAATTGGGGTAGTGAAAGCTGATCTTGGATCTGTGGTAAAGGTGCAACCTCTGCCTGGAGCCCACCCAGTCATTTCTAAGGCTAATTGTTACCTCCTGGTCATTAATGCCTGTGCATACATTGCAAACATCACACCTTATTTTAAGGGCCTGTTAACACAGCTGTCAAGCAGGCAGTGAGTGTATTTCTCACCACACCTTGTTCAGTAAAGAAAACGATCATTTCTAACTATCTCTAATATGAGTAATGAAAAGGAAGCATAAGGTTTGGGTTGATTATGATGAATCCAAAAAGAGTGTGAGTAACTTTTTACACTACTTGAAACAACTCCACATGCACATAAGTCTCATGTCACTGTGAAATTGTCGATCATTTGATTTGTAGAATAAATTGCAAAACACAGTTATACAGTATATGCATGATGATGCATTTACAATGTGTTTGATACCAACAGACTCTAGAAATAAAGTACTCTATGCCTCTCATTCCATATGGCAGTATCAGTTCGGGTTTCAAATACATTTGTGTATATTTATATAATGATCTGTATTTATTTCTACTTCATTATAATGTCATGTCAATATTTAATGTTATATAAACGTGCTGAATTTATGCTAGCTCACAGAAAGGTAACGATTAAAATTAACTAGAGGTGCTCTTAAAAAGTTTATTTCATTTATTTTATTTACTGTAAAAGAACATGTTCATGAACTATCACGAACGATTGCTTATGCTCAAATTAAGTTTCAAAACATCAATTTATATGGATTGTCTTTCAAGTCTATCCTCTAGTTTATGTAGCATACAGCTAGGTAGTTTTATTGCATGACTGTCTAAAGTGAAAAATGAAGCTCATATGAGAGAAGATAATAGGTGGAAGCCCTCATTGCCATTGAGGGCTTCCACCATTTTAATGTAGTCAACTGGGTGGGGATTCCTATGGGTTGGGAGTGATCAGCCAATGATCAGAACATTATCTTCTTCAAATTGGTTAGCCTAGTTTGTAAATGGCTTTAAGCTATATGACCGCCATCTAGTAGCCACAATAAATTCATGATACACAAGCTTTGGTTCAAGAATCCAGCACTGCAGGTGGTGGTAAATTACCAATATTAGCTTTACACGTTTTTTCAAACATCAAAGCAGAAGAAAATGGACTACTTTAAATGGAGATGCAGATGCCATAATGGCACAGATACAATGTTGCGAACTCTATACATCTGTATGGAGTAGAGAGGCAAAACATCTGCGCTCTTGAGCTCATCTTAGTTACAGGAGGACTAGTGTCTAGGGGAATAACTGCTAAACGTACACTCCGGGACACTGGTTTCTAGAAAATAGTTTCATTAAATGAGATAATTGCCGTGAGGAAACACTAAGAGTGAAGCAAACACATTCACTTACACTACCACAGGCAAGCTTGTAGTCCTGTTAAAAATCGAATCAACAAATCTGTGCTTTAATTAAGACGATTTCCTTCAGACTTTACACTAATTACACTAGGAACGTGGAAGTGGTCATTATAATGAACCAAATGACCTACTATGGATTAAATAGGAAATTATCTCTACAGAGAGCATTACTCGAGCTCTCTAACTGGTGTTTGGAAAGGGGCGTTTTCAGTGAATGAAAATGTACAAATCACTGAGCAATATCTTGTCTTATGAGGTCAGGGCCCCAGTGACCTATTCGAGCAATCAGGATTTTTCTGTCGGCCAAAGTTCAAAGCCTTTTGTACCAAGGGAAATCTTTATTCTCTGTGACACTGACAAGATGGATCCCCCACTTACTGCGCTTATTCACTCCTCATGCCTCGCATGTTTTTTTTGTGTGCCTTGCGACACGTGCTCTTCAACTACGTTGCCCCCTCATCTGCCCCTCGCCAGTCCCCCCTCGCCCAATGCGGTTTGATGACATTGTTTTGATGGTGGGGGGCTGGTGACAGTGACTCAAATGAAAGCCCGTCAGAAAGACAAGGGTCACGTTTGATCTGGGATGGACCCCTTCGCTGTACAGCTAATCAGCATGGATGGACTTCTGGGAAAGGGCTGTGATCCAAGGAAAAAAAGCCGGGAAAGCCCTGTTGTCTGTGGGGGCCCGGAAGGCCCAGTCGCCTTTGATTCCGGGACGGAATGCAGGCTTTGGAATGTGGTTTATTTTAGGCACAACTTGCTGTCTGTCCGGGGCATTGTTATATTTGACACTGTAAATAAAAGCATCTGATTTGAATGGTACATTCGAATTGCGTCTGACTGCATGATAGTTGAAAATAGTGTGATAGTTGAGAGTTGTGTTGTAGATAAAAGGTAGTTTTGTGATGATTACACTTTACATTGATATCAATATATCAATTTCACTCAGAGTATGCTAAAATATAAGGCCATTTATACACGGTTGCCTTAATACTCCCTTTGTCCTGATCTTGTCCAGATTCTGATTGTGCCCACATTTTTAAACAGGTTTAGACGATTGAAAGACCCATTGTGATTGTGATCCGATCTTCCTGACCATCTCTGAAGGTTGTCAGGCACACATTGTGTCTGGAAATCTTACAAGTGTAGATGGATCTGGCCAGTGAAACCATTTAAATCATTATCCTGTTCTCTAAAATCATTGACACGTGGCACTACTGCCTTAAGGCTTCAATATGTGTCTTAAAATAAATAAATAAATAAATAAATATCTGTCAAATAAGTTGCATAGGGAGAGACCAGAAGCTCTGGTCACAATGCAGAAACAGTGAACAGATAAGACACATGTTAATACCATGCATACATGCATTTCTGAAGATGTGGGCACAATCAGAAAGTGGACAAGATCAAGACATACTTGGTAGTGACAGGTATAAACAAGGCTATAGTGTCTAGTTTATGTAATGGTTGTGGGGTAAATTTCCGCATGAATCACATTAACTAACTGCATGTAATAAAGGTGTCTAGTTGACACCCACATCATTTGCGGATATAGAGAATTGGTGGGTGATTTACTTCTGTTCACTAACTGGTGCTTAGTGACAGTGCTGTAGTGATTGAAATCCAGGGTAATAGCAAGTTATTGGAGCAGAGTAAAATATCTGGAAAGCTCAGTTAAAGAGTATATAAAACCTTGAGGAATGATCTGATATTTGAAAAGCAGCACAGTCTGGCTGCCTGCCCTCTGTTGTAAATGCCTTTTATTCAATTATTTAAACTGTTGTATAATACACTGCTCAAAAAAATAAAGGGAACACTTAAACAACACAATCTAACTCCAAGTCAATCACACTTCTGTGAAATCAAACTGTCCACTTAGGAAGCAACACTGATTGACAATAGATTTCACATGCTGTTGTGCAAATGGAATAGACAACGTGGAAATTATAGGCAATTAGCAAGACACCCCCAATAAAGGAGTGGTTCTGCAGGTGGGGACCACAGACTACTTCTCAGTTCCTATGCTTCCTGGCTGATGTTTTGGTCACTTTTGAATGCTGGCGGTGCTTTCACTCTAGTGGTAGCATGAGACGGAGTCTACAACCCACACAAGTGGCTCAGGTAGTGCAGCTCATCCAGGATGGCACATCAATGCGAGCTGTGGCAAGAAGGTTTGCTGTGTCTGTCAGCGTAGTGTCCAGAGCATGGAGGCGCTACCAGGAGACAGGCCAGTACATCAGGAGACGTGGAGGAGGCCGTAGGAGGGCAACAACCCAGCAGCAGGACCGCTACCTCCGCCTTTGTGCAAGGAGGAGCAGGAGAAGTACTGCCAGAGCCCTGCAAAATGACCTCCAGCAGGCCACAAATGTGCATGTGTCTGCTCAAATGGTCAGAAACAGACTCCATGAGGGTGGTATGAGGGCCCGACGTCCACAGGTGGGGGTTGTGCTTACAGCCCAACACCGTGCAGGACGTTTGGCATTTGCCAGAGAACACCAAGATTGGCAAATTCGCCACTGGCGCCCTGTGCTCTTCACAGATGAAAGCAGGTTCACACTGAGCACGTGACAGACGTGACAGAGTCTGGAGACGCCGTGGAGAATGTTCTGCTGCCTGCAACATCCTCCAGCATGACCGGTTTGGCGGTGGGTCAGTCATGGTGTGGGGTGGCATTTCTTTGGGGGGCCGCACAGCCCTCCATGTGCTCGCCAGAGGTAGCCTGACTGCCATTAGGTACCGAGATGAGATCCTCAGACCCCTTGTGAGACCATATGCTGGTGCGGTTGGCCCTGGGTTCCTCCTAATGCAAGACAATGCTAGACCTCATGTGGCTGGAGTGTGTCAGCAGTTCCTGCAAGAGGAAGGCATTGATGCTATGGACTGGCCCGCCCGTTCCCCAGACCTGAATCCAATTGAGCACATCTGGGACAACATGTCTCGCTCCATCCACCAACGCCACGTTGCACCACAGACTGTCCAGGAGTTGGCGGATGCTTTAGTCCAGGTCTGGGAGGAGATCCCTCAGGAGACCATCTGCCACCTCATCAGGAGCATGCCCAGGCGTTGTAGGGAGGTCATACAGGCACGTGGAGGCCACACACACTACTGAGCCTCATTTTGACTTGTTTTAAGGACATTACATAAAAGTTGGATCAGCCTGTAGTGTGGTTTTCCACTTTAATTTTGAGTGTGACTCCAAATCCAGACCTCCATGGGTTGATAAATTGGATTTCCATTGATTATTTTTGTGTGATTTTGTTGTCAGCACATTCAACTATGTAAAGAAAAGAGTATTTAATAAGATTATTTCTTTCATTCAGATCTAGGATGTGTTGTTTAAGTGTTCCCTTTATTTTTTTGAGCAGTATACTATTTCTCCTAAACGGCCCTCCAGTACCATGATCCTAGCCTGTGTGTCGGTCTCTGTGTCTACCTCAATCCTAATTCCAAACACCACTGTAATGCCTGCTCGTTGGCCAGTGGGTGAAACAATAATATCTCATTTTGAATGTTACCTAAAACACCATAGATGGGCAATAAGTGCACCTTAAAAGTAGAAGTGGCCTGCATGCTCTTAGAGTCCTCATGCAGGCTGATGGCTGGCCTCAAGTGGTACTTATAAAGGAGGGCTAACTGTAACTGGTAATAGAACCTCGCAATGCTAGGCCCAATAACAGCCTCTTACAGATGTATGCATGTGAGGAACATCTGGAGACTAAGGCCTAGATTAAGCGTTAACCAACGTTGGCCGACATCCGCATAGCAGATGTTTTGGCGGTGTTGGAGGTGTAACTGTGGTTTGAGCTGACATATCGGTGAGCGGCTTTTCTTGTGTGCAAAAAAACACCCTTCCTTATTATCCCTTCCGTGTTAGAAGCTCAAAACGGAGCTAGAAAGTGTAGGCTCTATCGATGTTAGAAATAATTACTTTCAAATGTCAAACCATTGATGTTAGGCTAATGCATGTTTTCATGCTAATTTGGATGTGGGGGATTTATGCCTATCAGTCTAATTCAAGTGTTTGAACTTGTAACACGGCTGCATGAACTTTAACCCAGCTGCATAGGATTTGTCGGATTATAGTCAGGTGTGGTTTTGTTGCATCCGATGGCGTTATATAAGGTCACACAACGAGCTGCTTGTGAATTTGACAGCTTTAACGCAGTTCCACTTCCGACACCGCCAAAACAATCTGATTGAAATTAGCCTTAAGCCAAAACACCAAAATGTAATGGGATGCTCCTCACAGAAAGACATGTATACATTACAGTACATACATTAAAATGGTCTCCCTTATGCTTATTGAAATTCATTAGAACAAAAAATTTTCAAATGTATAGCGGTACAGAGAGTAATCACACATTGTTGGTGTTTTGCCATAATTTTTTATTTGATCATGTCATTCTCAATCAAGTTCATTATGCGAAATTGGTGTCTGTGGTTATTATCGCAAACAATTTGTGATTCATCACTGTACACTATCAATCTCTTAAAGATGCAATATGCTAAAATTCTAATAGTACGCCTCATTTCAGTTTATGTGATAAAACAAGCAAAGTGTAGAGAATCATTGTACCATCTAAACCGCTGTGAAATATATTTTCAATAACCAAAAATATTGTATTTTCAGCTGTTGGATCCTGGTGTACCAAACTGAACAAAACAGAATAAATCTAATACTTTTTAGACTTGCTTTCAAAGAGAATGGCAGATCTACACCTCAAATTTCTATGTGAATTTGGTGGTCCCAAAATGTTACATATTGCAGCTTTAAATTTAATGATTTTAGTAACTTTAGATTTGTCATTCCTTTTCATTTTGTGCTTTTGTTTTCATTTGCTAATATAAAATGATATGCCAATAATAGTGCATAATGCATATAAAAGAAATCCATTGACAACGTGCTCACTTCTACAGTAATTTCCGGTGGGAAGTAACTTCCAGTTGTTGTCCTCTGGACCCTGGGGACATTTAGTCCCGCCCTCCCTCTCCTAAATGAGGTGAAAGGTTGTCGTGGGTTCCTGTCCGGCGCGGTCCCTCACTGAGCAGTACAGTGCGCCATGCTGGGATACGTACTCGTTCAACCGAGAGCCTGTCGCATCCTATCTGCACTTGCAACTCTACACTGCTCATGGGGCATTTAAGCCCTGAACAGCGCCTGACAGGCAGTCCTGTCTCCCAGGCTGTGTGCCACCCCCAAGACCAAAGCCAATCGCATGCAAGGAACAACGAGCAATGAAGCCACATTCAAACAGAGCCAGAAAGCTGAAGCATAGAGGATAAAAGGTAATATAGCTTGTATCTTTCAAAATTAAGACAACTGCTGCCGGAAGTGGCAGCAGTTTATGGCCACCTAACCAATTGTGCTATTATGTGGGGCTTTTTTGCGTTATTTGTAACTTATTTTGTACATAATGTTTCTGCCACTGTATCTTACGGCAAAAAATTGCTTCTGGATATCAGGACAGCGATCACTCACCTCGAATTAGACAGAGTTTTTCTTCAACAAGCAGGATGCACAGGATGTACTTCGAACACCTGACAAGGCCAACATCCCCGTCATTGGCAAGAGACGCAGGTACAGAGGACACAGAGCGGGGATCCTCGTAAGGATCCACAGACAGCGAGTGGGAAAGCAGCCGTTACCGTCAATATTACTTGCCAACGTGAAATCATTGGACAATAAATTAGACAAGGTACGATCACGAATATCCTACTAACGGGACATCTGAAACTGTAACATCTTATGTTTCACGAAATCGTTGCTGAATGATGACATGGATATTCAACTAGCGGGATATACGCTGCACCGGCAAGATAGAACAGCACACTCCGGTAAGACGAGGGTGGGGCGGTCTGTGCATATTTGTAAACAACAGCTGGTGCATGAATTCTAAGGAAGTCTCCTTATTTTGCTCGCCTGAAGTAGAGTATCTTATGATAAACTGTAGACCACACTACTTGCCAAGAGAGTTTTCATCCATACTTTTCGTGGCTGTTCATTTACCACCACAGACGGATGCTGGCAATAAGACTGCACTCAGTCAGCTGTATAAGGAAATAAGCAAACAGGAAACCGCTCACCCAGAGGCGGCGCTCCTAGTGGTCGTGGATTTTAATGCAGGGAAACTTAAATCAGTTTTACCTCATTTCTATCAACATGTTAAATGCGCAACCAGAGGGAAAACAAATCTAGATCACCTGTACTCCACAAACAGAGACGCATACAAAGCTCTCCCTCGCCCTCCATTTGTTAAATCTGACCACAATTCTACCCTCCTGATTCCTGCTTACAAGCAAAAATTAAAGCAGGAAGCACCAGTGGCTCAGTCTATGAAAAAGTGATCAGATGAAGCAGATGCTAAACTACAGGACTGTTTTCCTAGCACAGACTGGAACATGTTCCGGGATTCTTCCAATGGCATTAAGGAGTACATCACATCAGTCACTGGCTTTATCAATATACCCCAACCAACATACCCCAACCAGAAGCCATCGATTACAGGCAATATTCGCACTGAGCTAAAGGGTAGAGCTGCCGCATTCAAGGTGCGGGACTCTAACCAGGAAGCTTATAAGAAATCCTGCTATGTCCTCCAACGAACCATCAAATAGGCAAAGCGCCAATACAGGGCTAAGATTGAATTGTACTACACCGGCTCCAATGCTCGTCTTATGTGGCAGGGCTTGCAAACTATTACAGACTACAAAGGGAAGCACAGCCGCAAGCTGCCCAGTGACACAAGCCTACCAGACGAGCTAAATCACTTCTATGCTCGCTTCGAGGCGAGCAACACTGAGGCATGCATGAGAGCATCAGCTGTTCCGGACAACTGTGTGATCACGCTCTCCGTAGCCGATGTGAGCAAGACCTTTAAACAAGTCAACATTCACAAGGCCACGGGGCCAGACGGATTACCAGGACGTGTGCTCCGGGCAGGTGCTGACCAACTGGCAGGTGCCTTCACTGACATTTTCAACATGTCCCTGATTGAGTCTGTAATACCAACATGTTTCAAGCACACCACCATAGTCCCTGTGCCCAAGAACACTAAGGCAACCTGCCTAAATGACTACAGACCTGTAGCACTCACGTCCGTAGCCATGAAGTGCTTTGAAAGGCTGGCAATGGCTCATATTAACACCATTATCCCAGAAACCCTAGACCCACTCCAATATGCATTCCACCCAATCAGCTCGGGGATTCATATGATGCATATGACACTGTGGGTGAGCGCTATTCCAGCCAGGCTGATCAGATTCAATAGCAGACTCAGAGGCTCATAAGTCAGGATGCTGCCATTCTTGGTTCCATGTTGAATCATTTAACCCCTTCCCTTCTCTCTGCTAGTGATGTTGATGTGGAAAATTGATGTCTCTAACTGTGAATGGGAAGATATGATTGAGATGTAAACCATGTTTGGCTAGTTTGGAATAAATTTGCCAACCCTTTTTATCACAAGGCACTTTTTTATATTTTACTGTTCATATCATGGAACAAAAGTATAACATAAAGGGTGTGTGTCTTAAAATGACACTCTATATACCCTGTATAGTGCACAACTAGTCCTGGCCATAGGTAGTGGGAATAAAGAGCCATTTCAGATGTAGATGCTCATTGCATGCTTGTTTACCTACTAGTAGAAAGATGCCATAGCAACCCAGAATGATCCTGAACTGTAACACTAACATGTAAATCTGCTTGTTGATGAAGGTCCTTCTGAGCTAGGCACTGTGCAGATGTCTTAACCTTTGTATGATATGGATCAGTGCATGCCCAGTTTGGGAGTTGAGGTGTTTTGTAGATTAAATAATTTGTGAAAAAACAATCTCAAACTGGACCTCTAGAAGAAGCACAGTGGCTACTATAGAGGGTATTCTCTTTTGAAAGTATCTTTTAGAATATTGCCAATAGAAATGTAATGCATTTAATCATGTATGGTGTTTACGGACATATTCAATCAATCCTTATCTCAGTCTGCTGTGCCCACACGCTTTAAGATGTCCACCATTGTTCCTGTTCCCAAGAAAGCTAAGGTAACTGAACTAAATGACTATCGCCCCGTAGCACTCACTTCTGTCATCATGGAGTGCTTTGCGAGACTAGTCAAGGATCATATCACCTCCATATCACCTGATATCCTATACCCACTCCAATTTGCTTACCACCCCAATAGGTCCACAGACGACACAATTGCCATCACACTGCACACTCCCATATCCCATATGGACAAGAGGAATACCTATGTAAGAATGCTGTTCATTGACTACAGCTCAGCATTTAACACCATAGTACCCTCCAAACTCGTCATTAAGCTCGAGACCCTGGGTCTCGACCCCGCCCTGTGCAACTGGGTGCTGGACTTTCTGACGGGCCGCCCCCTGGTGGTGAGGGCCTCATTTCATTCATGATTATCATACACTAAATATCTGCTCCGAGCACATGGAATAGAGCAGCCTTTTAAAATAAATACCACCACTAATACTGACCGTTGTCATTGACAGTTATTTACTTGGGACCAGGTTATGATTCTGTCATTTCTCGAAGCATGTTGACGTCCCGTGCATGTGCTACACAAAAACAAATAGAATTCTGTTCAGGGACACCCCTGGCTATAACTATTCACAACTTATGACTTTCTTGTACACCTCATTGTGCCAGATTAGAGCAACTGAGAACAGGAGCTGGAAAGTGGTTGCTGATCACAGGAGAGTTTATTTTTCATGGTCTTAGACTGCATTTACACAGGCAGCCCAATAAAACATTTTTGCCCAATTATTGGCAAATGATCTGATCTGATTGGTCAAAAGACCAATATTAGGCTGCCTGTTTAAACACAGCCCTATTGTAGGTAGGCCGTCATTGTAAATAAGTTAAATAAAGGTTAAATACAAAATATTGTGTGCTGTGGGGAGTGATCTGAATGTTCAGAGTCTGCAGCTATACATCTGTGATGTCACCACGGAGGTACATAATGTAGAATATCCCTTAACTATAACTCAAGTATGTAAAGGACAAAACAGACCAACACGAACGTCAGCTGTGAGCAGTAGATCACCTGCTGGGTGTCGACGAACAGTGGCCATTCAACATGTAGAATCATTGGGAAATAATCAGAAAATGGCTGCAAATATTCTGAAGCTGTGCAAGACCGATGTTAGCGTTGGTCGGTTGTGTCCATTATAGGGAACAAAGTTGGATGAGACAAGCCATTATCTTCAACAGTGCATTTATTGTCACAGGACGAATTCAACATTGCCTCCACAGTGCTTCTTATCTGAACACAAGCCGGAAGGAAAAATAACACCAAAATGTACACAAGCACCAGTTGGAAAAGCAAAAAACAAACAACAATGCTTAAATAAGAGTTAAGGTGCAACCCTTTTCAACAGGAGGCAAATGTAAACTGGGGGAGTCCTTTGTAGTCTTGGTAAGAGAACTCATCTCCCCACAGCTAAGGCAGGGAAGTCCTTACGGTGGTCTGGGTTTGGGGCTACAACATAAGCCTGTAGAGCAGCACAACAGTACATATGAATATACAATAAGTGGTGTTAGGGGATAGGATAGGATTCTATAATACAGCTTTTCTTCATGCTTCTAGAAAGAGAGGTTGCAGCACCTCACAAAATTGACAGATATTTACGTCTTGTCATTGGTTTCCAGCATCTTGTCTAAAGGAGAGGATACCTATCCTCTAAGTCTTCTCTGCTCTCTCTGGGCGACTAGTCGTTCCCCCTTTTCGACCCCCTGCCTCGTCTCATCGACTAGGGCGCTGCTGTCTTCTTGGGCAGGACGCTACAAGCTTGGCACTCCTGTATTTGGGGAGTTTCTCCCATTCTTCTTTGCAGAACCTCTCAAGCTCTGTCAGGTTGGATGGGGATTGTTGCTGCACAGCTATTTTCAGGTCTCTTCAGAGATGTTTGATAGGGTTCAAGTCAGGGCTTTGGCTGGGCCACTCAAGGACATTCAGAGACTGAAGCCACACCTGCGTTGTCCTGGCTGTGTTCTTAGGTTTGTTGTCCTGCTTGAAGGTGAACCTTCGCCCCAGTCTGAGGTCCTGAAGGCTCTGGAGCAGGTTTTCATCAAGAATCTCTCTGTACTTTTCTCCGTTCATCTTTCCCTCAGTCCTGACTAGTCTCCCAGTCCCTGCTGCTGAAAAACATCCCCACAGCATGATGCTTCCACCACCATGCTTCACCGTAGGCATGGTGCCAGGTGTCCTCCAGACGTGAAGCTTGGCATTCGGACCAAAAAGTTCAATCTTGGTTTCATCAGACCAGAGAATCTTATTTCTCATGGTCTGACAGTCCTTTAGGTACCTTTTGGCAAACTCCAAGCAGGCTATCATGTGCCTTATACTGAGGAGTGGCTTTCGTCTGGCCCCTCTACCATAAAGGCCTGATTGGGGGAGTGCTACAGAGATGGTTGTCCTTCTGGAAGGTTCTCCCATCTCCACAGAGGAACTCTGGAGATCTGTCAGAGTGATCATTGGGTTCTTGGTCACCTACCTGACCAAGGCCCTTCTCCCCTGATTGCTCAGTTTGGCCGGGCGGCCAGCTCTAGGAAGAGTCTTGGTGGTTCCAAACTTCTTCCATTTAAGAATGATGGAGTCCACTGTGTTCTTGGGGACTTTCAATGCTGCAGAAATGTTTTGGTACCCTTCCCCAGATCTGTGCCTCGACACAATCCTGTCTCAGAGCTTTACAGTGAATTCCTTCAACCTCATGGCTTGGTTTTTAATCTGACATGCACTGTCAACTGTGTGACCTTATATAGACAGGTGTGTGCCTTTCCAAGTAATGTCCAATTAATTGAATTTACCACAGTTTGACTCCAATCAAGTTGTAGAAACATCTCAAGGATGATCAATGGAAACAGGATGCACTTGATCTCAATTTCGAGTCTCATAGCAAAGGGTCTGAACACTTATGTAAATAAGGTATTTCTGTTTTTTATTTGTAATAAATTTGCAAACATTTCTAAAAACCTGTTTTCACTTTGTCATAATGGGGTAGTGTGTGTAGACTGAGGAGGAAAAAAAGTAATTGAATCAATTTTAGAATAAGGCTGTAACTTAACAAAATGTGGAAAAAGTCAAGCGGACAGAATACTTTCCGAATGCACTGTATGAACAAGAATATAAATACATAATCTTTAACACAAATACATGCCACATTGCTTTGACCCAATTCATATGGATATTAAAAAAAATCTTCATGAAACCTATCTTATGAGCTCTGCTATCTCTGAGGCTGCTATTGAATCTGATCAGCCTGGCAGCAATACAGTTCACCCACTGGATCATGTACATCAGCAATGTAGGCCAATCTTTGCTAAAAAAAAAGTATTTTATTTATTCAACAGAAAATAAAAGTTGCACACCCTCAATACCCCTGACTGGCCGTTTGTTATGGACGATGGATGCGATGGGTGCAGATTGGGTCGTCAGGGCAGGTCCCTTGCAGTTCAGATCCAACATGGCAGTGGTAAAGTAGCTACTTTACTTGCTCCATTCAGGATGAGAAAACTAATTTAAGTTCCTAATTAGCTAGCTAGCTTAAATTAACATGTAATAAAAATAAGCCTAAATTGTTTTAAAACGTTAACTGTCACCTTAAGGTTTGATTGGTGGTAAAACTGTTTTTCCCTGCGGTGAAGACAGTTTCATTATCTAGCCCTTCTGGCTGCTGGCAAACTTAGCATAAAATCTTGATTTTAGTTACTAGGATAAATAAAACATCTCAAACACACACACACACACCAATAGATTAATGGACAACAGATGGCAACAGGGCAACAGATGCTACTGAGCCAGATGTCTATGTGTCAGGGGAGAAGCTCCAGGTGGTATCTGATTTTAAGTACCTTGGAATCATACTTGATTCCAACCTCTCTTTTAAAAAGCATGTGAAAAAGGTAATTCAAATAACCAAATTCAACCTAGCTAATTTCCGATTTATACGAAATTGTTTGACCACAGAGGTAGCAAAACTGTATTTCAAATCGATGATACTCCCCCACTTAACATACTGCTTGACTAGTTGGACCCAAGCTTGCTATACAGCATTAAAACCTATTCAGTCTGTCTACAAACAGGCTCTCAAAGTGCTCGATAGAAAGCCCAATAGCCATCATCACTGTTACATCCTCAGAAAGCATGAGCTCCTGAGTTGGGAAAATCTTGTGCAATACACCGACGCATGTCTTGTATTCAAGATCCTAAATGGCCTAGCTCCCCCTCCACTCAGTATTTTTGTAAAACAGAAAACCCAAACATATGGCAGCAGATCCACAAGGTCTGCCATGAGAGGTGACTGTATAGTTCCCTTAAGGAAAAGCACCTTTAGTAAATCTGCTTTCTCTGTGAGAGCTTCCCATGTCTGGAATACACTGCCATCAGACACACATAACTGCACCACATATCACACTTTCACAAAATGCATGAAGACATGGCTAAAGGTCAATCAGACTTGTGAACATAATCCCTAGCTGTGTATTGCCGCTTTCCATGTTGTCTGTTGTCTGTAGCTTGTGAGGTGTGGAAACACTTTGTTGTTTTTATGGATTTTGTCTTGTTGCTTTTTGTTCTATGTTGCTCTGTCTGTATGCTACATCTTGCTTGTCCTATGTTGCTCTGTCTGTATGCTATGTCTTGCTTGTCCTATGTTACTCTGCGTGTGCTCACTGTTCAATGATTGTCTATATTGTAATTGTTTTTAATAACCTGCCCAGGGACTGCGGTTGAAAATTAGCCGGCTGGCTAAAACCGGCACTTTTACTGAAATGTTGGGGCTACAGGTTAGCAATGAACCCCGAGCCGGGATTGCTAACAAGGCTGGAAATTCAAAACATCAAAAATCTAATAATTTCAATTTCTCAAACAATCAACTATTTTACACAATTTAAATGATAAACATCTCCTTAATCTAACCACATTGTTCGATTTTCAAAGAGGCTTTACGGCAAAAGCATAAAGTTAGATTATGTTAGGACAGTACATAGCCACAAAAGTACAAACATCCATTTTCAATTCAAGGTCAGGCGTCACCAAAAGCAGAAACCAGCTAGAATTATGCACTAACTTTTGTCAATCTCCATCAGATGACACTCCTAGGACATTATGTTATACAATACATGCATTTTTTGTTCCATCAAGTTCATATTTATATCCAAAAACAGCATTTTACAGTAGCGTGAAATTCAGATTTTTTTCTTCTCTGAAATGCTTCCGGTGAACATAACAAAATTACTATTCGAAAACATTGGTAAATTATAATATTGTCATTCAAAGAATAATATATTATCATCTCGTAATTGCTACCGAATGGCCAGATCTCAAAATAACTTTACTGGGAAATCACATTTTGCAATAAACGGGGTGCTATGCTAAGAACAACAGGCTATGCTATACAGTTAGCATCATCTAAAATCGATAATAACATTGTAAATATCCCCTTACCTTTGATTATCTCCATCAGAAGGCAGGCATCCCAGGTCCGGAAGGCATCCCAGGTCCGGAACAAATGTGGTTTCTTTTGACAAAGTTCATAATTTATGTCCAAATAACACCAAGTACTTAGCGTTCATTATGCTCCCACAAAACGTGGTGGGGGGAGTGTAAATTCACGCCGAAAAGCTAAAAAAACCTAGTAAATAATCTATTTATGTTCGTTCAAACATGTCAAATGTTGTTTAGCATTAATCTTTTGGTCCATTTTTAACGTTAATGTGCACTGTCCCTGTAAAAATAAAATAAACTCAAACTCAGATTGCTGAATTTTTTTTTTTCTCTTGCTTTGTTTGCTCGTTTCAATATTATGTCTATCTTTGATAAGCTACCCAGGAAAGGGCTGAAAATTGCCCATATTAATATATGTAGCCTTGGAAATAAGGTTCATGAAATCAATAACTTGCTAACATCAGATAACATTCATATTAGCCATTTCTGATACTCACTTAGATAATTAATTTGATGATGCAGCAGTAGCAATACAAGGATATAACATCTATAGAAGAGACAGAAATGCTTATGGGGGAGGTGCTGCTGTATATATTCAGAGACATATCCCTGTAATGCTTAGAGAAGAGCTTATGTCAAGTGTTATTGAAGTGTTGTGGTTGCAGGTTCACTTGGCATATCTAAAGCCTTTTCTTTTGTGGTGTTGCTATATGCCACCAAGTGCTAACAGTCAGAATATAAATAATATGTGACTCTTATGTGGATGATGTTAAAAATATTTGTTGGTCTGATGTGATTAATGAGGAGCATCCAGACGCTGCACTTGAAGAATTTATGAAATTGCTTCTTCCAATTATTGATAAACATGCACCTGTTAAGAAACTGACTGTTAGAACTATTAAGGCTCCATGGATTGATGAGGAATTGAAAAACTGTATTGTTGAAAGAAATGGGGTAAAAGGAGTGGCTGATAAGTCTGGCTGCCCATCTGACTGGCTTATTTACTGCAAATTGAGAAATTATGTGACTAAACTCAACAAAAAGAAGACGAAACTTTATTATGAAGCCAAGATCAATGATATAAAGATGTAAGAGGTGCATGACTGGCTGCAGGGAAGTCAGGCGCAGGACAGCAGAACTGGATAATAACCGGAGCAGTTTAATGTGCAAAACCAACGGCACCCAGAACAATAAAATATGGGTACAAAATAACCCGTCGCGAACCAGTCAGAGTGCACAAACACTTTACAACTAACAATTTCACACACAGACATGGGGGGGAAAAGAGGGTTATATACACGACAAGTAATGAGGGAATGTAAACCAGGTGTGTGGGAAAACAAGACAAAACAAATGGAATATGAAAGGTGGATCGGTGATGGCTAGAAGACCGGTAACGTCGACCGCCGAACGCCGCCCGAACAAGGAGAGGAACCGACTTCGGCGGAAGTCGTGACAAAAGAATGATGGAAATAACTTTGGAGTACTTTAAATAAAATTATTGTCAGAAAGACAAATTCAAATCCATCGAATCAGATGGCTTATTCATCACAAAACCATTTGATGTTGCCAATTATTTGTATGATTATTTCATTGGCAAACTTAGGAAGGAAATGCCAACAACGAACAGTGAGCAATTGTATTCATGCATAAAAAAAACAATTAATGAAAGAAAAGCATTGCAAGTTTGAATTTGGTAAAGTTAGTGTGGGAGAGGTGGAAAAATGATTGTTGTCAATCAATAATGACAAACCTGGCATTGATAACTTAGATGGAAAGCTACTAAGGATGGTAGCTGACTCTATCTATCCTATCTGACATATTTTTAATCTGAGCCTAGAGGAAAGTCTTTGTCCTCAGGCTTGGAGGGAAGCCAAAGTAATTTCTCTACCCATGAGTGGTAATGTGGCCTTTACTGGTTCTAACAGCAGACCAATAAGCCTGCTGCCAGCTCTAAGCAAACTGTTGGAAAAAATTGTGTTTGACCAAATACAATGCTATTTCTCTGTAAACAAATTAACAACAGACTTTCAGCATGCCTATAGAGAAGGGTACTCAACATGTACTGCACTGAAACAAATGACTGATGATTGGCTGAAAGAAATCGATAATAAGAAGATTGTGGGAGCTGTAAAGTTAGATATCAGTGCAGCCTTTGATATTATTGACCATAACCTGTTGTTGAAAAACTTATGTGCTATGGCTTTTCAACCTCTGCCATAATGTGGATTCAGAGCTATCTATCTAATAGATCTCAAAGGGTTTTCTTTAATAGAAGCTTCTCTAATGACAAACATGTAAAGTGTGGTGTACCGCAGGGCAGCTCTCTAGGCCCTCTACTCTTTTCTATTTTTACCAATGTTGCCAGCAGCATGCCACCCTGCATCCCACTGCTGGCTTGCTTCTGAAGCTATGCAGGATTGGTCCTGGTTGGTCCCTAGATGGGAGACCAGATGCTGCTGGAAGTGGTGTTGGAGGGCCAGTAGGAGGAACTCTTTCCTCAGGTCTAAAAAAATTGTGACACTGCCCTGTGTCGGGTGCTGTCTTTTGGATGGGACATTAAACAGGTGTCCTGACTCTCTGTGGTCACTAAAGATCCCATGGCACTTATTGTAAGAGTAGGGGTGTTAACCATGGTGTCCTGGCTAAATTCCCAAGCTGTACCTCATACCATCATGTTCACCTAATCATCCCCAGCTTACAATTGTCTCATTCATCCCCTGTAGCTATTTCCCAGGCTGTTGCTGTAAATGAGAATGTGTTCTCAGTCAGCTTGCCTGGTAAAATACATTTAAAAATTTTATTTGGCATTTAACAAAGCATGTGAGTCCATGTATGCTAATGATTCATCCATATACGCGTCAGCAACTACAGCTAATGAAGTTACTAAAATCCTTAACAAAGAGTTGCAGTCTGTTTTGGAATGGGTGGCCAGTAATAAACTGGTCCTGAACATCTCTAAAACTAAGAACATTGAATTTGGTACAAATCATTCCATAAAGTGCTAGACCTCAACTGAATCTGGTAATGAATGGTGTGGCTGCTGAACAAGTTGAGGAGACTAAATTACTTGGCGTTACCTTAGATTGTAAACTGTCATGGTCAAAATATATAGATCCAATGGTTGTAAAGCTGGGGAGAGGTCTAGCCGTAATAAAGAGATGCTCTGCTTTTTTGCCACCACACTCCAAAAAGCAAGTTCTGCAGGCTCTCGTTTTGTCTAATCTTGATTATTGTCCAGTCGTGTGGCCCAGTGCTGCAAGGAAAGACCTAGTTAAGCTGCAGCTGGCCCAGAACAGAGCGGCACGTTTTGCTCTTAATTGTAATCAGATGGCTGATATAAATACTATGCATACCAGTCTCTCTTGGCTAAGAGTTGAGGAAAGACTGACTGCATTACTTCTTCTTTTTATAAGAAACATTAATGTGGTGAAAATCCCAAATTATTTGCATAGTCAACTTACTCACAGCTCTTATCCCACCAGACATGCCACCAGGGGTCTTTTCACAGTCCCCAAATCCAGAACAAATTCAAGAAAGCGTACAGTATTATATAGCCCTTATTGCATGAACTTCATTCCATCTCATATTTCTCAAATAAACAGCAAATCTGGTTTAAAAAAAACAGATAAAGCAACAACTCACGGCACAACACCTCTCCCCTATTTGACCTAAATAGTTTTTGTGTATGCATTGATATGTAGGCTATGTGTGCCTTTACATTTTTTTTATGTAATTCTGTCCTTGAGCTGTTCTTGTCTGTTGATGTTCTGTCATTCTGTATGATGTTTCATGTTTTGTGTGGACCCCAGGAAGAGTAGCTGCTGCTTTTGCAACAGCTAACAGGGATCCTAATAAAATACCAAATAGCAAATCTCAAATTAGCTACTCAAGGTATTTTCTTAACAGCTTCTCACTTCTTTGTTTCTCCAGTTGTAAGTTTGACCACACACCTTATACACACTCATTTGTGGCGCACAAATGCAAAAATGACAGTTGGCACTGCGTGGCAGAAAATAAGTTATTCTTGTTGCTAGGCTACCAGTAACAGTGCTTTTAGTTTGCAGTTTGCCCATGCCTTTATGCAGAGGGAATACAAAAACTATAGGTAGTGTCTGAAAGAATTATATGGATTTAATATTTGTCAAATTATTGAGAATGTCCTTAAAAACTAAAATAAATATCAGAAATTGTCCTTATTTGTGCATATCAAAATCCTGAAATGGACCTCAGTCAAGAGCATACAGTATGCATTGTATGTGCTG
Source organism: Salmo salar (assembly GCF_965601325.2). Taxonomy (NCBI): domain Eukaryota; kingdom Metazoa; phylum Chordata; class Actinopteri; order Salmoniformes; family Salmonidae; genus Salmo; species Salmo salar. Next base: position 79,756,294 of record NC_138302.1, on the reverse strand, counting down.
AGAACATACAGTACCAGTCAAAAGTTTCGGCACGCCTACTCATTCAAGGGTTTTTCTTTATTTTTACTATTTTCTACATTGTAGAATAATAATGAAGACATCAAACCTATGAAGAGTGTGTGCAAAGCTGTCATCAAGGCAAAGGGTGGCTACTTTGAAGAATCTCAAATATATTTTGATTTGTTTAACACTTTTTTTGTTACTACATGATTCCATATGTGTTATTTCATAGTTTGAATTTCTTTACTATTATTCTACAATGTGGAAAATAGTAGAACTAAAGAAAAACCCTTGAATGAGTATGTGTGTCCACATTTTTGACTGGTACTGTATGTCTACTATCAGCATTTGTCATCATATAGAGAAATAAGATGTCACATAGGCCTATCTCAGCATATCTAATGACTCTATCTGGCCATACCATGCATGATAACAGGAGGCAATCCAAAAATAATTTGTGCATGAAAGAAAAATATGGATTCCATATTTTGTCCAATTATTGAGCATGTGCTGAAAACTCAGAAATGCATCTGAAATCATCCTTAGTTTCAGCATATCAAAAACCATATCAAGGTCCTGATATGGACCTCAGCCAGAAGAAGGATATCTGGAATCGATATAGCATAATATCTTGAATGTGCTGAGAAAACACAGATATGCAATGTACAGTGTACAGTCAGTATTTGTCAACATGAAGAGAGAAAATAGAATGTCACATATCTCAGGATATTGAATGAGTCCATATCCGACTATAGGAAATGTCCAAGTGTGATATTCGGAGTAATCTCAAAATACCATATGTATTAAAGACACATCTGGATTCAGAAGTTTTCAGGATGTAGTACATATCCAAAGACTCATCATATGCATTGGACATGCACTGTATTCTCTAAAATATCAAAACCGTGTAATGCAAAGATATCCCCTGATATGGGCCCTTTTCGCCCAGTGATTCAGGAGTCATAGCCATGGGAAGTACCGGTACTCAAACAACCCCTGAAAACCCTTTTTTTTTTTACAAAATTGGTGCACTGGGCCTTTAATAGTTCTGTATTAGCGGATATATCCATCTGCAGCACCAGCCCGGGACGTCCCCAGGACTAACCAGGAACTAGACGAGACCTTCAGGTGACCATGACACAACGTCCAAGAAACATTCTAAAAACCGTGAACTAGACAAAACCTCCAGGGGACCAACGTCCCAAGAACATATAGGGGAACTTCAGGGGACCATGACACAACGTCCCAAGTACATCCTAAAAACGTCCTCGGGACAAACTGGGAACTATAAATTGGTGCCTCAGAGAACATTCCCTTGGGACCATCATGCAATGTCCCAAGGACTAGTAAAATGAGTCCTGAGAACATCCGAAAAAGGTCCTGGCATGGTCCTCAGTGACACCCTGGTAACTTAGAGGGAACTACACAAAAGTCCCCCAGAGAACGTTCCCATGGGACCATCACCCAATGTTCTTGGAGTGTTCTCCAAACTTTAGTGGGATAACGTTGCACCGAAACCCTTAAGGAACCTAATGGGAACATCACTGAATGTCCTCATGATGTCCCCTATTTGTTGGGTAGCTAGCTTGCTAGCTAACAAGACTACCTAGCTGACTATTTAGATAAGCAGCCCGGCAACAAATCAGTCTTATATAATATCAGTTATATATCAGTATAAAGTTGCCTTCATTTTGAAAGGTGCTAGCTATATTACCTTTTTTCCTCCAGGCTTCAGCTTTCTGGCTCTGTTTGAATGTGGCTTGATGGCTCGTTGTTCCTTGCATGCGATTGGCTCTGGTCTTCCGGGCAGCACACAGCCTGGGAGACAGGACTGCCTGTCAGGTGCTGTTCAGGGCTTAAATGCCCCAGGAGCTCACACTCTGAGATGCTTTGATTACCCAACCCGAACCCAACAGCCCCACTGAACTCACAGGCCTGGGAGTACTGGACTGTGCTGGGGGGTGCTGGTGTGGGGTGCCTGCCTGTCAGACAGAGTTAGACCTGGGCCTGCTCAATGAACCTGGATGTGAACGTGGCTGCTAACTGTGTACTGTATGCTTGGCTCACAGCGCAGCAACTACCTCTAAATGACACTACCTTCTAATATGGACTTCATCCGTTTAACTGAGGGGCCTCCGCTTCCGTCGCACATTTCTGTACGCTCCGCTTGCTTTCACAAAAAGCAAAAAACGATGCACTGTAGCAAATGTTTTTTGTGTGAATGTCAGTGAATGAATATCTCAAGTTATCAAATATCAAAGTGCTAAATGTGGGAAATGTCTATGTCCAATCTATGTTTATTTGGATTCAAACCAATTCTCATGATCTTATGCACTATCTCATGTTACGTACTGTATTTGCTAATGAAAATGTCCCTAACCTGTTGTGCACTCTGAAGCCCTGTACATGTGAGATATTGTTCTCAAGAAGAAGTAGACTGAAAAACAAATCAAGTGAATGATAAAAGTGATTTAAACTATTCCCATTAAAGTCATAAAGTATTTGACATTGTTCTGGTATTTGTAATCTGTACAACCCCTCCTCTTATAGTGCTCTGCCACCAGTGGTAAAGGATGGAAGAACCGTAAGGTGAGCTGTATGACCCGGTCATGTCGACCTGTTTCAGAGGACAATTGTAAGCACCTGACCCAGCCCAGCAAAGAGAGGAGCTGCCGGGGGCATCGCTGCCCCAAGTGGACGACAGGGAACTGGGGAGAGGTACTCTTTAAACCTGCAATAAAACACTACTGACTACCACCACGAATCACGCTCCAAGTTCAGCACTCTTTTTTTTTTACTTGCTTATTCACTGGTGGTGTGTGAGCATATGTGTGTGTGCACGTGCACTGTGAGCTGGGTATCTGAGCAATGTGGTGTCAGGGGAATTTGTATTATTCTGTACATACATCTGTGACAGTCCATATAGTATGACATATAATGTTACGTTAGGTTACATTATGAATGGAATAGCGGTCGTAAAATATAGTATGAATTATAGGATGTATATTATCATATGTCTTACCCGGTCGTATAATAGCATACGAATTGGATGATTCATAGTATTATACTTCTTTCTCTCAGATTGCTTGTTGCACTGTAACAATAAAGGAGATTTACAGGGAGAATTAACTTTGGCAGTTAGGGGAACTAACGACTATGGTTAGGAGAATTTATGTAGCAGGTTAGTTGAAATAGGTTAAGTTTTGAATAAGGGTTAGGAGAAGGGTTAGCTAAAATTACGCGACTTGAACACAAAACCTTTGGATTGGATTACGTCCACCCATCCTCCCTGACCAACCTCCCTACTTTCGTTTCTGTCTGAGGTAACTAGACCATTAGTAGGTATCATACATCTTGGAGGTGCTCAGAAATACATAAAGTATGTTTTGCATGGCTCTGAGGCCAGGCAGTGAGTTGGCATTTTTTCTACCATGCATGACTGCTCAGTAAGACGTGTCCTGTTGCACATCACATTGTGGTCTGTCTGCTAGGTTGTAGCTCATCACTCTGGCAATTTGACACGATCCCATATTGGGCTGCTATCTGGGACAGTGGGAGGGATAGTCATGCCTCCTCTTTCATCTGAGCCTGGCTGAGGTTGACTCTAGCCAGAATGAAGCTCCCTGTGCTGCTCTCCCTCCCTCCCTCCTCCCTCCCAAACGTGTCAGAGGCTCCTCTCCCTCTACCCCGCCAAAGAGACAATCCACTTACCACAACAGGCCAGACACATTCCCAACATGCACCTCCCCAGCTGGAGAGTCTGGTGCTCTTTCTCCCTCTATTCCTCTCTCTGTCTCTTTCTCATTCTCCCCCTCCTCCACTGATCAGGGGCCCAGAAGAGATACACATATGCCCTCTATCTCAGACAGCTCAATTGCATACAGCACCCTAAACAATCTTAAAACCAGGAAACAGCTGATTTCACTGAATGTACTGTACCATAATCATTTAACACCCTATGGTAGCCATGGACCATTTCACAAGATTTACAAAATGCACACATTTTTTACATCCAGAATTGGCAGATAAAAATAACTAAATACTCCACATGTTAACACCTGCCAACCTGCATTCACACATGTACCCACTTGTGAAGCCATGGTGCCCTCAAACTCAAGTTATTGTTCCACTGCATTTTTTCATTGTTCCCCTCTAATCAGGGACTGATTTAGACCTGGAACACCAGGTGTGTGTAATTAATGATCAGATAGAACAGAAACCCAGCAGGCTCCGGACCTCGTAGGGTAACGGTTGAGGACCCCTGCCATAGTGAGTAGTACCTTCATAAACAATCAGCTTTATTTTGAATGTAATTATGAAATATGATATTCAACAAATCATTAGTAATTACAAATACAGTCTTAAATGCTCTTAATCTTATGAAAATGATGACATTTCAGAGGGGAAATGTTCCTCCTTCAAGCAGGTAAGCTTATAGGAAATTTAAAAATCTGATGTTAGCTTTTTCAGTAATCACACTTGGAATTTCTTGTTTTGATAATTAAATCAATACAAATGATTGAAATATAGAGAAGATAGGTAGCATAAAGAGATGGGACTATTGGCGCTTTTAATGGTTTACATGCATTCATTTAACAAGGCAGTTTCTCACCTCTCTCGCTCTTTGAGCCTCAGGAGGGCATGGACATCTGGATGTGTTTACACACACACACACACACACACACACACACACACACACTCACACACACACACACACACACACACACACACACACACACACACACACACACACACACACACACACACACACACACACACACACACACACACTCACACTCACACTCACACTCACACTCACACACTCACACTCACACACATAATAATGAAAGGCCTTACCTTCATGTGCCGTTGGCACTTAAAATCTCCCTTGGGAAAATGCACAATTAGCAATTATTGTTGGTGCACAAAATCCAATTAAAATGTAATTACAAACACTTTCAGGATTAACAGTATTGAAAGTAACAATTTGGCTTTAAAGATGATAAGCATACACATTAAACATATAAACATTATAACATTTGCATTGTTAATGTAACTCTATGTTTCTAATGTTGTATTTTTAAATACCTAGATAGGCCTGCTGTATATGCACATGTGCAAGGTAAGCCAGGTAGTAGTGAAACATTACCCACAAACCAATATCATACTTTCTACTTACATGTTGGGATTTTCCTCCAGATGTATTTCTGTTGCGCACAGCTGTAAATGAAGTTAATAAAATGTTTTACATTTCTTGCATTTTTGAAGAAGAAAAAACATGGTCAAATCAGCAAGACATTCTACATTCAAAATATGCAATGTCCTCAAGGCAGGGGTTCAAGCTTGATTGTCTAGTGGAGATAACTCTCTCTCTCTCTCTCTCTCTCTCTCTCTCTCTCTCTCTCTCTCTCTCTCTCTCTCTCTCTCTCTCTCTCTCTCCCCCACTCTCTCTCTCTCTCTCTCTCTCCCTCTCTCTCTCTCTCTCTCTCTCTCTCTAACTGTCTTCATTCTGTAAACAGAACCTTGGTTCAACCTTACATTGTTCTTGCACATAAAATCATGTGGCTAGAGCTTTTGAACCAAATTCCTAGACCTATCCTTGTTTTGATAAGACAATATAATGTTATGCAATGATTATGATGTGTTAGCTTTAATTAGAAGTATTCCTGTTGATATTGAAGCAAATTGTAGTGAATGATGTTGAATTCAAATTATAGTGGTATAGCAGTCAAATGTCTAATAATAAGCTGTGTCCTTCAACCTGAAGCAGCATGTTGTCTAAGTCAAGATGCATTACATACACAAAGTACAAACCACAGAGGGGTCTGGTGTGAGTCAAACAAATGTCTTATAATCAACAAACAAAATGACAGAATGATTTATGCTATTTAATTAACTTTCTACATGTAGTTCCACAGGCACATGTAACTGAAGTGGTTTGCTTGATAGTGTAGTCTTGTGCAGGGACATAATCTTATTGAAGACCTAAAGACTTGCTAGCTAACCCAGGCTCAACACACGGTAAGTTAAACTAGTGTGCGAGAATGACATTATAAACTTGATGTCTTTATTGTGGAAAGTAAGGAAGGTAGGCATAGTGTAGCCATGAATCATGCCACTACCTTCCCTGCAACTGCCGCCTGAACTCAATTCAACAGAATTCCACACACAGGTCTAAAATGAGGGTAATGAACATAGAAATTAATAATGATGTTAAAGAGTTCCTCATTTGCATATTTTGTTTCAACAAGTGCACACTTGTAACGTGGGAAGTAGTTGGCTAGGCTAATTGTTCCACTGGAACAGGTGATTCGAAGATACAATTAAAACTAAAGAGAGAGAGATACACTTGTATTGCCATATACACTATATAGACAAAAGTATGTGGACACCCTTTCAAATTTGTGGATTCCTTTATAATTAGTGGATTTGGCTATTTCAGCCACACCCGTTACTGACAGGTGTATAAAGCACACAGCCATGCAATCTCCATAGACAAACATTGGCAGTAAAATGGCCTTACTGAAGAGCTCAGTGACTTTCAATGTGGCACTTCCAACAAGTCAGTTTGTCAAATTTCTGCCCTGCTAGAGCTGCCTGGGTAAACTGTAAGTGCTATTATTGTGAAGTGGAAACATCTACGAGCAACAGCGGCTTAGCCGCGAAGTGGTAGGCCACACAAGCTCACAGAACGGGACCGCTGAGTGCTAAAGCATGTAGCGCGGAAAACTTGTCTGTCCTCGGTTGCAACCCTCACTACCGAGAACTGTTCATCGGGAGCTTCATGAAATGGGTTTCCATGGCCGAGCAGCCGCAGACAAACCTGAGATCACCATGCGCAATGCCAAGTCTCCGCTGGAGTGATGTAAAGCTCGCTGCCATTGAACTCTAGAGCAATGGAAACGCGTTCTCTGGAGTGATGAATCACACTTCACCATCTGGCAGTCTGACGGACAAATCTGAGTTTGACGGATGCCAGGAGAACGCTAAGTGCCCCAATGCATAGTGCCAAATATAAAGTTTGGTGTAGGAGGAATAAAGGTCTGGGGCTGTTTTTCATGGTTCGGTCTAGGCCCCTTAGTTCCAGTGAAGGGAAACCTTAACCCTACTGCATACAATGACATTCTAGACAATTCTGTGCTTCGAACTTTGTGGCAGCAGTTTGGGGAAGGCCCTTTCCTGTTTCAGCATGACAATACCCCCATGCACAAAGTGAGGTCCATACAAAAATGGTTTGTCAAGATCGGTGTGGAAGAACTTGACTGGCCTGCACAGAGCCCTGAACTCAACCCCATCGAACACCTTTGGGATGAATTGCTACATCAACTGCGAGCCAGGCTAAATCGCCCAACATCAGTGCCCGACATCACTAATGCTCTTGTGGCTGAATGGAAGCAAGTCCCCGCAGCAATGTTCCAACATCTAGTGGAAAGCCTTCCCAGAATAGTGGAGGCTTTAATAGCCTTTAATAGTCCTTTACTAGTGGACCGATATAGCCATCTGCAGTGCCAGCAAAAACAAACTCCCTTTGGAATCAAATAACTTATTTGGTGATGGAGAAAATAGGTAGGGAGGAATGGTATCATTCACAGACATTATGACAATCAAGCAAACTTCAAACATGCAAGAGAATAGTTTTTTAATGAGTCCTACCTTCTGTCTTGTTCTGTTTCAGTACTCAGCATCAAGCAGCAATGGAGTACAAGAGCGGCCAGACCTGCCAGGTCACTGACTGCCCCTCTCTGTACTTGTGGAGCGAGGGAAAGTGGCAATCGGTAAGTGCAGCCTTGACGGCTCTCTGGATAAACTCATCCACATGTTCTCCAAAATAAAGGTCAGTTGGAGAGTGGATATTTTGTACTTCTGTTTTAAGCGAGGTGAGAGTGCAGCTGACAGACAGCGGAACCTCGAGCTGGTCCCAGAGACATTCACTGTCAGGAGGGGGCCGAGGGAGCTCTAGAGCGTGCAGAGGCGTGTGAGGAAGGATTGGAGAGCAGCGCCTGCGATAAAATCTAAGGAATCCCTCTCTATCATATTGCCCCTGCAGTGTTCAAACAGAAGCAGTGTTTTGGTAAAATCAATGGGGAAGCCAGGGGAAAAAAGGCTACAACCTATGTGTTGTGATAACTGTGTTGTTTGCTGCTTTATATCCTGTTAGTTCATACGCCACCGTGATATATAAGGCCAAGATAACAAGAAGACAACAGTCACACGGTGGGCAGAATAAATTCAACAACGTGTTTGTTTCATCACAAAACGTTGGGTTACAAATGTAACCTTGGTTCTCTGAGTAGAGTAATGGGGTGCAAAACGACCTATGGGAATTCCTTCCCGTGATGTGATTGTCATGAGTTGGCCTGTGGGTAAGGTTTATGAACACCATAAATACCTTTCTCCCTTTCCTCTCTTGACTCTACTGAAGGACTCTTGAAAAGCCTTTGTTAAACATAGAGAGTCGGGGAACATCAAAAGGTGGGGGGAAAGGAACCATATTTCGGTAATCCAACCAGTTGAAAATATGCGTTGGTACTTAATGAATATGATGTCAGTTCGGTTGTCATCTGAGACATTCTTATTAATGAGAGGACGACATAAACTGTATTGTGGAAAGTCTACACATTATAGTTATGAGATTCACATGGAATTGTTGTACAATTTAAATGTTTAAATATGAAACTCTTTGTGAAAAGATGAAATGTAATTTTAACTTCCAAATGAGAGAATTGGGTTTTCATAAAGTTAGAGCTCTGCTCAATCAGTGGCCTGCCCCTGTGAAGAGACATTGGTTATAAACTATGAAACACACCCTTCTCTCCCTCCACTATATAAGCCCTTGACGAAAATGTAACCTCCTGTTCCGAGTACGCGAGGCCTGCAGCCTCACATTAAAAGGACTCCGATAATAAGCTGTTCCGGGTACGTTAGGGCGACGGTCCGATGTCAGAAGGATTCAGATAATAAGCTGTTCCGAGGACGTGAGGACGACGGTTCCACGTTAACCTGTTGGGGGTATTGTGCAGTATTTACACGGCCGGATAAAAAACGTACCCGATTTAATCTGGTTATTACTACTGCCCAGAAACTAGAATATGCATATAATTATTGGCTTTGGATAGAAAACACCCTAAAGTTTCTAAAACTGTTTGAATGGTGTCTGTGAGTATAACAGAACTCATATGGCAGGCAAAAACCTGAGAAGATTCTGTACAGGAAGTGCCCTCTCTGACCATTCCTTGAGCTTCTTGACTCTGTTTATTGAAGACTGAGGATCTTTGCTGTAACGTGACACTTCCTACGGCTCCCATAGGCTCTCAGAAGGCGGGAAAAAGCTGAATGATGTAATTCCAGCCACTGGCTGAAAAACATTAGCGCTTTTGGCAAGTGCTCTATCAGAGGACAATGGGCTGAGGCGCGTGCACGAGTCGACCCCATGTTTTTATTTTCTTTCGTCTTTGAACCTAAACACAGATTCCCGGTCGGAATATTATCGCTTTTTTACGAGAAAAATGGCATAAAAATTGATTTTAAACAGCGGTTGACATGCTTCGAAGTACGGAAATGGAATATTTTGAATTTTTTGGTCACGAAATGCGCCTTCTTTACCATTCGGATAGTGTCTTGAACGCACGAACAAAACAGAGGATATTTGAACATAACTATGGATTATTTTGAACCAAACCAACATTTGTTATTGAAGTAGAAGTCCTGGGAGTGCATTCTGACGAAGACAGCAAAGGTAATAACATTTTTCTTATAGTAAATCTGATTTTGGTGAGTGCTAAACTTGGTGGGGGTCTAACTAGCTAGCCCTGTGATGCCGGGCTATCTACTGAGAATATTGCAAAATGTGCTTTCACCGAAAAGCTATTTTAAAATCGGACATAGCGAGTGCATAGAGGAGTTCTGTATCTATAATTCTTAAAATAATTGTTATGTTTTTTGTGAACGTTTATCGTGAGTAATTTAGTAAATTCACCGGAAGTTTGCGGGGGGTATGCTAGTACTGAACGTCACATGCTAATGTAAAAAGCTGGTTTTTGATATAAATATGAACTTGATTGAACAAAACATGCATGTATTGTATAACATAATGTCCTAGGGTTGTCATCTGATGAAGATCATCAAAGGTTAGTGCTGCATTTAGCTGTGGTTTGGGTTTATGTGACATTATATGCTAGCTTGAAAAATGGGTGTCTGATTATTTCTGGCTGGGTACTCTGCTGACATAATCTAATGTTTTGCTTTCGTTGTAAAGCCTTTTTGAAATCGGACAGTGTGGTTAGATTAACGAGAGTCTTGTCTTTAAAATGGTGTAAAATAGTCATATGTTTGAGAAATTGAAGTAATAGCATTTCTAAGGTATTTGAATAACGCGCCACGGGATTCAACTGGCTGTTGAGTAGGTGGGACGATTTCGTCCCGCCGACTCTAGAGAGGTTAAAAGGACTAACATGTTAACTACAGAACTAAGCCAACCTCAGCGTGAGCTTTGGTTGCGAATGGTATGAACTTTGAACTCTTATTCACTACAGAAGTGATACCTCCTAGCCGTTGAGTTAGCAGCTGCCACTGTAAACGTGGGCTAGGAAAGGACGGACGACAGATCCAGTCTAACACATGACGATACTACAACGTATCCAATTTACCACCAGAGACATTCTTCAGAGGACAAGGAAGATCTCTATTGGGCAACACGCCCAGCATCTACGACCAACCTACCGAAGCGCAGCTCAGAGTAAATACTTATTGCATTTTCCTTTTCCAAATGGGCGGTAATTTACAATGCATAAGATACTGTATTTATGATAGCATAGCTTCTCCCTTTGTTCCTCAGTCTTCCTGCTCTTTCACTCAAACCCAACCCCCTTTCCTTTGTGTAACCAGCCATCATGTCGGCTCCGTCCACCAGGTATTTAGGTATTTAGTAAATAAATAATTAAACCAAAGTTTGTATTGCTGATTCAACTTGTTAGCCAGGGTTCATGAACATAACCAAGAATTTACAACTTTCAGATGAGACTAAACAAGGTGAGGATTGAATATTGAATGCTGAATGCTATTGATGTAAAAGATTACTAGAGTTTATTCGGAAGATAACAGCTCTCTAAACATTCTTTCGTGGTGCCCCGACTTTCTAGTTAATTATCTACCTGATTAGCTTAATCAGGTAATATTAATTACAGATAAATGATTTTATAGAATAGCATGTCATATCATTTAATCCGGCATAGCCAAAGACACAACAGATCGAGATGCTTAATATCAAATATGTTTATAGTCACGCCACACCCTTATTGTACCCACGTAACCTGTCACTATATAAGGCGGTGTGGGGTGACATACTGTCTATTACTTCACTCGGACCCCCATGGAGGTGGAGGAACAACATAAATACTTGGTGACCCGTTACTCTACTCAGAGAAATAAGGTTACATCCATAACCCAATGTTCTCTTTCGTTTTTGTAATGAGTCACCAAACAATCTATGGGAGAGGCTGTACCAAAGAGGTAATTTGTATAACAGAGTGGGATAACTCACCATTTAACTAAATCCAGATTAGTCCCTCGGATGTCCTTGTATCCACCACAAGATGCAACAGAATATAATACCCAACAGGGTAACACAGAATTTCAACTGAGATATTCAACCGTATAAACAAGCAAGCTGAAAGCTAGAACTTAAAACAAGAGGTATAGAACATCTATCTTCCTGATGGTTGATAAGTAAGTATTACAACGTTCATGGTACGCTCACTTATCTGGGTTGAGAGAGCGTGCCGTGTCTAGAACCACAGACATAACATTGACTCTGTAGTACCTCATGAAAGTCATGGGTGTTGCCCAACTTGCAGCAGCACAGATAGTCCATGGAGGCCTCTCTGAACAGGACCCATGAAGTGGCCACACCCCTGGTGAAGTGTGCTACCAAGCTGTCTGGAGTTGGTCTACCTGCTGCAACGTATGATTTTAACACTGCATTTGTAATCCAATGTGCCAGTACCCCTGTGCTCCCCATAACACACAAAAAGCTGTTCTGTTTGATGAATAGTTGCTGTTACAGCAAGATAGGCACTCAACGCCCTAACCGGGCAAAGTGTATGCAACTCACAACTCTCCTGTGAGGAGTGAGGAGGCAGGTAAAATGCCGTTATGATTAAGGGCTGGTTAGTATGTGATGATGAAAGCACCTGAGGTAAAGCACCTAAGAATGCTGGATTTGCCTGAAGTACTGCCTTATATCCATCTTCTGCTAAAGTAAAGCATGAAGAATTGGTAGAAAGCGCATGTAATTCTCCAACAAGCTTGGCTGAAACAATAGCCAATAGAAAGGCAGTCTTGACTGAGAGCTTACAACACACAAGTGAAGACAGGGGCTTAAATGGTGGGATCAAATCAAATCACATTTTATTTGTCACATGCACCGAATACAACAGGTGTAGACCTTACAGTGAAATGCTTACTTCCAAGCCCTTAACCAAAAATGCAGTTTTAAGAAGAAAAAAAGAAAAAAAGAAAAGAGATAAGAATAACAAATAATTAAAGAGCAGCAGTACATAACAATAGCGGGGCTATATACAGGGGGTACCGGTACAAAGTCAATGTCAATGTGCGGGGGCACCGGTGTCGAGGTAATTGAGGTTATATGTATATGTAGGTTGAGTTATTAAAGTCACTATGTATAGATGATAACAACAGAGTAGCAGCGGTGTAAATGAGGGGGTGGGGGGCAATGCAAATAGTCTGGGTAGCCATTTGATTAGGTGTTCAGGAGTCTCATGGCTTGGGGGTAGAAGCTGTTTAGAAGCCTCTTGGACCTAGACTTGGCACTCCGGGACCGCTTGCCGTGCGGTAGCAGAGAGAACAGTCTATGACTAGGGTGGTTGGAGTCATAAGTGATCGTAGGACAATATCTAACTCCCATGAGGGTACTGAAGGAGCGATACTAGAGGGTACGTCCCTGGTGATGAACCCGCAATCTGTTCATGACCCATAGAGATGGCTGTCATATACACTTTCAATATAGATGGGTACTTCCCTGCAAACTGACGCGCTCTCGAGATTGATCTTCCTCAAGACCTGAGAGAGCAAGGGAATTGGTGTAAATGCATACAGCAGCCCCCTTGGCCGCCTGTGTGATAGGGCGTTGACCCCGAGTGGGCCTGTTGGAACCTTTATGGAAAACCACATAGAACAATAGGTTGAGTCTTGTGATGTGAACAGATCAGGAATGGCCGTTCCGAATTGCGCCCAGATCATCTCCACTACTGTGGGATGTATCCTCCAGTCTGAAGGAAAAGGGCCTCCTCTGGAGAGAAGGTCTGCTGTCAGATTCTCCACCCCGGCGGTGTATTGCTCTGAGGGATGTAAGGTGTCTGTTTGCCCAAAGCAGTATCTCCCTCTCTACCTGGTGCAGTGCCATTGACCTCAGTTCACCCTGGTGGTTGATGTGTGCAACCGCGGTTATGTTTTCAGTCCGTATCAGTACATGTTGTCCTCTCAGTACTGGGAGGAAGTGGAGGAGTGCAAGGTGAACCACCTGAAGTTCCAGTGCGTTGATGTGAGCTGTTGTCCATGGTGCTGACCATACACCATGAACCCCTGACTGGTCCAAGGCTGCCACCCATGTGAATTGCGCCAAGGAGCATTACACTGGGAGTTTGAAGTGCTCGGCTTCAGCATTGTATTGCTCTCCAGCAATTAATTGAAATTGTCAGTTTTTTGTGTTTGTTCCTTTCTGGGACATAGATTGTGTCTGTTGTACCAGATCTATATTGGCTGCATGTGGAGAAAGTCCAACAGTACAACATGGACTGCAGCAGTTAGGAGGCCTAGGAGACTCTGACTCTCTAGTGATGTCACCTGTTTCTCAGTTTCAATGTTGAAAGACAATTTGTCAATGATACCACTCTTTCTGGAGAGAGTGTTGCTCGCATGATTTGAGTGTCCAGTGTCAAGCCCAGGAAGTGCACACACTGAGTGGGGACCAGAGAACTCTTTTCCAAGTTCATTGTTAGTTGCAACACGGAAAGGTGATATGAGACCATGGATATGGGTGAACCAAATGCCTGGTTGTACTGACTGAAGGATGGTTTTGATTGGCAGCATTTTGAAGGGAAGTGCTGAAAGATGACGATTCAGGCACCTTAGGTCCAGGATCGGACGGAGGCCTCCGTCTTTTTTTGGCACCAGAAAATAGATTGAGTAGAAACCGCAGTTTTGTTTCACTGGTCCTATCTCTTCGATTTCATGCTTTTCCAGGAGCCAGGAGATTTCTGAGCAGTGTTTGCTTTTGAGCAGGGTTGCGAGCTGTTGTTTCCAAGACAGCCCTGAAGCGTGGGTGTCACTGAAAAAATTGTAGTACGAAGCCTTGTGTTAGAGTGCATAACACCCATTTGTTGGTCGTTTACCTTTTCCAGCTGGAAAGGGGGTGCTGGAGGAAATGGTGTTGCACTAGAAAGTAGGTTTCATCGGGACCGAGGTTCTGCATGCTGTAGTGCAGAGGGGATGCAGACTGCATATGGTGCACTTCTGCCACTACCTCTTGGACGACGCTGCACTCCACGTCTTCGGTAGGGTTGAGAGTGTCTGTTCCTCCACTCCTGAACAGGTGCAGCGTGAGTCAGAGGCTGGTTTCTTGGTATCCCAGTTGGGCCCCCGGGAGTAATGGTTTATTGACTGATGCATTCTAGGCTTTGGAATGAGGCGCTGAAGCTCCATCTGTGCATCTCTGTCCTCCTTAGACACTTGGAAAAGGTGGGCCACTGCTGGGCCAAATGTCTGGCCAGGTGATATGGGTACACCTAGGAGTGGAACCTTCTAATTGTCAGGGAGCTTGGACTGCGGTGGCACCGAGTATCACAGTGTTTCCAATGATTTCCCAACAATCTGAGCATTGCCCTGAAGGCATTGGATGAGCAGATCTGTAACTGTAGACAGTTATTTCATAGTGTCAGCATCATAGTTTGCGGAGAGGCATGCCTGCAGCTCCTTCTGATAAAAAGCCAGTATTGCTGCTGAATTGCTAAGCCTAGCAGCTGAAGAGGTGCTGTCATGTGTCGTGCGTAGGAAGCGATCAGATGCCCTGTGTCATGTAAAAAATCTTCCCAGCGGGAAATAGTTCCCAATCATTCTGATTCTGTTGTGATTGTAACATCATGTTGTAAAATTTCTCACAGCGTGAAAATCTTCCCAGCTCAATAATTAATTGCACGCACGTCTCTTTGTGTGGATGGCTGAGCTCGCGTGAATGTCTCTCTCTCATCCTACCTCAACCTCAAAAACCTGTTCTGTGGGTGCTTGCATTTGCTACATCTGCAAATCCGCACTAGCGCGCCAAAGTGCTGTGGGTTCATATGAGGAGATTTTTTGTGATTGCAAAGACTTGATAGTACATATGTGTAACCGACCAACTCGATTCGGTCTTATGTAGCAACATTTGAAATTGTGTTTTTTACATTGAATAAAAGTAGAGACTCAGAGCTAGAAAATGGTATATCATACACTACAGTTGAGGAACAATGTGAAAGTAATTCTGCTTTGAAAGTTGATAAACTTGTAACCTCACTTTTGAGAAATCTTTCCTTGAATATTTTGGTACACCTACTGGAGAGCTCTTCTTTGTCTACACCCATTCAGCATCGTTCACACTCTCTAAAGCCTTAGCCCCACCCATCTCTTTAAGGATTCACATGTGAGGCCATGTACTAAACATCCAAAGATTTCAAGACTAAAGGCTGGTTTATACTACAGGTGTGTTTGTAGTAGGGTTGATCCGAGTGTTCTGACTTAACAACAGCAGTCAAGCACCCAAGCTAACTGGCTAACTTTGGCTAGCTACTTCCAGACACAAATGAGGGAACAGCTCACTCTGACCATTTTACTCGCCCTATCAGAGCTGGTTAGGCTGTTTTTATGTTATCCAGAGCGTTGGTGAATGCAACTGTGCTGCTGGTAACAATTTAATTACGCTTTTTTGAGCTAATTCATCAGTTAATCTGTGCTCTGGCACACTCAGGCAACAGTACTACGAAATCGGAGTAGATAGACATAGCTGGTAAATTCACTCTGGCTATCAACAGTTGTCGCAGTGACATCATGAAGATTCTATTGAAATGGTTACTTGCACAGTGGAGTATTTTGTTTAGACATGTACAGTGCCTTGCGAAAGTATTCGGCCCCCTTGAACTTTTTGACCTTTTGCCACATTTCAGGCTTCAAACATAAAGATATAAAACTGTAATTTTTGTGGGACACAATTATGAAGTGGAACGAAATTTATTGGATATTTCAAACTTTTTTAACAAATAATTGGCCGTGCAAAAAAAATTTGCCGTGCAAAATTATTCAGCCCCTTTACTTTCAGTGCAGCAAACTCTCTCCAGAAGTTCAGTGAGGATCTCTGAATGATCCAATGTTGACCTAAATGACTAATGATGATAAATAGAATCCACCTGTGTGTAATCAAGTCTCCGTATAAATGCACCTGCTCTGTGATAGTCTCAGAGGTCCGTTTAAAGCGCAGAGAGCATCATGAAGAACAAGGAACACACCAGGCAGGTCCGAGATACTGTTGTGGAGAAGTTTAAAGACGGATTTGGATACAAAAAGATTTCCCAAGCTTTAAACATCCCAAGGAGCACTGTGCAAGCGATAATATTGAAATGGAAGGAGTATCAGACCACTGCAAATCTACGAAGACCCGGCCGTCCCTCTAAACTTTCAGCTCATACAAGGAGAAGACTGATCAGAGATGCAGCCAAGAGTCCCATGATCACTCTGGATGAACTGCAGAGATCTACAGCTGAGGTGGGAGACTCTGTCCATAGGACAACAATCAGTCGTATACTGCACAAATCTGGCCTTTATGGAAGAGTGGCAAGAAGAAAGCCATTTCTTAAAGATATCCATAAAAAGTGTTGTTTAAAGTTTGCCACTAGCCACCTGGGAGACACACCAAACATGTGGAAGAAGGTGCTCTGGTCAGATGAAACCAAAATCGAACTTTTTGGCAACAATGCAAAACGTTATGTTTGGCGTAAAAGCAACACAGCTCATCACCCTGAACACACCATCCCCACTGTCAAACATGGTGGTGGCAGCATCATGGTTTGGGCCTACTTTTCTTCAGCAGGGGCAGGGAAGATGGTTAAAATTGATGGGAAGATGGATGGAGCCAAATACAGGACCATTCTGGAAGAAAACCTGATGGAGTCTGCAAAAGACCTGAGACTGGGACGGAGATTTGTCTTCCAACAAGACAATGATCCAAAACATAAAGCAAAATCTACAATGGAATGGTTCACAAATAAACATATCCAGGTGTTAGAATGGCCAAGTCAAAGTCCAGACCTGAATCCAATCGAGAATCTGTGGAAAGAACTGAAAACTGCTGTTCACAAACGCTCTCCATCCAACCTCACTGAGCTCGAGCTGTTTTGCAAGGAGGAATGGGCAAAAATGTCAGTCTCTCGATGTGCAAAACTGATAGAGACATACCCCAAGCGACTTACAGCTGTAATCGCAGCAAAAGGTGGCGCTACAAAGTATTAACTTAAGGGGGATGAATAATTTTGCACGCCCAATTTTTCTGTTTTTTATTTGTTAAAAGAGTTTGAAATATCCAATAAATTTTGTTCCACTTCATGATTGTGTCCCACTTGTCGTTGATTCTTCACAAAAAAGTACAGTTTTATATCTTTATGTTTGAAGCCTGAAATGTGGCAAAAGGTCGAAAAGTTCAAGGGGGCCGAATACTTTCGCAAGGCACTGTAGCTAGCTAGTTAGGGACAGACGTTCCGCTAGCGGAATGCCTCACCAATATCAAATGGTATAAAGTGGCGCGAATTACAAATGCCTAAAAAATGCAAAAACTTCAATTTTTCAAACATATGACTATTTTACACCATTTTAAAGACAAGACTCTCCTTTATCTAACCACATTGTCCGATTTCAAAAAGGCTTTACAACGAAAGCAAAACATTAGATTATGTCAGGAGAGTACCCTCCCAAAAATAATCACACAGCCATTTTCAAAGCAAGCATATATGTCACAAAAACCAAAACCACAGCTAAATGCAGCACTAACCTTTGATGATCTTCATCAGATGACACTCCTAGGACATTATGTTATACAATACATGCATGTTTTGTTCAATCAAGTTCATATTTATATCAAAAAACAGCTTTTTACATTAGCATGTGATGTTCAGAACTAGCATAACCAACGCAAACTTACGGTGAATTTACTAAATTACTCACGATAAACGTTGACAAAAAACATAACAATTATTTTAAGAATTATAGATACAGAAACCCTTTATGCAATCGCGGTGTCAGATTTTAAAATAGCTTTTCAGTGAAAGCACATTTTGCAATATTCTGAGTACATAGCCCGACCATCACGGCTAGCTAATTTGACACCCACCAAGTTTGGCCCTCACCAAACTCAGATTTACTATAAGAAAAATTGGATTACCTTTGCTGTTCTTCATCAGAATGCACTCCCAGGACTTCTACTTCAACAACAAATGTTGTTTTGGCTCGAAATAATCCATAGTTATATCCAAATAGCTCCGTTTTGTTCGTGCGTTCAAGTCACTATCCGAAGCGTGACGTGCCAGCGCATTTCATGACAAAAAAATTCAAAATATTCCATTACCGTACTTTGAAGCATGTCAAACGCTGTTTAAAATATATTTTCATGTTATTTTTCTCATAAAATAGCGATAATATTCCAACCGGGCGACGTTGTGTTCATTCAAACACTGAAAGAAAAACATGGAGTCGTCTTGTGCATGCGCGCCTCAGTGTCATTGTTCTCAGAAGGACCACTCACAAAAACCCCTGCTGTTTTTCGCCCAGAGACTGGAGAGCTCTCATTCCACTTTCTGGCGCCTTCTGAGAGCCAATGAAAGCCTTAGAAAATGTCACGTTACAGCAGAGATGCTGTATTTTTGATAGAGATGCCCTAGAAGGAGAACAAATTGTCAGACAGGGCACTTCCTGTATAGAATCTTCTAAGGTTTTGGCCTGCCTCTTTTCCCATGGCTAAACCAACTAGGTTCGTAATTTAACAATTGTATTCATATTTACAGATGGCATACAAGTTTTTTATTAAGGCACATGAAAGTTCACATGTTCCAGAAGGCATTTCTGCCATTTTATTACATTTTTTAAAGTTTATGTTGAAATGGCTCTCCTGTGAAGTAGTGACGCGTGACATACGCCTAGTTTCTTGAAACGAGTCACATATTTGTTCAAGACGGCCATCTCAAAACAGCACCTGGGAACATCTGCTGAAGGAAATGATATACTAGGTAAGTGCTAACTTTCTATCTTTCTCAGTCACAAGTAATCACAAGCTAACATTACTTCTCCTTTGCTAGCTAGCCAATTCAATACGTATCGAGGGAATTCAGCGTTACAGCATAATACAATCACATCAAGCAGCTGAAATGACAGCAAACGGTGCATTTTCATTTCAGAACTGTGCATATTGCAGTTATTATAAATTAAGATGAGAGTGTTTGCCTTTGTTATATTTAATGTGCAGTCGTGGCCAAAAGTTTTGAGAATGACACAAATATTAATTTTCACAAAGTCTGCTACCTCAGTTTGTATGATGGCAATTTGCATATACTCCAGAATGTTATGAAGAGTGACCAGATGAATTGCAATTAATTGCAAAGTCCCTCTTTGCCATGCAAATGAACTGAATCCCCCAAAATCATTTCCACTGCATTTCAGCCCTGCCACAAAAGGACCAGCTGACATCATGTCAGTGATTCTCTCGTTAACACAGGTGTGAGTGTTGACGAGGACAAGGCTGGAGATCACTCTGTCATGTTGATTGAGTTCGAATAACAGACTGGAAGCTTCAAAAGGAGGGTGGTGCTTGGAATCATTATTCTTCCTCTGTCAACCATGGTTACCTGCAAGGAAACACATGCCGTCATCATTGCTTTGCACAAAAAGGGCTTCACAGGCAAGGATATTGCTGATAGTAAGATTGCACCTAAATCAACCATTTATCGGATCATCAAGAACTTCAAGGAGAGCGGTTCAATTGTTGTGAAGAAGGCTTCAGGGCGCCCAAGAAAGTCCAGCAAGTGCCAGGACCGTCTCCTAAAGTTGATTCAGCTGCGGGATCGGGGCACCACCAGTACAGAGCTTGCTCAGGAATGGCAGCAGGCAGGTGTGAGTGCATCTGCACGCACAGTGAGGCGAAGACATTTGGAGGATGGCCTTTGTGTCAAGAAGGGCAGCAAAGAAGCCACTTCTCTCCAGGAAAAACATCAGGGACAGACTGATATTCTGCAAAAGGTACAGGGATTGGACTGCTGAGGACTGGGGTAAAGTCATTTTCTCTGATGAATCCCCTTTCCGATTGTTTGGGGCATCCGGAAAAAAGCTTGTCCGGAGAAGACAAGGTGAGCGCTACCATCAGTCCTGTGTCATGCCAACAGTAAAGCATCCTGAGACCATTCATGTGTGGGGTTGCTTCTCAGCCAAGGTAGTGGGCTCACTCACAATTTTGCCTAAGAACACAGCCATGAATAAAGAATGGTACCAACACATCCTCCGAGAGCAACTTCTCCCAACCATCCAGGAACAGTTTGGTGACGAACAATGCCTTTTCCATCATGATGGAGCACCTTGCCATAAGGCAAAAGTGATAACTAAGTGGCTCGGAAAACAAAACATCGATATTTTGGGTCCATGGCGAGGAAACTCCCCAGACCTTAATCCCATTGAGAACTTGTGGTCAATCATCAAGAGGCGGGTGGACAAACAAAAACCCACAAATTCTGACAAACTCCAAGCATTGATTATGCAAGAATGGGCTGCCATCAGTCAGGATGTGGCCCAGAAGTTAATTGACATCCTGCCAGGGCGGATTGCAGAGGTCTTGTTAAAGAAGGGTCAACACTGCAAATATTGACTCTTTGCATCAACTTCATGTAATTGCCAATAAAAGCCTTTGACACGTATGAAATGCTTGTAATTATACTTCACTATTCCATAGTAACATCTGACAAAAATATCTAAAGACACTGAAGCAGCGAACTTTGTGGAAATTAATATTTGTGTCATTCTCAAAACTTTTGGCCACTACTGTGCTATGTTTTCACATTCTATAAGGTTGAGGAGTGCGGTGTCAACTCTACTATAACATGAAAACGCAGGCCCCTGTGATGCATCCTATCAAAGTTAGACATGCATGGTCTATCCTGTGCATCTATCTCATAAGCCCTTTTGAGAAAAGAACCGTTGCTAGTAACCAATATGCCCTAACCATGACTGACCTCTCCAGCAAATGGCTAATTGCTGAACCCTTGTAGGGCAAATCGGGAACAGAGATCACTTCAATTATCAGCAACAAACCTCTTGATTTTGGACTTGTGGACAACATTATCACTGACAGGGGAGGCGAGTTTGCAAACGATGCATGTAGTCTTACTGTCCATGATGTCAAACATTGGTCATGAAAAGTCTAACATTTTCTAATCATAACCATGCAAATGCTATGTTTTTCACTTTTTTCAGCACAACAGATCCATATATAGACACAATGTTTGCCCAGCTAGAAGCAGAAACAGAGCTAGTAGCAGAAATGGAGACCAAGTATGTGATTATACACAAAATGTGAAATGTAGTAATTCATTTAATGTCTAATGCAAACATCTCCCCTCAGACACCATGCATTAACAGTGTACATTTATCGCAATAGGTGAAAACACTTGCCGTGTGTGCATTCATATTCTGGTTGTGCAGTTGAACTAACTGTCTTGTTACCTGAAGGTATGAAATGCAGATTGACTGAATTACTTCACCACCTCTTGAAATGACTGCCCTCTCCTGATTCATAGTTAGTAATTTATTTGCGAAGGTATTTGAATCCTTATAAACTTTAAACCCGAACAGGATGTTCAGAGAAACAGCAAGGTCCTTCTTCCTCAGTGTGTGGGAGCTGATCCCGTGCATGCGTAGATCAGCTGGCTGGAGTGTTTACGGACATATTCAATCTCTCCCTATCCCAGTCTTCTGTCCCCACTTGCTTCAAGATGTCCACCATTGTTCCTGTACCCAAGAAAACAAAGGTAACTGAACTAAATGACTATCGCCCCGTAGCACTCACTTCTGTCAGCAAGAAGTGCTTTGAGAGGCTAGTTAAGGATCATATCACCTCTACCTTACCTGACACTCTAGACACACTTAAATATACCGCCCCAATAGGTCCACATACGACACAATTGCCATCGCACTGCACACTACCCTATCCCATCTGGACAAGAGGAATACCTATGTAAGAATGCTGTTCATTGACTATAGCTCAGCATCCAACACCATAGTACCCTCCAAGCTCATCATTAAGCTTGGGGTATGGTTCCGGAGTTCCAAATTGAGCAGCAGCAGCTGAAAAATAAGCTCCTACAAATATTGAAGTTTACATGGTTTTTAGAGTAAAGTACATCGGAAAAAATCAAAAGAAAACTGCAAGACTGAATAGGAGACAAAACAAGCAACAAACAAAGAAGATAGGCTTTTGAAAAAAGTTACTATTTTTCATAAAATTGTAGTTATCTTAGCTAGGTGAATTGTTTACCAGTTGCTAAGCAGTTGCTAGGGACTCTTTTGGAAGAAGCTAGCTAGCTAACAAAGAATAACAAAGAATATCTAGTTAACAGAAGAAAAGAAAGAGAAAATCAGGACAGAAGAAAAAGGATATCAAAGTGAAACAGTTCTCTAAAGACACAAGAGATAATAATACAAGAAACAACACTTCTGTACCTTGTCAACTATGTGTCTGTCTATCCCTGTTCTCTCCCCTCTGCACAGGCCATACAAACGCTTCACACCGCGTGGCCGCTGCCACTCTAACCTGGTGGTTCCAGCGCGCACGACCCACGTGGAATTCCAGGTCTCCAGCAGCCTCTGGAACTGCCGGTCTGCAGCCAATGCTACCCTCCAGTCCCTAGACTTCCTGGCGCTGACGGAAACATGGATTACCACAGATAACACTGCTACTCCTACTGCTCTCTCCTCGTCTGCCCACGTGTTCTCGCATACCCCTAGAGCATCGAGCCAGCGGGGTGGTGGCACTGGAATCCTCATCTCTCCCAAGTGGACATTCTCTCTTTCTCCCCTGACCCATCTGTCTATCTCCTCATTTGAATTCCATGCTGTCACAGTTACCAGCCCTTTCAAGCTTAACATCCTTATCATTTATCGCCCTCCAGGTTCCCTTGGAGAGTTCATCAATGAGCTTGACGCCTTGATAAGTTCCTTTCCTGAGGATGGCTCACCTCTCACAGTTCTGGGTGACTTTAACCTCCCCACGTCTACCTTTGACTCATTCCTCTCTGCCTCCTTCTTTCCACTCCTCTCCTCTTTTGACCTCACCCTCTCACCTTCCCCCCCTACTCACAAGGCAGGCAATACGCTTGACCTCATCTTTACTAGATGCTGTTCTTCCACTAATCTCATTGCAACTCCCCTCCAAATCTCCGACCACTACCTTGTATCCTTTTCCCTCTCGCTCTCATCCAACACTTCTCACTCTGCCCCTACTCGGATGGTATTGCGCCATCCCAACCTTCGCTCTCTCTCTCCCGCTACTCTCTCCTCATCCATCCTATCATCTCTTCCCTCTGCTCAAACCTTCTCCAACCTATCTCCTGATTCTGCCTCCTCAACCCTCCTCTCCTCCCTTTCTGCATCCTTTGATTTTCTCTGTCCCCTATCCTCCAGGCCGGCTCGGTCCTCCCCTCCTGCTCCGTGGCTCGACGACTCACTGCGAGCTCACAGAACAGGGCTCCGGGCAGCCGAGCGGAAATGGAGAAAAACTCGCCTCCCTGCAGACCTGGTATCCTTTCACTCCCTCCTCTCTACATTCTCCTCTTCTGTCTCTGCTGCTAAAGCCACTTTCTACCACTCTAAATTCCAAGCATCTGCCTCTAACCCTAGGAAGCTCTTTGCTACCTTCTCCTCCCTCCTGAATCCTCCCCCTCCCCCCCCCCCTCCTCCCTCTCTGCGGATGACTTCGTCAACCATTTTGAAAAGAAGGTTGACAATATCTGATCCTCGTTTGCTAAGTCAAACGACACCGCTGGTCCTGCTCACACTGCCCTACCCTGTGCTTTGACCTCTTTCTCCCCTCTCTCTCCAGATGAAATCTCGCGTCTTGTGACGGCCGGCCGCCCAACAACCTGCCCACTTGACCCTATCCCCTCCTCTCTTCTCCAGACCATTTCCGGAGACCTTCTCCCCTACCTCACCTCGCTCATCAACTCATCCTTGACCGCTGGCTACGTCCCTTCCGTCTTCAAGAGAGCGAGAGTTGCACCCCTTCTGAAAAAACCTACACTCGATCCCTCCGATGTCAAGAACTACAGACCAGTATCCCTTCTTTCTTTTTTCTCCAAAACTCTTGAACGTGCCGTCCTTGGCCAGCTCTCCTGCTATCTCTCTCAGAATGACCTTCTTGATCCTAATCAGTCAGGTTTCAAGACTGGGCATTCAACTGAGACTGCTCTTCTCTGTGTCACGGAGGCTCTCCGCACTGCTAAAGCTAACTCTCTCTCCTCTGCTCTCATCCTTCTAGACCTATCTGCTGCCTTTGATACTGTGAACCATCAGATCCTCCTCCCCACCCTCTCCGAGTTTGGCATCTCCGGCGCGGCCCACGCTTGGATTGCGTCCTACCTGACAGGTCGCTCCTACCAGGTGGCGTGGCGAGAATCTGTCTCCGCACCATGCGCTCTCACCACTGGTGTCCCCCAGGGCTCTGTTCTAGGCCCTCTCCTATTCTCGCTATACACCAAGTCACTTGGCTCTGTCATATCTTCACATGGTCTCTCCTATCATTGCTATGCAGACGACACACAATTAATCTTCTCCTTTCCCCCTTCTGATAACCAGGCGGCGAATCGCATCTCTGCATGTCTGGCAGACATATCAGTGTGGATGACGGATCACCACCTCAAGCTGAACCTCGGCAAGACGGAGCTGCTCTTCCTCCCGGGGAAGGACTGCCCGTTCCATGATCTCGCCATCACGGTTGACAACTCCCTTGTGTCCTCCTCCCAGAGTGCTAAGAACCTTGGCGTGATCCTGGACAACACCCTGTCGTTCTCCACTAACATCAAGGCGGTGACCCGATTCTGTAGGTTCATGCTCTACAACATTCGTAGAGTACGACCCTGCCTCACACAGGAAGCGGCGCAGGTCCTAATCCAGGCACTTGTCATCTCCCGTCTGGATTACTGCAACTCGCTGTTGGCTGGGCTCCCTGCCTGTGCCATTAAACCCCTACAACTCATCCAGAACGCCGCAGCCCGTCTGGTGTTCAACCTTCCCAAGTTCTCTCACGTCACCCCGCTCCTCCGCTCTCTCCACTGGCTTCCAGTTGAAGCTCGCATCCGCTACAAGACCATGGTGCTTGCCTACGGAGCTGTTAGGGGAACGGCACCTCCATACCTTCAGGCTCTGATCAGGCCCTACACCCAAACAAGGGCACTGCGTTCATCCACCTCTGGCCTGCTGGCCCCCCTACCTCTGAGGAAGCACGGTTCCCGCTCAGCCCAGTCCAAACTGTTCGCTGCTCTGGCACCCCAATGGTGGAACAAGCTCCCTCACGACGCCAGGACAGCGGAGTCAATCACCACCTTCCGGAGACACCTGAAACCCCACCTCTTTAAGGAATACCTGGGATAGGATAAAGTAATCCTTCTAACCCCCCCCCCCCCCTCCTTAAAAGATTTAGATGCACTATTGTAAAGTGGTTGTTCCACTGGATATCATAAGGTGAATGCACCAATTTGTAAGTCGCTCTGGATAAGAGTGTCTGCTAAATGACTTAAATGTAAATGTAAATGTCTGAACCCCACCCTATGCAACTGGGTCCTGGACTTCCTGACGGGCCGCCTCCAGGTGGTGAAGGTAGGTAACAACACCTCCACTTCGCTGTTTCACTGCCTGGTACGGCAACTGCACCGCCCGCAATCACAGGGCTCTCCAGAGGGTGGTGCGGTCTGCCCAACCCATCACTGGGGGAAAACTACCTGCCCTCCAGGACTCCTACAGCACCCGATGTCACAGGAAGGCCAAGAAGATAATGAAGGACAACAGACTGAAAAACAGCTTCTATCTCCAGGCCATCAGACTGTTAAATAGCCATCACTAATCGGCTTCCACACGGTTAAGTAACCCTGCACCTTAGAGGCTGCTGTCCTATATACATATACTTGAAATCACTGACCACTTTAATAATGGAAAACTAGTCACTTTAATAATGTTTACATATTTTTGCTTTACTTATCTCATATGAATATACTGTATTCTATTCTATTGTATTTTAGTCAAGGCCACTCCGACATTGCTCATCCTAATATTTATATATTCCTTAATTCCATTCTTTTAATTTTAGGTTTGTGTGTATTGTTGTACTGTTGTGAATTGTTTGATATTACTGCACTGTTGGAGCTAGAAACAAAAGCATTTTGCTACACCTGCAATAACATCTGCTAAACATGTGTATGTGACCAATAACATTTGATTTGATCCTGAGGAAGGGTACCATCCTTTTTGTGCGTGTCCACATGATATATGTGACACTTTGAAGGCTTAAGACTAATTTCCATGTCATTCAAAATGGCTGGCGCATGAAGTCTCATGAGATACGGTTGTATTTAATATATTCAACAGGTCTTCGATGGTGCGTCCAAGCAGATCAGAGTGTATGACTCAAAGGGCTCCCGCCAAGGCATCGGGTAAGAGGGTCTGGACTTGTTGAGGTACCTCAACCCTCTCCATATGTCAATTCCAAAGCACATGGGAAATTGTGGTTGTAGTATATTAACCCTTGGATAGAGTTAAATTGAAATGTTTCTTACAGAAGAAATATAAAAAGCATATGCATAACCATGGTAGCAACTGAAAGGGAACAGTTTGGAGATTATGGGAAAATTATTAGACCAAAGGTGACACGACAATAGCAGGAGCAGAAATATTTAAAAAATCTGAAAATACTCTGAATACAATGAGTAACGTGATAAGAATATGGGGTAGGTGCAACATTAAAAAAACAAAGGAGTGTTAGAGTGAGAGGACTAACTGATGTCTAAGTGACCACACCTCTACCAAGTGTGCACAGTTCCTAAGTAATTTCAATGCACTTTTATGACTCAAATAAGAGTTTTTAACTATAAGTGATTTTTTGAGCTCTCCTAGCTTTGCCATTGAGGAACTAGAGCAAGCACACATGTAGTTGTTTTGTTTGGAACACAACTCTGCATCCTCGCCAGCACACAATTACTGTTGTTTCCGCAATCGAGAAACAGTCCATTATAAATCGCAATCTGGGTCAGATAGGCATCATTTGAAAGCTTGTCCTATTGCCAACATGACTAGCGAAGTTATAAAATACTATATTAGTATTAGGCTTTCACAATGCAATTCAGGGAAATGGTTCATTTTGGTGCTCATAGAAATTAGTCATTATGTGTGCATTCAGGTGTGTGTGCCACGGTGACTTTTCTTCACAATAGACAAACAGGCTAATTCTGTTCAGAATAACCCAAGGTATGGCGCCATGTCATCTTGTAACTGTATATCAAACATACTGATCATAAACGATGACACTGTGTATGATATGAGTTTTATGATATGGAAATCTGCACATTTGGATTCATGGGTGTTTTGCTTGCTTGTATGACATCATAGTTGTATTTAGAATCCTCTGTCATGTCCTGACTATAGTAAGATGTTCTTTTCTATGGTAGAGTAGGTCAGGGCGTGACAGGGGTGTTTTGTGTTTTTCTGTTTTGTATTTCTATGTTGTGGGTTCTAGTTTTCTATTTCTATGTTGTTGTTTTATGGATAATCTCCAATTAGAGGCAGCTGGTCCTCCTTGTCTCTAATTGGAGATCATACTTAAGTAGGGTTTTTTTCCACTTGTGTTTGTGAGTAGTTGTCTTCTGTTTAGTTTTCTGTACCTGACAGAACTGTGCGCTTTCGTTTTCTCTTTGTTATTTTTTCTTTAGTGCTCTGAGTTAAAATAAATATTCATCATGAGCAATCAACACGCTGCGCTTTGGTCCCCTCTTTACGACAGCCGTTACAGAACTACCCACCACAACTGGATCAAGCAGCGTGCCTGGGAGGAGATGGATACATGGTCTCTAGAGGAGTGGCGAGAGAGGATAGACTGGACTTGGGGCCAAGTATTGGACAGATTCAGAAGCCTGCCGTGAAAGCACGAGAGGCTACAGAAAAACCAAGAACATTTATTTTTTTTGGGGGGGGGGGGGCCAAATGGAGCAGTTGGCGGAGCCGAGGAGTAAACCAGAGCCAATCCGGGAGAAGAGGGAAAATTTGGAGAAGAGAGAAATGGGAGAGTTGTTGAGTTGGTGGAGGACGCACGGGTTTTTCCCAAAGGAACGTGTCGTCAGTTTTGTGCCACCTGAGTCAGCTCCCCGTACTCGTCCTGAGAAGTGTGTGGAAGTTCCGGAACAAGTGATACCGGCTATACACACCAGGTCTCCAGTACGTCTCAGCAGCCCGGAACCTCCTGAGGCGGCGGCCTGCAGCCCGGAACCTCCTGAGGCGGCGGCCTGCAGCCCGGAACCTCCTGAGGCGGCGGCCTGCAGCCCGGAATCTCCGACGATGATCTACAGTCAGGTTCCTCCTCCGACGATCCACGGTCCGGTGGTACTGAAGCAGAGGGATCAGCGGGTGGAGCGGGGGTTACGCCCCGGAGCCGCCTCCTCTGCTGGAGGATCTGCTGGAGGATAAGGTTATGTGGAGTGCACTAGAGCCGCCATAGACAGGAGTTACCCACCCTACACTCCCTTTTGTTTTTTGGGGGGTGGGGGGTTGTTGTGTTTAGGTGCGGTCGGAGTCCGCACCTTTGGGGGGGGTACTGTCACGTCCTGACCATAGTAAGATGTTATTTTCTATGGTAGAGTAGGTCAGGGCGTGACAGGGGGTGTTTTGTGTTTTTCTATGTTTTGTATTTCTATGTTTTGGGTTCTAGTTTTCTATTTCTATGTTGTTTTTTTGGGATGATCTCCAATTAGAGGCAGCTGGTCCTTGTTGTCTCTAATTGGAGATCATACTTAAGTAGGGTTTTTTTCCACCTGTGTTTGTGGGTAGTTTTCTGTACCTGACAGAACTGTGCGCTTTCTTTTTGTCTTTGATATTTTTTCTTAAAATAAATATTCATCATGAGCAATCAACACGCTGCTCTTTGCTCCCCTCTCTACAACAGCCGTTACATCCTCATATGGCACATTATTTAAGTGTCAGCCATTGTTGCCATTAGTGCTAGTTTGACCACCAGAGGGCATCTTTGAGAAGCATTTGACAGTCTTTAATATGGCTGTACTAGAGAATTTAAAACCTTTTTTGTAAGAACATAGTGTATGGGATTGATTTTAAGAAATGTTGCTTAATTCATTTGATTAATATTATGGTGTTTCTAAAACAAAACCCTCATGGCGCTGTACAACGTGACCGGTCGGGAGTAGGCTACAGTACTAAGAGCAAAATAATCCTAACATATCTACACCCTAATTGTAGTCTAACCAATACCCAAATGGAGATTCAGTGAAAATAAAAATCTCATTGATTTATCAAGACCAGTCCCCATGCTTGTCTCAGAGCAGTGCGAAACATTGCTGAAATAGTTGACCACACGTGGGTAGGCTATTGCTTCATATCCTATTGCTTCTATCTTCAATATGCTTTAAATTCCACAATGTCACAAATAACTGAACACACACAATTCTTAAAACTCTGAGAAAGGTAATAGGAGGTGATCTGCACTGCATATTAAACGGACATTCTTATTGCTATATTCGACGCGTATAGCTTTTGTATGGAGATGCGGGGATCCGAGCTCAGGCAAGAGCCGAAGCCAGAACCCCACGCCGTAGGGAAGGGGTTCTCAGAGTCATAGATACTCCCTTCTGTTTACCCGTGCTTCATTGGTCTGTTTGCTTGAGGGCCCTCCGATCTGCACTTGTTAGATGACCCTCCGACCTGCAACCGTTTTCTACTGTTATATATGTGTTCCCTTTCTTGTGTATCTTATTGCCCATTTTACTATCATCCTGGGCGTATAGATCTAGACAATCCTTCATCAGATTAACCGCAACATGTCGGCTAAAGCGATTTAATCCATGAATGCATTTGAAAGTTTTTAATATTGTGATAGTGAAGAGCAAAATTCCTCTCAAGATAATTAACATTACAGTTACACCAACTGGTAGGCTAATCACACAAAGTTACCCCTCTACATATACATTTATTTACTGAAATCTCTAAATTAAAATACTGGCAGATCCATAAAATGTCATTGTACAGTAGTAGATCTAATTCAATTTAGAGGATTCTAAATTAATATCTAAGGGCCTTTTTACACTTATAATGCAGGGTTAATAAAAAAAACTGTTTTAAATGTATGTTTTTTTAGTAGTCTTGCTTGTCTCAGAGCAGTGCAAAACGGTGCTGAAATAGTTGACAACACGCGAGTAGGCTACTGCTTGTTGGGGGGGGGGGTTTCACACAGTAGCCGGGCTATTAAAGGTTAAACAGATCGTCTCTCGGAACTCATTAACATGCGTTACTGTGTGTGTTTCGATATTCTCTCTCTCTCTCTCTTATGCACTTGCTGTCTTGACCTCTGAATGCTTGGCTATGAAAAGCCAGCTAACATTTACTCCTACACTCTAAAATTAAAAGGTTCCTGGAGTATCCTTTAGGGGTTCTTCAAATTGAAACTGTGGGGGAACTCATAAGTTATTCGAAGAACCCTTGAAAGAGGTTCTTCGAATAACCCCTTAATGGTTCCTCTAAGAACCTTTTGGGGCACATTTTTTAAACTCCACCCTCCATTATAAAAAAATATTTTACTAATAATAATATTGACAATATTGATTTAAATAATTCATTGTTTATTGAGTGGCACCACAAATGTGAATTAATATTTACAAAACAATTTACCAAACAAAACACATTACAAAATTGCAACATTTCTGCAGACATGTCAGATCATAATAAATAATACATTTACTTTGTATAGTGCTTTTCATTACAATTTCCAGCGAGACTATTCAAGCCATCGACTCACTGATGGTTGAAGACGATGTGCGATCGGCAAATGCAGTCTGGAATCTGCTGGCATCACAGCACACCATCAACATCGCTCTAATCATGGTCAGAAGGCAGTTGAAGAAACTTGAGTGGACTAATGGAAAGGCTCTGTAAGACATATTATATATATATATTTTTTTATTTAACCTTTATTTAACCAGGCAAGTCCGTTAAGAACAAATTCTTATTGACAATGATGGCCTGCCCCGGCAAAACCCAGATGACACTGGGCCAATTGTGCGCCGCCCTTTGGGACTCCCAATCACGGCCGGATGTGATACAGCCTGGATTCGAACCTGGGACTGGAGTGATGCCTCTTGCACTGGAATGCAGTGCCTTAGCAGTGCCTGCTGCGCCACTCGGGGGCCATGACCAATATGACCAATATATATATAATTTAACCTATATATATATATACTTTTTTTCAGAACATTAACCGTGTGTTCTCTTGTTTTGTACTGTTCTGTAGTTTAGACCCAGTGATTCATCTGACAAAGAACTTTGCGTCCTGCAGGCCCAGGCATGGATCAAAGCTGGCGAGAGTATTTTATCATTATTCTACGAACAAAATCATGAAGATGTTGATGAAGAAGCCACATTTGCCTCGGGATCCATCCCAGTTGGTATTCTGTGGAACCATGTGTTTTTCGGTGTGGCCCGTTATCCAGCCCTTTGTCCACTGATCTTCACGGATGGTTGTCAGCATGGTTTTATGCTCTGTAAAACACATTCACGTTGTTAGTACACAATTATCGATTTTATTACACATTATGCCTACACATTGATAGGCTATATACATTTATTTTAAATGCACTGACACCAAAATATTTTCAAGTCTTCTGGTGGTTACAGTCCTAACCCTGGAACGGGTAGCACCAAAATAAATAAATAAAAGACCTACAACATCTAGGCCTACATTATATATTAAAAATATACACTGCTCAAAAAAATAAAGGGAACACTTAAACAACACAATGTAACTCCAAGTCAATCACACTTGTGAAATGTGAAATCAAACTGTCCACTTAGGAAGCAACACTGACTGACAATAAAGTTCACATGCTGTTGTGCAAATGGAATAGACAACAGGTGGAAATTATAGGCAATTAGCAAGACACCCCCAATAAAGGAGTGGTTCTGCAGGTGGTGACCACAGACCACTTCTCAGTTCCTATGCTTCCTGGCTGATGTTTTGGTCACTTTTGAATGTTGGCGGTGCTTTCAAATCAAATCAAATCAAATTTATTTATATAGCCCTTCGTACATCAGCTGATATCTCAAAGTGCTGTACAGAAACCCAGCCTAAAACCCCAAACAGCAAGCAAAGCATGTGAAAGAAGCACGGTGGCTAGGAAAAACTCCCTAGGAAAAACTCCCTAGAAAGGCCAAAAACCTAGGAAGAAACCTAGAGAGGAACCAGGCTATGAGGGGTGGCCAGTCCTCTTCTGGCTGTGCAGGGTGGATATTATAACAGAACTTGGTCAAGATGTTAAAATGTTCATAAATGACCAGCATGGTCAAATAATAATAATCATAGTAGTTGTCGAGGGTGCAACAAGCACGTCCGGTGAACAGGTCAGGGTTCCATAGCCGCAGGCAGAACAGTTGAAACTGGAGCAGCAGCACGGCCAGGTGGACTGGGGACAGCAAGGAGTCATCATACCAGGTAGTCCTGAGGCATGGTCCTAGGGCTCAGGTCCTCCGAGAGAAAGACAGAAAGAGAGAAAGAGAGAATTAGAGAGAGCATATTTAAATTCACACAGGACACTGGATAAGACAAGAGAAATACTCCAGATGTAACAGACTGACCCTAGCCCCCCGACACATAAACTACTGCAGCATAAATACTGGAGGCTGAGACAGGAGGGATCAGAAGACACTGTGGCCCCATCCGATGATACCCCCGGACAGGGCCAAACAGGCAGGATATAACCCCACCCACTTTGCCAAAGCACAGCCCCCACACCACTAGAGGGATGTCTCCAACCACCAACTTACCGTCCTAAGACAAGGCCGAGTATAGCCCACAACGATCTCCGCCATGGCACAACCCAAGGGGGGGCGCCAACCCAGACAGGAAGACCACGTCAGTGACTCAACCCACTCAAGTGACGCACCCCTCCCATGGACGGCATGGAAGAACACCAGTAAGCCAGTGACTCAGCCCCTGTAAAAGGGTTAGAGGCAGAGAATCCCAGTGGAAAGAGGGGAACCGGCAAGGCAGAGACAGCAAGGGCGGTTCGTTGCTCCAGCCTTTCCGTTCACCTTCACACTCCTGGGCCAGACTATACTTAATCATAGGACCTACTGAAGAGATAAGTCTTCAGTAAAGACTTAAAAGTTGAGACTGAGTCTGCGTCTCTCACATTGGTAGTCAGACCATTCCATAAAAATGGAGCTCTATAGGAGAAAGCCCTACCGTTTGCTTAGAAATTCTAGGGACAATTAGGAGGCCTGCGTCTTGTGACCGTAGCGTACGTGTAGGTATGTATGGCAGGACCAAATCGGAAAGATAGGTAGGAGCAAGCCCATGTAATGCTTTGTAGGTTAGCAGTAAAACCTTGAAATCACCCCTTGCCTTAACAGGAAGCCAGTGTAGGGAGGCTAGCACTGGAGTAATATGATCAAATTTTTGGGTTCTAGTCAGGATTCTAGCAGCCGTATTTAGCACTAACTGAAGTTTGTTTAGTGCTTTATCCGGGTAGCCGGAAAGTAGAGCATTGCAGTAGTCCAGCCTAGAAGTAACAAAAGCATGGATTAATTTTTCTGCATCATTTTTGGACAGAAAGTTTCTGATTTTTGCAATGTTACGTAGATGGAAAAAAGCTGTCCTTGAAACAGTTTTGATATGTTCTTCAAAAGAGAGATCAGGGTCCAGAGTAACGCCGAGGTCCTTCACAGTTTTATTTGAGACGACTGTACAACCATCCAGATTAATTGTCAGATTCAACAGAAGATCTCTTTGTTTCTTGGGACCTAGAACAAGCATCTCTGTTTTGTCCGAGTTTAAAAGTAGAAAGTTTGCAGCCATCCACTTCTTTATGTCTGAAACACAGGCTTCTAGCGAGGGCAATTTTGGGGCTTCACCATGTTTCATTGAAATGTACAGCTGTGTGTCATCCGCATAGCAGTAAAATTTAACATCACTCTAGTGGTAGCATGAGACGGAGTCTACAACCCACACAAGTGGCTCAGGTAGTGCAGCTCGTCCAGGATGGCACATCAATGCCAGCTGTGGCAAGAAGGTTTGCTGTGTCTGTCAGCGTAGTGTCCAGAGCATGGAGGCGCTACCAGGAGACAGGCCAGTACATCAGGAGACATGGAGGAGGCCGTAGGAGGGCAACAACCCAGCAGCAGGACCGCTACCTCCGCCTTTGTGCAAGGAGGAGCAGGAGAAGCACTGCCAGAGCCCTGCAAAATGACCTCCAGCAGGCCACAAATGTGCATGTGTCTGCTCAAACGGTCAGAAACAGACTCCATGAGGGCGGTATGAGGGCCCGACGTCCACAGGTGGGGGTTGTGCTTACAGCCCAACACCGTGCAGGACATTTGGCATTTGCCAGAGAACACCAAGATTGGCAAATTCGCTACTGGCGCCCTGTGCTCTTCACAGATGAAAGCAGGTTCACACTGAGCACATGTGACAGATGTGACAGAGTCTGGAGACGCCGTGGAGAATGTTCTGCTGGCTGCAACATCCTCCAGCATGACCGGTTTGGCGGTGGGTCAGTCATGGTGTGGGGTGGTATTTCTTTGGGGGGCCGCACAGCCCTCCATGTGCTCGCCAGAGGTAGCCTGACTGCCATTAGGTACCGAGATGAGCTCCTCAGACCCCTTGTGAGACCATATGCTGGTGCGGTTGGCCCTGGGTTCCTCCTAATGCAAGACAATGCTAGACCTCATGTGGCTGGAGTGTGTCAGCAGTTCCTGCAAGAGGAAGGCATTCATGCTATGGACTGGCCCGCCCGTTCCCCAGACTTGAATCCCAGTGAGCAGTTGTTCCACTGGATATTATAAGGTGAATGCACCAATTTGTAAGTCGCTCTGGATAAGAGCGTCTGCTAAATGACTAAAATGTAAAATGTAAATGATATATTCTTATATACTGTACAATGAGGAATTCAACTACAAAATACTAGTCAAAATACTAGTCTTCTCCAATTTTTTAACCATTGCCCCCACCCACAAGGTGTATAAACAACAATAAATAAGAATAAAATAAGATAATAGATACAAAACAAAAATGTGAAGAACATAAATCAATCAACTCTAATTAGCACATGTAGGACAGTATGCAAGTGTGTGTGCATGGACTTTGCAGATGTACTTCTCACATGTGCAGCACATAATGTTTGTTTTACAGTTCTTCTTTGGAGGTTAGAATTGGCATCTCCTCCTCTTGCCTGCCCCAATTGCAGCCTCAGGTGGATCAGGACAAGATTCAGCCACCTGAACAGCTTTCACAAGCGCTGCAGAGGCTGCTGTGTGCGCGAGGCTCTCCCTTCTTTGAATGTGTGGGGTTACAAGTGCCTTTCCCAGCTGCTCCAGGAACACCCTCCTCTTGTTTCTGCTTATCGGGAATTCAGGTAGGGTTGATCTTGTTCCATATCATGTAGGCATTGTATGAGGACACATCACTGATGTTATGGAAGATGACCAGGGGCCAGCGGGCAGTCATCCTCCTGCAGCTGTAAGTTCCTGTCACGACTTCCACCGAAGGTGGCTCCTCTCCCTGTTCGGGCAGTGCTCGGCGGTCGTCGTCGCCGGCCTACTAGCTGCCACCGATCCCATTTTCCCTTTCATTTAGTTCTGTCTGGTTTTACACACCTGTGTCTTGTTTTGTTGATTTCGGTGGCTTTATATTTCCCCGCAGCAGGTTAGGCTGTGTGCGGGATTATTTTGCTGTATGCAACATGTAAGGGGTTCGTGCCTGCACCACGGGCGTTGTTAGTTGTTTGTACGGTATGTGTTACCGTGGACATTTTGCTTGTAGGCATTACGGAGTTGAGGTTTCTCCCCTGTATGTGTCGTTGTGTTTTTTCGGATCTGCCAAAATAAACGGTGGATTTTCCTGGAACCCT
Source organism: Salmo salar (assembly GCF_965601325.2). Classification (NCBI taxonomy): domain Eukaryota; kingdom Metazoa; phylum Chordata; class Actinopteri; order Salmoniformes; family Salmonidae; genus Salmo; species Salmo salar. The sequence continues at coordinate 79,720,058 of NC_138302.1, read as the reverse complement.
TCTGCTCTCCTGCTGCTGATTCCACACACCCCCCTCCATAGAGAGGCTCCGTTACTGGTCCAATCACCTTGTCCAGGTTGTCCACGCCTCCTTTGTTGTGGTTGTAGTCCAGGATGATGGCTGGCTTCCTGTCCTCACGATCACTGATCTCAGCCGTTTTGTGCAGTGTGCTCAGAAGGACCACATTCTTGTTCCTCTTTGGGAGGTAAGAAACTAGTGGTGGTGGGGGTGAAGGCAAACTTTGATGAGAAGGCCTCTCTACCCTTTGTTGTGAGGAGTGCAGGTGGGAGCTCAGGCTTGTTCTTTCTAACTGTGCCAACCATGGTGATCTTCCTCTTCAGGAGATGCTGGCTGAGTTCATAAGAGGTGAATAAATTGTCACACGTGACATTGCGCCCCCTCAGTCCAACTGTCACATCAAGCACAACACGCATCCCCTGGTTCTTCTTCGGGCCTCCACTGGTCGGCTTCCCTATGTAGACTTGTATCTTCCAAGCATAGCTGGATTGTGCGTCACAGGCCACCCATATCTTGATGCCATACTTTGCTGGCTTGCTGGGGATATACTGCCGGAAAGGACAGCAACCTTTTGACAAAAGAGATTACTATCAGTAATTAGTATCAGTGTCACAGAAAACAATCACATAACTCAATGATATTACAACAATACATAATACAATTAACAGTGAAAATCACTTACATTACAGATATGAAAATAAAAATGTACCTCTGAATGGAACCAGTTGCTCATTCACTGTTACTTCCGGCCCAGGGTTGAAGAGGTATGGCAGATGCTCCATCCACTTCTCCCAGACCTCTCTTCTGGTCGCCAGTTTGTCTCTCACACGTCTTGCAGGTCTTGTCTCACGGTTATCAAATCGTAGCATTCTTGAGAAAGTGTGAAAGACTTTCAGTGGCATCGTGGCACATAAAATCGCCCTTCCACTCTCTGCATTCCAGAGACCACATGTAGCCTTGCCTCGGGACCTATACACACCCTCTAAGATTGGCAGCCCTACTGTATGTAGGCACGCAGGTCAATCTCGTCCATCCTTTTCCAGTTGTCTCCATATTTACGGAAACCCTCCAAATCTGTCATCTCCAAGATGATTTTTTCGATGGCTGGTGTGATGAACATGTAAAATGTTGAGGCAATGTCCTGGGCATGGGCAACTGCATGTCTTGTGGGCCCTGGGGTCATCCTTATGATATTTTGTGCTGTAATTCTGCCTTGGTTGTCATATGGTGACAAGACCATGTTATTTTGCTGTTCTTTGAGAAAAATGTCTCTCTTTCAGCTTGGGGAATTTGTTCTTCATCTGAAGATGATGCATCGTGCTCTGGGTTCTATTTTTCCCCATCTTCTTCTTCAGATACCTCCTCCTCTTCTAAATCATTGTTCTCTTGTTCCTCCTGGACATCTGAAAAAATCTGATCTACGACCTGTTGGGCACTGAAACATGCACTCATGGCTTCAGCAAAGAGAGAACTGGGGGGACTGTCATCTGCAGCACCTTTATAGCCTCTGACTGCATTCTCATTAGTAAACAATGCTTTCAAGAAATATTTATTTTGTCTGAAATTGTTTTTATTTTGTCTGTGAACTTGAGTCATGTGTGGGGTCGTGGAGGAGAGATGCTGCACACACACAAGAAAGTTCAATCAGAGTTCAATCAGTAGCAAACATAATCTCAATTTCTCATTGTGTGTGTGTGAGTGTGTGTGTGTGTTTGTGTGTTTGTGTGTGTGTGCGCATGTGTGTGTGCATGTGTGTGTGTGTTTTTGTTTTTTGTGGTGTGTAAATGATTTTATAACTGCCGGCTTATATGACCCTAAGACAATCTTTATACCCATGTGGTGTACAGCTTTCTGCCCTCCGAATTCATAAATAGGCCCATGTGCACCTTTATCAGATGAACTGCAACATGTCACCTAAAGAGATTTAATTCATGAATGCATAAAATCAACTGTCAGCCTTTAAATGCTTTATTATCCAAATGGGACCCAAAGGCATAATCCGTGCTCTAACTCCCCCTTGCGGTGGTCTGGAGCAATGAAGCAGTGACACAGGGTACCGTACTCAACCACAAATGACCTCTAAGTCCCGCAGCATAATCTCAAAACTTTAGTTGAGCAACCACTGTACCACAGCATTCTGCAGCGATACGCCATCCAATCTGGTTTTTGCTTAGTGGGACTATCATTTGTTTTTCAACAGGACAATGACCCAACACACTTCCAGGCTGTGTAAGGGCTATTTGACCGAGAAGGGGAGTGATGGAGTGCTGCATCAGATGACCTGGCCTCCAAAATCACCAGACCTCAACCCATTTGAGATGGTTTGGGATGAGTTGGACTGCAGAGTGAAGGAAAAGCAGTCAACAAGTGCTCGGCATATGTGGGGACTCCTTCAAGACTGTTGGAAAAGCATTCCAGATGAAGCTGGTTGAGAGAATGCCAAGAGTGTGCAAAGCTGTCATCAAGGCAAAGGGTGGCTACTTTGAAGAACCTTTTTTTTAACGCTTTTGGTTACTACTTGATTCCATATGTGTTATTTCATAGTTATGATGTCTTCACTATTATTCCACAATTATAGAACATAGTAAAAATAAAGAAAAACCATTGAATGAGTATGTGGTTCCAAACTTTTGACTGGTGCTGTACATTGTGTTCAACTGTAATCATCCTCAGTGTGGTTAGGTAGGTTTAACCTAAAACGTATAATTCCTATATCGTATTGAAGCCCATGTATCTAGCTAGATATCTATCAAATCGTTTTCAAAGGGAAAGATGCACATCCCTATTAACATGTATGCTTTTTATTTTGTATGTATGCCACCATCATATTGTAACACCAGCAAATCGTTATTACGGTATGTCTCGCTCATCATGTCAAGTAAATAGGATTTCATAACTGTTTTGCTTTCTTATAAGATAGCCTATATTTCTTATTGTCTTCTTACTGTTTAGGGGTCTGCTTCTTGTTACGTTGTTTGCACTTATTCTTAGCTTAAAGTAGCCTACAGCTTTGTTTACTTATATAATAATAAAGTCAGGCATGCACTGTATACTCTAATCATTCAATGCACATGTATCAAATTCATCCCACGCAGGGCTGAGTGCCTGCGTGTTTTCAGCCTAACCCCTGGCCTAGTGTATGTGGGGTTTTGGTTCTTCCTTTCAATTAAGACATAGACAACCAGGTGAATGGAGTTCCTTACTAATTAGTGACCTTAATTCCTCAATCAAGTACAAGGGAGGAGCAAAAACCCGCAGACACTCGGCTCTCCGTGTAATGAGTTTGACACACCTGATTTAACCTCTATGGGCTAGGTGGGACGCTTGCGTCCCACCTACTCAACAGCCAGTGTAATCCCGTGGCGCGTTATTCAAATACCTTAGAAATGCAAAACCTTCAATTTTTCAAACATATGACTATTTTACACCATTTTAAAGATAAGACTCTCGTTAATCTAACCACACTGTCCGATTTCAAAAAGGCTTTACAACGAAAGCAAAACATTACATTATGTCAGCAGAGTACCCAGCCAGAAATAATCAGACACCCATTTTTCAAGCTAGCATATAATGTCACATAAACCCAAACCACAGCTAAATGCAGCACTAACCTTTGATGATCTTCATCAGATGACAACCCTAGGACATTATGTTATACAATACATGCATGTTTTGTTCAATCAAGTTCATATTTATATCAAAAACCAGCTTTTTACATTAGCATGTGACTAGCATGTGACTAGCATTCCGACCAAACACTGCCGGTGAATTTACTAAATTACTCACGATAAACGTTCACAAAAAGCATAACAATTATTTTAAGAATTATAGATACAGAACTCCTCTATGCACTCGATATGTCCGATTTTAAAATAGCTTTTCGGTGAAAGCACATTTTGCAATATTCTCAGTAGATAGCCCTGCATCACAGGGCTAGCTATTTAGACACCCAGCAAGTTTAGCACTCATCAAAGTCAGATTTACTATAAGAAAAATGTTATTACCTTTGCTGTCTTCGTCAGAATGCACTCCCAGGACTTCTACTTCAATAACAAATGTTGGTTTGGTCCAAAATAATCCATCGTTATATCCAAACAGCGGCGTTTTGTTCGTGCGTTCAAGACACTATCCGAAAGGGTAAATAAGGGTTACGAGCATGGCGCAATTCGTGACAAAAGATTTCTAAATATTCCATTACCGTACTTCGAAGCATGTCAACCGCTATTTAAAATCAATTTTTATGCCATTTTTCTCATAAAAAAGCGATAATATTCCGACCGGGAATCTGCGTTTAGGTAAACAGACAAAAGAAAAGAAAGCATTCGGTCGACTCGGGCACGCGCCTAAGCCCATAGTACTCTGTGCGGCCACTTGCCAAAAGCGATAAAGTGTTTCAGCCAGAGCCTGCCTCGATATCCTTCAGCTTTTTCCCGGGCTCTGAGAGCCTATGGGAGCCGTAGGAAGTGTCACGTTATTGCAAAGATCCTCAGTCTTCAATAAAAAGAGCCAAGATAAAACACACCTTGTCAGACAGGCCACTTCCTGCATGGAATCTTCTCAGGTTTTGGCCTGCCATTTGAGTTCTGTTATACTCACAGACACCATTCAAACAGTTTTAGAAACTTTAGGGTGTTTTCTATCCAAAGCCAATAATTATATGCATATTCTAGTTACTGGGCAGGAGTAGTAACCAGATTAAATAGGGTACGTTTTTTATCCGGCTGTGTCAATACTGCCCCCTATCCCTAACAGGTTAATGGAAATAAACAACATTTCAGCACCTTCTTCAGCAAGGGTTGAGGAAACCACATAGGCTGCGTTTACACAGGCAGCACCAATTCTGATTGTTTTCCTATTAATTGGTCTGTTGCCCAATTATTGTTTATGCCAATAGTTCAGAATTGGGTTGCCTGTGTAAAAACAGCCATAGTGCTGAGCCTTGGTTAATTCTATTATCCTAAATGGTTGGAAGTATACAGAAATGTATTACTTTATTTTTGTTGGTCAGCATCTCAATTTGGTGGGGGGCATATCTACTCATTTGATTAGCTTTTTAATTAATTGAAGCGCTGATCCCGTAACCGGGATCAACATCCAGCGAAAAATCAGAGCGCCAAATTCATAACCAAATCTAATAAATTCTGTTTCTCAAACATAGGACTATTTTACACCGTTTTATAGATACACTTCTCCTGAATCGAACCATGTTGTCCGATTTCAAAAAGGCTTTACAGCGAAAGCAAAACATTACATAATGTTAGGAGAGTACATCGACACAATAGCCACACCGCCATTTTCCGACCAACCACATGCATCACAAATAACCAAAACACAGCTAAATGAAGCACTAACCTTTGACAATCTTCATCAGATGACACTCCTAGGACATCATGTTACACAATACATGCATTCTTTTCTTCGATAAAGTTCATATTTATATATAAAAACAGCATTTTACATCGGCGAATGATGTTCAGAAAATATTTTCCCTCAAATGCTTCCGGTGAATCAGCGCTACAATTTACAAAATTACTATTCGAAAACATTGGTAAAATATAATATTGTCATTCAAAGAATTATAGATTAACAACTCGTGAATGCAACCACATTGCCAGATTTAAAAATAACTTTACTGGGAAATCACACTTTGCAATAAACGAAGTGCTATGCTCAGAAAAATAGGCTAGGCGATACAGGTTAGCGCCATCTTGGAACCATCTAAAATCAAATATACTATTGTAAATATTCCCTTACCTTTGATTATCTTCATCAGAAGGCACTTCCAGGAATCCCAGGTCCACAACAAATGTAGTTTTGTTCGAAAAAGTTAATAATTTATGTCCCAATAGCTTCTTGTTAGCGCGTTCTGGAGGCTACTCATAATGTACGAGGCGCGCGAGACTTGTCGTCATGAATGTGCAAATTTTTTTAATTTACGTTCGTTCAAACATGTCAAAAGTTGTATAACATAAATCTTTAGGGCCTTTTTCAATCAGAGCTTCAATAATATTCAAGGCGGACGATTGCATTGTCTTACTAAACGCTTCGGAACGAGAGAGTACCCACGGGCATGCGCATCATAGTAGTAATGGCCCTCCCCCTATGACAAACTTTCCAGGCCTCTCGTTCGGTCAGTTTTTACAGGAGAAGACTCAAACCACTTTGTAAAGACTGTTGACATATAGTGGAAGCCTTAGAATAGTGCTAAATGAATCCTAACTCACGGTGAGTTTCATAGCCAAAGGCTTGAAAGTGATTCCACAAATCAGATTTCCACTTCCTGTTAGGATTTGTCTCAGGGTTTTGACTGCCATATGAGTTCTGTTATATTCACAGACACCATTTAAACTGTTTTAGAAACTTTAGAGTGTTTTCTATCCAAATCTACTAATTATATGCATATCCTAGCTTCTGAGTTTGAGTAGGAGTCCGTTTAAAATGGGCACGTATTCTTTTCAAAATTCGCAATAGCGCCCCCTGGCCTTAACGTGCGTCAAGAGGTTTTAAAGTGTAAAATACCTGCTATAAGACAGCAGCTCAATGAAATGTGACTTGTTTATGCACGTTTTACATCTATTGCTTTTGGTCTGATATCTGCCAGGGGGAGGATGATAGTTTTCTTTTGGATAGCCTGTAATATCTCTTCCTCTTATACCCTGAAATAAAATCTGTTCACTCAAATATTTCACTGTCAATTTCTGTTATCAATCTATGAATTAAGCATATGGCCATACATGCCATCAAGGACTTGCTTTCTCCTTGGAAATATTCTGGTGACAAACTTAGAAGACACACTCGCAACACAGTTGAGTCTTCAGTTCCACATTATGACAGTAGAGGCCACTCAAGTGAAAAAAGACAGCAAAAACAGATTATTTTGGAGAAATTTCAGTGCCATGGGTTAGTTATATAAATCTTTGGTAATAGTGTTGATAGTTGATTTGGCTTTATCGCTAATTAACATTGCATTTATTTGCAGTGCTGCCAATTACTTTCTACTCAAGGATTGCTCCAGCAGAGGCTACTGTTGGCTTTAGGTAATGTGAGAGGCGGTGGGTAAAGTTATAAGCTAGTTGTGAACACAAGCTAGTTGTTCTAGCTAGCTAGCGTAGCCTAGCATGTGATGCACGGAATGCAGATAGCTAGCTCAATACATTTGGTTATCAAAAGTAACTAGTGGAGATGTGAAATTATTGTTTATACTTTAGCTAAAACCTAGCTTTTATATTTGTTTATTTAGCTATACAAACAAACTAAAACTGCACACCTCTGAGAACATGCCATCTCGACCAACTAACAGCTAATAATGGAGAGGGGGGTGTGAGAGATCCACACGAGCTCAGCCATCCACAGAAGAGACGCGCGTGCAATTATTGACTGGGAACATTTTCTCGCTGTGCACATTTTTATAACATGATGTCACAATTGTGATGTGGTGAGGCTGGACTCAGGTGCAGAGAAGAGACCAGACAAGGAATCAGTGGCTAAGGATAAACATAAATACTTTACTGAGAAACAGTAGCAGCAGAATCAATGTACACTAGAAAAACACTCGAGACCTCACTCAGGAAACAACCGCACACGGTATACAATTCAAGCTTCTGTAAAGGACCACAGAAAACACACCTCTTTTAACAGGGACACCATCACAAAATAATAAGACACACGTGAGTCCAATAAAAGTTTCTAGGGCAGTCTCTGCCACCCTCTTGTGCCAAGAGGAACTATGACAACAATCACAACACAATCAGAATGATTGGGAACTATTTCATGCTGGGAAGATTATTACATGACACCCTGCATTGTTTGTTATGCAGCTTTAGGTCTGAACTGTGATGGAGAGAAGAACAAGAGAAGCAAAGTATTTGTCCATATGGGATAAATGGCCAAATCCATTCTCATCTGCACCATGAACTGTAGCTAAGCGAGTGCATATGCTTGGCATGGCAGGGGTTCTGTCAGTTGGTGTGCTCCAAGTGCATTGCTCACGCACAAGGTCTTCGAACAACAGAATGGATGTCTCAGTCTTTGAATAACTTAGTTCATCAAACTTGGATGTGGATGTGGCAGTAGATGCATGCTCCATATTGAGGTTCCTGCTTGCACTCTCAAAAATTTCAGACAAGGATATTTTCTGGTCGACCGTCACTGCCAGGCTGGCAAGCTGGGACTGGAAGATGCTAGAGCTGTGGTACATAGCATCATCAGAGTACTCATAGACTTTGTCATAAGAGTGGGAGGCTCTTGTGGACAGTACGTCAGTGTCATCTGATTCAACATCCACGCTCCGTTCAGAGGTAGGGGTTGGGTTTGGTACCGGCGGGGGAAGCCTGGCCAGGATGTTCTCGAGGGCAGACTCAAGGGTTTCCATACGACTGTCCAGTGACTTAATCTCCTTTCGTATCTCTCTAAATTTGTGCCATGCAAGGACGAGCGATGGCGTTTATTTGGCGGTGGATCATGAAGGGAGTGAGTCCCATCATTTGACCTGGTACATTTGGAATGATCATTGGACTGTGTGGCAGACTCATCTGATGAGAATCCGGAGGCTCCGCACCCAAAGCGCTCAAGTCAAGATTTCAACTCTCGGTTTGAATTTCTGACAGTGAGAGCAACAGCTGCTATACTGTACAAAATGTGTCCTCATCTAAGGCTGGGAGTTGTTTTTAAAACTGTTGACATGGGTGGAATGACATCCTATGTACAGCACACAAGTGTGTTCCAAGAAAAAGCTAAAGAAATATAGATTTTTGTCTCTATATGTTTCGGCGTATGCTTCAAATGCCTTGATATCAGCTTCAAATGCTTCGGGAGAATGTTATACTTACCGTTGGCTCCGATCCATAGTGCTTTGGGGTCGAGACTCCCGCCTAAATATGTGTCAAGGTGGGCCTCCCGAGTGGCGCAGTGGTCTAAGGCTGTGCCACTAGAGAACCTGGTTCAAGTCCAGGCTCTGTCACAGCTGGCAGCAAACGGGAGTAAAAAAAAAAGTAAAATATAAAAAAAGATGTACCAATGTTTGAAACTCACACCTATATGAAGCTATCTGGCAGGCACAGTCAAGTGTGGACTGTCAGTATCGGTGTTGGTGGACTCAGAGATGGAAATGCCTGACAAAAAGCAATAAACTTTCGCTAGAATGGGCCGGCACAATAACAAGAGCGAGGGGGAGTAGATTAGATAAAATCAACTACTCACTGCACCTCCTCGGGGGTGTGAAGAAAAGACAGTATGTCACTCCACACTGCCAGTTATGGTGACAGGTCATATGGGTACAGTAAGGGTGTGGCGTGACTGTAACATCTTTGATATTAAGCATCTCAATCACATCATGTGAAGGGGAAGGAGATCCCATAGGTTTCTTGGCGACCTGTTACGAAAACAAAAGAGAACCAGAGAGCAACATCTATCCGGTGAAGTCCACAAAGCATATTGCATGTAACAAACAGCATGGTCAAGCAAATGAATGTTTCTGCCATTTTTGGACTACTAAACAACTACTGATTTAGAACCACAGAGATTTACCGCAAGTCGCAACAACAACAAAAAACAGAAGCTGCCTTAGCTAATGTCATTCCAGCACCATTTCAACTTCAACATCATCAAATCACCTATGCTTAGTGACAACTAAAAGATACCAAAAACAATTTAGTCCATTCCACCTAAGCTAAATATCATGTGGCTGTCGATGATACTGATTTCTGTGTGTGTGTGTGTGTGTGTGTGTGTGTGTGTGTGTGTGTGTGTGTGTGTGTGTGTGTGTGTGTGTGTGTGCATGTGTGTGTGTGTGTGTGTTTGTACTAATACCTACCGTCCTCCTCTCTTTCATGTTGCCAAAATTCTCTGACTGTCATGCAGTTACCTACACACTTTTAGTTTTTGTTGTCCTCAACTAGGCTACCTGACTAAAGGGCTTGCTAACTAGCATAACTTACTTTCATTGGCAATGATGAGCCAGCTAACTAGTTAACGTTAACTTACTACATCTAGCGACATATTGAACTTCCATCCTCTCAGGCCAGAGGCACAATGTATGAATTTATGGATGGATCAGAATCACCGTTATAATCACCAAGTCCAAATCCATATCTCCATCCATGGCTAATTTAGGAAAGGGATGATTTTAGCTCGCTAGCTAGCCACCGGAGGACAACGACATAACGACATACAACAATTCAGAGTTTTTTTGTCAATGACGTTTTGCTTTTGATGTGATGTGATTGATGTGAAGCCAAATCCAAATTAGCTTCCCTTCACACGTTTTTTGGGGGTGTGCTAGGAACATTCACAGTTGTGCTCACTGAGTTTAGCTCAACGCTGATTGGCTATTCTTTTATAATAAAAAAAAAATATTAAGGGAGGCCAAATGCTCGCTGCCTTCGTTTGCTATTGAATTCAACGCTACTGGCGGCAACAATGTCATACTCTTTTTGACCAGACAGCATCAGATAGATTAGCCACACATACTGAGACAGAGGGGCACTGTTTTGCTCACTCTGATGCTTTCTCCAGTGGGATACATTCAGCCACTTGCGAATTGAAGGACAATTATGAAACACAGAGAGGTGAAAGACACGTTATTATAATTATTTTTTATTTTTTATTATTGGTCTAATTTTTGGGGAAGGCTGTCTTCCCTTGGCATTCATGAATACACACCACTGGATTCCAATCCTTTACAAATACTGTAGGCCTATATAGTGAATATGAGCGAGAGAGACATACTCTAAAGAAAATGTTTATTGAACATGAAATCTTGACCCAATCTGACCTCATCAACACATTTCTTTGGGTAGCCAAAAGCTCTGATCAACAGGCTATCATACACACTGTTATCAGTCTATGTTGGTTGGGTTTTGTCTTTAAAGGATGCATTAAAGTAGTATTTTTTTTATTTATGTTCAGGAAGCCTTAAATCTAGGTCAACAAGCAGCATGAAATCACTGCACTTAGATGAGAGTGTAGCCTAATTAGTAGAGAGAAAATACCGCCTTGGCACCCCTCAAGCTGCAAACAGCTGAAGGTAATTATGGCAGTTAACCTCATGCTGCTGTTGGACGTTTGGCGGGTCAAATTGCCTCACTGAAAGTTCCGGAGGCTGGAACTCCTCATGCCTCTAGTCCGTTTAGCCACTGCGGTACCAGTGCACCAAATCTGGAACCAACAAGACCCTGAACAGCTTCTACCCCCAAGCCTGAGACTGCTAAATTAAATGTACTGTTAGATTAATGCACTGATACTATGAGTGGGTATTATCTTTAGAGTTAGGGATCTAGCTAATGTATTTTGAGTCTTTTAGTTTTTTTAATTGTTATTTCACCTTTATATTAACCAGGTAGGCCAGTTGAGAACAAGTTCTCATTTACAACTGCGACCTGGCCAAGATAAAGCAAAGCAGTGCGACACAAACAACAACACAGAGTTACACATGGAATAAACAAACATACAGTCAATAACACAATAGAAAAAAAACATCTATACTCAGTGTGTGCAAATGGCATGAGGAGGTAAGGCAATAAATAGGCCATAGTAGCAAAGTAATTACAATTTAGCAAATTAACACTGGAGTGATAGATGTGCAGATGATGATGTGCAAGTAGAAATACTGGTGTGCAAAAGACCAAAAAATTAAATGAAAACAATATGGGGATGAGGTAGGTAGATTAGATGGGCTATTTACAGATGGGCTGTGTACAGCTGCAGCGATCGGTTAGCTGCTCAGATAGCTGATGTTTAAAGTTAGTGAGGGAGATATAAGTCTCCAACTTCAGCGAGTTTTGCAATTCCTTCCAGTCATTGGCAGCAGAGAACTGGAAGGAAAGGCGGCCAAAGTAGGTGTTGGCTTTGGGTATGACCAGTGAGATATACCTGCTGGAGGGTGTGCTACGGGTGGGTGTTGTTATCGTGACCAGTGAGCTGAGATAAGGCGGAGCTTTACCTAGCATAGACTTATAGATGACCTGGAGCCAGTGGGTCTGGCGACGAATATGTAGCAAGTGCCAGCCAACGAGAGCATACAGGTTGCACTGGTGGGTGGTATATGGGGCTTTGGTGACAAACGGATGGCACTGTGATAGACTGCATCCAGTTTGCTGAGTAGAGTGTTGGAGGCTATTTTGTAGATGACATCGCCGAAGTCGAGGATCGGTAGGATAGTCAGTTTTACGAGGGTATGTTTGGCTAATTCTCCACCTGATTAAGTCTCCACTTAAGTCTCTACTTAATCAGGTTGTGAATTAGCCCCAAATACATTTTCTTATGATATTAGAGCACATTAAGATGCATAAAGACTTTAACTTTATATTGTAGGAAAAGGACCCCTAAGTAAGCATTTCACTGTTAGTCTACACCTGTTGTTTACAAAGCATGTGACAAATAAAATGTGATTTGATTTGCTATATCTCATAGTCACTTCATGCAGATCTGAAAGTATTGGAAAGGTAGCTCCAACTTGTGCTCTGATAGCTACACACATGTACATTTGTACCATATGCCCTGTCCTTTCAGGTCTAATGCCTTTGTGAGCTGAGCTAGTTCATCGACCAGCTGTTATATTGCCTTCCTCCTTTGTCAGTTAACCTGAAAGCTTGCGGAAAGGTTTTTAGTGGCAGTCTGTTCTTTGTTTTTCTCACCGTAGATTAACATAACATAGATTAACATAACATAGATTAACATAACATAGGCTATGCCACTCATTCTAATAGCTAGGAGTTCTAATATTTCATACTATAAGCAAGTTCCTCTGTCCATTTGTCCAATATAGTTGTATAGGCTACTTGGTGCTGTTAAAGTTATAATGTTATAGTTGTCATAATGTTATAATTGTTATAATAACACTTTTAGAATGGTTTTACATTAGCCCAAACCCATCAGCGTGCTATGACAGGCTAAATTCCACTAAGGCACAGCAAGGCTGCTCAGCTCACAATAACAATTCCAGGTATTTCATTTGTTTGACAGCGTTGGACGCATAAGGTAGATGAAGACCAGCTGGAGTGCAGTTGTAAGAGCTGAACGTTTTCTGACGCAAGGCAAGGCCTCTCAAGCCCTTCCAAAGAACATCTAAACTTGGATTACCACCATAACACTGTCCAACAGCGTCACAACACTTTTATTTATTTAACCTTTATTTAACTAGGCAAGTCACTTGAGTTACTACGTACATACACTGAATGTACAAACATTAAGAACACCTTACTAATATTGGGTTGCACCTCCTTTTGCCCTCAGAACTGCCTCAATTTGAGTCGCATGGACTCTACAAGGTGTCGAAAGTGTTCAACAGGGATGCTGGCCCATGTTGACTCCAATGCTTCCCACAGTTGTGTCAAGTTGGCTGTATGTCCTTTGGGTGGTGGACCATTATTGATACACATGGAAAACTGTTGAGCAGGAAAAACCCAGCAGCATTGCAGTTCTTGACACACTCAAACCAGTGCACCTGGCACCTACTACCATACCCCGTTCAAAGGCACTTAAATAGTTTGTCTTGCCCATTCGCCCTCTGAATGGCACACATACACAAACCATGTCTCAATTGTCGCAAGGCTTAAAAATCCTTCTTTAACCTGTCTCCTCCCCTTCATCTACACTGATTGAAGTGGATTTAACAAATGGCATCAATAAGGGATCATAGCTTTCACCTGTATTCACCTGGTCAGTCTATGTGGTCAGTCTACTCTTAAAATAACGGTTCAATTTGGTTCCAGGTTCTGTTAATGTTACTTGAAAAATGTCCTTATTTTCCTGTTTTCGGTTCTGTTCCCTGAACCGTTCCAGCCCCTGATTTTAACAAGTACATTTCTTTTTCCATTCTGAAGTTGCTACCCAAGCGGGCTGGTCATTAGTTATTTTCTCATGTTTTAGATGAATGAGACTGAGGGGAACTTCTTTAGACTGTCTGTCTGTCTGTCTGTCTGTCTGTCTGTCTGTCTGTCTGTCTGTCTGTCTGTCTGTCTGTCTGTCTGTCTGTCTGTCTGTCTGTCTGTCTGTCTGTCTGTCTGTCTGTCTGTCTGGCTGTCTGTCTGTCTGTCTGGCTGGCTGGCTGGCTGGCTGGCTGGCTGGCTGGCTGGCTGGCTGGCTGGCTGGCTGGCTGGCTGTCCATTTGAGAACCAGGCCAACCCAGGTCAGGCTTAGAAATAGCATGTCATCTTGAAGAGGTTTTAAATTACATCTCTGGGCGAGTTCCCTCACCCCTTCTTCCTCCTTCCTGTGCTTCCCCAGCTCCTCTTCCTCCTCAGGTCTTCTGTGCAGGAATGCAGACTGACAAGCCATGGGAGTACATCACCCTGACGACCTGAGAGGGAGAGAACTACTCTGAAGTATTTGGCTTCAGGTAAAACAAGCTATGGGGCTGTGGATTACTTCATTTATCATCATGTAACTGTCAAAAGTGCAGAGGACAAATTTCATATGAACTTGATTGAGACAGTATGTTTGCTCTTTTCCTTTCTAGACTGATAGACCCCACACAGTGTCCTGTTACAAGGGCAATGAGAGGGGACTGTGAGTGTAGTAGAGACTACACCGCTGCTGGCCTCTCCACCTTCACAAGTGTATGACCTCAGCAAGATGCACATCATCAGTGAGTAGGTCAATTCAGCAAGGCCATGTAGACTACCCTACCAATTATAGTCAATTATTGCAACACACACACACACACACACGCACACACACACACACACACACACACACACACACACACACACACACACACACACACACACACACACACACACACACACACACACACACACACACACACACACACTACATCATAGTTAATTACGCTAACTTGAATGTAGCGTAGTGTCAGAGTACCATGATTGACTCCCACAACATGCTGTGAAATAAGAGCCTCTTCTTCTCTCCTCCTTATCCCCCTCCTCACAGAGACATTTCATTAAGTCCAAGCAGAGTGGGGTTAATGGGATCAAGATGTCTTTTAGGATCATTTAGGAGCACACAATTAAAGGGCCTGGGGGGATCAGTTTAAATTGCACTAAGTAGATGGAATTATACTGATATTGCCATTATGGTGACCCTAAAAGCAAGGTTTGATTTAGGTTATGTGAAAGTGTACTCATTTTGGAAGATGCACGTTGTTATTTTGCTGGTATATGAGTTTTCATACCCATGCTGGCCAGTCAAAAAGATTGAGCTATGTTCCAGATTCATTTTTACGAAGCCTTTGTCGTGTCTACTAATATGTTCTGCCATTGTTTTTCTCTCTTGTCATTCAGCTACAGAGTTCCCTTCGCCACAGCTGGAGACGGCTACACTGCCCCCTGGTGTCCACAGGTAAGAACTAGGTTGTGAGTTCTGAGGTTAGGACTTAAGACTTCTATTGACCTCACAAATCTAGGTTAATCTTGTTTTCTAGATGTGTCTTTGACAGTGTGTCTGATAGTATTGTCACGATACCAGAATTGCAATACTATGATACCAGATTTTCCTTGGCAAATTAGAAAACACAAAACAGACTTCACTCCATGGTCCTTTAAAACGTACTTTTGTAAAATATTGTGTGTTATAGCTTGAAAAATAAACAAATTTGACTATGAGTGAAAACATAAAGCAGTTTTTTCTAACATTAGGACTGTTTTCCTCAAGAAATTGAGTCTGCTTCATATTTTGTTTCCTTTGCTTCCTTACTTCCTACTGGTATCAAATCAAATACATTTTTATTTGTCACATGCGCCGAATCCAACAAGTGTAGACTGTGTAGATAATGGCAGACTGCTAAATGCTTACTTACGTGCCCTTTCCCAAAAATGCAGTTAAAAAATATGAATTTTAACAAATAGATCAAAATAAAATAGTAACACAATAATTGAAGTACTTTGTACATGTAGGTAGGGGATGTTTAATTAACTGTTGAGTAGGTTTTATGGTTTTTGGGTAGAGACTGTTCAGGAGCCTTTTGGTCCCAGACTTGGCACTCCGGTATCGCTTGCCGTGCGGAAGCAGAGAGGGCAGACTGTGACTTGGGTGGCTGGAGGCTTTGACAATTTTTAGGGCCTTCCTCTGGTATAGAGGTCTTGGATGAAAGGGAGCTCGGCCCCAGTGATGTACTGGACCGTACACACTACTCTCTGTAGCCCCTTGTGGTCGGATGTGTATCGTGACAACACTAGTGTCTGACCATCTAACTGTGCTGTTGAGTTCAATGTGTGCTAAGTTCCAGCAGAACCTCATGCTCAAGAGGTTAGTGAGGTGCTGAGTGTGGTGATACTGTTAACAAAGAGAGCAGGAGTGTTTTCTGTGAGTGGGGACCGAGCAGAGCAGACACACATGTCCTGAGGACAGAGGGGCTTGTCTGTCTGAGGGGAGATTTGGACACACTCCCTGCCTGGGCCAGTCTCTGCAGATCCTATTCGCCTGTGAGAGGAGGCGGCTGGCTGGCACACAGACACACACACACACTCTCCACTCTCTCCCCTCACCACTGATGCTGTGTGTGAGACTGTAATAACCCCATGTCTCTCTGCATGATGTTGTGCAATGTCTGCCTCTCATCTGGGGTCTATCAGAGACAGGGGAGTGTGTGAGGGAGTGCACCTGTATATGGCTGTGGAGGGTATCTGTATACAGTGCCTTCAGAAAGTATTCACACCACTTGACTTTTTCCACATTTTGTTGTGCTACAGCCTGAATTTAAAATGGATTACATTTAGATGTTGTGTCACCGGTTTACACAGAATACCCCAAATTGTCAAAGTGGAATTATGTTTTTAGAATTTTTTGCTAATTAATTAAAAATGAAAAGCTGAAATTTCTTGAGTCAATAAGTATTTAATCCCTTTGCTATGGTGAGCCTAAATCATTTCAGGATTAAAAATGTGTTTAACAAGTCACATAATAAGTTGCATGGACTCACTCCGTGTGCAATAATAGTGTCATCTCTGTACCCCACACATACAATTATCTGTAAGGTCCCTCAGTCGACCAGTTAATTTCAAATACAGATTCAACCACAAAGACCAAGGAGGTTTTCCAATGCCTCACAAAGAAGGACAACTATTGGTAGATAGTTAAAATAAAAAAAGGCAGACATTGAATTCCCTTTGAGCATGCTGAAATTATTAATCACACTTTGGATGGTGTATCAATACACCCAGTCACTACAAAGATGTGGGCTTCCAAGTGGCGCAGTGGTCTGCATCTCAGTGCTAGAGGTGTCACTACATAGAACCTGGTTCAAATCCAGACTGTATTACAACCGGCCGTGATTGGGAGTCTCATAGGGCGGCGCACAATTGGCCCAGGGCTGTCTGAGTTTGGCCGGTCTAGGCCGTCATTGTAAATAGGAATGTGTTTTTAGCTGACTTGCCTAGTTAAATAAAGGTTACTTTTTTTTTTTTTTTAAGATACTAGGGAGATTTTCAGGATGAAAAGAAACGTAATAGAGCTAAGCACAGGAAAAATCATATAGGAAAACATTGTTGAATCTGCTTTCCAACCGACACTGGGAGACAAATTCACCTTTCAGCAGGACAATAACCTAAAACACAAGGCAAAATATACTGGAATTGCTTACCAAGACGACATTGAATTTTCCTGAGTGGCCTAGTTACAGTTTTGACTTAAATCGGCTTGAAAATCTATGGCAAGACTTGAAAATGGCTGTCTAGCAATGATCAACAACCAAGTAGACAGAGCTTGAAGAATTTTTTCAGTTATAATGTGCAAATATTGTACAATCCAGGTGTGCATAGCTCTTTGAGACTTACCCAGAAAGACTGACAGCTGTAATCGCTGCCAAAGCTGATTCTGACATGTTTTGACTCAGGGGGTGTGAATACTTATGTAACTGAGATATTTCATTATTTCATTTTCAGTACATTAGCAGAAATGTCTAAAAACATTTTTTCACTTTGTCATTATGGGGTATTGTGTGTAAATGGGTGAGGAAACAAATCAATTGAATCCATTTTGAATTCAGGCTGTAACACAACAAAATGTGCAAGTGGTATGAATACTTTCTGAAGGCACCGTACGTGTGTACTGTCCATGCATGTATGTTTCTATGTGTACACACGTGTGTGTGTGTGTGTGTGTGTGTGTGTGTGTGTGTGTGTGTGTGTGTGTGTGTGTGTGTGTGTGTGTGTGTGTGTGTGTGTGAGCTTCAGCCAGTGCCAGTGCATGGGTTCTATCTGTATATGTGTGTATATGCCACCTTTCCCACAGTCCCAGCCAGCTCCCAATGTGCGGCACATATGATAAGTCTCCACCAGAGTGTCGCAGACTGCAGCCCACCACAAGGGAAAGCCAGTAAAACAGGAAGAAACATCCTTCAAAGACACCATTTCACCCACTTTCCCCCCACTTTCCCTCCCCTCTTGATGCTGCTTTTCAACTGTAACTCCAGTGTTACGCTAGCCTTATGTTAAACTGGGGACATTGTGTTTCCATAGGTAGGGCTGACAGTGAGGACTTGTGAAGAGCAGAATCAACAACCTCTGCATATACAAAACAGTTGCTTTGTAAGAATGTGTTAAAGTTCACAGTTAACCATTGTTATGTAAATGCAGGCTGAAAAGTACCAGTGTCCTGGCTTTGGCCCCAAGTGAGAGCAGGTTCGCTGGAGCCATGGCCCAGTGAGACACGGGTGCCAACCCATGTAAATGTAATTTTTTCAATCATTTCAGGAGATGTGGCTGAGGCCATGTGTTTCCAATGACCGAAAAAGACCCCAATGAAAACTATTGCAGCAAAACATGTTGGTTTTGATAGGCTAATAAATACATATTTCATTGGACTCCAAGAGTTATTGAACATGTTTTTAATTTCCATTAACACAACACACCTTATAATCAGAAAACGTATGCACACATTTACAGTAGTAATACACTACTCACCATGCTCTGTTAACTTGACAAATACTTCTGCTTCCATAAGAGAGTTCCAAGAGACAACCTCTGTTTATAGCTGATTGTGCTGTAAAGAGTCTGGTATATGTCGCTGGGTTTTGGCGGGGCATATATAATCTGGGCTTTGATGAAACTTAAAAGCAGCTGCGGCATGTAATTGAACTACTCTCTACTGCTCCCTGCTGTTGGCCTTATGGGGGAGGCGCTGAAAGGGTTGTAAAATTCTGGGAACTTTCAATAAACTCCCTGGTTTTCCAGTAATCCTGGTTGGAGACATCCGGATTTCCAGGTTATTCCCTCCTGATTCCGCGAATCCTCCAACCGTGATTTCGGGGAAATCAGGGAATTTATTTAAAGTTCTCAGAATTTTGCAACCCTAGTGCTGATATCTCCCCCGCCCTCTATCTCTCTATCTCTCTCGTCTCTCGTTCCTCTTCCTTCCTTCCTTCCTTCCTTCCTTCCTTCCTTCCTTCCTTCCTTCCTTCCTTCCTTCCTTCCTTCCTTCCTTCCTTCCTTCCTTCCTTCCTTCCTTCCTTCCTTCCTTCCTTCCTTCCTTCCTTCCTTCCTTCCTTCCTTCCTTCCTTCCTCCCTCCCTGTGTCCTCAGGGTCGATTCAGCATCAACCTCTCAGCAACAGGCTTCCAGCTAGCTGAGGAAACCAAGTGGATCTCCCAAGGAAACTATGTAGCTGCTGATATACACAAATCCCAGGCAAGAACATGATGCACATCACATAGCCTGATGCTAGGTCACTTATGATGGCGAGTTTTCATCTGAGATTTACCCCAGTGTTTTACCCAACAGGCTTTTCACATTCCTGATTTCAGACAACTTCATTCTCCACTTTCCCTCCTTCCCTCCTTTCTTCTCTCTCCCTCTTTCCATCCATCCATCCATCCATCCATCCATCCATCCATCCATCCATCCATCCATCCATCCATCCATCCATCCCATCCATCCATCCTTCCTTCCTTCCTTCCTTCCTTCCTTCCTTCCTTCCTTCCTTCCTTCCTTCCTTCCTTCCTTCCTTCCTTCCTTCCTTCCTTCCTTCCTTCCTTCCTTCCTTCCTTCCTTCCTTCCTTCCTTCCTTCCCCTCCCTCCCTCCCTCCCTCCCTCTTGGCTCCAGAGGGTTCTCTGCTCTGGGCATTGGCCCAAGTGGGCTCTGTATCCCAGAATCCTCTGGTGCCTTAAGTGCCTGGAGAGACCGGAGCCTTATTGGGCAGCTGCACGGTGAAGTGGGCCCTCCTGGTTTTGTAATGGAGATCAGGCTGAGGACACTGAATCTGACTCAAAGCCAGTGGAGCTCTGGACACTCAAGGCTGGTTAACTGAATACCGGTTGTTTTAAGTCAAGTGCGGTGGAGGGCACTCACAATAAGTGTTGTCAAACTACAGAGGAGGTGCCACTCCTTTCATTCCGTGGGATAGATTTCTGTTGCATTTTATTATCCTGTGTATTAAGCTGAAAGTGTTCCACATCATTGCTTATGCAAATGCTATAAGATTACTGTGCATTTACTCTACCTTAGAACATCTACTCATTCAAGGGTTTTTCATTATTTTACTATTTTCTACGTTGTAGAATAATAGTGAAGACATCAAAACTATGAAAAAACACATGGAATCATGTAGTAAACTAAAAAAAATGTAACAAATCAAAATACAGTTTATATCTGAGATTCTTCAAATAGCCACTGTTTGCCTTGATGACAGCTTTGCACACACTTGGCATTCTCTCAACAAGCTTCATGAGGTAGTCACCTGGAATGCATTTCAATGAACATGTGTGCCTTCTTAAAAGTTAATTTATGGGGGGGTTATACAGAAGATAGCCCTATTTGGTAAAAGACCAAGTCTATATTATGGCAAGAACAGCTCAAATAAGCAAAGAGAAACAACAGTCCACCGTTACTTTAAGACATGAAGGTCAGTCAATACAGAACATTTCAAGTTTCTTCAAGTGCAGTCGCAAAAACCATCAAGCGCTATGATGAAACTGTCTCTCATGAGGACCGCCACAGCAATGGATGACCCAGAATCACCTCTGCTGCGAAGGATAAGTTCAATAGAGTTACCAGCCTCAGAAATTGTAGCACAAATAAATGCTTCACAGAGTTCAAGTCATCAACATCAACTGTTCAGAGGAGACTGCCTGAATCAGGACTTCATGGTCGAATTGCTGCAAAGAAACCACTACTATAGGACACCAATAAGAAGAAGAGACTTGCTTGGGCCAAGAAACATGAACAATGGACATTAGACCGGTGGAAATTTGTCCTTTGGTCTGGAGTCCAAATTTGAGATTTTTGGTTCCAACCGCCGTGTCTTTGTGAGACGCGGTGTGGGTGAATGGATGATCTCCGCATGTGTATTTCCCACCGTAAAGCATGGAGGAGGAGATGTTATGGTATGGAGGTGCTTTGCTGGTGACACTGTCTGTGATTTATTTAGAATTTAAGGCACACCTAACCAGCATGGCTACCACAGCATTCTGCAGTGATACGCCATCCCATCTAGTTTCAGCTTAGTGGGACTATCATTTGTTTTTCAACAGGACAATGACCCAACACACCTCCAGGCTGTGTAAGAGCTATTTTACCAAGAAGGAGAGTGATGGAGTGTTGCATCAGATGACCTGGCCTCCACAATCCCCCGACCTCAACCAAATTGAGATGGTTTGAGATGAGTCGGACCGCAGAGTGAAGGAAAAGCAGCCAACAAGTGCTCAGCATATGTGGGAACTCCTTCAAGACTGTTGGAAAAGCATTCCAGGTGAAGCTGGTTGAGAGAATGCCAAGAGTGTGCAAAGCTGTCATCAAGGCAAAGGGTGGCTATTTGAAGAATCTGAAATATAAAATATATTTTGATTTGTTTAACACTTTTTTGGTTACTACATGATTCCATATGTGTTATTTCATAGTTTTGATGTCGTCACTATTATTGTACAATGTAGAAAATAGTAAAAATTAAGAAAAACCCTTGAATGAGTAGGTGTTCTAAAACTTTGGACCGGTAGTGTATATGTAATTCATTCAGCGGCCCCATTTTACAGTTTGGTTTAATACCTTTATAACGTTGTGACAGAGAGCCTCACAAAAGGCCAGAGCCTAAAACCACCTTCAACAGGGTTTTTTTCTTCTCATGGCCAGTTGTAAAAGAGATGGCATGGTAGATGAGTGGATACATCATGATTTGTGTTACTGTTACTAAACTATGCTGTATCCTGTTTATTATAGCAGTGTAAACATTGTTCCTTGTTTGTCCACAGGATGGAAGCAGAGTAACATGAATGTGTCGGGGTTACTGTGGGAAATGCACTCCGTCTTCTGGCTCTGGTCTGCTCATCACAGTGGCCTAAACTGACCGTTTAACTGTGTGTATATTACTAACTATTCTTTAGAAATATATATAATGTTATATAATGTTTTATCTCTCCAATCTATTATTATATGTACCACTATTTCCATCCAAGCATGAAACATGTCACCTGTATTGTGTTTGTATCCATAGTACACTCTTAGAAAAAAGGTTTCCAAAAGGGTTTTACCGGCTCACCCCATAGGAGAACCCTTTTGGGCAACAGGTAAAACCCTTCTTGGTTCCAGGTAATAACCCTTTGGGCTCCCTCTGTGGAAAAGGTTCTACATGGAACCAGGGGCGGAAATCCCGGGGGGGACGGGGGGGACACGACCCCCCCATCCTGGGAAAAATATGATTTGTCCCCCCCAATATATCACTGAAACATAACTATGTAATTTAAATAATATTAATAATACACAGTGAAAGCAATTGTGCTGATTATAGACACTTAATAGCGCGTTTTTAAGTTTCAAAAGATTGCGACCCCCCCCCACCTTTTGCCTCACAATGGTTTGATCCACTGCCAGTTCCTTAGTTGGCAAGGTAACAGAGGGGTGGTATCCACTGTCTGAAAGGCACTCAATGAACGTAACTGACGTGAGGTTAATCCAGTCAATCGTGCACACACACTAGCTGAATATGCAGAGCTAGCGGGCAAATATTAACTATTAAGCTAGCTAGTAATTATTCAATTTATGTGGCCTCGTCAAAGATGGAAACTTTGCTATCGTCAATTTATTCCAAGATCAGCATGCAGATGATGTAAGTTAGTGCTTCAAAGTCCCTGTGATAAGGTTAGCGATAAACTGAAGTCCAAACTGAACAGAACTACACTCTCTTCTACCATTGTCTTAAATATATTTAATGGTCTCGTTGCAAAAGCTAAATTGTCGCAAGGGAACTTTTATTTATTTATTTTATTTCACCTTTATTTAACCCGGGTAGCAAAGATTATAGCAAACACCACTGAAACGGAATTGGTGCTCGCTAGCTTTGCAAATTCAGCTATTGTTGGAAGCCAGCCAATATGAAACAAACTATTAAAATTACAAAAGGTTGCAGCATATGTTGTGTAAATGGTGAACTCATACAGCTGTCAACTCTTGTCATTTTAATCCGTTTCACATTTGCTAGCTACCTTTTAGATCGAAGCCCAAATAGAATGATAAAAGATAAGATGATAGAAGCCCATCTCCTACTGTAAATAACCTACACACTGTGTGTGTGTGTAGCCAGCCAGCCAGGTAGAAAAATGGCAGAAAAATAAAAGACGGACATCAGAGTATTTTTCAGTACACCAAAACGCAAAGTAAGAACCCTAGTAGCCTAATATCTCAAAGACTAGTTGATAAAATGTTCATAAGAAAGAAATTCAATTCTAATGGAAATGTTTCACAATGATGTCATTAGGCAGAGCAGGCAACAGATGGCACACAGACAGCAGAGTTGGGGACAGATATACAGGGACAGACTGGCAGAGACAGGGAGTCTCAGGTAAGTTTGTCGAGTTTTTGTTTGGCAACATTATGAAAGGTTCTCAATTTTTTTGACTTGTAAAATAGGAACATAATTGGAAAATGCCATGGATACCCCCACTCTCAACTTAAACTGGTGACTGAACTAAGATTTGTCAAAGGCAATGGTATTGCTGTTGTGATTAGTTGTGTAGTTTTGGGTACCGGTAGTTAGGAGTACGGCAAACCTTATTTCTTTGGTTCCTCAATATACATTTACCATATTACAATGTAGGCTATGTGTTACAGCACTACTTTTGGTGTCCCCCTCAGGAATTGCTCTTGAGAAAATGTAATGTAATTGTCCCCTCCAAAGTTGATATCAGATTTTCGCCCCTGCATGGAACACAAAATGGTTCTACCTGGAACCAAAAGGGTTCTACCTGAAACAAATAGGGTTCTTCAAAAGGTTATTCTATGGGGACAGCCTAAGAACCCTTTTTGGTTCTAGATACCACCTTTTTTTCTAAGTGTATGTGGTTTTGGCATCCCTCTGTATTGGCATCACTCCCTTTCTTCACAGCTCTCTTCAGCTGCTCTTCAAGCCAAGATATCCAACCTCTCAGTGGTGCTAAAGTAACGAGGGTTCCATCCTCCAAATGACCTCTATTCCCTCCAATGTGTAAATATGTCAATATAACAGGTGTAAGTACTGTACATAACATGGTAAATGACTTATTTATTATACAATATACTCAATATTTATTTTTACATTGTAAGATCATTTTAGAATTGTGTTTTTTTTTTTCTCCAACAAACACCACACAGTGTACTGTATTTACTGTGTACCTATCCACATCCCTTCACAATACACTACAACAGGGGTATTCAACTCTTACCCTACGAGGTCCGGAGCCTGCTGGTTTTCTGTTCTACTTGATAACTAATTGCACACACCTGGTGTCGCAGGTTTAAATCAGTCCCTGATTAGAGGGGAACAATGAAAAAACGCAGTCGAACTGGCTTCGAGGTCAAGAGTTGAGATTGAAGGCACTAGAACAAAAGAAATGTGCCTTAGAAATATGAATCATCATATTCAGTCCTGTGTACTGTAGCTGCTTTGTGTTTCTTGCAGTGTTTTTTCTCTCATATTATGGCAGTGTTACGGCCTGGCTCTTCTTTCTCTAATGAGGCAGAAGAAGACTGTCAGTTTTGGGTATGTGTATGAATGTGTACACACTTTGTGTATACTCTCTCTCTTACACTCTTAGCTGTATTACAGTCTCTGCATCCTTCAGCCCTGTTTTTCCTATGCTCTGTGGTGTCACTGTCCAAGCTAGTTAAGTGGCTGAGTGTTTATGGAGCAGTGTAGTAAGTGCTATGTTCCTACCTGTGCTGTAGTTCATGTAATGGCCATTTAGGCTGGTCTAATTACCTGGTCTAAAGCAGCACACACAGTCACCAGCAGTGAGCAGTAGGATGGTACATTAGTCATGTGCCCTTCCAAATGGGGGAGACAGCCCTGCACGGCTTTGGCACAAAGGCGGTGTAGTGAAGCATAGCAAGACAGGCTGATCTGGTGCTGCCGAGGCTATCACAGGCAGCTGCTGCGGACGCAGACTCAGCCAGGTGTTACTACCACAGAGGAACAACCCTGAGGTGAGCCAGATGCAGAGAAGAATGGGAGAGAGTAGGTTAAAGATATAGCTATCCTTTTAAAGTTGAGGTCTCAACTGAGAGAGTTGATGCCTTAAACGTCTTAGTTATCCAAATGCTGCCTGTAGGAGCTGCTTACTGTACTGTACCTCCACTCAAACAACTTCCATTTGTTTCTCATCCTTTATTTAATTTCCTTTCAACAGTCTATCCAGATTTATTTCCATAATTCTCTATTTCCATATGATGTTATGGATATGTTGTCATTCCAGTGTTCATATGGGTGTTTTCACAATCAGGTTACTTTCTGTTTGAAGGTGTTTGCTTATGTGACCTATGCCTTCCATCAGATTTTTGATAGATTTTTATAGAAAATGAATGACAAAAATAAGAAAAACAATAATAATTGAGGGACAGATTTTGAGGACGAAGCCATACTTGCCATATTAGCCTTTTTATAAATGATACCTTGAGAATATCAGCAGGATATTTTCATGACTGTGCACCTATACTTCGTCATGTTTCCATCTAACCTTCAGCTAAATAGGAATTCCACACCATTATATCTGATAGCCATTCAAATTGAGTTAAAAAAAATCTTATTAGTTCCTATTTAATTAAATTCAAATGTTCAATGTTAATGTTAAATGTTTTATTGTCCAAATCTTCCAGTCAGAAGAGATTGATTCTTTAGTCTGACTGTTAATATCTGACGATCCAGATTCTACATGTATTCTCAGGTTTTTAAAATGAACTGATTATTTTAACAATATGCAGTATATTTATGTAACAATTTATATATCTTATTCCACATGTGCCACATTGTTTACGTTTTTGGTAGTTTTAAATTAACTTAAAAGTATTATAATAAAAAATGATATACATGCATTTGTTTAATTTGCTTAAGTTGTGATAGTATTTATTATTCTTTTCAATGTACATAGGCTTAAATCATAAATTATTGTAACGCAGTTATGCCCTAAAGAAAACATACCTCTTTATAAGATGGTCCAGGCAAACCATTTCACCCAGCAGATGTTTATATTTATATGTGTGTCATGTCTGCATAATATGTGAAATAGTTTTAATGCTGCGATATGAAATGTCTGAATTATGTATGAGATGAGATAATAGAATCAGAGGAAATAAAATGACTGACACAGCCCATCCTTGTCTATGAGCACATCTTACGCTAATACATAATTTTCATACACAAACCTTGATGTATCACACTATGAAGTCTAATATCAAATCAAATGTTATTTGTCACATGCTTAGTAAACAATAGGTGTAGAACAACGGTGAAATGTTTACTCATGATCCTTCCTAACAATGCAGAGAGAAAGAAAATAGAGAAATAATAGAAACATAATAACACATAATAATAGCAGTAATAATAGCTATGATCTTGCTATGAATAGACAAGAGAGAAGACATGCCTCTGCCATAAAGCGCTCATTGCTT
Organism: Salmo salar; assembly: GCF_965601325.2. NCBI lineage: Eukaryota > Metazoa > Chordata > Actinopteri > Salmoniformes > Salmonidae > Salmo > Salmo salar. The sequence continues at coordinate 79,693,236 of NC_138302.1, read as the reverse complement.
TCATGATGGTCACTTTAACATTATTGCACTTTCCCCGCCATACCATAAAGAACAGATTTACGCTGTGCATATGTTTCTATGAACCCTCCCCCCCATCTTTGTTTGTCTATGGGGGTCTGCTCTAGACACTCACCTGGTCCTCCAGGTGTAATTACTGGTTGGTAGGTTTTTCTAAGATGTGCAGTACAGTGACCATGTGCTGTTGACTGTCTGTCATACTGTAGCTTACTAACCATACATGAAAGGGACTTGGGAATACAAAGCCAATGCTATGACCATGGGGTGCCATGAAAATGCATTCAAATAAGTTGTGTGCTGAGGCTCCATCTAATTTGTACAAGCCAACAATACACCAAATCTCAGGTGTAATGTAGGGAGCTTGTGGATTCTTTTACAGTGAGGGAAAAAAGTATTTGATCCCCTGCTGATTTTGTATGTTTGCCGACTGACAAAGAAATGATCAGTCTATAATTTCAATGGTAGGTTTATTTGAACAGTGAGACAGAATAACAACAAAAAAATCCAGAAAAATACATGTCAAAAATGTTATAAATTGATTTGCATTTTAATGAGGGAAAAAAGTATTTGACCCCCTCTCAATCAGAAAGATTTCTAGCTCCCAGGTGTCTTTTATACAGGTAACGAGCTGAGATTAGGAGCACACTCTTAAAGGGAGTGCTCCTAATCTCAGCTTGTTACCTGTATAAAAGACACCTGTCCACAGAAGCAATCAATCAATCAGATTCCAAACTCTCCACCATGGCCAAGACCAAAGAGCTCTCCAAGGATATCAGGGACAAGATTGTAGACCTACACAAGGCTGGAATGGGCTACAAGACCATCGCCAAGCAGCTTGGTGAGAAGGTGACAACAGTTGGTGCGATTATTCGCAAATGGAAGAAACACAAAAGAACTGTCAATCTCCCTCGGCCTGGGGCTCCATGCAAGATCTCACCTCGTGGAGTTGCAATGATCATGAGAACGGTGAGGAATCAGCCTAGAACTACACAGGAGGACCTTGTTAATGATCTCAAGGCAGCTGGGACCATAGTCACCAAGAAAACAATTGGTAACACACTACGCCGTGGACTGAAATCCTGCAGCGCCCGCAAGGTCCCCCTGCTCAAGAAAGCACATATACATGCCCGTCTGAAGTTTGCCAATGAACATCTGAATGATTCAGAGGACAACTGGGTGAAAGTGTTGTGGTCAGATGAGACCAAAATGGAGCTCTTTGGCATCAACTCAACTCGCCGTGTTTGGAGGAGGAGGAATGCTGCCTATGACCCCAACAACACCATCCCCACCGTCAAACATGGAGGTGGAAACATTATGCATTGGGGGTGTTTTTCTGCTAAGGGGACATGACAACTTCACCGCATCAAAGGGACGATGGACGGGGCCATGTACCGTCAAATCTTGGATGAGAACCTCCTTCCCTCAGCCAGGGCATTGAAAATGGGTCATGGATGGGTATTCCAGCATGACAATGACACAAAACACATGGCGAAGGCAACAAAGGGGCGAAGGCAACAAAGGAGTGGCTCAAGAAGAAGCACATTAAGGTCCTTGAGTGGCCTAGCCAGTCTCCAGACCTTAATCCCATAGAAAATCTGTGGAGGGAGCTGAAGGTTCGAGTTGCCAAACGTCAGCCTCGAAACCTTAATGTCTTAGAGAAGATCTGCAAAGAATAGTGGGACAAAATCCCTCCTGAGCTGTGTGCAAATGTGGTGGCTAACTACAAGAAACATCTGACCTCTGTGATAGCCAACAAGGGTTTTGCCAACAAGTACTAAGTCATGTTTTGCAGAGGGGTTAAATACTTATTTCCCTCATTAAAATGCAAATCATTTTATAACATTTTTGACATGCGTTTTTCTGGATTTTTTGTTGTTATTCTGTCTCTCACTGTTCAAATAAACCTACCATTAAAATTATAGACTGATCATTTCTTTGTCAGTGGGCAAACGTACAAAATCAGCAGGGGATCAAATACCTTTTTCCCTCACTGTAGCTGTTAGTTGTCAACAGATCCAGCGGGCTCTATTAAATGCAAGAGAGTTTCTACAGTAGCATAGAAGTGAGGAGGGAAAGAGGGAGAGAGAAAGTCATCATTCTACCAAGCAGAAGGATCTGACAGTGCCATGCCACAATACCTTGTGTTTCAACAGAGCTGTTGAAATGACATGACAGATTTCATGCTCACAGGGAAATTATTCTTGGTAGGTAGTGTCATGATGTGGCCCTTTCTGAGTGTAGATCGTGGCATCCCCCTCTCTCTCTCACTTTCTCCTACACCCAGGTTCTGTTATCTCAGGCCATGAATTCCTGGCGGAGACTCTCTCCCCCAGGCCATGCAGAAAGAACGATACAGAGAGGACAAAGGATTTCACATGGCAAACTCCTAAATCTCCATAATGGGAATTTGAAACAAAATGTCCACTTGTGGGAATGGTCCGTGGACACTTAAGGAACTGGTATGATGAGTGTGTTTCATTTGGTGATCTCAGAGAGGACAGGAAACACACATAACTATATCTCTGAATGTGTACATTTCTAAATCATGAGGTTTGCATCTAATTATTGTATAAAATGAATGAGTAAAGATGAAACAATTTGTGAAATGATGTCATGTGATGTTAAACCTTTAATGTGAGAGAATTGTATTCCCTTTAAAGTTTAACTAAGTCATTGGCCCGCCCCCGTGAGCACAGACATGATCTGGCGTCATGAACCGCCCTTTCCTAGTGTTACAAATAAAAACCCCTCTTGAGGAAATGTTCTTCAGACCACAAAAACCTCAGTGTAAGCTAAGGGTGCAATGGTTGTTGAATTCTTAACCATACCACGTGGAGCATTGGCTACACGGGTGGAAATGGTTAAACTCTGAGACTATCGATCCCTACAGAATAAGAGCAAATCTTAGATACTAATTACTAGTCTGCAGCTAGAAATAATGTCAACCTGGGATGCCAAGACAGACAACCGCCGAAAGATCTATTCTATGAGAACATTTCTGAATGGTACTCTGAAGTATCCATTCTAACCACGAAAGACTTTGATCTTCAGGGAAGCAGAGAGAGATGATGAACTGACTCTCCGCAGAAGGACCGGATTCCAACAGAAATCACGACGACACACTGGGCGTAAATATATATTGATTGCAATTATTCCTGAATGAGTGAGCGTTCATGGGCAAAGGATTAGCATTTCAATTAATATAATTATCAACTGTATAGTGATTTCTTTTGTCTTTCCCGCATGTTCTCAGTCCACACGCACTTCCCTTTGTCCACCAAGCCGTCATATCGGCTTAGCCCACTAGGGAACCTCCCCTATCATTTTCTTAGTAACATATCTACTGTGTTGTTTGTTTATGTCACCGTAGTCGTAATGTAGAGATGACCAAGGCGCAGCGGGAATATGAATGCTCATCTTTATATTTTATTAGATAAAGTGAACATGGGAAAAAAAACAAGAAATGCAGAAAACACGACAGGAGACAGTTTTGCAGGCTATGACAACTAGCAGTGCAAAATCAACTACCCACAAAACCCCAGGTGAAAACAAGCTCCTAATATATGACTCTCAATCAGGAACAACGAAGTACAGCTGTTCCTGATCGAGAGCCACACAGACAACAAAGAAATACACAAACCGGAAAACCCCTAGACAACCAAAAACCAGAACATACACCCAAACCCCGGAACACATAAATATAACACCCCTCTACACTACACATAACCCCCGGACCACATAAAACAAATACCCTCTGCCACGTCCTGACCAAACTACAATTACAAATAATCCCTAATACTGGTCAGGACGTGACAGTTTATGCATTTCTGTGATTATTTAGTTAGTTAGTAAATAAATGATTAAGACAATTAGTGTATGGATGATTCATAGTAAAGGCTGGGTTCGTGCAGATAACCAACAATTTACGACGTTTGGAATGAGACTAACGTGAGGTAAAGAATAATTCATTAATTAGAAGACTAATTGATCAGATATTAAAATATCTGAAGAGTTATATTAGGAAAATTATAACTTTGTAATCTGAATATTTTCCTTGGTGACCCGACTTCCTAGTGAATTACATTTACATGATTAGTTTAATCACATAAAAATAATTACAGAGAATTGATTTGATAAAATAACAGACTTCACTTTTAATGATGCCAAAGACACGACAGTAGCCTACAGTAGATATTGCACTCAATGTAATAAAATGAAACCATTTGTTTTAGTGTCCAGACAGTTTGTGATGTGCCACTTCTGTAGGTATGTTGTGGGTCTAACATACAAGGATGGTTCCCTGACCATGTCATTATCTAAACAAAACCACTGGTCTTTGGCAGAGTATCATTCCTCAGAGAGATAACATCCAATGTACTGTAGCAGCCCACATTGACCAGACGTATGGACATTCCCCCAGACCTCAGGTTAAATTAAACAGCCCATTCAATCTCATGTTTTCCAATGTAGGAAGTAGGTCCTCTGTAATATGTTATGGTCATTGGTTCAGCACTAACATGATGCCACAAAAATAGATTACTTTACCTGTAATGGTTATGAGCATTTTATTGATTGTTTTAAAAGCATGTGTAGCTATGTTGCTTAGAACGACACCTCTGCCAGTAGAATGAGTGTGTGTGTGTGTGTGTGTGTGTGCGTGCGTGCGTGCGTGCGTGCGTGCGTGTGTGTGTGTGCGTGCGCACCCTCCAACTCACCTGGTATGGTTACTGTTTACCATCTCCATGGATCCCTCCTCACGTAGGCATGTTCTGTTTAACAACCTGTAAGTCTACGGAGCCCAGGTGCTAGGATCCCACTGTCATTCACAGCTCCAACTTCAATTATCACTGTCAAAAGGAGAAGATCGAACAACTACTCTGACACCTACAAGGTAAACTGGGTCATTTTTTAAATAGGTGAACTTGTTTCTCCAATCACTTTCTAATATGCTTATGAGTTACAATCTCTCAGTGGACACTTATCTACTGTTTTATTTGCATCCTTATCACATGGAATCTGTTTTCATGAGTAGTTATATGAGGTGCTCATATGTTTTGACTTGAGCTCAATCTAACCTTATCAGCAATTCATACACAACCGCTGTTCACATGCTCACTCATATCCTCTGGCAATACTCAATCTGGAACAGACTGCTAAATAAGTGGGTTGATATAGTTATCCAGGTAAAGTGTTTAGCCCAGGGTTAGAGCAGCCGCAGTGTCCCACCTGAACTGTTGCCTCCTCCCCTTCGGGCGAGTTCAGCGTCACTGCACCCTGTATCACCAACCAGAGCCCTGTGCCATGCTAACGAAGTGGTAACAGACAGAAAACCCCTTTGTGTGTTTGCTACTAAAGCCACCTTAGTATGCAGTATTCCATTGGAAAGCTTTGACATTTCCCCCTGCAGCAGTGCAGAGAGAGTTACCTCTGAATTATGCAGTAGAGCAAGTTTAGCTGTTTCCTTCATCTAACCTCGTGGAGCTGTGCTGACGGCATGTTCATATTTTTTTAGAGCACATTTAAGGCTGGGAGTGGTTGGAGTCCCCTGTCAGTGTGGAATATGTGTTTTGTGTGTATTAAGTATAGATTACACGGTTTCATATCATCATCTTGTACTGGAGTGAATATTTAGAATGAATTTCTATTCTTATTCCATGTTTGTATTTTTTATTTTGAACTACAGTTTATATCTAACCATCGTGTAAAATCAGGTGTGGGGGGGTGTATGGTTGTCTGTGTCTGTATCTGTACCTGTGCTTGCATCTGTGTCTGTCTACGTCTGTCTACGTCTGGCCTGTGTGTGCTCAAATCAGACATATTCCCAGATCTTCCCACACAGGTTAAAGCAGTGACCTCAGTCCTTATAGGTCCTGGGGCTCTACTGTACATTCCCAACACATGTGCCCTTTATCCTAAGGACATTTTATTTCTGAACACTGAAAATTGTGAGGTAAAAATTCATGGCATGCCCTGGGAAAAATAAGTATGGGGGAAAAAATATGATTTTCCTTTGATTTGAAACATAGCCCTAATAATTTGTGACCATTGGTATAATACTTGTCCATGTGTCTTTTTGAAGAATATACAGGTGGCTACTATTAGACACCTCAGCCATGATGATCCTCAACCCTGTTTTTAGATGACATCAGGATTATCATAAACCCAGCGGCAGATAAAACACCTTGTAGAACAGCCCCCACCACCATCACCACTACCCTGGGTAATTACACACAGCTTTGAACTGACACTAGGTTTCATTAGCCTGTGTGTGTGTGTGTGTGTGTGTGTGTGTGTGTGTGTGTGTGCGTGCGTGCGTGCGTGCGTGCGTGCGTGCGTGCGACAGGGGTTAAGTTATTCCTCTGCAGGACTCTCTCTCACTCAATCTCTCACCCCCTCTTTCTCTCTCTCTTTCGATGTCTCTCTGTCTGTATAGAGCCTGCTGATGTGGAACATTGTGGATGTTTTAGTCCACAGGTGTGGGGAGGTCTGAAGGTCAAAGCTTTCACCCAGAAACAGTAGACAGCGCTGACTATCTTTATTTTATCATCTGTGCCTCAGTGCTGCTTCTTCATAGTAGTGCAACCTTGTTCCAGATTCAAAAGTGTTGAAAACAGATGTCTGAACATTGTGGGAAGTGACCAAGCTAAGCACATAGAAATGTAGTAAATTGAGTGGTACATGAGCATGTTGAAGGTAGAGAAAAGCCAAGAGGGAATTCAAGGAGTTGTATAATATATTAGGCAGTAATACCATCCTTTGAATGAATTGTAAGAGAAATAAATTGCCCAGTAAAGTGAATAGAGCCCTGAGCATGGAGATTATTGCAGAGATATTCTTAACGTGGCTCTGCTCTCTGTGAAGAATTCTCCTTTGAGAGGAAAGGCCTTGGGACTCAAAGCTCTCTTGAGTGCATTGAGTCTGTCCGCCTGTCTGTCTTGGTAATGCGGCAAAGCTTTTCTCTGGTGGTAAATGGCAAGCACTTGTTGAAGAGCCAACCTTGCCTGCTATACCTCACAGGAAATTGAAATGGGAAATTCCAGAGTGGGAGGAAAAAGTTGGACACTTCATCAAACAAATGGGGGTAAAATGTATAATTTCTGACCAAATGTGACTTGGAGAGAATACAGTAAAGTGAGTCCTCAGTTCTGTGTTTGAAAAGGGGAGTTTCTTGGGTTGGCTTGGTTACAGTCTGATGGTAAAACATTAGCATAGGAAAACTCATGATGGATTCAAAGGCAATGTCAAAGTTTTCCAACAGTAGGCCTATATAATAGAAAAATACTCTCTGACAACTCACTTGTAATGTCACTTATATTTTGATTCTATGTAGCCTAATGAACGTAGTGAGTATGGATAACACTTTACTTTTAGAAATGTAATTAATAACGACAGTGTAAAGTGTTACTTGCAATATTTAGCTGTCAAGATTAATATAGTCTGCGGAATTTGCGACTTCTATAGGAGGCAATAAGGTAGAGCTGGAGTATCCGGAAACCGCGCTTCTTCATTGATGAATGAAACGCGAGGGCAGGGCTCTCTGTTTGTTTGAGGAAAGTCGAGCGCCACGATTTGTTTACGAAGGTGCGCGGACGCTCTTCAAGTGTACCTTTTGCTTTATTGGTCTCCGTTCTCATCCCACTGTCCCGGAACAAGACTGGCGTGTTCACTCGCAGCTCCAAGAAGAGAGCGTCCAGTAGAACGGTGAGTGATGCAAGTTGTCGTTTTTCATAGGATCTCACGTTTTTGCAGAAATGTAGTAAAACAATGTTGCATGACAACGGCATCAGTGTAGTTACCAGTTTCCACAAACACTGTGCTGTGTAAATGCAGTCTGTGGACTGTGTTTCTCAATCGGCAAAGCAGTGCATTCCTCTTTGCGCCGTTTCCCTGGGGAACTTACATCTGCTCGGGAAAGATAACGCATCCACCAGTACAAATCAAAGACGAATTAATTCACATTAATTGGCCCGTTGATGAATAGTTGGTTTGTATTCTACGCCAATACGCATACTTTGTCAAACCTTTCCTAGAGACTTCTGTATTTATGAACTCATAGAAAGAGGCACAGAAATCTAACTTTTTTTCAACATATTTTCTCTTTATCAGTGATATTTTGGGGGAATTTGGCCCAGGTCATATACGGGAGTAGGCCTAATGCACCTGGATTTATGTCATTGTAATGTCTCAATATTCCGATCCCTTTCGAGATCATCTGTAAACCTACTCTGTCCCAATGTGAATTGTTGTCATGTGAGAGACAGCATACTGTATGTGTTTGAGGAAGAGATGTGTGATACAAGGAGGTATCATAGATTGGTTCTTCTCTCTGTCACTAGCTGAACACCCTTGAGGAATCAGAGAGTGAACAGCTGTGTAACGTGTGTTGGAGACCAGTGACCAGGCTTCACTTTGCACCAATGGAGGTAGGGACCCTCTATCTGTCTCCTTCTCTCTTTATACACTTACCCTTACTTTTGCAGGGCGTCTCTCTACTCCCTCCCTGCCAAAAACTTCAGTCAGTATCAGTTAAAAGATTCAGTGGTGGTAGTTGGTAAGGTGGAATAGTGCTTGCTCCTTGTTTGAGAAAACATCCTGAGGAAACTCTGAATACATACTGCTCTTGAATAGTATAGACCATATCTCTATTCCAGTTTGAGCCATTGGATACTTCCTTCTCTGCTAGAACACTGGTCTGGAGGACACCTGTGGGTTACTGAAGCCCTCATGTGTTAAGGTTTTTAATGGACTCAGCCATGCATATCAGAGTCAGCAAGGCATTGTTCATGATCTGTGTGCCCTAACATAAGTTGACTTTAAGAAAGCCATTCATGCAGTATGGGATATTTTAAGCAGTCATTCTACACACACTCTCCACTTGTATTTGTTTTAGAGTGAAAGGAATGAGCGTTGGGTAGTCTTTTATATGCCGCACTTATAAGCTGTATTGTGTTTAGGTATGATTCACTATGAGGCTATATATTAAGACAACATGAATTTTCCAGAACTGTTTAAAATAGTTGAACTGTGTGTGTGCAAAGTGTATTACAAGAGTTATTACTAAAACTGGGTGTGACAAGCAAAAGCTCTATTCAGTGTTAAATCAGGGCACTCATCGATTATTGAAAGCAATAACATTTACCTCTACATGATGGTTTCATTTCTTGGAAGAAAAAGTAGACATCTCTCTTTGTGACACGTCCTCTCTATCAGCAATGTAAGCAGCCCTAATGAAGGCCAAGCCTGGTCTGTCTGTAAAAGAGGGTCCACAATGAGAGAGGTCTCCATTCTGTAAACTATTACAGGGCAACAGCCAACCTCTGGAATGTGCCTTTAATTGCCTGTGTTCGGAGTGCCACAATAAAAGTAAACCTTTTCCCGACAAACCAACCCAACAGCAGACGTTTCTTACAGACGGCCTTGAAAACTCTGCTTTGTGTGTAGAAGCTAGAACAGTACGGGGGAACTTTATGGCTACAAACATCACTGAACTCCTTTGTTCCTTCCTAAAAGAAAACACTCCAACCAGTCTCTTCCTCTCTGGTTCTCAGCAAAGCATGTTTTCATGCCGATTGATATAGATATGGGTGTTTTATTTTGAATGTGGACTTTAGCTGACCTCAGTGTTGGATATTAGGTAATCGGAGAAGGCAGGTGCGTACATAGTATATACAGTACTGTAGCTAGGCTACTATATAACCCTGCTGTTTATTAACTAAGAGTGACAAAACTACTAAGTCAACACAGGGACCTGCAAGACTGCCAAAATCAGACCTTGAATTGTCTCCCTGAGGAATTATTGATGATGGTCATGGTGTATGTGGGATGGGACTGGGCTATTAAAATAAAATAAATACATCTAAATCTGGTTCTCTATAACAGCCTTAAAACAGCCAGTGTTGCTGATGTCAGACATAGTTCCACAACAGCACCCTCTTTGATGACATGCACTGTGTGAGTCTGGAGGAAAGCCAAGGAGGTTGGGAAAGCCAGGCCATTTAAGAACTGGGTTGAACTCTCAGAAATGAATAACTAACAGTAAAAAGGACTGGGCTAAGTAAGCGCTGAGATGCACACCCCCTTACCATTCCCTACAATTTAACGTGTGTATCTCCAGAATTCTCAAAAATATTGATGCTTTTCTAAATATTCAGGAGCTTGAGATTTCAGGAAGAGTTTGCGCCAGTTTTTTTCTTCTTTCCTTCTTCCGTGCTATAAAGAAGCTTCCGCTAAGCTGGTGTCCTGGAGTTTTATGCCTACTCTTCCGCAGTGGTTTTATTGTGTTGGCTGGTCCCATTCATGCCCTATTGAAGGCCCAGTCAAGTGCCATCCATTTTAAATGACTCAGGTCTACTACTGACCAGATTCTTCACCGACCACTGTTGAGCTTTCATCCAACCAATCACATTCAGTCTGGCTTCTGAAAAAGATTGACTAAAGGAAAACTCCAATAAAAATGTGTCACTTTTGTATAACATGATTTGTTCTCAGAAAAGCAATGTATGCAAACAGTAATATATTATGGGTTACTGTGAACTACAGTCTAATGAATAGACTACAGGAGGAATAGACTACAGGAGGAATAGACTACAGGAGGAATAGACTGCTGTATGCCTAGTTGGATTGATTCAGGGGATTAGTTTGATTTGCCTCTGGCTTCAGAACAATTCAATCTGTCCATCATTTCAATAATGCCAATATATTCTGATGAAGAGTAGCTGCACATTACTAACCCTACTGCAAGTGTGTCAGAGAGCCAGTGTAGCTGTGTAACCAGAGTTGGCAGCTCTAGGCAGGGTAGGTTAGGATAGGGGAAGACAGGAGTGGATTTAACTTGCACAACGCGCTCCTTTGAATTATTAATGCTAGCCGTTGGCTTGATTGATTTTCTTTGTGCTAATGAGACTCATTACAGAGCTTATTAACATGAGCACTGTGTGAGAGCAGATATCTGATCAGCCTGATCGTGTGACTCACTTAACTCTCCACGGTGTGTTTTACAGCTGCGTTCAATAACTCACCTAACACTGCCAAGGCATGTTGGCGCACCCCTGCCAATGATAATGGTGCTTGAATGTTAACACTTGACCAGTAGTTAACACAAGGGCAGGTTATAGTAATTTTACTGTGACTCCTGGAAAATGTTCCCATTTGCAGTAATTTCTTCTTGCCCGTACCTTAATTCACATGGTACAGTAGGTTAGCAGTACTGTTTGGAAAAAGCCTGCTCTTATATGCACCACTGGCCTAAGCTGAAACCCAAGTTGGAGTAAAATCAGAGGAGAGGGGATATGGAGGGTGTTTGGGTTTGAGTTTTAACCCGGCCTCAGTGAGCGCCCTGAAAGCCCACTGACGTCTGTCCTCACAGTAACCCGATCTGATCTGCATAACACAGACCCACCTTGCTATTCATCATGTTAACAAGTAGCCCAGTCAAATAAAACTGTCAGCCTGGTTTGACATATGAATGCCCCTTTAAAAAGGACCCTCTCGTTTTAGTTCCGAAGAGGCCACAGCACTACGAAGGCGAGGAGGGGGGGGGGGGAACCTGGTGGCCACCACCACACAATAGGCCTGTTGGATTTACCATGATTCCTCTCTTCTCTGTAGTCTCAGTATTGGCATGGAGATAGATGCCAACCTCCAGTGAAAGCCCTGAAGAGGTTTACTGGTAATTATTGGACCAAATCCCTATCTCCTCCACTCCACTCCCTGTGTCCTTTGAAGTGGAAAGCAGCAACATCTGTGCCGCGTGGTAACACTCATTTAGGTCAGGAGGCAAATGAGATGTTGTGGCGGCTTTTTATTGTGTAAATTTAATGTTTTGTCTTTGTCGTTTAAGAGGATCCAATTTTAAACGCCTGTGTTTTGACAGCGCCGAAGGGTTTTTGCTCAGCAATAATACAAACCCAGAGAACTCTTTAACCCTGAAATTAATCATAGTTTGACCTTTACAGATCCACTGACAGGTTTGGGAGCCTATCCTCCCTCTTTTTTCCCCTCCCTTTCTATCTCTCTTACTCACTCTCTTACTCTCTTACTCTCTGTCTCTCTCTGCATCAAAGGCTGGGTCAAGATCAGTTGCTTCTCTGAAAGCTTCTCTATGGGCTCAAGAGGGAGAGGCTGTCTTTGATTGGCTGTAATTCATTTTTTTTAAACTTTCCATTAGATATGGTGGTCACGGAAACAGGGAAGCATGTGGTAGCCCGCTGAGACACCGAGGGCCAATCAGACGGCTCGTGAATTCCAATGGAGTGGCATGTTTAAAAGTTGAGATGAGCCAGAGTTAGCTGCATCTAAAAGTCACCCCATGTGACGCGAACAGAGGTCATTGTGGAAGGACCCCTCCCCAGATAAGAGCCTGTTTTATTAGTTCAGTGTCTCTCCTATCCAGCGCTCTCCTTTTGATCCCCAGTCATATTGAAATATTGTGTTGTAAGCGCTGGTCTTTATGGTCTTTCTGTGTTTGTCTACCTGGAGAGGGGAAATTATATCTTGAGTCTGGATGAGATCCATGTAGTAATGATGCTGCTATCTATGACACCTCTGTAACAGATGCTGAACGCTGCTCAGGGAGATGAAATTTGTGTGTGTGTCTTCTGTTACAAGGGTGTCATCATTTAAGCTAACGATTACATGACGGATGTGTTTGTATTCTTATTTGTACTATGGTAATCTGATGACTGTGTTGTGACCTAGTGGAAACGTCATAAAATAGGCCTACCTGATTACTTCTTATCCCTTACGCAAGCTCACTGGCTCAGGTAACTCTGAGGGCCCAAAATATGTTATACAATGTTGCAAGAAGCTTCAGGCCAGACCCAACTTGATACAGTGTTTCAAGTTCGTTGCAGACAGGCCGTGTATAACTATACATAGTTAGCAATGGAAATAGAAGTTACTTTTTAGGTTTGTTTAGATTGAATTTTGATTAACCACGTGACAGTGATTTTGAGATACGAAGACTTTATTATAATAATGAAATTAAACCGTTCTAGAAATGTACATATGAAAACCATAACTGGCACGCAGATCGGTAGAAATGGTAAGATAAATTGGCATTACACATGAAAGTTTGCTGACTCCTCATGTAGCCTATTACCGGCAACTTCAGGAGAGTAAGGCAGAATCTGCGAAAACCAGTAGGAGCAAGAGGATAGTCGGGTCAGGTAAAAAAATAAATATGATCTTGATCTCTGGCTCCCTCTTGAGTCATTTGAGTGTTATTTCATCAAACAGTGAGCATAAAGCATCAGACAAGCTCAATGCATACAGTGCCTTGACTTTTTCCACATTTTGTTAGGTTAAAGCCTTATTCTAAAACATATTTTTTTATTATCTACACCCCATAATGACAAAGCAGAAATGTTTGCTAATTTATTAAAAATAAAAACCAGAAATATCACATTTACAAAAGTATTCAAACCCTTTATTCAGTACTTTGTTGAAGCACCTTTGGCAGCAATTACAGCTTAGAGTCTTCTTGGGTATGACGCTACAAGCTTGGCACACCTGTATTTGGGGAGTTTCTGCCATTCTTCTCTGCAGATTCTCTCAATCTCTGTCAGGTTGGAGGGGGCGTTGCTGCACAGCTATTTTTAGGTCTCTCCAGATATGTTAGATCGGGTTCATGTCCGGGCTCTGGCTGGGCCACTCAAGGACATTCATAGACTTCTCCCGAAACCACTCCTGCATTGTTTTGGCTGTGTGCATAGGGTCGTTGTCCTGTTGGAGGGTGAACCTTCACCCCAGTCTGAGGTCCTGAGCGCTCTGGAGCAGGTTTTCATCAAGGATCTCTTTATACTTTGCTCCGTTTGTCTTTGCCTCAATCCCGAATAGTCTCCCAGTCCCTGCCACTAAAAAACAACCCCACAGCATGATGCTGCCACCACCATGCTTCACCATAGGGATGGTGCCAGGTTTCCTCTAGATGTGATGCTTGGCAATCAGGCCAAATAATTTAATCTTGGTTTCATCAGACCAGAGAATCTGATTGGTGGAGTGCAGCAGAGATGGTTGCCCTTCTGGAAGGTTCTCCCATCTCCACAGAGGAACTCTGGAGCTCTGTCAGAGTGACCATTGGGTTCTTGGTCACCTACCTGACGAAGGCCCTTCTCCCCCAATTGCTCAGTTTGGTCGGGCGGCCAGCTCTAGGAAGAGTCTTGGTGGTTCCAAACTTCTCCCATTTAAGAATGATCCAGGCCACTGTGTTCTGGCGGACAGTCAATGCTGCGGAAATGTTTTGGTACCCTTCACAGATCTGTGCCTCGACACAATCCAGTCTCGGGTTCTACGGACAATTCCTGTCAACTGTGGGACCTTATATAGACAGGTGTTTGCCTTTCCAAATCATGTCAATTAATTTAATTTACCACAGGTGGACTCCAAGTTGAAGAAACATCTCAAGGATGATCAATGGAAACAGGATGCACCTGAGCTCAATTTCAAAGTCTCATAGCAAAGAGGCTGAATACTTATGTAAATATGGTATTTCTGTTTTTGTTTTTTTATTTAGTCTATTTTAGAATAAGGCTGTAATGTAAACACATAGGGTGTGTCTATATGACATTGTAAAAAAAAAATGTTCTTAACTGACTTGCCTAGTTAAATAGATTTTTTTTAAAATTTAAGACATGATTTAAAATTTAGACCAATTGGGGACAGCCCTAAAACCCAGACAGCTTTTAGGGAAACACTTGTGATCTCTCGTTGGGTTAAGCCACGGAAGAAGAGTAGCCAGAAATTAAAGTTTAATGTTTCTGCATTGGTACCATCATCAGATTCCTAATGACGTCTCAATTTAATTATTTGCCAACAGGGACAGTTTCGTGGCGAACAAGACACACTAATTTGCCATTGGACAAATATGGTAAGATGAACACATAGGCCTAGCTATCTGTCCATTCCTTAGCCTGTAATTTCAGTAATTTGTGTGGTGTTAAAATAATATTCCGCTAATGTGAAAAATTATGTAGAATTGCATCAAATGTTTATAAAAGGCCATTTTTTCTCGGACCTGCAATACGATGATAGATTCATACAATGTTTTTACTGTAAATGTTATCTTTCCACCCCTATTCTTGTCCACAGTGGTCTGCAAACCCACAACCTTCTGGCCCGCAGCCCTGTGCACTATCAAAATTCCTGCGTTGCCATGTAATGCTTACAGGATGAAGAACAGTTTATAAAACTGTATATCTAAGGCTCAGTTCTGTCCAAGAAGTGTGGGTAAACGGTAGACTTGTTTTCTGCTATCCACTTTGTTTTAATTATTATTTAGGGTATAAAGGAGGGTCACTTGTTTAGTTTTTTTTCAAGCGTTCAGGGAGGGTTTAGGTCCAATATATTTTGCTGATGGGAGGGCCATCCATGTAACCCTTATTATAAATAATGTTTACTCCCTAACATTAATTCAATATTTGAAGTCATTAGTGTATGCTGTGCAAATTTTAACTATACTATAATTGTGGTAGTGTATAAGGCTTCACATTCCTACAACCCATCTACTTGTGCATCTTGTTCTCTAAACAGCCATAAAGCCAAATTGAAGTGCTGTTGATTAAAGTCTTGGCCCGGGCAGACAACATAAGTCGTCTCTCTACCCTGACTTTGACGCTGTGGAGTGGCCGTGTGCCAGTGCCAGAAAACCCACATAATCAGAGAGCCCAGAAGTCACAAGCCAAAACAGGCTCTCTTTGTGTTGACTCGGCATTGTGATGACTTGCATTTTGAGTAGGTGCTTTTCATTCTGGGACCTTCAAAACCTTTTATTCAGTGTTGGGGGTAACTTTCCTCGTTTTCTGATTCTATGGGACTAAATCTTGTTTTAAGCTCTGAGGAGCCTTGTTCTCCACCTTCACTTAGTTGTTTGTGTTTACTGTCTCAGTGCTGAAACGCTTTTGTTTTTCCACAGGGAATCGAACATGTCTCATACAGACTAGACTGGAGTACATATCCTTTGTCCTAAAGGGCAAAAATGGAACAGTCACCTAGCTTTTATTATTGTGTTATCATTTCTTAATAGTGATCTGCAATTACATCATGTTTTTAACAACCAGGAGAGATGGTCCTCATGGCACTGTGTGTGTTCCACAGCTGATTCCTGAACGAAAACATATCGTAATCTTGTGCCAGACTGGGGGTATCCCCATCTATTTTCCTATACTGTTATTAGAGGTCATACTGAACAGGTGCCAAGCACTCTGGGTATTGGACAGAGACAGATAGGCATCACAAAATCCCTCTTTGACCCAGAGAGAGACTGGAGAAGAGGATGAAGTCAGACTCACTAGATAGTGATGTAGACCAGCTTATCTACAGTATGTAGGAGAGAGGGAGAGGGCAAGTGAATCCCAATGTCTGGAGAAGTGCATTTGGTATTCTGAATCAATTTGTAACTTTGACTGTCATTGTTAGTGTAACTTTACATTCCTGTAGGAAAACATTCGTCCTCGTGATTTTGTTCGTTTTGCATACAAACCTTGTGGTTGCTGTTTACATGTTTGTTCCACTCAGAAATTAGGAAAATAAATGGATCAATGCACTCTCCCCCTTGATGTGAATAAACCCTGGATTTGCCTGAGAGCTCCATCCCCAGTAATTTCTAACCATGAAGGCAGTGTTCTTCTCTGCTTTAGAATCTAGAGGACTTATTCAGCCTACATCTCCACTGGTGCTGATCCTGGCTTAATGAACTGTCACCTGGAATAAAGGGGGGAGTCTCGCAGCCGTCAGCCCCACACTGACTTCACTATGTACCACAGCCAACAATTTCCACCCGCCAACACTTGTTAGTGTTTGCACTGTTCATTCATGTCACTTTACATGTTCTTTCCCGTTAACATCAGGAGATGCAGTCATTACCTCTGTGTCCCTTAGGCCAGGGTCAGAGGCCAGCGCTGACACACTGTCACACACACTGGCTAAGATACCGCCACAGCTGTGTGTCTGGTGTATCCAACTTCATCTCTGTCCCCTCACCTAATTACCAGCCCCTCTCCACTTCCCGTGACTATTGGCATGTTCAGCAGTCTAACTTTTACCTTCTGTTCATCTACAGTCCCCTTACTCTGCGCTGGTGAACTCAGATGAGTCCTTTTATGCAGGATGATGAGTTTGCTGTTACACCACCTAGTTGTTATTTAAAGTATTAGGATAGATTTCAGCTCTAGCCCAGAGTCACCAGCAGAGGTCAGTGTTTGTATCTGATGTTATCGCCTGGCATTTTCATCATCAATATGGCCAGAAAGTTAGTTTCTCACTGTCGATTCTATTTAAAAAAAAAAATGTATCCATATAATGTGTGTATATAATCAACATAACAAACAAATCAGAAGAGTGGCCCAAGTCAGGTGGCTAAATGACAAAACAATAGACATTTTCACACTTTCACTTAAATGTTTCCCTCTGGGATGGAAAATTATGGCATTTCCTATTTTCATTATGTTACTGAATCCCATTGGAGCAGTATTCATTTGTTTAGTCACAAAAAATGGATTTGATGACACAACAGTCAGTGTTAATGTATTTGATTGGTTTATTGATTTAGTCAACTGACTGGATATTGGTTGCCTTTAGTAGCATATTGAGCTGCAAGCATGACCAAGGTAGAATTCAATCTAACCAACACAGTGGTATATCACATTGTTTAAATGTTAAATCATATTTGAAGTGGTGTAATAAATGACTGTTTATAAGATAAAATGAACATGTTCTGGTGTGTAGGTTTGCTTGTATCTGGCCCAAGATGTCTTGCGGGCTGTGTTGCATCTATTCCCTCATGCTCAGGCTTTTCATATTGCGTATTCTGCATCATCTGAGGAGTGGGCGAAGTGTTATTTTGGTCCCCATCACATCCACAGCTCACAATGACTCAAAGCACACAGCAGAATCCATGAGTGACGCAGTCGCAGATATCGTCAAAGCTCAACAACAAAACAGAGGAGGATTATTATAGAGACCAGAAAGATCCTTCATCACCGGTCAACATTTTATGATGTCCCAAAGATTCTATTCTGTGCGTACAGAAGCCTTTTTCTCTTGGCTATGCATATTGAGGTGTTTAAGTGTCCATACTTTGTGTGTGTGTCTATTAATAGAAGATGCTAGTGAGCCCTGTGTTTCACAGATGAAAGAGTAGCCGCTCTGCCCTTCTGGACTCTGCTTATCATTCCATCTGAAAGGAGAGGGAGAGGTCAGGAAGTTGCCTCTAATAGGAGGTCTGAGGCACTGCCAGCTTCCTGTGATCAGAGAAGGGACAACGTACGGCTTCCAGAGATCCTGAACACCCCAACACAAATACGCACATCCTCTCCTTCACAACCTCACACACAAACACACATTCAAAATTCTATTTACCCTAACCCTAAATCTATTTACCCTAACCATAACTCTTACCTTAACCCCTAACCCTAAACCTATTTACCCTAACCTTAACCCCTAACCCTAAACCTATTTACCCTACCCATAACCCTACCTTAACCCGTAACCCTAAACCTATTTACCCTAACCATAACCCTACCTTAACCCCTAAACCTAACCACTAACCCCTAATCCTAATTGTAACCCTAAACATAACAACCTAACCCCTAAGCTTAAAATAGCCTTTTTCCCTCATGGGGGTGTGGGAAATGTCCCCACAAGGGAGAATTTGACTATCTTTGTGGGGACCATTTGGGGATTTTAGGTTCCCACAAGAATAGTGTAACCAGTGTATCTCCGTTTGATAGTAATGGCACCACTGGGCACTGTAATGGTCTTCTACCTGAAACTTGAGAAAACATGAAACTTTTAAGACTATTCTACACCATGTTCATGGATGTAACATGTCTAAAAGGCTGTGTGTGTACGTGCATGTGTGCCTGCGGTAGCGAGAGGGAGATGGGAGGCAGCGCTAAGAATATTTCAGAATGAGCATCATGTGGGGTTAATTTAGTAGGCCTTACCAATATCACCCTATTAAATCCTCCATTCCTAGAGGAGAATTATTGCACAAGAAACCAGAACTCTTGCGCCAGCAACTCCGTATAGCACTGCATATCTGAATACAACACAGATGCTCTCTCTGTAGGGACACGTTTATTTGTGTAAATTGACTAATTGCCAAGTAGATGTGTGTGAGTGACTGCTGGTGTCTGTTGGTGCCTTGACAACTGGCCAGCCCAGAATAACATAGCCATTACCATTATTAGGGTGACAATGGTCAGAGAGCCAACAGGCAGGGCCTTTACAACACAACCAGATTAACAGCTAGAGGAAGGAAGTCAGTAGGAGAGAGAGGAAAAATAGCTATTTTGTGAATTGAATTGGCTTTGGACTCCAGTGACCTTGTTTTGTTCTATTCATCTGCTTAGTCATACTACACGTCTGAGAACAGCTCAGTTTTGCTGTTCAGCGTTAGCTTGGTCCAGCTCACTGCATTGCTGTAAAGTTGAGGCTGAGTGAGGAACTTGGATTGAGTTCATGTAGATAAGCTTCAACGAACCTTGACCTTCTTTTTTAAGATAAGCCAGACAGTTCTAAGAATGAAGCACTTTGTGAGGGATAGTGTATGTTTCATTTCAAGTAATTGACATCAGGTAAGGGCACCCTCCTAAAATGTGTCATTGACTCTGCAGAATCAAATCAAATCAAATTTGATTGGTCCCATACACACATATAGCAGATGTTTTTGCGGGTGTAGCAAAATGCTTGTGTTCCTAGCTCCAACAGTGCAATAATATCTAACAATGAAAAGCAGACCCTTTATTGGTCTGTTGAGGGGTTGATAGTTTGGTATGTAAATAAATGACCCACAGTTTGTCTGGACTGTCTCAGTGTAGCAGAGTCACATAGAGTTATTGAACTCATAAAGTATGCCTTGCAATTGAAAAGTTTAGGACCTTGTGTCTTGTGAAATAGGAGACTATATAACTAACAAGTCAAGGCCATTTTTCATGTTTAGGCCACTCAGTGATTTATCTCTCAACCTGATATCCTTGTAGTTTGAGCTAGCAGGGAGCGTTCTTCTTTCACTCAGTTTGAAGTTGAAAGTGTTCAAATTAGCTTTGACTATTCACAAGATGTCATATCTAACGACCAGAATCTATCAGTCCATGGCATCACAGGTTATTGTAAGTTCAGTACCACCACACTGCCACTGACCCAGGAGAGTGATGTGGTGAATATGCAGGTTGTCATGTGTTAAAGTTAACCAGGAGAATACTGCAGGCTCACTGGGGACTGAGACATCATTGCACATTATGGAGGAGGGATTACACATGGTAGGTGTGAAATCATCACTCTCAAACCACACTCTCGCAGGATCCTGATGTGGTGTCACTAATGTGGAACAGCACTTTCTATGCTTTTGGCAGTTTCAAACAAACCAACAATCTGACAACTGTCTGTTTGGCATTCTGTCACGAATAGAACAAACCATACAGAATCACATTGGGGAGGGATTTACCCTCTTTATCGAGTTGACGCTCAGACAAAACCTAGATAATGACTTTATTTAAGTGACAGCTTGCATTTAAAGCCCACACCAGAGAACAGAACACCCTGATCCAGCGAATCAAAAGACTGTTGTATCAATGTCAGAGGTCAGCTTTTAACTAACATCCATTTCCCCTCCATAATCCTCTGCTCTGTGGTCTTCTCACACACAGGACAGTGGACAGAGAGGCAGGCCAAGCCAGGGGGACTCTGTTTACATTTCACCAGGCTGGATCCTGTCAGACACATGCAATGTTGTGAATGTTCCATAGTTGTCTAGTGTACCTATAATCCAGTGGTATGCTTCACGATAACTACTTCAGCTACAAAGCAAGTGACGAACATGGCGTTCTGTTCAGTAAAGTATTGGAAAACCATCCCGATCTCCATTCTCCTGATCATACAGTAAAAATCCAATGTTATAACAAACAAATACCGAATGATACTGACAATATTTTACTGCACGATACAGTATGAAAAGCATTGACACTTATTTGTGCTTTACGCTAGTTTAAACCTTGTTATTCAAAATGTCTCTACCTTTCCACTAAATCTTCATCAGACTTTCTTCTATACGGTAGAGGTGAAGTGTTTCCTCAAGCTGTCAACACCTAGACTGCTGAATGTTCAGACTAATAGTTCCCTGGTCTCTGGGTCTGTGCTCGTGAGTCACGGCTCTGTGCTGCATACTTTTAGAGTTAGGTTAGCTTTACCTCAGTTAAACCCCTCTCTGTAAAGCAAGCCTCAGTCTATATCATCACGCACACATTCCTTTCTGTAGACTGGATCTTGCTCATTTAGGGCAGAGATCAAAGGCTCACATATTTAACAGTCTTTTTGGGGTGTAATTTCTTTCTCGTTTGATTCTAACGAGCAGGCCTGGTCTTATTTATTTATTTACTCAAATCCTCCTCTTCCTCTTTTTGCCTCTTTAATGTCTGCTGATTGAAGCCAAATAGACATATAATGAATGCTGTATACAAGTATGCTGAGTAAAATGTAAACTGTTTAGGTAACAGGGGTGACGCCTTAGCCATAAAAAGGCATTTTGTGACCTATGACTTGGGAATCCACTGTCATGTCACTGTCATGTCGTGTTGAGAAACATCACCTATAAACGGTGACTTAACCTCAGCCGGCCCGTATGGGTTTCACAGTGCAGTTCACCAAGCTCTGTTGCTGCATCTGGCCATCTGGTTTGAATCAGAATCTCTGTTTGCTTGTCTCCTAATGTGTTTTACTAGGGAGGCTGACTATGATGACTCTGGATACAGAGCAATGATGCATGTGTAAATGTTCCTGCACTGGAATCCACTCTGGGCTGAGCGGTCCAAAATATTTCCTTTCACTCCAGATGGACACAAAAGAGTGAAAGTTCTATGTTTAAATGTAGGGTCATTATGGGTTGTGTTGGCAGAAGAGGTGTCTGTATATTGGAGAAGGATAGGCATGGGGTCTGACATCGTCCTGCTCCACTCCTGTCCGAGGTGTTCTCTTTGTCACTCTGACAGGTGGGGTTCGGTGGCATGTGTGTGTCATCATAGGGTGGGGTACAGATGTTAATATTAATTTGATCTGCCTGTTGCAGGAGAACTTCTAGTGTATTTGAGGTTTAAAAAGGCTTCTGAAGTTTGTATTTTCCCATTATGAAATTTCAGACTTGATTTTCCCTTATGAAAAAGGAATCAACCCCTACAAAAATGTCCATTGATTATAATCCACATAATAATTCACATTTCCTGTTGCTGCAGGATTATTTTCCTGCAGCAAACTGGCTCAAATGAAGATCTTACATCTGTACAGGCTGGGGGTGTGAGCAGGTGCTCAATGACTGATCTCGTCCTATGACAGAAGGACGTCCAAAGGTTTGTGTGTGTGTTCCTCCATATTAGGAGGGGGTTTCCATATCTTAATTGTTAAAGAGTTGATGGTTGACACAGGTCTTCTGTCAGCTTGTGTATCTATCCATTCATATGGTCCAATTCAGTGTGTTTTGATGGATGTCTATGGGAGCCCCAGAGAGTCTGTCTGGCCTGTAGGGACTGTTGGCCTGGGCATGAATGTCTGTGTTGTGTAAATGTGAAGCTGGTCCTCCTGAGAGAAACAGTGGCCTTATCTGTGTCTCAAAGTTGACCTTTTATTATTACATCTAAAATAAATTCATCTCAATCAACTGATGGCTGAGACTGCAATGTCCCAGTAGACACACACACACACACACACACACACACACACACACACACTACACATACACATACACAGAGACTGTGTCTTTGTTCCAGGGGTCCAGGTTTGTAAGGGTAGCAGAGAAATCGGCTAGTGACTGTTAAGGCCTCAGCCTCCGCCTACGTCAGCGAGGGACATCATGTGACAGACATCATATCATGTGAAGCCTCAGTTATGCAGACCACGAGCAAAAGATGATTTCTCGCTCCCTTCTATTTCAATCTCTCTTGCTCACTATCCCTCCCCTCCTCTTCCTCTCTCTCTCTTGCTTCCTGTTCCTCTATCTCCCTCCCCTCCCTCTTCTTCTCTGGGTCTCTCACCTTCTCTTCATCTGGTAAGTCAGGCACGTCCTGTATGTAGATTGGAGCCACAGCCTCTCTCAATGCAGACTCAGCCTCTGCCCTGTTTGAATTGTAAATGCTCAACCCTTTTACAGTGAATAATGCATTTGGACTACAAGAAGAATGTTTAATGTGTATATGTGCGTGTGTGTGTGCACTTTGTTAGTGCCTATAGGCCAGAAGGTGCAGGTTTTGAATGGAATAAACCCCGGCCTTCTCTTCTACTGTGACTCACTGTGACAATTCCTTCTTTTACTAACAAGGATCAATATTTGTCAGTCAACGGAGTCTTTAAAAACGATGGCTTTTGTGTGTGTGTGTGTGTGTGCGTGTACAGTTGAAGTCGGAAGTTTACATGTTTTTCAACCACTCCACAAATTTCTTGTTAACAAACTATAGTTTTGGCAAGTCGGTTAGGACATCTACTTTGTGCATGACACAAGTAATTTTTCCAACAATTGTTTTCAGACAGATTATTTCACTTATAATTCACTGTATCACATTTCCAGTGGGTTAGAAGTTTATATACACTAAGTTCACTGTGCCTTTAAACAGCTTGGAAAATTCCAGAAAATGATGTCATGGCTTTAGAAGCTTCTGATAGGCTAATTGACATCATTTGAGTCAATTGGAGGTGTGCCTGTGGATGCATTTCAAGGCCTACCATCAAACTCAGTGCCTCTTTGCTTGATATCATGGGAAAATCTAAAGAAATCAGCCAAGACCTCAGAAAAAAATTGTAGACCTCCACAAGTCTGGTTCATCCTTGGGAGCAATTTCCAAACACCTGAAGGTACCATGTTCATCTGTACAAACAATAGTACGCAAGTATAAACACCATGGGACCACGCAGCCATCATGCTGCTCAGGAAGGAGACGCATTCTGTCTCCTAGAGATGAAGGTACTTTGGTGCAAAAAGTGCAAATCAATCCCAGAACAACAGCAAAGGACCTTGTGAAGATGCTGGAGGAAACGGGTTCAAAAGTATCTATATCCACAGTTAAACGAGTCCTATATCGACATAAGCTGAAGGGCCGCTCAGCAAGGAAGAAGCCACTGCTCCAAAACCGCCATAAAAAGGCCAGACCACGGTTTGCAACTGCACATGGGGACAAAGATTGTACTTTTTGGAGAAATTGCCTCTTGTCTGAGGTAACAAAAATATAACTTTTTGGCTATAATGACCATCTTTATGTTTGGAGGAAAAAGTGGGATGCTTGCAAACTGAAGAACACCATCCCAACCGTGAAGCACAGGGGTGGCAACATCAGGCTTTGCTGCAGGAGGGACTGGTGCACTTCACAAAATAGATGGCATCATGAGGAATGAAAAATTATGTGGATATATTGAAGCAACATCTCAGGACATCAGTCAAGAAGTTAAAGCTTGGTCGCAAATGGGTTCCAAATGGACAATGACCCCAAGCATACTTCCAAAGTTGTGGCAAAATGGCTTTGGGACAACAAAGTCAAGGTATTGGAGTGGCCATCACAAAGCCCTGACCTCAATCCTATAGAACATTTGTAGACAGAACTGAAAAAGCGTGTGCGAGCAAGGAGGCCTTACAAACCTGTCTCAGTTACACCAGCTCTGTCAGGAGGAATGGGCCGCAATTCACCCAACTTATTGTGGGAAGCTTGTGGAAGGCTACCTGAAACGTTTGACCCAAGTTAAACAATTTAAAGGCAATGCTACCAAATACGAATTGAGTGTATGTAAACTTCTGACCCACTGGGAATGTGATGAAAGAAATAAAGCTGAAATAAATGAATCTCTACTATTATTCTGACATTTCACATTCTTAAAATAAAGTGGTGATTCTAATTGACCTAAAACAGTGGATATTTACTAGGATTAAATGTCAGGAATTGTGAAAAACTGAGTTTAAATGTATTTGGCGAAGGTGTATGTAAACTTCCGACTTCAACTGTATATGTGTGCACGCCTCATTGGCTTAGCCATAGAAGAAACCAGTGCATATATTACCCCGAGGCGATGGACTGTCGCGGCTGATTTTAATGGTGTGAGACAATTGAGTGGTCGGTGGACAGGCTTTCCGCCCAAAGACAAAGAGTCTGTCTTTACACCCTGGCCCAGTACAGGCACCCTCATCACTGAGACAGTCATCAGGCCTGGCCTGCTAGAATTGGATTTGGAGCAGCCAGCACCTGTGAACTCCAGTAGGTTCTAATAATGAGGGAGAGACCAATATACCACAGTCCTTCTGTATTGGAAATGGGCCCCGAAGGGCCACAATCATAATATTATTTCAGAGGGGCTTCTCAGGGGTTTGTGTTCAGGCAGACAGCTATAAGTGATCTTTAGGGTCTTTAGCCAAGCCAGTCAGTGAAGTCAGTGAAGTCAGTGTGCTTGGCTAAGAACCGCTGGGATTTCAAAGACACAGTACTGCGTCATGGCAGCTATTACAAAAGTAAAAAGAAACAAAATGTTCCTACACATAGCTTTTGCTCCCATACAACCTTGTTAGAATGGTTTGGTCTGTGTTTTTCTGTTACCTAGCACCTTAGTTCAAAATTATGGGGCGTATGACAATGTTGATTTCAAAACCATTACAAAAGTGTAATAATTGACTCCTCTATTCCTAAAAGGTTGTTTCCTAGCTTTTCACCCACCTATTGTTGAGGCCTTTTGTACTTGCACAATACCTGGGTGGGAGCTATTCATTTGTACATCCTTCAGTCTGACGTTTGTATTGATTGACCTGGGTATAATTCTCAGCAAGCCAGGTTGTTGTGGTGGCCTGTGTGTGTTTATAGTCAAGCCTCTAGTGCTGTTGATCAAGCCAGCGGAGACTGTTGGATATCTATGCTCTCTGCACCCTGGAATTGATGTCTTTCTGAAGAGGCCTCTCTCTCCTCTGAGTTCAGAGCTGTGGATCCACCCGCTACATCAGACGCCTTCTGTGTCAGACCACAGATTATCAGGCTATTTTCAGACTCGCCATGATTCCCCCCTCTCCCCTGTTCAAAGGCTTCTCCCTCCCTGTGCCTCCCTTCCTTCCTGGTGTGATAATGCTCTCCAATTGAGGGGGATCAAAATATTTGTAATCTTAAAGAGCTACAAATAAAAAAAATTCTGAAATCTCTGAGGTAGATTTTCAGGCTTTTGGTTGTGTAATAAGGGGTTCCATAGCTTGGGTAGATCAGATTTGGTGTTTGGTTATGATTTGAAATCATATGTATAGGTGATAAGCCTCTGCTGATCCCAGATCCTTGTTTTTTGAACATGAGTGTATGATTAGGGTCCTCTAAACAAAAGGTTACATGAAGAGAGTTCTTCATTGTATTTGGGTGGGTTTCTTTTACTAGTCACTCTTCAGATTTTGCCTTTCTCTCTCTACACATGCGCACACGCACATACTAGGTTGCATATAGTTCAATAATGCATGAGTAGCTTGGTGATTGCGCTGGAGAGCTGTGCTTAACTTAAACTCGACTGTGACAGAGTTTGCAGTAATCCTTTGCCCACCATCTGTTGTTTGACCTCCTCCTGGTCAACATAGAGCGGATGAGGAACCAGCTCTGATAGGCCCCGTCTGACTGGCTGTCTCTGTCTGTCCGTCAGTGTGTGACTATCAGTCAGTGAATCAGCTGAGCTGGGACCAGGAGTGAGGTGTCATTAGTAGGCCTTGTTTTGGGTTAATAGGGTCAAGCACTAGTCAAAGGTCCACATGTGGAAGCTATTTTGGTGTGAGTGTGTGTTTGGAGGGGGGGGGGGGGCACATACTCAGGTTTCAAAGTAGACACACTGTAGCAATGGATGTAGGATGTGATGTTTAGTGTTGTGTTTGGGAGAAATTATTAGTTATCTGAAATCATGGTGGAAACGGACTTCATTCAGTCTCTGCATGCTCTTAACGGATAGCTTGCAGGACAACAGATCATTTTACATAGGCCTAAACCATTTGACATGTTTGAAAAGTCATTACCTATTTCGATTTGTAATTGACAATCGTCTCGTTGGCCTGCTGGGTAATGGCTACCAAGTTCAGTAATCAGAAGTCAGTATGAGGCTGTAGGACCCTACAGTGAGCCCCTGTCCAGCGCCCTGTGGCCTTCACTTCCCAGTCTAATGACAGCACACTCATATCAAGACCAGGCATCGCTCTGCTTACTAATACCAATCAGATGCCTCTACAGCCCAGTCCAGGTCCAGACCTACTCAATGGCCAATCAGACACATTCATGTAGCCATGCTCGCTCTTTCCCCACTGAGCCTGAGCAGTGTGTGTTTGACTCACATCAGATGGAAGGAGGTCATTACGAGCCGCATTCTTGGTCTTATTGTTGGTGGATTAGTGGGGTCTTAGTTAACTTGTTCTCTGTGGTTATTTTAAGTAGAAAACATTTGAATCCATTAGAGGCAGACTGAATAGTACTTTTCATACTTTGACTGAGGGAGACATTTCTACATAGAGATTTATCATACTGGGAAAGATTTTCTACATCTAACACATCTCAACCTTGTTTTATTCCAAAATGGTTGGATAACATCTTTCCTAGGGGGTTCTGTGGAGAAAGGTTAAGGTGTCGTGAAAGAGATTCTCTGGCAGGCTTCTGCACTGCATGGGCCTTATAGTGTTGGATATGCTATGTGCTTTTCAGAGTTCCACTCCTGTGCCATCACACACACACACACACACACACACGCGCACACACACACACGCACTAGTATCACAAATGCACACAATGCGCCGAGCTGGAAGTCAGGCTAACTTTATTTTTTTTGCATTTTGGCAGGCCCAGCCTTGTGGATCTTTCCAAGCTCTCACAGAGATGGTAATGAATGAAAAACTAGTCCATTCCTAATACCTCTGTCCTAAAACCTCATTAGGACACAGTGAAGGATATGAAGGGTACAGTCTGGGGATGTATACAGAGCTTTCTCCGACGTCAGCATTGTTCAAATCCAGGAGTTAAGGAGCATCGAAGCCACGAGCTCTGCTCAACAGACTGAACTACTTAGTGATTTGTGTTGCGACTAATGTATCTCCCATATGCTGCTGCTCTGGCAGGGTTTGTGAGCAGCAGCATAAGCCAACGGTGTGCACCCCTCACTTCTGTAAAAGTTTACCTTCCAAGTGGCTAATATAAAACGGCTCCACCACATGGACTGTGTATTTGTGTTAACACAATGTTGGTGTGAGTGTAAGTACAGTGTAGGTTGGCTGTTCTCCTTCACCAGTCATAAACTGATTATATTGGGTGTAATGACCCAGGTGGGCTGCATCAGCCATTTCCCGCTCTGAGCTTCCTCTCTGGTCCGATGGGCTGCCTGGAGTGTGAGAGCAGGCAGCCCGGTGTGAAACCTGGGAGAAACAGGGCAGATAGCCTGGGTGAGGCTGGTGAAACAGGGAGGCTGGGTGTGATCTAGGTAAGAGGCAGATGCCAAGTGGACGGTGTTAGCTTTATTTAATGTCATCTTTAATTAGTCCACCTGGCTCAGAGGAGATGCAGTCTGTCAAGAACAGAACCCACCGCACTGCCACAGTCAGTCGGCTTTGAACTGAAGGAAATGGACTCTGACTGCAGGTCCAAGGGAGCAGAACCTAAATCATCGTTGAAAGTTTGAAAAGCTGGTGCTCTGGATATTTCGCAACCTTAACCCTTAACTTTAGCTACTTCCTGAAGAAAAGATTGGCTTTGCTGGTGTGTGTGCGTGTGCATGCATTCGTGTTTGCGCTTCCGTGTGTGTGTCTATATGCACATTTATGTGTGTAAATTGGCTGCTTACAGCAGAGTCTGGGTAAGTCTCCATGGGAAGGGGTATTTATGATGACCTGTTGCATGATCAACAGAAGGAATCATTATCTCACCAGGCCAACACTTTGAAGTTGTGCCCCCTTTCTGTTTATCTCTCGCTCACATTGATTTGCATCTGCTAGTTGCTAACCTTTGTAGTGCAAAAAGAAAGCCAAGTTCACTTCCAGCTAATGAGCTCCCATTTCCCAAAATGTTTATATTTTTTAGGAACGAGGCAGGCTTTTTTCAGGTGAAAAATATGCAGTGCTAGTGTATTTTGTGAAATGGGGCCATCGTATTTAAGAGTTTATTAGTCTGTAACTTTGTGTCATCATGGACTACTGTTTAGAGAGAGCTGTGCTGCGGTACTTGGCCTGTGACATCAGTCTATGGCTGTCTGAGCTCTGAAATAGACTTTCAATAAAGTGTCATCCTTCCTTTGTGTGTGAAATGTGGGGCCAAATAGCTATGTCTATTGATGATTTCTGTTCAGATAGAGAGTATAGCCAGGGGTTAGCAGAGATGGGCAGATTAAGAGAGTGAAGGTGAGAAAGAAGGTCTGTGAGGGGGAGAAAGAGAGGCCGAGAGAGGGAGCAAGGCAGGGTTTCTACACTAACTTTTTCCACTGGTGGCACTGCTGCTACCAACTTATTCAGTTTGTTGCATCAGCACATGATTTGATCTCAACAATTTTTTTACAAAAACATCTGTAATTGATAATGAACTGGCCTATGTCCCGTAATGTGCATGCATTCCAAACAGAACCAGTCTAATAATGACTAGCCATATTTTAAATTAGCATGCCCTATTTGGATAGGTTTAATGTGACAGCAAAGAAAATACACTGTTAAAATAAAGTTCAAAATATTTTATTGCAGAATTTAAAGTGCCATGTGTTCTTTTCTGCGAAAAGGGCAGAATTTGAAAATATTATACTGACACCAAAATGCAGAAGGTGGGGAGAAGGACTGTTCCCCACGTTTTTTTCAGGTTTTCGCTCTCAAAATCACATAAAAAAAAGAAAAGAAAACAACTGAAGTGGATGTTCTAAGTCCACAACAACCTGTTGGGGCTAAGGGGCAGTATTTGCACGGCCGGATAAAAAACGTACGCGATTTAAACTGGTTACTACTCTTGCCCAGAAACGAAAATATGCATATAATTAGTAGATTTGGATAGTAAACACTCTAAAGTTTCTAAAACTGTTTGAATGGTGTCTGTGAGTATAACAGAACTCATATGGCAGGCCAAAACCTGAGAAGATTCCATACAGGAAGTGCCCTGTCTGACAATTTCTTGTCCTTCTGTTGCATCTCTATCGAAAATACAGCATCTCTGCTGTAACATGACATTTTCTAAGGCTTCCATTGGCTCTCAGAAGGCGCCAGAAAGGGGAATGACGTGTCTCCTGTCTCTGGGCGAAGAACAGCAGGAGAGTTTGTGAGTGGTCAGGCTGGGAACCAGTGACACTGGAGATGCGCATTCATGAGAATTCTCCATTTTTTTCTTTCAGCCTTTGAATGAATACAAACTCCTCAAAAATCCCAAAACTTCCATTTTTCAAACATATCACTATTTTAAACCATTTTAAAGACAAGACTCTCCTTTATCTAACCACATTGTCCGATTTCAAAAAGGCTTTACAACGAAAGCAAAACATTAGATTATGTCAGGAGAGTACCCAGCCAGAAATAATCACACACCCATTTTTCAAGCTAACATATATAATGTCACAAAAACCAAAACCACAGCTAAATGCAGCACTAACCTTTGATCTTCATCAGATGACACTCCTAGGACATTATGTTATACAATACATGCATGTTTTGTTCAATCAAGTTCATATTTATATCAAAAAACAGCTTTTTACATTAGCATGTGACGTTCAGAACTAGCATACCCACCGAAACTTCCAGTGAATTTACTAAATTACTCACGATAAACGTTCACAAAAAACATAACAATTATTTTAAGAATTATAGATACAGAACTCCTTTATGCAATGTCAGATTTTAAAATAACTTTTCGGTGAAAACACATTTTGCAATATTCTGAGTAGATAGCCCGGCCATCATGGCTAGCTATTTTGACACCCACCAAGTTTGGCACTCACCAAACTCAGATTTACTATAAGAAAAATTGGATTACCTTTGCTGTTCTTCGTCAGAATGCACTCCCAGGACTTCTAGTTTACACCCAATGTTGTTTTGGTTCCAAATAATCCATAGTTATATCCAAATAGCGGCGTTTTGTTCTTGCGTTCAAGACACTATCCGTAGGGTGACGCGCGCCGGCGCGTATCGTGACAAAAAATTTCAAAATATTCCATTCCCGTACTTCGAAGCATGTCAAACGCTGTTTAAAATCCATTTTTATGCGATTTTTCTCATAAAATAGCGATAATATTCCGACCGGGAGACGTCGTTTTCGTTCAAAGACTGAAAATGTAAAATGGACTCTTCACGTGCACGCGTGCGCCCGTTTCATTGTTCTCAGATCGACCACTATCCACATGCGCTACTGTTTTTCGCTCAGGGACTGCAGAGTCATCATTCCCCGTTCTGGCGCCTTCTGAGAGCCTATGGGAGCCTTAGAAAATGTCACGTTACAGCAGAGATCCTCTATTTTCCATAAAGAGGCTATAGAAGGCCAAGAAATGGTCAGAGAGGGCACTTCCTGTATGCAATCTTCTCAGGTTTTGGCCTGCCATATGAGTTCTGTTATACTCACAGACACCATTCAAACAGTTTTAGAAACTTTAGGGCGTTTTCTATTCCAATCAAACAATTATATGCATATTCTCGTTTCTGGGCAGGAGTAATAACCAGGTTAAATCGGGTACGTTTTTTATCCGGCCGTGAAAATACTGCCCCCTATCCTAAACAGGTTAAACTGTAACTCGGCCACTCAGGAACATTCACTGCCTTCTTGGTAAGCAACTTCAATGTTGATTTGGCCTTGTGTTTTAGGTTATTGTCCTGCTGAAAAGTGAATTCACCTCCAAGTGTCTGGTGGAAAGCAGACTGAACCAGATTTTTTCCTAGGATTTTTCCTGTGTTTAGCTCCATTCTGTTTCTTTTTTATCCTGAAAAACTCCCCAGTCCTTAACAATTACAAGCATACCCATAACATTATGCAGCCACCACTATACTTGAAAATATGGAGAGTGGTACTCAGTAATGTGTTTTATTTGCCCCAAACATACCACAAAAGTGAATTTCTTTGCCAATTTCTTTGCAGTATTACTTTAGTGCCTTGTTGCAAACAGGATGTATGTTTTGGAATATTTTTATTCTGTACAAGCTTCCTTGTTTTTACTCTGTCAATTAGATTAGTATTGTTGAGTAACTACAATGTTGTTCATCCATCCTCAGCTTTCTCCTGTCACAGCCATTAAACTATGTAACTGTGTCACCATTGGCCTCATGGTGAAATCCCTGTGGGGTTTCCATCCTCTAAGGCAATTGAGTTAGGAAGGACGCCTGTATCTTTGTAGTGACTGGGTATATTGATACACCATCCAAAGTGTAATCAATAACTTCACCCTGCTCAAAGGGATATTCAATGTCTGTTTTGTTTTTTTAACCTTTTCATCCACCGATAGGTGTCCGTCTTTGTGAGACATTGGAAAACCTCCCTGGTCTTCGTGGTTGAATCTGTGTTTGAAATTCACTGTTCGACTGAGGGAACTTACAGATAATTGTATGTGTGGGGTACAGAGATGAGGTAGTCATTCAAAAATCATGTTAAACACTATTATTGCATACAATGTGAGTCCATGCAACTTATTATGACTTGTTAATAAGCACATTTTACTCCTCAATGTAGTTAGGCTTAAAATAACAAAGAGGTTGAATACTTTTTGAATCTAGTCATTTCAGCTTTTCATTTTTATTAATTTGTAAAAATGCCTAAAAACATAATGATGAGGTATTGCTTGTATGCCAGTGACCAACAAATCTCAATTCAATCCATTTTAAATTCGGGCTGTAACAAAATGTGGAAAAAGTCAATGGGTGTGAATACATTCTGAAGGTGCTGTAACTTCAATTACTTTTTATGGATGGAAACGCCTAGAGGAAATGTCTGATTTTCAAGGTAGGTTTTTCCATGATGACCTCGCACATCGCAAATATTCAACTGTGACTTTGAACTTTTTAAATACCTGTTTTGCATACCCATTCTTGCCTTAGCATTTACTGGTATATATCATAACTTGGAACATCATTTCTACCGCTTCCCTATCCTTACCGCTGTCGGTCTTCACTCCACGCAACAACCAGCTGTTTGAGAGCAGCGAGCTCTCTGTCTATTATCATTTCTATAGGCTATATATGTGCAGCGCGTGTGATAAATAATCAACAAAATGAACGAACAGCTTCGGGGATCCATCTGTTTTTTTTATATTCAATTATATAGCCTATATTAAAAATTGCATTATTACAATATTTTTTTCACTGGCGGCTGGCCCAGAGGTTTTCCAAAACCTCTCCTGTACGTCGATGTGTATCGCACTGCCAATCAAACAGTCACAAATTTGACTGTTTTGATCGCAGTATGGAACCCTGGAGCAAGAAGGAGGCAGGGAAGACATTGAGCCTGAGAAGGAATGAGGCAGAGCGGTGAATCTATGCTGAATGCTTGTTTCCATGGTACAGACGTGATTCAGGAATCAGGAACAGTACAATGACAGCTATCTAACCTGACCCCATGTGCCCCCTCTCGCTCATCCCTTTTCACCACTCCTGTCTGCTCCTGTCCATTCATACTCATCAGGCAGGCAGAAAACAGATGCAGTATTTAACATGAGAAAGCATAGATTTATCTTCCAAGATAGCTATACTTTGTGCTACATTGTGGGTTTCAGCAGTATCACTTGTCTGGTGTGTACAGTATAAACTGTCAAGATGTGGAGAAAAGACTAGTCTGTGATCTAAACAGCACAAAAGGAGAAGCGAGATAAGACGGTAGTGTTTTCCGTCACCTGATACTGTATTTTTAGCTTCCATGAATGTGCAGAACAATATAAATATCTAATGAACTATTCATTCCACTCATCCATTTTTCCAATCATCAAATCATTCAAGTCATATGTAAAACTCCCTTAGGGCAGGACAAAGCTTTGTTTCATCCCTGCCTCCCTCTCTCTCTGTCTCTCTCTGTCTGTGTGTTTAAACTTTTATCCAATGTTCAAACATCAGATGCTCTGTGTACTTTTATAAGGCTCTGTAGGGTCTGATCGGGCAGACCTAGTCCTAATGTTAGGGTGAAAATGATTAGACACAGAGGTCCATTCGTTTATCAGCTAGATCACTACAGCCTTCCTCAAGACATTAAGGGTTAAACAAGTGATGTGTGGGTAAGAGAGAAGGAAAGACAGAGGGAATTAGAGTGAGTGAGAAGATGGAGTGATCTGGAGATGAGAAAGTAAAGTAAGGATAATCCTACCTAATATTATTTTCTCTCCCTCTGGATTTTCACTTGTTTGACTCACCTTTTCTGTCTCCAGAAATGTATCTTGCTCCCCTCACATGTTTTTGTAGTTTTTGGATAGCTTCAGTACGCACTGTGCTACCAGCACATACTGTACTGTAGAAGGACCTAGCCAGAGAGGCAGAATTCCAAATCTAAAATGAATCATTCCCTGAATTTGTTTCTCCCCACGTTCAACCTTCACCAGGGTGGTGATAACAGATTATACTTTTTAATAAGATTTTTCTGCCACTAGGGAATCAGCAGCTCATCTGAGAGAGTTAGAACCCCTGAACCATGAACAGCCAGACCTGGACCCAGATAGGACACACCAGCACTGAGGGAAAGTGGGAGAGAGTGGCATGTGTGTGCTTGCATGCGTGCGTTCGTTCGTGCGTGAGCGATCACTATCCCCCAGGTCCATAGAGAGATGCCTCACGTCAGCTCACTTGGTGGTGTCTCGCCTGCTGTCTGTCATCCCACAGCTGACATATAAGACAGACATTACAGATATGGGCGCCTATTTGAGAGGGTCCTTATACGAGTGTACCTACAGTGTGCATGCATAATGAGATAGTGATATTGTTTTTGTTTCCTGTATCGAATATTTGTCTTGAAATATTAGACTACACATCATTAAACAAAATACATCCTATTGTTTTGGTGTTAATGGTTATGTAGTCATGTAGAGCAGATTTTTGTTCCGCAGCCAGTCAAATCCCTCATGTCTTTGAGGACCAGCTCTTCAATTGATTACACATATTCCTATTCCATCTTCCATCCAGCCCTCTCCTTTCAAACTGACTTGTACAGGTCAGCACCATCACATCGTAATAGCTGATCTGACAACCACTTATTGTGCCAAGTTCTTTAAATACGCCAGAAAGTAAAATAGCAATTTAATAGCCTTTCATTGGAGAAGTGATTGAATTGTAGGGAGAAGGGGCTGGTTGGCTGGCTGGTGTAATTGTGAAAGAGGGATAGATGGCTACAGTAGCCAGGTCACATTACAATGAAGTGACCCCACCCTGTTGATGCTGCTATTGCTTATTATTAAATAATTCCGAGGTCTCCGCTTTGTGTTCTTTTTTACGTTCATGTGTGTTGGGGCCTGCTGTCCTGCTCCTCACTTCACAGACAAAGGTAGCCTTTGAGCGCCTGCTTTCCAGGGCCCACTGATCATCCCTTTGTTCCTCTCCTACATGCCTGCCCCAAAGACCAGAGGGAAGGTCTATGGCCTTGCTCTAGCTCTCTCCCTAACTCCTTTTCTCCGTCTGTTTGTTCTCTCTCTCAAAGAAAAGGATGTTCGGCTGAAAGGATGTTTGGCTTCCTTGGAGAGTCTGATATATGACATCTGTCTGTGTGAAATTGGATTCTAGCCATCCCATGTGGCACATGTAAATGCTTCACCGGTATTTCTCTGTTCTGTGCGGAGGGGTGGCGGGGAGCAGTATGATAGGCGTGAGGAGGACCGTGCTTTTTGGAGAGATAAAAATTGCTCATGCGTAACTGGGAGAGGAGCTGACACTGGCTTCATGAAGTTTACACGTTGCTGTCAGGGAGCTTATTGCCTTTTTCCATCCTTCTGATAGTGTGTAAAACGGCTCTGTCTTCCTCTGGAGTGTAATTTCGCCCTCTGCTTCCTGTCCAGTTCAGCTTTTAGCCTCACTAATGGCTCTCCCTCATTGCTTACATCTTAGCAGTTCTCTGTCAAAAGAGAGATCTGTTTTTTTTTCTAGGGTTTTTTGTCCTTACCGGCCTACTGTGATCTCATTTTCTATTTTTTTTAGCTTCTTATTTTCCCTAATTTGATACCCTCTTCTTTAAACAGTCACTGCATTATGCGCAGGTTGACATTTTATTGTCATGAGTCTTGTCCTGGAGGCAGAACTGAGCGATTTTCCCCTTAGTTAGGCCAGCTGCAAAGTCAAAATTGGCTACATTGTAAAAATGTATTTAAGGTTAGGGTTAGGCATTAGGGTTAACAGTGTGGTTAAGGTTAGGGTTAGGCATTAGGGTTAGCAGTGTAGTTAAGGTTAGGGTTAGCAGTGTGGTTAAGGTTAGGTTTGAAATGAGATTTTATGACTTTGTGACTGTGCCAGCTTGTGACCACTCTGCAGAGCTGCCTCAAGAACAAGATTCATGACAAAGAATGCTAACCTGTGCATTATGCATGCACAGAAAGTGAATCATAGTAAATTAAATATTTATAAGATACACAGTGGCCCCCAAGGAAAGTATCATTTTGTGCTGTCTGATTGGGTTAGTAGACAGGCTCTATAGACTGAGCATGTGAGGATGTGAGGAAGGGAGAGATGATGTGAAAATGAAAAGAGAAAGATGTGGAGACAAAGATAGAGGATGAAATGTTTAGGGAGAGAAGCATGAAGGAGGATGAGAGGAAGAGTGAGTGGTAACATCAGGGACTCTTCTGGACACTGTCAATAGAGCCAATATCTGCTGATTGATAGTGTCATCGTGTCACACAGTGCCGCTCCCCAGTGACCGGGGGGAGGGGGGGGGTTGTAGAGAGGCGAAGCTGTCGTTGGGCTGGGGCCACGCGTGGGTCTGGGTACACTCTGGTGATCCTGGATGAGAGAGCCACTGGCCCTGCTGCCACATTGTGAAATTCATGTTAAGAGAATTTTATATGGGACTGTTTATGGTCGCGACCACTTGCATTTGTTCGGGCCACTTTTGAGGGAGGCAATGTGTTTTAGATGAGAGGAGGAAGGGAAGGAGGGAGCATGTGTTTTGCATCATTGTAGATGGGGTTTGGAGAGTTTGGTTTGGCTGTTCTCAGATGTGCTTGCTGATGAGCAAAAAAGCATTTCATGTGTTGTTTATACCCCCAGGACTTCAGAAGAAAATACATTGTTAGGATTCGCGAGGCAGTGGTCTTTACCACAGCTCATCACACGCTCTCTGGCTGCCAAACTAAGGCATCTCAAATGTGTGGAAGACACATAAGCAAAAATCATCTTTCCATATTCTGTATTTTATTGCCGCCCCACTCCAGTGAAATAAGCTTGGTCGTTCTCCCAGTGGGTCTTGTTGATTTGTGACCTTTCAGAGGCCTCTTATCCTTGTCCTTTCATCATGACTCTCAGTGGAGACGTGTACATTATTAGAGCATTGTTCATAGAAGACTTACCGTCATCATCCCCCTTAACACAGAGAGAGATAATCCAAACACACTAACTAGAGTTTGCTTACTTAGTGCATAACCCATTCACTGCTGTAGGTTAGAGAGGTTAGGGAGGGGTAGCTAGATTATGTGTCTCTGGATCTGACCTCAGTGTGGTTGAAGACCTTCTGAGAGCCACTGTCTCTAACAACCTCTCTGACTGAATCCCATGATGTACATTAAAGGATGCAGCAGAGATGAGGCAGTAAATGGATCATGCTCAATGCCCACCCTGTGAATGTGTAGCAGATGGACGGTCTATAATCAGTGGCAGCAGAGGTCTAGAGCTGTAGCTCAGCCGTGATGGGCTGGCTGACTGACTGGCTGACTGCATTCTGTGGTTCTGCAGTCAGTATCTCCCTCCCGCCGAGGACGACTTACAGATGCTGCTGGCTGCCGGGAACTGACTCAGGAGTCCCAGCCCCATGACCCTCTCCCCTCCTGTTCACTGTGGGGAGAACACTCCCAACTCGATGGATAGATCAGGGTTCTAACAGGACTTTTAATTTCCTTTGGTGACCACAGATCTGAAAGAGTGCTACACTTGAGAGAACAGTATTCTGGAGCTTCATCTACATAGTTATGGAGCTATCCATCTGGAATAGCTTTGACCTATCCTTTCCAGTGAAACGTGTGGCCAGTAGACAGGGGGCATGAGATGAGACACCCAGGCTGTATCATCACTGTCTGTTTATGGAGTAAGGTTAGGATGAGGTCAAGGCTCCCTCAATCTCTCTCTATCACTCTCTCTGTCTCCTCCACTAACTGAAATGACAAAATGATAAACTTTCATCAACATAATAACAATCACTGCTACAATGCACACGGTCCCCAGAATCGACCAGTTCGTTATATTGTTTTAAACAGACACTGATTTCTCTATGCGACTCCCCGCCTCTGTGCTGAGTGTGATTGACAGGTGTGGCGATTACTGTGTATACCTCATTAGATTGTGTGTACTGTGAGCTCTCTTTCTCTGTCGGGAGGGGAGTGGCTCAGTCGGCCAGTGGTTAATAAAGACACACTGACTGACAAGTCTGGGACAGAGGCTGCCTCTTTACTGTCACAGACTGTGTGTGTGCGCGCGTCCAACTATCCCTGGAGAGAGGACATGTCTGGAGAGGAGGAGTAGATGGACGGAGGAGACTAAGAAGGGTGGAGGGAGGGATGAGAGGATGGACTTGAGCCTTCTGTAGCAGTGGCTTGATCCCCAGCTCTGATCCCAGTCCCCGGAGTCTGTGTTCTGGAACGTCTAAACCGCAGCCTGGCATTTTCATTGGCTTTCTGGAGAGGCAAACAGCTGGGCATTGTGAAACTAAGTGGCAGGAACACCACTGGAACTCAGAGGACTTTAACCCCTTGAGCCCTGCACTACAGGGCGGACTTATCGCCTTTACATACAGTGGTTTATCTATATACAGTATGACTCTTTACCTCAGGGGTTCTAGTGTGGAGTTTCCCCAGGTTGACCTCTGTCATTTCAACCTCTCTCATCTCCCTTCGTTCTGAAAATAAACAGATCGGAAACAGCTGTCAGAGACATCTGTCTTCTCTCTGACCTCGGCTAACTTTGTTCTGCAGTCATATTGTAGATCTCAGTCTCCCCATCT
Organism: Salmo salar; assembly: GCF_965601325.2. NCBI lineage: Eukaryota > Metazoa > Chordata > Actinopteri > Salmoniformes > Salmonidae > Salmo > Salmo salar. Next base: position 79,654,147 of record NC_138302.1, on the reverse strand, counting down.
CGCTCTATCTCTCTCTATATCTCTCTTTATCTCTCTTTATCTCTCTTTATCTCTCTCTCTCTCTGTCTCTCTCTATATCTCTCTTTATCTCTCTCTCTTTGTGTCTCTCAGTGGATTGCATGAAACTTGTTCCAAAGTTTCAGTGTTGGTTTAACCTTGCTCTCTCCTCATCTGACATTTTGGCTGACTTTCAGCACCCTCCCGCATTGCCTTCCACCCCCAGTATTACCCAGACGCAATGGATACCAGAGGGCCTGCCAAAGGGCTCACTGCCAGGGCAGTGCAGAGAGGAGGGGATTGGTCTCTCTCTCCTCTCCTTTCTTCACCTCACCCCTCTCTCTCTATCTTGGCTGACGGTCAGCCTGTGGTCTAAAGGCGTACTAGGAGAATGCAGAATGGCTAGGCGAAGTGTACGTCTGTGCCACGCCTACTCCCTTAAAAGACTTTCCCTTGAATATACAAGGAAAAAGCAGCAATAGTACTTTTTGTCTCTCAGAACTAACCTAAGATAATTCATTTTGTTGTTTTTGCCAAGGAGGTCTTAGTCGCACAATTTTACATCTAACTAAGATGTTTGGTGCAGTATTTCTTAAGTGAAAACATTTGCATGAAAACAAACGAACAAACACTTAATTGAAGAATCCCTACTGTTGATCAATCACTGACAAAGGGGCGTAGACTTCAGTTACCAAACTTGGGCTTGCCTTAGCAAAGAAATTGTGTGCACAAACAGCCGAAACAAACCTTGCCGGAGACCTAAAGGAACAAAAACGTCACAATGTTTTCATAATATATGCTCTAAATGTTTCGGATGGGAAGCATGAGGACGCCTTAGGCCTCTCCTCTGGGGTCTGAAAGGCTAACCTAGGCATGGTAATGTGCCAGTGAGCTGACAGTCCGAGCCCATAATTGGCCCAGTGTGGATAGCCTGGATCAGAGCTTCCATCCTTAGCACACTCCTTGCTGTGGTTAGGCTCTGCATCAGGATAGTCTCAGACAGGGTTGTGCTCTATATGAGCTCCTAATACTCTACTACGGTCTAGACTCATGCTTATACTGTAGGCTGAAGGATTGGGGTTCTTTTGATACTCTATTGTACCATGTCACTCTGTCTGCCAGCTGTCTCTCTAATGGCTTCAGAATCAGAGAAGAAAGCAGATTCCCAGCAAGAGACGGATGCAGAGTTCTTAATCATGATTATTCTCTGTTAGGTGTATGAGATGTCAAAGCCCATTTTCTGCGTGACACATTTACTTTGTGGAGGTGAGAGATGGCTTTAATAGCTACAGCCGTGTTATTGTATTATATTCGTCTTTGCTCTCTCTTTTCACTATTGATTCAGATATGTAGGCACTAACTATCTTGTACCAGCTCTACATTTCTTCTGTCACCATTGATTACCTTTGCCAAGTTGCCAACCCACAATTCTTTGGTGCACTATGGGTATATCAAAGACTCTTCATGAGTAGTCTGTGACATTTTTTATAATTTGCATTACATTGTACCATGCTGTTTATTTTTGCATTTTATAATAGATAGTCATGTCTTTTTTTCAAGTCCCCTTATAAGGCAGATTGCGCATGAGTATCTCAGAACAGCTTGTGATAAACACACACTCTCCTTTCACTTGGGCAGTTAGCTGCCTCTACCACTCTACAGTATGTGTGTGCTGTTGGCCCATGTTCCCCTTTCTCAGTGAGACTGTGCAATTGATTGATCACTTAATTTAGTCCTGAGGGGCAGACAACGAGTTAACCTCTCTGTGGGCAGGGGGATGGGTGATGGAGGGATGTGGTGGAGGAGGGGAGAGTCACGTCTTTAGCATTTCCTCTGCATGACCACATACACTAACCTTGTTGCAATTAAAAGCAAAAAAATATGTTTTCAGTGAGAAGTAGGCATTGTTCTGAAATTCACATGAGCAACACAATGCGTACTTCACCCATGCTCTACCAAGGTTTTCCAGCCTACAGTCTATTGTACTTCCAACAATGTGTAGGCATGTTGCTTAGGATTCAAACCTTCTCAAACAGCCTAATTCATACTCTTAGAGGAGATTCTCCAACAATAATGTGATTTATACCAGATACAAGGTAATGTATAGCATTCTTCCCACCCCACACTAAGACATTACCCCACTCCCACTACCATCTCAAGCTTTTTTTTTTATTATATGAAAGCAAGCTTTAATTTTATACTTACAACACCATCAGGCTTGATTGAATGAGCTGTTTTGTCTTGTAGTAATGTGGTGCCTGCCTGTATTTCCTTAAATATTTATTTTAACAATACATGTAATTGAAAAATACATATTTTTCATAACACATTTTTGGGTCAGTAGGTACCCAACATAACAGGAGGTGGTGTATTTGACACAGTCACTCATAAAGATATAGAGGTCTATAAAGCCTCTCTGCATTCCTCATTTCTGTAACCATTAGCTTACCAGAGTAATATTTTTCAAACATGGTCCTGTTTTATCAATTGCTGTGCTGAACAATGGACAGTTCATTACCTCTGTCATATGACTATGTAGCAGCTTAAAGTTATGTGTGTATTTGTTAGTGTTGTGTTCGAGACCGATCCAAGACCGGAGCAAATCTAGTCAGAGTCAAGACCAAGACCAGAGGGGGGTGAGACCGAGTCCAGACCGGGAGGCGGACGAGGGATCCGAGACCAGAAAAATGTCCAATTCATGGTGGCAATTTTGTCAAATTGCCACCATAACAGAGTTCAAAATATCCAGTATTTCTGTGTTCATATTTCAGAACAATGTATGGATTCTTTAGACATTCAGAATGGTGTAAAACAAATGTAAGCCGAGGGCACATAGAGACAGTCTACAAATTATTACTAACCCAAACACAGTGGGGAACAATGAGGGCCTTCTATGCCATCAGAGAAGGGTTAAGGATTTATAAAATATTATTATTATTATTCTTTTCAATGATGTTCTGATTTTAATCTCTTCAGAAGCTAGATAGAAGGCATCTGCCATTCAACTATATTAAGGGAACATTTTTGAGTGACAGTGTAATCAACCAGTCACTTTTTGACTTGAAATGGGTGGGACTGTTTTCACAAAAACGTAAAAACACTGCGCAATAGTGAGCAGTAGTTTCCCCACGGTCTAGACATCCCCATTATCCCCTAGCTTTTGTTGTAGGCTAGTTTGCAGCGGCTCCAGCAGGTGAATCGAAGAGAATGTTGTTGCTAATTTGTTAGCTTCTCCCTTTGTAAGAATAACTTTCAACAGCAAGAGTGTTGGTGGAATAGTTTTTTTATCTTTGAAAATAACTTGCATGTGTCACACCCTGATCGGTTTCACCTGTCTTTATGATTGTCTCCACCCCCCTCCAGTGGTCGCCCATCTTCCCCATTATCCCCTGTGTATTTATACCGGTGTTCTCTGTTTGTCTGCCAGTTTGTCTTGTTTGTCAAGTCATCAGCGTTTTTTGTATCAGCTCCTGCTTTTCCCCAGTCTCTCTTTTCCCGTCCTCCTGGTTTTGCCCCTTGCCTGTCCTGACCCTGAGCCCACCCGCCTGACCGCTCTGCCTGCCCCTGACCCTGAGCCTGCCTGCCGTCCTTTACCCTGTTGCTGTAATAAACATTGTTACTTTATGTAATTAACATTTACATACTTGCATAATTAGTAAAGATTATATTTATATACAACAACAAAAAATCTGGTGTTTGTCAAACAGTGTTATTATATTTCAGTATTATGTGATATATATATATATATAAGTGCAATTTTGGGATTCAAACTCAAAATTGAATGAATGTCAACTCTATATCTGATATGGTACAGGTGTCTAGTTTTTTTAAGCCCATAACCATGTGTGTGAGGTGTATACTGTACTTTTGTTTCTTAGTATATTTGTTTAAGACTACCAAGAATACCTCTGTGTGATCCTGATTTAGCCCACTGCAGTAAAATGTTCATGTTTCAGGAATGGAGTGTATATATTTGGCCTGGCGAAGCGGTTTTATGCGCTGACTGAGTGGAAGCTGATAATTCTGAGTCTGTTTTACTCCGCTGGTCTTTAGAAGAAATGACGAGTCCTCCCTTTCCGAGACCGACTCAAGACCAAGTAAAAATGTATCCGACACCGAAACAAGACCGAGACACTCAATGTGGTTTCAAGACCAGACCCAAGACCAAGACTGGTCTCAAGTGCTACAACACTGGTATTTGTATTTATTTTTGCAATAAAGATGATGACGCTACAATAATACACATTTACAATCGGCCTATATCTAAAAATACATACAGCCTAATGATATATACCGTTCAAATGTTTGGGGTCACTTAGAAATGTCTTTGTTTTTGTGCTAACATAATTGCAAAAGGGTTTTCTAATGATCAATTAGCCTTTTAAAATGATAAACTTGGATTAGCTAACACAACGTGCCATTGGAACACAGGAGTGATAGTTGCTGATAATAGGCCTCTGTACGCCTATGTAGATATTCCATAAAAAAATCTGCGGTTTCCAGCTACAATAGTAATTTACAACATTAACAATGTCTGCACTATATTTCTGATCAATTTTATGTTATTTTAATGGACAGAAAATGTGCTTTTCTTTCAAAAAGAAGGACAATTCTAAGTGACCCCAAAAACATTTGTGTGTGTGTGTTATTTTAATCGCAGGACACTATTGTCAGTTATCCCTCTGAAGAGTATGAATTCAGCTGTTTGAATCCTAAGCAATCTGCCTACACATTGTTGGAAGTACAATAGACCAACATAGCTACTGTAGTAGGTCAAAGCTGTGTGTTGGTAGAGCATGGGTGAAGTACGCATTGTGGTGCTCATCTGAATTTTCTTTTTCAGACCAACGTAGTTTTTTGTTTTTCATTTCCATGGTTTTTACATCTGAAGGTGATTATACAACATTATAATACAGCTAAACAAAGCAATACAAGTAAAGTAAAAGTACACAATAATGACAAATGGCAACAGAAATAATGTAGTTATTTGTATTTATTCAATATTGACAGCTGTTTTTCCAGAGGGAAGTGAAAAAACTGAAATCCATTTACGCCAATATGGAGTAAACTGGACATTTGTTCCCTGATCTCTTAACAAGACAATCAAGAAAGCTCCAGTAAAATACACAAAATAATCATCTACCCATTAACTATTTACATGGAAATGTACTTTAAAGTTTACTGAAGAAACGCCTAGTACTACATTACCTGTAAACAATAGTGAATTAGTATAAAATTGTACAATTTACAATCAAACGTATATTCATCAGATATAGTAAACTTTATACATAGAATTCAAGGATGGCCACAATTGGTCTTGAAGAGCTCCAGGGTTATGCAGGCTTTCTTGTTCATGCCCAGTTTTAACAAACCTGATTCTCGATGAACAGCTGAGGTCTTGATGAACAGTTAGTAGAATCAGGTCTGGTAGCACTGGGCTTGAACAAAAAAGCCTGTATAACCCTGTGGCTAGTCAATAGCAATTTGGTAACTCCTAAAACAAACAAATGACAAACTGCTGAGAAGCACCTGTAAAATACAAAGTCATTAGACAAGTACAAAACACTTTTAAGAATACGTACTTACAAATCTGACAATGGATAGGTGCTCTAAATCCTTTAGCTGCAAACGTTCTCAGTAATGCTGTACACTGCTGTCTAACTCCAGTAAAAGAGCACACATTCCCACATTTATAAATGGTAGTATAAATATAACAAACAGATGGGAGTACTCACAGGTTTGGAATAGAACATGCATAAGTACTACTGATAGTGTGCATGTGAATAAGCGTAAGTCATTTGTCAGCTCCACATAGGCCCGCTTGACAAATGTCATGCTTCTCAAATGACAGAAGGTGGTGCCTGAAAAGGAGAAACATTTACAACCTGTACAACTTATCACGTGCATTTGTACCGTAGGGATGGCGTGCATCTGACAGATGAGGACAACGACCACTTCCTTGAGAGTTTGAGAACTGGTCTCTCCACTGTTCTCTCCTCCATGGTAGCAAGACGCCACAATAGTACTAGTACACATCACACTCTCTGACCCTTGCCACTCAATGATGCCCAACGAACCCAAAGGCTCTTTTAAGAGACACCAAGTAAATAACAATAAGCACACACCGTTGGTGTGTGTATCGGGAAATGGAGGTGGGGAGGGGGTCAAAATATCCCCTCCGGTAGGCAAACACAGGACCTTCAAATCCCAGGGCTGTGAAGCTAACCATTATAGAGGGTCAACTTGACACTAATTAAACGGACAGTCTGATGATGACAGTCTGGCGATGACAATGTTTTTGTTAACATTCAATCAGTACTGAGTACATTTTTCTCTTGCTTGGTTAAAAACCAAATAGTCAAACAGTTGATGTGTTGAAAATGGTTTCATTTTATTACATAGCTAACCAAGTTATCAGTCATGACATTTTCTATTGACTGTGCACAGATTGCGAAAAGAACCCCAGATCATTATGATGTTGTTTTACCTGGATGCTTTGTGGATGCTTTTTGGGAAGACATTGTAAAGTAACTTGACACTGTGTTGATCAGTCAGTGCAAATTTGGATTATAATGACAAGAAAAAATTGTGTTGAGGAAGGAAGGAGCGTACTGAATTAATGCACATGGTAAGGGACTGAATTTGCTCTGGATCTTCTAACAGCGACACATCTGTTCTGCTGTGTGCATGTATTATAAATTTGAAGTGTGACAGTTTTCCCAGAGTTTGGTGTATATAACTGGCTATAACTTCAGCCAAGGACATTCATGAGCTTATTTGTTTGTGCCCTGACTACACGCAAGTGTCCAGGTCAGCAGTTTTCTGAAAGCCACATGAAAAACTTTCCATAGCAAAATATACCTAGCTAGCTACCTTCTGCTTCACATCCAACTGGTGTTAGCTTGGCCATAGTACAACACTGGGGCCAAGCTTCCTGCCATCCAGGACCCTAGTCATAGACTGTTCTCTCTGCTACCGCACGGCAATCGGTACCGGAACGCCAAGTCTAGGTCCAAGAGGCTATTAAACAGCTTCTACCCCCAAGCCATAAGACTCCTGAACATCTAGTCAAATGGCTACCCAGACTATTTGCAGTGCCCCCCTTGGCCCACTTTACACCACTGCAACTCTCTGTTGTCATCTATGCATAGTCACTTTAATAACGCTACCTACATGTACATATTACCTCAACTAACCGGTGCCCCCGCACATTGATTCTGTACCGGTACCCCCCTGTATATAGTCTCGCTATTGTTATTTTACTGCTACTCTTTAATTACTTGTTACTTTTATCTCTTATTCTTATCCGTATTTAGGGGTTAGGGGCTCGTAAGTAAGCATTTCATTGTAATGTCTATACCTGTTGTATTCGATGCATGTGACCAATAAAATTTGATTTGAGCTATCTATCTACAGCTGCTAGCCTTCTACTGCTAGCTGCGCAGCAACTGAGTTATACCCAGTTTTAGAATTATAAGATCCGGCTGAAAAGATGTTAGCGTTGTCAGAAATGCTACAAGAAGGTAGCACATCGTTGGTTTATATTGGGCAGAAATGTGCACGTGATAGCGGTAAATTGTGAATTTAATAAAAACTGTTGCACCTACAAACTTATTCAGTCCAATGGATCTAAGTCTAATTACTGGTCACTGTATGAGTGCTGTAGCCATGTTTTAATCCAACGTCTAGAATTTGAGCTAGGTTCGGGAAACAAAAAAAATCTGGTGTAGTGGCTCTCGGTAAAGGCCGGACGGATCATCACGAGAGGTGGGGAGAGTGTTGTGTACCTCCAGTCAAGTTGATTTGCGAATTCCACATTGATGTTATATTGGCTTAGATATGATGGCAGGGAGAATTGAATTTAACATTGAGCTTCAACCAATGCATACTATCGTGTGGCTCGACTATATTACGAACACCAGTTAAGACATCAACACAGCTGCCAGTATTTTCCAAAATTGAGTCTTTACTAGTGATCCTAAGCTTGTTTTGGACATTAGGTATTTCTCAGTGTCATGCATAAATTATGATCCACTCTAGCAGGCAGCTCTCCATAGTAGCAAAAAATAGCAACATCTGAGACATTTATTGAGGGTGAGTGTGGCTTGTTGCCTAGTACTGGGCTAATATACAGTACATTAATGTTAAGTGGCATACACACATGTCGCTGGGGAATGTTCATCGCTGTTCACCCTGGCATCATACTCTGTGTGCGTGTGCGCCCGCACATGAGGGTGATAATAGTCGTAAAGAGAACACTGGCACTAGTTGTCAGGTATGAGTGCGTGTTACTCTCCTGGCGTGATTCCTTGTCCTCCACCACAGAAATCCATATGGATTTATGGGAATGAATCACAGTAGTTGTACAGTGTAGAGCGCTGCTGTAGAACCAATCATATTCTACCCACAGCACACTACTGACAGGTCCAGAAACCTCACTCTGGCTCTACTGATAAAAGGCTCTGCTTTAACCTGTACTCACATGCTCTACAGGTCCTGTTCCTATATTTATTGGTCATGTGATTGGCATGGGGAGAGGGGGTGGCGGAAGAGGGGGCAGTTTGGGGAGAGAAGATGTTTAGGTTTGGCATGGAGAGGCCTATGGTAAGGTGAGGTTACACTCCATTTAAGATGTATGTACAGTTGAAGTCGGAAGTTTACATACACCTTAGCCAAATACATTTAAACTCAGTTTTTCACAATTCCTGACATTTAATCCTCGTAAAAATTCCCTGTCTTAGGTCAGTTAGAATCACCACTTTATTTTAAGAATGTGAAATGTCAGAATAATAGTAGAGAGTGATTTATTTCAGCCTTTATTTCTTTCATCACATTCCCGGTGGGTCAGAAGTTTACATACACTCAATTAGAATTTGGTAGCATCGCCTTTAAATTGTTTAACTTGGGTCAAAAGTTTCGGGTAGCCTTCCACAAGCTTCCCACAATAAGTTGGGTGAATTTTGGCCCATTCCTCCTGACAGAGCTGGTGAAACTGAGTCAGGTTTGTAGGCCTCCTTGCTCACACACGCTTTTTCAGTTCTGCCCACAAATGTTCTATAGGATTGAGGTCAGGGCTTTGTAATGGTCACTCCAATTCCTTGACTTTGTTGTCCTTAAGCCATTTTGCCACAACTTTGGAAGTATGCTTGGGTTCATTGTCCATTTGGAAGACCAATTTGCGACCAAGCTTTAACTTCCTGACTGATGTCTTGAGATGTTGCTTCAATATATCCACATAATTTTCATTCCTCATGCTGCCATTTATTTTGTGAAGTGCACCTGTCCCTCCTGCAGCAAAGCACCCCCACAACATGATGTTGCCACCCCTGTCCTTCACAGTTGGGATGGTGTTCTTCAGCTTGCAAGCCTCCCCCTTTATCCTCCAAACATAACAATGGTCATTATTGCCAAACAGTTGTATTTTTGCTTCCTCAGACCAGAGGACATTTCTCCAAAAGTACGATCTTTGTCACCATGTGCAGTTGCAAGCCGTAGTCTGTCTTTTTTATGGTGACTTCTTCCTTGCTGAGCGCCCTTTCAGGTTATGTCGATATAGGACTCATTTTACTGTGGATATAGATACTTTTGTACCTGTTTCCTCCAGCATCTTCACAGGGTCCTTTACTGTTGTTCTGGGATTGATTTGCACTTTTCGCACCAAAGTATGTTTATCTCTAGGAGAAAGAACGCGTCTCCTTCCTGAGCGATATGATGGCCATGGTGTTAATACTTGCATACTATTGTTTGTACAGCTGAACGTGGTACCTTCAGGCATTTGGAAATTGCTCCCAAGGATGAACCAAACTTGTGGAGGTCTACAATTTTTTTTCTGAGGTCTTGGCTGATTTCTTTTGATTTTCCCATGATGTTAAGCAAAGAGGCACTGAGTTTGAAGGTAGGCCTTGAAATACATCCACAGGTACACCTCCAATTGACTCAAATTATGTCAATTAGCTTATCAGAAGCTTCTATAGCCATGACCTAATTTTCTGTAATTTTCCAAGCTGTTTAAAGGCACAGTCAACTTAGTGTATATAAACTTCTGACCCACTGGAATTGTGATACAGTGAGTTATAAGTGAAATACTCTGTGTGTAAACAATTGTTGGAAAAATGACTTGTGTCATGCACAATGTAGATGTCCTAACCGACTTGCCAAAACTATAGTTTGCTAACAAGAATTTTGTGGATTTGTTGAAAAACGAGTTTTAATGACTCCAACCTAAGTGTATGTAAACTTCCGACTTCAACTGTAGCTCTCTTTAGTTAAACCAATAGAGCGTTACTAGCTGAACATCACATAAGATCTGGCTCTACAGAAAGTATTATAGCAGATGTTTCCATCCAGTTCAGTACTGTGCAGGCAGATGTGTGGAAGTAGAGGTGGATTCGAGTGAAAAGATGCTGGCAGTAGCAGTACCCAGTTTCTCCACTCTGCTACCGCTGCAGTCTTTTCAGTAGGTAGAGGAGAGTCTAACATACCACAATCAAACCTGAAGTTAACCTTCTAAGGTCCTTTTATATTGCACAACATGTTGATTCATCCTCTTTTCCCTAGCTTTCCACTGTGGCAATCTAACCTCCATGCTAACTGGGGGTCCTGGCTAAGGAGCCTGCCTGCTCAGCTCCTAGCTTGGTGATCAGCCCTGATAACATTCCTCTGGTGAGCAGCTCTTTCCTTCTCTCTCTCCCTCCTCCTCTCACTCCATGCATCCATATGGTTGATCCACTGGTTGCAGTCTAGTGAAGTCTTCCCCTTCAGGTCAGCAACACACAAGGCAATCATCTCCATGTCAGTCTCTCTCTCTCACCCTTCTCTCCCGGTTGCTCATCTGAGAGAGGAACAGACTTTTTCAATTACATAAACGTTAAAAGTGTTTTCTTCAGGCTATCGTGCTGCAGTGATTATCCTCTGAGAGCCTCTGTCATTTGACTGTATGATCCCCTGTCCCTGCACTGCTCAGCCAGCTGGAGGGGAAGTGGTGAGTAACTTTTACATATTAATTCAACACTGTAGCAAACATGCCATTTCACACACACACACACACACAAACTGACAGCCATGGAATCTCTGCCTGGATACACTCATGTTAGTTTCCTAGCTTTTCTCTCTGTTATGTCTAATACCTTTAGTGATTGACTGACTTGTGTTTCTTTAGGCAAATGTGTGCACAACTGGTATTTTAGGTTATTTGGAAATACATGTCTGTGTCTCTATAAGCCTTTTGTTGTCATGACATTTTGTGGGATTCAGATTTGTGTGTGTGTGTGTGTGTGTGTTACAGTCATGTATGAAAGGCTTGTGACATGTGTGATGTAAACATCTTTTGAAGCATGTCCTTTCATTCTCTTAGCACTGCTCTGTAGAGCCTGCCAGGTAAGGTGTTGGGAGTGGGTAGCTTTATCTTTAGAGTGAGAGCTGGAAAAGAGTGAAAGGGGGAATACAGTAAAAAAAGGGAGGCAAAAAAAAGGAGGAAACAGCGGGAAGAAAGAGAAAAAGAGAGGGAGAGAAGGGAAAAGGCAGTGTAAAAGCAGTCTCCTGTCATCTCAGCTGTTGTGATTTAAGTGGACTGACAGCACACAAATCTCCCTGCATCTCACAGCTGTGTGACATACCTTCCTCTTTTATTTTTAACTCCACTTATATGGGGCTAGAGCAGGGACAGGGAGCAGACTATTGTCTCAGCAATGTGGACAAGGTGTGTGAGTGTATTAGGGTTGTGCGTTAAGGTTGTGTGTAGTTGGCTGTGAATATCAGGGTAGTCTAGGCATTTATATCAAAAGCTTTTGGTGTGTGTTATGCTTCAAATCATGTCAGATATGACAAGTTAAAGTACAGTTTATATCTGAGATATACACTGCTGGGTCGGCCGTCTTTATTGGCTGTGTGAGTGTCTATAAATCGCGAGGTACATTCCACATAGATGTGCTGCACTCAATGTTTATGGCACCCGGGTGTGAGTGGCTGGCGCAGGCCTAGTAGGGAGAAGAATAGGGTTTGACACATAACAGGCTGTGGCTTCCTGAACACGCCCTTTCTGTCCCCAAAATGGTCTCCATGTTGACTGATTTAGAGCCAGTGGTTAAACCAGGAAAAATAGAACAGATATTTTGATTGAAAGTGGTATCAACTGGGGCAGATGTAAAACTGTCAGCTAGATAGGAATCTTGGAAAGTTAATCCCATTTTGGGTTCCAACTGGCCATTTGAACCTTTACTTAGAGCTACACACTGAAGGCTAGTGCTGACTGCATCAATCCACACAGACCCAGGACAAACAGCCTCCTTTCAATACAATACCCCCAGGAAGAGGGCTCTGCTGAGTGCAGAGGAGGGGAAGATTAAAGGAGGGAGAGAGAGTGAAAGACAATGGGCTGGATGGATGTGGTGTGTTGATCTTTAGAGGCTCTCCAGGTGGTGAGTGTGCCCATTGATTTAAAGAGTGGGTGTGCTGCCAGCCCCATTTCCTGCTCTAATGCTGTATACTGATCAATGTCCCGGGCACAGCTCGCCATGAGTCAGACCAGCGGGGAGATTTAATCTTTAATCATATTTAATCTCAGACACTTTGGTTTAATGCTGCCAATCATCCATCTTGAGTCTGTTACTGTTGTAGCTCTTCCTGTTCTAGTATAACAACATAACCAAATATCACGCCAGTCAACTGTCCACTGACAAGAGTTTGAACAATGGCGACATGAGCGACATTGATATGGAAACAGAGCCGGGGACCCCTCAGTGAGCTCACAATGCAGACTGCCTCTGTGGTGATGTCACAGTGTAGGCCTACATCTTGTAACTGGGGAAAATAGAGAAGCGTGCGCCAACATCAACATGAACAAATTCATTCCATCTATACACGGAATTTCAAATAATTGCATCTGAGTGACATTTAGTATGTTTATATTACACATGTCCAACATAAGTTTTATTAGATTTTCTTTGTGTGGTAAGCCAAAAGTATCTTTGTCTCCAGTATTTGGCTCGACACCCACCACACTTGAATCTGCCAGAGAGCCAAGAAAGCGGGCTGACTAACCAGCCTGCCACTCAGTACTTCCAAGCCTGCCATCTGATAGCACAGGCCAGGGAGGTGACTGCACTCTGGACCTGTCTGTCAAACACAAGGCCTTCCTTCAACAACTCTAGAGAGGGGGGAGAGAGAGAGGATAAAGCAGCTTGAATTTGATTTGAGAGGGTGGAAGAGGGGGAGTGAGGGAGAGATAAATGTAAAGAGGCTGGGGGTATGGGGTGGGAGAGGACAAGGGAGGCGCTGAATGAGAGGGATAAGAGTGAGGTGCAGAGAGAGAGGGCTGAGTGAGAGATGGGGGGGGGAAGGAGAAAGAAAGAAGGGATACTGAAACGATGAGGCCAGATTGAGGGGAAAGGAGTGGAGGCACAGAAGGAAAAGTGGGAGAGAAAGAAAGGAGGGATAAAGAGAGTGAGACCCTCTGTCTATGTGCCATCCAAACCACCCCTCTCCTCTCATCTCTCTGTCATGGATCTAACCAGAACACATTTTTCTATTCCCTCTACTCACCCAGTCCTCTCATTTTCAGATTGTTTCCTCGCTAAACCAGACTATGTTTCATAGAATTAAACACACTATCATAAAATCTCATGGAAATCATGTCAAATCCAACTAGCTCCAATGCCATTACAATAGGGCTTTCTCTGCTGAGGGCTTCTTTCATACAGAATAGTCTTAGCAGATTTCCCCCCAGGGGAATGTAAATGTGAGATGGTTGGCTCAGAACTCAAGACCTTCATCCCCTCTACTTCTACCTTGTTGACTGAAACGTCTTTATAGTTGTGCTGACAGAGATGAAACTGAAATCTGCCAGTGCTGCCTTTTCTACAGAGGATGGTCACGTCCGTCTGTTGTGACTTAGATAGACTGCTAGTTGATAGACTGCATTGCTCACGCATATGCGGGCACGCACAGACTCACTCACTCACAAACTCACGCATGCGCGCACACACCCACAAATGATCTCTCTTTGTCTGAGCGATAGTGTAGATAATCAGTCATTGAAGAAGCCTTAGATGATGCAGATATTTAGCTATCTCCATCAGCCATCTCTTTACATTCTGGTGAAAGTGGTTTGTAAATCGTTAATTTGGTAAGGCCTTACTCCTGACCGTGGGTTCATTAGAGAACATGAAAGGCTAGATTGGAGTTTCATTGGAGAGAGAGCAGCCTCTGATCTCTCTGCTTGAGTTAATGAAAAGATGAGACACACAACTGAGCCATTGTGTTAAAGCTCTGTTAATTGGGTTTAACTCCCAACCATCATTCTTTGTGTTTCCGTCATGTTTGCTTAGGGGACAGAATACTAGTTGCCAAGCACACCACTCCTAACGCTCACCAGTTTACATTGGAAAGTAGACTAAATGAACAGTTTGGTGGTTGTGATTCTGCTCCTAGAATATTTCAAGCATCTGCATTTCCTATTTCTGTCTTGATTCCACACAGATTGGCCTATAACCTGGAATGACTGGATGATGGGTGCTCATTTGTCAGACTGTGACAGGCCTGCTTTAGCAGAATGCTTTGGGCAAATGAGTCCTGGGGTCATGTGTTAATGTTGTTGTGTCATATGTCAGGTCACATTGAGCAAATCCCAAAGGCATGGCGTATATCTTCCTTTCCCTATCTGGCCTGGAACATGGTGGTGGTTAGCCACCTAGAGCTGTGGGACTGCGGAGATGCAATCCATGTTTACAAAATAACTGTCAGTGTGACCAGTGTCAGAGAGAGAGCCACTTGGTTTCATTCGGGAACAAATGTGTAAAGGAGTTCTATTTTCTGTCTTCAGAGAATGTAAAGGAGTTCTATTAATTTTCTACCATTGGCTTTGCTGTCTGACATCAACACGCATCAGACATGGCTGTTTTAAAGGTTTCTATATAGCACACACCACATGCCAAAGAGCAGTGGGTCAGGGCTCTGTTGAGAGGAGGGAGGAAAATAGCATGCCATGAATTCAGATGTCACGTTAAGTGGGGCTTGCTTCTTTACCAGAAGGTCAAATTGCGATCAGCCACGCCACAACACACTTTATGACAGCACTGTGGAGTAGCAACCCCTAGGCATTTAACTCTGCTGCTACGGATCCTGGGAAGTTGCATCTGTCTCTTAGGAGAAGCAGCATCACAGCAGACCCAGGCTCGTTACGGTCGTTATATTTCTCCTTTTATCTTCTGTTTATAATGTCAAGCTTCCCTAAGTTAAATACAGGACCAGAGGGACTAATGATGTTCATCTAGAGCGACTGAGCCCTAATTGGACAGAATGCCATCCATATGTTATTGCAGGTAGTGGTGGTTGCCACCCCTGTGGTCCTAAAGCTTACAAGCAGGGCTCTTGGGAGGAGGGGGGAGGTAAAAGGTGTGGGTGGGAGGCAGGGTTTTTATGAGATGGTTGGTTTATATGGAGGCAGAACTTGGGGCTCTGTAGACACCCAGGTCTCTGTGCACTGACTGCATTGCAGATGGCTTCAGTGTGCAACGTTCCTTAAGGTGTGTATATATACATGCACAGAAGACTGGAGATCCAGGAAAGCACAGACTTCAGAGTGCCACCCACCAGGTGCTGTTGATGCTCACTGTGCTCCCCATCCCTCTTCCACGTGTCACCCACAGGACGCATGAGTTTGTGGACGTCACCAGGTGCCAATGATACCACCCTCAGGCTTCCAATACACACACACACACACTGAACATGCATCAGTGACTCCCCATATTTCCCAATTGTCACGCGATGCTCACAGAGGACAGATGAGGCAAGCAGAGTGCAGAGGGCACCCACTGGCACGGAGAGCAGCAGGAGGAGGAGGAAAGGGGGAGTGCCGGAGTGAAAACAGCCTGACAGGTTTAGGATTATTGGGTTAACAGAGAGGGGGAACGTTGTGGGAGCTAGGAGAGGCATTTAGAGACAGAAAGAGGAATAGGAGATACTTAGTCAGTTGCACAGCTGAATGTATTCAACCAAAATGTGTCTTCCATATTTAACCCAACCACCCTGAATCAGAAAGGTGTGGGAGGCTGCCTTAATCAACATCCATGTCATCGGCACCCAGGAAGCAGTTGTTGTTGGGGGTTAACTGCCTTGCTCAAGGGCAGAACAACAGATTTCTACACCTTGCCGACTCGGGGATTCAAACCAGCAGCCTTTCGGTTACTGACCCAACACTCTTAACCGCTAGTCTACCTTCCGTCCCCACAGCCAAAAGACCGGATAGGTGGAGGGAAGTAACTACATTAAAGGGGAGAAATAGGGAGTTAAGTATGCGAGGGAGAAGAAAGAAAGAGGGACAAAGATTTAGGGAGGGAGGTAAGTAGAAAAGGAGAGAGAGTGGGAGTGAGGAGCGCTGCCAAGATGTCCCATGGGTGATAAATGAGGCCATAATGAAGTATCTGTGCTCGTCTCCCTCTGGCTGGAGAAAACTGCAGCCTTCGCACAGAGCAGGCCTCGCTGTATCACGCCATGGAGAAACACATACAGACACACACAGCTCTCATCTGCATCAAGTGTGCTCTGATTCTCTCCATATATATTTACATTTTATTTTATTTTGTCATTTAGCAGACACTCTTATCCAGAGCAACTTACAGTAGTGAATGCATACATTTCATACATTTTTTTCCCCCCATACTGGTCCCCCATGGGAATCGAACCCACAACCCTGGCGTTGCAAACACCATGCTTTACCAACTGAGCCACACGGGATCACGTGCGGCGCGTGTGGCTCATATACAGGGTGAGTCCTACCTGGCCCTGGCAGGGTGGGTTACTTTGTGCAGGCCATTGTTCAGTGTGACAGGGCTAGGGTTGCAAAGGGAGGGTATTTTACTGGAAACTTTACCAGTAAACTACCAGAATTCTGGTATCTTTCAAGGATTTTATGTAATCTATCACAAAACATCTAGTGACCCTTTTTGTGTACCTTAGATTATCACAGGTGTCTGTAATTATCTCTGGCCTTATCACATGTAAAATATATTAAATAATTAAATAAGATGATTTTAAAATAAAAAATTGAATGAAAAAGCTGTAAAACATGATCAACTAATTGAATACCTTTGGTGCTTAATATGAGGGTTTCAGCATGAATATCCTTTATATTGTTTTTGCTATGTCAATATGTATTTGTAGTCAATGTTTTGGCGTCAAACTGGTGGCATTTGTGAAAAAAAGTAATTAGTTGGATGAGTTGCAGAAGTAATTGAAAATAATGTAATTGTTGATTAGATGCTTTTTTCATTCATTGGGCTATTTTCTCTAGAACCAGATCTACTAAAACTAATGGACAATATGGAATCAGATAAAAAAAAAAAAAAATACTTTTATATAAATACATTTTTTTAAAGCTGCAATATAACTTTTTGGGTGACCTGACAAAATTCACATCGAAATTTGAGTTATAGATCTGTCATTCTTATTGAAAGCAAGTCTAAGAAGCTGTAGATCTATTTTATGTGCACTATTTCTATGCTTCCCGTGCTTAAGTTTTTGCTTCTTTTACTTTGTTTTGTAAGCCAGCTTCAAACAGCTGAAAATGCAATATTTTTGCTTATGGAAAGTGTATTTCACAGCGATTTAGATGGTACAATGATTCTCTACACTAGACTTGCATGTTTTGTCACATAAACTGAAATTAGGAGAACTATTAGAATTTTTGCAACCAGGAAATGGCGGAACAATTTCTGCGCAGTGCATCTTTAAAAGTTATTCAAGTATTTACTGATGATTCCGGTAACTTTGGTACCTTTGCAACCCTAGACAGTGCTGTGATGTCGAAGGTAGTGTGGTTTTTTCAAAGGGAATGATGGAAGAGAACACATGTTAATACCTCTCTGGAGGAAACAATGGGGGTTCTTCTGTGGCTTGTTGTGGCACTTTCTCACTGAGATGTTATTCTGTTAATCCTCAAGATGTATAACAATGAATCTTAAGTGTGCAAAAAACGTTAGTAAGGCATTTTTGTAAGATGACAGTGAAATAACAACAGTGTGTATGGGAGAGAGGGATCGAGAAAGAGAGACAGAGGGAGGGATTGGGAGAGGGAGAGAGAAGAAATAAAGAGAAAGGAAGCAAGAGAATTTTTAAAAGACCAGATGATAGATAATATCATGATAGACGATGAGACAGAGAGTCAGCAGCATTCTATGAGATTAAAGCATGAAAACCTCACGCAGCAGCCAAAGCAAACCTTTCTCCTGCACCTGAGGTGTGGCCGTTTGGCTAGTGAAGGTGTAACCCTTAGTGTCAGCACCTAGCCCCAGAAATAGAACCCTCCTGTGAATTCCATACGCCAGTGTCAATCAGTATGGTTTGGGCCAGGGTGTGTGTGATGGGATGGGGGGAGTGTTTGTTAATTAAGTTGCCTATCTGGACCCAGGTCACGATGCCAACACAGCACTGACGTGTTGGGAGACATGGCCCTCTGCCTTCCTTAGGATGAGGAGCTGCAGGAGGTGTGTGTGTGTGTGTGTGTGTGTGTGTGTGTGTGTGTGTGTGTGTGGCTGCTGTTACATGGGATCTGTCTCTTAGCCTGCACGTGTCACTTGATTGACACAAAGCGTCTCTGTCTTCTTACCTCCTATTGTTGGAGCCTTTTCCTTTAACATAATGGCATTCTGTCATCTATTCCATAGAAGGCCTGAACATGTTTGAGTCAGAGGAACTTTTTGTAGTGGTTGTGTAGTGCGATTTGGGTTGTTCATTGGATTTGTCCTGATGTTCTTTATTTATTTATTTGTGCACTTGTTTGACATTTCACTGCATTGTTAGGAGCTAGTAACAAGCATTTCGCTGCAGCCGCTATAAAATCTGCTAAACTGTGTACGCAGAAAATACATTTTGATTTGATTTGATTTAGAGGGAGGAGATTTTAGGTTTGCAGTGACTGTGTGGGCCGAGGCTTTCTCACTTTCATCCCAGTGGAAAAGGGGAGAGGAGAAACTTTCACTGGAAAGTAGCACAAGGATAATGTGTGTGTGCATGTGTGTTTACAGTACATGTATGTATACATGTGCATTCAGATATAGGATCTTAATTTGATCACTTTTTTGCTGAGAATTGTTCATCACAGAAGGAAATGCAAACTTGTAATGTATTAGATGTTTAGAAAGGCTTCTAAAGTTTGTAATTTACACTTTAAAATTTCAGACTTGATTTGCCATAACAAAAACTGTATCAGCCCCTACAAAAAACGTCCATTAGTTATAATCCACATAATAATTCACATTTCCTGTTGCTGCAGGATTCTTTTCCTGCTGTAGCAAACTTGCTCAAATTAAGATCATACATCTGTACGTGTGTTTTTTGTGTGTCCTACATACATTAGTGAGGAGTGTGCAGTGTTGGTGTGATTTTTCCCAGTGTGCCACTAATGTAAAGACCATATGGAGCAGGCAGCCAGCAGTCCGGGCCATGCCCACTCCTACATGCCTAGCTGGTGCACGATTCAGGGTCTCTCTCACCCTGCCACCTCATCAACCACCTAGCCACCCACCCTCCATGCCACTGCACCCCTCTAAGAGATATATGGCAGGGACTCAGGGTATAAAGTGGTCCTCACCCAGAATGCTAACCATTCTTGGCATATAGTTGTAAACACACATACATTACATGCATACCGCATTCCCATAGGCTTCCCTGTTCCCTGTAGGGCACCTGAATATGAGTTTGTTCCTGCTGAGGAATGACCTCATTTCCCCACATGCACCAGAGAGCACTAAGCAGCTCCCAGTTTGTGACTTCCCCTGACTTTCATCTATCTGAAGCCTTTAGGAGCAGACCTGTTATAGTATGGATACACCCAGCAACACTCTACCTTTTAGTTATTTGAGTTATTTCCTTCTGATACCACAGTGTGGGTAAAACAGTTTTACTCTAACTTGCCATGTTTAGCAATGGCAAGATAGTAAATTTATGTGACTGTGCGAGGGATCCAGTACTGTAGATTGACTATGTGTTCTTTGGTAGCATGTTCAATATGGGTCTGTTTTCAAATATCTCTAGGAAGTGTCTCTAGCCCAGCCCAGCCATCCCCGTGTAGCCGAGGCCCAGCAGAACCAGGCTATGACCTGCCTTATCGTGATGGGGGTCATAGTGGTGATGGCGGTACACTCATAGAAAAAAAGGTGCTGTCTCGAACCAAAAAGGGTTCTTCGGCTGTCCCCATAGGAGAAACCTTTAAAGAACCCCTTTTGGTCCCAGGTAGAACCCTTTTGGTCCCAGGTAGAACCCTTTTGGTCCCAGGTAGAACCCTTTTGGATTCCATGTAGAACCCTTTCCACAGAGGGTTCCACATGGAACCCAAAATAGTTCTACCTGGAACCAAAAAGGGCACTACGTGGAACCAAAAACAGTTATCCTATGGGGACAGCCGCAGAACCCTTTTTCTAAGAGTGTAGAGATGATGGGGGTATATGTGCTTTGACTCACCATGAAGTAGACCAGGGATAGGCAACTTTGATGGAGGTGGAGGCCACAAGAAATCTGAAATCATCATGAGGGTCCACGGTACCCACAGCCACACAGAGCCAGCCCTGGCCTTTTGGGGGCCCTATTCACTGCATCTATACAGTGTATTTGACAATAAAATATTGTATTCTAACTCAACAGTAAGTTGAGACCCTGACTGAGTTCCTACAAATGGGGGCTACATGGTCACCTGTTGCCCATCCCTGAAGTAGAGCAACACAAACAAGCTCCAGCCTGGTGAACTCAGCCTTTAGCATTCAGCAGTCTCTCTCTCACTCTCTAATTCTCTTGCTCTCCATTTCCCCTCTCCTCTCCACTTCGGGGACAAGGAAAATGGTTTCATGGGGTCATTTCAAGAAGTCTGTGATCCGTCTCTCCTCCTAATTGTTTTCCCAAATCCTGAGTGGGCAGGGTTTAGGACAGAAGGGTGGAATGCAGGGGAAGGTTATTACACACTTGAACCTCTGTCTTCAGCCCAATATGCTGCTACGTTACACAGAGCCAGATCGGCCTAAGATACTGGCTGGGTAATGGAGGATGCATAATGGAGGATGCATACAGTGTGTGGTTGATGTATGTTTCCGTGTGTTGAGAGGGAGAAATGGGGAGAGAGAGAAAAAAACAAACGAGAGAGATGTAGAAAAAGAGATGGAGATAATCAAAGAAAAGGGGGAAGCATATAGAAACCAAGAAAGAGACTGACATAAAGTGAAAGAAAGAAACAGTGCATACCGTAGAAAAAGAGAGATGGACCAAGAAAGAAAGAAGCGAGAGATGGCTGGCATTGTAAAGGTCAATGTTTGTGTGACCGTGTTAAGAACTGGTGAGGCTGAGGATAATTATAATGTGTCTGAGCTCAACACTTTCCTACACAGTCCACACACTTGTGGGAAGACTGCCTGTCCATCAAACACTAGAGGGTCCAGTGTGAAATGAATAACAGGGCAGAGTATACACACACAGACAAAAATGCACATACAATACACAGCAGATGCATGTACACACATAAATTACAACCCCAATCCCTCGTCTTCTCACTAAAGCAATTCCACCATAATCTGTCACATATTTGCACATATTTCTGCACTTGATGCGTTTGTTATATTGCAGCATAATATCCTGTCTATGTTCCTATTCTTTATATTTAAAATTCTCAATCAGTCTCATAACTCAAAGTATCTTTGATCTGAACTTCCCAACCGGAGTATTAAAAGCCTATTAGTGAATAGTGCTGAAACTGTTGTTTTTGGGAGGTGTGTGTGTGTGTGTGTGCCTGTGCGTGCATGTGTGTGTGTACATGTGTGTGTGTGCAGTGAGTGTGGCCTTGCTCGCCCCTGCGGTATTGTTTTGCTGGACTTGCTAAGCATTTATGAGGTAATTGAGGTTGGCTGGTGCTGCAGAGCTAGTGATAAGGCCTGTCTCCAGACCCATTATTAATGTTCCACGCTTCACTGGGGCTCCAGAGGGGCCCACAGACCTGCAAGCAGCCTAATTGGAAGAACTGGATCTGTTTAGGGAGAATTCTGATGACTTTCAGAACTAAGTGTGTGTGTGTGTGTGTGTGTGTGTGTGTGTGTGTGTGTGTGTGCGTGTGTGTGTGTGTGTGTGTTGCATGTGGGTGTGTTTGGCAGATTGAGCCCCATTATTTGATCTCTTACTGTATGTTGTATTTGGGAAAAACACATTACACAGCTGAACAACACCCCTGGAAATTCCCACAGCCTGAAGAACATAAAATAGGAAAGCTGCCAATATCATTATTTAAAATTTTCCGGATGTTGTATTGCAAATGTATTTATTTCCAACTTCCACATCAGCCACCACTAAGAAATATGAGGTGACATGAAGCTGTGAAGTAGTAACTGCCTTTCCTTTACATCGGGTCCCAGGGAGAGACCACTGTTTGCTCTGGTTCAATGTTAGTGTGTGGTGAAAAATAGCTTTTCCTCTCCCCCATCTCTGACCCCATGGAGACTGTAGCCACGACGACCCTGTGGTGTCTGTCTGTGTCTGCGTCATAAAACAGCACGTAAAGAGAGGCCCTCCTTTGAATCTGGACAATGACCTCAAACGTGTCGCTCTCTGAAACACCCCTTTGCCGTTGTGGTGGTCGAAAAAACTTCCTGCACATTGGTTTAGGTGTGTGTGTGAGTGTGTGTCGGGAGGTAAAAACTTTTTTTGCCATGGAGATGGGAGGGGGGGCTATAGGGAGTGTGGGTTGGGTTTGGTTTTGAGTGTTGGTCTTTAAAATTCCTTCCTGCCTGAGCTCTGATGTCATCGGTGGACGTCCCCCACCCCCCACAGACAGCACTGCATGAGGCTGAAAACTGTTCCGCCCACAAACACTCAGAGAAAATAGAAAACACATTTATGCTATTAATGAATCGCTTCGACCGCAAAACCATCTTTCCCCCTACACGCAAACACAGACCGATATACCCAGTAACCTCTCTTTCTGTTTGTGAATCACTTCTTAAGCGGTTGGGGGAACCTTTTGGTGTGCCACAGCAAAGAAATCAATCATGTGCAACCAGCAGTACACAATGGCTGACCCCCCTAAGAGACGGCAATAGCACAGCGTGATTCTGTTTGGCTACAAGTCAATATGTTGAAAATGTGCCCCATCGGTTTTCTTATTTTGTCGCTCAGCTGTTTTTCCCAGAATAAAGGTCTTCCATTTGCAGGTGATTATGCCTGTCCCCAGTGTCATCGCTGTGTGTCAGAACTGTGTGGTTCCCTGCTGGTCTGCGGACAGGACTATTCCCTTCCTAACGAAGGACACTGAGCTGGAACCACGTTAATGTGATGCCTCGCCTTAAATCATGTTCCAGGCTTTGTCATGTCGTGTAATCATCTGCTCTATTCTCTCACTCACACACACACACACACCTCCCCCAAATCTCACATAACCCAAATCTGTCACATTCCACATAACCTGTTTAGGATAGGGGGAAGTATTTTCACGGCCGGATGAAAAAACGTACCCGATTTAAACTGGTTACTACTCTTGCCCAGAAACAAGAATATGCATATTATTAGTAGATTTGGATAGAAAACACTCTGAAGTTTCTAAAACTGTTTGAATGGTGTCTGTGAGTATAACATAACTCATATGGCAGGCAAAAACCTGAGAAAATTCCAAGCAGGATGTGGAAAGTTTGAGAATTGTAGTTCTTCTTTTGATTCTCTATCGAAACTACAGTATCTGTGGGGTTATGTTGCACTTTCTAAGGCTTCCATTGGCTGTCTAAAGCCTTCAGAAAGTGGATTGAGCCTTCTCCTGTCTCTGGGCAGAGTATAGTAGCTCAGTTTCTGAGTGGTCTGCCTGAGGACAAAGGGATTGGATATGAGCGTTCCTGCGAGCACCCTGTTTTTTCTTTTTCTCCTTGAATGAATACACTATTATCCGGTTGGAATATTATTGCAGTTTTATGATAAAAATACCATAAAAAAATTGATTTTAAACAGCGTTTGACATGCTTCTAAGTACGGTAATGGAAGATTTTGACTTTTTGTGTCTCGAAATGCGCTTTCGAGGTATTTGGACATAAATATGGATTATTTGGAACAAAAACTAAATTTCTTGTGGAAGTAGCAGTCCTGGGAGTGTATTTTGACGAAGATCAGCAGAGGTAATACAATATTTCGAATACTAATTCTGAGTTTAGTTTGCCCCGAACTTGGCAGGTGTCTGAATTGCCGTGATGGCTGAGCTATGTACTCAGAATATTGAAAAATGTGCTTTCGCCGAAAAGCTATTTTAAAATCTGACACAGCGATTGCATAAAGGAGTTCTGTATCTATAATTCTTAAAATAATTGTTATGTATTTTGTCAACGTTTATGATGAGTATTTTTGTAAATTCACCGGAAGTTTTTGGTGGGAATACATTTTCTGAACATCACGCGCCAATGTAAAAAGCTGTTTTTGGATATAAATATGAACTTGATTGAACAAAACATACATGTATTGTATAACATAATGTCCTAGGAGTGTCATCTGATGAAGATCATCAAAGGTTAGTGCTTCATTTAGCTGTGTTTTGGGTTTTATTTACATATATGCTTGCTTGGAAAATGGCTGTGTGGTTATTTTGGTCTATGTACTCTCCTAACATAATCTAATGTTTTGCTTTCGCTGTAAAGCCTTTTTGAAATCGGACAATGTGGTTTGATTAACAAGAGTCTTATCTTTAAAATGGTGTAAAATAGTTGATTGTTTGAGAAAATTGAATTGTGGTATTTTAGTTGGTTTTGTATTTCGCGATTCCATTGGCTGTTGGCTAGGGGTTCCGCTAGCGGAACGTCTGTCCACAACACAAAGATGCTACAACATGGGTGTGTGTTGTATTATTGTATCACACAGCCAAAGCCTCCTCTTCTAAGTAAGAACAAAAAAACAGACACTATCATCCACACCATCCCTTTTGTGCTGCTGAGTTTTTGTTCTCTAAAGTTCATTGTAATGTTCTCAGTCATTTCTCATCACATTTGTGTGGTGTGACACTGGTACAGTAAAAGCTGTCCCTGTCAAGCTGCTGTGTATGTCCCTGTCACAGAGAGAGAGCCTTCAAATGGGAAGACAGGCAGGACACAGTGACAGTGGTGAGTCACTGCTGGGTGTTAATGTCACCTCCAGGCAATTAGCTGCCTCTCAGTGTGATACAGGGATCAGACAATGAAAGAGAATGAATCACCACTGAGACACAGAATGAATCACCACCTAATTACCCTCCCTTAGTCCGTACCACACTGCATCGATCCCGTCACATTCTGATTCTTGCACTGTTTTATTAGACTGATTTATGGGCTGTTTAGTCCACGGGCATTTGCTTGGTTGTTATGGTACATTATGGTTGATGTAGTGCTTTAGCTGGCCATATGTATTCAGCTGGGTACATTCGGAGGTAGAGAGCTTTTCTCAAGGACACAGCAGAAATACCTGACCTTGATGTGGGTACCAGGAAAGCCCAGCCCCTTAGTCTCATATCCACACTTCTGCTTTCTCTCCCTGTATTTTGTTGATTTTCTTTAACCCTTCAACGTCCATATTCTATGGAGGACAACTTTATTTTTTATCTGTGCAATTTGTATGTACAATCAGCACAAAATAGTATCAGTGTGAAACAGTACGCAAATGTATGCACTCACTACTGTAAGTCGCTCTGGATAAGAGCGTCTGCTAAATGACTCAAATGCAAATGTAATTGATACACAGTATGATGCATCTCTTTGAATCCCCCTACCCCTATTGCTGTGGGATAGGACTTTCTCTAAGCCCAGCCTACACCTGTCACCCATCAGTGACTGTCCCTCTGGGTGTGTGTTGTGCTGTAGTTACAGTATGTCCTGGGCTGAGGTTTGGCTGAACCGTGGACTGTGGTCTGGTTCCACCCACCACAGGGACACCAGATGTGGTGGGCTCACCTCACAGGCCAACCAGTGGCTGGTTAGAGACCGACTACACACACACTAGCAGGTATATGACGTAAACACATTTTTTTCAGTGAGCTTTGCGTATACTCACTTCTTAATCCCTACTGATGCGTATCAAAGTAGTGTAGTAAAATATATAATCATGATTTATTTTCACATACACTGGATAGTTGCCGTGAAATGTGTTGTTTGACAGGGCCAGCGATAGTAGTATGGAGCCCCTGGAGCAAATTAGAGCGAAGTGCCTTGCTCAAGGGCACATCAACAGATTTTTCACCTTGTCAGCGCAGGTATTTCAACCAGTGACGTTTGGGTTACTGGCCCAATGCTCTAACCACTAAGCTACCTGTCGCTCTAGGTACACACTGTATCAATTATGTAGAACAATAAAGAAATGATGCACAAAGTAGTCTACACAAATGCAAAGCACATGAAATATATTAATGTGAAATGCACACAGTCTAGTTTCAGCAGTATACCATCTGTCAGGCAGCAAGAGCATGCTGCTCTCATCTGGTTGTCGCATATGGAGCAGCTCACAGAAAAACGACATCGGTAGCTGGTAGGGTAGGTAGGAAAGACGTTTCAACTTATGAGATCTACCAGTAAATGCTAACTAAGGCAACAATGGGTAAGTAAACCAGGTATTGAAAAGTGTGGTCCGGATTCTTGGTTAGTAAGCTATTTGTGATGGGCAGTTCAGTCATCATGCACTGTTTAAATGAACATTTCTAAAGGCTTTCCACAAAAAACTTCCCAATTAAATGTTGATTACAAAGTAGGCCTACCTGACATAATAATATCATGTTGGTTTGTATCAGTTGGGGGGGGGGGGGGGGGGGGGGTATTTGTTTTGCAAACTCTGCCAACACGTACTACACCAGCTCCAACTGGTGGCCATGGGTGAATTTATTTGCCCCCCTAAGTTTTCTGAGCAAAAAAAAATCTAATTATAATAATAATATAATAATTATAATAATTTAAAAAAGAAAAAAACAATTAATTGTTGGACATAAAAGATTGTAGAAACCAGCACAAAGTGATTTTAATTTTGGAAAGCTGTTCCAAAGTATTCCCACACATAATAGAGAGATGTGTCATTGTATACAAATGTCAGCAAGGTTTGAAATTATTACGTTTTAGTCAAATACATTGTTGTACAGTACAGAAACACCACTAGCCAAATGGTCTCTTGCTAGGCGCTCAACTGAATAAAAATAAAAAATCCCATACCTCATTGTTTCCTGATATGGTTTAAGCACTGCTGTGGACTTAGAACATCCATTTTCTTAATTTTTTTCTATAACAAAAGTGTGATATTAAGATTGAACCTGAAAATAACAATTTTTCACACGTGGCGCCTTCGTCAGGCAGGCTGTTTAGGATTTTGGGCAAAAAGAAACTATACCCACTTCTCCAGGCACCACTAAACCCCTGCACACTAGACATGGCCCCAGAGGAGCAACTGCACTAAACACAGACTGGGGTTCCCTCTAAGCTGCGAGCGCACGCCAGCTCCCCAGGATTGCCGCGCAAAAATATTAGCCAAATGAAAGAAGCACGAGATTGAATTTCACTCAACTTTCTGGAGCAGTGGTCACCAACCGTTCGATTGCGATCGACTGGTCGATCTCCAAGGCATTTCTAGTCGATCGCCAACCATTTATGTAAAGAAAATTGTGTTCCTATTTCTTGGTGGTAGGTACACCCGATTCAACTGCCCTGTGAACCAGTTAGGCGAACTGTTGCCATCAACACTTTGTATTCAACACTTTTATAAGCCATAAAATGCGCGTTCTTCCAATTTCCACTCAGCGCTACAATAAGCAGTGCAGCAGTAATGAATGAGAAGGAAAGTGTATCTATATGCTTGCACTGTTAACACTGGCAAAGTTTCCCTTTACTGTGGCAATTGTGATCGAATCAACGTAATATTAGCCACTTTCAATGCAACATACTGAAACCAAAAAAAAATATGCAAGAGATTTTATTGTAGGCAGAACACATCAGAGTAGGATTCTATTGCATTGACATGCACTTCTCAGCCATACTCAAGTCTACACAGACCGGTGTGGCATTAACTATCAGAGATGCAGTAGGCCTATAAAAAAAAACATCCTGCTCCCCTCCTCTCTACCTAGCTTTCCCTCACAGTCCCTTCAGTTTCCCTTGAGTCCCATTAGTTTGGCTGTTCAGCCTACCTTAGTTATCCCTCAGCCATCATAGCCCTGCCATTCCCAACCAATCAGAGCGCTTGGAAAGGCGCACCTGGACTCTGCACCCACCCACTCAGGCCAGAGTGTTATCGGAAGAAAGAAGATGCACATTTCTGAGGACAATTTTTATTGTGGACAGTAACAAGAATATCTGAATGTGGTGCGTGCATCAAAATAAACAGAATTCATTTGAATTATCATAAGTACTATTCCACCAAGATTCACTCCCTGTCAAGATTCATGTTATATGACAAAAGTGTGTATGTGTGTTGGTGAAGAGGAAAATTAAGTAAAAACCCTGAAAAGAGAAGCAACAGCATTGTTCTTACCAGACATCCTGTGGAGGGTCAGAACCCAAATCACAGTCAGTATAATTGTACTTTCGGGTGAGGGCATTCACAGCTGTCCGCTCAGACGGGTGGTCACATACCAGCCAACCATTTTTACAAGGGCTATATGCAAATAGACCTTTGCCATATATGGATCTGTGCCATTTACTTTAAACTGGACTGTGTTTACAGCATGAGCGGTTGTGAGTAGATGCAGTTGTTTTGAAATCAAAGCGAGAGCTGCATGTAGACACGTACACATGTTGTTCATATCCTTTGCTGGTTTGTGAGTTATTAGCCCTGTTATAGAGCATTTGTAGTCAGTAATAGGGGAGTGATGGCTTCCTACAGGAGCACAAAACGTATACATTTCTAGATATCTTTGAAAAGTGAGTCAGGTAAAGAGCTTTTTTGTCTCTTAAAGGGAAAGTGTTATATTTTGAGACCGACTTGAATAAGATAAGTAGCCAATAGGCAGAGTTTAGCATAATTTGTCTGATTCTATATAATAATGGTATGGGAATAAGAATGTATTTTATTTTGCATCAAACAGCGTAAAAACATTTTCAGTCACCTTCTTGTCTGAAGGACAAGTGGATAAACAGGTTAATGGCAAGCCCTGCTTTTTTTCACATTTTTCATGGAATGTAGGCCTAAATTGAACATGTAACATTAGCTGCTACTGTAGGCTGAATGATAGAACAGCTATTTACATTTTAAAATGTTATGGGATGCATTTTCTCCATTGTTTTTGATGGTAGGCCACTCCGATAGGCCTACATTATGACCAAATAGCCACAGTAGCCTACATGGCCACTATTAAAACTGTAACTTAAAGCAGGTACAGCCTCAGTGTTCACAGTAAACGCGCGCTGGAAGTTGCACAGAATTTTCACAATGTTCAAGTTTGCGCTCAGCAGACCTGAAATTTGCTCCTTGCCCAACATTTTTTTGAGGGAACATTGGTTGAGAGTGAGGTTTACAGAAAATAATGCTGTCTGTTTTAAGTTGAAAGTTAATCAATGTCATTGACTTCTTTGACTGCCTGTATGTGACACATTGAACTTGGCTTCCTATCATATACTGTAGGTTATCGTGACTTTTGATCATCGGTGCGTTTCTTAGGTCTGTCCATACAAATTGTCCTTGTAGTCCATAAAGTTTACTTTGGCTTTGTCTGTGTTTTTATTTTATTTACAATATGTACATAAACTCAGCAAAAAAAGAAACGTCCCTTTTTCAGGACCCTGTCTTTCAAAGATAATTCATAAAAATCCAAATAACTTTACAGATCTTCATTGTAAAGGGTTTAAACACTGTTTCCAATGCTTGTTCAATGAACCATAAACAATTAATGAACATGCACCTGTGGAACGGTCGTTAAGACACTAACTGCTTACAGATGGAAGGAAATTAAGGTCACAGTTATGAAGACTTAGGACACGAAAGAGGCCTTTCTACTGACTTTGAAAAACACCAAAAGAAAGATGCCCAGGGTCCCTGCTCATCTGCGTGAACGTGCCTTAGGCATGCTGCAAGGAGGCATGAGGATTGCAGATGTGGCCAGGGCATTAAATTGCAATGTCTGTACTGTGAGATGCCTAAGACAGCGATACAGGGAGACAGGACGGACAGCTGATCGTTCTCGCAGTGACAGACCACGTGTTAACAATACCTGCACAGGATCGGTACATCCGAACATCACACCTGCGGGACAGGTACAGGATGGCAACAACAACTCCCCGAGTTACAACAGGAACGCACAATCCCTCCATCAGTGCTCAGACTGTCCGCAATAGGCTGAGAGAGGCTGGACTGAGGGCTTGTAGGCCTGTTGTAAGGCAGGTCCTCACCAGACATCACCGGCAACAACATCGCCTATGGGCACAAACCCACCGTCGCTGGATCAGACAGGACTGGCAAAAAGTGCTCTTCACTGACGAGTCGCGGTTTTGTCTCAGCATGGGTGATGGTCTGATTCACGTTTATCGTCGAAGGAATAAGCGTTACACCGAGGCCTGTACTCTGGAGCGGGATCGATTTGGAGGTGGAGGGTCCGTCATGGTCTGGGGCGGTGTGTCACAGCATCATTGGACTGAGCTTGTTGTCATTGCCTGCAATCTCAACGCTGTGCGTTACAGGGAAGACATCCTCCTCCCTCATGTGGTACCCTTCCTGCAGGCTCATCCTTATATGACCCTCCAGCATGACAATGCCACCAGCCATACTGCTCGTTTTGTGCTGAGTTAGTGAGCCCATGGAGGGTTTCCCCAAGTTTAAGAGATGTGTTTGTGGTTCGACACAGGATCTATAAAGTTTACCCAGCTTGCCAGCCAAGGGGGTGCCACATTTCACCCCTCTGCTCTAAAATGGTAATTTGCAGCTGAGAATGCTGGGAGTGTGAAGGGGCTTGTTATGGAATCCCTGCTTGGTTGGTTTCTCTCAGTCTCTCTCTCGCTCTTGCTCTCGCTCTCTCTCGCTCTCTCTCGCTCTCTGTCTCGCTCTCTGTCTCGCTCTCTGTCTCGCTCTCTGTCTCGCTCTCTGTCTCGCTCTCTCGTTCAATTCAATTTAAGGGCTTTATTGGCATGGGAAACATATGTTTACATTGCCAAAACAAGTGAAATAGATAATAAGCAAATGTGAAATTAACAACAACAAAAGATTACACTCACAAAAGTTCCAAAATAACAAAGACATTTCAAATGTCATTATGTGCAAATACTTAAAGTACAAAGGGAAAATAAATCAACTTAAGTATGGGTTGTATTTACAATGGTGGTTGTTCTTCACTGATTGCCCTTTTGTGGCAAGAGGTATCACACGTCTCGCTGCTGTGAAGGCACACTGTGGTATTTCACCCAATAGATATGGGAGTTTTTCAAAATTGGGTTTGTTTTTGAAGTCTTTGTGGGTCTGTGTAATCTGAGGAAAATATGTGTCTCTAATATGGTCACACATTTGGCAGGAGGTTAGGAAGTGCAGCTCAGTTTCCACCTCATTTTGTGGGCAGTGTGCACATACTGTAGCCTGTCTTCTCTTGAGAGCCAGGTCTGCCTATGGCGGCCTTTCTCAATAGCAAGGCTATGCTCACTGAGTCTGTACATAGTCAAAGCTTTTCTTAAGTTTGGGTCAGTCACAGTGGTCAGGTATTATTCCACTCTGTACTCTCTGTTTAGGGCCAAATAGCATTCTAGTTTGCTCAGTTTTTTTGTTGATTCTTTCCAAGTAATTATATTTTTGTTTTCTCGTGATTTGGTTGGGTCTAATTGTGTTGCTGTCCTGGTTTTGTGAACAGAGCCCCAGGACCAGCTTGCTTAGGGGACTCTTCTCCAAGTCTATCTCTCTGTAGGTGATGGCTTTGTTATGGAAGGTTTGTGAATCGCTCCCTTTTAGGTGGTTGAAGAATTTAACGACTCTTTTCTGGATTTTGATAATTAGTGGGTATCGGCCTAATTCTGCTCTACATGCATTATTTGGTGTTTTACATTGTACACAGAGGATATTTTTGCATATTTTGAATGCAGAGTCTCAATTTGGTGTTGGTCCCATTTTGTGAATTCTTGCTTGGTGATCGGACCCCAGACCTCACAACCATAAAGGGAAATGGGTTCTATAACTGATTCAAGTATGTTTTGCCAGATCCTAATTGGTATGTTGAATTTTATGTTCCTTTTGATGGCATAGAAGCCCTTCTTGCCTTGTTAACAACTTTGTGGAAGTTACCTGTGGTGCTAATATTTAGGCCGAGGTATGTATCATTTCTTGTGTGCTCTAGGGCAACGGTGTCTAGATTGAATTTGTATTTGTGGTCCTGGCAAATTGACCTTTTTTGTAACACCATTATTTTTGTCTTACTGTGATTTACTATCAGGTCCCAGGTCTGACAGAATCTGTGCAAAACATCTAGGTGCTGCTGTAGGCCCTCCTTGGTTCAGGACAGCAGCACCAGATCCTCAGCAAACAGTAGACATTTGACTTTAGATTCTAGTAGGGTGAGGCCAGGTGCTGCAGACTGTTCTGGTGCCTTCGCCAATTCGTTGATATGAATGTTGAAGAGGGTGGGGCTTAAGCTGCATCCCTGTCACACCCCATGGCCCTGTGGAAGGAAATTGTGTGTTTTTTGCCAATTTTAACCACACACTTGTTGTTTGTGTACATGGATTTTATAATGTCATATGTTTTTCCCCCAACACCACTTTCCTTCAATTTGTATAGCAGACGCTCATGCCAAATTGAGTCAAAAGTTTTTTTGAAATCAACAAAGCATGAAAAGACTTTGCTTTTGTTTTGGTTTGTTTCATTGTGTGCAGGGGGAATATGTGGTCTGTCGTACGGTAATTTGGTAAAAAGCCAATTTGACATTTGCTCAGTATATTGTTTTCGCTCAGGAAATGTATGAGTCTGCTGTTAATGATAATGCAGAGAATTTTCCCAAGGTTGCTGTTGACGCATATTCCACGGTAGTTATTGGGGTCAAATTTGTCTCCACTTTTGTGGATTGGGGTGATCAGTCCTTGGTTCCAAATATTGGGGAAGATGCCAGAGCTAAGGATGACGTTAAAGAGTTTTTAAGTATAGCCAATTGGAATGTGTGGTCTGTATATGTTATCATTTCATTTAGGATACCATCAACACCACAGGCCTTATTTAGGTTGGAGGGTTTGTATTTTGTCCTGTAGTTCATTGAATGTAATTGGAGAATCCAGTGGGTTCTGGTAGTCTTTAATAGTTGATTCTAAGATTTGTATTTGATCATGTATATGTTTTTGCTGTTTGTTCTTTGTTATAGGGCCAAAAAGATTGGAAAAGTGGTTTATCCATACATCTCTGTTTTAGATAGAACTCTTTATGTTGTTGTTTGTTTAGTGTTTTCCAATTTTCCCAGAAGTGGTTAGAGTCTATGGATTCTTCAACTACATTGAGCTGATTTCTGACGTGCTGTTCCCCCTTTTTCCGTAGTGTATTTCTGTATTGTTTTAGTGATTCACCATAGTGAAGGTGTAGGCTCAGGTTTTCTGGGTCTCTATGTTTTTGGTTGGATAGGCTTCTCAATTTCTTTCTTAGGTTTTTTTGCATTCTTCATTGAACCATTTTTCATTGTTGTTCATTTTCTTAGGTTTTCTGCTTTACATTTTTTTATTTGATAGGGAAGCTGAGAGGTCAAATATATTTAGGTTTACACCTTCACTGTTACAGTGAAACATTTTGTCCAGGAAGTTATCTAAAAAGGATTGAATTTGTTGTTGCCTAATTGTTTTTAGTAGGTTTCCACACTACTTTCCTTCCTGTCTTAATATTATTCAGTTCCTTTGGCTTTGATGCCTCATTATTGAGTATTGCTCTGGTCAAGTAGACCATGATTTTGCTGTGATCTGATAGGGGTGTCGGTGGGCTCACTGTGAACGCTTTGAAAGACTCTGTGTTGAGGTCAGTGATAAAGTAGTCTACAGTACTACTGCCAAGAGATGAGCTATAGGTCTACCTACCATAGGAGTCCCCTCGAAGCATACCATTGACTATACCCAGCGTGCGACAGAGCTGCAGGAGTTGTGACCCGTTTTTGTTGATTCAAATCAAATCAAATGTTGTCGTAGTTGTTTCTAGTGGGGCATATAGGGGAGGGAATGCTGTCACCTTCAGGTAGGTGTTTGTCCCCTTGGGTGCAGAGGGTGTCAGGTTCTTGTCCAGTTCTGGCATTTAGGTCGCCACAGACTAGTACATGTCCCTGGGTCTGGAAATGATTGATTTCCCCCTCCAGGATGGAGAAGCTGTCTTCATTATTATTATTATATATATTTTTTAAATGTAACCTTTTATTTAACTAGGCAACGTATGGGGATTCTAGTGGGGGGATATAGCTAGCACACAGGAAGACATTTTTCTCTGTTGAGAATTTCTAACCAAATGTAAAATGTTCTTGTTTTGACTAATTTAATAGTGAGTTAGGTCTGCTCTATACCAAATTAGCATACCCCCTGAGTCCCTTCCCTGTTTCACACCTGGTAGTTTGGTGAATGGGACTACCAGCTCTCTGTAACCTAGAGGGCAACTAGTGGGTCCATCTCCTCTATACCATGTTTCTTGTAGGATGACAATGTCTGTATTTCTGATTTCTTTGGTGAAGTCCAGGTTCCTGCTCTTTGGCCTAAAGGCAGATGACCTCAGGCCTTGGATATTCCAGGATGAGATAGTGAAGGCTTTGCGTTTCATAAAGTGTCCAATGTTGTTAATCGTGTGGTTTGGCCTCATACCAGTAAGTGTGAGCAGAGCCTGCAGAGCATCTGGTACATGCCATTGGCTTGAGCTAGTATAAAAGTGGGGGTTGGGCCTGTTTGCCTGCTCACTGCCTGGTCGTATGTGTGACTTTCATGTTGAGGCCCTCTTTACAGGAGTGGGGGGAATGGGGTGGGCAGGAGCAGCATAGGTCTGATCTGAGGGGGCCTATATGGGGTGTGGACATGGTTGGTTTGGGGGGGTATTGATTGGTTGCGATGCGGTGCTGTGGTCTGGATGTAGGTAGGCGATGTCCTTTAGGGTGCTAGCGAAGGTGGGCACTGCTGCCTTGTATAGGTGGACCTGGTCGTAAATGCTGTTCAAGTCCAGGGTAGAGTGGTGGGCCAGGTAAACATTTGGTTTTGAGGCACAGTCACGGGAAATACTTGCGTTTACCTGCTGTATGGTAGCAGGGTGGAAGTCTTTTCATGGTAGCAGGGTGGATAACCACTTGTGCGTTGGGGAAAGTAGAACAAGCTTTTTCAATCATTCCCTTGAGTGCTGTGGCCACCGTTTCCTGCTGTGCTCTCAAGTTGTTTGTGTGCATTACGTGGCTGGGTGACCCTAGTTGGTCCTCAGACAGAAGGTCTAGGGCGCGCTGGGTGTTTGGACACCAGAGTTTAGACACTGTGTGTTTGGGAAAAAATGTATTTTCTTCTATATAGTTCATAAGGAGTACAATCTGTGGTTTGTGTTTGTCTTCAGTGGGTGTAGGGGGAGGGGTTGTCAGGGGGCTGTCGTGTCTTTGGCATCATTAAAATGAAGACTGTTATTTTGTCAAATCAATTCTCTGTAATTATTATTACGTGATTATTCTAATCATGTAAAGATAATTAACTAGGAAGTCGGGGCACCAAGGAAAATATTCAGATTGCAAAGTTATAATTTTCCTAATACAACTTTTCAGATATTTTAATATCTGATCAATTAGTCTTCTAATTAAATAATTATTCTTTACCTCACGTTAGTCTCATTCCAAATGTCGTAAGTTGTTGGTTATCTGCACGAACCCAGTCTTCACTATTAATCATCCATACATCAATTGTCTCAATCATTTATTTATTAACTAACTAAATAATCACAGAAATGCATAAACATACCAAACAAAGTAGATATGGTTACAAGGAAATGATAGGGGATGTGCCCTAGTGGGTGAAACCGACATGGCGGCTTGGTAGACAAAGGGACTGAGAAGGGCGCGAAAGACAAAAGACACTACACGGTTGATAATTATAACAATTGAAATGCTAATCCTTCTCACATGAACGCTCACTCATTCGGGAATAATTGCAATCAATATATATATTTACGCTCAGTGTGTCGTCGTGAACTCTGTTGGAATCGTCCTTCTTTCTGTTGTAAGTTCATCAGCCTGTCTTTCGTGGTTAGAATGGGTACTTCAGAGTCCCATTCAGAAATGTCCTTATAGATAGATGTTTCGGCGGTTGTCGGTCCTCGCATTCACGGGTACATAATTTCTAGCTGCAGACTAGTAATTAGTATCGAAGAGCAGCTCTTATTCTGTCGGATCGATAGTCTCAGAGTTTAACCACGTGGTATGGTTAAGAATTCAGCAATGAGGAATGCATGGTCTCTACTCAAACCTTAGCCCTCTCTGTAATCGAGGTAAGCTGGTCTCAAGGGAAATTTCCCAGGTGGGGGTTATATCCAGAAGAGTAGGAAAGGGCTGTCCCATGACGCTAGATCAATGTCTGTGCTCATGGATGGGCCTATGACTTAGTTAAACTCCAAAGGGAATTGGAGTTTCCTTCATTAAACAGTTTAAAATCACATTACATAAATTCACAAATAGTGGAAATCTTTCTGATTGAGAGGGGGTCAAATACTTATTTCCCTCATTAAAATGCAAATCATTTTTATAACATTTTTGACATGCGTTTTTCTGGATTTCTTTGTTGTTATTCTGTCGCTCACTGTTCAAATAAACCTACCATTAAAATGATAGAGTGATAATTTCTTTGTCAGTGGGCAAACATACAAAATAAGCAGGGGATTAAATACTTTTTTCCCTCACTGTATTGATTGGAAATGGTTAAGGAAATGGACGTCCTCCCCTATGTCCACATGAAAGACTAAAGGCTCTGCGTTTTATGAGTAATCAATAGAGTTTAAGGTGAGATGAAACAGTGGGCTGATCAGGTCCGTGGCCTTAGGGGACACAGAGGGACCAGGCTTGGTCAGGCCAGCTGAATACTAATATACCTCTGATCAAAGGGCACATTAATGCCAGGTATAATCTCAATTCAATTCAAAGGGCTTTATTGGCATGGCAACCATATGTTTACATTGCCAAAGCAAGTGAAATGAACAAAAGTGAAATAAACAATAAAATATTATTAGTTTTTTATTTCACCTTTATTTAACCAGGTAGGCTAGTTGAGAACAAGTTCTCATTTGCAACTGCGACCTGGTCAAGATAAAGCATAGCAATTCGACACAGACAACAACACTGAGTTACACATGAAATAAACAAAACATACAGTCAATAATACAGTAGAAAAAAGAAAACAAAAAAGTCTATATACAGTGAGTGCAAATGAGGTAAGATAAGGGAGTTAAGGCAATAAATAGGCCATGGTGGCGAAGTAATTACAATATAGCAATTAAACACTGGAATGGTAGATGTGGAGAAGATGAGTGTCGAAGTAGAGATACTGGGGTGCAAAGGAGCAATATAAATAAATAAATAAATACAGTATGGGGATGAGGTAGATAGATGGGCTGTTTACAGATGGGCTATGTACAGGTGCAGTGATCTGTGAGCTGCTCTGACAGCTGGTGCTTAAAGCTAGTGAGGGAGATTTGAGTCTCCAGCTTCAGTGACTTTTGCAGTTCGTTCCAGTCATTGGCAGCAGAGAACTGGAAGGAAAGGCGACCGAAGGAGGAATTGGCTTTGGGGGTGACAAGTGAGATATACCTGAGTATGAAGCGAGGGCCAGTGAGTGCCAACCAACGAGAGCGTACAGGTCGCAGTGGTGGGTAGTATATGGGGCTTTGGTGACAAAACGGATGGAACTGTGGTAGACTGCATCCAATTTGTTGAGTAGAGTGTTGGAGGCTATTTTATAGATGACATTGCCGAAGTCGAGGATCGGTAGGATGGTCAGTTTTAGGAGGGTATGTTCGGCAGCATGAGTGAAGGATGCTTTGTTGCGATGTAGGAAGCCAATTCTAGATTTAATTTTGGATTGGAGATGCTTAATGTGAGTCTGGAAGGAGAGTTTACAGTCTAACCAGACACCTAGGTATTTGTAGTTGTCCACGTATTCTTAGTCAGAGCCGTCCAGAGTAGTGATGCTGGATGGGCGGGCAGGTGCGGGCAGTGATCGATTGAATAGCATGCATTTAGTTTTACTTGCATTTAAGAGCAGTTGGAGGCCACGGAAGGAGAGTTGTATGGCATTGAAGCTCGTCTGGAGGTTAGTTAACACAGTGTCCAAAGAGGGGCCAGAAGTATACAGAATGGTGTCGTCTGCGTAGAGGTGGATCAGAGAATCACCAGCAGCAAGAGCGACATCATTGATCTATACAGAGAAGAGAGTCGGCCCGAGAATTGAACCCTGTGGCACCCCCATAGAGACTGCCAGAGGTCCGGACAACAGGCCCTCCGATTTGACACACTGAACTCTATCAGAGACGTAGTTGGTAAACCAGGCGAGGCAATCATTTGAGAAACCAAGGCTGTCGAGTCTGCCAATAAGAATGTGGTGAGTGACAGTGTCGAAAGCCTTGGCCAGGTCGATGAATACGGCTGCACAGTAATGTCTCTTATTGATGGCGGTTATGATGTCGTTTAGGACCTTGAGCGTGGCTGAGGTGCACCCATGACCAGCTCTGTAACCAGATTGCATAGCAGAGAAGGTGCGGTGGGATTCGAAATGGTCCCTAATCTGTTTGTTGACTTGGCTTTCGAAGACCTTAGAAAGACTGGGTAGGATAGATATAGGTCTGTAGCAGTTTGGGTCTAGAGTGTCACCCCCTTTGAAGAGGGGGATGACCGCGGCAGCTTTCCAATCTTTGGGAATCTCAGACAATACGAAAGAGAGGTTGAACAGGCTAGTAATAGGGGTTGCAACAATTTTGGCAGATAATTTTAGAAAGAGAGGGTCCAGATTGTCTAGCCCGGCTGATTTGTATGGTCCAGATTTTGCAGCTC
The DNA here is from genome assembly GCF_965601325.2 of Salmo salar. Classification (NCBI taxonomy): domain Eukaryota; kingdom Metazoa; phylum Chordata; class Actinopteri; order Salmoniformes; family Salmonidae; genus Salmo; species Salmo salar. The sequence continues at coordinate 79,615,227 of NC_138302.1, read as the reverse complement.
TTTCAGAACATCAGCTATCTGGATTTGGGTGAAGGAAAAATGGTGGGGGCTTTGGCGGGTTGTTGTGGAGGGTGCCGAGCAGTTGACCGCGGTAGGGGTAGCCAGGTGGAAAGTATGGCCAGCCATAGAGAAATGCTTATTGAAATTCTCAATTATAGTGGATTTATCGGTGGTAACAGTGTTTCCTAGCCTCAGAGCAGTGGGCAGCTGGGAGGAGGTGCTCGTATTCTCCAAGGACTTTACAGTGTCACAGAACTTTTTTGAGTTTGTACTACAGGATGCAAATTTCTGTTTGAAAAAGCTAGTCTTAGCTTTCCTAACTGCCTGTGTATATTTGTTCCTAACTTCCCTGAAAAGTTGCATATCACGGGGGCTATTCGATGCTAATGCAGAACGCCACAGGATGTTTTTGTGCTGGTCAAGGGCAGACAGGTCTGGAGTGAACCAAGGACTATATCTAGGACTATATCTGACGGGATGAGGTCAATGTCATTCCCGGATACCCCGGCCAGGTCGATTAGAAAGGCCTGCTCGCAGAAGTGTTTTAGGGAGCGTTTGACAGTGATGATGGGTGGTCATTTGGTCGCAGACCCATTACGGATGCAGGCAATGAGGCAGTGATTGCTGAGATTTTGATTGAAAACAGCAGAGGTGTATTTGGAGGGCGAGTTAGTTAGGATGATATCTATGAGGGTGCCCGTGTTTACAGATTTGGGGTTGTACCTGGTTGGTTCATTGATAATTTGGTGTTGAGGGCACAGCTGGGGGCAGAGGGTGGTCTATAGCAAGCGGCAACAGTGAGAGACTTGTTTCTGGAAAGGTGAATTTTTAGAAGTAGAAGCTGTAGTAGAATTGTTTGGGTACAGACCTGGATAGTAAGACAGAACTCTGCAGGTTATCTTTGCAGTAGATTGCAACACCGCCCCCTTTGGCAGTTCTATCTTGGCGGAAAATGTTGTAGTTAGGGATGGAGATTTCAGGGTTTTTGGTGTTTTTTCTAAGCCAGGATTCAGACATGACTAAAACATCCGGGTTGGCAGAGTGTGCTAAAGCAGTGAGTAAAACAAACTTAGGGAGTAGGCTTCTAATGTTAACCTCTTGGGGCTAGGTGGGACGCTAGCGTGCCACCCGTGGTGCACTCCATCAACAGCAGGTGCATTTCAAGAGCGGCAAATTTGAATCCAAATAAATGTCAAAATTCAAATTTTTCAAAAATACAACTATGTTACACCATTTGAAAGATAAACATCTCCTTAATCTAACCACGTTTTACGATTTCAAAAAGGTTTTACGGCGAAAGCATAAATTTAGAGTATGTTAGGACAGTACATTTACAAGAGTTGTGTGTAATGTTTTGTCAAGTCAAAGACAGGGTCACCAAAACCATAAAACCAGCTAAAATGATGCACTAACCTTTTACAATCTCCATCAGATGACACTCCTAGGACATTATGTTAGACAATGCATGCATTTTTAGTTCTATCAAGTTGATATTTATATCCAAAAACAGCGTTTTACTATGGCATTGATGTTGAGGAAATCGTTTCCCTCCAATAACCGGCAGTCAAGTCAGCGTCACAAATTAAATAATTAAAATTAGAAAATATTGGTAAAATATTATATTGTCATTTAAAGAATTATAGATTTACATCTTTTGAACGCAATCAACTTGCCAGATTTAAAAATAACCTTACTGGGAAATCACACTTTGCAATAATCTGAGCACTGTGCCCAGAAAAATACGCGTTGCGATACAGACTAGACGTCATGTTGGGGAGATCTAAAATCGAAAATACTATGTAAATAATCCATTACCTTTGATTCTCTTCATCAGATGTCACTTCCAGGTATCACAGGTCCATAACGAATGTAGTTTTGTTCAAAAAAGCTCATCATTTATGTCCAAAAATCTCCGTCTCGTTAGCACATGATGTAAGCCAGCCGGACTTCTCGTCATGAACGAGGGGAAAAAATATATTTCCGTTCGTTCAAACATGTCAAACGTTGTATAGCATAAATCATTAGGGCCTTTTTTAACCAGAACATGAATAATATTCAAGGTGGACGAATGCATACTCTTTTATAACGTATTGGAACGAGGGTACCCAACATGAAGTAGCGCGCCAGGTGTCTAATGGGACATCACCGTTCCATGGCTCTTGTTCGGTCAGATCTCCCTCCAGAAGACTCAAAACACTTTGTAAAGGCTGGTGACATCTAGTGGAAGCAATAGGAAGTGCCAAAATATTCCTAAACCCCTGTGTTTTTCAATGGGATAGGTTTAAAGTCAATACAACACATCAGGTATCCACTTCCTGTCAGAAAATGTCTCAGGGTTTTGCCTGCCAAATGAGTTCTGTTATACTCACAGACACCATTCAAACAGTTTTGGAAACTTTAGAGTGTTTTCTATCCATATATAATAAGTATATGCATATTCTAGTTACTGGGTAGGATTAGTAACCAGATTAAATCGGGTACATTTTTTTTATCCAGACGTGCAAATGCTGCCCCCTAGACCCAACAGGTTAACATGCATGAAACCAAGGCTTTTACGGTTACAGAAGTCAACAAATGACAGCACCTGGGGAGTGGGAGTGGAGCTAGGCACTGCAGGACCTGGATTAACCTCTACATCATCAGAGGAACAGAGGAGAAGTAGGATAAGGGTACGGCTAAAGGCTATACGAACTGGCCGTCTAGCACGTTCGGAACAGAGAGTAAAAGGCGCAGGTTTCTGGGAACGATAGCATAGATTCAAGGCATAGTGTACAGACAAACGTAAGGTAAGATGTGAGTACATTGGAGGTAAACCTAGGCATTGAGTAATGATGAGAGAGATATAGTCTCTAGAGACCTTTAAACCAGGTGATGTCATCGCGTATGTAGGAGGTGGAACAACATGGTTGGTTAAGGCATATTGAGCAGGGTTAGAGGCTATACAGTGAAATAAGACAGTAATGGACGAGGCATATTGATATTAGAGAGAGGCATGCTTAGCCAAGTGAACATATGGGTCCAGTGAGTGGTTGGGCTGGCTGGGGACATGGCGATTCAGACAGTTAGCAGGCCGGTGCTAACAAGCTAGCAGTTAGTAGGCTGGGGCTAACAAGCTAGCAGTTAGCAGACCGGGGCTAGCAAGCTAGCAGTTAGCAGACCGGGTTAGCAAGCAAGCAGCTAGCAGACCGGGGCAAGCAAGCTAGCAGTTAGCAGACCGGGACAAGCAAGCTAGCAGTTAGCAGACCGGGGCAAGCAAGCTAGCAGTTAGTAGACCGGGGCTAGCAAGTTAGCAGAAGGGCCTTTGGGGGACGTTGCGATGGAAGTAAGTCTGTTTTTGCCTCTTCGTGCAGTGACGTCGATAGACCAGTTGTGGATTAGTAGCTCTAGGTAGCTAGCAGGCCGCGGTTAGCAGAATGGGCCTTCAGCGGACGCCGCACCTGAGGGGCCTGTTGGAATCCTCAGGCAGATTATGTCAGTATTCCAGTCGTAGAGGATCGGCGGGGTTTCGTGCCCCGTACCGGCAGTAGAAGGGGTCTGGATATTGTAGCCCAGGAGTGGGCTTCAGTGGTAGCCCAAGAGCCCTAGCCGTTATGCTCTGGTTTGAGTCACGTTGTACGAACTGGCGAGAGCTTTCCGAGCTAAAGGTTAGTTGATGACCGCTAGCAGTGGTTTTCTGACTGATAGCTGGTAGGTAGTTAGCTGGCTAGCTTCAGTTGAGGGATTCCAGATCCGAAGAAAATAGAAATACTTTAGAAAAGAAAAACAGATCCACGCCACATTGGGTGAGGCGGGTTGCAGGAGAGTATTTAGAAGTTGAGGTTTAGGAAAATATTTTAAAAAGATATGTGAAGAAAAAGATAGAAAAAGATATATACAAGGGACACGACACGACAGGACAAAGACATCTGACTGCTACGCCATCTTGGATTTTCATTTAACAGTGTTAAAACGATGTGCAAATAGTTAAAGTACCGAAGGGAAAATAAATAAACTTAAATATTGGCTGTATTTACAGTGGTGTTTGTTCTTCACTGGTTGACATTTTCTTGTGACAACACTGTGGTAATTCACCCAATAGATATGGGAGTTAATCAGAATTGGATTTGTTTTCAAAATCTTTGTTGGTCTGTGTAATCTGAGGGAAATATGTGTCTCTAATATGGTCACACATTTGGCAGGAGGTTAGGAAGTGCAATTCAGTTTCCACCTCATTTTGTGGGCACTGTGCACATAGCCTGTCTTCTCTTGAGAGCCAGGTCTGCCTATGGTCTGCCTACGGCGGCCTCTCTCAATAGCAAGGCTATGCTCACTGAGTCTGTACATAGTCCAAAGCTTTCCTTACTCTCTACCTGGAGGTGTCAGCACAGCAGAGGGCCCCAGGGCCGACAGGAAGTCATTTTGACTGAGGGTGGTGATTTAGTGATGGCCAAGGGTTTTAGGACGTTTTTTTTTTTTTTTTTGTACTTATGATGCACTGTGAGACAGAGAGGAACTCTCATTGGTTGGTCCGTGTCAGTGACCTCACCCCTCCAGCCCCTGGTGTCACTGTGTAGATGATTGGCCTCCCTCTCAAAGCAGTAGGGGACATACAGAAGTCTTATAATGAGAAAACCAGAATGATCTGTCAAAGGAAGGTTTCAATAATGTGATGAGAAACTCGATGGGAAAATGTATTCTAATTACTTGTAGCCAGCCAAATCCCAACTCCTGGTGGCACCATGTCAGATGAATGACTTCTCTTCCACTGCTTTTTCTCTTCAACTCACTCTCTTTCCCTCTTCCCCTCTCGCTTTCCCTCTCCCCCTCTCTCGCTAACTCTCTCTCTTCTCTCTCTCATTAGTTCCCTCTGTATGTCTCTCTTTCTCTCTCTCTCTCTCCCTCTCGCAGTCTCTCTCTCTCCCTCTCGCTGTCTCTCTCTCTCTCTCCCTCTCGCAGTTTCTCTCGCAGTCTGTTTTCTCTGTCCTCCTCGTCCTCTTTAAAGCTGGGTGGGCAGGCTGAGGGTGATTCAACTGGACTCCAGGCAGCGCTGTCTTCTGGCTGGCAGACCAGTAGCACTGCAGCCTGTATCATAGCAGCAGGCTTTACTCTGCCCACTAGTACACTGGCCTACATACCAGAGCCGGCACCAAGCACATTTTTCTTCAATTCAATACAAGGATTCATTCAATTGGATTTGGAATTCAGGCTGATTTTCCCGTAATGTAAAAGGGGCTTTTTGAAATCAGACTGCCGTGTCCAATTCCAATCCATTAAATGTTCTTATTTTGTAGTTTATCCCAAGCTCTTCTAGAAAAGCATTGCACAATAAGAAAACAAATGATATGTGTAGTGAAGCTGATGGAAATTCGTAATATTCTCAGCTGGTCATGTGTATGTTTTATTTCTGATTGTGTGTATGTGAGTGTGTTTCTGTATAAAGTGACTGGTGGGAGCTGCAGATGCTAGGCATAGCAACAGAGGTGAGAAGGAATCATTTGCAGTAGTTAAACATTCCACCCGCAAGTAAATGGTCAACAAGTTGAAAGGGTCAAGGGGCCTTTAGGGGAGATCTAAAGATGATTGAAGTCTTCAGAAGGAAAATCACATGAACCTAAAACAGACCTCAACTGACATTCACTCGCTAGGTTATATTTTTCTAATGATTGCACATATACACTGTGTAAAACTAGCGTGTAACTGAGAATGGGTGGAGCTTGAAACATTAGATTCATAACGTAGGCTTATGTAAAATGTGACAGCATTGCTATCTGATTTTCCTGGTCAATATTCCCACATCATACTGAACAGTCTATTTCTTGCCGTTGATGTATGTGTTGCTATTTTAGAGAAACCCACACATGGATAGTTGGGAGTCAGAAATGGCAACCGTAAGCAGCAAAATCACAGCCCACCAGTCCTTCAGAAATGTCAGCCTAGCTAAATGTCTGCTATTTTACATCTTAGTACATTCACACCCACAAAAAGTAAACTACGTAAAGTTAACTCAGTATTGTACAGACATCTATTTATTTGTGTGTGCGCATGCGTGTTCTTTGAGATTTCACAGTATCTGGCTTGGTGGCACAGTCCTTCCAGGCTGTGGATTAAAACAGTGGGTTCATTGACAATACACTCTCTCATCCTCCCCTACCCCTAGGCACTGTTACCAACCAACCAACCCCATCCCAAACCCACTATTCCTCCAGTCTCCATCACAGGGGCTGCTTTGAGTAATCTCCATGCATAGTCACTGGCATTGTGCAGTGGAGGGAGCTGGAGAGGGCCTAGCAGGCAGTGGTCAAAAGCTGAAAGAGTGCTACCCATATGTGGGTCACAGTGCTCTGTGGCTTCAGGAAGGCAGGGGGGTGTTTGTTCTCTCTCTGCCGTGCAACCCTGGCTGGGCACACAGAGGACTATCTGTGCCTGGAGAAGCAAAGGAGCGCCGGCGCCTGCTGGGAGATAAACGCGCTGTGAAAAGCGTGCTAAGAGCGTGGAGGAGTGTGAAAGGGGCAGGACACAGGATATGCTTTAGAATAGCCGACCTTGCCTTCCCCCTCCACACACACATGGATGGTGGTGTTCGCAGTTCAAATAAACAGGGGCGAATGGCAGGCCGGGATGATATAAACAGCCTTGTGCCTGGGTCATTTAGTTACTCTCAGGGTGTTGCTCTCTCACTGATTTCTAATGGGCCAAAGTCTACACAAGGGGAAGTAATAGAAGCTACAGTGAGTAGCAGGGAAAGACAGATGGAAGAGTAGCAGTAACTGCAGTCTTCTGCTCTGTGGAAGGTGGTGGAGGGGCTCCTGAGTGTCTTAATCCAACAAAAGTTAGAGGCATTGTCTGCAACTGTTCGAGTGTGAGTGTGCGTGCGTGTATTTGTGTGTTCTGCTGAGTTTTCATGATTACACAGTACACGTGGATGCTGAATGAGTCATCTATTTCTTAGTTCTATCTCAGCCCTTCTCCAATCAGTCCTTGCGTTGCTAACGCCCTGAGTCTCAACATAACACATACTAGGCTTGGGCAATATACTGTTTATACCTTATACTGGGACATTCTGAAATACAAAAATCTTTAAAAAATATATATATATGTATATAGATATTTGGGGTGGGGGCTCCGGGGGGGGGGGGGGGGGGCACTGCTTATAACTATAAGTATAGAAGTATTAGAAATCTTAGATGTGAACTAAATTATATCCACCTCAGGGCTCCAGCTATGCATTTGGTTTGCTAACTTGCTAGCTAAGTGGCTAGATGTCAAGATCAAGCTTGTTGGTTACAGCAGAGACATTCAATCCCCTCCTGGATCAAGATCCCTAATGCCTAAATTGTTTTGTGTGTGCGTGTGCATGTGTACAGTTGAAGTTGGAAGTTAACATACACTTAGGTTGGAGTCATTAAAACGACTTTTTCAACCACTCCACAAATTTCTTTTAAACAAACTATAGTTTTGGCAAGTCGGTTAGGACATCTACTTTGTGCATAACACAAGTCATTTTCCAACAATTGTTTACCAACAGATAATTCACTTATAATTCATTGTATCACAATTCCAGTGGGTCAGAAGTTTACATACACTCAGTTGACTGTACCTTGAAACAGCTTGCAAAATCCCAGAAAATTATGGCTTTAGAAGCTTCTGATAGGCTAATTGACATCATTTGAGTCAATTGGAGGTGTACCTGTGGATGTATTTCAAGGCCTACCTTCAAACTCAGTGCCTCTATGCTTAACATCATGGGAAAATCTAAAGAAATCAGCCAAGACCTCAGAAGAAAAATGGTAGACCCCCACAAGTCTGGTTCATCCTTGGGAGCAATTTCCAAACACCTGAAGGTACCACGTTCATCTGTACAAACAATAGTACGCAAGTATAAACACCATGGGACCACGCAGCCGTCATACCGCTCAGGAAGGAGGCGCATTCTGTCTCCTAGAGATGAACGTACTTTGGTGCGAAAAGTACAAATCAATCCCAGATCAACAGCAAAGGACCTTGTGAAGATGCTGGAGGAAACGGGTACAAAAGTATCTATATCCACAGTAAAATGAGTCCTATATCGACATAACCTGAATGACCGCTCAGCAAGGAAGAAGCCACTGCTACAAAACCGCCATAAAAAAGCCTGACTACAGTTTGCAACTGCACATGGGGACAAAGATTGTACTTTTTGGAGAAATGTACTTTGGTCTGATGAAACAATAATAGAACTGTTTGGCTATAATGACCATCGTTATGTTTGGAGGAAAAAGTGGGAGGCTTGCAAGCCGAAGAAACCATCCCAACCATGAAGCACGGGAGTGGCAGCATCATGTTGTGGGGGTGCTTTGCTGCAGGAGGGACTGGTGCACTTCACAAAATAGATGACATCATGAGGACTGAAAATTATGTCGATATATTGAAGCAACATCTCAAGACATCAGTCAGGAAGTTAAAGCTTGGTCGCAAATGGGTCTTCCAAATGGACAATGACCCAAAGCATACTTCCACAGTTGTGGCAAAATGGCTTAAGGACAACAAAGTCAAGGTATTGGAGTGTCCATCACAAAGCCCTGACCTCAATCCTATAGAAAATGTGTGGGCAGAACTGAAAAGGCGTGTGTGAGCAAGGAGGCCTACAAACCTGACTCAGTTACACCAGCTCTGTCAGGAGGAATGGGACAGAATTCACCCAACTTATTGTGGGAAGCTTGTGGAAGGCTACCCGAAACATTTGACCCAAGTTAAACAATTTAAAGGCAATGCTACCAAATACTAATTGAGTGTATGTAAACTTCTGACCCACTGGGAATGTGATGAAAGAAATAAAAGCTGAAATAAATCATTCTCTCTACTATTATTCTGACATTTCACATTCTTAAAATAAAGTGGTGATCCTGACTGACCTAAAACAGGGAGTTTTTACTAGGATTAAATGTCAGGAATTGTGAAAAACTCAGTTTAAATGTATTTAGCTAACGTGTATGTAAACTTCCAACTTTAACTGTGTGTGTGTGTGTGTGTGTGTGTGTGTGTGTGTGTGTGTGTGTGTGTGTGTGTGTGTGTGTGTGTGTGTGTGTGTGTGTGTGTGTGTGTGTGTGTGTGTGTGTGTGAAATAGCACCCCCTGTTTGCACATTCGTTAATATCGTATACCCCGGTATTGTATGGAAGTGGTATGAAAATCTGGATAAAGCCCTACCCTGACACATACTCTATTGATCCTAGAATGCCAATCCCTCTTCAGTTACCAATCCATAATTGCCACCGGAGCTGGGCAAGACAGCCCCTGTGGAGAAAGCAGCGGTGGTCATATCGACATGGAGCGTGTGTCATCACAGCTCGTTGCAGGGAATCTGATAATGAAATGGACCTTGGGTGGAATAAATGGCCTGACCAAAGTGAACTGGGGTTGTTTTTGTAGTTGGTGAATTGGATGGGTGGTTGTTTTATTTCAGGGTGGGTTGAGATGAAACACTGTTGATTGGATGAGGACACCCCTCACAGAACCTCTGTTGTGTGGTCAGGAAATAATCTGCTTTATATTTCTATTGGCCACTTAGATAAGCTCTGAAATCAGATTCAGTGTATTAAATCCCCCTTTTCTCCTTCTCCAATGCCATCTGTTCATATCAGACAACTCTATTCAATCCTGACTCTACACATATTCGCTTTTACTTTATTCTGAAAAACCTCATCAATTAAATGAATTTTAATCCAAAATAGCCTGTAGTACTAAAAGCATAATTCCCCTGTGAGATAGTTATGTAAGTGAAACGCTTTAGGGTTATTGAGGTGAAAGGGGGAGGGTGGAAATGGATTGGTGAGTAAGCCGGTCTGTTTTCCTATTCCTGTGTAGGTCTACATAGAGTTAAGATGGGCTTGACGGTAGCAGACTGGCTCTACTAATGCTGCAAGATATGGGCCTGTATGAAAGCTTCTAACCAATCATATTTTGACAACAGCAACCGATCAAACTGACTGGAGCTTGGTGTTTGTAATAGGCATGTTGCAGGCTGAAAGAACTGATCAGATTTTTCAAAGGTGCTATTCTCTGTTGCAAATCGCAGAGGTATTTAAAGCATGAGCTAATGGAAATATTTCTTCCTACAGATGAATAAAAGAGCATCCTGGTTTTCTCTAGGTCTCTCTCTCTCGCACTCTCTCTCTCGCACTCTCACTCCTGTAACAGGAAGCTATATCAGTCCATCCTGGGCTCTGATTCACGCCCTCCCTGATCCCTAACCCTGATACATTTACCAGACTGTGTGTGTGTGTGTGTGGCTGCTGTTGCATGAGTTGTAAGCCGTCATTGTAAATAAGAATTTGTTCTTAACTGACTTGCCTAGTTAAATAAAGGTTCAGAAAATAAAAGTGAGTGAAAGCAAGAGACGTTTTTGGTATTTTTTGCCAGTACACATTAATTGCTACTTGTCGTCCTAAGTTTGGCACAAATTACATCTGACAGATTTAAAATGTAATTTGTAAAAGCTTAGTAAGCATGACTTATGTTCTGTTTTCTTAGTCTACTCCATTTTCTTATTCGTGCAACAAGGAGGAAAAGTCTCTTCTAGACAGTTGTCTGAGGAATGTTCTGCCATGTCCTTGAATTGTGTTGATAACAAATTGCAAATCAAACGGAGCTGTAAGTGGACATAAGCAGAGCACTGTGCTCCCTCCTGGTCCTGGACTAGAATGGACAGACAGAACCACTCAATCAGACCCACCACTGTTTGACTGATCCTTCTCTCCTTCCAGCCAGTCTTTCTCAAACTAAATATTTAAACATGGCATACTTGAGCAAGGGTTTATTTAACTAAAAGTTTGGATGGCTCAAGTTTAAACCGTTACAGGAGCCTCTGGAGAAACTGGAGCACTACCCAAGTGATTGGCTTAAATAGAAGAAGATAATCACACGGCTGTGTTTAAATCACTGGGCCGACCGACCTGAGGATTTTTACTCTCTCTCTATTGATGTTCAACATGAAAACAAGTCTACGTCTCTGTCCTAGACCACATATTGTGTTCAATTTTGCATCTTCTATTTCTCTCAAGTTGTATGCATTATCAGCATGTACTGTTGTTCTGCATACCTGGCTGTGGTGTTGTAGAGTATGTCTGAGGCTTTAGTATACTGTCCACTATGGGTATTGTGTGGTGTAATGCGCTCAAACCGAATGAGGCAATAATGTATCAAGCTGCTGGTGTTGTTGCACTGCTGTGGTCACCCTAATGAGGGTGATCATATCCTTTATTAATGAACATCTGGTCACTCCTCCGCATGGCAACTGTGGCGACTGCAGGGAGAAAGCAGAGGGCTGCGGAGCTCTAAGGAGGAGAGAGTTCTAGAATAGAACTCTGTGTGGTGTTCCAGAACCCTGCAGTCTGACTGAATGGGAGCGATCATCCATTGAGGTACTGACACCCACATGGCCGACATGACTATGGATTATTCCTCCCGCTGGTGGATGAATGGGAGCTTAGTCATGAAACTGCCCTTGGATGTTTGGTGTGGGAGGTTTAGACAGCAGGTGGTTCACTGAAGAGGCCTTTTTTAATTTTCCTATTTCACGTTGATGTAAAACCATTTCTTTCTACATTTTTCATGTTTATCAGTCGACATTTCCCTGTGCATCTACGCATACCTTTATTAAGTCCCACCCCTTTTTCAACCAGAGGAAAGTGTGACCCAGTTATGTTTTCAATCAGAATCCGCATGTAGGACTGGGAAAACTCACAGAGAGACAGGGGTAGAGTAGAGTACTGTGGACTGAGGAACGTGCTCCACAGCCCCTGAAAGCTAGGCTTCCTGTGGCTTGAGATGGATGGGGCCCTAGCTACACGTTTCTCCATGCTGAAGACCTCTTGTTTTAAGTGGGCCAGCAGGGGCAGAAATAGCCTACCCATCAGGAGCCTCTCCTCAAGATCACTCCAGAGCCGAGGGCCCCACCATGAATGGAGTTGGAGCAGGACAACACACTCTCTCCCTGTGGCCTAATGACTTCCACAGCCTGGCTATAGCAGGGCCACTAGACAGATGGAGAGGAGAGCAGTTAACGAACCCCCAAGAAAATTAGAATTTCAACAAACTGGCTAAACTTTTCTCTCCCCCTATAAAAATACAATTACACCCCTCAAACCGTGTAGAATTAATCCATTTAACATTCAACATGGAGTGTGTAATAGTCACTTATCTGCTGTGAACACTATTGTAGAAGTGCTCTTGAGCTTTGTATCCATCCACAGCCTCAGACCCTCTACTCTAAGGACAGAGTACATGGGTAAACCCGCTGGAAGAGACTTCTAAAAGCGGTAGCAGAGATTTGGGGAATTACTCCAACCCCCTAAATCCCTATCTGAGGCTGTAAATATGTCTAGTCTGGGGGAAAGGAAGTTGGATCAATCTAACTTGCTTGTTGGTCCCAACTGCTTTGATGCAAGCCCAGCCCAGTCACTAAAAAGGAATGTAGTTATCTATACACACCAGAAAATGAATGTTCTTTCTTTATTTCTCTCTCTCTCTTGCTCTCTCTGTTGCTCTCTCTCTCTCTCTATTTTCTTTCTCCTCTTGCTCTCTCTCTCCCTCTCTCCTTCTCTCTCTCAATCTCTTTTCTCTATCTCTCTTCTCTCTTGCTCTCTCTTCTCTCCTTAGTGATCAGCTGTTGGGGTGAGATTCAGCTGCCTTGGTGTTGACTCAGTGATAGTCATCATCACCATTTCCCACATGAAAGGAGAGAAGAGGGTGGTGTTACATGAAATTGTGGGTCAACTCAGGCCATTGGATCCATTGCTCTTTCCTATAGTGACAGATTCTTTTCGTTGTTGTTACTTTAGTTCGTTCCTTGGTAAGGTTTATATAATATTGGTGTATGATAAGATCCTCTCAGGAAGTGCAACTATAAAACATATTTGACATGGCTTGTTCATCCCTCGGGGCAGTAAGTATACACTATCGTTCATCTTGTGCTTTGATCCTACATGCTTTGGAAGGGAGTAAACCTGTACTCCTCGACTAAAATGACCATGCAGAGGCACTGCATGCCTACAGTAAAGTAAATGTTATCTGTGGCATGTTCCCCAAGCTGGCCTCATATTTTTATTAGAGCATTAAAGCAGTTACAGGCCCTGGATAAGTTTATTGAGAAAGTGGAGAGCCCATATGAAGTTAGCAACAGTCCCCAGACCAGCTGATCCATTCTGCGGCTATGAGGAGTGGGGACGCTGTCACTTACAGTTCCTCATAAAATCATGTGGAAAGGCCTTAAGTTCAGGATGAGGGGTAATTGATACTCTTGTGTGTGGGGCTAAAAGACGTGCAGACCAGGGAGAAGCGGTCTGCCACGTGTGAAGAGGGAATCCAAGCCAGACACAGCATTGGGAGCAAAAGCTGTAGGCTGACTCAAGGAGGTAAAGGAGAACAGAAAGAAGACTGCGTCTTCCTCAAACTGTGGAGGTCGTTCAGAGCCACCGGCTGGTTTTACCAGCTTCACAAACTGTTTATACAGCGTTCAACCACTGTTTCAAAGAGTTCTGTTGTTTTGTTTTTTTAACTTTCCTTTTTGGCTCTTGGCTAAAGCAGTGCAGAGGCTTTTGAGGAAAAATAAACACATCTTGATTTAATTATGAACTCCCCCTCATTGCACCGTTTCCCCTTTGAAATCAACCACATTCAATGCAAGACAAATAAGCAAATTAGCAGCAGCAGTCAGACATTGTTAAACACTCCTAACACTGATTCTGGAAAGGAGCTCAGATGGCATTACAGGCTTAGAGCCATGCAAGTGTTTGTAAATTACAACTAACCAAAATAGCCAAGATAGAATGAATCTAGTAGAAAACAATCAGCCTGTTTATTTAGTCACTTTTAATTGCAGGTTGAGTCCACAAATAAACCGATCAATACCAAATCACATCCGAAATGGAAGAATTCATGTTGATTGACTTTCCATAGTTAAAGATGCACTCCGGGATCTAAAGCCTAACCAATTTGAAACATATAGCACAAATTGGATTTGGAACATATCACACAAATTGCTAAATGTGTATGATATAATATAAATGGCAAAACTCGTAACATATCACACTAAATGGATGACGTAGTACACAATTGGATACACAATTACACAAAAAAACGGGTACCACTTTTGGCTTGTGAGCACCACTTTCAAAACTACTGAGTGAAATTATACAAAAGTTAGAGAGTACATCCTTAAGTCAAATTAATATTTTGGTTTGCAACTTGACACACTGATTTCATTCCAAAAGTGTAACTATTCATGTTGGTCCCAAACCGACAGACCCCTAGGACCCAGTTTATAGTTCTGACAACTGATAGGCTTATACTGTATGTCAATGGTTCTACATTTGGAAGTTGTTTTATGATGGAAGTACAAGGTCAATATGAATTGTTTTGTCACAAAACTATGTTCCAATTGCCTAGTGTTCAATAACTGTCTTGCCTGTCTCCATTCCCTCATGCTCACTGTTGTGGAAGAGCTGAAAGGTGAAAGCTATTGTTCACCTCTGTGGTTTTTAATTGTAATTTTATTTAACTAGGCAAGTCAGTTAAGAACACATTCTTATTTTCAATGACAGCCTAGGAACAGTGGGTTAACTGCCTTGTTCAGGGGCAGAACGACAGATTTGTACCTTGTCAGCTCAGGGATTCAAACTTGCAACCTTTCAGTTACTAGTCCAATGCTCTAACACTAGCGGTACAGAGTCAATGTGCGGGCCACCAGTTAGTCAAGGTAATTGAGGTCATATGTACATGCAGGTAGAGGTAAAATGACTGCATATATAATAAACAGAGAGTAGCAGCAGTGTAAAAATGGAAGGGGGGGGGGGCAATGCAAATAGTCTGGGTAGCCGTTTGGTTAGCTGTTTAGGAGTCTTATGGCTTGGGGGGTAGAAGTTGTTAGAAGGCTTTTGGACCTAGACTTGGCGCTCCGGTACTGCTTGCCGTGCAGTAGCAGAGAGAAGTCTTATGACTAGGGTGGCTGGAGTCTTTGGCAATCCCTCCAATACCGCACGGTCCTTCTATTCCCTTTCTCGCTCTCTAGCTGGCTGACCTGGGGCAGTTGATTCAGGGAAATTGTTTAATTTGCATGCAAATGACTCCAAAACACCAGTTATTCACGCCACTAATTATACCAGTGTTGGGACGGTGACTTGCTGACATCACGGATGGTCATTAGCATTCGGGAGGGGAGGGGCGGTGGTCCTGGCAAGGACAGGCTCCTCCGTTATTCAGCCAGTCACTCAGCGCGAGCAAGTCCCCTGCTCAGCGCTCCTTAAGCGCATACAGTAAAGGAGTCCCTATGGATCGTTTTTCAACTTTCTAGCTTTCTGTTGCTGCCTCCGTAAATTATTGTTTTGGATTCGATCGAAACGTAACCTACGAAGTTAAGGCTATTGCATTATCTCAATGTAGGTGGACTAAATGTAGGGGTATTTGTGTTTAACCGCTTATTGGGTTTTGTGTCGCTTTACCAATCCTTGCGCTTGGTGAATGTGTTTGCAGAACAGCTTGACAAAAAGGCTCGCAGAGCGAAGAGGACAGTAGCCTAGAGGAACAGATTGCGCCTTCGCACTGACCAGAGAGTGAGAGTGCAGTGTCGCAGGAATAGTAGACTATGAAAAGGCTTGCAATGAGGAAAGTGTGGTTGAAAGCTATTATCACCGGGTGCATAGCCATGCTCTCCCTCACACCTACTTGGTAATAAGGTAAGCATTGACTACATTTTACCGTTTGGGCTCCGTTATTTTGTATCAATCTGTTATTTACACAGCTGACACGGCTATCTTTGCGCGCTGTTGTGTCCGGACCATCAAGACAGGATCTATTTCAGGGTTTAAACTGTGGCTAAGTTTACTCAACATTGCCAGTTTGAGTGAACTTTTACTGCCGTTGAAAGGTCGTGTTTAAAAGGGGTTTGATATTTCCTGACTGCAAGATGTGTGCTACAATGTAGCCTATGTGGCTCATTCGTGGTGTGCTCGATTTAAACTCAACCCTATCAACATCAATGAGGTATGAGTTGAAATGTATTTGAACGACTAGGTAGGCCTATTCATGATTTAGAACTAGGCAAACATATTTACATTGCAACTACTAAGCAATTACACTGATTATTCTGTAATATTTTTTTTTATTTGAACGTTACATTATTTTTGCTCGCACGCAATAGTTGCACTAATAGTCTCACTAATCTTCACCTTACTGACTCATAGGCTATCCTCTGTAATGGATGTGTTGTTATCCATTTTCTCTTTCTACTCTTCGTGGCGCGGCGGTCAAGCTAACTAGTTTTTTTCAGTGGGATTAGTCTTTGTTGTGTTGCCTCTATGGTCTGGACCTGGCCGGCCGCGGGATTGATTGAGTCAGGATAGGTCATTTGGGATTAGCATATGAACGGATTTGGGGGAATAATGAATAATGGGACACTCCAGCAGCTGGCCCGAGACTCCAGGGGTAATGGAGATATCAGGCTGCATTGCTCTGAAACAGACATTTAGACTACAGGTAGCCTCGGCTCATAGGCAACCAACCATTTTATCAGTCTTGATGTGCAAAATAATGTCAGGTCGGTTTTTGACCATCCCCTTTCAACACCATGAAATTGTTTAATCTGGTCCACTGTTTTAAGCCATGTTTAGACTAGTTGTGTTTGTCAGCATTTCAAACTTGCTGATCGTTTGCACAGATCGGTTCCCCAATGACAGTTAGACAATATCTCATGAGAACAGCATAGCTACTGTTCCATATAGGGACTGAGGTCTCAGGAGCCTGAAAACCTGCCCCCATGTGACATACCATGCATCTGTCCCAGTAGCAGTTACCGAACAAGTAACACTTATGAATAAGTAACATGATCATCTGGTATAAAGCTGCCATCCTCAGTTAGATGTTACATAAATATCTAGTCCTCTCTCACTTCCTGCACTTCTGACACTAAACCTTTCCAAATTCCATAAAGATGCAGTGTCGTGAGATGAAGTACATTCTGCGATAAAGTGTCCAGTCAATGTATATCTTATGGAGTGTGTGTGTTGGACAATACTTATTTATTGCAGTAGGTGGGTGCAGGCCTAATCTCCATTAGATTGAACATATTGGATTGAGTCGCCAGTAATTAGCTACTAATAAACACCTTTTTTTGTTTGATTCCTCTTTGGTATGTAGTGCAATCCAGTTTAACACTGATTAAAGCTGAACATGTCTGCTTCAATAAATTACCAAATTAGGACAAATTAAGACTAAATGCCCATCTGATCTCAGAACAAAAGGCATTTAAAAAAAATAGAGAAATAATCTGTTCCCCTATTTTCCCTGCCTGTCCAGAGAAAACAAAAGAAGCAGAAATAATAGAAATGTGGCTGCTGCCTGCCTCCAGCTGTTCCTCTGAACCTCTTCTCTCCTTCTCCTCTCCTCTGAGCTGCCATTTAAACATGCTGTCTGGAATGATGACACGGAAAAGCAGCAGCGGTTCTGGGAGCTGCTCTGGAATTAGTCTGGAATGGGGTTCCTTTCGGATACCACATCAAGCCCACTCAGCTCCATGGCTGTTTTTCAGGAAGGCAAGGGTTGTGGATGTGATGAACACTTTAGAGGAGGTGTTTAAGAGCCTGGATGACACCTTGCCCTATGGCAAATGAACCTGTTAATATTGGGTTAGTTAAATGAATGGCACCACCACTCAACCCAACCTCTTGAGATGTCCCTGAGTTGGCAGAGGATTTGTACCAGTCCATAGGTGGCTATTAAGAGTTCCACAGTGGTGAGTAATACTGAAAACAAAACAATAGGTATCTCTAGTCTAGTAAGAACTTGTCTGTGTGTGGGTCAGTCATTTCTTGGGCGTTAGGTTCACCAGTGGACAGAGTCTTTACGGTTGGTGTGTCTACTGACTGACTGTGCAGTGTGTCAGACTGTAGCTGTTTAACTTGGCTGTTGCCAGGGTGATGTAGAGGAGCAATGCAATGATTAACACTGTGGTGGTGAATGATTGTCTGCTTACATCACAGTCTCAGGGATTACTGTCCACTCAGATACCTTCCAGTCATTAGAAGCTTCCTGCAGTGTTCTGCTCTGGCCATGGAAGGCTTTATCTGCCCCAGGAGAGGAAAGGCCAGTCTACTTAATTTACTTCATTTCCCTACCTTTTACTTTGTGGAGTTTTTTTTAGAAGGCGTTAGTTAAGTACTTGACTTGTATTGAAGTCATGTAGATGACCAGTGTAACATGGGGTAGTGTTTCAGAATAGAAATCCCAGTGATGTGCACCTTGTTGTAAATCAGGGGCTTAGGCCCTGGGCATATCTCTGCCAATCCTGATGCAGGGAGATCAGATGTTTGGAAGGTGAATCACTGGATGATGGCCCCATACATCTGGAGAGAGACAGGCTCACGGGTCCCACGGGACTCAACCCTCGTGCTCCCATGTCCAGTTCAAAGACAATGAGAACAATTGGGTTGGTGTTTGTAAGGTCTCTGTCTGTATCATTTTAAAACAGAGACACTCTACTCTAACCAGGAATGCAGTGTGAAACACTCTCTTCCATGCCCAATGTACTCCTCCAGGCTATATTTAAACCCCTATCTCCATGCCTGTTCTCCATCCAAAGGCAGACTGAGCCCCTAGCATGAAAAGTAGTGGGAGATGTGTGTGTAATGTTTTTTTCTATTTTATTTGTCATGTTTTTGTACCCTCTCTCCTGTGTTCTAACGTATGTTTGTGTGTGTGTGCATATATGTGCATACTGTAAAATTATTAAGTAACTGGTTCCACTGGTTCTACTTTTCGGTCAAAGTGTTACCTGAACTTAACATTTTTAGTTGGCACAAACTGCAACTTGAGAGAACTTCAGCATAAATTAAGTTAACTTAAAATGATGTGTTTGCTCAACTTGACTCACATTTCTAATCCAAGATGGCATAGCAGTCAGACATCCTTTGTCCTCGTCTTGTCGTGGCCCGTATATATATATTTACATCTTTTCTTCACATATCTTTTTATATTTTTTTCTCTCTAAAAACTCAACTTCAAAACATTCTCCTGCAACCCGCCTCACCAATTTAAAAAAAACTAGTATTTACCTCAAATCTGAAATCCACAACAGAAACTAGCCAGAAGTTAGCCAGTTCACTAGCTAATGTTAGAACTCAGCTAAACACGGTTGGCGGTCATCAGCTATCCCTTAGCTCGAAAAGCTATTGCCAGTTTTGTACAACGCGACTCAGACCAGAGCATACCGGACCTATTTTCTCTCCATATCCCCGGATTTCTGCCGCAAGCTCTGGACATTTACACGTGGATCTTGCAGCTAGCTAGCTGCTATCCGAGTGACTATTGGCTAACGTTGGTCCCGGAGCTAACATCAATTATTCCGGAGCTAGCCAGCTGAAGAGTTCCATCAGCCACTCCTGGGCTACAGTCACCTATCCGGACCCATTTTACTGCCGATGCGGAGCCCCATCGGGCCTTCACACTGGACTACCGACGTTATCTGCCCGAGGGAGTTATCCAACTGGCCCCTCCGTCGCGACGTAACCTGAACGCCCATCTGCAGCCAGCTAATCATTAGCTGTCTTATCGGCTGCTATCTGAATAGGTCTATCGGCCAATTTTCTTGGGCCACTATAACTATAACTATTTTGCCAATTGGATTGGTCCCCTCTACCACACGGAACCCCACTAATCTACTGACGGAAACGCACAAGGTGGCTAATAACAGACCATCTTCTGCCAACTTGCTACGCATGGCCCGGCTAGCTGTCTGAATCGCCGTGACCGCAACCGACCTCACTACTCACTGGACCCTTTTGATAACCTGGCCAAGCATGCCTCTCCTTAACCTCTCTAGGGGAGGTGGGACGAAATCGTCCCACACTATTCAACAGCCAGTGAGAAATCAAAGCGCCAAATTTAAAACCACAAAATGTCATAATTCAAAGTTCTCAAACATAGGACTATTTTACACCATTTTATAGATACACTTCTCCTGAATCGAACCACGTTGTCCGATTTCCAAAAGGCTTTACAGCGAAAGCAAAACATTAGATTATGTTAGGAGAGTACATAGACACAAATAATCACACAGCCATTTTCCAAGCAAGCATATATGTCACATAAACCCAAACCACAGCTAAATGCAGCACTAACCTTTGATCTTCATCAGATGACACTCCTAGGACATTATGTTATACAATACATGCATGTTTTGTTCAATCAAGTTCATATTTATATCAAAACACAGCTTTTTACATTAGCATGTGATGTTCAGAACTAGCATACCCACCGAAAACATCCGGTGAATTTACTAAATTACTCAAGATAAACGTTGACAAAATACATAACAATTATTTTTTAAATTATAGATACAGAACTCCTTTATGCAATCGCGGTGTCAGATTTTAAAATAGCTTTTCGGCGAAAGCACATTTTGCAATATTCTGAGTACATAGCTCGGCCATCACAGGCTAGCTAATTTGACACCCACCAAGTTTGGGGCTCACTAAACTCAGAATTACTATTAGAAAAATTGGATTACCTTTGCTGTTCTTCGTCAGAATGCACTCCCAGGACTTCTACTTCAACAACAAATGCTGTTTTGGTTCCAAATAATCCATAGTTATATCCAAATACCTCCGTTTTGTTCGTGCGTTCAGGTCACTAGCCGAAGGGTGACGCACGAGCGCATTTCGTGACCCAAAAATTCTAAATATTCCATTACTGTACTTAGAAGAATGTCAAATGCTGGCAACGCTGTATTCATTCAAAGACTGAAAGAAAAAAATGGAGAAGTCTCATGACCGCGCATCTCCAGTCTCACTGTCCCTAGGCTGACCACTTACAAACTCTGCTGCTGTACTTTGCCCAGAGACAGCAGACACCCCATTCCACTTTCTGGCGGCTTTAAAGAGCCAATGGAAGCCTTATAAAGTGTCACGTTACAGTACAGATGCTGTAATGTCGATAGAGATCCAACAGAAGGACAACAAATTGTCAGACAGGGCACTTCCTGCATGGAATCTTCTCAGGTTTTGGCCTGCCATATGAGTTCTGTTATACTCACAGACACCATTCAAACAGTTTTAGAAACTTTAGAGTGTTTTTATATGCTTATTCTAGTTTCTGGGCAGGAGTAGTAACCAGATTAAATAGGGTACGTTTTGTATCCGGCCGTGAAAATACTGCCCCCTATCCCAAAGAAGTTAATGTCAATATGCCTTCTCCATTGCTCTTCTGGTTAGTGTTTATTGGCTTATTTCACTGTAGAGCCTCTAGCCCTGCTCATTATACCTTATCCAACCTCTCAGTTCCACCACCCACACATGCGATGACATCACCTGGTTTCAATGATGTTTCTAGAGACAATATCTTTCTCATCATCACTCAATGCCTAGGTTTACCTCCACTGTATTCACATCCTACCATACCTTTGTCTGTACATTATACCTTGAAGCTATTTTATCGCCCCCAGAAACCTGCTCCTTTTACTCTCTGTTCCGGACATCCTAGATGACCAATTCTCATAGCTTTTAGCCGTACCCTTATCCTACTCCTCCTCTGTTCCTCTGGCGATGTAGAGGTGAATCCAGACCCTGCAGGGCCTAGCTCCACTCCTATTCCCCAGGCGCTCTCTTTTGATGACTTCTGTAACCGTAATAGCCTTGGTTTCATGCATGTTAACATTAGAAGCCTCCTCCCTAAATTTGTTTTATTCACTGCTTTAGCACACTCTGCCAACCCGGATGTCCTAGCCGTGTCTGAATCCTGGCTTAGGAAGACCACCAAAAACTCTGAAATCTCCATCCCTAACTACAACATTTTCAGACAAGATAGAACGGCCAAAGGGGGCGGTGTTGCAATCTACTGCAGAGATAGCCTGCAGAGTTCTGTCCTACTATCCAGGTCTGTACCCAAATAATTTGAACTTCTACTTTTCTAAAAATAAGTCTCTCACTGTTGCCGCCTGCTATAGACCACCCTCTGCCCCCAGCTGTGCTCTGGACACCATATGTGGACTGATTGCCCCCCATCTATCTTCAGAGCTCGTGCTGCTAGGTGACCTAAACTGGGACATGCTGAATAACCTCTTACATCTAGACGTTCCGCTAGCGGAACACCTGCTCCAATATCCAATGATGGGCGTGGCGCGAAATACAAACTCCTCGAAAATCCGAAAACTTCAATTTTTCAAACATATGACTATTTTACACCATTTTAAAGACAATACTCTCCTTTATCTAACCACACTGTCCGATTTCAAAAAGGCTTTACAGCGAAAGCAAAACATTAGATTATGTCAGCAGAGTACCCAGCCAGAAATAATCAGACACCCATTTTTCAAGCTAGCATATAATGTCACAAAAAACAAAACCACAGCTAAATGCAGCACTAACCTTTGATGATCTTCATCAGATGACACTCATAGGACATTATGTTATACAATACATGCATGTTTTGTTCAATCAAATTCATATTTATATCAAAAACCAGCTTTTTACATTAGCATGTGACGTTCAGAACTAGCATTCCCACCGAACACTTCCGGTGAATTTACTAAATTACTCACGATAAACGTTCACAAAAAACATAACAATTATTTTAAGAATTATAGATACAGAACTCCTTTATGCAATCGCGGTGTCCGATTTTAAAATAGCTTTTCGGTGAAAGCACATTTTGCAATATTCTGAGTAGATAGCTCGCCATCACGGGCTAGCTATTTTGACACCCACCAAGTTTGGTACTCACTTACCTTTGCTGTTCTTCGTCAGAATGCACTCCCAGGACTTCTACTTCAATAACAAATGTTGGTTTGGTTCCAAATAATCCATAGTTATATCCAAATAGCGGCGTTTTGTTGTGCGTTCAAGACACTATCCGAAGGGTAACGAAGGGTGACGCGCCCGGCGCCCTTCGTGACAAAAAAATTCAAAATATTCCATTCCCGTACTTCGAAGCATGTCAAACGCTGTTTAAAATCAATTTTTATGCGATTTTTCTCGTAAAAAAAGCGATAATATTCCGACCGGGAGTCGTTGTTTTCGTTCAAAGACTGAAAATGTCAACATGGAGTCGTCTCGTGCACGCGCGCGCCAGTCTCATTGTTCTCAGATCGACCACTTACCAAATGCGCTACTGTTTTTCAGCCATGGCCTGCAAAGTCATCATTCAACGTTCTGGCGCCTTCTGAGAGCCTATGGGAGCGTTAGAAAATGTCACGTTACAGCAGAGATCCCCTGTTTTGGATAGAGATGACAAAGAAGGCCAAGAAATGATCAGAGAGGGCGCTTCCTGTTTGGAATCTTCTCAGGTTTTGGCCTGCCAAATGAGTTCTGTTATACTCACAGACACCATTCAAACAGTTTTATAAACGTTGGAGTGTTTTCTATCCAAAGCTAATAATTATATGCATATTCTAGTTTCTGGGCAGGAGTAATAATCAGATTAAATCGGGTACATTTTTTATCCGGCCGTGAAAATACTGCCCCCTATCCATAACAAGTTAACACCCCAGCCATCCTACAATCTAAGCATGATGCCCTCAATCTCACACAAATTATCAATGAACCTACCCGGTACCACCCCAAATCCGTAAACACGGGCAACCTCATAGATATCATCCTAACCAACTTGCCCTCTAAATACACCTCTGCTGTTTTCAACCAAGATCTCAGCGATCACTGCCTCATTGCCTGCATCCGTAATGGGTCAGCGATCTAACGACCTCCACTCATCACTGTCAAACGCTCCCTGAAACACTTCAGCGAGCAGGCCTTTCTACTCGACCTGGCCTGGGTATCCTGGAAGGATATTGACCTCATCCCTTCAGTAGAGGATGCCTGGTTATTTTTTTTAAATGCCTTCCTCACCATCTTAAATAAGCGTGCCCCATTCAAGAAATTTAGAACCAGGAACAGATATAGTCATTGGTTCTCTCCAGACCTGACTGCCCTTAACCAACACAAAAACATCCTGTGGTGTTCTGCATTAGCATCGAACAGCCCCTTCATATGTAACTTTTCAGGGAAGTTAGAAACCAATATACACAGGCAGTTAGAAAAGCCAAGGCTAGCTTTTTCAAGCAGAAATTTACTTCCTGCAACACAAACTCAAAAAAGTTCTGGGACACTGTAAAGTCCTTGGAGAATAAGAGCACCTCCTCCCAGCTGCCTACTGCACTGAGGATAGGAAACTCTGTCACCACCGATAAATCCACTATAATTGAGAATTTCAATTAGCATTTTTCTACGGCTGGCCATGCTTTCCACCTGGCTACCCCTACCCCGGTCAACAGCACTGCACCCCCCACAGCAACTCGCCCAAGCCTTCCCCATTTCTCCTTCTCCCAAATCCAGTCAGCTGATGTTCTGAAAGAGCTGCAAAATCTGGACCCCTACAAATCAGCCAGGCTAGACAATCTGGACCCTTTCTTTCTAAAATTATCTGCCGAAATTGTTGCAACCCCTATTACTAGCCTGTTCAACCTCTCTTTCGTGTCGTCTGAGGTTCCCAAAGATTGGAAAGCAGCTGCGGACATCCCACTCTTCAAAGGGGGGGACACTCTTGACCCAAACTGCTACAGACCTATATCTATCCTACCCTGCCTCTCTAAAGTCTTCGAAAGCCAAGTTAATAAACAGATTACCGACCGTTTCAAATCCCACCGCACCTTCTCTGCTATGCAATCTGGTTACAGAGCTGGTCATGGGTGCACCTCAGCCACGCTCAAGGTCCTAAACGATATCTTAACTGCCATCAATAAGAAACAATACTGTGTAGCTGTATTCATTGACATGGCCAAGGCTTTCGACTCTGTCAATCACCACATCCTCATCAGCAGACTCAACAGCCTTGGTTTCTCAAATGATTGCCTCGCCTGGTTCACCAACTACTTCTCTGATAGAGTTCAGTGTGTCAAATCGGAGGGCCTGTTGTCCGGGCCACTGGCAGTCTCTATGGGTGTGCCACAGGGTTCAATTCTTGGGCCGACTCTCTTCTCTGTATACATCAATGGTGCCGCTCTTGCTGCTGGTGAGTCTCTGATCCACCTTTACGGAGACGACACCATTCTGTATACTTCTGGCCCTTCTTTGGACACTGTGTTAACTACCCTCCAGACGAGCTTCAATGCCATACAACTCTCCTTCCGTGGCCTCCAACTGCTCTTAAATACAAGTAAAACTAAATGCATGCTCTTCAACCGTTTCGCTGCCTGCACCTGCCCGCCCGTCCAGCATCACTACTCTGGATGGTACTGACTTAGAATATGTGGACAACTACAAATACCTAGGTGTCTGGTTTGACTGTAAACTCTCCTTCCAGACTCACATCAAACATCTCCAATCCAAAGTTAAATTTAGAATTGACTTCCTACATCGCAACAAAGCATCTTTCACTCATGCTGCCAAACATACCCTCGTAAAACTGACCATCCTACTGATCCTCGACTTCGGCTATGCATTTACAAAATAGCCTCCAATACCCTACTCAATAAATTGGATGCAGTCTATCACCAAAACCCATATACTACCCACCACTGCGACCTGTACGCTCTCGTTGGCTGGCCCTCGCTTCATACTCGTCGCCAAACCCACTGGCTCCAGGTCATCTGCAAGACCCTGCTAGGTAAAGTTCCCCCTTATCTCAGCTCGCTGGTCACCATAGCAGCACCCACCTGTAGCACGCGCTCCAGCAGGTATATCTCTCTGGTCACCCCCAAAGCCAATTCCTCCTTCGGCCGCCTCTCCTTCCAGTTCTCTGCTGCCAATGACTGAAACGAACTACAAAAATCTCATACCTCGAAACACTTATCTCCCTCACTAGCTTTAAGCACCAGCTGTCAGAGCAGCTCACAGATTACTGCACCTGTACATAGCCCATCTATAATTTAGCCCAAACAACTACCTCTTCCCCTACTGTATTTATTTATTTATTTACTTTGCTCCTTTGCACCCCATTATTTATATTTCTACTTTGCACTATCTTCCACTGCAAATCTACCATTCCAGTGTTTTACTTGCTATATTGTATTTACTTCGCCACCATGGCCTTTTTTGCCTTTACCTCCCTTATCTCACCTCATTTGCTCACTTTGTATATAGACTTATTTTTCTACTATATTATTGACTGTATGTTTGTTTTACTCCATGTGTAACTCTGTGTTGTTGTATGTGTCAAATTCCTTGCTTTATCTTTGTAACGTGCATCGCCTGGTGACGAGGAAGCGGACCAAAACGCAGCTGGGAGCGAACACATGTTTATTCAACACACTGGAATTAAACATGTACACAAAATCAAGAAAAATGCAGATACGTTACGTGCTCAAACAAAGAGACAACACCCCACAAACAGCGTGGGGAAAACAGCAACTTAAATGTGATCCCAATCAGAGACAATTAGCGACAGCTGTCTCTGATTGGGAATCGACAGAACCCAACATAGAAATAAACCCACCTAGAGCCTACACAAGGCTAAAACGTAAACCAAACACAAACCAATGAAAAATACCTAACCTGACACACCCTGACCCAATATACCCGAGTTCACCTGGTCAGGGCGTGACAATCTTGGCCAGGTCGCAATTGTAAATGAGAACTTGTTCTCAACTTGCCTACCTGGTTAAATAAAGGTGAAATAAAAAAATATATGTTCATTCAACTAGATATTATTATTTGGGTGTCTTCACAAAAAAATGGCTGTGGAACAAGTTACACACATAGACGGTGCTTTGACATACAATGTTTTCAACTTACATATTTGACCAGCATGATTACATTGTGCATGTATACAGTAATTAATATTCAACACGTCCTCACCTGGGATCTTCCTGCTTCGCCACCATGTCTGTGTCAATTATCAGTTTAACTGACTATTGATTTGATTGACTTATTTCAGCAATTTAAAGGTTTTCTGTATAGTTGTCTAATGTTAGTGGGGCATGTTACTCTGCGTTAATGTTAATCCCTAATCACTATGATAAATACAATTGTTTTGCTTGAGTGTACTTTTAACAGAACTAAGATTTACTTTGTAAATAGTGCCATACATGCGCTCAAACGTATTCAGTTGGCCTTGCTGTTATGATTTATGTGGCGGATAGGTGGTTGGTTCGGGTCCATGTTTTGACCTTGTGGGAGATCTGTAAACGTGCCCTTGGGCAGGGCGTTGACCCTGGTTGCTTCTGTGGGTCGCTCTGGAAGGGAGTCTGTTTGATGACTGAATGTAATGTAAATGTTCACTGCAAGTTGATTGTATGTTTTAATGTTCAATCAAAATAAAAAATAAACACTTTGATTGAAAAGTTGAGGAAACTAAAAAGACTGGAATCAGTAAATTAATAATAATTAGTTGAAACAACTCGATTTTTTTGTACGGTGTGTGTACGTACATGTGTCTCCTCTTAATCCCACATCCATTAGTAATGATGGAGAACTGCTGTATTGTAATGAGAGGACTCTGTAGCCCCAGGCTAGGTGTCCTACCGCTAGGATGGGCTGTTTAATTCTCCCCTCCTGTACGGACGGGCTGGTTGTCAGAGAGCTGATGACTTAGTCTGCAAACCAAGGCCTGGCTCCATGTACTACTTACCGCCTCCATCAATATTCATAGATGAGTTGTCTTGGCATTTCAGTATTCATTCATATGTTGATTTAATATTCATGCAGAAGCCAATCGCCTCCAGGAGATCAGGTAGATTGCCCTTGCCCAAGGGTAGTGAAGAAGCACAGATTTATTTAGTGGTCCCCAGCCATGCATCACTAGTTTATTTAACCAGTGCTTGACTTGGACAGGTGCTCACCGGAGCTGAGTACCGGCACCTCAACTTTCTACTGCTTGAGCTCCTATTCCTTTTATAGAACATTAGCTCAAAAGTATTGTGGAGCTCATGCACCTACATGTAAACAATACTGGCATCCAAAATGAATACCAGTCCCTATTTCAGTCCAGATCAAGCACTGTATGTGACACGCAGGTTAAAATATCAAAACCAACTGTTAACTAATTATATTAATTTGGGGGCAGGTTGAAACATTCATGAAACATTCATGGACATTTAGCCAGCTAGCTGTTGCTCTCCTCGTTTGTCTTTCAAGCATCCATGTGGGTTTGTATCTTCCTGATATCCAATAAGGAGGGGACTTGCATAATCAAGTTCTATTTTAGGGCTTGGCTACACAGACACTCGTTCAGGTGCGCGAGCGGTGTGGGAGAAAGGATTGAATAACTTGTGTAAATGTATTTTGCAACGCTCACACACGCAACGTGGCCGGTGAGGTTTGCATGTAAGAGTCTCTCTGTCTCTTTCTTTCCGTCAAAGAAGTCTAAGCCCTGTTCCTTATCCTGTGCTGCCCACCGGGCGTCTGTCTGTGTAATGGGATGGAGTACCCTGCCCTGAACCTTAGACATGTCACTAGCCGGATACCACCCGGTACTCTACTCTGCACCTTAGAGACTGCTGCCCTATGTACATAGTCATTGGACACTGGTCACTTGAATAATATTTACATACTGTTTTACCCACTTTATATGTATATATTGTATTCTAGTATATACTGTATTGCCTTCAGAAAGGATTCACACCCTTTGACTTTTTCCACATTTTGTTGTGTTACTGTCACGTCCTGACCAGTAAAGGGTTTATTTGTTATTGTAGTTTGGTCAGGACGTGGCAGGGGGTGTTTGTTTTATGTGTTTTGGCGTTTGTGGTTAATGTTCTATGTTAGTATATTTCTATGTTCATTCTAGTCTTTCTATTTCTATGTGTAGTTTATTGGGTTGACCTTCAATTGGAGGCAGCTGTTCCTCGTTGCCTCTAATTGAAGGTCCTATTTAGTAGGGGTGTTTTTTCATGGGTTTTTGTGGGTAGTTGTTCCTTGTGTAGCTGTGTGCCTTTCTGGACTGTTTTGCCTCGTTGTTTTTGTTTAAGTATTTATTTTGGTTTTCTTCACAATAAAGAAGATGAGCATACACATTCCAGCTGCGCCTTGGTCCCATCTTTATGACGAACGTGACAGTTACTGCCTGAATTTAAAATGTTAGATTTTGTGTCAATGGCCTACACACAATACCCCATAATGTCAAGGGGTAATTTACAAATTAAAAGCTGAAATGTCTTGAGTCAATAAGTAATCAACCCCTTTTATGGCAATCCTAAATAATTTCAAGAGTAAAAATGTGCTTAACAAGTCACATAATACGTTGCATGGACCCACTCCGTGTGCAATAATAATGTTTAACATATGATTTTTCAATGACTACCTCATTTCTGTACCCCACACACAATTATCTGTAAAGTCCCTCAGTAAAGTCCAGCAGTGAATACAGATTCAACCACAAAGACCAGGGAGATTTTCCAATGCCTTTCAAAAGGGCACCTTTTGGTAGATGGGTACAAGTAAAAACATCTTACATTGAATATCCCTTTGAGCATGATGAAGTTATTAATTATACTTTGGATGGTGTATCAATGTTCCCAGTCACTACAAAGATACAGGCATCCTTCCTAACTCGACGAAGAGGAAGGACACCTCTCAGGGATTTCACCATTAGGCCAATGGTGACTTTAAAACAGTATCATAGTTTAATTGTTGTGATAGAAGAAAACTGTGGATGGATCAACAACATTGTAGTTACTCCACAATACTAACCTAAATGACAGAGTGAAAGGAAGAAAGCATGTACAGAATAAAAATATTCCAAAACATACATCCTGTTTGCAACAAAGAACTTAAGTAATACTGCAAAAAAAACAATACAGCACATTACTGAGTACTACTCTCCATATTTTCAAACATAGTGATGGCTGCATTATGTTATGGGTATGCTTGTAATCGACTTAAAAAATAAATGGAATGGAGCCAAGGTTCAGTCTGCTTTCCACCAGACACTGGGAGATGAATTCACCTTTCAACAGGACAATACCCTAAAACACAAAGCCAAATCAACACTGGAGTTGCTTACCAAAAAGACAGTGAATGTTCCTTAGTGGCTGAGTTAGTTTTTACTTAAATCTACTTTGAAATCTATGGAAAAACCTGAAAATGGTTGTCTAGCAATGATTAGGAACTAATTTGCCAGAGCTTGAAGAATTTGAAAAGAAAAATGGGAAAAAGTTGCACAATCTAGGTGTGGAAAGCTCTTAGAGACTCACCCAGAAGGTGTCACAGCTGTAATCGCTGCCAAAGGTGTTTCTACAAAGTATTGACTCGCCAAATGATTGATTAAAACACACTGTTTTGCAATGAAAGTCTACAGTAGCCTCAACAGCGCTCTCTGGGGTAGAACCATGGTGTAGCCAGAGGACAGCTAGCTTCCATCCTCCTCCGTGTACATTGACTTCAATACAAAATCTAGGAAGCTCATGGTTCTTGCCCCCTTCCATAGACTTACACTGGAGTCATGACAACTTATGGAGGACGTCCTCCAACCTATCAGAGCTCTTGCAGTATGAACTGAGAGCAAGAGAGAGAGATTTACATGCACTCAATTAGTATTTGGTAGCATTGCCTTTAAATTGTTTAACTTGGGTCAAATGTTTTGGGTAGCCTTCCACAAGCTTCCCACAATAAGTTGGGTGAATTGCGGCCCATTCCTCCTGACAGAGCTGGTGTAACTGAGTCAGGTTTCTAGGCCTCCTTGCTCGCACACGCTTTTTCAGTTCTGCCCACACATTTTCTATAGGATTGAGGTCAGGGCTTTGTAATGGCCACTCCAATACCTTGACTTTGTTGTCCTTAAGCCATTTTGTCACAACTGTGGAAGTATGCTTGGGGTCATTGTCCATTTGGAAGACCCATTTGCGACCAAGCTTTAACTTCCTGACCGATGTCTTGTAATGTTGCTTCAATATATCCACAATTTTCATCCCTCATGATGCCATCTATTTTGTGAAGTGCACCAGTCCCTCCTGCAGCAAAGCACCCCCACAACATGATGCTGCCACCCCCATGCTTTATGGTTGGGATGGAGTTCTTTGGCTTGAAAGCCTCCCCCTTTTTCCTCCAAACATAACGATGGTCATTATGGCCAAACAATTCTATTTTTATTTCATCAGACCAGAGGACATTTCTCCAAAAAGTACGATCTTTGTCCCCATGTGCAGTTGCAAACCATAGTCTGGCTTTTTTATGGCGGTTTTGGAGCAGTGGCTTCTTTCTTGCTGAGCGGCCTTTCAGGTTATGTCCATATTTGACTCGTTTTACTTTGGATATAGATACCTTTGTACCTGTTTCTTCCAGCATCTTCACAAGGTCCTTTGCTGTTGTTCTGGGATTGATTTGCACTTTTTGCACCAAAGTACAGAATGTGTCTCCTTCCTGAGCAGTATGACGGCTGGTCCCATGGTGTTTATACTTGCGTACTATTGTTTGTACAGATGAACGTGGTACCTTCAGGCATTTGGAAATTGCTCCCAATGATAAACCAGACTTGTGGAGGTCTACAATTTTTTTTCTGAGGTCTTGGCTGATTTCTTTTGATTTTCCCATGATGTCAAGTAGAGGCACTGAGTTTGAAGGTATGCCTTGAAATACATCCACAGGTACACCTCCAATTGACTCAAATGATGTCAATTAGCCTATCAGAAGCTTCTAAAGCCATGGCATAATTTTCTGGAATTTTCCAAGCTGTTTAAAGGCACAGTCAACTTAGTGTATGTACATTTCTGACCCACTGGAATTGTGATACAGTGAAATAATCTGTCTTTAAACAATTGTTGGAACAATTACTTGTGTCATTCACAAAGTAGATGTCCTAACCAACTTGCCAAAACTATAGTTTGTTAACAAGAAATTTGTGGAGTGGTTGAAAAATGAGTTTTAATGACTCCAACCTAAGTGTATGTAAACTTCCGACTTCAACTGTGTGTTCTGAGCAAGGAACTTAAACGTTAGCTTTTTTACATGGCACATATTGCACTTTTACTTTCTTCTCCAACACTGTGTTTTTGCATTATTTAAACAAAATGATACGTTTCATTATTTATTTTAGACTAAGCCGATTTTATTTATCTATTATATTAAGTTAAAATAAAAGTGTTTATTCAGTATTGTTGTAATTGTCATTATTACAAATATATAAATCGGCCGATTTAATCGGCATCGGCGGTTTTTTCGGGTCCTCCAATAATTGGTATCGGCATTGAAAAATCATAATCGGTTGACCTCTAGTTACAACGATGTTGGCTGTGTGTAGCAGTTAGCGGTTATGGTATGAAGGTTTGGCTTGTTTTTTTTTTGCCTGGGCACAGACAGCTGTTGTATTGTGCACTGAAGTACGCAAGCAAAGGGAAAAGGTGAGAGGATGAGAAGGTGCGAGAATGAATTATACAACAAGCAAATTATCGTGCTGTTTGTATGAGGCTGCTATGAAAGTGAACTGTGTTTGTGGTGATCATGGGTGTATTCCTTCCACCGATTCTGTAGAAAAATGATTCTTAAACGGAACGAAGGGGATAAACATACCTGAATTTGTCCAATAGAAACTCTCATTTGCAACTGTTGGACTAATTACACCCTAGATTAGCTAGATGCAGGCAATAGTGTGCAAGGTGGTATTGAATGTGTCACTGTCTGTCACCTTGATTACAAAAAAATGTATCTTGATTTGTGCCCCTACGTTGTAAACTTTCATTTTATAGGCTAGGCTATAGCAACATCATGATGGGTATAGGAAAATGTTTAGTATCATGTAGTAGCTTAAACCTATCGATGTTACATTGAACAGGGTGAAGAAATATGAATGACAGTCATCCAATGTGCTGTAATAGAAAAAAGGCCATGTTCATTAAAAAAAATCATCCTCCCTCATCTTAAACGGCACCAACCGCCACTGCTATACACCATTTACACACATTTATATTCCAGACTCTGTTCCGGAAGCTCATTTCCTGCAATTCTAACCATTTTGCCATGGTGTTTTGTACTGTGTATTTAAATATGTCGAGAAATAATTCTTGACATTGCTCATTGTAATATTTCTACTGTTTTAGTTACACCGTTTATTCACACCGCATATTTATTTATATACTGGATTCTTGACATAGCTCACTCTAATATATCTACTCCTGTACATATCATTCTTAGTATATCTTGTGTAGGTTCATCTGGTGTATATACGTATAGGCTGCATTTGGATTACTGTTACTGTGCTATTTGGCTTGTTAATTGGATTAGTTACAACATTTCTTGATAAAAAATAATTTGTAATTTTATTTTGTGTGTGTGTGATTATTTGTGTAATTATTTGACATTTCACTGCATTGTTAGGAGCTAGTAACAAGCATTTCCTTGCACCCGCTATAACATCTGCTAAACTGTGTACGTGACCAATAAACTTTTGATTTGTTTTTGATTGGCTGCCTGAGGGGCAGCAGAAGTCAGTGGATATGACCCGCGGGCCTCCCTCTGTCCAATGGTTACAGGGTCTGCTGCCTGGACAGAGTTTCACTGTGTGTGTGTGTGTGTGTGTGTGTGTGTGTGTGTGTGTGTGTAGCCTAGTTCACAACTTTAGTTTATTCTGTTTTAAAGGGTGAGGGTGAAAAAAGGCTCTAGTCACATGTACTATACCTAAATTGGAAAGGACATAAAAACGGAATCGCCACACTCTTACAAACATTTGCAATCCTTGTTCTGTATGCGAACAAACGGATACCTTGTGTGGGTGTGTTAATCTGTTGCATGGTTCTTGATTAATGAGAACAGATTTTTATCCTGTCTGAGCATCTGAAACAGCTTGACGCTAACCTTGTAAAGACAGGAGGAGAAATGTGTATTTACAGTACTGCTTTCCATCACTGTCAGTAGCTCGGCGAATCATTTCCCTAACCTGTTTGTCATTATGTCCTCACTGGCGTTACCTAGAGGATTGTGGGAGCTAGAATGTCTCTGAGATCCTGCTCTCTTGGTAAAACATGTGAACCCTGACCCTTGAACTGTGTGGAGTTTAGATTTCACATGCTTTATTGCCATGGAGATTAGATTTCACGTGCTTTGTTGCCATGGAGATTAGATTTCACGTGCTTTGTTGCTTTGCAATGGAAACCCCTCAAAACAAATATGGACATCGAGAGAGGTCTGAACTCAACCCACATTTTGCCATACGTACAAGGCATAAGTCCTGGTTGGTTGCTGAAAGTGTTTTATATCACTAAGCTTTGACTATGGATAACAGTTTCTCACTGTTATTCTTCCTGAAGAAAAGACATGTCCACTCAATGTTAGCTTTGGTATCTTATCACTGACCTCAGCTCGCTGTCGCTGTGTCCTGTAGAAAGATCTGTGTCCACTGTAAGCTTTGATAACTGACTTCTGCTTTGTCCCTGTGTCCTGTAGGAACATCTGTGTCCACTGTAAGCTTTGATAACTGACTTCTGCTTTGTCCCTGTGTCCTGTAGGAACATCTGTGTCCACTGTAAGTGCCGCTGTGAGGAGCATGTGGTGACGGCCATGCCTCTGGAGATGGAGAAGACCATCACTAAGCTGATGTACGACTTCCAGAGGAACTCCACCTCAGATGACGACTCAGGCTGCGCACTGGAGGAGTACGCATGGGTGCCCCCGGGGCTCAAACCTGAACAGGTATGATAGACGCACGCACGCCCACACACACACCGGTTTGCTTTCACTATTCCATCTCCTCTGTGTTGGATTAAAGTTGAACTTGCCATCTTATATTGCGTGTGTGGTGTTCAAGTAAGCTGATAGGTTTACAAGGATTATATGATGCCAGTGGTTGAATGAATATCTCATTAATTCTGCTTGCAAACTGTTTACTCGTGATTTCACAAGCCCGTTGTTGACTCTGTTAAGCTGGGATATGCAGAAATATATTACATGCCCTGTGAGCGTCCAAGAAACCATCTTTACAAGGCTCTTGTGTACCGAAGGTGTGCGTGTGTGTGTGTGTGCTTGTTATTGGACAATAAAACCTTTTATAGGTGTGAGTTTCATTTTCTTGATGAACTGAAAGGAAGCCTTATTGCTTGTGCAATCGGGTGGTCAATACTCTGTTAACTAGTCTCCCATTTCAGTCGCCCAAGGCTGAGCACCGCCATTTTTCATCCCCAATGGTCACATGTGACCTCCAGTCAATTATGCCCCCCTTTAAAAGCAGCTCAACACCAGCCTGCCAAAATGGAGACGGCAAGGATAGACTGACTGATAGATTTCTAAAGCAGTAGGGCAATAAGACTGGGCGTGTTGCAGTTATAGGATTGGCTTTGCATTGAGGGAATAGGCTATATTTTACAGGATTTACTGCTGGTTACATTTGTACATTGAGTGTCCAGGTATACGGTTTAGCTTTTCCCAACCTGACATGCAAGTCAGTCGAGTCATAGAAATATGTTTTCAACGCCCAACCCCAGCCCTGCCCAGTCACAGAGAGAGAGAGAGATGATGAATACCAGTTAATCTGTAGAATCTGAGCTATAGGTTTAGGTTTCTCCTCAGGGACCCAGTCCCACTGCTCTGTCAGGAAGAGGAGCATCCTATTCACTCTCAACTGGTGTCAAGTCACCATTCTGTAACATATTTTCCACAAAGACTGTGGGAACCATTCCATCAAACAGTGTTTCCGGGATAACTAAACATGTTCTCCCCTTGCTCTGCAATGATGTGAATGCCTGGATTCATGTATGTAGCTAAATTGTATTGGTAATTTGAAACTGAAGGAATCTCGACTGCATTTCAACTACAAGAGACATGTTCATATTTATTCTTATTTTTATAAGACTGCCATTATTGACTGTGCTGAGAAGTTATTGGGTCTGGCCTCAGGAAGGTCCAGCCAATATACACTCTCTCCCTTGATGTCAGAGCTAATAAAATGTCAGGACATTGCCAGGATACAGGGAAGTTCAGGCCAAATATGTTACTAAGCAGCCGTTACTGATGTCTCTCTGCTGTTGGAAAGGCAGTCTGTCTCCTGTTGCTTTTACCTTGTGTCACAAGAGACGAGGAAGAATCTGCTTGCTCATCCAAGAGGAAATTAAACCAAAAAGCTTTGACTATTTCATTGTTTTTGTAGCTATAAAGACAATGTCTTCACTCACGTTGAAGGAAATGGCAGCCTGTTACCGTTCATTGTACTTTGGAATGGCAGTCCTTCCGTCTTGACCTGACGAAGATCCGTTTCGGATCATATTGTTGTCAATAAAGTGGCGATTTGGGAGCTTTAACAGTGTGCGGGCCTTCTTGTTCTTTACCAGTCCTTCCTTCCTACCCATGCGTGATGGGCTGTTGCAATGGTGTTTTGTTAAAGTATGGTATGTCCAATAAACACTCACTGTTGCATGTTTCAGGACTGGTCTTTGATTGTGTCCTAAACCCTGGCAGTCTTGCCAGTGAACAGCGATGAAAAACAGGTGTGTGGGGAGGACTCTGTTCTGTTGGTTTCCAAAATAAACCCCAAAACCCTGCCATTTGATTTACACTTTAAAAGTAATACATTCTCTGTACAATTGGAAAGCAGATTTAATCTGAGTACATTTAGTTTCCATGCCCCTGATTACTATTATTATCCTAATCTGCTCCTCCTAACTGGCTCTGGGGAGTGTGGGTGTGTGTCCTGCTCCACACATCTCTACCACAGTGTGTGTGTTGGGCCTCGAGTGTATAGGCCAGTTGTTGTTGTTGGACGTGTGTTCAGTGATTTCTCAGGGCTTAGTCTCCGTGGGTGTGTGTCTGTGTGTTCAGTGATTTATCAGTGCTTGACCACAGTTGTTGTTTCATGAAATATGCAAGGATGCCTGAGCCGCTTCTGTGATTCCCTGTCCCTTGCCGACACGAGCCAAGCCAACCAAAACACAACCAGAGGAATTGAGTCGCACTTAAAGCAGAACAAACTTATAAAAGGGGGACTTTTCACCCTGGACATGCATAAAAGTTAAAAGACTAACCCACAATAAACATGCACCTCGTTTTATTTCCAAGAATCACAGACTATTTCCAGCTGTCATAGAACATGTTGTAGTGGGTTTGGGTATTCATTTCGACATCAGAGATTATAGATAATCCAGAGGCTATATATACATGCACACACACACACACACACACACACACACACACACACACACTCATTCATTCATTCATTCATTCATTCATTCATTCATTCATTCATTCATACATACATACGCTGAATGTACCAAGCATTAAGAACATCTTCCTAATATTGAATTTCAACCCCTTTTGCCCTCAGAACAGCCTCAATTTGTTGGGGCATGGACTACAAGGTACCAAAAGAGGTCCACGGGGATGCTGGCCCATGTTGACTCCAAGTCAAGCACACAGCGTTGTACGAGGTCTTCAGTTTCATGGCAATTTCTCGCATGGAATAGCCTTCATTTCTCAGAACAAGAATAGACTGACGAGTTTCAGAAGAAAGTTCTTTGTTTCTGGCCATTTTGAGCCTGTAATCGAACCCACAAGTGCTGATGCTCCAGATACTCAACTAGTCTAAAGAAGGCCAATTTTATTGCTTCTTTAATAAATAAATTTAAAAAAAAACTTTTCAGCTGTGCTAACATAATTGCTAAAGGGTTTTCTAATGATTAATTAG
This sequence comes from Salmo salar, assembly GCF_965601325.2. Classification (NCBI taxonomy): domain Eukaryota; kingdom Metazoa; phylum Chordata; class Actinopteri; order Salmoniformes; family Salmonidae; genus Salmo; species Salmo salar. The sequence goes on along the minus strand of NC_138302.1, from coordinate 79,577,695 downwards.
CCTTTTAAAATGATAAACTTGGATTAGCTAACACAACGTGCCATTGGAACACAGGAGTGATGGTTGCTGATAATGGGCGCCTGTACGCCTATGTAGATATTCCATAAAAAATCTGCCATTTCTTGCTACAATAGTCATTTACAACATTAACAATGTCTACACTGTATTTCTGATCAATTTGATGTTATTTTAATGGACAAAAAAATTGCTTCTCTTTCAAAAACAAGGACATTTCTAAGTGACCCAACTTTTGAACGGTAGTGTATATATTTGTATTTAATAAATGCAGAAGACTTTCTTACAGGGCTATCCTTATTGTTGTGGTAGCAGGCCCTTTGTACCGCACCCAAGGACAAAGCTGATAGGTTCCAGTCCAAAGATCAATTTATTGGGTAGATAGGCTATTAAAATGGGCTTGCCTGTGACTTTGTGTTCAGCACATATAGATTGCCTCTCCTGTATCTCTGGCCCCCTTCTCTCTCGCTCTCTCTCTTTTGCCTTCTTTTGCTCCATCCTCTGGTGCTCGATGCTCCTGACATCACCGCAATTGAAGACCGTTGGCCCCCATTCTGTTCTGCCCCCCTGTTACTCTATAATGGAAAGACTGTAATACATTTCACCAAAATGACGTTCATTGTTGGCCGGCATAATGTAAAGAATGTAGCAGTCATTTTGAATAGTGGGATTAGTATTAATCCTCTGTCTGACACAAACACTGTTCATTCATGCTGTGTGTGTGTGTGTGTGTGTGTGTGTGTGTGTGTGTGTGTGTGTGTGTGTGTGTGTGTGTGTGTGTGTGTGTGTGTGTGTGTGTGTGTGTGTGTGTGTGTGTGTGTGTGTGTGTGTGTGTGTGTGTGTGTGTGTGTGATGGCGAGGGGTAATGCATTGCATTCTCTTGTCAACATGCGGGGAGGGAGTAAAAGGCCAGATTCCATTAATACTGCATTGGAGGGTCATAAATCAAAGTGATTGTAAATGTGTGTGTGTCCTTGTGTGTATGTACTGCATGTATGTGTGTTCTTGTGGTAGGGTTAGGGTCACACTGCAGATTTAAATGTTCTCCTTTCTCAAATAGCCTACATGATTCCAAAATATGTTAATTTGCTACTTGTAGGCTAATCTTTGTACCATGTCACTGGTATTTTTTTATTTTTTTTATTTCACCTTTATTTAACCAGATAGGCCAGTTGAGAACAAGTTCTCATTTACAACTGTGACCTGGCCAAGGTAAAGCAAAGCAGAGCGACAAAAACAACACAGAGTTACACATGGAATAAACAAACGTACAGTCAATAACACAATAGAAAAAGTCTATATACAGTGTGTACAAATGAAGTAAGGAGGTAAGGCAATAAATAGGCCATAGTGGTGAAATAATTACAATTTAGCAATTTACACTGGAGTGATAGATGTGCAGATGAGGATGTGCAAGTAGAAATACTGGTGTGCAAAAGAGCAGAAAATGAAAAACAAATATGGTGATAAGGTAGGTAGTTGGTTGGAAGGGTTATTTACAGATGGGCTGTGTACAGCTGCAGCGATGGGTTAGCTGCTCTGACAGCTGACCGTAGTGGTGGCCTGACCAGTGTGTTTCTCTCCCGTCAGGTTCATCACTACTACAGTTCCCTGCCTGAGGACAAGGTGCCCTATGTAAACAGCCCAGGAGAGAAGCACCGCATCAAACAGCTCCTCCATCAGCTGCCCCCCCACGACAATGAGGTGAGACCCCCTGTCCCACGGGCCCCCGGATACACAGACGTTGGAAAGGGGTCATTTGTCACTGTGACATTGTAACGTGTGTCTCTAATTACAACAAACTACAGAGTTTGTGTTTCTCTGCTGCCATTTTTTGAACAATCTGTGTGTGTTTTCCAGGTACGTTACTGTAACACTCTGGACGATGAGGAGAAGGGGGAGCTCAAACTCTTCAGTAACCAACGGAAACGAGAGAATCTGGGCCGCGGCAGTGTGAGACCGTTTCCTGTGACGATGACCGGAGTGATCTGTGAGCAGGTACACTGACTCCTGCGAGACTGGACTGGTGCACACACAGGCACTCACATGATGACTAGGGCAGAGGCAGGACAGTCATTTGGTAGACATTACACATCGGTGGCCATCGTTGGTGAGATGAGATAGAAATACATGTATAGTCACATCACTATGAGGGATCTCTCACAAGAAAGAAAAAAACTTTAGCAGGTTATCAAAGGAAATAACTATGAAGGTGAAGGACATGCACATCTCTTTTGTGGTAGAATCTGACAGAATCTTAAGTACCCAGTGACATTTCTCACTTTTATTGTGATTCACCACGTGAAGAGCTCAGCTGACATTTAAAAGCAGCTCATATAATGGAGCCTCACATTCAAGTCATGACCCTGTCTTTCACCAATGGTAGACTTGAGGGTCTTGTGTTTCCCCGACTGTTAGATAACCTGATTGTAACTTTCTCCTCTCCCTCTTTCTCCCACCCCTCTAAATCTCTGCTGCACTCCCTGACCGTTCTCTCTTTGTCACTCTGTCTCCTTCACTCCATCTCCATCTCCTCCTTTCTCTTCTCCCTACCATCTCTCACTGTCTACCCCCACTCATTCCCACTCCCTGTACCTTTCTTCTCCTCTAATCTTCCTCTCCCCTGCCTATCCTCTCCCTCCTCCCTTTTTTCTCCCCTCCCCCATCTCTCTCCTCCCCCATCTTTGTCTCTGACCGTCTCTCAGTGTGGGGGGCAGATAAACGGAGGTGACATTGCAGTGTTTGCGTCGCGGGCGGGCCACGGCGTGTGTTGGCACCCTGGCTGCTTCGTGTGCAGCATGTGTGATGAGCTGCTGGTGGACCTCATCTACTTCTACCAGGAAGGGAAGATCTACTGTGGTCGGCACCACGCAGAGAGACTCAAACCACGCTGCTCCGCCTGTGACGAAGTGAGAGCAGACCCCGCTAAACACACCCACCGGCAAACAAACACACATACAGTATACCCACGCAGTCACAATCCTCTCTGATACTAAACCTTTCATAGGCCTTCCAAGCAAATATTATATTGAATACTATGACACTAACTGGGCTCCCGAGTGGTGCAGCGGTCTAAGGCACTTCATCTCAGTGCTAGAGGTATCACTACAGACCCTGGTTCGATTCCAGGCTGTATCACAACCGGCCATGATTGGGAGTCCCATAGAGCGGCGCACAATTGGCCCAGCGTCGTCTGGGTTAGGATTTGGCCGGGGTAGGCCATCATTGTAAATAAGAATTTGTTCTTATCTGACTTGCCTAGTTAAATAAAGGTTAAATAAAAAAACATTTTTTTAAAACTGCCATGCAAAACACAATAGATGATTTAGAGATGGGTAAACAGAAGAGACCTATATGGTGTTGTCTTGAAATACACTGCTATAATATGGGAATAATTAAGCATTGTTTTCAATTAGATCTCCATACACATGATCCCAAAGAGTGGATTGCAAAAGTGGTGTAATACAGTGTCTGTCAGTATGCGGGAGGGAGAGGTCTACAGCAGCAGGCAGCGAGGCCTTGATGTCTTTGTCCTGTCATTCTCTGTAATTGGGTGAGCAGGGCCTTGCCTCAGAGAAAAAGCAGCATGATAAATGATACCTTCCCCATCCCTCTTCCCTCTCTCCGTCTGTAGATCATCTTTGCGGACGAGTGCACGGAGGCAGAGGGCAGGCACTGGCACATGAAGCACTTCTGCTGTTTCGAGTGTGAGACGGTGCTGGGCGGCCAGCGGTACATCATGAAGGAGGGCCGGCCCTACTGCTGCAGCTGTTTTGAGTCCCTCTATGCAGAGTACTGTGACTCCTGTGGGGAGCACATTGGTATGCCACACACCCAACCCATCCATCAGAGCCAACACAGGGTCCTAGGTCCAATACATGAACCCTACTCTTGAGCGCTAGAGCACTGGCATACGCAAAGCTAGACCATTTCACTGACGCTATTTCAGCTGAAGGATTTATGTAATGGTAATAGAGAACAGAGGAATGACCTGGATTTAGCTTGGGGAAACATTTTAGGGAGAAATTTGCAACGGTGCAGAGATTATCTGCTTTTAGCTGAGAGTAACCGTGGGTAGGACTTAATGCAACACTGGCATGCAGATACCATATTGTCCTTAAATACAGACTATGTAAACTTAAGACCTTTTTCAAAAAAGGGGAAAAAGATCAGTGGGTGAAATCAATACAATTTCAAATGTATTCAGCAGATACATGTTTCACACATTTTCACAAGATCATTTTCTGTAGGTTAACCAAACCTGTTCTGAGTAGGAAAACTGTTTATTTCGGAGGGTAAACCCAGCACCGTATCACCAATTGGCCCAGTGCAAGCTCTGTGTGCCTCTCAGTCCAGAGAGCTGCTGGCTTATCCCTCAACAGGATCCCCAGCTGTGGTCTGGCATGGCCCTCAACAGACAGACATGCAGCTCTGTAATTATTTGTTATACAGGATAAAGAAAGTATTTGAGTAAAACTGATTATAAATTGAAACCATCAGAAAACATGTTGAAACCAGATGGCAGCCATTAGCCTAGGACCATTCTCCCCGGCAATTCCAAACATACTTAAAATGCAATGTGTTTATACAGTGCCAGGCATGGTACATGAGTTTACCCTAAACTCAGCTAGGTGTCGTAGCCCCAAGGCCTTTGTTCACTCAAGTTTACTTATAATTTCCTACTGCAGTTTTTACTTAAAAGAATTCCAGTTTAGGGATGATATCGTTTTCTTTTGATTCGGATATGAGTTCTCCCTCTAGAATATTTAGCTCATGTTTTGTATTTGATTAGCCTCAATTTGCCTAGCTGCTTGTAGCACTTTCTCTTTCACATTCCCCAGCAACAGTATTTCTGCAATGATTAGTCTTGAGGGTTTTCTGTTGCAAGCATTGACCCTAAGCATTACAGAGCAAAATAGTAAAATGTATTGGGACCTTTTCATGGACATTTTGGCTTATATGCTAACAAGTCTTTCCGCTCTCTCCCGCAGGCATTGACCAGGGCCAGATGACGTATGACGGGCAGCACTGGCACGCCACAGAGGGCTGTTTCTGCTGTGCCCGCTGTAAGTGCTCCCTCCTAGGTCGCCCCTTCCTGCCCAAACAGGGACAAATCTTCTGCTCACGCTCCTGCAGCCTTGGAGGTGAGCCTAACGGGTCAGACTCCTCAGACTCCGCCTTCCAGAGCACACGCTCCACTCGAGAGCCCCACCGCAGCTCCAAGGCTGGGAAGAACGGGGGTCAGGCGGGGAGGTTTTCGGGCGAGGTGGACCCTCTCTCCTTACAGATGGACCTGCTGAGTCTGTCCAGCCAGACGCCCAGTCTGACCCGTGAGCCGCCTGCATGGCAAAGCCAGGGACAGGGAGGCGACACGTACCCCTACGAGGGCCGATCAGACCACACAGCAACACCCACTCCACTCCAGCTGCTCAGCCAATGCAACGTCAGGACTGCTTATAACTCTACCTCCCCCGGGCAGGGCAGCCAACCAAACCCCAGGTCCAAGGAGACGGGTGTCCCCAAGAGGCCGCTCATCTCAGCCGTGAAGGGCCACTCTATGAATGAGAACTGGTTCCACAAGGACTCAGTCAACTACTACCCCCCCAAACTGAAACCCCAGCAAAGCATTGACGTACCCCACAGCTCCTCAGCCCACAATGGCTTCTCTGACAAGCGTTCAGTCAGTCTGCATGTGTTCCAGAGGGAGAACCAGAGGGACAGGGAGGTGGGGCCTCCCCAGATGGGGCGCAGCAGGAACCCCATCAGTGCACTTAGCTTCACGGAGCAGCTCACTCCCCTAGAGCAGACACCCAGGGGTTCTATGGAGTCACTCACCCTGTCCAACGCTACAGGTAACTCATTCAAAATTCACCATCATGTGAAGATGAATTCATGTGATTATATTTGAAGCAATATATTTTACTGCTCAGGACATTTTATTTCTCACAGAATACTGCAACCCATCTGGGGCTAACGAAACAACTATCGTTCACATAAGAGTGTAATGTCTATTATATCAATGGCTATAACCTACTACTCTCTTGATGTAGTAATGATATTCAGGGGAGTGCCAATTAGTCCGACAAATTGAGTGTCGTAACGAATATGGGCAATTTTCTGGATACGATTATGATTCAAGTATTTTTTGTCATTATCGGTGATCAGGAGACAAAAAATATGCCAACAAGCATCTTTCTCATGTCAGTCAAACACAGAGTTTCTAAACCATACGGTACTCTCTTTGAGTCAGTCATGTGCATGCTCTAAATAACTCAACTGGCTAGTTTTCCTGTCTGTAAAGAGAAGGGCGGGCGGTACATTGATTCTGCTGCTCTGATTTGGATAGAGTGAAGCTGTATTTCTCCATCCACTCGCTCCATAATTTCCCTCGATCACTTTTTCTCACATGTTTTCAGTCTGATCATTTAGATTTCTGCTGCTACTATGATAAATCACATGGCGAAGACGTTTGCTATCAAGCTATCAATGTGCATAATATCTAACAAGTGGGGCAAGGGTAGGGTAAAATATGAAATGCTAATGCACATTCTGACTGAGTGACAGCAAACTTGGCTGCCCACTGCAAGTTGAGGACACACACACACCCACCCCTCTGCGCACTGCTCCTAATCTGCAGCTTTCTTGCAGTGAGAACATGCAAGGAGGTATTTTGTCCACATCTATTTGGGTATATTAAACACTTCCGTTTTTCCTATCACGAGTACCATCCGATCCGACTATCAACTGTCAACTTACGGATACGATTAGGAATACGAGTATAGCAATGTCAGCACACTCCTAATGATCATAATGAGGACAACTGATGAAGTTGACCACTGACTAATCCCTCTGTTCTCTCTCTGAAGGAACGTCAGCAGACGGAGGAGGGAAGCGCCAGGAGCACCTGTCTCGTTTCTCCATGCCCGACCTGAGCAAAGACTCTGGCATGAACGTGTCAGAGAAGAGCAACATGGGCACCCTCAACTCCTCTGTCCAGTTCCACAGTTCTGAGTCTCTGCGCAGCCTGACCTCAGGCCAGCCCTACATGGATCTGGAGCCCCCGGTGCAGGTGCAGTATCCTCTGCAGTACTGTGAGCCCCCAGGCCTGGGCATGGGGATGGGCCGCTTGCCCCCCGGCTTCACCTACCAGGAGGAGGACAGGGTCAGCCTGGTGAGCAGCGCTAATGCTGCACGCCTCCCGCCCATCAGCGAGCGCACCCGGAGACAAGGAGAGGGCCTGGGCATGGCTGCCCCTGAAGACATTCCTCAGCGCCGTAGACACCACCACCACCGGTCCCGTCGCTCCAGACGCTCCCGCTCGGAGAATGCCCTGCACCTGGCCGCTGAGCGCAGGGAGAGGCCCCAGCTGAGAGTCAGAGAGGACTATGACCAATTCCCCCCTCCCCGGGGCACCAGGGACCTGTTTGGGGGTGCAAGGGGGAGGTACAGGGGGCCGGAGCCATTCAGGCAGTGCCCTCGCACCACCTCTGACCTCACCCTGCAGAACCCGGGTGCCCACCGCCGCCTCGCCGGGCCCTACTCCTGGGACGACTATGAGGATGAGGACGAGTGGTGCTCCACCTGCTCTTCATCGTCTGAGTCAGAGGACGAGGGCTACTTCCTGGGAGAGCCCATCCCCAGGCCCGTGCAGCTCAGGTACCTGAGCAGTCAGGAGCTCCTCCACAAGTACAGCTCCACGGGGGTGGGTGGAACGCACCAAATGAGCGGCAGAGGGGGACAGCTGCACACCCGGAAACGCCGGAAAAGCAAGAATTGCATAATCTCTTAACATTCGCCACATGGCAAGAGTCAAGAGAATGTGCCCTCCCTCCCCAGTATACACTAACATAGTTCATCTGTTCAGAAAAGAAAACAGACACACCTCTGAAGTTGAGTATTGTGAGGTTGACAATGTTTGATATGCAGTTGGGTAAACCGTTGACAGCATGTTTTGCATGTTTATCCATTTAATGTTTCAGAATAAGTTATCCTGAGTACTGATTATATTTCTCTGACTCTCACTCTGCGTTCTGCTTGTCTGTCACCATGTTTATCAAAGACAATGTGCAATCGTAATAATAATGTAATTTCCATTCAGCAACAGTAAGGTACAGTCAGTTTAGTAAGGTCCAGCTATTTCATGCAATGTGATTTAGGTGTATACCATTATACTCAAGTTTATAGGCTGTATATAACTAAATTAATTAATTCACTAAATTAAGGAAGTAATGTAAATAGTATGTAAATGATGTCCCACATATTTTTATATTTTGTATAGAATCATTTATGTATTGAATATCTATAATGTAGAAATAGAAACCGCATGCCTGTTAATGTACTGATGTTGTCCTGCATTGGAATAAAATAGCATTTCAGAGAGAGATTGACAGGTGTCCGTTCCCTCACTGGAGACTGGTGGGTTCATGTGAAGCTATGTCTACCACTGAACAGTCACGCTCACCATCTGCTCAATGCTAAAATGAATGAGAACATGGCAAAAGCACTGATTAAAAAGTCACCTCTCCGTAAATGTCATTACCCCCATGAGGTCATGAGTCAAGTGTTACAAATATTGTGATTAATGGGCCTTTGCGGCACTGTTTGCAAACAGATGTCTGTGAGCTCTAGCTGAGCTAATCATAAACCCAGATAAGTTATGTGCTGCTGATACAGCTCCATGGATTAACGCATTAAAAGCTATGCTGATGGGATTCATATGGTCTTCAGTGAAGCGCAGTTTGTAACTCACAAGCTATCTCCTCACTTAATACAACCTTTACATCCAAAATGACAGGAGTAGTTTACTTCTCTCTTGTCGTTTAATTCTCCCGTTTTCTACATTTACACTTAGACAAGAGATCAAGGTTAAGTTTGTGTTTGAAAGGTGAAGTATCAGGGCAATAAATTGGATTGTGTCAGCGTGGTCAGAGGATTACGCTAGCTAGGTCTCGGGCCCTCGTAATCTGTGTCCACTCCACACCCTCCCTTCTGCTGCAGGTCTCAAAACTAGGTATTTAACTACACTCTCTAGATTAAAAGTGATTGAAGACCAATGCTACTGACATGTTGGGGCCATTAGTATGTGTTTATGTAGATTCCTTTAGAGGCCATGTCTTTCATTGTTCTTATGTCTTGCTGTGGTCAAATAACAAAGGGCGAGAAAGGAGTTCTCATTTTGTTGACTGTTATGACCAAAACAGCTGTTTTACTGAGCCCCTAGGCCACTGCCATTAAGTCATACCCGCAGAGATGCACATTGTCACCAAAGAAATGAGTAGTGGAAAAAACAACCCCCTCTTTTGTCACCAGTCATCTGTGTATTAATCTAACGGAACACGTTTCAAAACTCATCAGAGCACACAGCCTTACTTCATCAACCCAACAAATATATTTATTCATTTCGTTTACATATCTTCTCATCCCTGCAGGCCTTTACCCAAGGACAGAGGGGTTGTGCAGTCAGTGTGTGTCAATGGTGTGTCACTGAGAGCAAGTGTCTTTTCCATGTGCTTAATTAAAGCTGAGATGAGAGGCACCACAGATTGTAAGCCAAATGCTTTCTGGGCTGCACCGTAGAGGAGTAGATAATCCCTGAGTTGTGTTGATGCAGGACAGTGGTCTGGTCCACTGGGGGCCAGCTGACTCCAGGAAGATTACACAGGAGAGAACAAACATCCCATATATGGCTCTGGGAAAGGGGGATACCTAGTCAGTTGTCCAACTGAATGTGTTCAAGAGCAATGCGTTTTCCGCATTTAACCCAACCCCTCTGAATCAGAGAGGTGCGCTGCCTTAATCAATGTCCATGGCACCCAGTGAACGGCGGGTTAACAGGCTTGCTCAGGCAGAACGACAGATTTTTACCATGTCAGCTCGGGGATTTGATCCAGCAACATTTCCGTTATTGGCCCAACGCTCTAACCACTAGGCTACCCTCTGGTAATAGCATCTTTGTTATTTGTCTCACTGAATGTTGTGGTCCATGTATTTACACAGTACATTCTTATGGGAATGTGGTTTGAATACTTCTATACTTGTGTTTGTCATATGGAGTTTGTATGGGGCTTGTGAAAAGCACTGAATGTGTCGAAGTATGTAACATTCAAAGCATGCCAACCTGAAAACAGCTTGTCTTTCAATTTCCATTTTAATTGCAGAATGGAGTTGATCATGCCTAAGCTAATGACGATCACATATTTCAAATGAATCTAAACTGCTGCAGGTCAACAGAGTGAAAAGAAGTGTGATTGACCACCTGTTACTGAGGAGACTGCTAACAAAGGCATGTGTGTTATAAACTCAGCAAAAAAAGAAAAGTCCTCTCACTGTCAACTGCGTTTATTTTCAGGAAACTTAACATGTGTACATATTTGTATGAACATAACAAGATTCAAAACCTGGGACATAAACTGAACAAGTTCCACAGACATGTGACTAACAGAAATTGAATAATGTGTCCCTGAACAAAGGGGGGGTCAAAAGTAACAGTCAGTATCTGGTGTGGCCACCAGCTGCATTAAGTACTGCAGTGCATATCCTCCTCATGGACTGCACTAGATTTGCCAGTTCTTGCTATGAGATGTTACCCTACTCTTCCACCAAGGCACCTGCAAGTTCCCGGACATTTCTGGGGGGAATGGCCCTAGCCCTCACCCTCTGATCCAACAGGTCCCAGACGTGCTCAATGGGATTGAGATCCGGGCTCTTCACTGGCCATGTTAGAACACTGACATCCCTGTCTTGCAGGAAATCACGCACAAAACGAGCAGTATGGCTGGTGGCATTGTCATGCTGGAAGGATGAGCCTGCAGGAAGGGTACCACATGAGGAGGTTGTCTTCCCTGTAACGCACAGCATTGAGATTTCCTGCAATGACAACAAGCTCAGTCCGATGATGCTGTGACACACCGCCCCAGACCATGACGGACCCTCCACCTCCAAATCGATCCCACTCCAGAGTACAGGCCTCGATGTAACTCTCATTCCTTCGACAATAAACGCAAATCTGACCATCACCTCTGGTGAGACAAAACCGCGACTCGTCAGTGAAGAGCACTTTTTGCCAATCCTGTCTGATCCAGTGACGGTGGGTTTGTGCCCATAGGCAACGTTGTTGCCGGTGATGTCTGGTGAGGACCTGCCTTACAACAGGCCTACAACCCCTCAGTCCAGCATCTTTCAGGCTATTGCTGACAGTCTGAGCACTGATGGAGGGATTGTGCGTTCATGGTGTACCTCGGGCAGTTGTTATTGCCATCCTGTACCTGTCCCGCAGGTGTGATGTTCGGATGTACCGATCCTGTGCAGGTGTTGTTACACGTGGTCTGCCACTGCGAGGACAATCAACTGTCCGTCCCGTCTCCCTGTAGCGCTGTCTTAGGCGTCTCACAGTACGGACATTGCAATTTATTGTCCTGGCCACATCTGCAGTCCTCATGCCTCCTTGCAGCATGCCTAAGGCATGTTCACGCAGATGAGCAGGGACCCTGGGCAACTTTCTTTTGGTGTTTTTCAGTCAGTAGAAAGGCCTTTTTAGTGTCTTAAGTTTTCATAACTGTGACCTTAATTGCCTACCGTCTGTAAGCAGTTAGTGTCTTAACGACCGTTCCACAGGTGCATGTTCATTAATTGTTTAAGGTTCATTGAACAAGCATGGGAAACAGTGTTTAAACCCTTTACAGTGAAGATCTGTGAAGTTATTTGGATTTTTACAAATTATCTTTGAAAGACAGGGTCCTGAAAAAGGGCCGTTTCTTTTTTTGCTGAATTTATCTGTTTGTCCTTCTGACTGACTGTCTCTCGTGGCCAGTTTAGGGCTCATGAAGAGCATTCAGATGATTCTAAATAGAAAGTCTGTAGCATGTGACTGCCAATTAACTAATGTTCCTGACATTCCATTGGCCCAGGCATGCACAGAACTCAGTCATGTGATGACGCTGAAGTTAGCAGACAGGGATTCATAGGATGAAACACAGAGAGAGTCTGAAATCCAGAGGCTGTTCCTGTATCATGACCATGACTGAATAAAACTACCACGTTGTCCAGCGGTTAACACAGAACACATCTTTCTATTGTAGTGTGTCAGAGACTGTTCTGGGAACACTAAGCTCTGTCTTGGTTAACTGGGAGGTATGCACATCATGGGTAGTGGCCAGATGGAAGGCTATCAGCTGTCGCGTCTTTGGCTATGCCGGGTTAAGTGATATGACATGCTATTCTATAAAATCCTTTCTCTGTAATTAATGTTACCTGATTGAGCTAATCATGTAAATGTAATTAACTAGAAAGTCAGGGCACCACGAAAGAGTGTTTATAGAGCTGTTATCTTCCGAATAAACTCTGAAAGACCTAGTAATATTTTCCATCAATAGCAGTCAATATTAATCGTCACCTTATTTCAGTCTCATCTGAAAGTTGTAAATTCTTGGTTATCTTCACGAACCCTGGCTAACAAGTTGAATCAGCAATACAAAATTGGGTTTCATTATTTATTTACTAAATACCTAACTAATCACACAGAATTACATATACACAGAATGCAAATTATGTCATACAGAAAACATCCCTGGTGGACGGAACCTGTATGATGGCTTGTTACACAAAGGGAGGGGGTTGGGCTTGAATGAAAGAGCGGGAGACTGAGGAACAAAGGGAGAAGCTGTGCTATTGTAAATACAGTATCTATTATGCATTCTAAATTACCGGCCATTTGGAAAAGGAAAATGCAATAAATATTTACTCTGAGCTGCGCTTCGGTAGGTTGGTCATAGATGCTGGCCGTGTTGGCCAACAGAGATCTTCCTGTCCTCGGAAGAATGTCTCTGGTGGTAAATTGGATACGTTGTAGTATCTTCATTGTGTGTTAGACTGGATATGTCGTCCGTCCTTTCCTAGCCCAACGTTTACAGCTGCTGTTGCTAACTAAATGGCTAAATGGCTAGAAGGTCTCACTTCTTTAGTGAATAAGTGTTCAATGTTCATACCATTCACAACCAAAGCTCACGCTGAGGTTGGCTTAGTTCAATAGTTGACATGTTAGTCCTTTTTAACGAATGGACCGTCGTCCTATCGTCCTCGGAACGCGAGGTTACATTTTCGTCAAGGGCTTATATAGTGGAGGGAGAGAAGGGTGTGTTTCATAGTTTATAACCCATGTCTCTTCACAGGGGCGGGCCACTGATTGAGCAGGGCTCTAACCTTATGAAAACCCAATTCTCTCATTTGGAAGTTAAAATTACATTTAATCTTTTCACAAATAGTTTCATATTCAAACATTTAATTTGCACAACAATTCCATGTGAATCTGATAACTATGCTGTACTTCGCTCCGCGGGTAATATTACATTTCATTACATTACATTACAACGGAACGATTTGATTCGATTAGCTAGCTTGCTAGCTACATAGTTGTCTTTGCTGTCTTTGTATCAAGGATAAAGGTGTAGCTTTGAGAAACTAACAAGGTTAGCTAGCCAGCTGTATTAGTTCGCAGCAACGTTTTCCAAACGGCGTCAACACCACAACACCACAGCCACTGCTAGCTAGCCAACTTTACCAACTAGCAGTACTGTAGAAACTAAATACATTACAACGGAACGTTTTGATTAGTGTAATGTTAGCTAGCTACATAGTTGTCTTTGTATCAAAGATAAAGGTAAACGCAGCCATTGCTAGCTAGCCAACTCTACCAGCTAGCAGTACTGTATCATTTTTAGTCAATAAGATTTTTGCAACGTAAGCTTAACTTTCTGAACTTTCGAGATGTGTAGTCCACTTGTGTAGCTAGCAGGACTGACTTTGTGTTAGCTAGCCAACGTTTAATTACTTCTGCGTTATGAAAGGAACTAGACACGGACACAAATGATCCATTGGTAGTTTGTTGTAACCAAGTATTGGTGCTAACCGTGTGTTATTGGATGCTAGCATGCTAGTTAGCTACGGCGTGATAGGATACGGTGCACTGGGTGGGTTTCACGGAAGAATACTGTACCAAGTTATCTAGCTGAATAAACTAAGTTTGAGCCTATTCCTAGAAACATTGAACCACTGTAGTTTACATCAATTATAATTTCTAAAGTGGAAGTTGAAAAAGTTATATTTGAGTGTTTCAGTGAATGGTTAGTGAGGGAGGCCCTGCTCTCTCGCTTCCCCAGTTGTTTAGTTAATTTTAATTCCAATCTCCTTTGCATTTGCGTAGCCTCTCCTGTAGCCTGTCAACTATGTGTCTGTCTATCCCTGTTCTCTCCTCTCTGCACAGGCCACACAAACGCTTCACACCGCGTGGCCGCTGCCACTCTAACCTGGTGGTCCCAGCGCGCACGACCCACGTGGAGTTCTAGGTCTCCGGCAGCCTCTGGAACTGCCGGTCTGCGGCCAACAAGGCAGAGTTCATCTCAGCCTATGCTACCCTCCATTCCCTCGACTTCTTGGCGCTGACGGAAACATGGATTACCACAGAAAACACTGCTACTCCAACTGCTCTCTCCTCGTCTGACCACGTGTTCTCGCATACCCCGAGAGCATCTGGTCAGCGGGGTGGTGGCACTGGAATCTTCCTCTCTCCCAAGTGGAGATTCTCTCTTTCTCCCCTGACCCATCTGTCTATCTCCTCCTTTGAATTCCATGCTGTCAAAGTCACTAGCCCATTCAAGCTTAACTTCTTTGGGATAGGAGGCAGTATTTTCACGGCCGGAAGAAAAACGAACCTGATTTAATCTGGTTACTACTCCTGCCCAGAAACTAGAATATGCATATAATTAGTGGATTTGGATAGAAAACACTCTAAAGTTTCTAAAACTGTTTGAATGGTGTCTGTGAGTACAACATAACTCATATGGCAGGCCAAAACCTGAGAAGATTCCATACAGGAAGTGCCCTGTCTGACAATTTGTTGTCCTTCTGTTGCATCTCTATCGACATTACAGCATCTGTGCTGTAACGTGACACTTTCTAAGGCTTCCATTGGCTCTCTAAAGCCGCCAGTGGAATGGGGTATCTGCTGTCTCTGGGCAAAGTACAGCAGCTCTGGGGATAGCTCCCTCACGACGCCAGGACAGCGGAGTCAATCACCACCTTCCGGAGACACCTGAAACCCCACCTCTTCAAGGAATACCTGGGATAGGATAAAGTAATCCTTCTAACCCCCCCCTTAAAAGATTTAGATGCACTATTGTAAAGTGGTTGTTCCACTGGATATTATAGGTGAATGCACCAATTTGTAAGTCGCTCTGGATAAGAGCGTCTGCTAAATGACTAAAATGTACAAAAAAAAAATGTAAAAATGGATAGTGAAACTGGAGATGCGCGGTCACGAGACTTCTCCATTTTTTTCTTTCAGCCTTTGAATGAATACAACATTGCCCGGTTGGAATATTATCGCTATTTTACGAGAAAAATAGCATAAAATTTGATTTTAAACAGCGTTTGACATGCTTCTAAGTACGGTAATGGAATATTTTGAAATCTTTTGTCACGAAATGCGCTCTACCCTTCGGATAGTGACCTGAACGCATGAATAAAACGGAGGTATTTGGATATAACTATGGATTATTTGGAACCAAAACAGCATTTGTTGTTGAAGTAGAAGTCCTGGGAGTGCATTCTGACGAAGAACAGCAAAGGTAATCCAATTTTTCTAATAGTAATTCTGAGTTTAGTGAGCCCCAAACTTGGTGGGTGTCAAATTAGCTAGCCTGTGATGGCCGAGCTATGGACTCAGAATATTGCAAAATGTGCTTTCACCGAAAAGCTATTTTAAAATCTGACACCGCGATTGCATAAAGGAGTTCTGTATCTATAATTTTTAAAATAAATGTTATGTATTTTGTCAACGTTTATCATGAGTAATTTAGTAAATTCACCGGATGTTTTCGGTGGGTATGCTAGTTCTGAAAATCACATGCTAATGTAAAAAGCTGTTTTTTGCTATAAATATGAACTTGATTGAATAAAACATGCATGTATTGTATAACATAATGTCCTAGGAGTGTCATCTGATGAAGATCATCAAAGGTTAGTGCTGCATTTAGCTGTGGTTTTGGTTTATGTGACATATATGCTTGCTTGGAAAATGGCTATGTGATTATTTGTGTCTATGTACTCTCCTAACATAATCTAATGTTTTGCTTTCGCTGTAAAGCCTTTTTGAAATCGGACAATGTGGTTAGATTAACGAGAGTCTTATCTTTAAAATGGTGTAAAATAGTTGATTGTTTGAGAAAATTGAATTGTGGTATTTTAGTTGGTTTTGTATTTCGCGCCGTGCAATGCCATTGGCTGTTGGCTAGGGGTTCCGCAGGAGGAACGGGGTTCCGCTAGCGGAACTTCTGTCCTCAACAGATTAACATCCTTATCATTTATCACCCTCCAGGTTCCCTTGGAGAGTTCCTCAATGAGCTTGACGCCTTGATAAGTTCCTTTCCTGAGGATGGCTCACCCCTCACAGTTCTGGGTGACTTTCACCTCCCTACGTCTACCTTTGACTCATTTCTCTCTGCCTCCTTCTTTCCACTCCTCTCCTCTTTTGACCTCACCCTCTCACCGTCCCCCCTACTCACAAGGCAGGCAGTACGCTTGACCTCATCTTTACTAGATGCTGTTCTTCTACTAATTTCACTGCAACTCCCCTCCAAGTCTCCGACCACTACCTTGTATCCTTTTCCCTCTCGCTCTCCTTCAACACTACTCACTCTGCCCCTACTCAGATGGTATTGCGCCGTCGCAACCTTCGCTCTCTTGCTACTCTCTCCTCTTCCATCCATCATCTCTTCCCTCTGCTCAAGCCTTCTCCAACCAATCTCCTGATTCTGCTTCCTCAACCCTCCTCTCCTCCCTTTCCGCATCCTTGACGACTCATTGCAAGCTCACAGAACAGGGCTCCAGGCAGCCGAGTGGAAATGGAGGAAAACTAGCCTCCCTGCAGACCTGGCATCTTTTCACTCCCTCCTCTCTACATTTTCTTCCTCTGTTTCTGCTGCTAAAGCCACTTTCTACCACTCTAAATTCCAAGCATCTGCCTCTAACCCTAGGAAGCTCTTTGCCACCTTCTCCTCCCTCCTGAATCCTCCTCCCCCTCCCCCCCCCTCCTCCCTCTCTGCGGATGACTTCGTCAACCATTTTGAAAAGAAGGTTGACGACATCCGATCCTCGTTTGTTCAGTCAAACGACACCGCTGGTCCTGCTCACATTGCCCTACCCTATGCTTTGACCTCTTTCTCCCCTCTCTCTCCAGAAAAAACCTTGCGACTTGTGACAGCCAGCCGCCCAACAACCTGCCCGCTTGACCCCATCCCCTCCTCTCTTCTCCAAACCATTTCCGGAGACCTTCCCCCCTACCTCACCTCGCTCATCAACTCATCCTTGACCGTTGGCTACGTCCCTTCCGTCTTCAAGAGAGCGAGAGTTGCACCCCTTCTCAAAAAACCTACACTCGATCCCTCCGATGTCAACAACTACAGACCAGTATCCCTTCTTTCTTTTCTCTCCAAAACTCTTGAGCGTGCCGTCCTTGCCCAGCTCTCTTGCTATCGCTCTCAGAATGACCTTCTTGATCCAAATCAGTCAGGTTTCAAGACTGGTCATTCAACTGAGACTGCTCTTCTTTGTGTCACGGAGGCTCTCCGCACTGCTAAAGCTAACTCTCTCTCCTCTGCTCTCATCCTTCTAGACCTATCTGCTGCCTTGATACTGTGAACCATCAGATCCTCCTCTCCACCCTCCCCGAGTTGGGCATCTCCGGCGCGGCTCACTCTTGGATTGCGTCCTGACAGGTCGCTCCTACCAGGTGGCATGGCGAGAATCCGTCTCCGCACCACGTGCTCTCACCACTGATGTCCCCCAGGGCTCAGTTCTAGGCCCTCTCCTATTCTCGCTATACACCAAGTCACTTGGCTCTGTCATATCCTCACATGGTCTCTCCTATCATTGCTACACAGACGACACACAATTCATCTTCTCCTTTCCCCCTTCTGATAACCAGGTGGCGAATCGCATCTCTGCATGTCTGGCAGACATATCAGTGTGGATGACGGATCACCACCTCAAGCTGAACCTCGGCAAGACGGAGCTGCTCTTCCTCCCGGGGAAGGACTGCCCATTCCATGATCTCGCCATCAACTCCATTGTGTCCTCCTCCCAGAGTGCTAAGAGCCTTGGCGTGACCCTGGACAACACCCTGTCGTTCTCCGCTAACATCAAGGCGGTGACCCAATCCTGTAGGTTCATGCTCTACAACATTCGCAGAGTACGACCCTGCCTTACACAGGAAGCGGCGCAGGTCCTAATCCAGGCACTTGTCATCTCCCGTCTGAATTACTGCAACTCGCTGCTGGAGGGGCTCCCTGCCTGTGCCATTAAACCCCTACAACTCATCCAGAACGTCGCAGCCTGTCTGGTGTTCAACCTTCCCAAGTTCTCTCACGTCACCCCGCTCCTCCGCACACTCCACTGGCTTCCAGTTGAAGCTCGCATCTGCTACAAGACCATGGTGCTTGCCTACGGAGCTGTGAAGGGAACGGCACCTCTGTACCTTCAGGCTCTGATCAGTCCCTACACCCAAAGAAGGGCACTGCGTTCATCCACCTCTGGCCTGCTCGCCTCCCTACCTCTGCGGAAGCACAGTTCCCGCTCAGCCCAGTCAAAACTGTTCACTGCTCTGGCACCCCAATGGTGGAACAAGCTCCCTCACGACGCCAGGACAGCGGAGTCAATCACCACCTTCCGGAGACACCTGAAACCCCACCTCTTTAAGGAATACCTGAGATAGGATAAAGTAATCCATCTAACCCCCCCCCCCCCCCCCACACACAAAAAAAAGATATAGATGTACTATTGTAAAGTGGTTGTTCCACTGGATATCATAAGGTGAATGCACCAATTTGTAAGTCGCTCTGGATAAGAGCGTCTGCTAAATGACGTAAATGTAAATGTAAACTTGAATGTGTAGACTTTCCCAGATACAGTTTATGTCGTCCTGTCATCAGTCATAATGTCTCAGATGACAACCGAACAGACATCCTATTCATTAAGTACCAACACATATTTTCAACTGGTTCTATTACCAAAATATTGTTCCTTTCCCCCCACTTGTTTGATGTTCCCAGACTCTCTATGTTTAACAAAGGCTATTCAATAGTCCTTCAGTAGAGTCAGAGAGAGAGGGAAGGGAGAAAGGTATTTATGGGGGGGTCATAAACCTTACCCACAGGCCAACGTCATGACACAGCTGAGACATAAAGACGCATAATTCTCCTGTCTGCTGAGATCCCTGAGGAAGGTCAGAAGCTATTAAGTGATCTTCAAGGCCAGCACAGAGAAGGCGCCTATCTGATGTATGTAGAGAGTACGGCACCAAAACGACACCAAATTACAGCTCCACTCAGAGGGGACTGAAATAGCCTGATTCAGTTATTTAGCTGGTGAATAGAAGATGCGTGACAGGAATGGCTGAGGCTTTTACTGGCCGTCTCCCCCTCGTCGTGTGTCCAATTACCATGGTAAGAAATCACCATAACAACACAGTCAGTCCACACACACCAAACACACACAAACTGCACAGCGATAAAAGTAGCCTCATACCTGACCTTTGATAGTAGCTGACATTGAGATTGATGAATCAATATAGAATTAAATGATTTTGTTAGCTGAGAAGAGATAAACAATTAAAGGCTGAACTGCAATTTGTCAACCTCAGATGTAGATGATATTGATACAGAGAGATTTGCAGGCTTTCTCTATATTCCACTGACTAAAGCTGGATGTTTTTGGATAATTGGCCAATATGACCCATAATCCTGACTCTGTGGTTCAGGAACAAGGAGGGGATTTCATTCTCTGATGACCACCCAGAGTCCTTTCCTAAACAACAGGACCCGCTCCCTCACAAAGTTGTGCATGAGTGCCTTTGGCTGTCCTGAGCCTGACCCCTCTCCTGAGGATGTTGTGTTAATACAAGGTGACAGTCAGTAACCCCTCTATCTGGTATTAACTCCATCTGCTATACCTCAACTCACTGGGCATCCCCCCCACCCCGTACTGCTTTAACTCTTAGCCAGTTTCAGATCAAAAACTGGGGGACATACTGGACCCACATCTCATTCCAGCTGCCCACCTACATGCAAAGGTGAGAAATTGTGAAGTGTCCCATGAATTAAGTGAATTATACCAAAAGTGTTAGTCAAGGTCATAGCAGGTAAGAATTGGACCTTCACTCAACTCAACTCATTAACCTAAGCTTAGCTCCAACCCAGTCCTCATCCTCATCCCTTGCCTTAAACTGTCCTCCATCCACAGCCTTCTTTAACTCTAACTTTAATCCAGGTTTTAAAAAGGCTCAGTGCAATTCTGTGTGTTATATCATACTGTACAACAGCTGATGAAACTAACACTGTAAAATTGTGAAAACATTTGATCAGTGTTATTTCCTGATAGTTGCTGGTTGAAAATACCATGTACACAGGACCTTCAAGTTTCACGTTTTATTTGTGAAATGCGTGACTTGCAAGCCTTTCCCAACAGTGTAGTATTCAATATAAAAATAGTCAAACAAAACATGAGAAATAAGAAAGGAAGAAAACAACTGGAGAATGTAAGCTATACACAGGTACCAATTTTACAATTTGCAGGGATACTGAGGTAGTTGAGGTAGAACTTTTTGAACTACTTACTACTGTTTAGCTACTTTGCAACTACTTAGCCTGTTAGCTAACCCTTCCCCTAACCCTTTTAGCTAACCCTCCCCTAACCCTAACCTTAACCCTTTCAGATAACACTTCCCCTAACCTTAACCCTTTAACGTAACTAAACTTAGCCCTAACCTTAACCCTAAGAGCCACCTTTTGCAGCAATTACAGCTGCAAGTTTTTGGGGGTATGTCTCTATAAGCTTGGCACATCTAGCCACTCAGATTTTTGCCCATTCTTCAAGGCAAAACTGCTGCAGCTCCTTCAAGTTGGATGGGTTCCGCTGATGTACAGCAATTCTAAGTCATACCACAGATTCTCAATTGGATTGAGGTCTGGGCTTTGACTAGGCCATTCCAAGACATTTAAATGTTTCTCCTTAAACCACTCGTGTTGCTTTAAATCTCTGGAAGACTGAAACAGGTTTCCCTCAAGAATTTCCCTGTATTTAGCACCAACCATCATTCCTTCAATTCTGACCAGTTTCCCAGTCCTGTCGATCGAAAAACATCCCCACAGCATGATGCTGCCACCACCATGTTTCACTGGGGATGGTATTCTCGGGGTGATGAGAGGTGTTGGGTTTGCGCCAGACATAGCGTTTTCCTTGATGGCCAAACAGCTCAAATTTAGTCTCATCTGACCAGAGTACCTTCTTCCATATGTTTGGGGAGTCTCCCACATGTATTTTGGCGAACACCAAAAGTGTTTGCTTATTTTTTTCTTTAAGCAATGGCTTTTTTTCTGGCCACTCTTCCGTAAAGCCGAGCTCTGTGGAGTGTGCGGCTTGAAGTGGTCCTATGGACAGCTCCTTCAGGGTTATCTTTGGTCTCTTTGTTGCCTCTCTGATTAATGCCCTCCTTGCCTGGTCCATGAGTTTTGGTGGGCGGTCCTCTCTTGGCAGGTTTGTTGTGGTGCCATATTCTTTAAAAATGTTTATAATGGATTTAATGGTGCTCCGTGGGATGTTCAAAGTTTCTGATATTTTTTTATATCACAACCCTGATCTGTACTTCTCCACAACGTTATCCCTGACCTGGTTGGAGAGCTCCTTGGTCTTCATGGAGAGCCCCTTGCTTAGTGGTGTTGCAGACTCTGGGGCCTTTCATAACAGGTGTGTATATACTGAGATCATGTGACACTTAGATTACACACAGGTGGACTTTATTTAACTAATTATGTGACTTCTGAAGGTAATTTGTTGCACCTGATCTTATTTAGGGCCTTCATAGCAAAGGGGTGAATACATATGCACGCACCACTTTTCCGTTTAAAATTTTTTGAAACAAGTAATTTTTTTCATTGCACTTCACCAATTTGGGCTATTTTGTGAAATACAAAATAAAAATAGATTTAAATTACAGGTTGTAATGCAACAAAATAGGAAAAACGCCAAGGGGGATGAATACTTTTGCAAGGCACTGTAACATATCATTCGTAACATATCATGCAGCATTTCCCTTCATAATGTGTTGTTTCCTGATCTGCCATATCCACAGTGAAACTGTGCCAGCTTGGGGCTGGGTAGTAATCCACAAATTAAACGACTGGGAGACATCTCATGGTAATGGAGAGTGGCACACCGGGTATCTTTATACCGCCACGATCGAGGGCTCCGTCTGGTTCATGGTGTCACGTCCCCAGGCCCTCTGGCAGTAACTCATTAATGAGCCCCAGGTCCCAGAGGGGGTCCCATCTGTGTGCCACCTGCACTAAATCACCACAACCAAAATCTCTCTATCTTGCTTTCTCTCTTTAATAACCCTCTCTCTTTCTCTCGCTCTCTCTCTTTCACTCTCTCTCACCCCCCCTCTCTCTCTTTCCCAGCATAATGGGTTGACCACTTTAGCCCTCAGATCTAAATGAGGCAGAGAGTGTCGGTGATGTTTTCCTTCCAGGACATACTTTTCTTTATTCATCACCAGGCTGGCACTCATTAGAGTGATTCATACAAGGTTGCCATTGCGTTGTTTGATCCTATCCCAGGTTATGGTTTTAAATCCTCTTTAAACTGTTATTGCACAATGCAAACATGTATGAGTGTATAAAACATTAGGAACACCTGCTCTTTCCATGATATAGACTGACCAGGTGAATCAAGGTGAAAGCTATGATCCCTTATTCATGTCACCTGCAAAATCCACTTCAATCAGTGTAGATGAATGGGAGGAGACAGGTTAAAGAAGGATTTTTAAGCCTTGAGACAATTGAGACATGGCTTTTGTGTGCAATTCAGAGGGTGGATAGGCAAAGATTTTAGTTCCTTTGAATGGGGTATGGTAGAAGTGCCAGGCGCACCGATTTGAAGGTGTCAAGAACTGCAACGCTGTTGGGTTTTTCATGCACAACAGTTTCCCGTGTGTATCAAGAATGGTCCACCACCCAAAGGACATCCAGCCAACTTGACACAACTGTGGGAAGCATTCAAGTCAACATGGGCCTGCATCATTTTGTTTATTTTTTTGCATTGTTTGTAACGCATTTTGTAGATAATGTTGCTGCTACCGTCTCTTATGACCGAAAAGAGCTTCTGGACATCAGAACAGCGATTACTCATCTCAAACTGGATGAAGATTTTTTCTTTAATGAGTCCGACGTTAAGGATATACTGCTTTGTCGAGACCAGGCCCAAATGCCATTCATCCGTGTGAAGAAAAGATTGAGAAAAAGGGGGAGGAGGGCGGGGTGCCTTGTGAGAATTCCCCAGCGAGTAGGTAAACCACCACTACCCTCCGTATTATTGGTCAACATGCAATCATTGGAAAATAAGCTGGACAATCTACGATTAAGACTATCCTACCAACGGGACATTAAAAACTGTAATATATGTTATGTTTCACCGAGTTGTGGCTGGACGATGACACAGATAATATAGAGCTGGCTGGATTTTCCGTGCATCAGCAGGACAGAGCAGCTACGTCTGGTAAGACGAGGGGCGGGGGTGTGTGTCCATTTGTCAATAACTGCTGGTGCGAGATGTCTAATATTGAAGAAGTCTCGAGGTACTACTTGCCTGAGGAAGAAAACCTCATGATAAGCTGTAGACCACACTATCTACCAAGAGATTTCTCATCTATATTATTCATAGCCATCTATTTACCACCACAAACCAATGCTGGCACTAAGGCCGCACTCAACGAGCTGTATAAGGCCATAAGCAAACAAGAAAATGCTCATCCAGAAGTGGCACTCTTAGTGGCCGGGGACTAATGCAGGCAAACTTAAATCTGTTTTACCTCATTTCTACCAGCATGTCATGTGCAACCAGAGGGGGAAAAAAACTCTAGACCACCTTTACTCCACACACAGAGACGCATACAAAGCTCTCCCTCGCCCTCCATTTGGCAAATCTATACTCCTGCTTACAAGAAAAAACTAAAGCAGGAAGTACCAGTGACTCGCTCAATACAGAAGTGGTCATATGATGCGGATGCTACGCTACAGGACTGTTTTGCCAACACAGACTGGAATATGCTCCAGGATTTATCTAATGGCATTGAGGAGTATACCACCTCAGTCACCGGCTTCATCAATAAGTGCATCGATGACGTCGCCCCCACAACACTGAAGCATGCATGAGAGCACCAGCTGTTCCGGACAACTGTGTGATCACGCTCTCCATAGCCAATGTGAGCAAGACCTTTAAACAGGTCAACAATCACAAAGCCGCGGGGCCAGATGGATTGCCTGGACGTGTACTCAAAGCACGCGCAGACCAACTGGCAAGTGTCTTCACTAACATTTTCAACCTCTCCCTGACCAAGTCTGTAATACCTACATGTTTCAAGCAGACCAACATAGTCCCTGTGCCCAAGAAAGCGAAGGTAACTTGCCTAAATGACTACTACCCCGTAGCACTCACATCCGTAGCCACGAAGTGCTTTGAAAGACTGGTTATGGCTCACATCAACACCCTCATTCCGGAAACCCTAGACCCACTCCAATTCACATACCGCCCCAACAGATCCACAGATTACGCAATCTAAATCGCACACCACAATGCCTTTTCCCACCTTGACAAAATGAACACCTACTTGAGAATGCTGTTCATTGACTTCACTGAAAAGAGTTGGCATGGGTCCGCAGATCCTCAAAAAGTTCTACAGCTGCACCATCGAGAGCATCCTGACCGGTTGCATCACCGCCTGATATGGCAACTGCTCGGCATCTGACCGTAAGGCGCTACAGAGGGTAGTGCGTACGGCCCAGTACATCACTGAGGCCAAGCTTTCTGCCATCCAAGACCTATATTCTAGGCGGTGTCAGATGAAGGCCCAAAAAATTGCCAAAGACTCCAGTCACTTAAGTCATAGACTGTTCTCTCTGCTACCGCATGGCAAGCGGTACCGGAGCGCAAAGTCTAGGTCCAAAAGGCTCCTAAACAGCTTCTACCCCCAAGTCATAAGACTGCTGAACAATTAATCAAATGCCCCCCCCCCCCCTGTTTTGCACTGCTGCTACTCCTTCCTACATGTACAAATTACCTCAACTAACTTGTACCCCCGCACATTGACTCGGTACCGG
Source organism: Salmo salar (assembly GCF_965601325.2). NCBI lineage: Eukaryota > Metazoa > Chordata > Actinopteri > Salmoniformes > Salmonidae > Salmo > Salmo salar. The sequence goes on along the minus strand of NC_138302.1, from coordinate 79,552,478 downwards.
TACCCCCTGTATATAGCCTCATTATTGTTATGTAATTTTCTTGTTACTTTTGATTTGATTTATTTTTACTTTAGTCTATTTAGTAAATATTTTTTAACTCTATTTCTTGAACTGCATTGTTGGTTAAGGGCTTGTAAAAAACATTTTACGGTATTCACGGTATTCAGCGCATGTGACAAATAACATTGAATTTGATTTGATCCCCGTGGAACACTTTCGACACCTTGTAGTCCATACCCCAACGAATTGAGGCTGTTCTGAGGGAAAAAGGTTTTCGTAATGTTTTGCACACTCAGTGTATATCAGTGTGGCCAGGAGGTTGCAGTCATATACTGTAGATCTAAACTAGGTCATTTTATGGAACTACCATGAATGCCTTGTAAGTTTTGTTTGCGATATTGTTCCTGAGTGCTCAACATGACGTAGCAGGGAAAACAGTAAATGACAGAGATTGGCCCACATTTCCCCTCTGTGTCCCTGAGGAACAGCTACTGGAGCTAGCTTTTCCACTATGTGCAGAGGCAGGAGTTTATTGAAGCCAGTAAAAGTCCTAAAAATACCACCAGACATTTTAAAATGTATCTTTCACAGTATGATCTTGTACAGTGTTTTTGGGATAATATTATATTTTTCACTTCAGCAAAATGGTTCTTTAGTGATCATATGAACTGACCTTAATGGTTCTCCTTTAAATAAATTTTATTTTGTTGTATTGTGACACATTGAGAAGCAGTATCAGTCAACCAAACCTATTTTTTACACTGATTCCCTCAAAAGATGTTAGTATGAATGTACACTGAACAAAAATATAAACGCAACATGTAAAGTGTTGGTCCCATGTTTCATGAGCTGAAATAAAAGATCCCAGAAATGTTCCATAAGCACAAAAAGCTTATTTCTCTAACATTTTGTGCACAAATTTGTTTACATCCCTGTTACTGAGCATTTCTCCTTTGCTATCCACCTGACAGGTGTAGCATATCAAGAAGCTGGGGAGAAGAAAAAGCCACTCTAAAATGTGCAGTTCTGTCACACAATACAATGCCACAGATGTCTCAAGTTTTGAGGGAGTGTGCAATTGGCATGCTGACTGCAGTTTGGCATTGTAACCAACTTCAGTGGGCAAATGCTCACCTTCAATGGCCACTGACACGCTGGAGAACTATGCTCTTCATGGATGAATCCCGGTTTCGACAGTACACGGCAGATGGCAGACAGCGTGTATGGCGTCGTGTGGGCAAGTGGTTTGCTGATGTCAACATTGTGAACAAAGTGCCCCATGGTGGGGTTATGGTATGGGTAGGCATAAGCTACGGACAATGAACACAATTGCATTTTATCGATGGCAATATGAATGCTGTGAATACCGTGACGAGATCCTGAATCCCATTGTCGTGCCATTCATCAGCCGCCATCACCTCATGTTTCAGCATGACAATGCATGGCCCCATGCTGCAAGGATCTGTACACAATTCTTTGAAGGTATCTGTGACCAACAGATGCATATCTGTATTCCAAATCATGTGAAATCCATAGATTACGGCCCAATGAACTTATTAAACTGACTGATTTCCTTTATATGAACTGTAACTCAGTAAAATCTTTGAAATCGTTGCATGTTGCGTTTAGATTTTTGTTCAGTATATTACTGTGCCACCATGCCTTGAATGAAGTTGTTTTCACAATGCAGATTTTCTCTGCCATCTGTTGAGAACTTGGTGTCACTACAGCACAATAAATAAACCAATATGGTCTATCACGACTGCTCAATTTTGTCATATTTAAGCATTCATCTTCCCAAGATCAATCTACTATTATTTACAGTTGAATATACCACATTGCACTTGTCATGAATATTGTTTGGTCTAAGTCCAACCCTTTATTTGAAACATATGCTCACACGGAAATACCTACTATACTGTATGTGTCCATGATATTTACCTCAGTCAGCATTTTCCATTAAAGTGTAAATTGGCCAGGCAGGCAGGTCTGTGAGGAGAAACGGTTAGGCGTCACTATGGTACCTCTAGTTAATCCCCTCTAGAGAACGCACAACAGTGGGACGCCGAGGAAACATCTCACCCATCTAAGATAACGTCAATCACTCCCCATCCCTGAATGGGAGCTGTGCACCTAGCGCCTTTAACTGCAAATGAAGACCCAGTGCCCGGCAGCAGCTGGCAGCCAGTGATAAGGGGGAGCCCCTCAAAGAGCCAGCAGGTTCACAACCATACTGGAAAAGTCAATTCCATCAAAGACCCACCGCATCATTATGGGAGCCAGTTCTCAAAGAGCCAGCTAAGAGGCTGAGGGAGTCCCCCACGTGGGCCATGGGCATCTGTTAACTGTACAGGGTTCTTACTAATGAGTCTGTAAGAAGTCAGACTTGGGGAGGATTTTATGTGGTATGAGATATAATGAAAGATAAAGAGTACATTTTGTCCTAGAAAATGTATAATATGAACCTTCTCAGGAAAACAGACCAGACCATATATGGCTGGTAAAAAAGGTTGGAAACAAGTAAATGAAAGATTATTTGAAAAGTAATTTTATTATAAATCAATAGGTCTCAAAGTCATTCAGATGCATAAAACAATGTTATATATACACACACCTGCATTGCTTGCTGTTTGGGGTTTTAGGCTGGGTTTCTGTACAGCACTTTGAGATATCAGCTAATCTAAGAAGGGCTATATAAATACATTTGATTTGATATGCTGTGAGTGCACATTGTATGAAGATATGATACAACTCAGAGTGGGATAAATCTGTTAATTTGCTATCAACAGTTTTCATAACCTTGTCTCCAGGGTCTTGTCATCTGAGGGGGGGTTTTCACACAGTGTGATGTTTTTAAACTCCTCTGAGATCTCCAGGAGGGTTTTCCCCTTGGTCTCCGGCAGGTAGAAGAAGATGTAAAATGACGCCAACAGACACATGCAGGCAAACAGCACGAAGCTGAATGATTTTAGCAGCTCCTGTGGCACAGAGAAGAGGCAAGCAGGTGAGTTCCTATAGTTATAATAACCAGGGGAACAACTTGGACAGTTGGCTGAGAGCCTGTGATTAAATAGTCCTGTCCTATTGTTCTACTCATGGCTACAAGAAATCTTTGTTTCATTTTATATAATTCCACTTATGTCTAAATTAGAGCTCAGCTGTTTTACACAGACTGGCTGAGACAAAGGTAATACTGAGATAATAAAGAAAAGTTTTAATTGCAGTGTCTCAATGTAATGTTCAAAGTATGGAATTACTGTATGCCTGGTATCTCTGGGGTATCAAACTGTCATAGTGAAGAACAATGTGCTTTGTGCTCAGGAAATGTCATTGTATCTCAATTGGTAACTTTGAAAGAATTATAAAACTTTGCAAGCATTATAAAAGCATAATACAACACTTCATTCCAAAATTACATTTACATTTTAGTCATTTAGCAGACGCTCTTATCCAGAGCGACTTACAGTAGTGAATGCATACATTTCATTTCATGCATTTTTTTTTTTGTACTGGCCCCCGTGGGAATCGAACCCAAAATGGTCTATAGACTTACGATAAGAAAAGGGAAAACTAGTCCCAGCACAGCAAAGCCAAGCCAGCGCAGGATCCCAGTAAACACAAACGCTGCAGGCCGGCACGATTGGATAAAGATCTCATGTGTGAGAGACGGCAACACTCCAGCTAGGAATAGCACAGGCAACAGGAAAAGATGCATCAGATCAATCACCACTGATGGTCACGGCAATGTAATGTTGGTATTTTGTCTATACTTTGTTATTGTATTATTACTAATCCATTCTGTGGTTTGATATTAAACATACCTGGGCCTCCTCCATAAAAAATGACAAAGAGGAATATCAAGCCAACAGTGCTGTATGGAATCCAGAAGCTGTAATCCTATAACAATATTGTTAGAACAGAATAAATTATATTTTATTGTATGTTTTCCATGCACATGGAACAACCACCACTGTTGCTGGGGAAGTCGTGACCAAGGGGATTTGGGACACATTCTAATGTGATACACATCCATATATCATCACTTAGGTCCTCTTACTGTATATTTGTAACAATGCAGGAGAGTTGAAAGGTCAAGGGGCTCACCTTTAGATTGAGAGTGATGGTGATTAATATCATGATGGCAGACATGGCCCCAAAGCCCCCCCAGAGTAGCGCTCTCCTCCCCACACTCTCGATCAGCAGGCCCTAGGGATGAACGCACACAACAGAACTTATCCGGAACCTTCCCCATCCATCACTCCCTCCTTCCCGCCGCATGGCAGAGCCAGAGGAGCTCAGACATTATTTACTGTTTGGAGCTCAGGAGGGGCATTCACATCTTAGTGACAAATATGTTCAACCTGTAGCAGAGCTTCTGTACGGTAGGCACGGGGGGTGGATTCCTGCACGGGGACAGTGTTTCTTCCTGTATGGTCACTCTCCTACTGTTCACTGATTACTTTTGCTTATTAGTCCTTATCACAGTTGCCTAATGACCACTTAACGAGTGACATTTTCACATTAATTAAAAAGGGCTCTACTTTAAACCTTTTTAGCCTAGGTCAGGGGTGGGCAAACCTTTTGGCTCAAGGGCCACATTAAGTTTATGAAACCAAGTGAAGGGCCACATACTATATGCGTGACAAAACATGTGAAGACTATTCATTTTCAAATTGACACGCATCTACTAGTGTACTGTTGGTGTACATATGCTTGCAGAACAATTCTACCCTTGTACCATCTCTACCCTTGTTTTTTGTGAGCAAATATTTCACAAAATGTATATAATTTATAACATGACAGTCAAACACACACACAGATCCTGCATCTCTACCCTTGTAAAGTACAGTCACACTTTGTCACAATATGCAAACTTTAAAAAATATATATATTATATTATATGTCTGGAGACATGCAAAATGTAACAGCAGATGTGTAAAAAAAAAAAAATATTCAAAAGTGTGAGTGAAACATATGGTAAGAGCATCTGTTTAATTTGGAATGGTCTGTTTTTGAAAGCATGTTAAGGAACACATCTCCATTGTGAGCCATATTTACAGTTATCCAATCATTTCAGTCCAAATCTGACTGAATAAGTGTCAATTGTCAGATGTATGGGGACAAATAACCTGTATCCAAGAAAATTGCTGGATAATTCTCACTGCATAACCATCACCATGAAAAAGCATTATCCTTGCCTACCCCAGTCACAGTTATTTTAGTCATAATGAGAACAATGGGTCTGGTCACCTCTCTTGGCAAGGGCATCAAAGTCTGGTGTCATCTTTGTTGTAGAGATTCAGAACAGCTGACAATGGTCATTTGTTAAATTTGACCTGTTTTTGTTGTAATTCATGACTGAGAACATTTGTTCACACACATGTGGACCCGAATAAAACAAGCATCCTTTGGGCGTGTTTTTTAATGTTTGGAAACTTTGTTTCATTCAGTGAGCCATAGAACTGGACTATTGTTGCTGTTTTGTACTTCTCCTTCAAAGCACTATCACATTGGATGTCGATGTGTCCGGTGGTGCTTTCTCACTGTCGAAAGTGCTACTGTATGTCTCAGTGTGGGCGCGTTCAGTACGGCCAGTGTCAGAAAATGAGCGAGAGACCGGCTGCTCATTTGTCTGGAGAACAACATAAGTTTGGCTTTGAATGCTTTCACATTGGAATACAGTTCATGCACAAAAACACAATTCCCGTGCAGTTTCACATTTAGATCGTTCAGATGCCCCAATATGTCCACACCGAAAGCAAAGTCACCCAGCCAGTCTGTCTTTCAACTCGGAGAAGTCATCAGCTTTACCAACCGTATCAAGGAACATACATATGTCCCCTCTCAGTTCCCACACACGGCAAAATACTTTCCCAGGCTTAGCTAGAGCACATTTGAATGATACAACAAGTCCTGGTGCTCTACCTCTGTGTCATTGAGCAGCTGCACGAACTGACGATGGTTAAGCCCCCTTGCCCGTATAAAGTTGACAAGTTTTATAACCACTTTGACAACATTCTCCAGCTTTAACACTTTTACACAGGGCTTCCTGATGAATAATACAGTGAAGAAATATCAATTCCTCAGAGTTTCTTATTTTACTTGGTCTTGTAATCTTTTTAGTAGGCCAATGTTTTTACAGGTTAGATTTGGTGATCTATCTGTTGTGATGTTTGTCAGTTTGCTCCATGGTAGATACATGTTTTCCAAGCTGGCAGACATCCTGTCATATAAATCAGAGCCCCTGGTTGTTCCCATCATTGATTCCATCGCAAGAAGTTCCTCTGTTATTTCAAAGTTCTCATTTATTCCTTTGACAAAAATGTAAAGTTGAGAGGTATCTGATGTCAGTACTCTCATCCAGTGCTATAGAAAAAAGATTGACGCTATCTGCTTTTTTCTTCAACTCTGAGATTAGCTCCTCACCCATCACTTCCACGCGCTTGGTGATGGTTCTGCGTGATAAGCTAATTTTCTCAAAATTGGCTTTTACTCTCAGGACAAAGTATATCAGCAGTCTCCACCATACACTCGTTCACAAACTCCGCTTCACCAAAAGGCTTGCTATGCTTTGTGATTTTATGTGCCAGTACTTAGTCTTGAGTAGAGCACCGTTTAGTAAACATATTTTCTTGAGCTTTTAAGTTTGTGGCAAGTTTTGAGGCATTCCTTGACTTTTCCTGAGAGGACAGATTGCTAGCGTAGTTAGCATGCTTGCTTGAAAAATTCTGATTGAGATTATATTCCTTAAAAACGGCAACACTTTCTTGGCATATCAGACATACCGCTTTATGTCCAATATTAGTAAAACAGTATTTTGCTGTCCATTCTTCTTTAAAACACACAACATTCAGAGTCCCACTTTTCAAATTTTCGCAGCACTCATTTTGTCAAAAGTCATCAAGCAATGAATTGGCTATGATGACTGAGCGCATTCTGAATCTGACTGTAGGCCCAAATTCAGAGTGAGCTGCCAGGCTACAGCGCCATCTATTGGAGGTTGTTTGTATATCGTGGAATGAGTCATTTTAGGCCAAAAATCTTAAATATAATAATATTTAATACATTTAAAATAATGTCTTGCGGGCCAGATGGAAGTGCCGGCGGGCTGGATACAGCCCGCGGGCCGTACTTTGCCCCCCCATTGCCCTAGGTACATAGTAATGACCATGCTTTGTAGAAGTTACAGAGGGGTATTGTAGTGTACCCCCTATAGTGTAGCCCATGTTCCCCAGCAGCACTCACACAGGTGATGGAGGTGAGAACCTCAGACACTCCAACACCCAGAGTCAAATAGCGGATCTTATCCAGGGGGATGCCTGCCTCCTTGAATATGTCAAAGGAGAACACACTGATCTGAGGGTGGAGGGAAGAAGAGGAGTAGGATGTAGAATGTACAGTAGTAGGTACAGTATGAGATAAAAGACAGAGGGGGCTGTGCTTACTGCGGTGATGCCAGAGAACTGGATGCAGCCGTACATCACCACCATGGTGATGAGCTGCCATCGTACGCTCCTGTCTCTCAGCAGCTCCAGGAGACTCTTCGAGGTCTCGCCCTTTATGGCAGCCTGCTCCAACACCATCTCCGTCATCTCCAGCTTGTACTCACCCCTGCCCCACAGACTCTGCAGAGCTGACACACACACACACACACACACACACACACACACACACACACACACACACACACACACACACACACACACACACACACACACTTTCTGAATAGGATACAACAAGTAACTAAAGTCTCCTCAGCTGTATAGACTTTGAGCCCAGCTATACAGGCATTGGCCAATCTGTCAGCTATGTGTAATAATATAGGTTTATGTATTTAGATGCAGTGTAATGTAGTACTGTACATAATTTCTACATATGCACAGACAGAACTCAATGTTCTGAGTATGATTGTTGCTACTTAGGATGGATCCCTTTGGACATCAAGAATTTCAATCTCGGTGACTATGAGGAAACACAAACTACCTTTTTTGCATGCCTCTGTATTTCCCTTTTCTATCAATAAGTATCTTGGGGCCTCAGGGAAGAAGGGCAGTGTTAGCAGCTGTACCACGGAGAAACATGTTGAAACACACAGGAGGATGTTCCAGCTATCCTCACGACCAAGAATCTCCCTGAGAAAGTTGAGATAAAGCATCAAGTCAGAGCATATTTCAGGATATCCAATTTGGCACACATTGATAACCATAAGTTTAATGTGATACTGGATGTTTTTGTCTTTTGAAATTCAGAATGAGCACTGTACCTTAGTCCAAAAAATTGTCCTGACAGTTTACCAATGGAGATGAAGGTAGCAAATGTTAGTGTTACCATGCCCCTTATCTTTTTGGGTGAACTCTCACCCAGGTATATTGCATGGATATTCGCTCCTAAACCTGAGATTCACAAACAAGAATTAAAAAAATCTATGCTATCAACACTAAGATATAAGGCCATTTCGTGATTTTATTTTACCATGGCTAAATGATCCATAGATTAAACTAATCTGCATGAAATGAAAGGTGCAACATCACATTGGTAGGACCTGCAGTGAATCCAAACAGAAACCGAGCAATCAGGATCATCTCAAAGGAGTTTGCCCCCCTACTGGTGAACATGATCACTGCAGCAACAATGCTGACAACATTGTTCCATATCATGGCTCTCTTCCTGAAGAAGAAATTAAGAGAAGTTTGAATGAAAAAGTAACTTAAATTGAGATAAATACAGATGATAAAAATCTGTGCAACTCACCTGCCAAACCTCCCAGCAATGCACCTGACACTCATAGAGCCCAGGAGACCCCCCACAGCATACATCGACACTATAGCTGACCAGAGGAGTTTGACTGTCTGTGCCGGTGGGGTTTCCTCATATCGCCCAATCCAACTGCTATTGATGAAGCTCCAGATGTACTGCAAGCAGACAGACATGGTTATGGAAACAGACATTCTCCAACCCTGGTGAAGTAGGCTAGGTGTTCATTTGAGCAGAATTGAATATGCAGATTTAACTTGTGTGAGATGAAAACAAGATATTAATAAACCTTGAACACCATGTTATATTTCCTAGGTATTTCTTGCCATGGGAAAAGTAGAGTGTCAATTCCACACTCATCCAAACATATTTAGTATCATGCTTTTTAATAAAAATTAGTGTGTGGGGAATCAATGTGCTGATGTCTCTTACTGGTGAAGGGGAACTGATGACAGTAACATGGAACCCATTTTGAAAAGATCCACCAATACCCAAAATGATTATGAAGACTAGAGCATTACCACGGGTCTGGAATGGAGAACATAAACGGGTAAACATTTTACAATGAAAGTTATAGGTCGACACATATTTAATGTCAATGAAGTATATAATCTCAATCAATAATGCATCTTAAAATTATTCTTAAAACGCTTTTTAAAAACATTGACACAGAGAAGGCATGGATAGACTACTATGTAACCTCTTGCTTCTCTTCCCTGTTTAGCTGAGTCATTGTGCTCATAGATTTGTCTAATTTGTACCTATTGTGATTTTATAACCCTTTCATACAGCAATTAATTATGTTAAAACGTGTTGTTCATAATAAGAACCTCATTTCTTAATAGACTTTTACATTTTTCAACAGTAACATTTTTGCTTATGTTACCTTTGGATCAAATAACAGGAAACGGACTAATACTTACTCATTAAGATATGAAAAAGTGTATCCCGTTTCAATAATAATAATAATAAAGGTTGCCTACCAGGCGCCTCAACAATGTCTCCATTCTGTATATCTTGATAGTTCCATGTAACACAATTATATCCACATGTCCACCTGACAGTTGCTCTGTTAGACATTTTCAGGAATAAGATTAATATTTTACATCTCAGAGGGAAAGGTAAGCCTTTCACCCACTGAGTCGCTGTCACAGTAGGCCTACTCGTCTCTGTAGAAAGTAAAAAAGCATATAAACCATTTGGCAACATGTGTTTAATCTGAGTGAAAAATTGTGTACTTTGACGTCAATTAAATTGGCATACTCCGTGTGCTCGGCGGACATTCCCTTATTAGCCAAACGAGGGCAGCACCATCTGAACTTGTCACCCCTGACGTTCTCGCTGTAGCGGAAGTAGCAGACCAGTGTTATCCGTAGTCATCGTTAGCTAGCTAGCCGAAGATTCCTCCCCCTTACCTTGTTGTCCCAGAGAATATATATCTGCTATTTAGGCAAGTCATTACTTTAATTTTATATTTGCCAACATGCCGTTGGAAAATCTGGAAGAAGAGGGTCTGCCTAAAAACCCTGATCTTAGGATAGCACAGCTGAAATTTTTGCTCACGATGGATGGTCACCGACAAGATGCTAAAGTGAAAACCGAGCTCATGGACTCAATCAAAGAAAACGGTGAGTAGCTGACGTTAGCCAGTAAGTGCCGGTACTGGCAAAGTAGCAGGCTACTGGCAAGCTAATAAACCGAAAATAGTAACGTTAGTTATATATTTTGTTTACAACAGATAACTAAGTGGCCTAGCAAGTCATGCTAGCTAGCGTACTCGTACCTTGAAAAACAGTGTTGAAATTGCTAATGTTAGCTAGCTCCGGTAGTTAGCTAACTCGCCTAGCACATTTGTCGCTAGCGAGTAGACTTGCTAACTAACGCGTTTACACGGGTAGTTAACTATTTACACTACACTGAACAAACATATATAAACGCAACATGTAAAGTATTGGTGTCATGAGTTGAAAATAAAATGTCCAATATACACAACATTTATGAAACTACAATTTTGTGCACAACATTACATCCCTGTTACTGAACATTTCTCATTTGCCAAGATAATCCACCCACCTGACAGGTGTGGCATATCAAGAAGCTGATTAAATAGCATGATCATTACACAGGTGTACCTTGTGCTGGGGACAGTAAAAGGCCAATCTAAAATGTGCTGTTTTGTCACACTTCCACAGATGTCTCAAGTTTTGAGGGAGCGTGCAATTGGCATGCTGACTGCAGGAATGTTAAACCAGAGCTGTTGCCAGAAAATGTTATGTTAATTTCTCTACCATAACCCCCTCCTACGTCGCTTTAGAGAATTTGGAAGTAAGTCCAACTGGCCTCACAAACGCAGACCACGCCAGCCCAGAACTTCCACATCTGGCTTCTTCACCTGCGGGATCGTCTGAAACCAGCCACCCCGACAGCTGATGAAACTGGGTTTGCACAAACAAAGAATTTCTTTACAAACTGTCAGAAACCGTCTCAGGGAAGTGCATCTGCATGCTTGTTGTCCTCAACAGGGTCTTGAACTAACTGCAGTTCGGTGTCGTAACCGACTTCAGTAGGCAAATGCGCACCTTCGATGGCCACTGGCAGACTGGAGAAGTGTGCTCGTCACGGATGAATCCCGGTTTCAACTAGACCAGACAGATGCCGTAGTGTGGGCAGGTGGTTTTCTGATATCAACGTTGTGAACAGAGTGCCCCATGGTGGGGTTATGGTATGGGCGGGCATAAGCTACTGACAATGAAACAATTGCATTTTATCAATGACAATTTGAATGCACAGATATACCGTGTCGAGATCTTGAGGCCCATTATCGTGTCATTCATCCATCATCACCTCATGTTTCAGCAGGATAATGCATGGCCACATGTCGCAAGGATCTGTACACAATTCCTGGAAGCTGAAAATGTCCCATTTCTTCCATGGCCTGTATACTCGCCAGACATGTCACCACCCATTGAGCATGTTTGGGATGTTCTGGGTTGCCGTGTACGACAGCGTGTTCCAGTTCTAACTTCGTACAGCCATTGAAGAGGAGTGGGACAGCAGGCCACAGTCAATAGCCTGATCAACTCTATGCGACGGAGATGTCACATTGCATGAGGCAAATGGTGGTCACAGATTTTGTTTTAAGTATCTGTGACCAACAGATCTGTATTCCCAGGCGTGAAGTCCATAGATGGGGCCTAATGAATTTCTTTCAATTCACTTATTGCCTTATATGGACTGGAACTCAGTAAAATCTTTGAAATTGTTGCATGTTATATTTTTGTTCAGTGTCGTTAGCATCACTGTCAGACATAAACCTTGCCAGAAGATACCGACCCTAACATTATGCTTGTTTCCGCTGAGCTGCACTGGGGTTGGAACGCAATCATGGTTACATTAAGACACCATGGAGTCAGCGTAAGATATGGGTCATAAAACGTACCTCAATGCAGGGATGGATATCAAATCAAAATCAAATTTACTTACATCAGCTGATATCTCAAAGTGCTGTACAGAAACCCAGCCTAAAACCCCAAACAGCAAGTAATGCAGGTGTAGAAGCATGGTGGCTAGGAAAAACTCCTAGAAAGGCCAAAACCTAGGAGAAACCTAGAGAGGAACCAGGCTATGAGGGGTGGCTAGTCCTTCTGGCTGTGCCGGGTGGAGATTATAACAGAACATGGCCAAGATGTTCATAAATGACCAGCATGGTCAAATAATAATAATCACAGTTGTCGAGGGAGCAACAAGTCAGCACCTCAAGAGTAAATGTCAGTTGGCTTTTCATAGCCGATCATTGAGAGTATCTCTACCGCTCCTGCTGTCTCTAGAGAGTTGAAAACAGCAGGTCTGGGACAGGTAGCACATCCGGTGAACAGGTCAGGGTTCCATAGCCGCAGGCAGAACAGTTGAAACTGGAGCAGCAGCACGGCCAGGTGGACTGGGGACAGCAAGGAGTCATCATGTCAGGTAGTCCTGAGGCATGGTCCTAGGGCTCAGGTCCTCCGAAAGAGAGAATTAGAGAGAGCATACTTACATTCACACAGGACACCAGATAAGACAGGAGAATTACTCCAGATATAACAGACTGACCTAGCCCCCGACACATAAACTACTGCAGCATAAATACTGGAGGCTGAGACAGGAGGGGTCAGGAAACACTGTGGCCCCATCCGATGATAGCCCCGGACAGGGCCAAACAGGCAGGATATAACCCCCCACACTTTGCCAAAGCACAGCCCCCACACCACTAGAGGGAAATCTTCATCCACCAACTTACCATCCTGAGACAAGGCTGAGTATAGCCCACAAAGATCTCCGCCACGGCACAACCCAAGGGGGGGCGCCAACCCAGACAGGAAGACCACGTCAGTGACTCAACCCACTCAAGTGACGCACCCCTCCTAGGGACGGCATGGAAGAACACCAGTAAGCCAGTGACTCAGCCCCTGTAATAGGGTTAGAGGCAGAGAATCCCAGTGAAGAGAGGGGAACCGGCCAGGCAGAGACAGCAAGGGCGGTTCGTTGCTCCAGAGCCTTTCCGTTCACCTTCACACTCCTGGGCCAGACTACACTCAATCATAGGACCTACTGAAGAGATGAGTCTTCAGTAAAGACTTAAAGGTTGAGACCGAGTCTGCGTCTCTCACATGGGTAGGCAGACCATTCCATAAAAATGGAGCTCTATAGGAGAAAGCCCTGCCTCCAGCTGTTTGCTTAAAAATTCTAGGGACAATTAGGAGGCCTGCGTCTTGTGACCGTAGTGTACGTGTAGGTATGTACGGCAGGACCAAATCGGAAAGATAGGTAGGCGCAAGACCATGTAATGCTTTGTAAGTTAGCAGTAAAACCTTGAAATCAGCCCTTGCCTTAACAGGAAGCCAGTGTAGGGAGGCTAGCACTGGAGTAATATGATCACATTTTTTGGTTCCAGTCAGGATTCTAGCAGCCGTATTTAGCACTAACTGAAGTTTATTTAGTGCTTTATCCGGGTAGCCGGAAAGTAGAGCATTGCAGTAGTCCAACCTAGAAGTAACAAGTATGGATAAATTTTTCAGCATCAGTTTTGGACAGAAAGTTTCTGATTTTTGCAATGTTATGTAGATGGAAAAAAGCTGTCCTTGAAACAGTCTTGATATGTTCTTCAAAAGAGAGATCAGGGTCCAGAGTATTATTTGAGACGACTGTACAACCATCAAGATTAATTGTCAGATTCAACAGAAGATCTCTTTGTTTCTTGGGACCTAGAACAAGCATCTCTGTTTTGTCCGAGTTTAAAAGTAGAAAGTTTGCACCCATCCACTTCCTTATGTCTGAAACACAGGCTTCTAGCGAGGGCAATTTTGGGGCTTCACCATGTTTCATTGAAATGTACAGCTGTGTGTCATCCGCATAGCAGTGAAATTTAACGTTATGTTTTGGAATGACATCCCCAACAGGTAAAATATATAGTGAAAACAATAGTGGTCCTAAAACGGAACCTTGAGGAACACCGACATTTACAGTTGATTCGTCAGAGGACAAAGCATTCACAGAGACAAACTGATATCTCTCCGACAGATAAGATCAAAACCAGGTCAGAAGTTGTCCGTGTAGACCAATTTGGGTTTCCAATCTCTCCAAAAGAATGTGGCGATCGATGGTATCAAAAGCAGCACTAAGATCTAGGAGCACAAGGACAGATGCAGAGCCTCGGTCTGATGTCATTGAAAGGTAATTTACCACCTTCACAAGTGCAGTCTCAGTGCTATGATGGGGTCTAAAACCAGACTGAAGCATTTCGTATACATTGTTTGTCTTTAGGAAGGCAGTGAGTTCCTGCGCAACAGCTTTTTCAATTTTTTTTTTGGAGGAATGGGAGATTCGATATTGGCCGATAGTTTAAAAAAATATTTTCTGGGTCAAGATTTGGCTTTTTCAAGAGAGGCTTTATTACTGCCACTTTTAGTGAGTTTGGTACACATCTGGTGGATAGAGAGCCGTTTTTTTATGTTCAACATAGGAGAGCCAAGCACAGGAAGCAGCTCTTTCAGTCGTTTATTTGGAATAAGGTCCAGTTTGCAGCTTGAAGGTTTAGAGGCCATGATTATTTTCATCATTGTGTCAAGAGATGTAGTACTAAAACACTTTAGTGTCTCCCTTGACCCTAAGTCCTGGCAGAATTGTGCAGACTCAGGACAACGGAGCTTTGGAGGAATATGCAGATCTAAAGACTAGTCTGTAATTTGCTTTCTAATGATCATGATCTTTTCCTCAAAGAAGTTTATGAATTTATTACTGCTGAAGTGAAAGCCATCCTCTCTTGGGGAATGCTGCTTTTTAGTTAGCTTTGCGACAGTATCAAAAATAAATTTGGGATTGTTCTTATTTTCCTCAATTAAGTTGGAAAAATAGGATGATCGAGCAGCAGTGAGGGCTCTTCGATATTGCACGGTACTGTCTTTCCAAGCTAGTCGGGAGACTTCCAGTTTGGTGTGGCGCCATTTCCGTTCCAATTTTCTGGAAGCTTGCTTCAGAGCTCGTGTATTTTCTGTATACCAGGGAGCTAGTTTCTTATGACAAATGTTTTTAGGGGTGCAACTGCATCTAGGGTATTGCGCAAGGTTAAATTGAGTTCCTCAGTTAGGTGGTTAACTGATTTTTGTCCTCTGTCGTCCTTGGGTAGGCAGAGGGAGTCTGGAAGGGCATCAAGGAATCTTTGGGTTGTCTGAGAATTTAAAGCACGACTTTTGATGCTCCTTGGTTGGGGTCTGAGCAGATTATTTGTTGCGATTGCAAATGTAATAAAATAGTGGTCCAATAGTCCAGGATTATGGGGGAAAACATTAAGATCCACAACATTTATTCCACGGGACAAAACTAGGTCCAGTGTATGACTGTGGCAGTGAGTAGGTCCAGAGACATGTTGGACAAAACCCACTGAGTCGATGATGGCTCCGAAAGCCTTTTGGAGTGGGTCTGTAGATGTTCCATGTGAATATTAAAGTTACCAAAAATTAGAATATTATCTGCTATGACTACAATGCCCGATAGGAATTCAGGGAACTCAGTGAGGAACGCTGTATATGGCCCAGGAGGCCTATAAACAGTAGCTATAAAAAGTGATTGAGTAGGCTGCATAGATTTCATGTAAATTGAAATTTGCTATCTTAAATGTTAGCAACACCTCCGCCTTTGCGGGATGCACGGGGGATATTGTCACTAGTGTAACGAGGAGGTGAGGCCTCATTTAACACAGTAAATTCATCAGGCTTAAGCCATGTTTCAGTCAGGCCAATCACATCAAGATTATGATCAGTGATTAGTTAATTGACTATAACTGCCTTTGAAGTGAGGGATCTAACATTAAGTAACCCTATTTTGAGATATCACAATGTCTTTCAATAATGTCAGGAATGGAGGAGGTCTTTATTGCAGTGAGATTGCTAAAGCGAACACCGCCATGTTTAGTTTTGCCCAACCTAGGTCGAGGCACAGACACGGTCCCAATGGGGATAGCTGAGCTGAATACACTGACTGTGCTAGTGGCAGACTACACTAAGCTGGCAGGCTGGCTAACAGCCTGCTGCCTGGCCTGCACCCTATTTCATTGTGGAGCTAGGGGAGTTAGAGCCCTGCTATGTTCGTAGATAAGATGAGAGCACCCCTCCAGCTAGGATGGAGTCCGTCACTCCTCAACAGGCCAGGCTTGGTCCTGTTTGTGGGTGAGTCCCAGAAAGAGGGCCAATTATCTACAAATTCTATCTTTTGGGAGGGGCAGAAAACAGTTTTCAACCAGCGATTGAGTTGTGAGACTGCTGTAGAGCTCATCACTCCCCCTAACTGGGAGGAGGCCAGAGACAATTACTCGATGCCGACACATCTTTCTAGCTGATTTACACGCTGAAGCTATGTTGCGCTTGGTGACCTCTGACTGTTTCATCCTAACATCGTTGGTGCCGACGTGGATAACAATATCTCAATACTCTCTACACTCGCCAGTTTTAGGTTACAGACGCTGTTTCATCCTTTCCTACACTGAAATTACCCTTGCCTAACGATTGCGTCTGAAGCTGGGCTTGCAGCAGAGCTATCCTCGCCGTAAGGCGATCGTTCTCCTGTATATTATGAGTACAACGACTGCAATTAGAAGGCATCATGTTAATGTTACTTAGCTTCGGCTGTGGGAGGTCCTGACGAACCATGTCCAGATAAAACGTCCGCAATGAAAAAGTTGAATGAAAAAAGTTGAGTGAGGGAAAAACGAAAAATATAAACGGTAAAAAGTAAAAACCGTAAAGTTGTCAGGTAGCAAAGTAAGGTTAGCAACAAAAACGTACAACAGCACGTAAACAAGTCTACAAGTTGTGACCGGAAATAACGTGAAATCCCCAAGTAATGACAGATACAGTACAAGATCCAGTACTTCAGATTTTACCTTTATCCACACTGCTCCATTAAATTGAATACTGATAGCAGTATGGAGAAAGGTACATTTGGAGTACAGTGGCATATCACATCCCTGCATTGAGGTATGTTTTCTGAACCAATGATTGCATTCCGACCCCAGTGCAGCTCAGTGTAAACAAGCCTAACTGTAGAGTCAGTATCTTCTGGCAAACATAAACCTATCCATATCAAACTGCTACCTGGTCAGTTAGCTAGTTGCTAACTAGTTAGATACTCAATAAATTAAATTAGCTAGCTAGCTAACCAGACACATATTGAAGAAAAATGGCTAGCTAGCTAGAATGTTGCCAAAGGTTACAACTGTCAAGTTGAAGCTAGCTAGCTTGTCACTAACGTGATAGCTGATGAATTGCCTCGTTACAGATATGGCACCTTACTACGAGAGCCTGTGTAAAGACCTGAAGTGGCAGCTTGACACAAGCCTGCTGAGTAAGATGAAGAAGGCCAACGAGGACGAGCTGAAACGCCTGGATGATGTCCTGGAAGATGCCGAGAAGAACCTCGGGGAGAGTGAAATTCGAGATGCAATGATGGCTAGAGCTGAATATCTCATCAGAATTGGGAATAAGGTGCTTTTGCATTCATAAGCTGTTACATTCAGAGTAGAGGCCAATGAATCAGAAGTCATGTTAAGTGTTATCAGTCATAGTGCCACGGTTGCACAGTGAACCGTATACAATATACACACAGTATCATGCTATACATACAGAAACAGCAAGAATCTGTCCCAGAAATCCCCATTCCAACTTCGCCATGCATGTAGGTCATTAGCTTAACCAAATAACCCATCAACTTCACATCACCAATATCTTAACTCTTTTTCTTGCTGTGTAATTCCACAGGAGGAAGCGTTGACTGCCTTCAGGAAGACCTTTGATAAGACTGTGGCCCTGGGACATCGGCTAGACATTGTGTTCTACCTGCTAAGGATTGGACTATTCTACATGGACAGTGACCTCATCACGCGTAACACTGAGAAAGCCAAAAGGTAGTTTGGCTAAAAGGCACTGCTTCTCTCTGCATTCACTATTCTATGATGACATGTCATTAAGGGCCTTCACTAACTATTCTAACTATTCTAAGTCTCATGTGTTAACTGGCACGGTTTAGATTTCATAGCAGCCAGCAACATTTTGCCTGCCGTGGCATCGTATTGACTCGTTTCAATGTCCTCCTTGTTTGTGGCTGCACAGCCTTATTGAGGAGGGGGGTGACTGGGACAGGAGGAACCGTCTGAAGGTGTACCAGGGCCTGTACTGTGTGGCCATCCGTGACTTTAAACAGGCTGCTGAGCTCTTCCTGGACACGGTGTCCACCTTCACCTCCTACGAGCTCATGGACTACAAGACCTTTGTCACATACACCGTCTACGTCTGCATGATTGCCCAGAAGAGGCCCGACCTCAGAGAAAAGGTTGGTAGCAGGAGAGGAAGATTCTGAACCCACGGTGGTGGTGTTGTCAACAGGGCATCAATGTGCTTACGTAATTCTAGAGTTGGTAGTTTTGCAGACTTCGTACTTACCCTGACAGACACTAAGACAAGTATGGTTGCAGAAAACCTGAATTTGTTTATACAATTATTTCTACATGTCAGAACATGTACATTTATACTTGTTTTGATAAGTAAGGACAAATGTTTTATACAACTGGCAGATTTCCAGTTCTGTCATGACTATATCCTGTTGACTGTGTTCTCTTTCAGGTGATAAAGGGAGCAGAGATTTTGGAGGTGCTGCACAGTCTCCCTGCTGTCCGCCAGTACCTCTTCTCACTATACGAGTGTCGCTACTCCGTTTTCTTCCAGTCACTGGGTGAGACACCCCTTTTGCTCTCCCCTCATTTAGGCTTGTAAATAGTAAAGCTGAAGAGAATGAATGTCCGCAGCCAGTGAGTGGACATGCATGTTTCACTATCCCCATTTCCTTAGTTGTAAACCTGTTTGTCTCTGTCCCCTCTTTGCAGCCACAGTGGAGCAGGATATGAAGAAGGACTGGCTGTTTGCCCCTCATTACCGTTACTATGTGAGAGAGATGCGTATCCATGCCTACAGCCAGCTCCTGGAGTCCTACCGTTCACTCACCCTGGGCTACATGGCTGAGGCCTTTGGAGTCAGCACAGAGTTCATTGACCAGTGAGTCTCACTTCTAGCTCTTGTTCCATACCCACAATGCCGATTAGTGCTCCATTGTCTTACGTCAGACAGCGCGACGACTTCATCTGCACTGATGGTTGAGGACTGCGAGTCGCATAGGAATGATGCCACCTGTCAGAAGATAATTGGTGCTCTTGATTATACTGATACAGAAAAGGTACTGTGATAACTTAATTTGTTTTTTCTTCGTTCTCAGGGAACTCTCACGATTCATAGCTGCTGGTCGCCTCCATTGCAAAATCGACAAAGTAAACGAGATAGTGGAAACAAACAGGTAAGAATTAGTACCAGTCAAAAGTTGACAACTATTCATTCAAGGGTATTTCTTTATTTGTACTATTTTTCTACATTGTAGAATAATAGTGAAGACCAACTATGAAATAACACATGGAATCATGTTAAACAAATCAAAATATATTTTAGATTCTTCAAAATAGCCACCCTTTGCCTTGATGACAGCTTTGCACACGCTTGGCATTCTCTCAACCATCTTCACCTGGAATGCTTTTCCAAAATTCTTGGAGTTCCCACATATGCTCAGCACTTGTTGGCTGCTTTTCCTTCATTCTGCGGTCCAACTCAATTGGGTTGAGGTCAGGTGATTGGATTCAGTCATCTGATGCAGCACTCCATCATTCTCCATGGTCAAATAGTTCTTACACAGCCTGGAGGTGTGTTTTGGGTCACTGTTGAAAAACAAATGATAGTCCCACTAAGCGCAAACTAGATTAGATGGTGTATCGCTGCAGAATGCTGTGGTAGCCTTGCTGGTTAAGTGTGCCTTGAATTCTAAATAAATCAGACTGTCACCACCACTTCCATGCTTCATGGTGGGAACCACACATGCAGAGATCATCCGTTCACCTACTCTGCGTCTCACAAAGACACGGCGGGTTGGAACCAGAAATCTCAAATTTGGACTCAGACCAAAGGACAGGTTTCCACCGGTCTAATGTCCACTGCTCGTGTTTCTTGGCCCAAGCAAGTCTCTTATTGGTGTGGTTTCTTCGCAGCAATTTGACCATAAAGGCCTGATTCACCCAGTCTCCTCTGAACAGTTGATGTTGAAATGTGTCTGTTACATTTATTTGGGCTGCAATTTGTGAGGCTGGTAACTTTAATGAACTTATCCTCTGCAGCGGTTTTTATAGCGCTTAACTAGAGTTCTTGAAATTTTCCGTATTGACTGACCTTCATGTTTTTAAAATAATGGACTGTCGTTTCTCTTTGCTTATTTGAGCTGTTCTTGCCATATGGACTTGGTCTTTTACCAAATAGGGCTATCTTCTGTATACAATCACCACCTTGTCACAAATGCATTAATTTGTGTAATGTCTTTCCTTAAGACACACCTGTTAATTGAAATGCATTCCAGGTGACTACCTCATGAAGCTGGTTAAGAGAATGCCAAGTGTGGCTACTTTGAAGAATCTAAAATATTTGTTTTAACTTTTGGTTACTGTGCGATTCCATAGTTTTGATATCTTCACTAAATAGTCAACCCTTGAATGAGTAGGTGTCCAAACTTGACTGGTACTCTACATGTAAAACAATTGATTTCTATATTACAAGTGGCAGAGCTCAGGGTTGTATTTTCTTTCCTCCAGACCTGATAGTAAGAACTGGCAGTACCAGGAGACCATCAAGAAAGGGGACTTGCTGCTCAACCGTGTCCAGAAGTTGTCTCGAGTTATCAACATGTAAAATGGATGGCAGTGTTCTTTGGGAGGGAGAGCTGGATTTCTGTATTGTACCAGTATCCAAACAAATAGTTTGTCTGAAGAATTGACCCTCGTGTATATAAAATTCTTTTTGGTGACTTCATTTTCCTTTGATACAGAAATAAAATCAGTAAAGAAGCGACGCAAGTTTTCTGTATAAATAGCTGTATAAATTATTTATTTACAGAAACCTGTTACAAAACAAATAGAATATACAATCTTCTTTAAATATTAAGTAAATCTAACCTACCATGTTTGTTCATGAATTACATAGCAGCCAATACAAGTCCAGCTGATCAAATGATTCTGATAATGTATACAAAAACTACGCACGCTCTTACTGAGGATATTTTCCTCCCGCAAGCTGTGTTGTCTCACTTTCACATTCCAAGTCTGTGGTACTTGATAAACATCTTTGCAAAGTTTCCATCACATGAAAACAAGGTTAGCGTTTTCAGTGGAGGTTGAGGGTAAACAAAACACTTTACTGAACCTGCTACAAGCAATTCATAATTGACCAGGAAGCTTCAACACCCCCTGGTCTGCACCCAATCTGGAAAACATAGATAAAGTTAACGCCAAGGTTTCATACCAGCTAGTTGACAAGCCTTTTTTTTTTTTTTTTTACCACATTTAGGGTTCATAGGCAGATTTTAAAAGCGAGCTCCTAAAACACTGAACATTCAAGTAAGGTTAAAAAAAAACTGTCCTCAAACAGTGTGAAACAAATTCAGGCACTTTCTTAATTTCAGCATTTTGAAAAGCTGAAAAATAAATGTCCTTAATGCTGAGCTTCAAATTATGTTTGGCAACAATGATGCAAGCAGTTGCACTGTTTATCATGATTGCTTAAGTCCCTTCAGCCTTAAAGGAAAGTTTCAATGATGAAATGTTGAAGTCTACATCTACAGAGGTCGTGTTTACACAGGCAACCCAATTCTTTTTTTTCTTTAATTGGTCTTTTGACTAGATCAGCTCTGAAAAAAGATCTGTTATTGGAGAAAAATCTAATCAGAATTGGGCTGCCTGTGTAAACATGAATGCAGCCAAAGTAGTTGAGTGAATTCATAGAAATCGCTTAGACAACTGGCACAGCTTTCAGCCTGCGGGGCATTTCAGAATCAGGCTATTTGGGTCACAAAATTCTAATCATTTTTTGATTGAGGCAACTTGAAAAAAGTAAAAAGCACAAGTGAGACCTTAGAGTTCAAACAAAACATATTGTCTATCACACAAACACATGCTACAGTGGAAACACTTCACCTTTTAAAGGATCCCAGTACATGATTCATGAGATGCTTCAACCTCTAGTTATAGGCCTATTGCGTTAGACTTGGCAGTGAACCACTTCAAATAAGTTAAGTTCTTAAACGTGTTATTTCAATTACTAAATAAATAATCTCAATTGTACCAAAACATTTTGTATAAGAAAATGCCTGTGCAAAAATACATATTTCAATATGTACAATTCGTTAACAAAATATGTATTCTGAAATAGGGATACTTCGATGTTTGTTCAATACATACAAGAAAAAGCTAAAGTAAGATACAAAACACTCAGCTACTCTGCTGCCTGACATCAGTGGAGTTTACGAAATTTACAGGAGTTACAAAAAAGTAGTAACTTACTCTGAAGCCATCTCCATGAATCTCACACCTCCCAAGGAGCATCATCTCAGACAGAGGGAAGTATTGCCAGTTTAAGACTTCATGCTTGACGAAGGACATACAAGTGTGATGTCAGTCATTACAAACTCCTCTACTCACAAACAACACAGTATTGTGACATTACTAAAGGTACCGGAATGGAAACTAATAGCCATAGCTGGGATAGTGGTTACAGACTATGGTGGGAGAAACAGATGGCTGCCTTTGGCTAGCTTTTGGGGCAAATAAGCACAACTTAAATGTCCTAAAGCAAGTAGTGGGTCTGTATTTGTTTAGTGCTGTTCACAGTTAGGGCTAGGTCTACTGTGGCTGTTCATTAGTAAAATGTTAATAATTGTAGGAATTACGACTTTGAGCTTGGGACTATAAGGTAAAATCTGCATTTTTGTTCAAATGTAGTTATTGACAGCCTTGTTCTGTTCAATGTTCTCTACCTATATAGTACTTGAAATACCCCAATTCATGTTCATTTCAAAAGAATACAATATAAAAACTGCTTAGTTTTAAAGCTAATTATCTCAATCATATTTTTTCAGATAGAACCTTCTAGTCCCAAGAGCAGTAGTCCCTCTTTCACAACCATTCAATCAAATTGTCACATCAGGCATCCTTTTTCACAATTGACCTTTTCCCCCCTAATCTCCAGACTTCTGTAGTTAAATTCAGTGAAAACATGATAAGAAACATAAAAAAGTAACACTTGCATAATTGTTTGGGTCATGTGTGGATCTGCTCATGTCGTTATCTCTGGCTACTGTACATAACATGGCGGTATCTACACACACGCCACAATGATTCAAACCAACAAAATGTGATTGAAGTTATGTAAGTGACAGTTTGTCTTCCTGCCCTCTCTGTTCAAGGCTTCTGAGTTCAGGCCTGCAGGTGTAAGTTTCAATTTCCAGTAGTCCAGTAGAATCTGACGTAACAAAGTCAAACACTCTCACTCACTCACACACACACACACACACACACGGAAGAGATCGTCAGATACCAACAGATTGCGGCTTGTTGGCTCTCCAGTCACTCCCAGTGGCTCTGCATCATGATGGTGGGTGGGCGGTGCCATGGCTGTTGTGCCAGCCCTTCACCCTCCCTCTGTACCTCTGGAACTTCAACATGGAGATCAAAGGGCAGGAAGGCTGCAACTCCCTCCTCTCCTCCCCCTAGGAAGACCTACCTCAGGACAACACTGACTGACAGGGGGCCAGGTGAGACCCACCCCAGGGCTAACGCCTGCCACCTCCACATGGCTTTAGGAGAAATAGTTCCACTATAGACCAGATCACCTCCACCCTGAGGATCATGGGAAGCTGAGAGTAAGGCATTAGAAGGCCTCGTGCAGTCCAGAGCAGTGTACAGGTTGCCCCTTTATCATCCGCCCCTCGGTTCCATACAGAGGACACAGCCACTGCTGTCGTCAGGGGCGGGCCTTTGGCTGGGGAGAGAGAGTGGCAGGGTTTTTAAATGATAGATTACATT
This sequence comes from Salmo salar, assembly GCF_965601325.2. Lineage (NCBI taxonomy): Eukaryota > Metazoa > Chordata > Actinopteri > Salmoniformes > Salmonidae > Salmo > Salmo salar. Next base: position 79,528,255 of record NC_138302.1, on the reverse strand, counting down.
GGAGATTTTTAGTTTATGTTTTGTCTAACGTCAATATATGTACATATGTTGAAGCCAGATAAATCCTAACTCCACAGTAAATTTCCCAACAGATAAAGAGATTGACTGGTTGATGACAGGACGCATTAGCAGCCAGTGTGAGAGGCTGTGGGGGTCCAACCCACCTGATGGATGAGGGAGTTGTTGGGGAGCCCTGGGCCTCCTGGGATTGTGCGTCCATGTTTGCCGTGGATGTTGTTGATTGCTGGAGACTTGGCCACTTTGGGCCTGCCTGGTCCACCTCCACTGTTGACGGAGCTGGCAGCGGGGGAGCCCTTGCGTTTCTTCCCCTCCAGGCGGCCATCAGTGTGGGCATGGCTGAACCTGCTGTGGTGCTCTGAGGCCTGGTGGACAAAAGGCCCCAGGGAGAGGGTGGAGTCACTGCTGTTCATCACAACACTCATCCTTTTGATGGACTCGGCCGGGCTGCCCGAGGGGGGTCCTCTGACCCCGGGCCCCGACACCCCCGCTGGCCCCGAGGGCTCTGCCTTCAGACTGAGGGAGTTGGTCCTGGCATTGGGGCCACAGTTAAGTCCCACACTGTGGACACCGCTGTGAGATGAGGGGACTAGTGGGGCGTGGTGGGATGTGCTCCCTGAGCTGCCACTGTTTACCGTGCAGTTCTTCTTGAAGGAGAAAGAGGAGGAAGAGGTGGGGTTGGAAGAGGACTCTGAGGAGTAGGTGGTAGCATGAGACGATGTGAGGAGGGAGCTGTTCTTCTTCTTCTTCCCCGAGCTGAGGCTAGTGCTGCCCCCGCTGGTGGAGTTGGTTATGGCGGCTGTGGAGGAAGACTCCCGGGGTCTGAAGGACTTGCCACTGGATCTGGACTTGAGCGGTCGTCCTGAAGCCAGAGTGGTGACCGAGGAGTGGGCTGAAGGCATCTGGGGCGACGAAGACACTTGTCTGGCCTGTGCTGCGCTGTAGGCAGGGTGGTCAGCCGTGCCCTGGGAGGCACGAGCGTTTAAGGTGGTCCCGTACGAGAGCACAGACTTGCTGTCGTAGGACTGGGTGTAGGGGGGCGGAGGGGGCGCAGAGGAGGGGCTGAGGAAGCCTGAGGCAGGGGTGCTACCGTGGGATGAGGACAGGGAGTTTGTGCTTGTCCTGTGGGCCGGCGCAGGGGAGGAGTTCTCCAAGGCCAAAGGGATTTTCCTATAACACAAACAGACCACAATGTGCATTCCCATCAGTAACATTTACACATAGGAGAGGAGTCAGCACAAGACCGTCCTGGATAGAAACTGGAACTGCTTTACACAGAGAGGAGTCGGCACAGGACAGTCCTGGAGAGACATGGGAACTGCTTTACACACAGAGAGGAGTCAGCACAGGACCGTCCTGGAGAGACATGGGAACTGCTTTACACAGAGAGGAGTCGGCACAGGACCGTCCTGGAGAGACATGGGAACTGCTTTACACAGAGAGGAGTCGGCACAGGACCGTCCTGGAGAGACATGAGAACTGCTTTACACAGAGAGGAGTCAGCACAGGACAGTCCTGGAGAGACATGGGAACTGCTTTACACACAGAGAGGAGTCGGCACAGGACCGTCCTGGAGAGACATGAGAACTGCTTTACACACAGAGAGGAGTCAGCACAGGACCGTCCTGGAGAGACATGAGAACTGCTTTACACACAGAGAGGAGTCAGCACAGGACCGTCCTGGAGAGACATGGGGTATAATACAAAGCAGGATCAATGTCAGCTAACTTGCCTAAATGTTCTGAAATATCTTTGAAACAAATAAAAGTTGAGCTTGAAATGGGCATGGTCTCATTGACTCAACAACCAAAAACAAATATCTAAGTTTAGCTTTCTTAATTAACCAGAAAATCAATAGTTATTTATGGATGTTCATCAAAATTAGCAGGCCAACTCATTGATCCTGCTTTGTGGTATACCCCTCTGGTGTCCCTAATTAGGAGAGTATGAAAACCAGAAGTGTTCCGGCCCTCCAGAACCGGAGATAAATAGCCTAATGGTGTCCCATACAGCACTAGATCTCCCTTCACCACCCGGTGTCGTGGAAATATTCTGTCAATATTTCTCAAATACCGGAGCCTGTGAGTTCAATTAGACTTTATTACAAAGTGGTTCATGAACCAGCTCGGCTTTTATTACTTTGTAATAAAGTCTAATTGAACTCACAGGCTCCGGTATTTGAGAAATATTGACAGAATATTTCCACGACACCGGCAACACTATTGCTCCCTGCCTCAGTGACTTTGCAATAGGTTTGTGGATTAGGTAGGTATTATGGAACGCTGGTCTAATGAATGTACAGACTTACTTCCACATCTGAGTGTTGACGTGCTTGTCCATCATGGCAGTAAGAGCACATCGCATTCGATCCCAGCGCCGGTCAAACGAGTAGCAGCTACTCCCAAATAGTCGACTTCCAAAGGTGCAGTACTGAGCAGCAGGGAGGGAAACAGTTAACAAACTGGACGGTAAAAGCTGCCACTCAATGGAGGTTGGTACTGTTTATAGAGCCATTAAAAACAGGTTGAAGACTGATTTTTCATGCATCTGGCTATGCTTTTGTTTCATTGTTGCTGTGGTGTGAATTTAAGGGCTAAATAAATGTAGAGCATATTCCTGTAAGAGTTAAATATAAAGTGACTTACAGCTGCCGGCCGTGGTTGGTAACCTGAATAGTGACAGTCCAGTTTGTCTGTGCCTTCCTCCCTTTCCTCGTTCTCCCCCTCATCACTGGACAGGCAGGAGACCCCGTCGGGGGCGGGCGTAGAGTGGTGGGGCGACTCGTGGACCAACGAGGGGTCTCCCAGGATACCGCCACCTCCGTGAGAGATACTGCTGTTCAGTCTGAGAGCAGAGGAAACAGTGATTTAGGGATGCAGGTACTGGCTGTACCACATTGCAAAAAGTAGTTGTTGGATGTTGGGTACCCAGGAAGAGTACATGGAGTGACTCACCGTGGAAGACCAGGATTTTGAGGTTTGGGTTTGCCGAGCACCAAAGGCTTGGTGGCGTCGGCGGCTCTGTTGCCTTGAGCGACCTGGTGGGGGTCGTGGTGGGGGGCGAGCCGGGAGGGGGAGGGGTGGGGGTCCCTGAGAGGGGGGATCTGCTGGGGGTGGGTGTGCTGCAGCTCCCGTTCCCGGGCTTTGCTCTTGTGCTCAGTTAACAGTGTGTCAAAGCGCTTCCTCCGGCCCAGCACTGCCCTCCGCTGGCTTAGGGAATGTGTCTGAGGGAGGGAGAAGGCCAAAGGGTATGTTAGGTCAGGATGAGCGGCACTCAGAGTCTGGAGGCTGCTTAAAGACCTAGGAAATGTGACAAGGAATATTTCCTAACCACACAGAACAGAGAGAAGGGGGGCAGAAGAGAGGGCTTGGTACCTTGCATGTTAGGGATCGTGTGCATGGCTTCCGAGCTGTCATATCCAGGACCCCACAGTGGATATCTGGATTAAACTCTCGTTCTGATGGAAGAGAGAACAAGAAAGAGAGCGAGAAAGAGAGAGCAAGAAAGAGAGCGAGAAAGAGAGAGCGAGAACAAGAAAAGGAAGAGAGAGCGATAGCAGAAAAACAGTATTCAGTTAGTGGCATTTCTGGGATAAAAGGTTTTACTGTTTGGCTATGACATGTCAGTGCTTGGATAAATTACTGATTTTCTAAATCTATTGCACCAAACCATATTACAGACAATTCCTTATCATCTCCTCTCACCTGACAGTCTCTTGTGGAGGTGTTGTCTGTTACTGGAGCTGTTGTCCTGCTTCTTGTCCAGGGCAGAGAGGGAGATGTGGCCCTTGCCGTTGGGGATCTGGCCAGGGGCCAGCAAGGGAGCCTTTGGTATGGAGGGACAGTTAAGGCCTGGCTTCAGGGGTGATGAGGAGCTCACAGTGCTGCTGGAGGACGACGCCGTGGCGGCCAAGGGAGCCTGCACCAGCTTGGCCCACACATCCACCTTCAGACGCATCTTCTCCACTTTGACCGCAGGGGTCAGGCTGGAAGAGAGAGATGGACAGATGGAGTGAGGGATGGCGGGAGTTTATCTATAGCAGCAAATCAAAGATCTCAGAGAAATCATTTCATTTCAACAGAACAGGTTTAGGTAGAGTTTGAAGTGTGTTTAAATCCCCAAGTAGAAAGCCAACATGTTTTGAGTGGAGTTTGATAAAGGATCTCTTTTTAACACTCTTTAAGGGGCTCATTCAAATGGAGGGTAGCACGGGGAGATGTCAGTCAGAGCTAGACTTCTGAGGAGCAGGGAGGGGAGGACTTGAAGTGAGAGAAGTAAACATAAAGCAGGGCTATCAGAGGTGGGGGGATGAAGTTCAACATGACAACACGTTTTTCTTGGGTTCAACAAGGGCTCCCGAGTGGCGCAGCTATCTAAGGCACTGCATCTCAGTGCAAGAGGTGTCACTACAGTCCCTGGTTCGAATCCAGGCTGTATCACATCCGGCCGTGATTGAGAGTCCCATAGGGCGGCGCACAATTGGCCCAGTGTCGTCCGGGTTTGGCCGGGGTAGGCTGTCATTGTAAATAAGAATTTGTCCCTAACGGACTGCCTAGTTAAATAAAAATGAACTTAAAAAAGAATAAAAGCTAATGGTTCAGCAGCTAGGTTAGGCATGGCTTACATTTTGTCATTGAGCTCCCTGAAGAGAGGTAAGTGAGGTCTCTGCTGGATGCCTGGCAGCTTCTCTTTGGCTGGTTTGAGGATTTTGGAGTTGGACGAGGCGCTGGTCCCACTGGAGGAGCGGCCCATGGCCCCTCCACTGACCCCCCCGGCCCCGGGACCAGCCCCACTGCCCCTGCTCCGAGACAGAGCAGACAGGGAGAAGGCTGACGAGGGGGCCGAGGTGGAGGGGGGCTTGCTGGCCGAGCTGTGTCTTCTCTCTAGGGGTCAGTGGAAAAGCAGGTTAGGGATGAACTACAGTCCACACAGAGACATGACCAACAAGCATCGACACAGGCACATAAATCAGAAGGTAGTAACTAGTGTTCCATTTTTTTCTTGAAACAGGCCTTTGGACAGGTACATTTTTGCAATAAATGTGCATGGAATCAATGTGTGAATAAACACTAGTATAAGTGGGTAATAATGTACTAAACACAAAGTCAAAAATGGGTAGTTTTAAAAACAAAGACTGTAAAGCCTTGCTGATCCAGGCCAATTCACCTGAAATAAAAATACTGGTCAGGAGCGTGATTTCCTGTCTGAAACAGAATGGAACGGTTAGGCTTAAAATAACTGATACAAGAAAATACTGACACCAGAAGAAAAAAAATGTAACTAGGAGGAAAAAGAGCTGCTTAACTGGACAAAAGGGAAAATCCGCATTGCAGTATTTAGCCTAAACACTTATTTCTAATGTTATCGAGCACTCACTCCACAAACTAACACAATCTGAACAAGCACACTACACGAGAACTTGAAAGTAAAACAGACAGTAAGAGAAAATGAAAGCTATACAGCAAGAGAGGAAGAAAGCATGTGAGAGAATGCGAGAGGTATAGCTCTTCAGGCCGAAGCAGCTGAAGGCCGTTCCAGTCATGAGAGGGTTAATCTGACCATTTTACAGCCAGATAAGACAGACTGCACTACCTCCTCCCAACCAGTAGAGCAGCACAACAAACATGTTTCATCTTCTATCCATGGAGAAAAGTGTGTCAGAAAGAAGGAGACATAAGCCTACAGACATAAAGACAGAAACAGACAATCAGTGAATGAGAGGGCAGATAACAAGAGAATGGAGCGAGAGGATGAGAGCAATAGATAAAGAGAGCAGATCAGAGCAGGATTAGTGGGAAATAGTCTGCCTGGCTGGCTCGTGGTGGCGTGGCGAGTTAAAACGAAACTCCAACTAACCTTCTGCTAAGCCCATGCAGGTCTGGGCTGCATGCCGAGGCTGTCTCAGTGGGAGAGCAGCAGTAGAGCAGGGCAGAACGCACAGCTGCCACTCCCAGCCCCACACCACCCCAGCTAGCTAACAGAGCAACGCCTCCAGGCCCAGGCCCTTCTTCTCCCTCTGCTGTGACAAAGCCCCTCTCTGTGCCAAGCTGGAGCTTCACACCTCTTCCACCCTCCTACCCATGACCCACTGCCTTCCTGCTAACAGGATAGCACCCAACAGCCTCTCGCCAACCTCCCCCAACCCATAGCTGCCACTCAGTCCAAGGCAGACGTCGCTGCATAACCCACACTCAAGCGCGAGCAGGCTTCCCCAGCATGACGTTCCCACAACGCCTGCCAAATGCTGAGAGCCAGCCAGCCAGCGAGAGAGGTCCTGGCAGACCAATAGAACAGGAAAACAGAGACCGAGGAGAGGAGCAGCATTACAGTCTATTCTCACACTGGCAAATAACAGTAGTCTCTCTAGAGGGCCGGGGAATCCCTGGCTACAGAGGAGACAGGCTTGCTGGGGTACATTTTGGAAAGTGGGCCACAGCATAGGTCTACAGCACTCAGTGTAGGCTACACAAAGCAGCTAGGGCCAATCAAAATGATTTACATGGTCCTGTGCAGGCCTGCTCTCCTCAGAACATACTATAGCTCTGCTTGTGCTGATCCCAGATCTGTAGTCTCACAGTCAGTCACTGCTGAGTACTAGCATATAGCTGTGAGGAGAGGATCTTTGTTCAGCGACCGGATTAATAAATGAATGAATAAAAGAGGAGCGGAGCTGCCTGCCTAGTGCCTGTTTAAACTCCAGTGTGTCACTCCTGCCCACAGCACCAGGCTAGCTGCTCCCTGTACTATACCCAGGGGCTCCACTGTTCAAACAGCATATGGATGGGCTTCAAGCAATACAGGAGAATGAGGTGAGACAGTCTAGATGGGAGAATCACAGTGCATTGGCCTTCAGCAGACTCCCTCAGCTAATGGCCTTCCTACCAGCAGCAACACTGTGGCTTCATGGAGTGAAAGTCATGTACAACTACACAGACTACATCCAGGGCAGAAAAGGGAGGGTCCCTCTGTGGTACCTTGCAGAGATGAGCTCATTATTTTAATAGAAGTTCACTAGTGTTTCACTGACCAGACAAGTTCAGTCGGCTTCAGATAGGAACTGTTGAGTCCTGCATTAACACACGGTACACTGGAAAACCAATGAATGAACAGGCCTACTATGGAACTTCATAATGCCGAGCCTATCAAATCAGTGAGATTATGCAGATGAGACTGACAGGCAGTCTGTGGTACCAGCGTGTGACCCATCTGAATCAATGTTATTGCACAACATTGAAGGTGGAAGTCCTGTTAATCAACTACACTGAAGTAGTCAGGTGCAACCACACCAGCACTAAGCTAACCTCAATGTATGTGGAAAGTACAAACTTCTGTATTTGCTACTCTATTCACATTTGCTATTAGTCCATGATTGTTGTGACTCTTGCCACATGACCAATGAGTGTCACCAATGACACCTGTCTCCCTCTTGTGGCCAATCCTGATCACTGCATAACCAGCAACAATCAGTGATGAAATATTACAGGCTTAGCTGTTTGTTTCTGTCCCAAAGGAAATGTTGAATAAAACACTGCACTGTAAAAGGAGAGTAGTGATTCCACTGAAGCCCCGTGGCCTTGACTGGTCAATTTAAATAGTATGGATCCCAATGTCCACGCTAACATAAAACAAATCTAATTTTATTTGTCACATGTGCTGAATACAACAGGTATAGATAGACCTTACAGTGAATGCTTACAAGCCCTTAACCAACATTGCCGTTTAGAAAAATAAGTAAAAAAATAGATAAGTAAAACATAAAAAATGCAAATAAATAATTCAAGAGCAGCAGTAAAATAACAATAGCGAGGCTATATAAAGGGGTACCGGTACAGAGTCAATGTGAAGGCCCCCTTCAGGTTAGTCGAGGAAATATGTACATGTAGGCATCGTTAAAGGGGGGGGGGGCAATGTTCAGGAGTCTCATGGCTTGGGGGTAGAAGCTGTTAAGAAGCCTTTTTGGACCTAGACTAAGTGCTCCGGTACCGCTTGCCATGCGGTAGCGGAGTACAGTCTATGACTAGGGTGGCTGGAGTCTGACAATTTTTAGGGCCTTCCTCTGACACCGTCTGGTATAGAGGTCCTGGATGGCAGGACTCTTAGCCCCAGTGATGTACTGGGCCATACGCACTACCCTCTGTAGTGCCTTGCGGTCGGAGGCCGAGCAGTTGCCATACCAGGCAGTGATGCAACCAGTCAGGATGCTCTCAATGGCGCAGCTGTAGAACTTTGAGGACCCATGCCAAACCTTTACAGTCTCCTGAGGAGAAATAGATTTTTCAGGCCCTCTTCACGACTGTCTTGGTGTGTTTGAACATGATAGTTTGTTGGTGATGTGGACACCAAGGAACTTGGTGCTCTCAACCTGCTCCACTACAGCCCCATCGTTGAGACTGGGAGCGTGCTCATTCCTCCTTTTCCTGTAGTCCACAATCATCTCCTTTGTCTTGATCACGTTGAGGGAGAGGTTGTTATCCTGGCACCACACAGCCAGGTCTCTGACCTCCTCCCTATAGGCTGTCACACTGTTGTGTCATCGGCAAATTTAATGATGGTGGAGTCGTGCAGTCATAAGTGAACAGGGAGTACAGGAGGGGCCCCCGTGTTGAGGATCAGCGTGGCTGATGTGTTGTTACCTACCCTTACCACCTGGGGGCGGCCCGTCAGGAAGTCCAGGATCCAGTTGCAGAGGGAGGTGTTAATTCCCAGGGTCCTCAGCTTAGTGATGAGCTTTGAGGGCACTATGGTGTTATTAATATGTGAAGTAATGTGTGCATTAGTGTTGTCACGACACCATACCAGGCCAAGCATCATGACACCAAGTAGTATTGCAATACCAGAGTGGAAAAATATTCAGGGTGGCCTAATGTCCCGTTTGCCCCCCCGACGCTTGTTCTAGTTTTCTAAATGTTATGCGCATGTGCTAAAACCTGTCACTGATATTCACACTTCTACTCAATACAACAAATTGCATTTAACTTCACACTGTAGTCATTGCCAAAAGTTGAGAATGACACACATATAAATTGTCAAAGTCTGCTGCCTCACTTTGTATGATGGCAATTTGCATATACTCCAGAATGTTATGAAGAGTGATCAGATGAATTGCAATTAATTGCAAAGTCCCTCTTTGCCATGCAAATGAACTGAATCCCCCAAAAAACATTTCCACTGCATTTCAGCCCTGCCACAAAAGGACCAGCTGACATGTCAGTGATTCTCTCATTAACACAGGTGTGAGTGTTGACGAGGACAAGGCTGGAGATCACTCTGTCATGCTGATTGAGTTCGAATAACTGACTGGAAGCTTCAAAAGGAGGGTGGTGCTTGGAATCAGTTGTTCCTCTGTCAACCATGGTTACCTGCAAGGAAACACGTGCCGTCATCATTGCTTTGCACAAAATGGGCTTCACAGGCAAGGATATTGCTGCCAGCAAGATTGCACCTAAATCAACCATTTCTAGGATCATCAAGAACTTCAAGGAGAGCGGTTCAATTGTTGTGAAGAAGGCTTCAGGGCGCCCAAAAAAGTCCAGCAAGCGCCAGGACCATCTCCTAAAGTTGATTCAGCTGCGGGATCGGGGCACCACCAGTACAGAGATTGCTCAGGAATGGAAGCAGGCAGGTGTGAGTGCATCTGCACGCACAGTGAGGCAATGACTTTTGGAGGATGGCCTGGTGTCAAGAAGGGCAGCAAAGAAGCCACTTCTCTCCAGGAAAAACATCAGGGACAGACTGATATTCTGCAAAAGGTACAGGGATTGGACTGCTGAGGACTGGGCTAAAGTCATTTTCTCTGATGAATCCCCTTTCCGATTGTTTGGAGCATCCGGAAAAAAGCTTGTCCGGAGAAGACAAGGTGAGCGCTACCATCAGTCCTTGTCATGCCAACAGTAAAGCATCCTGAGACCATTCATGTGTGGGGTTGCTTCTCAGCCAAGGGAGTGGGCTCACTCACAATTTTGCCCAAGAACACAGCCGTGAATAAAGAATGGTACCAACACATCCTCCGAGAGCAACTTCTCCCAACCATCCAGGAACAGTTTGGTGACGAACAATGCCTTTTCCAGCATGATGGAGCACCTTGCCATAAGGCAAAAGTGATAACTAAGTGGCTCGGGGAACAAAACATCGATATTTTGGGTCCATGGCCAGGAAACTCCCCAGACCTTAATCCCATTGAGAACTTGTGGTCAATCTTCAAGAGGCGTGTGGACAAACAAAAACCCACAAATTCTGACAAACTCCAAGCATTGATTATGCAAGAATGGGCTGCCATCAGTCAGGATGTGGCCCAGAAGTTAATAGACAGCATGCCAGGGCGGATTGCAGAGGTCTTGAAAAAGGGTCAACACTACAAATATTAACTCTTTGCATCAACTTCATGTAATTGTCAATAAAAGCCTTTGAGACTTATGAAATGCTTGTAATTTTACTTCAGTATCTAAAGACACTGAAGCAACAGACTTCGTGGAAATTAATATTTGTGTCCTTCAAAACTTTTGGCCACGACTGTATAATAGAATACGGCATATTTGCAAAGGCCTGGGAGGAAGGAACATACATGCATAATGATCTGCATGTCATTGTGGCAGTAAGGGGAAAACACTGCATGAAACCTCTTCAGTTAACACACAGACACACACCAAACACATGCACACTGCCCCCAAATGTAAAAACATTAGGTACCAACCAGGATGTAAAGAACACCAGAAAGTAGTGATGCACCGATATGACATTTTTGGCCGATACCGATATCTTATATTTTCCTTGCCAAAAAGAAAACAATACCGATAATAAAAATTTTAGCGGCCTTTTAAGCATTCTAGTACAGTTAAATAGTTAACACACACACACACACACACACTGTTCTAAGGCACTGAATCTCAGTGCAAGAGGAGTCACTACAGTCCCTGGTTCGAATCCAGGATGTATCACATCCGGCTGTGATTGGGAGTCCCATAGGGCGGGGCACAATTGGCCCAGTGTCGTCCGGGTTTGGCGTCATTATAAATAAGAATTTGTTCTTAACTGACTTGCCTAGTAAAATAATGTTTACACACACACGCCAAAAAGTTTTTTTTGCCAATTACGCATGTCCCCATTACTAGTAAAACAAAATCAAAACCTATTTCTTTCACTTACTTGCTGTGCTGTTTCATGGGTTCATTTGTTCAGTCGGTTAATTCTCTTACAGGATTTCATCATACATGTCAAGCAGTGAAGTTTCAGCTCTGTCTGTGGCGCCTCTTCCTCACTGTGTCCGTTTCCATCTTGTCCAGCTGTGTCTAACATTTCACGTAAACCCTGTTTATTGTCTGCATCGAAGTAGCGGTCCTTGTACATAGTATCGAGCATGGTGGTAAAGAGAACGCCACCGAATCGCTTTGTTGAGCAGGCGTTTCAATGCCGTGACGGAGGGTATCACGTCTGCTGCAGGCGCAGTTGATGAGCTTATTTCTCGAGTCAGTTGTTCGAATGGAGCTAGCTAGTATGTTCATATTTCCACGTTTCAAACATGTTCTCAAATGCCATTGAAATGGCAGCAGCGGTATGACAACCAGCACATTCATGAGCATGCAATATAACTTTCCTCAGTACGAAATCCTCGATGATCCACTGTGCTGTCAGACTCAGCATGCTCATGGGGTTGATATCAGTGGTCCAAATGTCAGTCTTGAAGCTAATAGCAGTGCGTTTAATGTTTTTTAAATGTTTGTTTTTTTAGCAGTGACTCGATTACTGTGCAACTCCGGTAGGGCAACATCTGAAAAATAGCGCACTTGGCAGTGTGTACCGGTGCTCAACCAGTCGGTGAAAGCCAACGTCACCCACGACGGAGAACTGTTGATTGTCAAGGCAATAAATTCCATTATCTTGGCGTTAATGGACTTCGCCATGGAGTTGTCGCTGAAATTTTCTTACTCTTTCAAATGACCGCTCAACTTGTTGACTGCTCGATCCACACAGCAGACATTGTGGGCTAGGTTAGGAATGCTGTGTTGCACGTGTAGCGCTAAATTTTAAAGTGCCGCCATTACGTCATGTACCTACGTTATATAGGTATGCATGTCAGCTCTGACATCGGTTTTGCACATCAGTGTTAAACTAGACATCGGGCCGATGTTGGCATTTTTAGATATACACTGAACAAAAATATAAACGCAACATGTAAAGTGTTGGTCTCATTGTCATGAGCTGAAATAAAAGATCCCAGAAATGTTCCATATGCAAAGAAAGCGAAGTCCTCTCAAATTTTGTGCACACATTGGTTTACATCCCTTTCAGTGAGCATTTATCCTCTGCCAAGATAATCCATCCATCAGCTAATTTAACAGCATGATCATTACACAGGTGCACCTTGTGCTGGGGACAATAAAAGGTTACTAAAATGTGCAGTTTTGTCACACAGCACAATGCCACAGACTTCATGTTTTGAAGGAGTGTGCAATTGGCATGCTGACTGATAATTTAATTTCTACCATAAGCCACCTCTAACATCGTTTTAGAGAATTTAGCAGTATGTCCAACTGGTCTCACAACCGCAGACCACGTGTATGGTGTCGTGTGGGTGAGCGGTTTGCTGATGTGAAATTTGTGAACACAGTGCCCCATGGTGGCGATGGGGTTATGGTATGGGCAGGCATAAACTACGGACAAAATTGCATTTTATTGATGGTAATTTGAATGCACAGAAATACTGCGACGGGACCCTGAGGTCCATTGTGATGCCATTTGTTTTTTAGGCAACTGTGACCAACAGATGTGCATCTGTATTCCCAGTTATGGGAAATCCATAGGTTAGGGCCTAATGAATTTATTTCAATTGACTGATTTCCATATGAACTGGAACTCAGTAAAATCTTTTAAATTGTTGCATGTTGGGTTTATATTTTTGTTCAGTATAGTTTAGGCTTACATTAGGCCTATATAAATCGTACCTTTGAAGCACATCTCACGAGTAGCAGACCCTTTTCCTTTCTAACTGTGCCAATCAAATTTGTCGAGAACTACTGTCAAGTTACCAGGTTACTAGCTAGCTAGGTAACATGACTTCACAACATTGTTATCAAAGCAATAATTAGTGGCCCAGGGTTAGTTCAAAACAGCCAGTGGCATAGTGTGAAATTTTATCAACTATTTTTTCCCCCCCATTTGAGCTAGAGACAAGTTGTTTTCTTTGCTGTAAAGTTGCAAGCTGTTTTTCCTCTCTAGCACTGCTGGGTGACATCGAACTTGCAAAGCCTACTTAAACTGCCTTGTGCAGGTGAGTGATGGCTGGAAGGGGATGCGCTGCCACACATGATATGCGCATGAAAGTGAAGTGGACAGTATTGGACCGGTGCATATAAAGAGACTAGTTTCTGTTGCTTACATTTTTTATTATTACATTTATAAGCCAAACTGAATTTATAAACATTTTATAAGATGTGCCAGCCAGTGGGTTCTTTAGATCAGTATGGCCCAAAAAAATGTATAGTATCATATGAAACGGTACTATACAGTATTCAAAAATGTTGGTATCTTAAGTATCATGACATTTTGGTACCGTGATATTACCGTGGTACCAGTATACAGCGCAACACTAGTGTGCATATTGGGACACAGATGGACTTAAGTGACCAGCCCAGAGTAGAAATGGAAGGAAGTGCCATTCGTTTTCAGACACCTAAAGGAAGGGAATAAAGGCCAGAGGCTTACCAGGTTTACACTATAAAACTGGAGATATCAAATCAAATTTTACTTGCCACATGTGCCGAATACAACAGGTGTAGACCTTACAGCGAAATGCTTACTTACAAGCCAACAATGTAGTTTTAAGAAGAAAATAAATAAAAGTACCAAATAATTAAACAGCAGCAGTACGGGTACAGAGTCAATGTGTGTGGGCACTGGTTAGTTGAAGTAATATGTACATTTAGGTAGAGTTATTAAAGAGACTACGCATAGATAACAGAGTAGCAGCAGCGTAAAGGGGTGCAAATAGTCTGGGTAGCCATTTGATTAGATGTTCAGGAGTCTTATGGCTTGGGGGTAGAAGCTGTTTAGAAGCCTCTTGGACCTAGACTTGGCGCTCCGGTACTGTTTACCGTGCGGTAGCAGAGAGAACAGTCTATGACTAGGGTGGCTGGAGTCTGACAATTTTTAAGGCCTTCCTCTGACACCGCCTGGTATAGAGGTCCTGGATGGCACGACCTCTATACCAGATATATCAAGTGAATATTCCAATTAAAGTTTAAAAAGCAAACTGCTTGCATGACATTTTACAAACTAATTTGTTCTAAAGACTGAAGGATCCATACTAAAGCTACTAAAAGCATGCCTGAAGCATTACAACGCCATTCCTCTGCATGAGGACATTGATATGTCCAACAAAGTGCCTTCAGAAAGTATTCACACCCCTTAACTTTTTCCACATTTTGCTGTGGTATAGCTTGAACTTAAAATTGAGATTTGCTGGGCACTGGCCTACACACAAAAAAACAATGTCAAACTGAAACAGTTTGATTTTTTTTGCTTGTTAAAAATGAAAAGCTGAAATGTCTTGAGTCAATAAGTATTCAACCCCTTTCTTATGGCAAGGCTAAATAAGTTCAGGAGTAGGAATTGACTTAACAGGTCACATAAGTGGCATGGACTCTCACTGTGTGCAATAATAGTGTTTTAGTGATTTCCTACATTTTTTATAGTGATTTTTTAGATGGCTACCTTATCTCTGTACCCCACACATACAAATATCTGTAAAGTCCCTCAGTCGAGAAGTGAATTTCAAACAAAGATTCAACCACAAAGACCAAGGAGGTTTAGCAATGCCTCGCAAAGAACAGCACCTATTGGTAAGATGGGTAAAAAAAAAAAAACTGCATTATTAAGTTATTAATTACTCTTTTGCTGGAGTATCAATACACCCAGTCACTACAAAGATACAGGAATCTTTCAAATCTACACTGGAGTTGATAACCAAGAAGACAGTGAATGTTTCTGAGTGGCTGAGTTACAGTTTTTACTTAAATCTACTTGAAAATCTATGACAAGACCTGAAAATTGTTGTCTAGCAGTGATCAACAACCAATTTGACAAAGCTTGAAGAATTTTGAAAAGAATAAAATGGGCAAATGTTCCACAATCCAGGCGTGGAAAGCTTAGAGACTTACCCAGAAAGACTCACAGCTGTAATCTCTGCCAAAGGTGCTTCTACAAAGTATTGACTCTGGGGTGTGAATACTTATGTAAATGAGATATTTCTGTATTTCATTTTCAATAAATTAGAAAAACATGTTGTTTTCACAGGCTATTGTGTAGATGGGTGAGAAAATACATCTATTTAATCCATTTTGAATTAAGGCTGTAACGCAACAAAATGTAGAATAAGTCAAGGAGTATGAATACTTTCTGAAGGCACTGTGTTATTAAAACACAAATTCTTCAAGAATTACACACAACAGTTTAGACTAGGCCATTTCACCAAAAAAAGTAATCCTTCAATGAAACAGCTCAATGAACAGATAATACCTTGCTCTTCTTAACTAGGAGGTATCAATTATAACTGTAGGGGAAGGTAGGCCTATACATTTTACAGACTAAAATCTATTTTAAAAGGTCTCCAAACTTTAACCTAAAGCACACCTGGAATAAATAGATTATTCATGCGAACGAATTAGCCAGAGGGAGAGAGAGTTTACACCACATTATCTAACCCTCTGCCTCACAGGTGCTCACTTTGTCTGTGGAGAGAGCAGTTCTCTTAATAATTGCACTGAAGCACATGGGTGTGTGTGTGTGTGTGTGTGTGTGTGTGTGTGTGTGTGTGAGCACAGAGGGTTCACCAAGCTGGTTTTAACGAGATACACAGCAAAGCGATCTCTTGATTGTAAAATCCATAATTCATCAATTCTTCCCAGCGTGCCAGCCAAAAAAACAGTTTAAGAACTCACACAGCAGAGAGGGAAAAACATACTCCTTTACTCTTTGTAGTACTTTTAAGACCTCTTCAGACATCTCAGGGACAGCTTAACATGCTAAAACAATAACTTAGACTGCACTCACACTGAGATGCGTGGACTCGGAGGAGCACATCAAATATTAACAGGAGAATTGTAAACAAGTCTTAGGCGGTGGAAATCAAAAGCCTGAGCACTCCTTTCTCATGTTACGTTATAGAGAGTGCAGAGGTGGAGAATGGGAGGGGTGCTTTAATCCTTTCGAATGTGATAGTGTCTGAACATGCGTGCACACGCACTCTATAGTTGTGTCACTCTGACAGAGATTAGTGCCGAGCAGGTTTCCCCAATGCATAAATCTAGAATATGCTCTCCCTGCCCAAACCCTTCAGAAGAGCTATAAAACAAAAAAACGATTAAACCCGACCCTGGATCAGCTCGGTTTGTGTGTGTGAGACTTACCGTAGTGCGCTTGGAAGGCCTGGGGCTTCACCACCTGGCTGCAGTGGCTGCACATCACCAGGTAGAAGTCGTCCTGTGCTGGACACTGGCCAAATATGGGCATGTCTGTGGTTCCATGGAGGGGGGGGGAACACAGATGAACAGGATAAAGACAACCAGTATCTATTGAAAACTGTAGGGAGGTAGACACAGGAAGTTTCTGAATGAAACATTTGAAACCATGCAGTGTTATAGACGGAGGGAGATAAAGCCTAGGCAACTAAGCATTCAATACTCTAGGATAATTATGGTTAATTCAGGTGTGAGAACAATCATTCCAGACAAACACTGATTGCACACTTGTAAAGGTTACACACACACACAAAGAGGGTACCAGCCCCATTTCACAGTACAGGAAACAACCTAGTGATAAGAACAAGGAGATGACCGAGTCAGCACTCCAAAGGTTAACTGCTGCAGAAACACAGTGACAGGCTACCCACACGCTACACACCTAAGGGGTGAAGCAGGCAGGATAACTACAGCCAGTGTCAGAGCCTGTGAATGATATGTGACTTCAAATAAACAAGAGGTTGGAGAGCAACTGAGGCAGAGACCGTACCTGCAAATATTCAAATAAACTAAATCCTCCAGGCAAAAAATAACACCTTCATTCACAGGAATGCATATTATTATCTTATGTGACCAGAATAACTACATTAACAGTGGAATGCAGTTAAAGTTAAAATGTTCAACCTTGGTCAGTCATTGCATTAGTTAAATGCTTAACAGAGCTAATTGGTTGGTGGGTTCATTGATGTGCTCAACACCACCAGTAGAAGCTGTTATGAAGCCTCTTGGACCTAGACTTGGCACTCCGGTACCGCTTGCCGTGCGGTGCGGTAGCAGAGAGAACAGTCTATGACTAGGGTGGCTGGAGTCTGAAAATGTTTAGGGCCTTCCTCTGACAACAAATATTGTTGTATGGTGGTATTATACACTTTTTGTTTGTAGATATGTAGTGGTGTAATAATGTGATATGATGTACTGTTTTATCTTTTGTTGTATGTGTGATGTAAGCGCCTTAATGTGTTTGGACCCCAGGAAGAGTTAATAGGGATCCATAATACATACAAATACAAGACTCACTCCTTTTTTGGTGAAAGCTCCATCATGGAAATCAGACGGGCACACTGGGAGACAAGGAGAGATCAACATTTACCCTCACAAGGAGAACAACAAAGAGCTAATGAAGGGGCTAATTAAGAGATCACCCAGAGTGCCCGCCCACACGCCGTAGCAGACACGGCCCTCCAACACACGGCTGAGGACACTTGAAACGTCACCAACGTTTCCGAGGCTCTGGCTATTCAAGTCCACACAAAAGCCTACCTGTGCTCTTAGAAAAGTCATTTGCTGCTGTGGACGGGGGAATTAACACGCTGACCCGTACTAAACACAGGGTTAGTGACTGGTCTAACTGGTCTCTTAAATGAGCACCAGCTGAATCACCAGTCCACTCTGCATTCAGGACATTGGCAGTGGCACTGCACTATTGAAACATCCAACATTAAAAAAGTGGTGAAACTCCATGTGCCATTTCATTCCCCATTTTCTTGTGTGGTATGGAGATGAGAAGGAAAGAAAGAGTAGAGTGCAGTTAATTTCACCTTCCTCTTCAATGGCAGTGATGAATGATCTAGGTAGAGTAGTAGCAGATATTGGAGGCTCACAGCACAGAGGCTGGCTGCACACAGACACAGGGCAGCAAACTCTGACCTCTAGCCACTACGTTTCCCAGCTTCCCCTTCTCAGTCTGCTATATCAGTCACATGGGTGAAGGGGAATCAGAGAGATATCATGGGAGTGAATGAACACAGGCGCAGATCAGAAGAGAGAATCCTTCAGTCACGTTCCAATTATGGCTCTTGTGAGCGTGTCATGTCTGGATCGTGTCCGTGTATGTGTAGAAATGGCTGTTCCACCAGGGAGACATGTGGTGAGTCATGGTAGAGGTGTAGTCATCCACAGGGTAAGCCATAATACCCCGCACTTCACAGGGCTGGGCCTGAATGTCAATGTGCTGAGACAAAGAGAAGAAAACACACTCCAGACCTGAGGAGGATGTAGAAGTTTGTGGACCAACTGTGATGTAAAACACAGGAGAGGGGCTATGGGTTTGGAAATGGTGATTGGAGCCAACTAAGGACATACATCCTACCATCACCCGTCCTGTACTCATCTCCTTCCCTTCAAGACCACTGACCTGTTATCAATAGGTGAGGCTGTGGTGAAAAACCTACTCAGTGCTTGTACCTATCCATGGTCATGAGGTAGAGAATGAAGAAAGAAGGCATTAGTCGTAGTAGCCTAGAGTTTAGAGAGGCGAACCAGCAGCCGAAAGGTTGCTGGTTCAAGCCCCGGACAACAAAAATTGGAATGGAACTCAACGGGCAGCTAGAAGCTTGCTGGTCTTTGATCCCATGTACCATCTCCTGCCATGGAGCCCTTCGGGAAGGGACTTAAATCCTCACAATTTCTCTCCATCCAGGGGCGCTGCATTGCAGCTGACCCTGTGCCTCACAACGTGTATGTGTGTACCTCAAGGGTGCTGGGAAAGGCAGAAGATACATTTCTGTTCTAACCAAAGGACAACTAAGTTGTATTCTATTGATGTTTTTAGGACACGATCAGCTCTCCCATTTTCTTACGAGCAGTTTCTTGCACTTACAGCCAGTCGAAAAGTATTCAGACCCCTTCCCTTTTTCCACATTTTGTTGTTACAGGCTTATTCTAAAATGTATTAAAATAAAGTCTTCACACAATACCCTATAATGATAAAGTGAAAACAGGTTAAGAAATGTTTTCAAATGTATTAAAAAAAAGTGAAATACCTTTACATAAGTACTAAGACTCTTTGCTATGAGACTCGAAATTGAGTTCAGGTGCATCCTGTTTCCATTGATCATCCTTGAGATGTTTCTACAACTTGGAGTCCACCTGTGGTAAATTCAATTGATTGGACATGATTTGGAAAGGCACACACCTGTCTATAAAGGTCCCACAGTTGACAGTGCATGTCAGAGCAAAAATCAAGCCATAAAGGTCGAAGGAATTGCCCATAGAGCTCCAAGACAGGATTGTATCGAGGCCCAGATCTGGGGAAGGGTACCAAGAAAATGTCTGCAGCATTGAAGGTCCCCAAGCACACAGTGGCCTCCATCATTCTTAAACGTAAGCAGTTTGGAACCACCAAGACTCTTCCTAGAGCTGGCCGCCCAGCCAAACTGAGCAATTGGGGGAGAAGGGCCAGGGTTAGGGTGGTGGCTAAGAACCCGATGGTCACTGACAGAGCTCCAGAGTTCCTCTGGGGAGATGGGAGAAGCTTCCAGAAGCCACTCCTCAGTAAAAGGCACATGACAGCCCACTTGGATTTAGCCAAAAGACACCTAAAGGACCTAAGATTCTCTGGTCTGATGAAACCAAGATTGAACTCTTTGGCCTGAATGCCAAGCGTCAAGTCTGGAGAAAACCTGGCACCATCCCTACGGTGAAGCATGGTGGTGGCAGCATCATGCTGTGGGGATGTTTTTCAGCAGCAGGGACTGGGAGACTAGTCAGGATCGAGGAAAAGATGAACAGAGCAAAGTACAGAGAGATCCTTGAAGAAAAACTTGCTCCAGAGTCTCAAGACCTCAGACTAGGGCGAAGGTTCACCTTCCAAAAGGAAAACGACCCTAAGCACACAGCCAAGACAATACAGGAGTGGTTTTGGGACAAGTCTCTGAATGTCCTTGAGTGGCCTAGCCAGAGCCCCGACTTGAAACCGGTCTCTGGAGAGACCTGAAAATAGCTGTGCAGCAACACTCCCCCATCCAACCTGAGAGCTTGAGAGGATCTGCAGAGAAGAATGGGAGAACCTCCTCAAATACAGGTGTGCCAAGCTTGTAGCGTCACACCCAAGAAGACTCGAGGCTGTAATCGCTGCCAAAGGTACTTCAACAAAGTAAAGGGTCTGAATGAGATATCAGTTTTTTAATACAGTTGCAAAAATATATAAAAACCTGTTTTTTCTGTCATTATGGGATATTGTGTGTAGATTGATCAGGGAGGAAGAAAAACAATTTAATACATTTTAGAATAAGGCCTTAACGTAACAAAATGTGGAAAAAGTCAAGGAGTTTGAATAATTTCTGAATGCACTTTATATAATCCCATTGAATCCTGCAGGTCACACCAGCAGCATACCACCCTGCCTACCACTGCTGGCGTGCCTCTGATGCTAAGCAGGGTTGATCCTGGATGGGAGACCAGATGCAGCTGGAAGTGGTGTTGTAGAGCTAGCAGGGGGCATGCTGGTCTTAAGATCTAATTCAAATGCCCCAGGACAGTGAAGGGGACATATCCCTGCATAGGGTACCGTATTTAGGATGAGATGTTAAACTGCTGTCCTGGCTCTCTGTGGTCATTCAAAATCTCATGGCACAAGTAGGGGTTTTAACACAGGTGTCCTGGCTAAATTCCCAAATTGGCCACCTAATCACCCTCCCTCATTCCTAAATGGCATATATCAGTCCTCACCATGCTAGCTGATGTGTCGTTAGTGTTCTGGCACAAAAGGGTTCACCCAGGTGGGTGTCACAGTGGTGGATAAGGTGAGTTTCCCCCTTACTATATAAATGCTTTGAGTACCTCAGTTGGTAGAAAGGCGCTATACAAATCCAATCCATTATTATTACACAAACTAGAAAAATCTGAACATCTGGTTATTGTTCATGTCACATTCTCATGTTACATTTTAGTCATTTAGCAGACGCTACCATCCAGAGCGACTTACAGTAGTGAGTGCATACATTTCATACATTTCCCCCCCCCCCCGTACTGGTCCCCCGTGGGAATCGAACCCACAACCCTGGCATTGCAAACACCATGCTCTACCAACTGAGCCACACGGGACCCATGTCACTAGCAAATATTTCCATTTTCAAAAATAAGTGATATCTGTCTGTTTAGGTTCATTTCAAATTGTTCCGGAACCCTAACTGCCTGACAAACAGGGCCCAGATTGAGGCCTTCAGAAGTTCATACATGTAGCTGGTGCTGTTTCAGTGTCGACACCTTACTGTGAAACACAGCCGTCGGTGGCATTTATTATCAGTCTGCTAGTGTGTTGATATGTCTATGTTTAATCCCAGCCCGTCCCGCTGGAGGATTTTTTACTCTTGGTAGGCCGTCATCGTAAATAACAATGTGTTCTTAACTGACTTGCCTAGTTAAATAACGGTTCAATAAAATACGGATCGACTAACTCTTTCATATTAGCACCAAACGTATCAAAACCATTCAAATTTGCATTCTCACTAATATGCAATTGTATTCCAACCTTTGTCTTCTCCATTTGTATAGCATGGTAATTACACATTTCATGCCAGTCTTTATCACTTACACCAACCCATTGAATAATTCAGTTATAAAACATAGCATCCAAAAACAGTAAGGCCATACTTTGTTAATATTGTAAATATAGAGCTCTTTGATTGTGCTTATAAAAATGTTCTCAACAAATATGTGAGAGTGTGTAGTAGTTTAGTAGCACTATAAATATTCAACTGACATAGGAAAGTCAGAGGTTTCAAGCAATTTCCATCAAGAGTAGCAGTTATTCTGAATGACAGACTCATTGCTCCCATTTTAACTGTGAAAGTGCTGTCACCACACTGAGTGTGCCCCTCCCCTAACAGTGCACATCGGGGCTTTTCAGGTGGGCACAATGATACAGAAATGATAGTGTAAAACAGACATAATGATCTGTTGTGTATAATAAACAAGCATGTCAGCTTTATCACATTACATTCGTGTCTTTCTACCCCACTGAATAAGCCCTGGCTGGTTGTTAGTAGTGGTGTGCACCTACTTAGGAACAGAGGATAGAAGTCCCCTCTTCAAGATGTCAACTACTGGCCATAGATTCCAGGGCAATATCATTGATTGATCAGACTTGCGTTGTCACAGGTCAATCTGGTGCACTTGTTCAACAGAACAACCAGATTTCAGCTGGTGCATGTGAAGTGTGTGCAACCCACCAAAACACTCATTGGCTCTGACAAAAGAGAGAACACTCACCATCTCTGCACAATCGCATGGCTTCTCGATTTTTCCCGAACTCCTTCAAACTTTCCTCCGATTCAGCACCTAAAATTAGGCAATCGAATACACAGACACATAAATAGTTGCACTTGCTTCTGCTGTTGCTACCAGTAGCGTGTCTTCATATTCCCAAAACTGCACGCAATCGAAAAAAGCTAACGATCATATCTCGACTCTACACACACATCCAGTACGCACGAGCACTCACCGTCGTTGCCTTTGGGTATGGCAGCATCGACCCAGTTGCTCCAAGACTGTCCCAACATCATTTCTGGACTAGGCAGGGATCTGCGCTCCGCAACAGTCGCCATTGCTGTGGAGCCTTCTCCCCGCTGGATCTGCTGCTGTTGCTGCTTTAGCTGCCTGGCCGCTCTGCGCTGCTCCCCCCTGACGTCATCATCGGCCCTTTCCGACATTCTTTCCGCTACAATGTAACACAACAGCAGTCAGCGTTGAGGTGGTGTTCTCAGGATTCCTTCATTGATCGACTCGGGCAAATGCATGTTTCGATAAGACTAATCCCTTTGATGTATTCAGAAGCTATAGGGAGTCACACTCCAATTAAATCGCATTTTTTTTGGACGGGAGCATGATGTGTGTGCGAGGCCACATACAGTCTGGGCAATCACAGATACAACTTTAAAGGAGGGACATAACTTCACCTCCCTGAGCGCAAGAAACGTGGGAAATCCAGGTCACTTACAGGGGGTGTTAA
Organism: Salmo salar; assembly: GCF_965601325.2. Lineage (NCBI taxonomy): Eukaryota > Metazoa > Chordata > Actinopteri > Salmoniformes > Salmonidae > Salmo > Salmo salar. The sequence goes on along the minus strand of NC_138302.1, from coordinate 79,504,996 downwards.
AACGTAACTGCATTAGTTAAATACTATAGGCAAGCGTATCAATTTAAAATCATGCAGTCCCACATCAACTTAAATGTAGCCTACGCCAAATTGATACAGTTCACATTGTAGGCATTCGGGGGTTTTGTATCGAAAAAGCGGTTTTGTGAAAGAACTAACCAAATTATAGGGACCCCAAAAAATGTTTATAATGCCCTAATATTGGGAAAATGAATTTGTCACTTCATGACAGCCAGAATATCACTCGCTCTCAACTTCAGAATCGAAGGAACAGTTCATTTATATAAAAACGCTTATTAAAGTGCAACACTTATGACCGGGATTTTTTTTATTGTCGACGGGTGGGGGAGGAGATACATTAATGTTATACTAAACTTTTTTAAAGCGCGACTGCTTTCCAGTAAATCGATTCATATATCTCTCACAACCTTTTGCGTCAGTGCCATGTGGCGCATTGACGATCTAGGACCACTTTTATTCACAAAACATGCAGAAAGAAAGCTATGGGACTGAGTTACTTTCTAAAAAACTTCATTCAGATGTAGTTCTATAAGAGTTAAATAAAGCCTAACAAAAATGAATGTTTAATGTCTTCAAGTTTGTAGAAATGAAACATTTCCTAAAGGAATGATCCCTTACTTTCAAATGGGATTCTGAATTACATGGAGTGAGTGGGATGAGCCAGGATGTCTTCAGATATTATCTCATGTTTGCAACTCAGCACTACATCACAACACAAAATACTGTTGGGCAGAATCAATATGTAACAGATAGTTAATAAGTGGTAAAATCCTACACAACCATTATCATCATTTTTCAATATTGCTTACCAGTAGTAACCATACCTCCACTGCCATTACAATAAGCATACAATGGGTCAACTAACAAGGGGGCAGAGACTAGCCCTATAAATGACAACTAATCAGTGCACAAATTACTAGGTTATATGACAGAGAGCAAAAACCCTCCCCTCAAGCTAACTTGTGGGCATGTTAAGAGTCTAGACCACGTGTCAACCTCATTCCACGGAGAGCCGAGTGTCTGCGACTTTTCGCTCCTCCCTTGTACTTGATTGATGAATTAAGGTCACTAATTAGTAAAGAACTCCCCTCACCTGGTTGTCTAGGTCTTAACTGAAATGTGTGTGGGGGGGGGAAAACAGCAGACACTCAGCCCTCTATGGAATTAGTTTAACACCCCTGGTCTAGAGACATGTTAACATTTTTTGGCATATTCATTTCCAGACACATTTTCTAAAATATAGAAACTTTGCATCTTATGGTTATAGGGATGCTTGTGGATCCAAAAACGAAAATGTCATACAAGACACACATTAATGCAGCTATCAAAGCATACATAGATAAGGATACTATGCCTAACTAAATACATGCAAACAGCACCCTGGCTCTATACCATATACACTCACATTCCTCTGTATTGTGCTACAGTGCAACTTTTCTTTTTAAAAGGAGAACGAACTTCTGAACCTCTTCCGTATTTGTATTTATGTGTGAATGGATAGGAGCAGAGGTATGGAGACAGAGGGATCTGGGTTTTGGTGAATGTATATAGTTCCAAAGGTGAGTTTTACCACTAGGCCAGACTCAGTGCAGCCTATTACAAAAACAAAGTCATTGTTTACATGTGTATACTAATCAATTCTAAAATCAACATATTACTTGGCAAATTTCTGCATCTAACAGACTGACATAAGAATAATGTTGGGATTCTTTGAAATGACAAATTATAAATATTACACTTCCATGGTGGTCTATGCAGCTGTTATACCATATGTATTTAGGCCTCCTGCTTATGTGACCAACAGGTCTTCTGTGCTTCAGAAGGCCTTGGGCTCGTTTGAGGGCTAAGGCTAAAGCAACTGACTGTAGGCAAAAGTGGAGGAGTGAAGTCGGGGGAGGTGATGAGCATCTGCGATAGCTGAAAGTCTGACACCGATGTGGTTTTCCAACAGCAAGGCTCAATGCAACATGGCAGTGTTGCCATTGTTTATAAAAAATATATATTTATAGGGTTGTCAAACATGTCTCCGACCCCCATATCACACACTCACAAACTGAAAATATACACCGAGTGTACAAAACACCATGACATACTGACCAGGTGAAAGCTATGATCCCTTACTGATGTCACCTGTTAAATCCACTTCAAATCAGTGTAGATGAAGGGGAGAAGACAAATTAAAAGAAGGATTTTTAAACCTTGAGACATGGATTGTGTATGTGTGAATGGGCAAGAGAAAATATTTCAGTGCCTTTGAACGGGGTATGGTAGCAGGTGCCAGGTGCAACGATTTGAGTGTGTCAAGAACTGCAAAGCTGCTGGGTATTTCACACACAACAGTTTCCCATATGTATCAAAAATGCTCCACCAACCAAAGGACATCCAGCCAACTTGACAACTGTGGGAAGCATTGGAGTCAACATAGGCCAGCATCCCTGTGAAACGCTTTCGACACCTTGTAGAGTCCATGCCATGACGAATTGAGGCTGTTCTGAGGGCAAAAAGGGTGCAACTCAATATTAGGAAGGTATACACAGTGTGTGTGTACATTGTACAATGAATTGGTGCGACAGCCTCAAATATCACATTCATTTGTACATATCCACTGTATAGACAAATCGTGGCAAAGTTGGTTCCTGTCAATCAGGTCTTTGGTTATGTTCCTGTTGGTAAAAAAACACCTTAATGATTGGTTGACAATAGCGCCTCCCACAATGCAGGTGATGGCTGTTTGTGAAGCTCAACTGCAGAAACTTGCAGTCGACAGCAGTCAAAACTTCATGACCTTTGATAGCATGGTTTTTGTAAAGTTCATGCAGTCGACATGTAGGAGCAAGTTGGACAATTTTTTAATCCCCACAATGCAACACACTTTGACGACTTGACAGAAGTGATCCACTCAAACGGGCCAACTGACTCAGGGAGCCAACGCAGCTCGAGGTATCAAACATACCTCCATTACACTTCACCCCACTTTGACTTCTTCCTCCTTCTCACAGAGACCCATTGGGGTCATTGAACTAATGTGACCCACAGGGCTCAAACCCAGGTCTATGGTGCAGCAGAAGAGCACATTAGCTTACTAAGTCAAAGCCCAACTCTTCAGGACTCAGGCTAGGTTACTCATATGTAAGTTTGGTCATCAAACCACTTCCGTTACACTTATTAATGAAGTATCAATATCTTAGAGATTTTGTAATGAAATGGCAGCTGAAAAACTGCAGTCCTGAGAGAAGAGTCTGACTGTAGCCATGTCGCAGGACTGTGGAGAGAGCCTCAAAACTGGAACCAGTGATGGTTAGAATTTCAGTAGAAAAACAGATCATTGTGCTCGCTGAACCCTTACCTTGTCAAATGTGGAAAAGGGAACTCAATCGTGACTGGATCAGTAGAACCTCATCAGTTTGGGTGATCGCTGGTCGCCCCACACAAGTTGTGGAAGGAATCTGGGTGAGAGAAAGAGACGGGAGGAAAAAGTTAGTATCAGCTTCATTGTTTTGATACCGTAATCACGGTTTAGGGAATTATGGGGTTGTTTGTCTGGAAGATAACACCACCTCCCATTCTCCTGGTGAATCTGGAGCTTTCACGCTAGCACGAGCTACTTATGGAGCTCCTCGCCGCAGCAGAGTAATCCAATCCAATAAGCACTATCCCTGGTTAACCACTCCAGAGCCCTGCAGTTTGCAGCCCAATCATCCCTTTAAAGATTATATTTTGTTTTAAAGAACTTTAAACCATTGGTTTTACCATTGTAGGCTTCTCATCAATTCAACACGATGTGAATAATGACAACAGTATCACAAAGATAGAGATTATATAGGTGAATATGAAGCCCTTTATGAGATGTATTGCCCCGTTTGCTACAGTGACAAGAATGTGGAGGAATTTCTATAACAGGCGTTGGTATGAGGGGATCAAATTGTCTTGTGCCAGAGTTGCATACAGTATAGAGTAGCTTATGCCTAGGCTATCATACAACAAAACTGTTGCTTGCTAATAGAGTTGCATTTCAATGAAGCTTAGCTTAATCAAAAAGATGTGCACGTGGGACGATAAACAGAATAATCCATACCGAGCACTTCACGCAGGCATTTTGCTGATATCGTTCATTATGATACGTAGCCTATACTAGAGAAATGTGAAGTTTGAAATGAAATAAGTTTGATAATATGGGTGATTGTCGTCATCAATTGCCCCATTAACAATCACACTAGTAGTAGTTTAAAGGGTAATAAAAAAACGGTGGTGCACATTAACGTTAAAAATCATTCTATTTATCGTTATGGCATCAATCCAGGCAATTTATCACAACATGGATTTTTGTCCATATAGTCCAGCTCTAGTACACATCCTTACATCACTAAATACAATAGGCCGTGGCTACATATTTTATTTAACCAGGTAGGCAAGTTGAGAACAAGTTCTCAACCACTGATGCGTCATGACTTCAACTAGCCTAGGCCTACAAGGCAACATAATGTAGACTACATTAGAGGACTTAAGCCTAGTTAATGCAAAAGCCACATTTCCAAATTGTACAACTAGCAAGTAATCTATTGAAATTCTGACACCAAAAATGTGTCTGGGTTCTTTATTTACCCATCAGCTAGCATTAGCTGCATTATATGCAAACTAATAGTGAAAGAGTTACCTGTTAATTTGCTAAAACAATTACTAATCAAGAGCATTAGCTAGGTAGTAGGTTAAATGTATTATTTGAGTGAACTACATTTGTGTTAAAATAATCAAAACGATTTACATTAGCAGAAAAAAAGGATTAGACCAATTGTATACAATGTCTTTATGCTACATTTGGTTTGTCAGTTACTCAAAATCCAATGCACTTTGGTCATACAAATTATTGTTCATATGAATGACAACAGTGGCACATAGACACTCTTGCATGGTTCTTTGGAGGGTATTTCACTGCTCAACACCAATGTTCTCCGCACAAAACACATTTAACATTGTAAAAATAATAAAGGCATAGTTTAGACTCCATTGAGACAAACCCAGAAGTCACATCATACTTATTCGAATCACATTTCATTTGTCACATGCGCCGAACACTAGGCCGTACGCACAAACCTCTAATGCTCCTTACGGTCAGATGCCGAGAAGTTGCCATACCAGGCAGTGATGCAACCGGTCAGGATGCTTTCGATGGTACAGCTGTATAACCTTGAGGATCTGAGGACCCATGCCAAATCTTTTCAGTCTCCTGAAGGGAAAAGGTGTTGTCGTGCCCTTTTCACGACTGTCTTGGTATGTTTGGATCATGATAGTTTGTTGGTGATATGGACACCAAGGAACTTGAAACTCTTGACCCGCTCCACTACAGCCCCCTCGATGTTAAGGGGGGCCTGTTCGGCCCTCCTTTTCCTGTAGTCCAATGTGTCTTGCTCACGTTGAGGGAGAGTTTGCTGTCCTGGCACCACACTGCCAGGTCTCTGATCTCCTCCCTATAGGCTGTCTCGTCGTTGTCGGTGATCAGGCCTACCACTGTTATGTCGTCAGCAAACTTAATGGTGTTGGAGTCGTGCCTGGCCACACAGTTGTGGGTGTGCAGGGAGTACAGGAGGGAATTAAGCACGCACCCCTGAGGGGCCCCAGTGTTGAGGATCAGCGTGTCAGATGTGTTGTTGCCTACCTGTTGGGGCGGTATGCAAATTGTAGTGGGTCTAGGGTTTCCAGGATGATGGTGTTGATGTGAGCCATGACCAGCCTTTCAAAGCACTTCATGGCTACAGACGTGAGTGCTACGGGGCAGTAGTCATTTAGGCAAGTTACCGTTGCTTTCTTGGGCACAGGGACTATGGTGGTCTGCTTGAAACATGTAGATATTACACACTCGGTCAGGAAGAGGTTGAAAATATCAGTGAAGACAGTTGCCAGTTGGTCTGCACATGCTCCGAGTAGACATCCTGGTAATCCGTCTGGCCCCGCGGCCTTGTGAAAGTAGAAGGTCTTGCTCACATCGGCTACGGAGAGCGTGATCACAGTCGTCCGGAACAGCTTTGTGCTCTCATGCACGCTTCAGTGTTGCTTGCCTCAAAGCGAGCATAAAAGGCATCTGGTAGGCTCGTGTCACTGGGCAGCTCGCGGCTGTGCTTCCCTTTGTAGTCTAATCGTTTGCAAGCCCTACCACAGCCTTCGAGCATCAGAGCTGGTGTAGTAGGATTCAATCTTAGTCCTGTATTGACGCTTTGCCTGTTTGATGGTTCGGCTGAGGGCATAGCGGGATTTCTTATAAGCGTCCGGATTAGTATCCCGCTCCTTGAAAAAGTGGCAGCTCTCGCCTTTAGATCGGTGCGGATGTTGCCTGTAATCCATGGCTTCTTGTTGAGATATGTACATACGGTCACGGTGGGGACGTCGTCATCGATGCACTTATTGATGAAGCCGGTGACTGGGGTGGTGTACTCCTCAATGCCATTGGATGAATCTCGGAACATATTCCAGTCTGTGCTAGCAAAATAGTACTGTAGTCTCTTTGTGTTAAAAAGGTGGTCTAGAGTTTTTTTCCTAGACCACCTTTAGGCCGTTATTGTAAATAAGAATTAGTTCTTAACTGACTTGCCTAGTTACATAAAAATAAAACCTAATCGGGTCTAATGGTGGCCCTGTGCCTTCCGGGATGATCCTTGGGATGTTCCCCCCATTGAAGTTGAAATTTAAAAGTTTAAGGCATGGTTTCTCAAACTTGGTCTTCAGGGACCACAAGGGGTACACGTTTTGGTTTTTGCCCTACCACTACACAGCTGATTCAAATAATCATCAAGCTTTGATATGTAAAAAAAAAAAAAATCTAAAATAAAATTAAATGTTTAACTACGCAAGTCAGTTAAGAACAAATTCTTATTTACAATGACGACCTACCCCAGCCAAACCCGGGCCAATCGTGCACCGCCCTATGGGACTTCCAATCACTGCCGGATGTGACACAGCCTGGATTCGAACCATGGACTGTAGTGACGCCTGCATCACTAATAGAAAGGCATCCGGTAGTACTCCTGTATTCTGTCTAGGCTTGGGCGGTATATGGAAATAACCACGGGATAGGTTTTTTTTTTTGTTAGGCCAAACCCTAACAACGCTGGGCCAATTGTGCGCCGCCCTATGGGACTCCCAATTCCGGCCGGTTGTGATACAGTCTGGAATCGAACCAGAGTCTCAAGTAACACCTCTACCACTGAGATGCAGTGCCTTAGACCGCTGCGCCACTGGGGAGCCCAAGTGATCATTTGAATCAGCTGTGTAGTGTTGATGGCAAAAACAAAAACGTGCACCCCTTGGGGTCCCGAGGACCGAGTTGGGGAAACACTGGGTTAAGGTTGGGTTAGGGACGTCCCAAGGATCCCGAATAACACTGACCATCTCACGCTCGCGCATGAGCAGGCCGTCAAAGACGATATAAAGACAAGACGTTTTTGACTAAGATGAAAACGTGTCAGTTTATCACTTTTACGAGGTTGGCGTAATAACATGTTCAACTACTTAAGACAATGTCTCGAATATAGCTAGTGCCTTTAGATTTCGAGAAAAATTAACTACTAAGGAAAAGAAATTCTCCGTTTTTCACTCATTAACTTCTCAAACACCAAACCCCGGCATGGTCTGCTTGGTCTGTTTCGCAAGCGTTCCCGGAAGTCTCGCGATGTTGCGCCTCTGGTTTAGAAACTCTGTGCCCATATCACCAAACTGTAGATAATTTCGCAGTCAATCGAGGAGTGGCTAGCTAGCTATCATTAGCGCTAACTCAAGTAAGCTAGCTAGCTGGCCAGCCATATCTTCCAATGAACCTGGCAGAAGTCATTAACAGCCGACATAGAAACATGATGTATTTGCACTTACCAAGGTCCTGGACGTTGGGGATGCAAATGTGACGGCAGACAGATACAAATCTGTTGAATGTGGCGGATATTAAAGTATGGAGATCGTGCAGAAAGAACGAATGCAATGCTCACTGACTGTGGAGGTCTTTACCAGGTGCTTCCATGTCTGTTTACCAAACTGCATTCTGGGATGCAGACGTCACAATTTTTTACAGTCTATACTTCACGCACGCATGTCGCTGCCGTGCCAGCTAACTGTTTTACCCGTTCTTTTATTCCACAATGGGTTTCCCAGAGCTGAAACTGGTAGCATTTGGTGTCTTGCCATAGGGGCCAAGTAACAAGTTTCAGCAAAATACACTCCCCGTAATCGTGAACGAAGACGAGTAGTTTCACGAGATTCTCATGCTGTCAAAATTAACACGAGCTGGTCTTTTGACCAATCCGTGCCCTTTTTTTTCAGAGGCGGGGTATTTCCAGTAGCGCTGGGCTGCGTTCAGTCAGAGATACTTTTAAGGAGATGGGAAACTCCATTGGAATCGTATTAACGCCCTTGTGTACGTTGCCCATGCAGCGTCAATGGGCCGCGCGGTGCATTATGGGTGATTATAGTACAACGCTAGCACCACAGAGTTTCTAAACCCAAAGACGCAACATTGCGAGACTTCCGAGAACATTTTGACCATGGAGACCAGGCCAGGGTTTGGGGTTTGAGAAATCAATGAGGGAAGTGAACATTTCTTCCTTAGCTGTTAATTTTCTCGAAATCTAAAGGCACAACCTAGGTTTGAGACAATGTCTTAGGTAGTTGAGGATGTTAACAACAAGTTTATATTGAATGAGTGGGTTTGAGTTGATAGCGTGCACATGCGCAGTTTGACGCAAACGACCGGTAGAGCTGATTACGTATATATGCGCATGCGTTTAGCTAACCAACGTCGCCATCAAGCGTGACTCGGGATTTCCATTGGAGAAGCAGTTTCTGCCTATCGTCATACTGTACTCTCTTTGATAGTACTTCCATAGATTTATTTTATTAACTAGGCAAGTCAGTTAAGAACAAATTCTTATTTTCATTAACGGCCTAGGAACAGTGGGTTAACTGCCTTGTTCAGGGGCAGAACAACAGATTTGTACTATGTCAGTTCGGGGATTCGAACTTGCAACCTTTCGGTTACTAGTCCAACGCTCTAACCACTAGACTACCCAGATCTAAAAGGATAGGGACAACTGGGCCAAAAATCTGTCTTCTCCAGCAGGTGGTGTTGTTTCGTTTCTTTCGCTCACCAAGCGAGGAGTTTTTGTATGGAGGTCAATGAGAGAGTCAAATTTGGTCTACAAAAAATGTACTGGCTTATTTTCTATGTGAGGTTTATTTGATCAAATATACGTTTTGTAATGCTTAGGTTGTTACGAGTGTACTGGTGTAAGTAGGACACGTGACACCCCGGCAACTTTGAGAAAAAACACTATATTGGAGTCATGACATGTGGCTAGTAGCATAGCATCTCTCTCGATTAAATACAGACGGTTGACGTCAACACCCTCATCGAATATAAAATAACGAAATGTATCCACCAATCCAAAGAGAGGAATAGGTGGGAGCTTGTCTTGTCATTATAGCCACATATCTGATTACTTCAAGGAATGAATGTGAGCACAAATTTCATGAACAAGAAGCTCAATATTACAAACCTTTTCCAGGATTTGAGATAATTAACTTGTCCTCTGTAATATTGTATAGCTTTGAAATCGTGACATTACGTACTTTCGAGGAAAATAGACAGGTTTGAGGACTGCACATGCGGGGGTTTGGAGCAAGACGACCGTTAGACCTGATGACGCGTTTCTACGCATTAGCTTTGCTGGAATCGCCTACAAGTGAGATCGGGGATTTCTATTGGAGAAGCAGTTTTAGCCTAACAATCTTCATACTGTACTGTCTGGTTCTACTAGGTTTTTATCAAAGATTTGTATAACTAACCCTTAGCTCATTGTTCTATCTCTATATTTATGTTCTGAATGCAGCCCTTTTTATTTCCTTTAACAATAAAGTTAAATTAAAAGAGCAAATTTACCTGGACAAATGGGTGCTGTAACTGATGGAGATTGTTCATTGTTTGATATTACCCAATTAGCTAGCAAACTGATGTGTTATTGAGTTTGGGTTCTTAATCATACTACCTCTCTAAATAGTTCTGTGTATTTGAAGTGGCCACTTTAATCTCATTTTGAAGGCATCAGCTACATTGAATAACTGGATACAGTACATGTATTGTTAACTATGCTAGCTAGCTAAAATACCACCCTGTGGTGCCATTTAGCCAACTTAGTTAACTAGCTTGCTAGTGAACTATTGTGTACATTATTTATTCATGAGTGATGATAGTTGCTAGCTACATCTCTTGTGTTTAGCTACATAATTTTACACAAGCTTGACAGATCTTTTGAGTTCGTCATCATGAACAACCGGTGTGAATGTGTTAGCTAGTAGATCAAGCTTTGATTATTTGATTCTGCTGTGTAGTGCAAGGGCAAAAACCAAAACGTGCACCCATGGAGGGCCCCAGGACCACGTCTGGGAAACCCTCCTCTAGGAGGTGGTCAAAGTGCTCATTGGTAACATTGCTTACTTATCCATTACAGACAAAGTTATTTGGAAACATCTTCTCATTGATGGAGACGGAGCTGGAGACAACCAAAGTATCAATGTTCTTTTGAAGAACTTTACTAAATGGTGCAATTCAACTGGGTTGCCTGAAGAAGGGTACATGTGACTGCTCTGCCCTGTGTGATAAGCCGTTGTTGCTACTAGCTAACTAGCTATCGCCAATCATTGCCTATTGTAGCTACATCAAAAGCAGGAGAGATTGATTTGACTAATGAAACATTTTCTCTTGGTCTTGACAAGCTTATATATGGCTAATACTGTTTCATTCAAGTTTACATCAACTGTCATGTAAACTATCTTAAAGTAAAATTATAATTATTCCTCTTTGCAGATTTACACAGTACCAGAGGATGTTGGGTACATAGGCACAATGTCAATTCTCAATGGGGAAGACCTTGCTGGTGTATGACATGAACCTCTGGTAAATGGAAAGCTATGAGAAAATATACACTGACATAAGTGAGAGAAATGAGACTGGCGTCTCAGTCCATTACACTACATTCTACTGTCAACCCATACCTTAGTCAAAACTTGTAGTCACACCCTATTTGATTATCTTTTTTCTCTTTAGAACAAAACATAACATCAGCACATGATACAAATCAGAATGACAAAAGGAGATCCAGAGGGCAAAGAGAATCCAAAATAATTAGCAATGTGAGGTTGATCGGGTACACTTCAAGATGTATTAAAGTGCAAGATGGCTATAAAAGTTTTTGGGGAAATTATCTATTGAGGTTTTTCACTTGTACAGTTATTGGTTAGTCTTGTGTCAATACTGTTAGTACAGAGATCTGGTACAGTACTGTTCAGGATAGAGTAGAATCAAATGTTCTTTGTGTGCTTTAATTTAGCATTTTCTAGAATATGATGCACTGGCAAAGGTCATCCAGAAACATCCAGATCACCATGGAACTTTAAAGTGAGTTAACTTCCTCTTTTCTCGCCACATTTTAATGTAGGCAGCCAACATCTTCATCTACGCAGATACAATGCATTCGGAAAACATTCAGACCCCTTCACTTTTTCCACATTTTGTTACCTTACCATCTTATTCTAAAATTGATTAAAATATACAAATTCCTCATCAATCTACACACAATACCCCATAATGACAAAGCGAAAACAGGTTTGTAAAATAAATACTTATTTACATACTGTAAGTGTTCAGATCCTTTGCTATGAGTCTCGAAATTGAGCTCAGGTGCATCCGGTTTCCATTGATCATCCTTGAGATGTTTCTACAACTTGATTGGAGTCTACCTGTGGTAAATTACATTGATTGGACATGATTTGGAAAGGCACACATATAAGGTCCCACAGTTGACAGTGCATGTCAGAGCAGAAACCAAGCCATGAGGTCAAAGGAATTGTCTGTAGAGCTCCAAAGACAAGATTGTGTCCTAAAGGACTCTAATCATGAGAAACAAGATTTTCTGACCTGATGAAACCAAGATTGAACTCTTTGTCTTGAATGCCAAGCATCAAGTCTGGAGGAAACCTGGCACCATCCCTATGGTGAAGCATGGTGGTTGTAGCATCATGCTTTGGGAATGTTTTTCAGTGGCAAGGACTAGAGACTAGTCAGGATCGAGGGAAAGATGATCGGAGCAAAGTACAGAGAGATCCTTGATGAAAACCAGCTCCAGAGCTCTCAGGACCTAAGACTGGGGCGAAGGGTTACTTTCCAACAGGACAATAACCCTAATCACACAGCCAAGACAGTGCAGGAGTGGCTTTGCGACAAGTCTCTGAATGTCCTTGAGTGGCCCAACCAGAGCAAAAATTGTAGTGTCAAACCCACGAAGACTCGAGGCTGTAATCACTGCCAAAGCGTGCCACCTGGCCAACATCCGGTGAAATTGCAGAGCGTGAATTTCAAATTACAGAAATATAAATATTTAACATTCATGAAAATACAAGTATTATACATCAAAATTAAGCTTAACTTCTTGGTAATCCAGCCGCTGTGTCAGATTTCAAAAAGGCTTTACGGCGAAAGCACACCATGCGATTATCTGAAGACAGCGCCCCGCATACAAAAACATGAAAAACATTTTTCAACCAGGCAGGTGCGACACAAAAGTCAGAAATAGCTATATAATAAATGCCTTACCTTTGACGATCTTCTTCTGTTGGCACTCCAAAAGGTCCCAGTTACATCACAAATTGTCCTTTTGTTCGATAAAGTCCTTCTTTATATCCATAAAAACTCAGTTTAGCTGGCGCGCTTCATTCAATAATCCACCGGTTTCCCTCCTTCAAAATGCATACAAAATGAATCCCAAACGTTACCAATAAACAAATCCAAACAAGTCAAACAACAGTTATAATCAAACCTCAGGTACCCTAATACGTAAATAAACAATAAAATTTAAGACGGAGAATAGTATGTTCATTACCGGAGATAAATAATAAAGAACGCGCTTTCAGCCACGCGCATAGAAACACTACAGCCAAAATGGGAACCACTTAGAAAAACTACAACTTGTAGCTCATTTTTCCAAAAACCAGCCTGAAACTCTTTCTAAAGACTGTTGACATCTAGTGGAAGCCCTAGGAACTGCAATCTGGGAGGACTTCACCTCATAATAAACATGAAAGCCATTGGAAACAGTGGAAGGCTGAATTATAATTTTGTTTTTGGATGGTTTGTCCTCGGAGTTTCGCCTGCCATATCAGTTCTGTTATACACAGACATCATTTTAACAGTTTTAGAAACTTTAGAGTTTTCTATCCAAATCTACCAATTATATGCATATTCTGGCTTCTGTGCCTGAGTAACAGGCAGTTTACTTTGGGCACACTTTTCATCCAGACGTGAAAATACTGCCCCCTACCCAAGAGAGGTTTTAAGTAAATGTGATATTTAATTTTTTTTTTTTTTAAATATACAGTACTGTGCAAAAGTTTTAGGCAGGTGTGAAATGCTGTAAAGTAAGAATGCTTTTAAAAAAAATAGACATGTTAATAGATTATGTTTTTCAATTAACTAAATGCAAAGTGAGTGAACAGGAGAAAAATCTGATCAAATCTATATTTGGTGTGACCACCCTTTGCCTTCAAAACAGCATAAATTCTTGTAGGTACACTTGTACAAAGTCAGGGATTTTGTAGGCATGTAGTCAGATGTATGATTAAACAATTATACCAAACAGGTGCTAATGATCATCAATTCATTTGTAGGTTGAAACACAATCATAAACAGAAACAGCTGCGTAGGAGGAATAAAACTGGGTGAGGAATGGCCAAACTCAGCTAACAAGGTGAGGTTGCTGAAGACCGTTTCCTGTCAAAAGTCATACACCATGGTAAGACTGAGTACAGCAACAAGACACAAGGTAGTTATACTGCATCAGCAAGGTCTCTCCCAGGCAGAAATGTCAAGGAAGACAGGGGTTTCCAGATGTGCTGTCTTAGCTCTTTTGAAGAAGCAAAAAGAAACGGGAAACGTTGAGGACCGTAGGCACAGTAGTCGGCCAAGGAAACTTACTGCAGCAGATGAAAGACACATCATGCTTACTTCCCTTCGCAATCGGAAGATGTCCAGCAGTGCCATCAGCTCAGAATTGGCAGAAAACAGTGGGACCCTGGTACACCCATCTACTGTCCAGAGAAGTCTGGTCAGAAGTGGCCTTCATGGAAGACTTGCAACCAAAAAGCCATACCTCCGACGTGGAAACAAGGCCAAGCGACTCAGCTATGCATGAAAACACAGGAACTGGGGTGCAGAAAAATGGCAGCAGGTGCTCTGGACTGATGAGTCAACATTGGAAATATTTGTCTGTAGCAGAAGGCAGTTTGTTCGCAGAAGGGCTGGAGAGCAGTACACGAATGAGTGTCTGCAAGCAACAGTTAAGCATGGGGGGCAGGTTCCTTGCAGGTTTGGGGCTACATTTCTGCAAACAGAGTTGGGGATTTGGTCAGAATTAATGGTCTCGTCAATGCTGAGAAGTACAGGCAGATACTTATCCATCATGCATCAGGGAGGCATCTGATTGGCCCCAAATTTATTCTGCGGCATGGCGACCCCAAACATACAGCAAAAGTCATTAAGAACTATCTTCAGCGTAAAGAAGAACAATGAGTCCTGGAAATAATGGTATGGCCCTCACAGAGCCCAGACCTCAACATAGAGTCTGTCTGGGATTACATGAAGAGAGAGAAGCACCTGAGGCTGCCTAAATCCACACAACTGTGGTTAGTTCTCCAAGATGTTTGGGCCAACCTACCCTCTGAGTTCCTTCAAAAACTGTGTGCAAGTGGACCTAGAAGAATTGATGCTGTTTTGAAGGCAAAGGGTGGTAACACAAAAAATCTACATCAAATCAATATTTCTTCTGTTCACTCACTTTGCATTTTGTTAATTGACAAATATAAACTATTAACATGTCTTTTTTTTAAAGCATTCTTACTTTACAGCATTTTTTCACACCTGCCTAAATCTTTTGCACAGTACTGTACATTTGCAACAATTTCTGAACCTCTTTTTGATTTGTCATTATGGGGTATTGTATGTAGATTGATAGGGGGAAAAAACAATTTAATCCATTTTAGAATAAGGCTGTAAAGTAAAAAAATGTGTACACTTTTTTTCTTGACAGAGCTTCAGCAGCTGTCCCACATCAAAGAGAATGTGGGAAATAAGGTAGGCTTTTTTCCTGCTTGTGTTTTGTTTAATTTATATATTTTAATAAATTATATATTTTTATCGCGTTATCTTAATATATTGTCTGAGTCTCCCTCAGCTGGAGTTGAGGAAGAAACAGTTCCATGTGCTCCTCTGTACCATCCAGGAACTACAACAGACACTGGAGAGTAGATATCAACTGATGACGACTGTAGCCAGGAACTACAGCACACTAGAGCGTAAGTAAACAGATGACTGTAGCAAGACACTGAAGAGTAAGTATTAACAGATGACTGTATCTGTTGTGGTCTGCTATGGCAAGATGTGCTATGAGTTGATTCTGGACTGGGTTGTCGGTCAGTGATTGTGATCTACCCCTCTGCAATGATGTTTATGTATTTTGATTTCAGAGAAAAATGACACTCAGGAAAGTTCCATGGAGAATGAATGCACGTCAGCCGTCAATGTAATGAAGAGTTATGTACTCTTAGATAATGTTTCATTTGAGTTTGTCCTAAGTTGACTTTTGTTTTTATATTACCTGTATGTATTTTCGATGAATGTTGTCAATTGCTCTTGTACTTTGTCTTCATTAGAATGTCATAGTCTGGTTAGGGTTATTTATAATTAAGCTGTCACTGGGTGGGAGTGTAGCTAGGGGTTATTGTTTTCCATCCATTTAGCACAGAATCTGCTATATTCACCTTGTTGCTAACATGACTATGGTTTGAGAATCCTCTCACAACTGTACACACCAGCACTCACCACATATTTTGGGTTTTCATTAAAGGTCCAATGCAGCTGTTATCTCAATATCAAATAATTTCTGGTTAACATTTAAGTACCTTACTATCACAAATATATATATATACTGCTAAAAAAAAGAACGGGAACACTTAAACAACACATCCTAGATCTGAATGAAAGAAATAATCTTATTGAATACTTTTTTCTTTACATAGTTGAATGTGCTGACAACAAAATCACACAAAAATAATCAATGGAAATCCAATTTATCAACCCATGGAGGTCTGGATTTGGAGTCACACTCAAAATTTAAGTGGAAAACCACACTACAGGCTGATCCAACTTTGATGTAATGTCCTTAAAACAAGTCAAAATGAGGCTCAGTAGTGTGTGGCCTCCACGTGCCTGTATGACCTCCCTACAACGCCTGGGTATGCTCCTGATGAGGTGGCGGATGGTCTCCTGAGGGATCTCCTCCCAGACCTGGACTAAAGCATCCGCCAACTCCTGGACAGTCTGTGGTGCAACGTGGCGTTGGTGGATGGAGCAAGACATGATGTCCCAAATGTGCTCAATTGGATTCAGGTCTGGGAAACGGGCGGGCCAGTCCATAGCATCAATGCCTTCCTCTTGCAGGAACTGCTGACACACTCCAGCTACATGAGGTCTCGCATTGTCTTGCATTAGGAGGAACCCAGGGCCAACCACACCAGCATATGGTCTCACAAGGGGTCTGAGGATCTCATCTCGGTACCTAATGGCAGTCAGGCTACCTCTGGCGAGCACATGGAGGGCTGTGCGGCCCCCCAAAGAAATGCCACCCCACACCATGACTGACCCACAGCCAAACCGGTCATGCTGGAGGATGTTGCAGGCAGCAGAACGTTCTCCACGGCGTCTCCAGACTCTGTCACGTCTGTCACATGTGCTCAGTGTGAATCTGCTTTCATCTGTGAAGAGCACAGGGCGCCAGTGGCGAATTTGCCAATCTTGGTGTTCTCTGGCAAATGCCAAACGTCCTGCACGGTGTTGGGCTGTAAGCACAACCCCCACCTGTGGACGTCGGGCCCTCATACCACCCTCATGGAGTCTGTTTCTGACCGTTTGAGCAGACACATGCACATTTGTGGCCTGCTGGAGGTCATTTTGCAGGGCTCTGGCAGTGCTTCTCCTGTTCCTCCTTGCACAAAGGCGGAGGTAGCGGTCCTGCTGCTGGGTTGTTGCCCTCCTACGGCCTCCTCCATGTCTCCTGATGTACTGGCCTGTCTCCTGGTAGCGCCTCCATGCTCTGGACACTACGCTGACAGACACAGCAAACCTTCTTGCCACAGCTCGCATTGATGTGCCATCCTGGATGAGCTGCACTACCTGAGCCACTTGTGTGGGTTGTAGACTCCGTCTCATGCTACCACTAGAGTGAAAGCACCACCAGCATTCAAAAGTGACCAAAACATCAGCCAGGAAGCATAGGAACTGAGAAGTGGTCTGTGGTCCCCACCTGCAGAACCACTCCTTTATTGGGGGTGTCTTGCTAATTGCCTATAATTTCCACCTGTTGTCTATTCCATTTGCACAACAGCATGTCAAATTTATTGTTAATCAGTGTTGCTTCCTAAGTGGACAGTTTGATTTCACAAAAGTGTGATTGACTTGGAGTTACATTGTGTTGTTTAAGTGTTCCCTTTATTTTTTTGAGCAGTGTATATATCTTTTTTTTAGGGGATAGATCAGCTATGAAATTAGCATAGTGGAAGACTATAAAATAACATATTTGGAAATATGCCCCTACCCCCCTTTCCCCTAGTTTGAGGACTTGGTGTAAAAAAAAGTTGATTTCCCAATCATACTCGATTCCAGGTCTATCATTCAATAAACCAATCACTCTAATCTTAATTCCTACCCTTGGATGTCCACAGACTAACCCATTTTTCCCAGTACACTACCATTTTCTTTTTTCCTTTTGCAATACATTGTTATATTTTCCTGTGATGTCTTACAAGCAGTGGCGACCCGTCATCCAGAGCAAGAGGGGCAGAGCCTGTTTTGTTATTTTGGCATTTATACGTGTCACATATTAGTTTGCAAAGAATGTAAAAAATAATTGAGTTAAAGCCACATACAAACATGGTCTCTTTTTTGTTGCTTTCTTGAGTAAGGCAGCTCCAAAATGCAGGTGTTTCAGCCTAGCTCAGTGCTTTTTGTGATGGGGCAGCCTGCGGAAAATACGGAGTGTAGGGGTTGGTTCTCTAGTTGCGCCGGGATTGGCTCAGTGTTCTGTCACTCATGGGGACGCAAGCAAAATTCAAGCCACATGGTTGCTGCCATAAAGCTATATTAGAAGTGCCCATCCAAGGGGGCTCAAGGTCATTGGCCACAGAAAGAAAATGGCAAATCACGTTATATCTACCGCAGCTTTGATTGGACTGATTCTGTCAACATCATACTTTCAAAATCATAGCTAGCAAGCTAGCAGTCATCATCATGAATCAAGTCGACCATCTACTGGCAAATCCTTTTCAATCCTGTTCAAATTATGAAGAGAAATTATAGATGAAATGTATCGGTGCTCATCGGCCATTGGACATAAACATCACACAAGTTGGAAATCGCAAATTTAACAATGAGTGGTTTGGAAGGAATCAGTGGCTAACTGCAAGCATTTGGTATTTTATTAGGATCCCCATTAGCTGTTGCAAAAGCAGCAGCTACTCTTCCTGGGGTCCACACAAAACACTAAACACAATACAGAATGACATAATACAGAACATCAATAGACAAGAACAACTCAAAGACAGAACTACATAAACTCAGAAAAAAAAGAAACATCCTCTCACTGTCAACTGCGTTTATTTTCAGCAAACTTAACATGTGTAAGAATTTGTATGAACATCACAAGATTCAACAACTGAGACATAAACTGAACAAGTCCCACAGACATGTGACAAACAGAAACTGAATAATATGTCCCTGAACAAAGGGGGGGGGAGGGTCAAAATCAAAAGTAACAGTCAGTATCTGGTGTGGACACCAGCTGCATTAAGTACTGTAGTGCATCTCCTCCTCATGGACTGCACCAGATTTGCCAGTTCTTGCTGTGAGATGTTACCCCACTCGTCCACCAAGGCACCTGCAAGTTCCCGGACATTTCTGGGTGGAATGGCCCTAGGGCTCACCCTTCGATCCCCCTTGAGATCTGGGCTCTTCGCTGGCCATTGCAGAACACTGACATTCCTGTCTTGCAGAAAATCATGCACAGAACGAGCAGTAGGGCTGGTGGCATTGTCATGCTGCAGGTTGAGCCTGCAGGAAGGGTACCACAAGAGGGAGGAGGATGTCTTCCCTGTAACGCACAACAAGCTCAGTCCGATGATGCTATGACACACCGCCCCAGACCATGACGGACCCTCCATCTCCAAATCCATCTCGCTCCAGAGTACAGGCCTCGGTGTAATGCTCATTCCTTCGACGATAAATATGAATCCGACCATCACCCCTGGTGAGACAAAACTGCGACTCGTCAGTGAAGAGCACTTTTTGCCAGTCCTGTCTGGTCCAGCGACGGTGGATTTGTGCCGGTGATGTCTGGTGAGGACCTGCCTTACAACAGGCCTACAAGCCCTCAGTCCAGCTTCTCTCAGCCTATTGCGGACAGTCTGAGCACTGATTGCGGGATTGTGCGTTTCTGGTGTAACTTGGGCAGTTGTTGTTGCCATCCTGTACCTGTCCCGCAGGTGTGATGTTCGGATGTGCCGATCCTGTGCAGGTGTTGTTACACACGGTCTGCCACTGCGAGGACGATCAGCTGTCCGTCCTGTCTCCTTGCAGCGTGGCTAAGGCACGTTCACACAGATGAGCAGGGACCCTGGACATCTTTCTTTTGGTGTTTTTCAGAGTCAATAGAAAGGCCTCTTTAGTGTCCTAAGTTTTCATGACTGTGACTTTAATTGCCTACCGTCAGTAAGCTGTTAGTGTCTTAACGTCCGTTCCACAGGTGCATGTTCATTAATTGTTTATGGTTCAAGCATGGGAAACAGTGTTAAAACCCTTTACAATGAAGATTTGTGAAGTTATTTGGATTATCTTTGAAAGACAGGGTCCTGAAAAAGGGATGTTTCTTTTTTCTGCTGAGTTTACTATTTTTTTTTAAAGGCACATGTAGCCTACATTTCAATGCATACACACAAACTATCTAGGTCAGATAGGGGAGAGACGTTGTGCCGCGAGGTGTTGCTTTATCTGTTTTTTGAAACCAGGTTTGATGTTTATTTGAGCAATATGAGATGGAAGGAGTAACTACAAGCCCATTAGTATACTACATGTGGTGTCGAAGGTTGCTGAAATGTGTGTAGCAGAGCAACTGATTGCCCACCTCAACAACAGCCCCTTCACATTACACTCCATGCAGTTTGGCTTCAGAGCATAAGACTCCACAGCAACGGCCAACTGCTTTTTTTCTGGAAAATGTGAAGTCCAAGATGAACAAAGGCGGCGTTGTTGGGGCTTTATTTCTAGACCTAAGGAAAGCTTTTGATACTGTTAACCATGAGGTACTCATCACAAAATTGTTCAAGTTCAACTTTTCCCCCGATGCCTTGAGATGGATGAAATCATACCTTGAAGGCAGAACCCAGTGTGTCAGAGTGAGCAATGAGCTGTCGCCCACTCTAAGCTATGATGTAGGCGTGCCCCAATGTTTAATACTGGGGCCCCTCCTGATCAGCCTGTACATTAATGATCTGCCTTCTGTCTGTACTGGGTCTGAAGTTCAAATGTATGCAGATGATACAGTGATATACTGTACACTACCATTCAAAAGTTTGGGGTCACTTAGAAATGTCCTTGTTTTTGAAAGAAAATCACATTTTTGTCCATTAAAATAACATCAAATTGATTAGAAATACAGTGTAGAGATTGTTAATGTTGTAAATGACTATTGTAGCTGGAAACAGCTGATTTTTAATGGAATATCTACATAGGCGTAGAGAGGCCCATTATCAGCAACCATCACTCCTGTGTTCCAATGGCACGTTGTGTTAGCTAATCCAAGTTTACAATTTTACAAGGCTAATTGATCATTAGAAAACACTTTTGCAATTATGTTAGCACAGCTGAAAACTGTTCTGATTAAAGAAGCAATAAAACTAGGAATTAAGAACAAATTCTTATTTTCAATGACAGCCTAGGAACAGTGGGTTAACTGTCTTGTTCAGGGGCAGAATGACAGATTTGTACCATGTTAGCTCGCAGATTCGAACTTGCAACCTTTCTGTTACTAGGCCAACACTCTAACCACTAGGCTACGCTGCCACCCATATTTGGAGCATCAGCGTTTGTGGGTTCAATTACAGGCTCAAAATGGCCAGAAACAAAGAACTTTCTTCTGAAACTGGTCAGTCTATTCTTGTTCTGAGAAATGAAGGATATTCCATGCAGGAAATTGCCAAGAACCTGAAGATCTCGTACAACGCTGTGTACTACTCCCTTCACAGAACAGGGCAAACTGTCTCTAACCAGAATAGAAAGAGGAGTGGGAGGCCCCGGTGCACAACTGAGAAAGAGGACAAGTACATTAGAGTGTCTAGTTTGAGAAACAGACACCTCACAAGACCTCAACTGGCAGCTTCATTAAATAGTACCCGCAAAACACCAGTCTCAACATCAACAGTGAAGATGCGACTCCTGGATGCTGGCCTTCTAGGCAGAGTTCCTCTGTCCAGTGTCTGTGTTCTTTTGCCTATCTTAATATTTTATTTTTATTGGCCAGTCTGAGATGTGGCTTTTTCTTTGCCCCACCTCTGGATTACCGACCTCTGCCTGACCTGATCCTGATCCCGAGCCTGCCTGCCGTCCTGTTCCTTTGCCCCTGTTGCTGTAATAAACGTTGTTACTTAGACACGGTCTGGTTCTGGGTCTTACCTTGATTCCTGATACCTCCATGCTTCACGGTGGGAACCACAGATGCGCAGATCATCCATTCACCTACTCTGCATCTCACAAAGACAGAGGTTGGAACCAAAAATCTCTCATTTGGACTCAGCAGACCAAAGGACAGATTAACACCAGTCTAATGTCCATTGCTCGTGTTTCTTAGCCCAATCAAGTGTCTTCTTCTTATTGCTATCCTTTAGTAGTGGTTTCTTTGCAGCAATTTGACCATGAAGGCCTGATTCACGCAGTCTCCTCTGAACAGTTGATGTTTGTCTGTTACTTGAACTCTGTGAAGCATTTATTTGGGCTGCAATCTGAGGCTGGTAACCCTAATGAATTTATCATCTACAGCAGAGGTAACTCTGGGTCTACCTTTCCTGTGGCGGTCCTCGTGAGAGCCAGTTATATCATAGCGCTTGATGGATTTTGCGACTGGACTTGAAGAAACTTTAAAAGTTCTTCAAATGTTCCATATTGACTGACCTTCATGTCTTAAAGTAATGATGGACTGTCATTTCTCTTTGCTTATTTGAGCTGTTCTTGCCAAAATGGAGACTTGGTCTTTTACCAAATACGGCTATCTTCTGTATACCAGCCCTACCTTGTCACAATACAACTGACTGGCTCCAAGAAAGAAAAACATTAGACAAATTAAGTTTTATCAAAGCACACCTGTTAATTGAAATGCATTCCAGGTGAAGACCTCATGAAGCTGGTTGAGAGAATGCCAAGAGTGTGCAAAGCTGTCATCAAGGCAAAGGGTGGCTACTTTGAAGAATCTCAAATATAAAATATATTTTGATATGTTTAACAGTTGTTTGGTTACTACATGATTCCATATTTGTTATTTCATAGTTATGATGTATTCACTATTATTCTACAATGTAGAATATAGTACAAATAAAGAAAAACCCTTGAATGTGTAGGTGTATTCAAACTTTTGTCTGGTACTGTACATGTGTAACCTTCAAGCTGCATACTGGACCCTATTCCAACTAAACTACTGAAAGAGCTGCTTCCTGTGCTTGGCCCTCCTATCCACCGGATGTGTACCAAACTCACTAAAAGTGGCAGTAATAAAGCCTCTCTTGAAAAAGCCAAATCTTGACCCAGAAATTATAAAAAACTATCGGCCTATATCGAATCTTCCATTCCTCTCAAAAATGTTAGAAAAAGCTGTTGCACAGCAACTCACTGCCTTCCTGAAGACAAACAATGTATACGAAATACTTCAGTCTGGTTTTAGACCCCATCATAGCACTGAGACTGCACTTGTGAAGCTGGTAAATGACCTTTTAATGACGTCAGACCGAGGCTCTGCATCTGTCCTCGTGCTCCTAGATCTTAGTGCTGCTTTTGATACCATCGATCACCACATTCTTTTGGAGAGATTGGAAACCCAAATTGGTCTACATGGACAAGTTCTGGCCTGGTTTAGATCTTATCTGTCGGAAATATATCAGTTTGTCTCTGTGAATGGTTTGTCCTCTGACAAATCAACTGTAAATTTCGGTGTTCCTCAAGGTTCCGTTTTAGGACCACTATATATTTTACCTCTTGGGAATGTCATTCGAAAACATAACGTTAAATTTCACTGCTATGTGGATGACACACAGCTGTACATTTCAATGAAACATGGTGAAGCCCCAACATTGCCCTTGCTAGAAGCCTGTGTTTCAGACATAAGGAAGTGGATGGCTGCAAACTTTCTACTTTTAAACTCGGACAAAACAGAGATGCTTGTTCTAGGTCCCAAGAAACAAAGAGATCTTCTGTTGAATCTGACAATTAATCTGGATGGTTGTACAGTTGTCTCAAATAAAACTGTGAAGGACCTCTGCGTTACTCTGGACCCTGATCTCTCTTTTGAAGAACATATCAAGACTGTTTCAAGGACAGCTTTTTTCCATCTACGTAACATTGCAAAAATCAGAAACTTTCTGTCCAAAAATGATACTGAAAAATTAATCCATGCTTTTGTTACTTCTAGGTTGGACTACTGCAATGCTCTACTTTCCGGCTACCAGGATAAAGCACTAAATAAACTTCAGTTAGTGCTAAATACGGCTGCTAGAATCCTGACTAGAACCAAAAAATGTGATCATATTACTCCAGTGCTAGCCTCCCTACATTGGCTTCCTGTTAAGGCAAGGGCTGATTTCAAGGTTTTACTGCTAACCTACAAAGCATTACATGGGCTTGCTCCTACCTATCTTTCCGATTTGGTCCTGCCGTACATACCTACACGTACGCTACGGTCACAAGACTGTCCCTAGAATTTCTAAGCAAACAGCTGGCTAAGCAAACAAACAGGGCTTTCTCCTATAGAGCTCCATTTTTATGGAATGATCTGCCTACCCATGTGAGAGACACAGACTCAGTCTCAACATTTAAGTCTTTACTGAAGACTCATCTCTTCAGTAGGTCCTATGATTAAGTGTAGTCTGGCCCAGGAGTGTGAAAGTGAACGGAAAGGCTCTGGAGCAACGAACCGCCCTTGCTGTATCTGCGTGGCCAGTTCCCCTCTCTCCACTGGGATTCTCTGCCTCTAACCCTATTACAGGGGCTGAGTCACTGGCTTACTGGTGTTCCTCCATGCCGTCCCTAGGAGGGGTGCGTCACTTGAGTGGGTTGAGTCACTGACATAGACTTCCTGTCTGGGTTGGCGCCCCCCCTTGGGTTGTGCCGTTGCGGAGATCTTTGTGGGCTATACTCGGCCTTGTCTCAGAATGGTAAGTTGGTGGTTGGAGGTATTCCCATAGTGGTGTGGGGGCTGTGCTTTGGCAAAGTGGGTGGGGTTATATCCTGCCTGTTTGGCCCTGTCCGGGGGTATCATCGGATGGGGCCACAGTGTCTCCTGACCCCTCCTGTCTCAGCCTCCAGTATTTATGCTGCAGTAGTTTATGTGTCGGGGGGCTAGGGTCAGTCTGTTACATCTGGAGTATTTCTCTTGTCTTATCCGGTGTCCTGTGTGAATTTAAATATGCTCTCTCTAATTCTCTCTTTCTTTCTCTCTCTCAGAGGACCTGAGCCCTAGGACCATGCCTCAGGACTACCTGGCATGATGACTCCTTGCTGTCCCCTGTCCACCTGGCCGTGCTGCTGTTCCAGTTTCAACTGTTCTGCCTGCGGCTATGGAACCCTGACCTGTTCACCGGACGTGCTACCTGCCCCAGACCTGCTGTTTTCAACTCTCTAGAGACAGCAGGAGCGATAGAGATACTCTCAAAGATCGGCTATGAAAAAGCCAACTGACATTTACTCTTGAGATGCTGACTTGTTGCACCCTCGACAACTACTATGATTATTATTATTTGACCATGCTGGTCATTTATGAACATTTGAACATCTTGGCCATGTTCTGTTATAATCTCCACCCGGCACAGCCAGAAGAGGACTGGCCACCCCTCATAGCCTGGTTCCTCTAGGTTTCTTCCTAGGTTTTGGCCTTTCTAGGGAGTTTTTCCTAGCCACCGTGCTTCTACACCTGCATTGCTTGCTGTTTGGGGTTTTAGGCTGGGTTTCTATACAGCACTTTGAGATATCAGCTGATATAAGAAGGGCTATATAAATACATTTGATTTGATTTGATTTCAGTTTTGAGGAGAACATTTCGCTACAACGTTTACTTCCTGTATTCAGGGTATGTGACCAATAAACTTTGATTTGATTTGATGACAGCCAGGGACTAATTTTGAAAATATACTGGGCAGGGGTGCAGCCTTGGGTGGGCCTCTACCCACTAGGGAGCCAGGCCCAGTCAATCAGAATGTGTTTTTCCCCACAAAAGGGCTTTATTACAGACAGAAACACTCCTCAGCACTCGACTCATTTTCCTTTAATGGGTACAAAACGACGGGTGAGTCATGGCGTCATTCCTAGGCTAGACCAGTAGATGGACCTGTTTCACCAGAACATTTCTACTTCAGATTGAGAGGTCTCATATAGAGTGCAATAAAATTTGACAGTTCAACATGTTTTTTTTTCTTCACACATTTTTAATTTGGCTTAAATGTTTTTAAATAAATTATAAAAATATACAACTTGGTTTAACATAGATCGACCCAAACTGTGAGGCCATTAGTTGATGTTCAGTGGTCCATAGGCCCACCATCCAGACATGTTAAAAAGGTGACACCATAACAATAAAAAGTGTCTTTGCAGAAATATAAACCACAAGTTATACATTGCCTATCAATAAAATAATTGCACTTTCTTCTCTGTTCCCAAATGTTATCAGGCAGGTTCCCACTCCACCTGACAGGCTAGCTGCTTGCGTTCATCAGGCATTTGAGTTTAATATTATCAACAAAAAAGGATAACAAAGAACTTGATTGCATAGTAACTTCTATTTAATTTACTATGTAATGAACTGAGATCACAGAATCTACCCCAAACCCCACTGCAACACACCCGTAGGTCTACTTCCATTGACCAATCCATCTGGCATTAGTCAAGACCATCCTAAATGTTAACAAGCAGCTGTCCATACTAGAACTCCACTAGGTAGCTGCGTGCCTTCATCAGACGTTTGAGCTTGCTCTGCAGTGAAGCCCTCTTGCTGCCGATGTCGAAGTCCTCCTTCAGCAGCTGCTCGATGTTGTCCTTCTCCTGCAGAGTCTGAAGCATCTCCCTCTGCAGCTGGGAAGCAAACTCCTGCAGAACCAGGTAGCGGATCACCATGGGGATCTGATCAGCCAAACGCTGACTGGCAATCTGGCAAAGATAAAGAGACAGACAAGACAAAACACCTATTATTAAAATGACAGACATCAATAGATATAGTGATCTAAAATCCCTTTTGTCCAATTCAAGTTTTAGTCCCCTGACAATGGTTGGTTCACACACACTCTGAATTGTATAATGTTATAGTACATTTACATGCACCAATATAATCTAGCTTTCAGGGAATTGGTGAAGAAATTAGTTTAAGAGTCAGCAGTTCCATTCAATCTCTGAGTTAGTGCCCTCTCATCCCTAGTCTGAAGAGCTAGTGGAAATACAGGTAGGTTCTTGTTTAGGGTGTTAGGCCAGCATCTAAGATGGTGATTTACACAGTACTTACCGAGTAATAGGACTTGAGGTGCAGCATCATCTCCTGTAGGGTGGCATGGTTGTCTGTGCAAAAGATCGTACTCCTTATTTCAGAAAATGGTTTGTCTTCATCCTCCTCCTCCTCCCTCTTCCTCTCACTCAGACTGTGGCTGTAGGTGCTGTCCTGTGTGTACACTATCAGCTCCATCTTGAACTGAGTCCTCAACATGGACTCAGCTGTAGACTCATTCACCTGCTTAATGGCCTCAATCTTTGTCTGTAGTTAACAAAACACAACTCAGTCAATCAACAGGAGATAAATGTAGTTGGTGCATGTCAGCCATCTCATTCACATACAGGTTGATGACCAACTGTGGGAATATCAGGGATAAATGGTGACATTAATATTGCATGGTGTGAGATATACCTTCGCGGATTTCAGGAGGTTAGGAAATCCAATGAAGCTGCTCTGAGCCAGCAGTAAGAACACCTTCCTAACGGCATCTAGAGAAGGGAAGAAACACCATAACATCACTGTGACACTGGACTCAAAGATAGATTACATTCTTGGATGGAAAATATACATAAATCATATTGGCTTCATATTTTGGCAAATAGGCTCCCATATTAAATAAAAACACTAACTGGGTTTTAGTATAGGTAAAAAAGAACCTTCTCAAACATATACTATACCTGAAATCTCCTTCAGCTTCTTGACTGCTGGTTCCTCCAGTTGTTTGATCTGGTCTTTCACCATCACCTCAAAGGTCTTGTAGTTGATGAACCCTGGGAGCTCCCTTCCACGGTACGTCTTCTCATAATCAGCCACTTCTCCCTCGATCCTCTGGTTAACTGTAATATACAAAGGATGTCACTGTTGCATTACATTAAATAAGCAAGTGTATAAGCCTTCCATGCTGAATACAAATTTGGTACAGAAATCTCAATTCATATAGCTATTATTTGTTATCTAGCTCGCTGAAATGAGCCACTGTTTTCGATGGGTGTGTGATAATAGTACACTGACAGTTTTCTCCAGAGTGTTCCAGGTGTAACTTCCATTTCCCAAACTCTTTTCTGAGTGTGGAAAAGACGTTGAGACGAACTCCGTTTTTCAGCTCCTCCCCAGTGCTCAGGTTAATGGCATCATGGGTGAATGCAGTCACTTTCTGAAACACAGACAAATAAGTTGTTAGATACATGGAGAGGGATAGATGGATAGAAAGAGAAACAGCTATGGATATAAAATGTTATCAACTTTCAAATTATTTCCAGAATTGTCCAATTTTGCTAACAAAGACTAAAATGGCTGTTGTGAGTTTGTGTCAAGGCCAGAGCTGACTGAAGGAGAGGGTAACTAAATCATCTGTTGCAGGCTGGGGGGCTCACATCGATCAGGAAGTACATCCTTTCTGCCGAGTCCTCAGGTGGCCCGGTACCATATCTTTCCAGCTCGGCATGTGTCTCTGCCAGCTTTGCCTCAATCTGCTCTTCTAGACGAGGCAGGGATTTCTAAAGGGCACAACGCAGAGTCATGGCTTATGGCAACAGTCACTCAGTAACAAATGTATAGGATGTTGTGCAGTAACATGTAATGGAAGAAGAATATACCTCGATATGATGCACCAGTTCAATAGTTAATTTCTCTGCCAGTTTAGGGATGGTGGCATGGCCCTCATCATATAGTGTGCTGCAGAAATGATAGCATTTATTTTTCTCACAACTTCACAAATAGTTTGGTTACCACACAGGTACAAACTTTATTGAAAAATCTATAAAATAGATCGTATTGTATCAAATCTGAGGCACACATCAGCCAAGAGGACCAACCTGAGATGAGCGTGCTCTTTGAAGAAAGCCTTCTCCCTCTCTGTGGCCTCGGTCAGTGAGACTCGCTCCATGATCTCCTTCTGGCCCCTGCACTTGACTATCATGTAGCCCTTAGTCAGGTGGATAACCTCATTATGAACTATGTCCACCACCGTCTCTTCTGTGCCTTTGTCTACCAGGTCAGGCTTGGTCAGGATGCCTGTTCAATGGGAAACACACACAAGTCTAACTCATTAAAGTCAACATGGTCGATAATAGTTTAGTAAATAATCAAAGGGGGAATACCTAATGTCCTTTCCCCTTCAGGGTCCACCTCTTGTGCCATCTTCAAAGCCTCTGTGGTTGCAATGTCAACGTTGCATGGCACAACCACCAAATTGATTGTTTCTTGCTTCATGATGAATTTCCGTATCAGTCTCTTAATCTGAAAATGTCAAACATTATTATACATAACATGTTGTGGGGGGACTTGGTTTCTGTTCTAAAACTGGGGTTAAAAATGCACAGTGTTTTCCCACTAACATTGGGGGTGTGGTGGAAGGGTATACCTGTTCACCAATGTTCTCAGGTTGACCCTTGACAGCTACCCGGGCGATGCCTGGCAGGTCGATGAGTGTGAGGTCTGGGACGTCAGGGGAGCCAATCTCCAAGCTGATGAGGTCATCACTGATACCCACCCCCACACCTGCCATTTCATCCTGGGCTGGAGGGAGGAATAAGAATACAGAACACCGTTGCTAAAAACCACCAGGGTTCCAACAGCACAATAGTAAAGTGGATCAAGTTATCTTTTTATTGGCATTTAGGTATTTAATACTTATGGGTGTGCTCTCTTATGGAGTAGAGAACATAGATAAGACTTTAGGGACTTTCATCTTTGCCATGATCAGCAGACCAATGACCACACCTTCACGAATTTTCTTCTCCACATCAGAGGGATCCTCAATCTCCTCCTCATGGTCTTGGTAGCTGATTTTTCCGTGCCATTCCTCTCCTTCTTTCTTCCTCTTCATCTTCAGCTCGAGAGGGCATCGTGTTACAATACCTGTCAGAGTTGACAGAGGAGGAGGAGTTAGAGAGAGTGGGATCAAATGAAACTGTACAAAAGCCCATACATCAACTAAAGCAACCAGAAATAAATTACTTTTAATGAAAATTAAATTGTCCAATATTTAATTACCAAGTGAAATTAGAGATCAAATGATAATGAAATCAATATAGGCAATATAGGCTTCTTCAACCTATTTGAGACTGATATTTATAAATAAACAAGGCAACAGTAAACATGTCGTCTCCCACAAATGACGCAACCATACAGATACGAACCCTGTTTAGGGTAAGTGGTGGGATTGGGGTAAGGATACGAACATGGTTTAGGGTAAGGGTTTGGGTTAGGTGGTCAAGTGGCATCTCTAACAATGAAAATAAATGTCTTCAAAAATGGAAAGCAGTTAGCCTGGGTACTAGTATCTTTAGGTAATCCACTCCCTGTTCTCCATGTCATGCACTGAGGCATAATAAGAACTAGAGACTGCCTCCACGATGGCAAAGCTTTGTTTTCAATGTAATCTACTCACATTCACATACACTGTTTCGTGGTTGCTGCCATCTTTCTTACTGGGATTAAGAAGCCTGCGCACTAGCACTCAGTGCACACTGAACAGACAGCAGTATCGAGCGAACATTCTCCAGCAACTCTGTCAGAGCATGTGGACAGCTAAACAAGCCGACCAGCACTTCCCCGGGCTAGCTGGGGTCATGATCTCAGAGCATGAATATTACATGTTAATATCCTAATAACCCCTTTAGTCGTCATCGCTGCGTGCTCTGCACCCTGTATGCACTGAGTGTTAGTGCGCATGTGATGTTGGTCCTTATAAACCGGATGCAACCCGGGTATAGAGGGTCCATGAATCGGCCTATGCAAACTTGAGTAGATTACCTTGAAAACAACAAGCGGACGCAGTCTCCAGTTCTTATTATACCTCAGTGGAGGAGGCAAGATCAGTGGGACCAATGATGTGTATAAACCCACAATGACTGACAGAGGGTGCTGTATTGAAGTTACCACGCAGCCATCTTGCTACTTCTCCTCCATGGTAAAAAAAGATTTTGGAAACTATAGAAATTCATTTATTCATGTCTACATTCATTTTTGACACGTTTATTCTATTACAGACACCTTAATGCATACTTTAAATTATATTATGTGAGCTAAACATACAAATCTAAAATTAAAAAAAAGAGAAAAACATTTAAAGTATATATATATATATATATATATATATACATTTAAAGTATATATATATATATATATATACTTTAAATGTTTTTCTCTTTTTTTTAATTTTAGATTTGTATGTTTAGCTCACATAATATAATTTAAAGTATGCATTAAGGTGTCTGTAATAGAATAAACGTGTCAAAAATGAATGTAGACATGAATAAATGAATTTCTATAGTTTCCAAAATCTTTTTTTACCATGGAGGAGAAGTAGCAAGATGGCTGCGTGGTAACTTCAATACAGCACCCTCTGTCAGTCATTGTGGGTTTATACACATCATTGGTCCCACTGATCTTGCCTCCTCCACTGAGGTATAATAAGAACTGGAGACTGCGTCCGCTTGTTGTATATCATGTTTTTATCAATTTTTTATTTTAGATTTGTATGTTTAGCTCACATAATATATTTTAAAAGTATATATATATATATTTACATACTTTAAGGAAAATTATTTTATATATTTTTATTTTAGATATGTATGTTTTGCTCACATAATATAACTTAAAAGTTTGAAGGTCAGTCAATCTGGAAAATGTCAAGATCTTTGAAAGTTTCTTCAAGTGCAGTCACAAAAACCATAAAGTGCTAAAATGAAATTGGCTCTCATGAGGACCGGCACAGGAAAGAAAGACCGATAGTTACCTCTGCTGCAGAGGATAAATTCATTAGAAACTGCAGCCCAAATAAATGCTTCAAAGAGTTCAAGTAAAAGACACATCTTAACACCAACTGTTCAGAGGAGACTGCGTGGAACAGGCCTTCATGGTCGAATTGCTGCAAAGAAACCACTACTTAAAGACACCAATAAAAAGAAGCGCCAAGAAACACTAGCAATGGACATGAGGTCGGTGGAAATCTGTCCTTTGGTCTGATAAGTCCAAATTTGAGACACAGAGTAGGCGAACGGATGATCTCCGCATATGTGGTTCCCACCGTGAAGCATGGAGGAAGAGGTGTGATGGTCCTTTGCTAGTGACACTGTCTGTGACTTATTTACAATTCAAGGCACACTTAACCAGCATAGCTACCACCACATTCTGCAGCATTACGCCATCCTATCTGGTTTGGGCTTAGTAGGACTCTCATTTGTTTTTCAACAGGACAATGACCCAACACACCTCCAGGCTGTGTAAGGGCTACTTGACCAAGAATGGGACTGATGGAGTGCTGCATCAGAAGACCTGGCCTCCATAATCACCCTACCTCAACCCAATTGAGATGGTTTTGGATGTGTTGGACCGCAGAGTGAAGGAAAAGCAGCCAACAAGTGCTCAGCATATGTGGGGACTCCTTCAAGACTGTTGGAAAAGTATTACAGGTGAAGCTGGTTGATAGAATGCCAAGAGTGTGCAAAGCTGTCATCAAGGCAAAGGGTGTCTACTTTCATTTGAATCTGAAATATAAAATATATTTTGATTTGTTTAACACTTTTTTGGTTACTACATGATTCCGTATGTGTTATTTCATAGTTTTGATGTCTTCACTATTATTCTACAATGTTGAAAATAGTATAAATAAAGAAAAACCTTTTTTTACTAATGCTACAGTCCCACTACTATTGTTTTTTTTTACATGAAATTTTGTCCTTGAAACATTTCATTGAAATACTGGAAATACTGTAGAATTCCATTCATTCCTATGGAGGAGTGCCAATATGGCTGACTGACCAGTGGCTTCAAGCCTCTCAATGGCCAATAGGCTACATGGCATCAGCAATCCAAAGTTTATATACATTATTGGGTGGGACCATTTTCTATTTGTATTTATTATGGACCTCATGGCACCAGCAAAATTAAGGCAGTTACTTCTAGCCAAGAGGGCAGATATGCGTGTGATGGGTGCAACTCCAAAATAAAGTTTTTTTTCTTAAAGTTGCCGGGATATCATGTGTCCTACTTATCAGTACACTCCTAACAATCTATGCACACAAAAACGTATATTCTATCAAATAAGCCACACATACTGATTAAGCCATTCCATTTTTGTTAACCACATTTCAACACTTTCTCATTTACCTCTATACAAAAACGCCACCTACTGGAGAAGACAGATTTTGGGCCGAGGCATCCCTCTTGCCTCGCCTCTTCCTCTCTGGTGACTCACACATTTCAATGAATTACTATATTAATAATTATAATTATATTTATAATAATATAATAATAATATAGAATATAATAAATATAATTACAACTTTCGAACGGACAC
Organism: Salmo salar; assembly: GCF_965601325.2. Classification (NCBI taxonomy): domain Eukaryota; kingdom Metazoa; phylum Chordata; class Actinopteri; order Salmoniformes; family Salmonidae; genus Salmo; species Salmo salar. The sequence continues at coordinate 79,471,807 of NC_138302.1, read as the reverse complement.
CGATCCACAAAATCAAACAGACAACGATCTACATTCCCCTCCTTATCATAGAGAACAATAATCATGATCTCAGTTTCATGAACTATCCAGCATGGTCTCATATTTACATTTTAGCAGACACTCTTATTCAGAGAAATGTACAGTAGCAAGTGCATACTTTTTAATAGATTTTTCTAGGATGCACAATATATCGGTGAACATATCGGAATTAGCCGATATTAGCTAAAAATGTCAACATCGGTATCGGCAGATGTCTAGTTTAACGCTGATGTGCAAAACCGATGTCAAAGCTGATGTGCATACCTATATAACGTAGGTACATGACGTAATGATGCCACGTAAAATTTAGCGCTACACGTGCAACCAGCATTCCTAAACTAGTCCACACTGTCTGCTGTGTGGATCAAGCAGTCATTTGAAAGAGTAACAAAATTTCAGCGAGACAACTCAAAAGGCGAAATCCATTAAAGCCAAGATAATGGAATTCATTGCCCTTGACAATCAACCGTTCTCTGTGGTGGGGGGGATGTTGGCTTTCGCCAACTGGTCGAGCACCGGTACACACTACCAAGTGCGCTATTTTTCAGATGTTGCCCTACTGGAGTTACACAGCAATAGTGTCAATGCTATTAGCTTCACAACATACATACTATGGGACGCCATTTGGGTCTTTGCGTGTCAGAAAATATACAGTAGCACTGTCAAAGCTGTACAAAAAAGTTTGCAAACAAGCAAACACCGGCCACGAACAATGTGTTTACAATACCACGTTGGTAATAAAGCATCATTTGTTCGACCGCAACTTCTGGGGTAGCTAGCTTTAGCTTGGTATTACCTAACGTTAGCTAGCACCAATACAACCAGCCTGAAAACAATGACCAGTAGAAACTGTAGTCATTTTCATTATTCTTAGCAATGGTTTAGGAATCCTTGTGTAAGTATTAGCTAGGTTGCCACTTGTTGTTCGCCTATTGAAACTGAACTTCAGTTCATGAAAATAAATAGCTATCCAGCTACTTAACCCTGTTAAAAGCAGCCAGCTAGCTTCATCTGGCTAGTCAGGCTCAACCAGACCGGGTTATGTGTTGTGAAGGTAACCACAATAAGGATTAGGCACAATAGTGGAATTTGCGGTTTGCCTTCAAAATAAAATGATGTCATTGACAGTGATGCAAATGAATTCAAATAGTAGAATTATGCCATAACTTTATTTTGAAGGCTAACCGCAAAGTCCACTATTGTGGCTAATCCTTAATTGAGGCTAGCTACACATAGATGGGTCCGATGGGTCAAATAAGAACTGTTAGGGTGATTTTAGATGATGACACCTAGCTATATAGTTAGCTAGCTAACTATATAGCTACTGAAACAGATTATGTCGTTTTGCTATGTTTTTGGGGAAGAACATTGTTTGCATCCATGAGCTAGCTAGCTTTTTTTTAATGACCAGCACTGTAGGTGCGCAAGACAATTTTACCAGCAATGTAGCATACGTATCGATGAATCGTTGTGACATATGAAATATGAGTGATAGTGTAATCAATGTGTAATAACTACGTAAAACAATTATGAACGCGTTAAGTTATTATGTGACGTGTAGTCATATTCAGGTCCTGATTGGTCAACAAGCTTATATCACACGTCAAATAGTGTTAAATAGTACCTTTTTTGACACGCAAAGACCCAAATGGCGTCCCATACCAAAGACCCAAACGGCATTCCATATAAATCCTGGTTGAGAATGAAATGACTGAACAAATGAACAATGAACAGCACAGCAAGTAAGTGAAAGAAATAGGTTTTGATTATGTTTTACTGGTAATGGGGACATACGTAAATGCCAATAAAATAACTTTTTGGTCAGTGTGGTGTGTGTGTGTGTGTGTAACCTTTATTTAACTAGGCAAGTCAGTTAAGAACAAATTCTTATTTACAATTACGGCCTACCCGGCCAAACCCGGACGACGCTGGACCAATTGTGCACTGCCCTATGGGACTCCCAATCACGGCCGGATATGATACAGCCTGGATTCGAATCAGGGACTGTAGTGACGCCTCTTGCACTGAGATGCAGTGCTTTAGACTGCTGTGTCCGTGTGTGTGTTAACTATTTAACTCTACCAGAATGCTTTAAGGCTGCTAAAATGTCAAATATCGGTTATCGGTGTCGTTTTTTTTGGCAAGGAAAATATCGGAATCAGCCAAAAATGTAATTATCGGTGCATCACAATTTTTTTCGTACTGGTCCCCCGTAGGAATCAAACCCACAAACCTGCCGATAAAAGTACTATGCTCTACCAACTGTGCCACACAGGACTATATAGTAGCTAAACTACATAGTAAAGGTAAATCCGGGTCACTCAAATTAGTATGATATCAAATCAAATTGAATTTGTCACATGTGCAGAATACAACAGGTGTAGACCTTACCGTGAAATGCTTACTTACAAGCCCTTAATCAACAATGCAGTTCAAGAAATAGAGTAAATAAAATATTTACTAAATAAACTAAAGTAAATAAAAATCGAATCAATGAAAAAGTAACACAAGAAATGTACATGACAATAACGAGGCTATATACAAGGGGTACCGATACCGAGTCAATGTGGGGGGTACAGGTGAGTTGAGGAAATTGTGACGTTTGGCATGGTTACACAAGACAGAAGGTAACAGATAAGTAACTTTTTGGGCAACCTGACCAAATTTACATTGAAATGTGAGTTATAGTTCTGTCATTCTCATTGAAAGCAAGTCTAAGAAGCAATAGATCTGTTCAAAGTGCACTATTTCTATGCTTCCCGTTTTTGCATCTTTTACTTTCGGTTTTGTACACCAGCTTCAAACAGCTGAAAATACAATATTTTGGGATATTGTAAAGATATTTCACAGTTGTTTAGATGGTTCAATGATTCTCTACACCATACATTGCTTGTTTTGTCACAAACTGAAATTAGGCAAACTTAGAATTTTAGCAGCCAGTAAATGGCGGAGCGCTTTCTGCATATTTCACCTGTAAGTCAAAAACAATAGGGAGGTTGGTCAGGGTGGAATTCGTAACATACTGTATGAATTGCAATTCGTAAGATAAACTATATATACAAAAGAATGTGGACACCCGTTCAAATTAGTGGATTTGGCTATTTCAACCACACCCATTGCTGACAGGTGTATAAAATCAAGCAAAAAGCCATGCAATCTCCATAGACAAACATTGGCAGTAAAATGGACTTACTGAAGAGCTCAGTGACTTTCAATGTGGCAACGTTATAGGATGCCACCTTTCCAACAAGTCAGTTCGTCAATTTTCTGCCCTGCTAGAGCTGCACCAGTCAACTGTAACTACTGCTATTGTGAAGTGGAAATGTCTAGGAACATCTGTCCTCGGTTGCAATGCTCACTACCGAGTTCCAAACTGCCTCTGGAAGCAAAGTCAGCACAATACCTCTTCATCAGAAGCTTTATGATATGGGTTTCCATGGCTGAGCAGGCGCACACAAGCCTAAGATCACCATGAATAATGCCAAACGTCGATTGGAGTGGTGTAAAGCTCGCCGCCATTGGACTCTGGAGCAGTGAAAACGCATTCTCTGGAGTGATGAATCACACTTCACCATATGGCAGTCCGACAGACGAATATGGGTTTGACGGATGCCAGGATAACGCTGCCTGCCCCAATTCATAGTGCCAACTGTAAAGTTTGGTGGAGGAGGAATAATGGTCTGGGACTGTTTTTCATGGTTCAGGCTAGGCCCCTTAGTTCCAGTGAAGGGAAATCTTAATGCTACAGCATACAATGACATTGTAGACGACTCTGTGGCAAGTTTGGGCATGACAAATAAATTAAATGAAATCCAACTTGAGATACTCCAATAGTGTCCTGAAGTCTGCAGTTTCTGTGTGCACGGCCTGTAGGTCCAGGTTGCGGGCCGACTGTTTTCTATACTCAGTATTGCCAACCCAGACAGTATTTCCTGAGACATTGTGCATTATATGTCGATACATTTAGTCTTGAATGATGCATGCCAAGATATACCAGAGATAAAGAACTGTTGATATTGATATTGCAACCACACAACTCAGACGCCGGTTCGACAGTATGAATGAAGGCTGGGCTGCAGCGAAATCGCCAACAGCTTTTTTGTTCAAGCCCTTAACAACTTGGCTGCTAAAGATGATAACCTGCTTGCATCTGTTAATTTATTGGCTGTCCAGTATCCAGACGACCTGTCCCGAGAGCTTCCTATAAGGTTAATCGCTTTCCACAAGGTGTTGAGGCCGGTGTTGTGCCGAAAATCTCCCCCCTGCCAGAATCCCCCCCTTCACGTGAACGCGCACATATTCAATTCTTCATTGCTGCGACTTGCTTGCTAGTTGAGATTTCTGCTCTTCACTCCGTTATCGGTTTAGCCTACATTTCACTGATCTTAGTAGCAGAAAGCATTTTCTATCTGTGTCCTTCAAGGCAGCTGTCAATGATCACGTTAGGCTGCGTTTCACTTACTTTTCTATGGTGGTTTGATCGCAGGGGAGGCACTAGTAATGTTTGCAGTTTTCGGTTTGGCTATTTGTTTCAAGTGTATTAGTCTATAAATACATCTCTTTGACACAATTCATCATCACTCCCATGTCTTATTCGACTAGTAGTTGTTCCGAAATGTTTATTGCTTTCCTACATATTACTCCCTCTATGTTTACAACACCGTCAATGAAGTAGAATGAGATGCATAACTAATGTTGCAGAACTGCTGTAGTCTATTTGAAGCACAACTCCCCTCCGCCCAGTTTTCCTGATGTTGCTACGGCAATCAAACTGTTTATACCATCCCTGAAACTGTCGCTTCTACTAAGAGATCGTTTTCTCTTCTAAAACTAAGAAGAATTAGGCTAAGTAAGCTCCACTCATTGCACTGGCGCCATCTTAGCTTTGATCACGGCATTTATTCAAGGCTATACCCATATACTTTAAATCAGTATTTTTTTTATTTTTCAGTCACATTCCCGAAGCACAAGAAACAAACACTTAGAATCCTAGTACATAAGGTTGTTAATGACTTTTTGGAGTGTTACTGTAAAAATGATTTATTAAATACATTAAAAAAAACACATCGATAAGCGGGGGTGTCAGGTACGCCAGTGCGTCTATCCATGAGTCCAGGTCTAATTATCACTCACCACTACCCCTTGGCAAAGCCACCCCAGATAGCGCCTCCAGCACTGAGCTCTTCCCTGAACTCTGGTCCCCTATCACCGCGATGGCTGGCAGCGCAAGGTCCTTCTCTACGCCAAGGGAGCGCAGGGAGTCGATGAGGTCGATACAGGGCCGCACCTTCTCTTCGTAATGTTGGTTCAGCGTGTTATTCATTGTGTATTATTATTTAGTGATAAACTTAAATAAAAAGCAAGATGTTCTGTTATCTGATGCCCACTGCGGATGTTGAAAGGATATGAAATTATTGGCAATGCATATATTTCAAAAGTAGTCTATTCCCTCCTCCAGCTCCAGTACCTTCTCCGAGAGGGGGAGTGTTTACTCGACTCGTTTTTGTAACAACCGGTTTTGTAAAACAGAGGGCGTATCATTCCTGGGAATCGAATCTTACACGGTGTGTTTCACTTTCATGTCTCAATTGAAAGTTAGTGCTGAAGCTGGATGCTGCCATAGGATGCGGTGAGGCTATAGGGCAGGATTCCCCAACAACGTCTCCTATGGGCACAAACCCACCGTCGCTGGACCAGACAGGACTGGCAAAAAGTGCTCTTCACTGACGAGTCGCGGTTTTGTCTCACCAGGGGTGATGCAGAGGCGGACACGACCCCCCCATCCTGGGAAAAATATGATTTGTCCCCCCCAATATATCACTGAAACATAACTATGTAATTTAAAAAAATATTAATAATACGCAATGAAAGCAATTGTGCTGATTATAGACACTTAATAGCGCGTTTTTAAGTTTCAAAAGATTGCGACCCCCCCACCCTTTGTCTCACAATGGTTTGATCCACTGCCAGTTCTTTAGTTGGCAAGGTAACAGAGGGGTCTTGTCTACTGTCTGAAAGGCACTCAATGAACGTAACTGACGTGAGGTTAATCCAGTCAATCACGCACACACACTAGCTGAATATGCAGAGCTAGCGCGCAAATATTAATTATTAAGCTAGCTAGTACCTATTCCATTTATGTGGCGTCGTCAAAGATGGAATCTTTGCTATCGTCAATTTATTCCAAGATCAGCATGCAGATGATGTAAGTTAGTGCTTCAAAGTCCATGTGATAAGGTTAGCGATAAACTGAAGTCCAAACTGAACAGAACTACACTCTCTTCTACCATTGTCTTAAATATATTTAATGGTCTCGTTGCAAAAGCTAAATTGTCGCAAGGGAACTTTTATTTATTTATTTTATTTCACCTTTATTTAACCCGGGTAGCAAAGATTATAGCAAACACCACTGAAACGGAATTGGTGCTCGCTAGCTTTGCAAATTCAGCTATTGTTGGAAGCCAGCCAATATGAAACAAACTATTCAAATTACAAAAGGTTGTAGCATATGTTGTGTAAATGGTGAACTCATACAGCTGTCAACTCTTGCCATTTTAATCCGTTTCACATTTGCTAGCTACCTTTTAGATCGAAGCCCAAATAGAATGATAGAAGATAAGATGATAGAAGCCCATCTCCTACTGTAAATAACCTACACACACTGTGTGTGTAGCCAGCCAGCCAGCCAGGTAGAAAAATGGCAGAAAAATAAAAGACGGACATCAGAGTATTTTTCAGTACACCAAAACGCAAAGTAAGAACCCTAGTAGCACAATATCTCAAAGACTAGTTGATAAAATGTTCATAAGAAAGAAATGAAATTCTAATGGAAATGTTTCACAATGATGTCATTAGGCAGAGCAGGCAACAGATGGCACACAGACAGCAGAGTTGGGGACAGATATGCAGGGACAGACTGGCAGAGACAGGGAGTTTCAGGTAAGTTTGTTGAGTCTCTGTTTGGCAACATTATGAAAGGTTCTCAATTTTTTTGACTTGTAAAATAGGAACATAATTGGAAAATGCCATGGATACCCCCACTCTCAACTTAAACTGGTGACTGAACTAAGATTTGTTAAAGGCAATGGTATTGCTGTTGTGATTAGTTGTGTTGTTTTGGGTACCGGTAGTTAGGAATACGGCAAACACCTTATTTCTTTGGTTCCTCAATATACATTTACCATATTACAATGTAGGCTATGTGTTACAGCACTACTTTTGGTGTCCCCCTCAGGAATTGCTCTCTAGAAAATTTCATGTAATTGTCCCCTCCAAAGTTGATATCAGATTTTTGCCCCTGGGGTGATGGTCTGATTCGCGTTTATCTTCGAAGGAATGAGCGTTACACCGAGGCCTGTACTCTGGAGCGGGATCGATTTGGAGGTGGAGGGTCACAGCATCATCGGACTGCGCTTGTTGTCATTGCAGGCAATCTCAACGCAGTGCGTTACAGGGAAGACATCCTCCTCCCTCATGTGGTACCCTTCCTGCAGGCTCATCCTGACATGACCCTCTAGCATTACAATGCCACCAGCCATACTGCTCGTTCTGTGCATGATTTCCTGCAAGACAGGAATGTCAGTGTTTTGCCATGGCCAGCGAAGAGCCCGGATCTCAATCCCATTGAGCACGTCTGGGACCTGTTGGATCAGAGGGTGAGGGCTAGGGCCATTCCCCCAAGAAATGTCCGTGAACTTGCAGGTGCCTTGGTGGAAAAGTGGGGTAACATCTCACAGCAAGAACTGGCAAATCTGGTGCAGTCCTTGAGGAGGAGATGCACTGCAGTACTTAATGCAGCTGGTGGCCACACCAGATACTGACTGTTACTTTAGATTTTGACTCCCCCCCCTCCCCCTTTGTTCAGGGACACATTATTCAATTTCTGTTAGTCACATGTCTGTGGAACTTGTTCAGTTTATGTCTCAGTTTTTGAATCTTGGTATGTTCATTCAAATATTTACACATGTTAAGTTCGCTGAATTTAAACGCAGTTGACAGTGAGAGGATATTTTTTTTTGTTGCTGAGTTTAGTTGATGATCCCTGCTATAAGGACCGAGGTAAAGTCAGTTTCAGGTTGGATATTCAATGGATATTCGCACTTTCAAACCTCAATGGCTTTCAAACCACTTGAGGCACAGACTCCAAATAAATGTTATGATGTTGGAAAAATTGCACACAACATTGCACAGGTCTTTTTTTCACGATTTGGACATTAATTTTCTTTGCAAAGCTAATAAACGTGGAAATGTGAGCAGCATTCTGTATTCCTAGTTGAATTAGTTAGGGAGCATATACAAATTACAAACTTTTTTACACTTGAATTTCAATAGCTCCGTGGTCATGTGACCTACTGACCTCAAACAAGGTTCAGAGTGTACACTCAGTGGGCCTAGACAATGCACACCTTTTAGTTTGTCCCTTTTCATCTCACACGATTTTACATACATTTTTCCAACATTCTAATTTCAATAGCTCCTTGGTCAAGTGACCGACTGACTTCAAACAAGGTTCAGAATGTACACTCAGTCACACCTGGGAGGTGGATGGATTATCTTGGCAAAGGAGAAATGCTCACTATCAGGGATCGAAACAAATTTGTGTACAAAATTTGGGAGAAATTAGCTTTTTGTGTGTATGGAACATTTCTGGGATTTTTTATTTCAGCTCCCGAAAACATGGGACCAAGACTTTACATGTTGCGATTATATTTTTATTCAGTGTAAATAGCTAGGCTTTTTATAAGGCACTGTGCCTTCAGAAAGTATTCATACCTCTTGACTTCCACATTTTGTTGTGTTACAGCTTGAATTCAGAATGGATTAAATGCATTTTTTTCTCACCAATCTACACACAATACCCCATAATGACAAAGTGAAAAGAAATGTTTAGAAATGTTTGCAAATTCCTTGAAAATGAAATACAGAAATATCTCATTTACATAAGTATTCACAAGCTCTGTCAAATTGGTTGTTGATCATTGCTAGACAACCATTTTCAAATCTTGCCATAGATTTTCAAGCAGATTTACAATACCAGTCAAAAGTTTGGACACACCTACTCATTCAAGGATTTGTCTTTATTTGAACTATTTTCTAAATTGTAAAATAATAGTGAAGACATCAAAACTATGATATAACACATGTGTGGTAACCAACACTTTTTTCAACAAATTGCCACCCTTTGCCTTGATGACAGTTTTACACACTTTTTTTAACTAGGCAAGTCAGTTAAGAACAAGTTATGATTTACAATGATGGCCTAGTGGGTTAACTGCCTTGTTCAGGGGTAGAACGACAGATTTTTACCTTGTCAGCTCAAGGATTCGATCTAGCAACCTTTCAGTTACTGGCCCAACGCTCTAACCACTAGGCTACCTGTCGCCCCTCTTGGCTTTCTCTCAACCAGCTTCACCCTGAATGCTTTTCCAACAGTCTTGAAGGAAAAGGTTAAGTGGTTATGTGTGCCTTGAATTCTTAATACATCACCGACAGTGTGACCAGCAAAGCACCATCACACCTCCTCCATACTTCATGGTGGGAACCACACATGTGGAGATCGTCCGTTCACTTACACTGCTTCTCACAAAGACACGTCAGTTGGAACTAAAAATCAAAAATTTGGACTCAGATCAAATTAAAGATTTCCGCTAGTCTACTGTTCATTGCTCGTGTTTCTTGGCCCAAGCAAGTCTCTTCTTCTTATTGATGTCCTTTAGTAGTGGTTTCTTTGCAGCAATTTGACCATGAAGGCCTGATTCACGCAGTCTCCTCTGAACAGTTGATGTTGAGATGTGTCTGTTACTTGAACTCTGTGAGGCATTTATTTGGGCTGCAGTTTCTAAGACTGGTAACTCTAATAAACGTATCCTCTGCAGAAGAGGTAACTCTTTCCTGTGGCAGTCCTCATGAGAGACAGTTTTATCATAACGCTTGATGGTTTTTGCGACTGCACCAGACATTTTTTTCAAAGATCTTGATATTTTCCGGATTGACTGACCTTTATGTCTTGAAGTAATGATGGACTGTCTGTTCTCTTTGCTTATTTGTGCTGCTCTTGGTATAATATGGACTTGGTCTTTTACCAAATAGGGCTATCTTCTGTATACCAACTCTACCTTTTCACAACACACCTGATTGGCTCAAACGCATTAAGAAGGAACTCAATTCCACAAATTAACTTTTAAGAAGGCACACCTGTTAATTGAAATGCATTCCAGGTGAAGACCTCATGAAGCTGGTTGAGAGAATGCCAAGAGTGTGCAAAGCTGTCATCAAGGCAAAAGGTGGCTACTTTGAAGAATCTCAAATATAAAATATAATTTGATTTGTTTAACACTTTTTTGGTTTTTATATGATTCCATATGTGTTATTTCATAGTTATTATGTCTTATTCTACAATGTAGAAAATAGTAAAAATAATAAACCCTTGAATGAGTAGGTGGTACTGTAAGTCAACCCTTTAACTAGGCCACTCAGGAACATTCACTGTCTTCTTGGTAAGCAACTGCAGTGTAGATTTAGCCTTGTGTTGTCCTGCTGATAGATTAATTAACCCTGCTGTTGTGTTTGTTTCATGTTAATTAATTCTGTGTTCCTGGTACAAAATGACCGCTCCATTATAGCTGATTATAAATCCATAATAATACATATATTATCACCTAATGTTGTGTTAGATCTTTTTATCAACTTAAGTTATTGTGAACATTACAAGTTTTGAACTTCTATTTGCTATTTATGGCCAGTATGACCTGAGCTCGTACAACCCGTTTTTGAGTTTAAAAAAACATAATGTATGGATTATTTTGACTTTAACAAATACTCAGATGAAACATATTGTGCTATTTATCACAGACTACTCTGTGTCAAAGTTTAATAAGGACTCTCTCCTCCTCACCAGTGTCATGATCAAAGATATGATCAAGAGCCTCACATACAGTATATCATTTGGTCATTGTGCTGCCACAGAATGAATTGTTAGCAAGGCCTCAAAAAAGCTTTATATACTAGAGCTGAGAGAAAATGTATATATATTATTGAAACAATATTGCGATTGTTTGTGAGAAGGCCAACAGGTGTGGTTCCCGTGGGGATTGCCATGAAGCCAAGAAGGGGAGTGAGGTGTGTGTGTGTGTGTGTGTGTGTTTGATCAATGTGGGGGTCTGGGAGAGGAAGTGTGTCCATCTGATGAATGGGCATGTGCCTGAAGTTAATTTTATACACTAATTGTAGTCTCACCCATTCATTTCTAATGAACGGTCATTTTTGACCGGGAACACCACAGGTGTACAAAAGTTATATAAAACACCCAAAATGTAATGAAAACCATCAATGCATTTTGTGTGTTCAGATGCCCTGTGTGGACAGTCATGGAACCTTATGACAATCAGATTAAATTAACTACAGAGAGAACTTGTAAATCGGTCCAATTCGACCGGAAGACAGCAGGAGGGTTAATCTCTCAGTGTCTGGTGGAAAGCAGTCTGGTGGAAAGCAGACAGAACCAGGTTGTCCTCTAGGATTTTTGCCTATTTTATTTTATTTTATTTAATCTTTATTTAACTAGGCAAGTCAGTTAAGAACAAATTCTTATTTACAATGACGGCCTACCCGGCCTGTGCTTAGCTCCATTCCATAAATGGTTTTTTATCCTGAAAAATTCCCCAGTCCTTAATAATTACAAGCGTACCCATAACATGATGCAGCCACCACTATGCTTGAAAATACGGACAGTGGTACTCAGTAATGTGTTGTATTGGATTTTCCCCAGAAATAACACTTCATATTCAGGACAAAAAGTGAATTGCTTGGCCACATTTTCTTTGCAGTGTTACTTTAGTGCCTTGTTGCAAACAGGATGCATATTTTGGAATATTTCTATTCTGTACAAGCTTCCTCCTTTTCACTCTGTCAATTAGGTTAGTATTGATCAGTAACTACAATGTTGTTTATCCATCTTCAGTTTTCTCCCATCACAGCCATTAAACTCTGTAACTGTTTTAAAGTCACCATTGGCCTCATGGTGAAATCCCAGAGCGGTTTCCTAACTCTCTGGCAACTGTGTTAGGAAGGACGCCTGTATCTTTGTAGTGACTGGGTGTATTGATACACCATCCAAAGTGTAATTAATAACTAACTACACCATGCTCAAAGGGATATTCAATGACTGCGTTTTTATTTATTTTTACCCATCTGCCAATAGGTGCCCTTATTTACGAGGCATTGGAAAACCTCCTTGGTCTTTGTGGTTGAATCTGTGTTTGAAATTCACTGCTCGACTGAGGGACCTTACAGATAATTGTATGTGAAGGGTACAGAGACGAGGTAGTCATTCAAAAATCCTGTTAATCACTATTATTGCACACAGAGTCAGTCCATGCAACTTATTATGTGACTTGTTACATATTTAGGCTTGCCGTATACTTATTTAGACTTGCCATAACAAAGGGGTTGAATACGCATTGACACAAGACATTTCAGCTTTACATTTTATGTAAATTTGTGAAAATTAAAAAAAAAGATAATTCCACTTTGACATTACTATGTATTGTGTGCAGGCCAGTGACAAATCTCAATTGAATTCATTTTAAATTCAGGCTGTAACACAACAAAATGGGGGAAAAGGTCTAGGGGTGTGAGTACTTTCTGAAGGCACTCTATTAGAACCAATGGTAACCTATTAAGCATTTAAATGAAATCTAATTTTATTTGTCACATACACATGGTTAGCAGATGTTAATGCGAGTGTAGCGAAATGCTTGTGCTTCTAGTTCCGACCATGCAGTAATATCTAACAAGTAATCTAACCTAACAATTTCACAACAACTACCTTATACACACAAGTGTAAAGGAATGAATAAGAATATGTACATACAAATATATGAATGAGTGATGGCCGAACGGCATAGGCAAGATCATTTATTTAGTAGGTTTTCTAATAAATGTGTTAATTAATTCACAACTAGGATGTTGCTGGGCTCAGTAAAGGGCAGTGTTGTCTCCTGGTGTTCTGGTACCAGTGCCGTGAGAAAGGATGCTAGGCTTAGCGGAGACAGCTCAGGAATGAGTGCAGTGGAGGTAGGAAGAAAACAGAGACACACAGATGTACTGCCAGTTCCTTAATATGTAATAGTAATTAGCACTAGGGTAGGGGGGAACACATATGACGCAATAATCCTAATTATGTCTACTAATAGACACACTTAAACTGCCTATTAGTTTATAATGTGTGTTCCCTATAATTGTTTAAGTGTTTTTATTCCTTGACAACTAGGATGACGCTAGGCCTAGCCCAGATAATGATGATGCCCAGGTCCATCATCAAGCTGAAGAAAGAGAACAAGAGAAGCAAATGGCTGGTGTGGCAAAAATGTCAGGGAAGAATTTTTGTCCCAGTTTGCCAAGACAGTGCAGGGAGTTTATTTTTCAATTTTTATTTAACCTTTATTTAACTAGGCAAGTCAGTTAAGAACAAATTCTTATTTCCAATGACGGCTTACTCCGGCCAAACCCAGACAACGTTGTGTGCCGCCCTATGGGACACCCAATCACGGCCGGATGTGATACAGCCTGGATTCAAACGAGGTACTATAGTGACGCCTCTAGCGCTGAGATGCAGTGCCTTATCCCGCTGCACCACTCAGGAGCCCAAAAGTTATATCCAGAATGCACCTTCTCCTCATAATGTTGGTTCAGCGTGTATTATTATTTAGTGATAACACTGAAATAAAAAGCAAGATGTTCTGTTATCTGATGCCCACTGCGGATGTTGAAAGGTTATGAAATTATTGGCAAAGCATATATTTTAACAGTATTCACCTTACAAAAAAGATTGCAGTCAGAGTGCATTATAACTGCAGTAATTCTCCAATTACTGCGTCCAAAATACCACAGTCTACTACAGTTACTTCACTTTTCAAAACGGCAATCATTTTTTGTAAGGGTCCCTCATGCAGCTCCAGTCTAGCACTATAAATGACACCGCGTTTTACACTCTACTCGTTTTTATAAATGGGTAAAAACAGCCAGTGTCATCCCTGGGAATCGAGTCTTACATGATATGTTTCAGTTCTGAGGTCCACAGGCCCACCATCCAGACATGATAAAAAGGAGACACCATAACAATAAAAAGTGTCTTTGCAGAAATATAAACCTATCAGTAAAAAGATTGCACTTCCTTCTCTGTTCCCAAATGTTATCAGGCAGCCACCAGGAAGGCTAGCTGTTTGCCTTCATCAGGCATTTGAGTTTAATATTATAAACAAGAAAGGATAGCAAAGAACTTGATTGCATAGTAACTTCTATTACAGTTGCTGTGCAATGAACTGAGATTACAGAATCTACCCCAAACCCCACTGCAATGCTACCGGAGGCCTACTTCCATTGACCAAGCTATCTGGCATTAGTCACAGAACTGACTGAAACCGAAACGGTGGCAGCGTGTGCGTTTTCACTAGGAATGATGTGCATTTTAACCTTCGTTCAGATCTGAAAATGGATGGCCTTGAGGTTGCATGGGTAGATATTCTTCTTCCTATATGTCGTCCTATACTTGTTGGTGTGTGCTATCGGCCTCCTAAGCAGAATCATTTATATGGTTTACTTGAATTGAATTGTTGTGATCACAATGTATTTGCTGATAGGGAATGTTTTCTGCTTGGCGATTTTAATACAAATGTGCAGTTATAACCCAAGAAAAGTACACTAGTAAATGCCCTGTATAACTTTAATCAGTTATTTGGACTAAAACAACTGATTGAGCCAACCCGGGTGTGTACTGACAGTAAATCAATTTTGGATTTGATTATTGTATCAGACCAAGAGAATGTCTGTCAGTCAGGAGTCTTAAATATTGGTTTTAGTGATCATATGGTAACCTACTGTACCCGTAAGACATTCAAAATGCTACTCGAGACAGGTAATAAATACATGAAGGTACAGTCTATGAAACAATACTCAAAGGAACGTTTTGTAGAAGTACTTGGCATTATGGATTGGTCTCATGCACTAAACTGTGATGATGCTGCTCAAGCTTGGGATCTTTTTAAAGATCTGTTTCTGTCTGCACTCGACTGTCGGGCTCCGATGAAACAAATTCTAAACAAACAGTGGACAGGGAAATGGATCACTTCCGAGATCTTATACCGAAAAAGGGACGGCTACCTGGCCAGATTCAGAAGGACAAATCTATAACAAGATTATGATGGTTATATTAACTGTAGAAACCAGGCAAGATACAAAATGGAAAAGGACAAATCCCAATATTACATAGACACTGTTAATGACAACTTACATCAGCCTTGTAAACTGTGGACCATTTTTAAGGACATTGGCTCAACTCCCCATAAGGTAAAATCCTGTAGTATTGGCCTGGATATTGATGATGTTTTATGCTATGACCAGGAAAAGGTTGCAAATTATTTTAACACATTTTTTACTACTATAGCCTCATCTCTGGTTAAGAAGTTACCGACCTGCTCTGGACACTATGGCTAGTCTTTCACTAAGAACTTTTACCATAGCAAAGCTATCACAAATGATTTGTTTGATCTGTGAATTGCAACAGAGGACAAAGTTTTAAATCTAGTATGCTTAATGAGCAAAAACAAATCAACTGGGCTGGATAATATTCCTGCAAGATTCATCAAGTATAGTGGTTGTGTCACTGCTAAAATGATAACGCATATTGTAAACTTTTATTAGTAGTGGTACATTTCCCAATGATCTCAAAACAGCCGGGGTGGATCCGCTCCACAAGAACAGCAGTAAAACAAATGTAGGAAACTACAGGCTTGTGTTGATCCTCAGCACCTCATCCAAAGTTGTTGAGAGATTCGTTTTTAATCAACTTGAGGGATACATTCTCGAGCACAAACTTCTTTATGAACTACCATCTGGCTTTAGAACAGCTCATTCCACTGATACTTGCCTTATCCACCATTTGGACCACATTAAGCAGGAAAGTGAGAAGGGGAACTATACAGGTATGGTCATGTTAGACTTGCAGAAAGCTTTTGACACTGTGGACCATTATATTCTCCTAATGAAACTGAAATGCATGGGTCTAAATTATGTAGCAGTGAATTGGTTGAGGTCTTATCTGACCAACAGAACACAAGTATGTAATGTTGGTGATGTTCTGTCAGAGGCCAAAGAAATATCCTGTGGAGTACCGCAGGGATCAAATTTAGGGCCTCTCTTAATTCTTATATATGTTAATGATATGCCAGATAAAGCAAGAGTTTGCACTTTACTGTATGCTGATGATTCAGCCATACTGGTATCAGCGAAAGATACAGTTTACATAGAGGAGACCCTGAGTAAGGAATTGCATTTTGTTAGGGATTGGTTGACTGACAACAAATTGTCACTACATTTGGGAAAAACTTAATTCGATTTTGTTTGGAATAAAACGTACATTGCTTAGGGCTGACAAAATATAGGTAAACTGTGCAGGTAAGGAGATTGAATCTAAAACAAGTGTAACTTATTTTGGTGTGTGCCTAGATCAATCCCTTTACGGAGACCTGATTGCTGCTGAAATTCTTTCTACAATGGCAAATAAATTGAAATGTTTATATCATAACACTAGATATTTTAACATCAAAGTTAAGAACTGCTTGTTTCAACCTTGATTCAGTGTCATTTTGATTATGCCTGTTCTGCTTGGTATAGTGGGCTATCAAAAAAGCTGAAAAAGAGAATGCGGGTCATGCAAAATAATGTTATCAGGTATATGCTGAATGTCCCCCCTAGGATCCACATAGGGGTACAGGAATTCCAGGAGGTGGGCTTGTTGCCTTTGGAGTCCAGAGTGGACCAACTTAAAATGGATCATATGTTTGACATCTTAAATGATGGTGCACCAGGTTATATGAAAAAACACATTGATATGATCTATAACCAGCAGCTACAATACCAGAGCTAGTGTTATGTCTTGTAAAATCCCAAGAGTAAACAGTACTGCGAGGAGCACATTTTTTTATAAAGGCATTTGTCTATGGAATAGCCTCCCTGTCACGTCCTGACCAGTATAAGGGTTATTTGTTATTGTAGTTTGGTCAGGACATGGCAGAGGGTATTTTGTTTATGTGGTTCGGGGTGGTGATTTGTTTAGTAGGGTGTTGGTTTAGTTAGTTCCGGGTTATGTTCTATGTTTGTATTTCTATTTGGTCTCTAGTCTTTTGTATTTCTATGTCTAGTTTATTGGGGTTGGACTCTCAATTGGAGGCAGGTGTTTTCTAGTTGCCTCTGATTGAGAGTCCTATATATGGGTATGTGTTTGGTTTAGTGTTTGTGGGAGATTGTTCTTGGATTCCTGTGTTGCCTTCAAGACTGTTATTTTGTCGTTCATCGTTTTGTTAATTTTGTATACGTGTTTGTTTTTTTTTTTTCCTTCTTTTCCCGTCAATAAAGAAGATGCATGTCCCTGCTGCGTTTTGGTCCTCTCCTTCGAGATCAAGCAAAGAAAAAGTTAAAAATAGGTTTAAAATGCAGGCAAAGGTTTTCATTTGGAGAAGGTTGTCTAAGTAAGAGAAACCACTCCACTGGCCCTTGTGCCCCCTACTGCTGGTCAGGTGTATGTTATTTGAAGGATCGGTATGATATCCAATTAATAGTTTGTTTTAATGTGAAATTAATATGGCTGATTTTTAAGTTTAGGGAAAAGTGTAGTGAATAGTGTCACTTTTTAGGATGTCAATATAAATGAATGTATTTATGGTTGTTTGTAATTTTGTCTTGCTTTTTAATCATATGTGTTATTGTTTTTACCATCGAGGACCACTTTGGAAACAAGCTTTTTAATTAACACTTTCAAGTGATATCCTCTGGGTCCACATTGTACATTTTGTTGTATATGTCTGTTATCCTCCCAAAAAATACATTACATTAAAAAAAAATCAAGACCATCCTAAATGTTAACAAGCAGCTGTCCATACTAGAACTCCACTAGGTAGCTGCGTGCCTTCATCAGACGTTTGAGCTTGTTCTGCAGTGCAGCCCTCTTGCTGCCGATGTCGAAGTCCTCCTTCAGCAGCTGCTCGATGTTGTCCTTCTCCTGCAGAGTCTGAAGCATCTCCCTCTGCAGCTGGGAAGCAAACTCCTGCAGCACCAGGTAGCGGATCACCATGGGAATCTGATCAGCCAAACGTTGACTGGATATCTGATAAAGAGACAGACAAGACAAAATACCTATTATTAAAATAGATAGATATACAGTGATGGAAAGAAGTATTTGATCCCCTGCTGATTTTGTATGTTTGCCCACCGACAAAGAAATGATCAGTATAATTTTAAAGGTTGGTTTATTTGAAGAGTGAGAGACAGAATAAGAACAAAAAAATCCAGAAAAACGCATGTCAAAAATGTCATAAATTGATTTGCATTTTAATGAGGGAAATAAGTATTTGACCCCTCTGCAAAACCTGACTTAGTACTAGGTGGCAAAACCCTTGTTGGCAATCAGAGGTCAGACGTTTCTTGTAGTTGGCCACCAGGTTTGCACACATCTCAGGAGGGATTTTGTCCCACTCCTCTTTGCAGATCTTCTCCAAATCATTAAGGGTTCGAGGCTGACGTTTGGCAACTCGCACCTTCAGCTCCCTCCACAGATTTTCTATGGAATTAAGGTCTGGAGACTGGCTAGGCCACTCCAGGACCTTAATGTGCTTCTTCTTGAGCCACTCCTTTGTTGCCTTGGCCGTGTGTTTTGGGTCATTGTCGAATAATCGCACCAACTGTTGTCACCTTCTCACCAAGCTGCTTGGCGATGGTCTTGTAGCCCATTCCAGCCTTGTGTAGATCTACACTCTTGTCCCTGACATCCTTGGAGAGCTATTTGGTCTTGGCCATGGTGGAGAGTTTGGAATCTGATTGATTGCTTCTGTGGACAGGTGTCTTTTATATACCTTTAAGAGTGTGCTCCTAATCTCAGCTCGTTACCTATATAAAAGACACCTGGGAGCCAGAAATCTTTCTGATTGAGAGGGGGTCAAATATTTATTTCCCTCATTAAAATGCAAATCAATTTATAACATTTTTGACATTTTTGACATTTTTTGTTATTCTGTCTCTCACTGTTCAAATAAACCTACCATTAAAATTAGACTGATCATTTCTTTGTCAGTGGGCAAACGTACAAAATCAGCAGGGGATCAAATACTTTTTTCCCTCACTGTAGTAATCTATCATCACTTTTGTCCCATTCAAGTTTTACCCCCCTAACAATGGTTGGTTCACACACACTCTGAATTGTATAATGTTATAGCACATTCACATGCAACAATATAATCTAGCTTTCAGGGAATTGGTGAAGAAATTAGTTTAAGAGTCAGCAGTTCCATTCAATCTCTGAGTTAGTGCCCTCTCATCCCTAGTCTGAAGAGCTAGTGGAAATACAGGTAGGTTCTTGTTTAGGGTGTTAGGCCAGCATCTAAGATGGTGATTTACACAGTACTTACCCTGTAATAGGACTTGAGGTGCAGCATCATCTCCTGTAGGGTGGCATGGTTGTCTGTGCTAAAGATTGTACTCCTTATCTTAATGGTCGGTAAGGGTCGGTCGTCTTCCTCCTCCCTCTTCCTCTCACTCAGACTGTGGCTGTAGGTGCTGTCCTGTGTGTACACTATCATCTCCATCTTGAACTGAGTCCTCAACATGGACTCAGCAGTAGACTCATTCACCTGCTTAATGGCCTCAATCTTTGTCTGTAGTTAACAAAACACAACTCAGTCATTCAACACGAGATAAATGTAGTTGATGCATGACAGCCATCTCATTCACATACAGGTTGATGACCAACTGTGGGAATATCAGGGATAAATGGTGACATTAATATTGCATGGTGTGAGATATACCTTCGCTGATTTCAGGAGGTTAGGAAATCCAATGAAGCTGCTCTGAGCCAGCAGTAAGAACACCTTCCTAACGGCATCTAGAGAAGGGAAGAAACACCATAACATCACTGTGACACTGGACTCAAAGATAGATTACATTCTTGGGTGGAAAATATACATAAATCATCTTGGCTTCATATTTTGGCAAATAGGCTCCCATATTAAATAAAAACACTAACTGGGTTTTAGTATAGGTAAAAAAGAACCTTCTCAAACATGTACTATACCTGAAATCTCCTTCAGTTTCTTGACTGCTGGTTCCTCCAGTTGTTTGATCTGGTCTTTCACCATCACCTCAAAGGTCTTGTAGTTGATGAACCCTGGGAGCTCCCTTCCACGGTACGTCTTCTCATAATCAGCCACTTCTCCCTCGATCCTCTGGTTAACTGCAATATACAAAAGGATGTCATTATGTTGCATTACACTAAATAAGCAAGTGTGTGAGCCTTCCATGTCAAATTAAAATTGTGTACATCAATCTCAATTCAAATAGCAAATCTAGCTCGTTGAAATAAGCCATCATTTTTGACGGGTGCATCGGAGCATGATAATGGTGAACTCACAGTTTTCTCCAGAGTGATCCAGGTGTAACTTCCATTTCCCAAACTCTTTTCTGAGTGTGGAAAAGACGTTGAGACGAACTCCGCTTTTCAGCTCCTCCCCAGTGCTCAGGTTAATGGCATCATGGGTGAATGCAGTCACTTTCTGAAACACAGAAAGAGAAGTTATTAGATACTTGGGAGGGATAAATGTGTAGATGTGTAAAGAGAAACAGCTATGGATAAGATTTCATCAACTTTCAAATGCTTTCCTGAATTGCTAAGTTTTGCTAACAAAGACAAACATGGCTGTTGTGAGTTTGGGTCAAGGCCAGAGCTGACTGAAGGAGAGGGTAACTAAATCATCTGTTGCAGGCTGGGGGGCTCACATCGATCAGGAAGTACATCCTTTCTGCCGAGTCCTCAGGTGGCCCGGTACCATATCTTTCCAGCTCGGCATGTGTCTCTGCCAGCTTTGCCTCAATCTGCTCTTCTAGACGAGGTAGGGATTTCTAAAGGGCACAACGCAGAGTCATGGCTTATGGCAACAGTCACTCAGTAACAAATGTATAGGATTTTGTGCAGTGAAATGTAATGGAAGAGGAATTGACCTCAATATGATGCACTAGTTCAAGAGTTAATTTCTCTGCCAGTTTAGGGATGGTGGCATGGCCCTCATCATATAGTGTGCTGCAGAAAGGTTAGAAAAAAACCGTTTTTCACCACATACCAAATAGTTTGGTTACCACACAGGTACACAATTCAATTAAAAACTAACACACTTTATGGGTGTTGAAAAATGGGCATTGGATCAAATTTGCTTCATGCTTTCCAAGACAGATTTTAAAATCTAAGGCACACTTCAACCAAGAGGACCAACCTGAGATGAGCGTGCTCTTTGAAGAAAGCCTTCTCCCTCTCTGTGGCCTCGGACAGTGAGACTCGCTCCATGATCTCCTTCTGGCCCCTGCACTTGACTATCATGTAGCCCTTAGTCAGGTGGATAACCTCATTATGAACTATGTCCACCACCGTCTCTTCTGTGCCTTTGTCTACCAGGTCAGGCTTGGTCAGGATGCCTGTTCAATGGGAAACACACACAAGTCTAACTCATTAAAGTCAACACAAGTCAACATGGTCGATAATAGTTTAGTAAATAATAAAAGGGGGAATACCTAATGTCCTTTCCCCTTCAGGGTCCACCTCTTGTGCCATCTTCAAAGCCTCTGTGGTTGCAATGTCAACGTTGCATGGCACAACCACCAAATTGATTGTTTCTTGCTTCGTGATGAACTTCCGTATCAGTCTCTTAATCTGAAAATGTCAAACATTATTATACATAACATGTTGTGGGGGGACTTGGTTTCTGTTCTAAAACTGGGGTTAAAAATGCACAGTGTTTTCCCACTAACATTGGGGGTGTGGTGGAAGGGTATACCTGTTCACCAATGTTCTCAGGTTGACCCTTGACAGCTACCCGGGCGATGCCTGGCAGGTCGATGAGTGTGAGGTCTGGGACGTCAGGGGAGCCAATCTCCAGGCTGATGAGGTCATCACTGATACCCACCCCCACACCTGCCATTTCGTCCTGGGCTGGAGGGAGGAATAAGAATACAGAACAGCGTTGCTAAAAACCACCAGGGTTCCAACAGCACAATAGTAAAGTGGATCAAGTTATATTTTTATTGGCATTTAGGTATTTAATACTTATGGGTGTGCTCTCTTATGGAGTAGAGAACATAGATAAGACTTTAGGGACTTTCATCTTTGCCATGATCAGCAGACCAATGACCACACCTTCACGAATTTTCTTCTCCACATCAGAGGGATCCTCAATCTCCTCCTCATGGTCTTGGTAGCTGATTTTTCCATGCCATTCCTCTCCTTCTTTCTTCCTCTTCATCTTCAGCTCAAGAGGGCATCGTGTTACAATACCTGTCAGAGTTGACAGAGGAGTTAGAAAGCGTGAAAGAGATGAAATTAAACTGTAAGAAACCCAGAAAAAAACAGTCCATATACAACATTTCCCCAGTACAATCAAATGAAATTGTGAAATATTCCATCTTTCTGTGCTTGTAGTTGATCCCCCAAAATATCTTGTTTTAAAGAAAATTGGTAGTCACATTTTGCTCAGTCATCAATCATTGACCATAATGCATTATGAAAATGTATTGAAAGCATGTTAGAAAACACTCCAAACCAATTCTGAATGATGTCTTGGCACAAAAAATATATATACTGTTTAATGTTCCACTGTCCCATAAATCCATATTTGCATATTTGTGTTGCTGTTGTAAAAAGCATCATTCAAACATAGATTCATGGCACAGTTGATTTTTTAATTTTATTATTTACGAGTGCAGAGACAACATTCAGAGTCAGAATGGGATTTTCATGTAATAGTTGTTGTGGAGTGTTTTAGTGTTTTCTAATATGCGTTAGACATATTTGCATATTGCAATACAGTCAATGGCAAGTGATGACTCAGCAAAATGGGAAGACTGTAATGAAAAAATATATATAATTTTTTAATATATATATATAATACAAAAAAAACTTTGGGCGATCAATTACAATCACAGAAAGAGTGAAAATAAGGCCACATATAAAATGGGTGAACTTCCCCTTTAACATATTAAATTAGAGATCAAATGATAAACAAATCAATACAGGCTCACTTGTTAAACCTCTCTGAGACATTGATAGATGATAAATAATTGTTATCTCAGTTTGATAAATTATCACTCACCACTCCCCCTTGGCAAAGCCACCCCAGATAGCGCCTCCAGCACTGAGCTCTTCCCTGAACTCTGGTCCCCTATCACCGCGATGGCTGGCAGCGCAAGGTCCTTCTCTACGCCAAGGGAGCGCAGGGAGTCGATGAGGTCTATACAGGGACGCACCTTCTCCTCATAATGTTGGTTTAGAGTGTTATTCATTGTGAATTATTATTTAGTGATAAAACTTAAATAAACAGCAAGGTGTTCTGCTATCTGATGACCACTGCGTGTCCCTTTTCTCCGATACAGGAGATTTTACGTCTCGACACGTTTTATAATGGGTGAAACAACCGGTTTCGTGTGTTCAGTGTCATCCCTGGAAATCGAAACTTAAGCGGTTTTTCCACTTTCATTTCTTCATTAAAGGTTAGTGCTGAAGCTGGAAGCTGCACCCAATTCTACCGAACGACATGTGAGACATGGCGGCATTTCTAGGCTACACCACTAGATGGGCCTGTCTCACTAGAAAAGCTATAGACTAGTTCAGGTTTATTGTGTGGTCTGCCTGACGTGGTCTGATATTGAGCGCAATGCATTTGACATCTCAAAACGGTTTTTTATTTTGACAATTTTTATTTATTTTGACAATAGATAAAAAAAAAAAACCACTTGGTTTAACACTCCAACAAAATCCAAATAGGTCAACCTAAACTGTGAGGTCATTCCCACTGGGCACAGACGTAATTTCAACTCGAGTGTTGATTTACATTTGGTTGCGTTGTCACTGGATTTAAGCTATTTTTCACCATAGAAATTCACCTTTATAATAAAGGACTGCATGCCTCTATCATCAACTTTGCAGACTAATGCAAGCCTACTATTCCTATTGGGATTATTAGATTGGATAGTGATAATTTAGGCTATTAATAAACGTGTAGTGGGACAGGTTTATAAGCCACAGTTGAAGTCGGAAGTTTACATACACTTAGGTTGGAGTCATTAAAACTTGTTTTTCAACCACTCCACAAATTTCTTGTTAACAAAATATAGTTTTGGCAAGTCGGTTAGGACATCTACTTTGCATTACACAATACATTTTTCCAACAATTGTTTACAGACAGATTCTTTCACTTATAATTCATTGTATTGCCTACCTTCAAACTCAGTGCCTCTTTCCTTGACATCATGGGAAAATCAAAAGAAATCAGCCAAGACCTCAGAAAAAAAGTTGTAGACCTCCACAAGTCTGGTTCATCCTTGGGCGCAATTTCCAAATGCCTGAAGATACCACGTTCATCTGTACAAACAATAGTATGCAAGTATAAACACCATGGGATCACACAGCCGTCATACCGCTCAGGAAGGAGATACGTTCTTTCTCCTAGAGATGAACGTACTTTGGTGCGAAAAGTGCGAATCAATCCCAGAACAACAGCAAAGTCCTTGTGAAGATGCTGGAGGAAACAGGTACAAAAGTATCAAAATCCACAGTAAAACGAGTCCTATATCGACATAACCTGAAAGGCCGCTCAGCAAGGAAGAAGCCACTGCTCCAAAACCGCCATAAAAAAGCCAGACTACGGTTTGCAACTGCACATGGGGACAAATATCGTACTTTTTGGAGAAATATCCTCTGGTCTGATGAAACACAAATAGAACTGTTTGGCCATAATGACCAGCGTTATGTTTGGAAGATAAAGGGGGAGGCTTGTAAGCCGAAGAACACCATCCCAACCGTGAAGCACAGGGGTGGCAGCATCATGTTGTGGGGGTGCTTTGCTGCAGGAGGGACTAGTGCACTTCACAAAATAGATGACATCATGAGGAATGAAAATTATGTCGATATATTGAAGCAACATCTCAAGACATCAGTCAGAAAGTTAAAGCTTGGTCGCAAATGGGACTTCCAAATGGACAATGACCCCAAGCATACTTCCAAAGTTGTGGCAAAATGGCTTAAGGACAACAAAGTCAAGGTATTGGAGTTGCCATCAAAGCCCTGACCTCAATCCCATAGACAATTTGTGGGCAGAACCGAAAAAGCGTGTGTGAGCAAGGAGGCCTACAAACCTGACTCAGTTACACCAGCTCTGTCAGGAGGAATGGGCCAAAATTCACCCAACTTATTGTGGGAAGCTTGTGGAAGGCTACCCGAAGCGTTTGACCCAAGTTAAACAATTTAAAGGCAATGCTACAAAATACTAATTGAGTGTATGTAAACTTCTGACTCACTGGGAATGTGATGAGAGAAATAAAAGCTGAAATAAATAATTCTCTCTACTATTATTCTGACATTTCACATTCTTAAAATAAGGTGGTGATCCTAACTGACCTAAGACAGGGAAT